>NC_133756.1:121784963-123162268 GCF_036562045.2 Rhinolophus sinicus
CCACGGCAATGTCCTCTCCCATCCCTTCTGTTTGCACCAGGATATTCTGAAATTGTCCTGTTCAGATGCCAGGATCAGCAGTGTTTATGGACTGTGTGTAGTTATCGCCACGCTGGGCATGGATTCAGTCTTCATACTTCTTTCTTATATCCTGATTCTGAATGCTGTGCTGAGCATTGCATCTTCTGAAGAGCAGCTAAAATCACTCAACACATGCGTATCCCACATCTGCGTGGTGCTCATCTTCTTTGTGCCAGTTATTGGGGTGTCAGTGGCTCATCGCTTTGGGAAGCATCTGTCTCCCATAGTCCACATCCTCATGGCTGATATCTACCTGCTCTTTCCCCCAGTGCTTAACCCTATTGTCTACAGTATCAGGACAAAACAGATTCGTTTACGAATTCTTCACAAGTTAGGGCTAAGGAGGAGGCTTTAAAGTACCCGCTATCCTTCAGTGTTCCCACTAGAAAATCATGAGGCAGCCATTTGAGTAGATGAGAAATGAAATATTTGGGGATTAATCATCCGTTTAAATTTCCAATTCTTTCAGTTCCTAGATATGTGATCTCAGTTAATCATGAACCCTATGAGATTCAGTCTTTTCGTAACCAAATTGTGATAAGTGTAACCTTTTCTATCCCCAAGATAATTATGAGATTTATAACTGACAAAGTATGTACAAGAGATTGTTTGGAAAACTGTAAAATTTGCTAATATTATTAAATTATTATTATTAATGACAGTAATAGAAATAACTTTGCTTATGAAATGTAACTATGTTTATATCATTTCTCATATTTATGATCAAAACCCAGAAATCAAAACCCAGAAATCAATCTGTCTCTCTCTCTTTTTCTAATACATTTGTCCATATTTTGTTTCTCATGTCAAAATGTTACAACTTTTTATGAAAAGATTTCTGACTTCTTGGGGAGTTTGGAACTTGAGTTCCTGGCAAGACTTTGAACTATGACTGTGGCTGTTGGCTATGGACTGAATCCTCACTTCATCACTACACAGTGATATTCTTGCTTCCACGGTCACCATAGATCTATCTGTTCTTTCAACTTACCAGCAAATACTGAGCCAGAACCTTGAGAGCTGCTCAAGAAATCTTGACATTGCAGGTCTAAACATCTGGGTAAATGTGTAGATTCCCTGTTCAGTACTATAGCACAGGATTTCATGTCTTAATCTGTGGGTGGGTTGGGAGTTGTGCACAATAACCACCCTCATCTTTTAGTAATTATTTACTCCCTTTTTCTATATGTCTATGTGGAGCTTTAATATCATTTTGTCTCTCTCAGTTTCTTTATAGTAGATAACCCAATACTTGTTTTCTTCTTTATTCATTCATTAAGATAACTTACACATGTGCTTTTTTATTGGTGATATTTTATTATTTCACACATATTTACATTCTGCTCAGCTGTATTGCAAATGTTTTGAGTATGGGGTCATGACTGCTACACTAACACATCACTATGGGGTTGGTCTTTTTTAACTGTCATGAGTACTCATCAAATAGTGGTAAGTGTAAATCCTATTGCCTTTTTACTCATCCAATGAAACTATACTGAGAAACATGAAATGCCTATTGTAGCTATTATTGCTTTAAGTACAATGGATACATACAAAATGGAATGTATGGTCTTAATGTTAAAAAATGAATGTTTAATGGTGAGATACATAGGCATAAAGATTAATAAAATTAATAGATGCTATCACCAAAATAGGGAAATATTACAATATTGTTATTAAAGAGTGGTCAATTTTACTTGAGGATTTAGGAATTAGGAATTGGAGTAGTTGACACTTTAATTGCACCTTGTGAGCCAAATTCATTTTTACCAGCTGAACAAAGTGTGAAAGAAATTTGCGTGCTGAAGCTTGCTTGTATTGGCTTATGAAAGCCAGTTGTGCATATCTTGTTCCAACGACATGTTCTGTAATGTCACATTGGCGGTTTGAAATTGGTCATGATGGGAGTTTTTACACAACAGAAATGGGTAAACACTAAATTCCAGGGCTTTAAAATTTTTTTCCTCAAGAGTTACTTGTTAAGCATTTACCAGCACACCACTGGGCAATGTAAGGTATTTCAGGAAAAGGAGTTAGCATGAAGAAAAACGAAGTGTAGAAAGAACATATGTTAGTAATATTTTCCAATCTCCAGGAGAAACTTCAGACTTGCCCAAACTATCTCACATTATCTGAAAGAGAAATGACTCTGAAGTGGCTTGTAATGGACATGGAGATGCACTGCACAGGTCACACTCCAATGAAGAACTTATAACCTCAGCTGCTGTGATGTTGTTACCTCGTTATGGGATACAAATTGTGCTTGCCTCATAAACTTCATTAAGAAGTGATCCCTTTTAAAATATTCTTTAGAAATGTGCATGTAGGGTTTCTGTTATTCCTTAGTTATATGTTTTATATGTTTTAAATGATTCATTAAAGATGCTATCTGGGCCTCTACAAAACTTCAAAATAAGGTTTTCAAGAAAGACATAAATTCCTGATAATCTGCAGAACACTAATTTCAGATGAAGATTTCTGGGCTATTGGATCTTAAATATTGGTTCTATGTTATTCTCTTCTCTCATTCATCTCCACTATATGTGAAAATGTTTGAAATGTCTCACATATGAATTATTCTCTGTTCTACTTGCCTGTTTTTTTTTCTCATTTTTTTTTTTTTTTAGGTGCCAGACTTTAGGTATTACCACAAGTTTATTTTAGTGAAGGCTTGACCTCGTCCAAATAAAATGCCTTGAGGAAAGGAGTTGTCATTCCTATTTCTTGTGGTAGTGAATATTTTGCCTACATTATGTCTCAATAAACAAACTGATTCAGAAAAGAAAATACACTCCAACAACTAATAAGATGAGTTAAGAAATGCTCAGTATTAAGATAAAATTCAGATACTTTCCCACTGGTTTAATAACCAGTTTGCATTACCTTGCACATCTTAAACCAGGCCAGTATCCATTGTCAGCTTTCACACATCCCACGTGTAAACTCTTTGAATCAGGCTCAATGATGAACTTGTGTTTCTGTGAAGATACCATGCTAAGAAAATGAGAGTTTTTCAGATTTCCCACTATCACCCCACCAGCACTACACACACACACACACACACACATTATCCTAATTCTGCTTATAATACGAATTAATAACAAGAAAATTTTAAATCTGGATGATATTAAAATATAAAACAAATATATCAACACTTCCAGTTAAACACATTTGAACAGTTTTCTTTGGTAAAGAAAACTCGCTCTGAAATGGGGCATTGCCCTACTTGCTCTCCATTAGCTCAGTCAACAAAATCTATACAATTTCATTTAAAAGGAAAATGAATGTGACTATGGTATTATATGGTAAGGATCTGTGAAAAATAATGAGATTTAATGAGGTTTGGGAGCATGGTGTTATCTTGGAAAACAGGAACTATGGGATTAAAGATTAATCTTTGAGAGGAAAGAATGAATATAGCAACTAATCATTTAAACTAAGTCTTACTGAATTAGATGTGTGAAAATATCATCAGACAGATTACCAACTGGTTTTCTTATTCGTATCTTCCCTGGATCATTTCACCTTTTCAGAAAAAAATCTTCATATTAATATTTCTTAACTAGTAAGATACCAAGAGAGCAGAATTCCAAAAACCAAACTTATTTGATACAATATATATTTTAGAATGTGAACATATTAAATATATTAAATGCAACTTTTCAAAACTGAGTGCATACTTCCTGAGGAATTAGAGTTTATTTTTTGGAAATAAATGTACATGGCATCCAAATCATGGCTAAAAGCTGTTTGATACTCATGAGATCAGATCAGATCATAAAGAAATTAGCCTTATTGTTTAATTATTTAATGGGTATGGAATTTGATGTACCCATTGAAAATACTTGATAGGGTTTTGAAGCAGTTTCAGCTCAGGGCATAAAATATAGGGCCACAGAATTTGTAGACTGACAGAATATTAGGAACAACTAATTTAATAACAAAACAGTACCAAAGGGACAGTGAATCAATTTTTGATTATTTGTTATTGAGTACTTAATACGTTCTAAGTGCTATATATATATTAACTCATTGAACATTTAAAAAAATAGGAGACAGATAAAATTATTATGAACTCATTGTTCATAATAATGAACTCATTGTGTACATAAAGAAACAGGCAAAAGGGCTCCCTAGGTTGCATAGTAGGTGTCAGAACTGGGATTCAAAGACAAGGACCTCTGGATCTACAGTTCATGCTCTTCACTGTCATGGTTCTAGAGTCTATGCTCTTTGCCTTCATAGTACCCTGAGACATAACACAGGATTTTGACTTTAGTTTAGTTTTATCCCCCCAGCCCCTAGCTTAAAACAGAGTTTCTCCACCTTGGCCCTATGATGTTTAGACTGGATAATTCTCTGTTGCAGGGCCTGTTCTGCTCATTGTAAGACATTTCGAAGCCTACGTAGCATCTGACAACTAGATGGTAACAATTCCCCAATTGTGACAACCGAAAATATCCTCAGACATTGTCAAATATCCTGTTAATAAATTTTTCTTCTTTTTGAGTATGACTGCCTTAAATCGAGGATCCCTCAACTTCCACTTCCCAAATGGAGTTCTGCTGAACACAAATTCCAGATGTTAATAAATGCTGTCTGGATAAAATATGTCTGGAAAATTCTGGCTTATACTATATTAACAGCTTTTCTCAATGCTGGATTTCTCTGAAACATTGGCATGCAATATAGATGTTCACACACAATGGTATTATAATGTGAAGTTTGTCCAAAATACAATGGACCTAGGCTTACTCTGTTTGTTTAGCCATTAATTATATTTGAATAATGGCCTATTGTACATTTTAGGAAAATCTGACATAGTCAGTATAAAGAATTAACATTTTTGAGCAACTAGTAACTGCTGTCTCTGGTTTTTCAGAGCACAGACTTTTTCTTGTACATTATTCTGACTGACTAACCCCATTAGTTTTCTCCATCAGATGATCCCAGGGATACTTCCCTGTTGCTGCCAAATCTGGACTCCCAGATTGAGAACTTGGCATGATCATCTCCTTTCCCTGAGAAAGAGAAAAAACTCCAATGGAAGTGGCATCACTTTTCCTCCCTGGAGGCTGCATTAAGAAAACAAAAATGGTCTTGAGGGAATGGACTAATCAGGAGGGGGCACTGAG
The DNA here is from genome assembly GCF_036562045.2 of Rhinolophus sinicus. Taxonomy (NCBI): domain Eukaryota; kingdom Metazoa; phylum Chordata; class Mammalia; order Chiroptera; family Rhinolophidae; genus Rhinolophus; species Rhinolophus sinicus. The sequence continues at coordinate 121,790,180 of NC_133756.1, forward strand.
TTTAGAGTAGTTAAAGAACCAAAGTACAGTGCTGATAAAGGACTTTGCTGGATAGAATCAAGGACTCTGAATGCAAAAATATTCCATCTTGGCTCTGGAGTTGCTAAAGGAGATGAATGCCTCCTTACTCAGGAAATCTATACTTTCTTGAAGAACTATCTGACTTAGGAGCCACCGTTTTTTTATGCCCATCTTCAGTGGCTCCCTCTACCTATAAGAAGTCCCTAGGCCTGGCTGACCACCCTGTAGCAAGCTGTCTACACCTGAAGGCTCAGGTATGCCTAAAAGAAAGCTTCTGAGGTGAGAAGAAAGGGTAAGAAATTAGTATCTATTTGAAGAATCTAGGAAATAGAAGGGAAAGTCAAAAGTTAGGACTGACCATCGCCCATGTGAAATTACTATTTTGGGATAGGTCGGGGATACAGATTGCCATTCCCTAAAAAAGAAGCCAGACCGTCACCCTCAAAGGCTACTCAAAGGAGCTTAGGGATGGAATGCCATTATAAATTCACCTTCAGGTATAGGCACTACATGTGATGGGAATTTATGCACTGAAATCTCTGCTCTATTAAAACATCGCTATCTGATGTTAACTAAAGATTATAATGTTAAAAACAAAGATGATGATGATATTCATGATGATTTGAGTACCTCCTCTATTTCACTCTTTTGCATATCATAACCACTTGGCAATGTTATGAGCCAAAAAAGGAACTAGGCAAACTAATTCTCAAGAGAAGTCCTGAGGAGTAAAATCTTTACAAGTGATAATTGGGCACTTCCATGTCACACCTGCCTTTAGATAACTTTTGTACGTGGCTGATATGCTTGAGATTGTGGCTACTTCAGCATCTCCATTAAGATTCCACTTTACTTAAGCCCAAAGTGTCTCCTAGGTCTCAGATTCTGTGCTGGGCACTTTAGATACTTTTTCTTGAATCTCTTAAATGTTACATAAGTTAATGCAGTTCCAAGCTTTTATGCTCAGAGAAGTTTAATAATCTGTCCAAAATGATAGAAATAGTGAATGACAGTCATCATCAGTCCTTCTCTGACTCTAGAGAAGTAGGCACTGAGAGCAGGGTGCTTGTGTCTATATCTAATAGACTCATTTAGGGAAGATTGATTATGGATACCCTAAGTCAAAGACTTTTCTATGAAGAAGTAGGTGAGGGTGATCTAAAGGGAATTCTGGTATACCTGGGCAGGATGGAGTCTCTGAAGGTATTGAAAGATTTGAGGGAGTATATCAAGGAAGAAGAAAATAATTGTGTGCAAGTACCAAAGTAATGACAGTTATTGTTCAGTGATGTTAAAGGCAATTAGGACAAGTTTGTGATATAAAAAGCTAAGAACGTGAGGGAGGTATATAAAGACCAGTATTGCTTAATATTCTATGATTAATATAGTATGTAAATCACAGGATGAGAATATGTAAAGCAATTCCTCTCTTCATTGTATTTGCTCCTAAAATGGGAGGAAAATTATGTCAGAGTGGAAAATTTCCTGTGACTCCTGTAGTAGGTTATGGGATTCATTATTTTAAATCTTCAGAGGAAACTATAAAATGTAATTGTATTAGTAGAACAAGATAGGTTGGGGGCCATATTTTGAAAATTCTTTGACATGAAATATACTAAGTGAAAAAATTTTATTGATGTTTGGTGCCCATAGTAACTGGAATTGTGTGGCTGTCATTTTGCTAACTAATTGAAGTCTCTAGGGTTTCTACTATAATGACTTATCTTAGTCTGCAGTAAACTAGGCCTCATGTTCCCTACAGCACATTCTATCTATGGGGTGACTGATCTCTGAGCACTAAAGCTCTTATACTCTTCTTATAACATGCCATGTGTTCTTTTTTTGTTTTTGTTTTCCTTTTTATTCTAATATTTTTTCATCTCTCTTGTTGTATTAGGCATTCTTCCAAATTCTCTGTGTAGGAGTAATTTCCCTTTTGACAACCTATGTGGAACTCAATATACGATCTCCTCAACACACATGCCTCAAATTTATCCTCACAAACTGAATTAATCTCACCCCCTAGTTTCACCAACTTTTCATGCATGTCCTCCTGAATTTTTGTTTCAAATAATAACACCAAACTCTGCCAAATAACTGAACTTGTCTTGTGTTTCTTTTTCTCTTTCTTAGCATATGATCATTGACCAATATTTTACTTTTTTCTCCTTACAAACTTTTGCATCTATTTATACTTTTCCACCTATACAATTGCATTTCACTGTAATGCTTTTTTGTTGTTGTTGTTGTTGTTACTACATGGCCTCCTAAAAGATTTCCTGCTTTTTCTTTTGTCAAAATTTAGACCATTTTTTAACATTGGTTCTAGTTTGACACTGATATAATATAAATATGGTCAAATAGTTTACTTTTTAAAAAAATGACATATTGTATCTTCTAAGTCCAAATTTATCTTTATATTTAAGCATAATTTACTTCAGAAATTCTGTTCCATTTCTATTCAGTCTTAGCTTCAATAAACATCTGAAAAGCCACCCTACCATATAGCTTTGCTCAGTTATATTCACTTACACTCGTAATATTAATACCTTTCTGCATTTACGTGGGTGGTAAGCAGCACAGATTGTCCAACACAACCCTTTCCCATCTAACTCATATTTGTCATTCAAGAACCTAATCCAAGAATCACCTTCAATAAATCTTCCCTGACCTCTCTGAATCAGCATAGTTTCCTCTTTTTGTGTTTTACATGACCTTGTATTAAACTAACACTTTGTTTTAATTTAAGCTCTCTCTACTTGCTAGTGTATTTGAAGGCATGTTTTACATATTTCTCTATATTTTAGCACTACCAGATTTCCTTTTAAAAATATGTTCTCTATAAATGTGCAATTAAGAAATAATTAATTGGCAAATAATAAATGGAAGTGGTAATTATATATAATGAGCAGAGGAGTGATTGAAAGCAATAAATACCAGAGCAGCATGTATCAGAGCTTCTTTTTGCAATATTGACTTTTACCTTAATTGTTCTATGTTCCTGTCTCTCCATCTAGACTGAAGGTGCCTCCATCAGCACAATGTCTGTCTTCAATAGCTCTGCTCTGTACCCTCGCTTCCTTCTGACAGGCTTCTCAGGCCTTGAAAGCAGATATAGTTTGATTTCCCTCCCCATCTTCTTGGTCTATGCCACCTCAGTTGCAGGGAACATTACTATCCTATTTATCATCCGAACTGAGCCTTCCCTCCACCAACCAATGTACTACTTTCTGTCAATGTTGGCACTTACTGACCTGGGCCTATCGACTACAACCTTTCCTACCATGTTCAGTGTCTTCTGGTTTCACGCCCGGGAGATCTCCTTCAATGCTTGTCTGATCCAGATGTACTTCATTCATGTTTTCTCAATTATTGAGTCAGCTGTGCTGTTGGCCATGGCCTTTGACCGCTTTGTAGCAATCCGAGAGCCCTTGCGCTATCCAGCCATTCTGACCAATGGTGTAATCACTGGGATTGGGTTGGCAATTGCTGTAAGGGCTTTGGCTCTGGTCTTCCCAGCTTCCTTCCTCCTAAAGAGGCTTCAATATCGTCCTGTTAATATTCTCTCCTACACCTTCTGCCTGCACCAGGACCTCATAAAGACAACTGTATCCAGTCGTTGGGTCAGCAGCATCTATGGCCTCATGGTGGTCATCTGTTCCATGGGACTTGATTCAGTGCTCCTCCTCCTCTCCTATGTACTCATCCTGGGCACAGTGTTGAGTATAGCCTCCAAGACAGAAAGAGTGAAAGCCCTCAATACTTGCATCTCCCACATCTGTGCTGTGTTCACATTCTATACGCCAATGATTGGGCTATCCATGATCCGTCGCTATGGGCAGAATGCTTCCCCAATTGTCCATGTGCTCATGGCCAATGTCTACTTGCTGGTTCCACCCCTCATGAATCCCATTGTTTACAGTGTCAAGACCAAGCAGATTCGTGACAGAATCCTCAAGAAATTCAAACAACAGAAAGTTTAGGTGAAAGAGACTCTAAAACACAACTTTCCTCTTTCTCCCTTTTATATATATGAGAGTATTTCATGTTAATAAGGAATTTTGAGTTTAAATATTACTGATAATATTTTGGCTTTCAGATAGTAGATACAAACCTCAATAACAAGAAACCCCATTTTTCAGTGTAGGGAATAAAGGCAAGGTTATGTTTATATTCATGTAGACATATTAAAGAATATGTTCACTAAACCCAGGTTAAGCCATTCTTAGAACTCTGACGTTCCTTTTAATAATCACAGTAGATGTTTGTGAAACTAAAAGAGTCATCAAATCAACAGTCTAGTGAAACTATTTATTATACCTTGCAAAAGTCCGCAATTTCTAAAGAAGATTTAGATTTTAAGATGACCCTGGGTCAAATATAAACTCTGTAGTCAAGATCAATATTTTCCCACAAAATTGACCTTAAAATTAAAGTATTTTCAATTTTTTTGTTTTGTTTGTTTGTTTTGTTTTTTAATCTTCTGTTCAGGAGGGAAAAATACTTCCAGACAACTTGGGGCAAAATAATTCAACTGATTTGAGTAGCCTTTCAAGTGATCCAGAAACCATCATGCTTCTGTGTCTAGGAATCTACAGAGGCCTTTCTATTGTGAGTCGTATAGACACTTCTGAGACCCAGATTTCATCCATTTTACTCTTTTTGATCTGTTGGCTACTGAAAGAGAGATGTTAAAGACTCTGAATATCATAATGAATTGATTTATTTATCCTTGTCATGCTCTCAGTTTCACCCCAGGTATTTAGATGTTTTGTTGTTAAGTATGAAAATAACAATACTTCTTATGTCTTTTTGGAAATAACTTGATCAAAACGCAATGCCCTTCTTTATCTTTGATAATTTTTTTCATTTTAAAGTATGTCTTTTCTTAAATCAATATAGCTTCTCTAGCTTTTTTTTGATTAGTGTTAGCATGGTAAATCTTTCTCCTTTCTGTTATTTAAAAAAACAAAAAACGTGTATTTTTAGGGTCCTAGTTTGCTAAGTACTGCTTTATTTTTAAAATATTTTTAACAGACATAATTTATATATACTTCACCTATTTTTTTTAAATTAAAGTTTATTGGGGTGACAATTGTTCATAAAATTACATAGACTCCAAAAAGGACATACAAGTAGCCAAAAGACATGAAAAAATGTTCAACATCACTAATCATCAGAGAAATGAAGATAGAAACCACAGTGAGATATCTATCACCTCACATCAATTAGAATAGCTATCACCAACAAAACAGATAGTAAGTGTTGGAGAGGCTGTGGAGAAAAAGGAACCCTTAAACACTGTTGGTGGGAATGCAGACTGGTGCAGCTGCTATAGAAGGCAGTGTGGAGGTTCCTCAAAAAATTAAGACTAGAATTACCGTATGACCCAGCAATCCCTCTCCTGGGTGTCTAACCAAAAAATCTGAAAACATTTATCTGTAAAGATATATGTGCTCCAATGTTAATTGCAGCTTTATTTATGGTGGCCAAAACATGGGAACAACTTAAGTGTCCTTTAATAGACAGATGATTGGATAAAGAAGATGTAGTATATATACACAATGGAATACTATTCCACCATAAGATGTGGTATATATACACAATGGAATACTATTTGGTGGTAAGAAAAGATGAAATAGTACAATCTGTGACAATATGGATGGATCTTGAGATTATAATGCTAAGCAAAATAAGTCAGACAGAAAAAGTAGAGAACCATATGATTTCACAGATATGTGGTATATAAAACTGAAAACAACAAAAGAACAAGACAAACAAATGAAGGAAGAAAAGCTCATAGACATAGACAATAGTTTAGGGCTTACCAGAGGGTAAGGGGGAGGGGTCTCTTGAAGAGGGTAAACGGGTTCTAAAGTATGGTGATGGAAAGAGAACTGACTCTGGGTGGTGAACACACAATGTGAGATATAGATAATGTATTACAGAATTGTACACCTGAAATCTATGTAACTTTACTAACAATTGTCATCCCAATAAACTTTAATTAAAAAAAAAGAAAAAAGAAAAGATGAAATAGTACCATTTGCAATAACATAAAAGAATCTTGAGATTATTATGCTACACTTCACCCATTTAAATTATACAATGCAATGTTCAACAGATAAGTGTAACCATCAGTCAATTTTTTTAATCTCAAAAAGAAATCTCATACTCTTTAGCTATCTATCACCTCCTGCACCTCATATCCTTCTCCTAGTTGTAAGGAACCACTAATCTAATTTTGGCTCCACAGATTTCTTTATTTTGGACTTCCCTATGAATGCAGTAATAAAATATGTGGTACTTTGTGTCTGATTTCTTTCACTTAACATACTGGTGTAGTATTTGTCAGTACTTCAGTCCTTTTTATGGCTGAATCATATTTCATTTTATGGTGTTATATAAATTGGTTAAAGATGGCCCTTGTGTATTGAGCTATGATTTCCACAGAATATATTTCACAGGGGCTAAGTCCTTGAGCTCAAGCCCACTGGCACCAAATTGAGATTCATACACACTCAATAGCTTTAAATACATCCCACATAAATATAATTATAACCATATGTAGAGACTGCCTGATTGCACACCTCACAAAATTGCACCCGCCTTCTGCTAATTATAAATAAGACAAACCCTGGGACTGTAAAAGACACCAAACCACTGCTGCCTTTCAGGGCTCTTTCATGCTATGAAAAGGCTACCAAGAGGCTACCTTTCATGCTATGAAAAGATATTTTTAAGAAGTACATGCCCCCTCTCCAATTCCCCTCTGCTCCAGGAGTTCCCTTGCCCTTTACCCTCTGGGGTGGTGACCCTGACGACTAACCCTGAGAAGTCTCCTGCTGTGTGGAACTTTTCCTATTATACAACCTGTACAAGTGCTGCCCAGGAAAGCTCATTGAGTGATGCTGTCATTTTATGGTCAAGCTTTTCTTTGATCACTCCCCAAATCCTCAAGTTCACTATAATTTACATTATACATTTTGTTTATCACAGATGGTTGATGACCATGTGGTTTGTTTCCACCTTCTAGCTATTATGAATAATGCTGATATATATATATATATATATATATATATATATATATATATATATATATATATATATATTCTTGTACATACTTTTGTGTCGACACATATTTTCATTTCTCTTGGATATTTAGTTCAGAGTGGAATTACTGGATTATATAGTTTAGTTGTTTGAGCAACTGCCAGACTTTTCCAAAGTAGCCGCAAATTTTATATTTTCATCAGCAATATATGAGGAGTACAATTTTACCACATCTTCATCAACATTTTTTATCTCTTCTACATGATATCTTTGGATAACAATTTGTTTGTGTATGGTGCTAGGTAGGGTTCTTTTGCAAGCCAATATATAATTGTCCTACCATAATTTTCGAAGAGAATACAATTTCTTAAAGGCTAAATATTAAATATATGAAACTGCATTCGTAGTGAGGTGTTCTTGATTTGAACCTCTGTTAGTTTATGTAATTTTCAAATTCACAGAGCATCACTACCTTATCAAAATATGCTATAGGAAATAGAATCTGAAAACTTTTGTTTCCTTTCTGTGTGCTGAGCCTAGAAAAGCACTTGAATATTTATATCCTTATATTGGTAAATATATGGGAAAAATACATTTTTATGTTTCTCTTGGTATCTTACTTGTATGTGTCACAATATTACTCCTGTCCATATTTTTAAAATGTTTTGTTTTAGTCCTAAAAATTATTGTACGATAACTGAAATCACAAGATTTCTATTGACCAAATGACTAAATAAATGGCTAAACAAATACACATTTAAACAAATTAATTTATATGCAGTTGCAGGAAAGCTCTTCTTCGATCCACACATTTCCTTACATTCCTGCAATGCAATGCCTCTGAAGTGGAAGTCTCTACCTCCTTCCTCATTGGGATCCCAGGGATGGAACATGCTCACATTTGAGTCTCTACACCCATTTGTCCTATGTACATCATTGCCATCCTGGAGAACTCCACCATTCTTTCTCTAAAATCAGAGGCTGTTCTGCATGAGCCTATGTACTATTTCCTCTACATACTTGCTTTTCTGACCCGGTACTGTCCATCTCCTCATGTCCAACCATGCTGAGAATCTTCTTCAATGTCACTGGAATTTCCCCTGATGTTTGTTTTGCCCAAGAGTTTTTCATTCATGGATTCTCAGCTATGGAGTCATCAGTTCTTTTCATCATGTCTATCAATCTACAACCCTCTGAGATACACCTCCACTTTGAACAGTGCCAGAGTCATTAAAATCAGCCCTATATTTGCTGCATTGTGTATTTTGTTTGTCCTGCCTTTCCCCTTTATTCTAAAGGGGCTGAGGTTCTGTAAGAAAAGCCTTCTATCCCACTCCTACTGACTCCACCAGCATGTCATGAAGCTGGCCTGTTCTGACAACTGGTTCAATACCATCTATGGACTGTTTGTGGCTCTTACATCTTTATGGTATTTGGTGTGCTTTTCTGTGTCTTACACGCTTATCCTGAAAACTGTTCTGGGCATTGCCTCAAACAAGGGCCACCTCGAGGTCCTCAACACTTGCATCTCCCACGTTTGTGCTGTGCTCATCTTCTGTGTGCCCAGGGTCAACTTGGCTGCCCTTCACAGCTTTGCCAAAATGTCTGTCCAGCTATTATGGCCCTCATAGCTAATAACTTCCTTTTGGTTCCCCCTCTAATGAATCCCACTGTGTACTTTGTGAAGAGTCAGCAGATTAGAAATCAGATCCTAGTGAATCATGTGAGAAATAAGGGTGATGGGCATTTTTAGGCTTAAGGAATGCCCAGCTTATTTGGCAATTTTTGAACAAATTTAGGGATCCAAGAATCACAGTGAAGTAGTAGAGACTGAATAAAACGATATGCTGCATATATTGTAAGTCCATCAAACTTGAATTAATTAATTAATTAAGAAGCAACATGTTCTAGATTAGGTGCCTTGGGAGTTAGGCTTGGAGTCATGTTATACTTGTAACTGTCTTTTCCACCTCTTCTCTCATTTTTACTCCTCTACTTAACTTATCTAACAGCTCAATAAATATATCAACATCAGCTTCAGCAGCACAATCCTCATTATGATTACAGAAAATTTTAATATATTTGATTTTTTATTAGTTTCAGATGTACAAAACAGTAATAAAGCCCCAGTTGGACATGTATACCCCTCACAAAGTGATCACCCCCTTGCCCCAATCTACTATCTTTCTGACATCGTGTGTAGCTGTTACAGTTCCACTGATTCTATTCCGATTTTTTTAAATGTTCATTTAAAAATAAACAATCATGACTCTAATTAACTCAGGCAAGATCAGCAGTCAATGAAGTGGGCTGAAAGATTAAGTACACACCTACAACCACACACAGAATGAGCATCTTCTAAACATTTGCAGATTTCATCAACAACTCTAATAAACCACTAAAAGTTCCTCTGTCCTCCAGTATTATGAAGTATATTTGGAGACATAAGCCTCACATGTACAAGACAATTAAAATTAAGTGCAAAAATAATTGATAAGGAAATATTTCATTCAATTTTTCAAGTTTCTGCAATAAATTTTATAAATTCCACCCACTGACATGCATATTGCGTTATTTGTCCCTCACTGAAGTTTGTCTAGCATCTTTTATTTACCACTATTATAGCCCTGACCAAGAGTGTTATGTCTTTGTCGTCTATAGCCTACATTTACATGTAAGTAACTTGAAAGGCAGGTATTATCTTTTATTTTTGTCACTGCCCATCAAAGTGGTTGGAACATACTAGTTGTTTATTTTATGTTTGTTAAAAGCATACCAATCTTGAAGTTTAGCCAATTTTGAAGTTGTGAATAAAATGTTGCTAGAAAAGCAAAAGAAGCAGTTCAATTATATCTGGAAAACCTATTAATATAGCACTCACTTTTTCTACTAATTAATTACTTAGGACAAAAATGAAAATAAAACTTAGCAAAAATAGTGTTCAAAATACCTTTTAAAAAGGAGAAATCTCATGTATATAAGGGATCTAGTCAAGCTCTCTCTAAAGGTTCCCTGACTGAACTTAGACCTGCTTCAAATAAACACTACTATCTATCATTAACATACAATTATGCAAATAAAATTTCTATATTAGGAAGATTGACATTCCATCACATGTGATGTAAGATGAAATGCCATTATTTTCAGCAATGAAAAGACATTTTGGGTAGGATATTATAATGGCTTACAGATCAGAAGTAAAAGTTGCAAGAACATGGGGACCTGTAACACTCTAAAATGTTTGAAGTGATCCTTAGCATCACCAGCTCCCATCTCTTCATCTCTCTAAGGTGCTATCAGTATTTTGAATAAAGCTCACCCCCGTTGAAGAAAGTGGTCACAAGATGGAGAAAAAACTCTACTCTCAGCTCCACTTAGTGATCTCGTGAAAGGACTACAAAGTGCACCTTACTTAACATCCTTAAAACAGAACTGATCTTGATACCCACAGATGCAAAGTTAGTGTGATTGGCAAAACTGGGTCATGTACCAATCCTGATGGCACTACCAGAATCACTGTGACTAGAGTAAACAAAAGAATTTTTTTTTCTACAAGTTTTGGAGAAGTGGCATTTGACAGGAATAAACAAAACAAAATTAAATAAATGTAAACAAAACAAAACTAGCACTTGTCTGCTAAAACTCCAACTACCACGGAATGACATCAGTGAGAAGTAATAGTGTCCAGAATATCTTTTAAGAGAAACAACTAGTAAATGATACACAAGAAATCAATCAACATAGTAGCCTGTAGGAATTTTATTTGGAGTCCTTAGAAAGTGAACACATCTTTGTATTACACCAGGGATTAGGAACCAATGTTTTTAATAATGATCTTGAATCTTTATGGAAACATTGCCTTCAGAATACTATGATTTAAAAAAAATATTAAAGTATGGTTGGCATACAATATTGTATTATATTATATTGTACATACATATTATATATGTTACATATGTTTTAGGTGTACAACATAGTGATTCGACATTTATATATCTTTATGATGCGATCACCACACTAAATCTAGTAATATGGCATTGTTTAAAAAAATAAATACACCAGTAAGATTGGATTAGGGGCCCACCCTACTCCAGTGTGGCCTAATTTTAACTTAAATAATTATATCTGCTATGACCCTATTTTCAAATAAGGTCACATTCTGAGGTACTGGGGGTTACTTCAATGTATGAATTTGAGGGGCACACAATTCAACTGACAGCAAAGACTAAACCCAAAATGTCATCATAGTTGAGGACAAAGTAATTTTCAGTCACAGAAAGATTTTGAAATTACACCTCCCACTCACTCATCATATCTTTGGAACTTACATAAGGATGTGTTCCAAGAAAACTAGGGGCTAACTTTGAAATGGGAAGATATAGGGTATAAGGAACATTGGATCCAAAACAGGAGAGTAGTACAGGGTATTCCCAGCAAGACACATGAAAAACAACCAGTTCAGATTGGAGCTGTGGAACTGAGGCCACTGGAAGGGAGGTCCTCCAGAAAAAAAAAAAAAAAAAAATTGTATCTGTTGGGATAGCTTATATTGTATGTTTCTGAATAACTGTCAGTAAAAGGAATTTATTGGCTTTTACAACAATAAAGATAGTTGGTCTGGTTTCACATAAGAGTTGTTTGAATAAATTTTCTCACTGTGGGCCAAGTTTGTTGTAATATTTGCTCCTGAGATTCTGTCTCATCTTTATCCTCCTAAAGTCAGCTTTCTTTATGGATCCAAGATATTTAGTAGCTCTCAAGGTTAGATGTGTTCAAGTTCACATTCATGGAGGAAGAAAAGTGCCTTTAGTATGTCTTAAGATTAATTCTGATTAGGGGTAAAAATATGATGGGACCCAATAGAATATTTCATTGTATATGTACAGGGAAACAAAAATTGTAAATTTACAGAAGAGAGCTTTAATGTTTGTATAGAATGATGGAGAAAACTGGCAATTTCAGATGAAAGATATTACTTCTCATACTTCGTATTAAGTGCTTTATTTCTTAAGCCAGATGCTGTTTTTGGGAGGTTCCAAGAAACTTAATAAAGAGATTAATACTGTGCAATAAAGGGATCTAATTCTTTCAATCAAAAAAAAAATCACATTCTAATAGATAGTCTAATAGATATATATATATATATATATGAATATTCAGAAGAAAAATGGCGATAGAATTAGAACAGTGATTCCTCAATCTGTTTTGCTTGAATAATATCTATGGAGTTATTCTTGTGAGCTGAAACCTGAAATACTGCTGCTGCTACTGCTACTACTAAAATAACAATACTTGACCACTTACTATGCGCAGGACACTATTCTAAATGCCTCAGTAACTTATAGAATTGGGCTGCATATTCACTCAGAGATATAATGTTTCTATTTTCAAAACGTGTTAAGTACAAATGTCAATAACTGTGTTTTAGCCCCACGTTTTATTTTTATTTACATACACATCAGTTTGCTTCTACATTTCTTGAGTTTTTCTGTTTCTGGAACAGAATCTAGAAGTTTGTGAACAGTCTGTGAGGACTCAATCCCAGAACTCAGTGTAAAATTGGTATTAAATGGGATGTATTCTTAGAAATCCCTTAGGTGCTAGAAGCCTCATATAAACATGTCCTCCATACTCTGCTCAGAAAGAGGACAAGTGCTGTGCTGCTTGATGCTTTGTGTTAGTGTCGATTGTTATGGAAAAAAAGAGGTCAATCAACTGCCGATTTCTAGTGAATAAGTATGGGAGTAAATGGGCACAGTAGTCTGAGAACTAGACCATATAGCTAAACTATATATAGAAATTATATATATAAAATACATACAGAGGGTGCCAAAAAAATGTGTACACATTTTAAGAAAGGAAACGACTATTAAAATTGCAATACTCAATATATACCGACAACAAAAGATGAATACAAGTCATATGTATACATTTTTTTGGCACCTCCAGTATACATAATGTGAATACTGAACAAAAGTGGACAAATGGTATTAACAACTGTCCATTTTCATTTCTTAATTGATACTCTGTGTAAATCATGAACAATGGCTGTTTCTGTCCTGGCCAGACATCTTAAGGAGCCAGCACTTGTCTGATATATGTATATGATTATCTTTAAAAATTCTCAGAAAGATCCAAGGCATTTAATATCATCCTGTCAGTTGCATTGGATGAAATAAGTAAATCCATGGCAATAGGAAGGAATGATGTTATGAACAGGGGACCTACTGTTGAGAGTGGGCTACCAGTGTTGCTCCAAAATAAGAAACAGGGACACAATAGCCTTGACCTTGGGCATCATCTTTTTGCTAGGCAGTGTTTTGGTTTTTTTGCTTTGTTTTGTTTTGTTTTTAAACTGGCCAGGGTGTCTATGTTTTTATAGAACACAAATAAGAGCCAGTGCACCTGGCAGCACTGTTCTTTCTCTGTTTGACTGAACTCAGCAAAGAGTTTTCTCTTTTTTTGTTGTTTTAACCTTGGTATGTTTTTCTATTGAAAAAAATAGATAATTAAAATGATAAGAAAGTGAAGCTAAACCAAGGATGAAAGGAAGGATTTCTATGCTTTAATTACAACCGCCGTACCACCACACACACTAGGGTAAGTTTCTTGATCTCATTTTGAATGGCTTGATTTGTTCTGTAGCAATTTCAAGGCATTATTTAAGTACCTTTTTCCATCCCCTTAAGATAATTGCACAAATAGAGATAATTGCACTCTTCTCTACTGATAGATACTGCTATTCCAGAGAGCTACAAAAAACAGCTTTGCTAGTATGAAAACCATCTTTCAGGGGCTTTCAGGGCTTTCTACCCCGATCTCCAGTGTTTTGAACTGGTAGGCGGAATAACCAAGCAAGTGTTTGCTCCATAGCAGTGGTAAAATTAACACTGGTAAATTAATAGGTGCTCTGAGAATACCTGATATAATGTAAATTCTGAACAAAAGTGGGCAAACGGCATTAGACAACTGTCCTTTTTCCTTTCATAACTGATACTTTGTGCAGTGTGTAAATCATGAACAGTGGCTGTTTCTGTTCCTGGCCAGACATCTTAAGGGACCAGCACTTGTCTAAGAATCTGTTACTGTCTCATAATTTGATTAGGTGTCTGTGAGAAGCTACTAAGCTTGGGTACAGAATTTTTACATATGCATCTCTATGGTATATAGTGAGTCAGAAGAATTTAGGTTTTCATTGTGTGAGTACCTATACACTTGGATCTATGATTTATGTTCGTAATGGATTGCTTAAAGGCATTTTTGACTGCCTCTGTAGTGTATTGACTTGGCCCTGAGTGCAGTCTTGATGATTTCAGTGTCACTCACTGGAGAGTGAATTTCCCAGAGTTGAATGACGTCCTAGTCTATTCCGAAGTGACTAGCAAGCTTTAATTATTAGAGCTCTGCACTGAGCTTGCTACAGTCTTCCATTTTTGGAAGCTTGTTTGGAATTAGAACTCAATAAGTAGGCAGAATGGAAACTCTGAATATGACATTGGCTTGACCTATTAAAGGGCTATGGGGCTGATTCAACAAACGTCCATCAGTACAGGCCTACTCATATAGTAAACATGCCATCAACTCTGCTGAAACACTGACCTACCAATTGATGTACCATCTCCTTCTACCTTCACCTCTGATACCTCTTATCTAGTTCCCCCCACCCCCATTTTAATTTTTCCTCTCATAGGAGGAGCAGCTTCACCTCCTTTTATCTTTGACAAGTGACAACATGATATACCTCAACAGGAGCCTTTTTCACCCAGCCACGTTTTTCCTCATTGGAATCCCAGGTCTGGAAGAGGTTCATGCCTGGCTCTCCCTGCCTTTCTGCTCTGTTTACCTCGTGGCATTACTGGGCAATGCCACCATTCTGCTGGTCATCAAGGCCGAGCAGACCCTTCGGGAGCCCATGTTCTACTTTCTGGCCATCCTTTCAACAGTTGATTTGGCCCTTTCTACAACCTCCATACCCCGCATGCTGGGTATCTTCTGGTTTGATGCACATGAGATTAACTTTGGAACTTGTGTGGCTCAGATGTTTTTGATCCATGCCTTCACTGGCATGGAGGCTGAGGTGCTGGTGGCCATGGCCTTTGACCGTTATGTGGCGATCTGTGCTCCACTCCACTACACGACCATCTTGACATCCCGGGTACTGGTGGGCATCAGCACGTGCATTGTAATTCGACCGGTCCTGCTTACACTTCCCATGATATATCTCATCTACCGCCTACCCTTTTGTCGGGCTTGGATAATAGCTCATTCCTACTGCGAGCACATGGGCATTGCAAAGTTGTCCTGTGGAAACATCCAGATCAATGCTATCTATGGACTCTTTGTAGTCTCTCTCTTTCTTATGAACCTGGTCCTTATCGGCATCTCCTATGTTTACATCCTCCGTGCTGTCTTCCGCCTGCCATCACAAGATGCACGGCTAAAAGCCCTAAGCACATGTGGATCCCATGTTGCAGTCCTCTGTGTTTTCTATATTCCGTCAGTCTTTTCTTTCCTCACTCACCGATTTGGACACAACATACCCCGCTATATTCACATTCTTATTGCCAACCTCTATGTGGTTATCCCACCTTCACTCAACCCCATCATTTATGGTGTAAGGACCAAACAGATACGAGAGCGAGTGCTCTGTGTCTTTACTAAAAAATAAGAGTCCTACCACATTCTTTTACTAATGATTTTGTAAGGAAGGCTTATGTGTTCTTGCCGTAATGAATATCTCCTGGTCCTAAACTATTTTTGCCAGGTTGTGATAGAAGTTGGTTTTTCTTGTCTTTGACTAATGGATTCTACGATTGTGGAAACATCATTGCATCTCAAATTCAAAGGCTAATGGACTATCCTGGTAGAAAGTTGTATGGCTTCTGTTTGCATGTCTTAATGCAGAGTCCTTGATAGCATAAGGCTGCCTCTTTTCTGGGGAAAGAACATATCTGGGTTTTTTGTTCTTTATAATTACAGATATGTGGCACTGAAGATTTTAAACCTTTATCCTACTTAATTAAGTAATTAATTCATGCATTTATTCAACGTAAATTCATTTTGTATCTATTGTATGTCTTAAATTATTTTAATTGCTAGGGATAAATCAACACATCTAACACAAATGTTTGGCCTCATGTAGCTTTCATCCTGTGTGCTTTTAAAATAAAAACCAATTTCATGGGTTAAAAAAAAAAAATCATTGGCAAATCTGTAGCTTTAATTGGAATGGTCTGCCAAATATATAAGATTCAGTGGAATGACAGCCAAAAAAAAACATATAATGCAAAACTATTTCTCACTAATACCAACAATACCATCACTGACTGACTCTGCATTCAGGCCCATAGTACAAACATAAAGTGGTTTTGGAATCAAATTACATATAGTGTTTCTCTCTTCTATGTGATGTTTTCTGGTCTTTGCTTATCACATTATTCAATTTTATTCTCAATCTACATTAGATTCTCAAATATTCTATCCCTAAATCCAAGGCCTCTCATCCTAGACCCAAATCTGTCTCTAGCTCTCCCACTAACTTTAATGCACAAGCTAAAAAAAGCAATTTTTTTCTATGAGATGTAGGGTTTTCAATTAATTCAATAATAAAATTTCCCAAAGACCAAGCAATGACCTTTTGCATCATCAAACTTGTCACATTGGCTTCCATTTTAAAAATATAATATTATTTTTGCACCTTCAGATTTTTTAAAAAAGAAACTAAAGTAAAAATATAGCAAACATCTTTATTCCTACAACTCACAAATTAACAACTTTAAACATTACACCAATTTAAAGATAATGCTTAATGAAATATATATAGAATTAAAGTTGAAATCACCTTTAACACTGTCACAACACATTTTCTCTCCTATTTTTCCAGAGGCAAATTCTATCATGTGTTTTTCTAACATCACAGTACAAAATATTTCAGTTTTACCAGAAATCACAGTATTTTAATTAGATTATTTGTTATTAATGTAAATAGAATAAATATTTTGTGTTTTGTTTTATAACATTGGTTTTATTTATGTATTCATATATTAATAGATATTCATATTATTAATTAATTAGAAAATATTCTGCACATCCTTTCTTTTTTATCTTTTTGTACATTTTTAGATCATTTATCCAGGTTTTATACTTTGAGTTAAAATTATTGAGTAGCAGGATTATAACCAATTAAAACATATTTCTGCTTTCTTGATCTTTGGCTTTGATCACTTTTTAAAAAATTTCATATTTTCCAATATTTTCCTTTTCCAGACACTCATGATTTCCTAATTTAATTTTATTTCTTAACATTAAATATTCATTTTCTAATTAAACTAACTTATAATGACCCTATTCTGAACAAAACAAAAATTTTAGTCCCCTTTTGTCATTTCCTGTTTTTCTTGTATGTCTATATTGCTCATGTTGGAATTGTCTGCAGTTTTGTTTCCAGGTTTTAGAAAACTTTTTAAATGACCATTTTTATTTGACTATATGAGTGTGTATATATTTTAAATAATTTATTTCTTCAATAAATCTTCATGAATATCTTCTGTCTCTGGGATTCAAAATCTTAATGGAGAATGTATTTATTATCCTACAGCCAACCCATGCCACCAATCTCAACCCCATTTTCTCTGGTAATGATTAATTATATCTTTATGTCTAAATACGTACTCATTTGTGCTCATATTTGAATAATCAAAAATTTATAGAATCTTGAATCTGCTTTTTCTGGCAACTAGAGCTGTTAATAAAACATATAATGCAATCTTTGTTTTTTGGTTTTTTTTTTACTGTTTCGAATGCAATATTTTTCCTCTGTTCTTTGGAAATAATCTAAATTTTGATATTTTGAAATTTTGTTGTATTGAGTGTAGATTTATAATTAATAAAAAATCATGTTTGATATTCAGTTGGCCCTTACATTCTGAGACTATATATTTATTACTTCTAGGATCTTTACAAACCTAATTATTAAAAATATTTCTTTCCCAATATTTGTTCCATATTCTTCTATAAGTACTTTAAAATAAAGTTGCAACTCCTTATCTTTCTTTCTTTAACTTCCATCACTTTATCTATTTCACTGTGGTCCTGAAAATCCATCCACCTATTCTTAAAAGTCACAATTTCATTTTCAGCAGTTTTATTCTATTCTTCAACTCCTAAATATAATTATTTTTCAATACTTAAATTTTTTTATGTTCAATCCTTTTCACAAAAACCTATGCTATCTTCATGATTGTAATTCATTCTCTCCATCTTGTTCCCCCCACATCTCTCATCTCTTGTCTCTCATCTCTTTAAGGCTGAACTGGTTTATTTTTAATTATATTTCACAAGAAAAAGAAAATCTTTTTCTTTTAATGTTGTAGATAATCTTTGAGCATTTGGTAACTATTTATTATGAGTTTTTCTTTGCCATTGTGATTCCTTGCTAGGTTCTTCAAAGACTCTGGTTAAGCAGCCTTTGCAGGTTGGGATTCTTAGAAAATACATTCTGAGATGGAGATTTGCATGTAGGAAACTTACTCTGATGTTTTGGGCAACAGAATAATACTCCCTTAAAGATGTCAATGTCCTAATCTCCAGAATCTGAATATATTAAGTTTCATGGCAAAGATGAATTAAGGTGGCAGATGGAATTAAGGTTGTTCATCAGCTGAATTTCAGATGGGGGTGTATTGCAGATTATCCAGGTAGGTCCAGTGCAATCACAAAGGTCCTTAAAAGTGGACAACGGAAGCAGAAGAATTAGAGTAAGAGAAGATGTGATGACAAAAGCAAAGTCAGAGTAATACTGTATAAGAAGGGCTCACTCAACCCTTCCTTGCTGGCTTTGAAAATGGAAAAGAGAGCCATGAGTTAAGGAGTATGGGCAATCTACAGAAACTAGAAAAAGCAACAAAAAACATTCTCTGCTCGTGTCTCGAGAAAGGAATGCAGACCTGCTGATACCTTAATTTTAGACCAGTGAGAAATGCATCAGCTTTCTAATAAACAGAACCGTAAGATAATAAATTTGTGTTGATTTAAGGCGCTAAATTTCTGGTAATTTGTTAGGAGCAGCATTAGAACACTAATACAGCTTTGCTCTCAAGATCATCACCTAGGTGAGGTGGATGAAGGGGGTTGGAGAAAGTGATTTGTGATGAAGTGACAACAAAAAAGTCAGACAGATGTTTATACAGGGATCTCTGGAGCTGGGATGGCCTTTCACAGTTGTCCTGAACTAGGGAGAATTAAGTAACTTTTTATACTGGTTCATCAACAAGTTATACTGGGGGGGCGGGGATTTGATCTTGGCCTAGGAAGGTCTCACCAGGCAATAAGAGACTCAAAGTGACTGTGCTAAGGGCTCTCTCTCAGTCACATTCCCAGTAGTTATAGGAGTGAGTACTTCAGATCTGAAAGAGGAATCTAGATGACACACTGTGACATTCACCACAAAACCCACTTAGGGTATAGGTTTTATGCAGTGAAGACACTGCTGTGCAACTTCACTTAATTTGTTAGAAATTTGCCTTTTGCTCTTTCTACCTCCTGACTTAAAAACCTCAAGACGTAGAAAAACATTTATATCCTTCCTAGTCTTGGAAATATAACTATACCTTGTGTTTGCAGGTATATACTAGGCTGCTTATACTTATCCTTTAATAATTTCCCCTATAGATTTTGAAGTTATATATATGAATTGATTATTTTTAATGTAAGTTTTAATATGTCTAGAACTTTGGGGGGGAGTGACAATAGTTACCTAGACAACCATCATGACAACAGAGACTGTCACATTATTTTTTAAAATCATGGAAAACCAAATTTTTAACATACTGTATTTGACAATAATTCTGAGTAAAGTGATGTTTTTAGTAAATATTGATTTACAATAGCATTGTTAAATTATTGTGTGGTCATTATTTAAACATTTTAAAATTCATAAATAAGAATAAAAGAAAATGTTATCTATATTGTAATGACCACAAAACATTTTGATATTGTCTGTTATTTCAAAACATGTTCTGTATGATTGATTTTTTAATTAGAATTATATCATATATTGCTTTATATATTTCATGTATATTCATGAAATAAAAGTGTGTACATTGTGTGTAGATTCCTAATGCACTTTTATTTTAATGGAAGCATAGAACTCCTTTTCTAACCCACGGGCATAAATGTTTCAGGTACACCATTTGATCTCAAGAGTAAATCCAAAGGGAGAATCAGCCAGGCTTGACCTGACTGATAAAAATAACATAACCAGGATATTCCAGCAATGTCTTCATATGGGACAATTTTTATTCCCTCTGTAGAGGTAATTCCCATCCATTTCCCCCTAACTTTTTGTGGCAAGTCCTGGGGTCTTTCTAAACAGAAAAAGTGGTGATAGTACAGAGCAAGTTGGCTTGACTTCAGACAGTATCAGGATAAGTCTGGGATTACAATAAACGGGGACATAAAAAAGAGACACTATTACATATCATGTTTAGGACTGCAGATGCAAGAGGAACCATGCAGACTAATGGAGTCTGTGGGTATCAACTTCTCAGCATCCCAGCTGTTTCTGAGATTTGGAAACCAGAACCATTTCTCTGGTCCCAGAGACCCAGCTACTCACTGAAATGAAGGGCAGGTTTGAGGTTCCTTAGCAGCTTTTCAGAGGGAGCAGTGCCAACTCCACATGGTTGTATTTTCAGCTCTGTATGAAGTTACATGTGCATGGATTATAAGTGAAGACCTTAAAACAGGCTCCGGAACCTTCAACAGGCTTTTTGAAACATAAAATAGACTTGAGATCCAAAAACAGAAGAAGGAGCCAGTATAATGTATGATTACTATCATGCTTCCTGGAATTAGGCATTTGGGTTCAAATTCCGTCTTTGTTACTTTCTAGACGTGTGGTCTTGGAAAAGTTGTTAAAGTTTTCTATAGTTTAAGTTTTCCATTTGTATAATGCAGAAGTGTTTGTTTTTCTTGTTTGCTTATTGCTTTCAGTTTTATAATTTTAATAAAAAATTAAAAAATAAAAACTGTACAACTAATCATTTGTAAGAATTATGTATTAAATGAGGTGTCTTTATGCAGAAACACACATGAAACAAGGTGATGTATTGATTGACTGACAAAAAGTTTGTGACGAGATTCGCAGGTATCTAACTCTGAATTTTCCCTAAGGAGCGATGGTTTCATATTTCTAATTTATTGTTCACAGTGATTTTATAGAACAAAACTCCTGAGGATAATAAGAATTGACTGTGTGTGTGTGAATACATGTGTGTATACACACACACACACACACACACACACACACACACACATATCCAGGGGTGGGCTTGCTTTCCCTTCCCCCACCCATGGAAGAACTCATGGCCTGAGGGAATCTCTCTTGGTGCAGAGCCGTGTTAGGTTGGAGGAGGGGTAGTTTGAGTAAACTAAAACTTTACTTCTTATTCTTTTCAGTCTTTTCTTATTCTGTACTCCACTGGGGTCCTGTAACCTTTCATCTGAATTCTAGAATTCTCACAAAGGTATTTTCATCCATTAATGGTTGTTAAATTGGTGTTCCCATGGGTGGTGTGGTGGGGGAGAGTACTGGGACCTCCTAATTCTGTTCTCATACTACCTTAAACTTCAGTTTTGTTTTCATTTCCTTAGAAGCCAGTGCGCCCTAAGCCTCTCTTCTTGAGTCAGAGCCAGATTAGAAACTAGAATGTTCAGAGACCTTGTGTCCTTTCTAAAACTATTATAGCTCTAGGGGATATTCTATTGAAAGCTTCTCCCAGGCAAAAAGCAGGGTTCTTATAAAGACTGAGCAGGTTGAGACAAGACAGAGACAGGATTCCATCGTGGTGCTCGTTCTGGTGAGTCTGCCCATGTCCCAGTTCACAGTGCATCCTTACATCACAATGATGGGTGAAGGAAAAAACTAGGGCTAGGACAGGAAGAGAAGAGACACGGGATAAGTTTTGGGGAAAGAAGACTAAGGCTAAAGTTTAGGGAAAGAATAGGATCACTTTTAGGAAGGACCATGTAATACTAGAAAATAATTGGATTTCAGCCTTAATCATTTTGTTGGTGTGCATTTTAGAAAACTCAATCTCCTGATATCTAAAGAATGATGAATAACAGTATCTTTGGAATAGGTTCAAAATGTTTTAAAAGAATTATCTTTAAAACTAATGACATATTTAGGGTTTTTATCTTTCTTACCTGTATTTTATAGATGAAAATGCTTATTTACTTTCCTCTGATTACAGAGTGAATAAGTCTTGAACCTGGTTTCAATACAGTTAGTCTGACTGAAGAGCCCGTGCTTTGAAGCACTGCAAAGTACTGTGTTGTAATAAACCCAAGAAATGATGAAGGTTTGAACTAGCTCTATTAGAATAGAGTAAATGTAGTGATTTTAGAGATACTGGAAAACTAGAATCAGTTTTTGTTTTGCTTAGTTTTTTTTTTTTTTTTTTTTTTTTTTACGTATAGGGAGTAGAGGTGGATACTATTCAAATTTTTTGATCTAGTCAGTTCACTGAATAGTAACGATATAAGACAGACAGCTATAAAATTTCATTTTTCTGTACATGTCTTCCAATTATTTCTTCTTGGTTATTCATATTACTTCCTATTTACTTAACCAACTACTGAGGCCTAATTAAAGAATATAATTATCTGAGTTGAGAGATATAATTCCCTCATTATTTTATTTTTAAGTACAGAACATAATACTATCTTTCCCTCTAACAACAACAAAAAAAAAAAAAAAAAAGAAAAGAAAAGCTCACACACACACAAAAACAGAAAGGTAGCTACTTTGATGATGAGCTCTGTACCTATTAGCTGATTTTCTTATTTATGAAGAATCTATCGCATACAGTTATGATGAAACAGGGAAAACATTGCTTTCCTAGCTTTCTGAGATTATTGCCTACATTCCTGATCTTCAGAGATGTTATTTAAGAATACAAGAATTTTATTTCATAAAATAACCTGTCATTGGAGCGTACATTGATAAATCACAGAAACCTTTGCTTCCATAACTGAATCCTACTTTTGTTCCTTGTGTTATCCATGTCATACCTTTGTAGAGTATTTACTGTTCCATTAAAAAGACAGAACATGATAGAAGAAAGACTTTGTTATTTTGGACATTTCACAAAATGTCTCACACAAAAAGCAAGCAAACAAGCAAACAAACAAACAAACAGACAACAACAACAACAAAAACATGTATGGTTCTGAGCTTCCCTTCCTTACCAATGTTTACCATTTCCTCCTATGAGTTCCCTGTTTCCTCACCCATATTGTACTGCTCCTTCTGTTACTTGTCTATCTTGGATAGGACACTTTTCTTGGCTTTGTTTCCCATATATCAATGTCTAGATTATACCCTGATTATCTTACTGAAACTGTGATCATAATTAGCATTACTCCTCTGGAATCCTCCAGTGATACAAAATGATGAAAAGATACTTTTTACTACAAAACAATTACACATAATGGATGCTTTGAAAATATGCCTCTAAAAAATGCCATAAATAAAGTACAAGAAAGTATGCAAGAAGTGTGTAGGTAACTTGGAAAATGATAGATTCTGTTTGTTCAGAATATGTTTTCTAGCTAGTGTCTTCCTCAAAATACTTGCCATGTATCTTAAACATTTAAAATTACAATCCTCTTAGATTCATAATGAAGATACTGATATCGCTATTTCAGATGGAACTGGGCTTAAAAAAGAGTATGTGTTTTTGTGAATGTGTGTGGAGGAGGGGAAGCTGTGTATGCATGACATGAGTGAGGTGTGAATTTTTTCCTTGTTTCCATTCTCTTTCCATTTTAATTTCCTTATTTCCCTGTACTTTCTTCCTATAGCTCTTTAACTATAAGCATTTCAAGCATTTGGCAAGTCTTTTAAACTATTTGAGGTTCATATACATATGTTACAATAGGGTTAAATATGTTTATAAAAATTAGAGATGATATTTGCACAAGTTCTGACAACATTGAAAGTAGTAGGCAATACTTCAATAAATGGCAGTTGATAATGTGGTTTGACTACATTTACTTCTTATTTTGTAATAATAAAAAATAAATATTTTAAACTGGGTTGATTTTATCCCTTTAGATTTATTTTTAGTATTTGAGATTACATTTTAATGAATCTGTGTTTTCATCAACACTTACTACCCACCTTGTGTTAACATTTGTGTGTTACCATTTAAACAAATGGAACCAATAGAAATAACTATTTATAGAGGCTAGCAGAGCCCTTTTAATGTGAAAATTGAAAGTAAATGATGTTGTTGATGATGAGAGAAGGTAATTAATGAAGTAAGTATTAAGGAAAAATCTTAGCATAATACCAATGGCAAGACCAATGCAAATGAGACCAGTCTTCTCTCTAAAATAGAAGAGAGGTACTAACAAAGGTGAATATGTTATGTAGAATTTTTTGTATTACAATCCACTGCACAAATTCTTTTTTCTTTAAATTAAAATTTATTGGGGTGACAATGGTTGGTAAAATTACATCGGTTTCACGTGTACAATTCTGTAATACATCATCTATATCACATTGTGTGTTCACCACCCAGAGTCAGTTCTCCTTCCATCACCATATATTTGACCTGGTTTACCCTCATCTACCAACCTCCTCCAGTAACCACTAAACTTACCTTACCTTCTGGTAACCACTAAACTATTGTCCATGTCTATGAGTTTTTGTTTCTTTGTTTGTTTTGTTCCTTTGTTGCTTTCAGTTTTACATCCCACATATCAGTGAAATCGTATGGTTCTTGACTTTTTGGTGTGAATAATAAAAAAGAGCAAAATAATACAGAACCATGGTTTGTATTATGAACAGACAGAAGCAGGCAATGGCAACTCCTACATAAAATAGGACACTATACACTTAAAAATAGTATGCAGGTTAAAGATGTCACTGCACAACTTCTTCCAAAGCTTTCTCACTGAGAATTCACCACAGGTTGGTCTTTTTGCAGTACATTCCTAACTGTATGAGGTAACAGAAGGAGACAATAGTCACAATTGCATGTTATTATTTTTCTTTAGGTTTAAAACACTGCAGAGTTTTATCTGGTGCCCTGCAGATTTGTGAACACACATCAGTAAGGAAAATGGACATATGTATTACCTGGAATGATGTCCGTTCCCAATGATACCCACTTTCACCCCTATTCCTTCTTGTTGCTGGGGATCCCAGGACTGGAAACACTCCACATCTGGATTGGCTTTCCCTTTTGTACTGTGTACATGATTGCACTCATAGGGAATCTCACTATTCTGTTTGTGATCCAGACTGAAAGCAGCCTACACCAGCCCATGTTCTACTTCCTGGCCATGTTGGCTACCATTGACTTGGGTCTCTCCACAGCCACCATACCTAAGATGCTGGGAATCTTCTGGTTTGGTCTCAGGGAGATAATCTTTGATGCCTGTCTCACTCAGATGTTTTTCATCCACAATTTCACAGGTATGGAGTCAGCAGTCCTCTTGGCAATGGCTTATGACCGTTATGTGGCCATCTGCAACCCACTCCGATATAGCACCATCCTTACCAACAAAGTTGTTTTTATGATTGGTCTTGTTGTGTTACTGAGGACATTTATTTTTGTTATTCCATTTGTATTTCTCATTTTGCGATTGCCTTTCTGTGGGAATCATGTTGTTCCCCATACCTACTGTGAGCACATGGGTCTTGCTCGTTTGTCTTGTGGCAGCATCAAGATCAATATCATCTATGGTTTGTGTACTATTTTAATCCTACTGTCTGATATGATAGGCATTGCCCTTTCTTATATTCAGATACTCCATGCTGTTTTCCGTCTTCCTTCCCAGGAAGCCCGCCTCAAATCTCTCAGCACATGTGGTTCACATGTTTGTGTAATTCTTGCTTTCTACATACCAGCTCTCTTTTCCTTTATGACACATCGCTTTGGCCAGAATGTCCCCCGCTATATCCACATACTTCTGGCCAATCTTTATGTTATAGTGCCACCAATGCTCAACCCTGTCATATATGGAGTCAGAACCAAGCAGATATATGACCGTGTGAAGAAAATACTATTAAAAACATAAGGAATTGAAAAGGAATTTAACACAATTTAAAGGAAATTAACACAAATATTGCAATAGCAATAGAACACCAACCAGTAGAAAAATTCAAGTAATTTAGCAATTACATAATTAGAATTTACTGATTTACTTTGGCCTCCTAATATGTTCTCGATATTTGTTTATAATTCCTGAACTAAACTTTTAAGATACATGTTATTATTTCAATATTATATGTGGAGAATACGTTTTTTAAAGAAATAAGGTCCATCGAATATTGTCAGACAGCTTGAAAAAAACAACTATTATTTAAAGAAATATTTTTTTAGTTTCAAATTCTGAACTCCATCATTATCACATATCATAAAGTCAATTTGGGCTATTTGAGACTGAGTTATAGTCACAGAAAGCCCTTTAAATAATTGGGGTGTACAACCAATATCAGTCACCATTTCCAAGAAATAAAATATTAGAAATAAAACCTAAATATCACTCAAAACAGAAATCATTATAGAATATTTAGATTTAACAGATTGCTTATTTTATATTATGGTCTTTGAGTGTGATTGTGAAATATTGTAGTTAGATTTCAGAATTTTTAGTTTTCTGTATTGAAGTAAGTTATTCCATCTTTAAAATAAGCTTGAGAACTGATTATTTTATTAAAACAAATTATATTGTATTTTCAATTATAAAATTTTAAAGGTGACACTTATTTTTACTAGATGTATATTATATACCGTTTCATACGGAGTATTTCAAACATATACAAACTAAACAGAAATGCAACATGCTCTCATTATCTGATTTTAACAACTATAAACATTCTGTTTTCTCCAGGCGCAGATTTGATTTGTTTAAGGTAAAAATTACACATATTTAAATGCACAAAACTTATCTGTACATTTTTGACAAATGTATATACCTGTATTTTACATCCCTATAAAGATTAGAATTTTTCTATCACCTCAAAAATTCCTCTTATGTTCCTTCCCAGTCTGTCCTTGTCCTCTACCAAGCCCTGGGCAACCACTAAAGAGATATTTTCAACACCTGTTTTCTTTGTATGCTCTAGAACTTCATATAAATGAAATTATGTAGTTAGTACTCTTTAGTAACTAATAGCAATTGGTAGCTCAGCATAATGATATATTCTCTGTGTTTTTGGACATATAGTCAATTCATCTTTATTGCTGAGTAGATTTTCATTATGCAAACATTCCAAAATTGATTTGTCCATTCACTTGTTGGTAAGTATTTGTGCTGTTTCCACTTCAGGCAATTATAAATAAAGCTATTAACATTCTTGTACAAGTCTTTGGACTTACACTTTCATTTGTTTTGATAAAAACCTAGGAGTTCAATTGTTGGGGGTAATTTAGAAGAATTTGTTGTTCCATATCCTCGCCAAAAAGTTGGTGTTTTATGATTTTTAATTTTGGCCATTCTAGTGGATGTGTAATAATATTTCATTCCAGTTTTAATGTACAATTCCTGATGCCTAATGATTTTGAGAATTTTAATGTCACTTGTACATTTTCCCTTGCCGAGTGTCAGTTTAGATCTTTTTCCATTGCTGTTTTTATTATTTTTTAGTTGTAGACATTTTTATACATTCTTGACACAAATTTGTTTTCAGAAATAAGGGATTGTGAATATTTTCTCCCAGTCTTTACCTTCTAAATTCACTTTCTTAACAGTAAATTTAAAAATTGATAATATGTAACAGACTATTTTTTATGGTTATTGCTTTTTGTCTTGAGGAAACCATTACTTTCCATTGGGGGGATACAAACATATTTTTCTTCCTTTGATTCTGCAGATGTCAGAATTCTTTTTAAAAAAATATGTATGCCTATCTTCTTTTTTTAAAAAATTAAATACACTGGGGTGATTTTGGTTAATAAAATCATATACATTTCGAGTACACAATTCTATAATACATCATCTATATATTGCATTGTATGTTCACCAAAAGTCAATTCTCCTTCCATCACTGTATACTTGACCCTCTTTACCCTCTTCTACCATTCCACCACCACCCTTTCCTTCAGGTATCCACTAAACTGTTGTCTGTGTCTGAGATTTTGCTTGTTTGTTTATCTTACTCCTCTGTTGTTTTCAGTTTTATATACCATAAGTCAGTGAAATCATATGGTTCTTGACTTTTTCTGTCTCACTTATTTTGCTTAGCATGATAATCTTAAGATACATCCATGTTGTTGCAAATGGCAGTATTTCATCTTTTCTTATGGCCGAGCAATATTCCATTGTATATATGCACCACATCTTCTTTATTTTCCCCCTTCTTTTGCCTTCCCCCGACCCCACTCCGGTTCAAGCCATTGTTTCTCAGTCTAGTTGTGTAGGACACAGCTCCCTGACATATGCTGGTACTGTGAGCATTGCGCTTCCCCTGGCTGAGGCAGTCAGTAGCCAGTCATCAGTCCGCCACTCAGAGCGGCTCATGACAGGCGGCTGCCAGCCACTCACACTGGCCACTGGCTGCTCCTGGCAGCACATGTTAGCCCATGGCAGCACACAGCGGTGGCAGCTCACGCCGATCTCCAGCTGCTCACGGCAGCCCAGCTCCAGGGAGAACTGTTGTTCACAATCTTAGCTGTAGAGGACACAGCTCACTGGCCCATGTGGGAATCGAACTGACGACCTCGGCATTTAAAGCACGGCGCTCCAGCCACCTGAGCCACTGGCCGGCCCCCACATCTTTTTTATACAACCATCTGTTAAAGGACACTGATTGTTTCCATATCCTGGCCACCATGAATAATGCTTCAATGAATATAGGGGTACACATATCTGTATAGATAAATGTTTTTGAGACTTTTTTGGTAGATGCTCAGAAGAAGGATTCCTGGGTCATATGCTAATTATATTCTTAAATTTTTTTAAGGAAACGCCATACTGTTTTTCTTATTTGCTATATCAGTTTAAATTCCCACTAACAGTTTAGGAGGGTTCCTTTTTCTCCACAGCCTCTCCAACACTTGTTATTCTTTGCCTTACTGACATAGCCGTTCTAACAGGAGTGAGGTGGTATCTCATTGTGGTTTTGATTTGCATTTCCCTAACAGTTAGTGAAGTTGAGCGGTTTTTCATTTATCTGTTGGCCATTTGTATGTCTTTTTGGGAGAAGTGTCTGTTTAGAACCTCTACCTATTTTTTCATTGGATTTTTTTGTTGTTGTTGTTGAGTTATATGTTTTCTTTATGTATTTTGGATATTAGCCCCTTATAGGAGGTGGTATTTGTAAATATCTTTTCCCATTCAGTTGGTTGCCTCTTTGTTTTGTTGATGGTTTCTTTTGCTGTGCAGAAGATTTTTAGTTTGATATAATCCCATTCATTTATTATTGCTATTACTTCCCTTACCTTTGAGATCAAATTTATAAACTCCTCTCTTAACCCAAGGTCCATAAATTTAGTACCTAACTATGCTTTCTTCTATGCAATTTATAGTTTCAGGTCTTATGTTTAAGTCTTTGATACATTTTAAATTAATATTGGTATACAGTGACAGATAGCAGTCTAGTTTCATTCTTTTGCACGTGGCTTTCCAATTTTCCCAGTACCAGTTATTGAAGAGGTTTCTTTTTTCCATTTATGTTTTTGGCTCCTTTGTCAAAAATTATCTGTCCATATATTTGTGGATTTATTTCTGGGTTCTCAATTCTATTGGTCTGTGTGTCTGTTTTTCTGCCAATACCATGCTGTTTTGATTATCATTGCTTTGTAGTATAAATTGAAGTTAGGGAGTGTGTTACCTCCAGCCTTGTTCTTGTTCTTTTTTCTCAGGGTTGCTTTGCCTTCACCGTCTTTTGTGATTGCATACAAATCTGATCTCTCTGTCTTTTTTCTTTTCTATTTCTTTAAAAAATGTCATTGAGATTTTGATGGGGATTGCATTAAATCTGTGTATTGCTTTGGGTAATATGGCTATTTTAACTAAGTTGATACTTATGTAGGTCTATTTTAGAAATGTAATTAATATTTATATATATTGTGAAGTTGTAATCAGGCACTTTTATTTATTATATTCAGTTGCACCAGTATCACTGGTGAAACAACTCTTGTATTTTCTTTGAATTGCTACATTGTTCACTTTACAAAATTGAATTGAGCACATTAAATAGTGTCTATTTCTGTCTGTTCTTTCTATTATGCTCTACTTATCTATGATTGTGCAAATGCCACACTGATTTGATTACAATAGTTTTACAAGTTTGAAGTTCTTTAGTATAAATCCCACGGTTTTGTTATTCTCTTTCCAATGAATTTAGGATATTCCTATAACTATTTTAGAATAAGCTTAAGTTTTTTGGTGTTAATTGAAATTCTTTTAAATTTATTTATCAATTTAGGAAGAACTGGCATCTTAATATATTTCAGTCTTCCAAAACATGGATATGTTATATAATTAAAACATGTTTTGTCTTGTTAATTTCTTTCATGTTTATAAGTGCTATTGCTCAATACTCTGAGTTTTATGCCATTTTAAGTGGTATTGCAAAGTTTTACAAAATTATAATTTAAAATTTAAATTTCCAATTGTTTACTCCTATTATACAGAAAAAGTATTGATGCTTATACCCAAGTAATAAATAAGCTAAATGATTGGTTCTAAATTCTTTGAATTTTTTTATGTAAATGTTCATGTCATTTATGAATAGGAATTTACTTCTTTTATTCCAATATTGATGTCTGATTATTTTTTCTTGATATATTGACCTTGTTAGAACCGCCAGTAAAATATTAAATATGTAATTCATGCTAGTTGATATTTTTGCCTTATTTCTAATTCTGGGGACAAACTTTTCAGTGTTTCACTATTCAGTATGATATTAGCTATAGGTTTGCTACAGATTCCTTTCACTGAATTGAATAAGTTTTCTTTTTTGCCTAGTTTGCTGAAAGTTTATATATATATATATATATATATATATATATATATATATATATATCTTACATGAACGCTGAATTTAGTGACTAGTTTTTCTAACTCTAGTATGATTATCATGTTTTTGCATTATTTGTTTATACGATGATCATCACAACTTTCTGACTGCAAAAGGAAAACATTATTAATCAATTCATCAATCACAGCATAAAATACCATATCATTAAAAAAGTAGCTATAACTGCAGGATTATTAAAGCAAATAGATGGAAAAGTTTATCTCCAGAGAGAGGACTATGATTTGCAGATGAGCCTCATAAGTCAATATCTTCTTACCATCATATACAAAGTTTCTTCCCATTCCAGTTCCTTGCTCTTTTAGAGTTTTCTCTTATGTATGTGTTGAACTAAGTAACCAAAGTAACTTGAAAATGTTACACAAGTTCTGGTTACTGGAAGTGGTCTCAGTTGAAACTAGCATATCTAGATGAGCATTTCACAAAAGAATGAGCTAAAGATTATCATGAATCACTATACCACACTACCACCAGAAAAGATTGTTTCTAACTTCTACAATCGCCCCACAATGAGATTCTTGTGGAGGTCAATGATGTTCTACATGTCAGTGGCAAAATTTATGTACAGGTTTGATAAAAAGGAAGATTTCATTGGCATGCAGTTCTTTGGGTTTTTTACATGCTGATGTCCAATTGTTCCAGCCCATGTTTGAAAAAACAATCTTTGCATCATTGTATTGTCTTTGTTCCTTTGTCAAAGATTATTGGCTGTATTTACATGGGTCTGTGTTGGGGCTCTCTGTTCTGTTTTATTGATCTATTTATCTATTCTTTTGTCAATACCATACTTTCTAAATTACTCTAGCTTTACGGTAACTTTTAAGTCTAGTAATGTCAGTTCTCCAACTTTATTCTTTTCATTTAATATTGTGTTGGCTATTCTGGGTATTTTTCCTCTCCATATGAAGTATAAAATCAGTTTTCCAATATTCACAAATAATTTGCTGGGATTTTTTATTGGGATTGTATTGAATCTGTAGATCAATTTGGGAAGAACTGCCATTTTGATAATGTCTTCTTATCCATGGATATGTGATATTTCTTCATTTGCATATTTGTTTGAGTTTTGCGGTTTTACTCATATTTATATTGTACATCTTTTTAAAGATGTATAGCTAGTATTTATTTTTATTTGCTAGTGTAAATTGTATTGTGTGTTTAATTTCAAATTCCACTTTTATTGTTGTATGAGAAAAAGATTGACTTTTGTATGTTAACCTTGTATCCTGTAACCTTGCTAAAATCTCTCATTACTCTTAGGTAATTTTACCTATGAAAAACATAGGCCTATGTTCACACAAAGTCTTGTACACAGATATTCAGAGCTGCTTTATTCATAATATCCAAAAACAGAAACCAACCAAAATATATATCAACAATGACTTGATAGAAAAATTCAGGCATATTCACATAATATAATACTACTCAGCATTATAAAGGAATAAACTGATGATATACAACACATGTAGATGAATCTTAAAATAATTATGCTTAAACATATGCCAGAAGATAAGAGGCATATAGTAGTGATTAGATCTACAAAAAATTATCCTAATCTATAGTCATAAGCAGTTATTGCCAGGAAAAACAGGGAAGGATGATAGGTACATATTTCACAGGTACATAGGAAATTTGACGAGGATGAAAGATATGTTTGTTCTTTTATGACAATTGTTTCAAAGTTGAGCACACATGGCAAAATATATTAAATTGTATACTTTAAATCTGTTTATTTTGTTGTATGTAAGACATCAATAAAGTTGTAAAAACATTTTAAAATTCCCATTCTTACTCATAATATAAACTAAAGGCATTAGTGCTATCTGGATATTCTGCATGTCGGGTACCTAAAATACCCTTGAACCTTTTGTCCTACAATTCTGTCCTTTGTATATTATTCTCAAGCTGTATTGGCTTTCTTATTTCTTTCAGATTTCATTGACAGTGAAAAATGCAGGGCTTTTGCCTTCCTATTTCCTTAGCTTAAAATACTATTTTATAAGAGATTGTCTTTTTAAACCCTTCATTGTCTTCAAACTTTTTCTCACATGTCATCTGCCAAGTGATATTTTTCTTGTCAATCCTAAATATAAATATATCCTCTACCACATACAGAGCATCTCATCATTTCCCCTTTTCCCCCATAACATGTGTCTCTAATTGTTACAATGTATTTATGCTTAAAACTTTTTATTAGTAAGACAGTCCAGTGTGGCCAAAATGCAATGATTCCACTACAACTAATCTCTCCCACAGATTAAAACTAAAATTTGGACAAAACACAAAAACAGTTATTTCAGTAATCTATAAAGTTAGCAAATCAGGCAAGTTGAAACAGGGAGTCAAAATTTGAAGAAGTAGTTTGTATCATGTAGACTCTCAAAAAATTTTCCCTTATGGTCTTTCCTTTCACTGATTATTGGGCAAGCATTTAGCAGGGAATATAGCTGGTTATACAGGGAACAAAAGGAAGGAAGGAAGGAAGGAAGGAAGGAAGGAAGGAAGGAAGGAAGGAAGGAAGGAAGGAAGGAAGGGAGGGAGGGAGGAAAGAGGGAAGGGAAGAAGAAAGGAAAGAAGGAAGGAAGGAAAGAAGGGAGGGAAGGAGAAACAGAGAGGGAAGGAGGTGGGAAGGAAGAGGTGGATCTAGAGATTATGTATGAAATTCCTATTTTCTGCCTCCCTTCCTTCTATATTACTAACTACATCAAACAGAAGTGGTCTACATACACCAAATTAAGATATAGTGAGAGTGAATAAAAGAGCAAGATCCAACTATATGTTGTGTACAACAACCCATTTTAAATATAAATACATAGGTTAAGTTTAAAAAAGGAAAATATATGTCATGCAAACAGTATTTAAAAAGAGCTGAAGTGGCTATATTAACATAAGACAAAGTAGAATTCAGAATAAGGAGTATTTTCAAAAATAAAGATGGATATTATATAATGACAAAAGAATCAATTCTCCAAGAAGACATAACCATAAATGCACATACACTTAACTGCAGAACTTCAAATTACATGAAGGAAAGCTGATGAAATTAAAATAAAATATAGCCAAATCTCCAGTTATATTTGGAGAATTCAAGATTCCTATTTCAATATCCAGTAGAACAAGTAAAGAGAAAATTAATAATCAAAAGGTGTAGGATGCACTAAAAAGTGGATTACACTAAAATTTATAGCATTAAATACTACTCGGAAAAGCTATATAATAATGCTAAGTGTACATTTCTTACTTTTATGTATTATTTTTCTTTATTGGTTATAAATTCCACTAAGGGAAGTAATTTTTCTTCTTTTGTTTACTATCAAATATTTTATGATCAGGTAAGTGCCTGGCACATAACAGATGTTTTCTAAATATTTATTTAATAAATACATAAAAGCAAAAAATCAATGCCTTCATTTTATTTTATTTATTTCAGGAATAACAGTTCTGATTATTTGGAATTTTCCACAAGTTTGAAGTACCCAATGTTTGCACGAGTAGTATGAATAACTCACTTTATAATCCATAGTCATTCTCAAGGGTATTCTTAAAATGTACACCTCATCAGTTGGGTACAAGGTAAAAGCCACATATATGGCTTACCACAAGGTTTTCTCTTCTGCCCACTCCTCATAAGCTTTCTCTTATGGTTACAATGAAGCTACAAATTAACCAACTCTAATTGTCATCTGGATTTCCTACTTTTAAGTTCCGCCGGTTAAAATTTTTTTTAAAGCCATAGTCAGAGAATGTTCTTATTTAGTCAATCTTATAAACTAATAAGTATTGTTCAAAAAGACACTGAGCAAATACATACATAGCGAAGGAATGCTATTGAAATAATCTTACCTTTTATTAAGTGCTTAAACATGCTAGAAACAGTGTTGAACATTTTGTAGTCATTAATTTATAACATAGGTATTATTATTTCTGTTTTACAGACCTTCAGGTAGGTTA
Organism: Rhinolophus sinicus; assembly: GCF_036562045.2. Classification (NCBI taxonomy): domain Eukaryota; kingdom Metazoa; phylum Chordata; class Mammalia; order Chiroptera; family Rhinolophidae; genus Rhinolophus; species Rhinolophus sinicus. Next base: position 121,825,263 of record NC_133756.1, read on the forward strand.
AATTGTATGTAACTTTAACTTACAGAGGTAGTAGGTGAAAGAATTGAGATTCTAAGTCCTGGTCTTGCTGATCCTAGAATCCATGAAATTTACATCAAAGAATTATAGGAGCAGGGGAATAAGTAGAAAAGTAAGGCTCAGGATTCTCAGATGGTTTTAGTCATGAATAACTGTAGAACACATTCTCGGATCTGTTTTGTCCTTACTCCATAGATGATAGGGTTCAGCATAGGTGGTACCAACAAGTACATGTTGGCCAGCAGGATGTGGGTGTGGCGTGGTATATGCTTACTAAAACGGTGAGTAAGGAAGGAAAAAAGAGCAGGGATGTAGAAGGTGAGGATGACACAAACATGGGACCCACAAGTGCTGAGAGTCTTCAACCTAGCCTCTTTAGAAGGAAGATTGAATACAGTACGGAGTATCTGTACATAGGACAGAGAGATGCACGCCACATCAGTCCCAACTATTAAGATAATGACTGCCAAACTATAAAGACTATTGATGGAAATGTCGGCACAAGCCAATTTCACGACAGCCATATGCTCACAGTATGTATGGGGGATGACATTGGTCCGGCAGTATGGCCACTGCCTTACCAGGAAGGGATGTGGTGTCATTAGCACTAACCCACGTAGAAGTGCCACTATGCCAACCTGAGCCACCACAGAATTTGTAAGAATGGATGAGTGTCTCAGAGGATTGCAGATTGCCACATACCGGTCAAGTGCCATGGCCACTAAAAGTCCTGATTCCACTCCAGAGAAAGCATGGATGAAAAACATCTGAGTGAGGCAGGCATGGAAGTTGATTTCATGATAATTGAACCAGAATATACCCAACATCTTGGGAAGAGTAGAGGTTGACAAGATGAGGTCTGTGATGGCCAACATGGAAAGAAAATAGAACATGGGTTCGTGAAGAACAGTCTCAGTCTTGATGATGAAAAGGATGACTATGTTCCCCATGAGGGCGACAGCATACATTGAGAAGAAAGGGATAGATATCCAAACATGCATTTCTTCCAGACCAGGTATGCCCATAAGGAAAAATGTACTGGGATTGGTGAATACAGTGGAGTTAAAGTCAAGCATGGTGATTATGTCAACATGAAGACATACACTTGCTCTCTTTCCCTCCTCTGTCCCTGGAGTAATCAAATGCACAAATACTCTGGTAAGTATTCAGTATAGAATTATTCAATATAAAAATACAAACAAGCAAATTTATTCCAATTCTAAGTGCCTGTTGATGAAATTCTCTGAAATTACAAGTGTTTTATTCCTCATTGCCAGCTATTAATCTCATTAAGAACTACTTGTAATAGAGACTATCTTCTCTAACTGCTTATTACTCTGCCTTAGGAGCAGAACCTCCAGAGTATTCAGCTTGATACCAGGTGTTCTCTTTCTGTCTGTGATAGCCAGACTAAGTGAAAATCCTGATAAATAACACAAGTTCCTCACATCCTAGCAAAGCAATGGGGAAAAAAACCTATATTATGACTACGTATGAATATATGAAAGATTTAATGGTTAATCCTTTGGGGATATATACATGTATATATTCTGGATTAGTGTCTCAGAGGATTGCAGAATGTATTTATATTGCCAAAAATAACCATTAAATCTTTTTATAAAAATTATATTGAGATGCTAACTAGGATGCATGAGCATCTTACCATACCTAAGAATTTAGAATACAATTTAGGAAAAAAAGACTGATGAGCTCTAAATTAATCAAACAATCATCAAGATTTGAAAATAATAACAGTTGCTCCTTTTTGTATTATAATGTGTACCACAAAAATACAAAGAATCATTACTAAGTGCCCCATTGCTGATTTGTATAAAATATAAGGTCACCATTATCTTCTTAATTTATAAAAGAAGAAACTTATACTTCACAGAAGCTAAATATTCCTTCAAAGTAACATGATCAGTATGTGCCAGAAAGAAATAATACACTGGTTTCACTCCAAAACTTCATCTTTGTTCTTCTATAACATGCAATCAAAATAAAGGAAATGTTAATGTTTTTCACAGCTCTTAATGTGATTCTTATAGGATACTCAGAAGCAATAATGACAGATATTCTTTTTTTTTGCTGTGAACCTAAAACTGCTCTAAAAAATAAAATTTATTTAAAAATGGAAGCATCTTATACATATTGTTTTACATTTTTTAAAACAATGTATCACACAACTGTCTTATTTTTGTTTTATAAATGTGGTTTTATGGATTAACATGATTTATAGCAAATCCATAAAAGAATCCTAAACTTTTTCTATTCCAACATTTCAATTGATGTCAAGATGTTCACTGTAAAACTAGTGGTCACTATGCTATTTCTTAATGAATTATTCTTAAGCCCAGAGAATACACCTGCATACACTTCTTTCTCCAAAGTTGATATCAGTTGACTGGTAGACTGAAAATTTTAAAGGATGGTCAAGGAAACCCTCAAGAGCATCCTGATCTAACCACACAAGTGGCTTGTTCCATGAGGCAGGACTACACTGATTTACCTGTCAACATGAGGTAGTCCAGAGAGGTCTCTAACTTATCTTCAGAAGAACTACATTGTCTTACTCTGCTACATGCTCTCAGTCTATTTTCAGCACAGCTGCATCTCAAGAATCCACAGTAATTTTGAATAGTTCTTCCTCAGTTCTAGGAAGTTCTTTCTCGCTCCAGTGTGCTACAGTCCCCTCTTTGTTGCCTCTCACTTCTTCAACTTGAGTAAACATAGATGAGCCGTCAATACCTTCAGATTAATTGTGTTATGTTGAATCAAAGCCAGGAACTCAGAGATTTGATTCATTCCCTACATAGAAGGCTCACTACAGGTTTTATAGTTGATTTGGCGGCAGTCCCAGGGGCTCAAACTCTGCCACAGATGCTTTTCACCTTTCGGTAAGTGTAAGTGATGCCTGAGGGAGTACACATTTTCTCTATCACATGACATTTGTTGGTAGAGATATTTGCTTTCAGTGAGAGTAACAGAGCTTTTTAGAGAAACAGTTTATTTATTCAAGTGCCTCTGACTACACTACTTCAGCTAAAATTAGTTCATTTAAAACTAGCACAGTTAAAATGAAGGATGTAGTCATATAGTGGACTCAGCTGAGAAGACAATACAGAAATAAAGTAGAAAACTGGATCCCTGTGATATGTTTCGGACTTAACATCTCTCTCTCTCTCTCTCTCTCTCTCTCTCTCTCAAAGATTCATATGTATGTATGTATGTATATATGTATACGTAGAGCTATATGTAGTCTTTATACCCACATATATGCACATTCATATTTATATGTACAGATACGTATGCACAAACAAATACATACTCATAAAATTATTGCACTTATAAGAAACATGGTGACATTATATATTACAAACAAAATACAGACATACACTTAAATGTATTTGTGTATGTGCGTGATTGTAACAATTTGATGTTCAGTTTATCAAATGCCTGCTAGGTACCTGAGTTAAATGCTTTGGAAAACAGCACTGGGGAAAAAATACCATCCCTCCTCTCAAGAATCTTATCCACTAATGAGGGGATTCATATTATTAACACTTTAAATAATATGTACAGAGAAATTAAATAGAATAACATTTTAATGAATGATTGGTGTGGCAGCCTTAAGTTGATCAGTCAAAGACAGCCCTTTTGAAGAGGTAAATTTTGATAGATACCTAAATAATGAGAAGTGTGTGAAGAAATTATTTGAAGATAAAGATTCTAATAGCAATTCTGACATGTGGAGAGGAGGTTTTCCCACACCAACAAGCAATATCAGGACACCGACAGGCTGCAGTTTCTGTCTCTCTTGTTTTCAAATAGAGCAGTTGTTGGCATTTTGTGCTGTGCAGGGTGCAAGAAAATATGTCTATATTCAGCCCATCTCTGCATTGCTACAACCCCCCATATCCAACTATTTCATGGACCCAGATGGCCATGGAGTGCACCAAAATGTTGAACTTGTGGTTGCAATCACCTTCTGAACCTCATAGAGGTTCTGCTGATAATCATCGATATCTTCTACTTTAAAGCATCCCTTAAATTCCCAGAGTAAATCCATAGGGCAGTGGCCTACACAGGCATCCCTTTAATAGTCCAGTTTTCCATTGCCCACCTACGTGATCATCCAGCTAGGTCATTGGCTATGGCACATGAGTCGGTAAAAACTCAAACAGAGGGACTTTTACCATTGCTCAAATATTCCGTCACTGCTAGGAAAACAGCATGCAGTCCAGCCTACTGAGCTGAATTATTTTTACCTTCTTTAATGACAGGCTTTACATGCACTGGTCTTAATGCAGCAGCTTTCCAAATGGGATGTGGTCCATGAATCTTGGAACTGCCATCCATAAACCAAACAGCTCTTTGTTACTCAGTTAAGAGCTGTTCACAGGGCACTGTTCATGTGGCAATCGAAATCTGCCCACGGATGTTTAGAGTAGCTTTACTCATCATTGTCAAATCTTGGAAGCAACCAAGAAGTCCTTCAGTAGATGAATGGATAAATAAGCTTTGGCATATGCAGATAATACACATATAATGTTATTCAGCCCTAAAAATAAGTGAGCTATCAAGCCATGGCAAGACATAGAGGAATCGTAAATGCATATTATTAAATAAAACACACCAATCTGAAAAGAAAGGCTATATACTGTATGATTCCAACTCTATGAAATTCTGGAAAGGGCAAAACTATGGAGACAGTAAAAATATCAGTGGTTTCAGGGGCTGTGGGAAGGAAAGGATGAATAAGTGTAGCACAGAAAATTCTTACTGCAGTGAAACTGTCCTGTATTATGCTATTGTGATGGATACATACCATGGTACATTTGTCAAAACCCACAGAATGTACAATACCAAGACTTTACCCTAATGTAAACTATGGGCTTTGAGTGATAATGGTGTGCCAAAATATTGTAGTTGATTGTAACAAAGTTTCCACCTTCGTGTGGGGTATTAATAGTAGGGGAGACTGTGTATACGTGAGGTCAGAGTATATGGGAACTCTGTAACTTCCTCCCAACTTTGTTATGAGATTAAAACTTCTCTAAAAAATGAAGTTTACATAAATCAGTTTGGGGAATATATCAATAATGAAAGAAAAATAAATAAATTGAATGCCTAACAACAGAGAATGAGTTGAATAATTTTTAATATATCTATACCATGCTAAATTTGTGAAAAATAAAAAAGGATTAGATATTGTTATTGGAGTTATCTTCAATAATTTTTCATAGTCATGAAGTAAAATTTGAGTAAGTGTATAATAAATGATATTCAAAATATATATTTCACTTCCTGAAATTAAAAAAAACACCTATATTTTATTGGCCCTATTATTTTCTTTTAACTGCCATTGTGAATAAATGGAAAAGATCCATATGGCCTAAAGTCAAGTTAATAACAGATGCTACACAAGGGTAGGGGGAGGGGGAATTGGAGAAAGGTATTTAAACAGTATGAACTTCTAGTGATAAGATAAATAAGTGAAAGGAATGTAGTGTACAACATGATGACGACAGTCAACACTGCTACAATATATATGGAAAAGTTGTTACAAGAATAGATCATAAAGAGAATTTTTTTTCCTTTTTCATTTTATCTGTATGAGATGATAGATGTTAACTAAACCTATTATGGTAATCATTTTACAATATATGTAAATCAAACCATCATGCTGTACATTTTAAAATTATACAGTGATGTCTGTCAATTATTTCTCAATTAAACTAGAAAAAAATAACAGATGTTGCATTTCCATAAAAATTAACCCTAGTTCTTAAATAGCTACTTTGATGAAGAATATTCTTGTTGGATGGGACATTTGTATGAGGTTTATCTTACCACTATTATTTTTTATTTCTATTCCTTTAAATATTTTAAATTATTTTTCCAAAGTAAGATTTTCTAAGGTACATATTATTCTTTTTTAAGTTTTTAATTTTTTTATTTTTCAATTATAGTTGACGTTCAATATTATTTCATATTAGTTTCAGGTTTACAACATAGTGGTTAGATATTCATATCATTTATGAAGTGATCTCCTAATAAGTCTAGTACCTATCTAGCATATACATACATATTTATTACAATATTATTGACTATATTCCTTATATTTTACATACTGCTAACTGTTTTGGAACTATCAATATGTACTTCTTAATACCTTCACTTTTTCACCCATCCCCCCAAAACCCCTCCCACCTGGTGACCATCAGTTTGTTCTATGTATCTATGTGTCTGTTTCTGTTTAGTTTGTTCAAATGAGTATATATTATTCTCATAGTCCCAATTTCTTTACTATATATATATATTCATTTAAAGAAATTCAAAACACTAATTCAAAAAGATATATATACCCCTATGTTCATTGCAGCTCTATTTACAATAGACAAGATATGGAAGCAACCGAAATGCCCATCAATAAATTGGATAAAGAAGATGTGGTACAGGTATATGATAGAATATTATTCAGTCATGAAAAGAATGAAATTTTACCATTTGCAACAATATGGATGTACCTAGAGGGTATTACACTAAGTGAAATAAGTCAGATGGAGAAAGACAAATACCATATGATCTCACTTACACGTGGAACCTAAAGAACAAAATAAACGAACAAACTTTGCCCTTGATTATCCTTCTACTTTCAGTTCCTAGATCATTAACTGTTGAAAGGAAGAAGCAAAAAAATTCTGCCTCTCTATAAATTTGTACTGACACTTGTTTATCAGTTACTCCCAGTCAACATGTATATACCAGTGCCAATATAAATGATGAAATAAACAAACACTTTCCATTAAAAAAATAAATTTTTTTATATCTTGAACTTGATTCTAGATGCTGGGTAGACATGAATTAAAAAATGGCTATGTACTGAAAATAGACATGTCTCTCTACAAAATAGTGTACAATTGCCAGGACCTACTCCATAGATGATAGAGTTCATCATAGGAAGGATAAGAAGATAAATGTTGGCTATAAAGATGTGGATATGTGGAACTATGTTATGACCAAATCTGTGGGTGATAAAGGAGAAAAAGTCAGGTGTGTAAAACACTAAGATGACCCAAACATGAGAGCCACATGTGCTCAAGGTCTTGAATCTGGCCTCCTTTGATGGGAGATGAAACACAGCATGAAGAATGAGAATGTAAGAGCAGATTATCAATATGAATTCCAGCCCATCAGTAAGGAAGGCAAGAATTAAGCCATAGAATCTATGGATCCTGGTATTGGCACAGACCAATTTGATTAGGGCCATAAATTTGCAATAGTTGTGGGCATTGTGTGACATTGGTTTTGCAGTAGGGAAGCCTCATCAGTAAGAAAGGATGAAGAATCAGCAGGATAAGTCCACGTAGCCCAATGGCCAAACTCAAAGCCGTGATCACTCCATGTGTCAGGATGGTAGAGTGACTTAAAGGGTTGTAGATGGCTACACACCAGTCAAAGGTCATGGCCAACAGCAATCCCAACTCCATGGTGGACAAAGAGTGTATAAAGAATATCTGGGTAGGGCAAGCTTTAAAGTTGATTTCTCTGTCATTGAACCAGAAGAGGCTGAGGATCTTGGGAAGAGCAGTGGTACACAGCATCAGGTCATTCACAGAAAGCATGCAGAGAAAGAGATACATAGGTTCATGAAGACTAGGGTCTGTCTTGATGGTGAACACAAGGGCACAATTCCCCATCATAGATAGCAGATGGACCAGGAAAAAGGGGATGGAGATCCAGACATGAGCAGCTTCCATCCCTGGGCTTCCAAGAAGAAGGAAAGTGTTGGGTGGAAATTGGTTATATTTTCAACTAACATTTTCAGAGTCATCAAACCTGCTCTAGCTTAAGGTTGTCAAAATTATTTTCAATAGACTGAGCACAAAATATACTCTGTTTACACCTAAAATATGTGACACATATTTTATGACAATCGGTGGTAGGAAACTTGGTGCCAAATTCATGCATGGGGGGAAAGGATGTGGAATTAGTCAGTAATGTTGATTTTAATCTCAAAATTCAAAGGGTAAAATAGAGAGAACTCTATCCTAAGGAAAAGAAAGAACAGGACCTAAAGTTGGGACGTTTTGTCCCCTATCTCATTTATCCTCTGCTATATAAATACCACATAGTAAGTGCTGGAATTATAGTGTGTGTTCATTTTGCTTATATTTTCATTAAACAAATAAATAAATAAAAACAAAGAGGCTCATTTTCAAGTGATTATTAGAAAGTTATTGCTCTGATTATGTCTCTAAAACATGTTTTCGTCTATAAGGCTCATTTTTTCTCTTCATTGGAAATTTGTCTGTTTACATTTAAACTCATTATAAAAGCAAGTTGCTATTTTAGATTAAAAACACTTATTGAACTTAATATATGCCAATTTATGTGAATAATCAGATTGATATGCAAAGACAAATATGAATATTTGAACCATTTAAACAGAGTTTTATTTTAGTTTTACTTGATCTCTATGTTACTAACACTTTATAAAGTGAAAAGCAATCATGCAGCCATATCTCTCAGACACATCTCCACAGTGGTGGCCAAATATGCACTATCTCAGAATATAACTAATTTCATTTATTATTAAGTTGTTATTTATTAGTTTTTGTCTTTAAAATACTTTTAAATTTCCAAAATATGTTGTTCAGCTGCTGCACCAGTAAGTCTCTAAAAAATTGCCATGTTTAAGTAATTCTCTTCTTGTTGATAAACAGCCTCCATTTTGAATTCCCTAAGGGCTGCCTTCCCTTTACCTACCATAGCCTATATCAGAGATCTTGCAGATGCCCCTATAATTTATCTACTAAAGTAGAGCAAGCTGGCACAGCAGGAGACTTTCCTGATTTGGCTTCAAGTCTATGACTGGAGTCCATTTGTTGCTTACTCCCTATACATAGATTGTTAAATATCTTTAATTCTTCTGGTTTTCTTTTGCGTTGAAATGCTGCTGCCTCACGTAGTCCTCTGACCCCTTCATCTTGCTGGTCTTTTTGCCTGGGTTGTACTCATCTCTCAGCAGGCTATAAGACAAACAAGTTGCCACCTACTTCTTGCTCTTGTGCCCACATGTCTTTCATGAGGTTTATACAAAATTAGTGCTTCATGGGAATGGTTGTAAAAGATCGTGAACGAGAGTATCTCTCTTCCTTCTTCTAGAGGATTCTCACTGATTGAGCAGATGACATCCTTCGAGAGTTTTGCAGTCACTAGAGGACTAGCCTCAAGAACCAATAATTAAAGAGTCTGTGGGCATTAGGGTCATGATGGTGATTGTATAATTGTACTTTGGTGAGATTAAATATATACAGATTATGTAGGAAGAACATTTGTCCTCACAGCATAAAACTGATTAAATTTTCTTTTCTTTTTTTTTTTTTTGGGATAACTTTCTTTCTTTCTTTCTTTCTTTCTTTCTTTCTTTCTTTCTTTCTTTCTTTCTTTCTTTCTTTCTTTCTTTCTTTCTTTCTTTCTTTCTTTTTTTTTTAAACTGATTAAATTTTCCATAGCCCCACATTCTTTAACATCTAAATTATGAGTAAGTAGGTTTATAGCAATGCTAACAAAATATTATCCATGTAATACCTGCCTCAGAATCACCTGAAATGATAATATTTCCCCAGGTATTGCCTCAAGTTTCATATTTCTAGATATTGCCTAAGTTATATCAGCTGATCTGATGTTATTTTCTTATCTTAAAAAAAGAGGATAATATATACCTTTTTAGGAGTTTTGTGATAGTAAAATTAAGAATATATAGAATACATTTTCCCATGTACTATTTGACAAATAAAAAGTCATTTTATGTTTTTATTATTGTTGTTATTATTTTAATATTGCCTTTTAAATGTAAGCTTAAGACTTTCATTTCCAAATGGATACGAAGGACTATAAAACAATATCAAGCAGTGTAAATAAATCCTATGTTGCTATTTAATTGATAACCTTGGAAATAATTTGTGAAATTAGCACTAACAATCATTGATGACCAACAAAAGAGATGTTGCAATAGACATGAGTCAAACAAGAAGAATCATCTGTCCCCTTTTCTGCCACATATTTTATTAGTCTTTTCTGCCCAATCTCCAGTTACAAACGTCCCTGGGCCTTTAACAGTATCACTTATTTTACATATAATGTTTACTTTAACCCATCCAGATGTTTTCACTAATGCTCACAGGTTAAGTAATTTGCCCAAATCGAACAAAGAGTAATTGATGATGTCTCAAAAAAAAAATAGAATTGTAGGGTTTAATATATCAATTTGAATGGCAGAAAAATAAATCTACGATGTTATATAAAGTATTTTATCACAGGATCTGAGTTTCCCTTCTCAAAACAAAAGTCCATAGGTTGTTTTTTTCTCAGTTAGTGTAATTTAAAAGGCCTTTATCTGATGTGTAAAGTGCAAGTGAATTAGTCCCATTAAAGTAAAAAAATCTATTCTAATAAAGTCGAATTATAAGAAAAATGTGTTAAATGTCAGGAATTCCATATCCTATTACTTCTTTTCTTTTTAAAAACATTTAAATAGATATAGATATATTGATTTGTAAATGGATATGCAGACATGTATGCATATATCTCTGAGACCATTAAAATAGCCTAACCTAGAAAGCCTTGAACAAAATAGTCTTCCATTGTCCTGGGAAACTAAATGGCTAAGACTTCTGAATGGACAAAGCTTCCTTTTGCTGTGAACTCCAATATGAGCATACTTAGGTATGTGATAAACCTCATGTCATGGTTTCTGGCTTGGTCTGCCACTTATTGATAGTACAACCTTTTAAATATAATTTAATCTTTACAATCTTGAATTTCCTAAACTCTAAAATATGGGTACTAATTATAACTTCTATATTAAAATTAAATGAATTAATATGGTTATAATATTAAATGAAATGAATAACATAATAACCACATCAATAAGTAAGTGGTAGTGGTGATTAATGATGATGGAAATGGTGGTGGTGCTAACATCTTTTGCTTTTATGGGAAAAGACTCTAAACTGGCATGCTTTGTTCATTAGGATGAAAATTAGAGCAATACAAGTGGGATTTTTTGTTTGTCAGCTTTTGCTTATTTTGATTTTAGATTTATTTTTTGGTTTTATTTTACTTTTAACAGAAGGAAGCAGCATCTCTAATCAGAATGGTACATGGATTTTCCTCCTCTGAGGCTATGTTGGATTTATCTAAAAATTTCCTCATTGGAAAGGGAAATCTTCCCATAAACCCTGCCAGCCAACTGCCTTCAGGAGGCTGAAATTCTGCCAGCAATTCTGCTAGAGAAGCAGAAAAGAAATGTGATAAAATGAACAGAGCCTCAGAGACTTGCTGGATACCAAACAAAAAATACTAACAAATCTATAAAGGAAATCTCAGATTGAAAAGAGAGAGAGACAAAAATAACATTTGGAAAAATGGCTGAAAATTTGCCAAAACTGATGAGAAATTTCAATCGTCATAGACAAGAAGCTCAGGAAACTCCAAGTAGAATGAAAAAAAGACATCCTTACCTAGAACATCATAGTCAAATTTTGAAAGCAAAAGAAAAATGGGAAATCCTGAAAGCAGCAAGAAAGGAATGTTTCACTCCATATCACAACAAGATTAAAATCTAATAGCTCCTCAGAAATGATGGTGGCAAGAAGGCAGAGGGACAACATATTAACACGTTGCATATGGCGGGGTTTAAATCCCTCGTGAAGAGTCTCGTGATCCGTACGCAACGTGTTAAAAATAATGAAACAAAAACTGTCAACCAAGAATTCTATATCCAGCAAAACAATTAAATGTTGCTCAAGAACTAAAAACAGAACTACCATATGATTTACCAATCCCACTTTTGAGTATATATTCAAAGGAAATCAAACATTAATTAAAATAAATATGCTAAATAAATCATTTTGTGAGAAATTGTATTTTTACGTTATGGTTTCAGGTAAAGTCATGACATGCTCATCAATTTACTCAACCAAAGTTTCTAGTAAGAATACCACATTTTCTTTATCCATTCATCATTGACAGATGGGTTGTTTCCACATCTTAGCTATTGTGAATAATGCTGCAGTGAACATGGAAGTGCAGATACTTCTTCTAGATACTGATTTTATTTCCTTAGGATAAATATTCAGAAATGGGATTGCTGGATAACATAGATCTATTTTCAATTTTTTTTGAGGAAACTTTAGACTGTTTTCCATAATGGACATACTAGTTTACATTCCCACCTATAGTATAAAAGTTCCCTTTTCTCCACACCTTCATCAATCATAACTCAATAAAGCTGGAAAAATAAGTTTCTAGTGAGAAATTTATTATTCCCCCTTCAAGAATATACTTGAATTGTGTATCTTATTTGAATTAACTCAAAATGGAAAAAGAGTGTCTTTCACCACTATGTAGCTTGCTGTGAATATATGCTAATGTTTCCTACAAATTTTGAAATGTTTAGTCTTAAAATATTCATAAAAATGTTTTTCTTGCTAGAAATTTAAGTGTAATCCAATGGCAAGATAAGTAAGGCTCATAAGTATTCTTCTCCTGCAAGTCAATCATTTGACTGCCACCTTCCCAATAGCGCTTTTTCATCACTCTTCCACCAACTTACTATGAAGTACTTTTTTTTTTTTTTTTTTTTTTTTTTTTTTTTTTTTTTATTAAATTTATTGAGGTGACAGTTGTTAGTAAAATTACATAGATTTCAGGTGTACAATTCTGTATTACATCATCTATAAATCCCGTTGTGTGTTCATCACCCAGAGTCAGTTCTCCTTCCATCACCATATATTCGATCCCCCTTACCCACATCTCCCACCCCCACCCCCACCCCCACCCCTTACCCTCTGGCAACCACCAAACCATTGTCTGTGTCTATGAGTTTCTGTTTCTCATTTGTTTGTCTTGTTCTTTTGTTGTTTTGGTTTATATACCACATATCAGTGAAATCACATGGTTCTCTGCTTTTTCTGTCTGACTTATTTCGCTCAGCATTACACTCTCAAGATCCATCCATGTTGTCACAAATGTTCCTATATCATCTTTTCTTACTGCCGAATAGTATTCCATTGTGTATATATACCACAACTTCTTCATCCATTCATCTATCGAAGGACATTTTGGTTGTTTCCATGTCTTGGCCACTGTAAACAAAGCTGCAATGAACATTGGAGCACACGTGTCTTTATCTCTAAATGTTTTCAGATTTTTTGGGTAGATACCCAGGAGAGGGATTGCTGGGTCATATGGCAATTCTATTCGTAATTTTTTGAGGAACCTCCACACCGCCTTCCATAACGGCTGCACCAGTCTGCATTCCCACCAACAGTGTATGAGGGTTCCTTTTTCTCCACAGCCTCTCCAACATTTGTTACTATTTGTCTTGTTGATGATGGCCATTCTGACTGGGGTGAGGTGATATCTCATTGTGGTTTTGATTTGCATTTCTCTGATGATTAGTGATGTTGAGCATTTTTCATATGTCTATTTGCCATTTGTATGTCCTCTTTGGAGAAATGTCTCTTCAAGTCCTCTGCCCATTTTTCAATTGGGTTGTTTGTTTTTTTGTTGTTCAGTTGCATGAGTTCCTTGTATATTCTGGATACTAGCCCCTTATCGGAGGCACTGTTTGCAAAAATCTTCTCCCATTCAGTTGGTGGCCTCTTTATTTTGTCAATGGTTTCTTTTGCTGTGCAGAAGCTTTTAAGTTTCATATAGTCCCATTTGTTTATTTTAGCTTTTACTTCCATTGCCTTTGGAGTCAAATTCATGAAATGCTCTTTGAACCCAAGGTCCATAAGTTTAGTACCTATGTTTTCTTCTATGCAGTTTATTGTGTCAGGTCTTATGCTTAAGTCTTTGATCCATTTTGAATTAATTTTGGTACATGGTGACAAATAGCAGTCCAGTTTCATTCTTTTGCACGTGGCTATCCAATTCTCCCAGCTCCATTTATTGAAGAGGCTGTCTTTGCTCCATTGTATGTTTTAGCTTCTTTGTCAAAATTATCTGTCCATATTTATGTGGTTTTATTTCTGGGTTCTCAATTCTATTCCATTGGTCTATATGTCTGTTTTTCTGCCAATACCATGCTGTTTTGATTATTGTGGCCCTGTAGTACAGGCCAAAGTCAGGAAGTGTGATACCTCCATTATAGTTCTTTTTTCTTAAGATTGCTTTGGCTATTCGGGGTCTTTTGTGGTTCCAAACAAATCTGATGATTTTTGTTCTATTTCTTTAAAATATGCCATTGGGATTTTGATGGGGATTGCATTGAATCTGTATATTGCTTTGGGTAATATGGCCATTTTAACTATGTTGATTCTTCCAATCCATGAGCACGGAATGTCTTTCCATTTCTTTGTGTCTTCTTCAATTTCTTTCAGAAAAGTCTTATAGTTTTCAGCATATAGGTCTTTCACATCCTTGGTTAAGTTTATTCCTAGGTATTTTATTCTTTTTGATGCAATTGTAAAAGGAATTGTTTTTGTATTTCTTTTCTGAGATTTCATTGTTGGTATATAGGAAGGCAATGGACTTTTGTGCGTTGATTTTGTAGCCAGCAACTTTACTGTATTCGTTGATTGTTTCTAATAGCTTTTTGGTGGAGTCTTTAGGGTTTTCTATATATAGCATCATGTCATCTGCAAAGAGTGATAATTCAACTACTTCAGCTAATTCCATGGGTTTACTTTCTGGTTCAGTATTGGGTTATTCAGACTCACACTTGGAATTTAATCAGTTGAGTTATCCACTATATCATAAGCTTCCTACATGAACAGAACTTGTTAAAGGATGTGGATTTTCTCTCCATTATTTAAAAAGAAAATATGTTTTATTTCAAACTAATATGAAGCAAGACAGCAGAGATGTGTTATTTCGCATTGTTATTGCACTTTATCCTCTCTATTTCCAAGAATAATAAAAACAATGAGGGTAGCCAACATTTATGATGTGTTTATTGTGAGTCAGTTGCTATGATTAGCACTATAACTGTATCAGTGGTTCCTAACATAGGTGATGCTGATCTTTAAGTGGCATTTCAGCAATTTTTTTGGTGTGTTTTTGTGAATGTCATCACAATATTAGGAGGCACTAGTGGAGTCAGTAAGTAAAGAAGGAATCCTCCTGTAATACATAGACTAATTCCTTCCAACTTCCCACCTTCCACAAAATGTTCTGTGTCTAAGAGGAATTCCAGACATACAACTGGACACTGTGTAGTTAAAAAAAAAATAGAAATGTTCTGAAAGTTTAATTTTACCTTGCTTTATATTTACTGTTCTGAATGTAGATTTTTTTTTTTTATACTTTGCCTTACTTGTTATCATAAATTATCTTTGCATGGTTTTAAGATGTAAACATGCACTGGATTTTCTAGAAGGGTAACTATCATGTATGTCAAAGGATTGTACATTGTTGTGTTGTACATTGTTGTACATGTATTGTACATTGTTGTGTTGAGATTATCAAAAGTTATTCAACATTTTTGAAAACTACATCACGAAACAAAACAATAACATTTCTCCTGGCATTTGAATAATCAATAAAATACACCAGGATTAACTGGCATTTATAAATTTCACACTCACATTTATTTTATGCGTAGGCACAAGGACCTGACTACTTTATTATGTCATCTAGTCTTGTTATGCACAGGTATATATGTTTTATTTTTATTTTATATCACTACTTGGATATTGTGGGTTTTTGTGTTTGTTTTTTAAACTTACTATATTTGATTCAGAAGGGTAAATAGATCTTAGAAAACTTTGTTACATAAAGTGGAAATTAGATTTGATTATGTTCAGAATTATTATTCTATATTACCTTATTTAAGATTCAAATTCACAGAGATTATTATCACTACATCATAAATGAATCTTAATCTAAATCTCACATCTTAGACAACATAAAGTTTTCAAAGAATTTATAGGAGAAAATCTTCATAACCCAAAGTTAGGCAATACAGTTCTTAGATATGACACAAAAAATAGGATCCATAAAAGAAAATAAGGTAAATTAGACTTCAATTAAAATTGAAATTATTCAATAGAAAGTTTCTTATGACTTAATAAGTCCCACAGATTGTTCTAACTACTAGGTTTGGAAAGACAAATAAAATAATTAAAAGTTTTGCTCTAATTTTTTCTACTTCCTCTGTATTTTCTATACTTGCTACTGCTCAGTGAGGTCAATGTACTTACCAAGTTTTACTATTCTATATGAAACCAAAATTTAGCTAAAAAGTTTTTCACATCAAGGTAATGCTGATTCAGTTTCAACATTCCCTGTTTGATAAAACTTTGTCTTTGTTGATGATCAGGGGAATCACAAACCTAGCAAAGTCAAACATATTTGACTGTAAATAATTTGAAGAATCCCTCCTTGATTCTTTTGGTTTTAACACCATAAATAATAGGATTCATCATGGGTGGAATAAGAAGATATATATTTGCTATAAAAATGTGGATATGTGGAGCAATGTGGTGACCAAACCTATGAGTGAGAAAAGAGAAAAAGGCTGGTGTATAAAACACCAAGATGACCCATACATGGGAGACACAGGTACTTAAGGTCTTGAGGCGGGCAGCTGTGGATGGGAGATTGAAGACAGTGAAAAGAATAAGGATATAGGAACAGATGATCAATATGAAATCTAATCCCCCTGTCAGGAATGCCACAATTAGGCTATAGGCTCTACGAATTTTGGTCTCAGTGCAAACCAGCTTTATCAGAGCCATAAACTCACAATAAGTATGGGAGATGACATTAGTTTTGCAGTAGGAAAGCCACCTCAGTAGGAAGGGGTGTGGACTGAGAAGCACAGCTCCTCTGAAAACAATGAACATACCCAAGCCTACAATCACTGTAGGTGTTAAGACAGTGGTATGTCTTAGTGGGTGGCAGATGGCTATATAGCGGTCAAAAGCCATGGCCAAGATAAATCCAGATTCCATAGTAGACAGAGAATGGATAAGATACATTTGAGTGAGGCAAGCTTCAAAGTAGATCTCTCTGTCATTGAACCAGAAGAGACTGAGCATCTTGGGAAGTGTAGAAGTGGTAAGCATCAAATCAGTCACTGACAGCATGCACAGAAAGAGGTACATTGGTTCATGCAGTTTGTGGTCTGTCTTGACAATTAATAAAAGGGCAACATTTCCCATCAGAGATAATAGATAGACCAAGCAGAAAGGGATGGAGATCCATATGTGGGCAGCTTCCAATCCTGGAATGCCAAGCAGTAGGAAGGTGATAGGTTGAAGACTGGTCCTGTTGTAACCTAACATTATTCAAAGAATGGATAGTCCATGATCCTGTCCAAATTAAAAATCACAAAGATTTTAAGTATATGAAGACCAATTTTTGTTTTATTATTATGGGCTGCAAGAGATGTTAACATTTAATAACATGCAACTGACTATTAAATGGTTTCTTCAATAATACACTCTCAATGCATTAGGTAGATGTGACTGTACATTTTGGGAAAGAAAAATAATAGAAAGTTATTTTCTCTCTCTCTCTCTCTCCTCTCCACCCCCTGCCTTGCTTTTTTGCTTTCTTCAGAAAGTATTGTCCAGTTGATTGGTTAAATATATTTTGGCAATATTATGTAGTATTATAGAGGTAGTAGGTGAATGTGAAGATGTAATTTTCTACCATCCAAAATAATCAAAAAAGTAAAAGTTAAACCATCATGAATAAAATCAGCCACTTGTATATTTAACCCCTCTTACCCCCTCCCAATGATAGGGCTTATAGATATAAGGAAAATGAAACTGGGGAAATACTAAAGAACAATTGGGTCAATAAAGAACTGAACAAAACTAGTCTTATATTGAAGAGTGAGACATTGAGTTAATAAAGAAAAGACCCTTCTCTTCATAAAATCAGCCAAACTGAATGGTAAGAAATCATTATTTTGAAAGACGATCTAATAGAGAAAATGACTAAGTCTGGAAAACATGGGTGTAGATGTTACTAGATATTTATACTCTTTTTTTAAATGATCGATTAAACTCTTCCGGAAGGTGCATAATATATTCTTCAGTCATGTAATACATTTGATGCTTGGTTTTGTTTCCCAAGTAAACTTTTAAATGCAACTCTTGGCTCAATATATCAGGTTACCAGAAAGTGTGCCTTGGAATGTGTGAACAATTGTTTTTGAAAGGTATCCTAACGATACCAAATTTTAAATTGATAAATCATTAATTTGATTCAAATATCAGTGTATGATAAGCTTATATAATACGAAGCATCCTTTTAGTCTGAATAAAACAAAGTTTAACAAAAACAAATAAGGTTTTTACCAATGTAGTTCGAGACTGAATTCTAGGGCTAGGTTAACAAAAATTATGAACAACATGTACATCTCTACCTTATTTTTTGTCAAGTCAAGAGGTTGAGCATCTTTCAGGCAACCATAAGGGTTAAGTCTTCACTGCTGTGACTGGACTTAGGACCTCCAGCTCTACCATTCCTTTCCACGGAAGCACTGAATTCTCCCTTCCCACCTCAACCACAACTCTCCTGCCTATAATCTGGTTCTCTCAGATTTATGGATAGATGGTCTCACTGCTCAGCCTGAGGCGCAGCATAATATTGGCTATCATTACAACAGGTGCCATTACATTTCTTATCCTGAGGGATCAGAAGCTTACAAAGGAATATGTTATACATAGACTCTCCTGAGAATGCTGCCCGATTGTAGGCAGTTTCACTAATTTCTCCCGATCTCTCTAGGCACAGTTTGGTCTCTTGGAAGGGCACAGTCTTATGGTGTCCATACTACCTGAGTTCTGAGCTTAGAAATCAATAGGAGATGGCCTGTGAGCTCCAGGTATCATGAGACACTTGATTTATTATACCTTTTTGGCTTAAGCACTAAATGCTTTCTTATAACATATGTGATTAGAGCTAGAAGGAGTGTAGACTATCACGGAGCAACAAGTTTATGAATAATTAGGGTGACTATGAATATCTTCACATACCTCTAGATATTCTTAAGTAACTCACCTGAACCAGATTTAGTTTTAAAAACAATTAAAGTTTCATGTTCCGATCCCTGCATTCCTCTGAACTTTATTTGTTTGATCAAATACAGGGAGCTCCCAAGTGTGGGAGCATTATTATTTGTGTTTTGGTTGGGATGTTATGCAAAGATTGGATATGCTTTTATAGATATGTTTCCCCTATCTTTTTCTTCTACTCTGTATTTCAGGAAAAGTGAACATTACAGGCTCTTTCCCAGGGTCAGAGATCATCTGTATTTGTGCTGGGTTTATTCAGTGGGGACACTGGGACAATCCTGTCTATTTCTCAATTTACTCAATTGAATCTACTCTTTGGCTTCAGATTCTACCAGAGGGGATTTCCATGGTTTCAGATTCCAGTGGGAGACTCATATCCCTGAGATATGATTAAACTACTGGTGCCTCTATGTTTTGCTGGCTACACTTGGTGTGGATTCATGTAGTTTCTAATTTCAGGGAGTCCTCACTGTCAAATGTTTGACTTCTCAGAAATCCTATAATTGTGCAAATAACCACCTGTATTAAAGATGCCCTGTACTAAATACTCAAGTGCTTTCTGTTTCCTGATTAGAATTGTGACTGGTACAGATGCCATTCATAATAATATAGGGCTAGTGACTTCAGTAACTGGCTGAGTTAAAGAAATGATAGAGTATTGTCCTCCAAGTTAACTCTTTTAAAATATTAGAAAGGGGATAATCAAAAGATACCACCAACTTCAACATTAAAAGGGCCATATATAAAGAAACCTACAGCTACTTCATACTAAGTGGTGAAATACTGAAGGCTTTACCTCTATGGTCAGGAGCAAGATACGAATGCCCACTTTCACTATTTGTGTTCAATGTAATAATCAACAACAACAATAATGACTGGTAAAAAATGGGCAAAGGAGTTCAGTAGACATTTGCTCAAAAATATGTTCAAATGGCCAATACGCACATGAAAAGATACTCAACACAACTAATCATTAGGGAAATGCAAATCAAAATCACAATGAGATACACTTCATTCTCATAAGGATGGCTGTTATTAAAAGAAAGAAAGAAAAAAAAGGAAGGAAGGAAGGAAGAAAGGAAGGAAAAAAGGAAGGAAGGAAGAAAGGAAGAAAGAAAGGCAACAAAAGATAACAAAAGAAAAGAATTATTTTTGGTGTTAATGTGGAAAAATTGAAAGGAACACTTGTGCATTGCTAGTAGAATGGAAAGTGATACAGCTGCTGCAGGAAAAGACATGGAAGTTCTTTAAAAATTGAATAGAATTACTATATGATCCATCAATTCTACTTCTGGGTATAAACCCCAAAGAAGTGAAAACAAGGACTTATATAGGTTGTTTTGTAAACCTATGTTTATAGCAGCATTATTCACAATAGCCAAAAGGTGGAAACATCCCAACTGTCCATCTACAGATGGATGAATGGATAAACAAAAATGAATTTATATAACTTTAAAAAGGAAGGGATTTCTAACACATGCTACAACATGGGTGAACTTTGAAGATATTATGCTAAATGAGATGGACAGTCACAAAAGAACAAATATTGTATGGTTTCACTTATATGTGGCACCTAGTATAGCTAAATTCTTAGAGACAGTAGTAGAATGGTAGTGATCAGAAGATGTGAAGAAGGGGGAATGGGAAATTAGCGTTTCATGGATATGGTATTTCAGTTGGGGTAGAAAAAAAGCTGTGGAGATGGGTGGTGGTGCTGGTTGCACAGTAAATCATATGAATGCACTAATTCCACTTAACTGTATACTTAAAAATAGTTAAGATGATAAACATTATGTTATGTATATTTCACTACAATAAAAAAAGCACCAGTGAAATTCCCCTTAGTCATATTCCATCATAATGCTAAAAATATGAGTGGTGGTATTAGATAGATAATAGATAGATGTAGCTAGATAGGTAGGTAGATAGTAGATAGATAGATAGATAGATAGATAGATAGATAGATAGATAGATAGATGATAGATAGATCTTTATGGACTTTGTTATTAACATAAAAATACATATTGATAAAAACATCAAAGGAGGCTTCCTTCAGTTATAAGCTCCTGCTCCATAAACAGGAGTAGAAAGGGTATAACAGTGATATATGGCCGTAAAAAATATTTGAAGAAGAATGAATAGCATCTATGAGTATATGTAAGTGCCTTCAAACATAATATAGCCTTGTTGTCTTTACAATTTAGTCCACAGCACCCTTATTGGATCCCATTCCCTTAGTTCATATGATAAAACAAGAGAAAGGAGGCCTTGAACAATCAGAGAAAGCTGCAGGAAACTTGTCTACACAGAAGATGAGTGAGTTAGTTTATATTTTCCAGATACATCTGGTATCAAAGGATTCTAAACAACTTAACTATGATCTCTTCATTTCTATTTTTTCTGAAGAAAAGAGAGGAGAAAGAGAATTAGTTAATAATCATGCAAAAGTAAATTTCAGTGTTATGAAAATCAGTCTAAGTAATTCTGATTCAATTTAAAAGGTATTTATTGAACACATATTATAAAATAACAAGTGAAATAGTAAATAATTTTATTAACAAAAGAGAGTAAAAGTGATTACTGTATCTTATCACTATTCTATTTTACTCCATTAGCATTTTATTATTCTCCAGAAGAGTTTAATAAAGTTATCAAGGTCATAGTATTAAGCAACGTACTCTACAGAAAAAGAATAAAAAACATAACTTCTTTTTGAGGTTTTGCTAGATTTAGTAAATATATAGTGAAGAGGGACTGGAATCAAATATATTCATTATACAAATATCAAGAAGTACAAATATTACACAGTTACAAAGACAATAAATTAAAGATAATAGGTATTTCCTAAACTATTTTAAACTAAAGGTGGAGAACATAGAAACTTCTAATCATTGAGGAAGAATTAAAAAAACACACATTTATTTTGTTTCCTTTGTGACATTGTGACTGATCTTCCTTACATGTTTCATTTAACCATCACACAACAATATGAGGTAGGTTGTATTATCACTCATTTTTAAATATTAGGAAATTGAGGGGAAGAGGAATTAAATAGCAATAAAGCTAGTCAGGCAAAGAACACTGGACTTGAACCCAGGCAGTCTAACTCCAAAGCCTGGGTCCTTAACAATTAAGTGATCAGACTACCTATAAAAAATGTCATGAAGTCTAAATTCTACCAAATAAGAACATATGTTCAGTTTGGGCATCTATTAGGAAGTCAGGGAAAAGATGATCAAATGTTTCTAGTTCTTCAAAGTAGAAAGTTTCATACTCTCCCCATATTTGAATTAACTGAGAATGGTGAATCCAGAGATGTTAGTCTGTGTGTTTAAATATGGGTATGAGCTTCTAAAGATAATAAGCAAGGGAAGATGAAAAATTTCAGAGCATAAGTTTCATAAAACAATTTTTACAGATCTAAAGCATAAAAAAGGTCCACAGATCTTAGGTTATATTTTTTAAAAAAAAGAGAAATGTAAAACTGGGATGGGAAAACAGTGACAATGAACTAGAGAAGGAAAAAAGTCCTTGGTATTAGGCAATAAATGAATGATTTAACATTGTTACTAATAAGAAATTTCAGATCTTATGTTTTGATACTGCATTCCAAGTTAACTAATGGATGAGGTAGACTCACAATGCCCATGGTACCCTGGTAATTTGGTAACATTGACTACTAGTTATGAAAATAAGAATTCATGACTTTAATTTTAGCAGTCAAAAGACTGCCTTGATATTGCCTTATTTTATGAAATACATACACTCTATCTCTATCAAAATTTCTCTAGAAAATGGAGCAGCTTTAATATTAAAATTAGAGCTGTCACACTAGTTGATATTTGTTCGGTTTTGAGAGATTTGCTAATATTAATGTTAAATATTTATATATTATTAGTCCTACCCCTTTATCTGGATAAACCATAATTCTTCAATTTGATTCCATTACAGGAGAGATACAACATTCATCACCTATTCTACAAAATCACAGCCATATACATGGATCAAATTGTTTCAAATTGCCAGATATATATGGCCCATCATTTAGTTCTCTAGAGAAATCTTTTTTTACATATTGTTTACTTACCCTTATCCTTTTCCTCCTTCTTTACTGTTTACTCTCTATATGTAATTATCTAAAAAAAGACACGTACTTAGGAGGGATCAATCAGTTCTCCAGTATTTAATAAATGAAAAAACTGAAAAAAAATCTGTTGAATTAGAATTTCTGGAATGTACAGACATCTGGTAAATAAAAGACATTTCAGGTGGCAAAAGCAACTGAGATTGTGAGAGTGAAAGCAGTTAATTATTTTCCTTACATTATCTCTTTTACTTCCATTTATTCTTGAACCAACTCTTTTATTGATCCAACTAAAATCAAGCAACTTTGACCATTAGTGTCCTAAGAACATGTTCTCGTATTTTCTTGGTCCTTACTCCATATACAATGGGGTTGAGAAAAGGGGGCACCAAAAGGTACATATTTGCAATAAAAATATGGATATGTGCAGGAACGTTTTTCCCAAAACGGTGAGTGAAAATGGAAAAACCAGCTGTGGAATAGAAGACAAGAATAACACAGACGTGGGATCCACATGTACCTAAAGCCTTAAAGCTCGCGTCTCGGGATGGCAGGCGGAATACAGAGCGCAGAATGAAGGCGTAGGACACGGCAATGAGAATGGCATCACAGGAGCCAATGATTGTAGCCATACTGAGGCTATAACGCTTGGTGGCTCTTGTGTCCATACACGCCAGCTTCACCACAGCCATGAACTCACAGTAGGTGTGGGCAATGATTCGAGTCCTGCAGTAGGGAAGCTGTTTTAGTAGGATGGGATGTGGGGTAAAGAAGGCTACACCCCGAATCACCACAATGATACCCATTATAGTGATGTGAACATGGGTGAGAATGGTGGTATGGCGCAGTGGATGACAAATGGCCACGTAACGGTCAAAGGCCATGGCCAAAAAGAAGCCTGACTCCATGGCAGTAAAGCTGTGGATGAAAAACATCTGGGCCAAACAAGCATCAAAGGTGATGTCACGGGCTCCGAGCCAGAAGAGACAGAGCATGCGGGGCAGTGTAGACGTGGAGAGGACCAGGTCAGTGACTGACAGCATGCACAGAAAGAGGAACATAGGCTCATGGAGGCTTCGCTCTGCCTTCACCACAGCCAGGATGGTCACATTCCCCACCACAGCCACCATGTATATGGAGCAGAAGGGAATTCCAATCCACACATGCAGGTGCTCTAATCCCGGGATGCCCATCAGCAAGAAGGTGACAGGAAAGGGACGAGATGTATTGAGAAGAGGCATGATGGTTTTTCCTTTGATTTTTACAAGTACTACTGAAGATAAAGTTGCTATGCAAAGATGATCAGAACCAGATGCTAAAAAAAAAAAAAAAAAAATGGAGATTTTGTTCAGAAGGTCCATTAATGATATGCTGTTAAAAACAATTCAAATTCAAACCTGGAGTATTTGAAGCCAAGGGGAACAGACTGTTAAAATTTGTAATAACATACCAAAGTACTGTGTTTTGAGGTATAGAAAGATAATACTAATATCACGTTTTTCCATTATTTCAGGGAACTATTCATTAGTCACCTTGTCCCTTCATTTCCAGTAAAACATTCCATCTGTAATCATACCTGTACTTAATTCACCATACATTTATTGAGCCGTTACCATGCTTCTCCTTTGAGCTATCATACAGTATTTCATGTGAGTTTTCCATAACTGGAAGTGATTAAGCAGAGGCCTTTGTGAAAATTTTAGGGAGTTATTTAAACAACCTGTACTTGGGAATAGAAATAAATTGACTCTGTTCCTCTCTGCCTGGACATAATATTGAAGTCTTTGCCATAGCTTTTGAAATAGGATTACATATATGAATATAGTTAAGGATAATGTATTTCTGAATAGTAACCCCACTCACTACCTTCTCATCCTAATTTTTTTCAGACTTAGATAATGTCACTGTGCACATGGATTCTAATTGTGCTCCTTCATTTGTCAATTCAGAAATCCACATCCTAAAACATGCACAGCAGTCTATTTATTGGATTGGTAAATTGGCCTAATGATGTCTGAGAAATCAGCTACTGACTAAAACAGATTTCTTTATACTTCTTCCCATAATACCAATGAACAGTCAAATCTCCATGGCAGAAATTACCTGGGATAAAGCAGTTGAGCATGAGGCAGGGAGTGGAGAAGTTAAGAAAGAAATTGACTTAAGTCACCACAAATGCTTCAGTTGTAGAGAAAACCTCGGTTATTAACTTTCTGTTTTCCCATCTCCATCAAGGCAGTACTGGACACTTGGGTAGTACTGCCATCAGCATTTAAAGAGAGTCTACTTTTCCTGTCTCAAACTAATCATTATAAATATAATAAGTAATATGTAATAGGAACTTACAGAGTCACCTCTATGTATGCTTTCCAGAATCATTCCACACACTTACCTTCTTCAGATATCATTAACTGAGCAAGTATTTTCTAAGTTTTTACATTTACATTTCTGGGATTTATTATAGCGAAAAACACCTGAACAGCACAAAGATGGCTTTTTTCAAAGATGGCTTATTTAGCTTTAAACAAGTAATTGTACTTTAACTTTAAATAGTAACTAATAAGGCAAAAAATTACCCCAGAGGGGAGAAAAGGATGAATTATGTAGAAATGACAGTAAAGAATCAAAATAAATGTAGTGAATCAAAGAAAGCCTTCTTGCATAAATGGCACTTAGGTTGAAATGTGAAGAACATATGACTTCAGTCCATGTAATTTGAGTATAGATATACAGGTATAGATGACTATCTATCTATCTATCATCTATTCACAAACACACATAAACAAAGGAAAAAGAAAGGGACATAAAGTTCCATCAGGAAGAACTATCGTGATGTAGTGGCTTAAAATCTAATGTAATTGGGACTCAAAGACTACAAAGAGATTCAAACGAGATGAGATTCTATGGGTAAACAAGGGTCCCCACACATTCATGTATAATCAAATAACCAACAGAAAATTTTATAATCTGATCTCTAGACCAGTGGCTGTCACTCGTTAGGTTCTCAATAAGTACATGTTGGAGGTATAAAAACCATACGAAACATTAAAAGAACAGAATTGTAAGGTGAACACACTACAGATACAAACACTAGTTTCCAAAACACGTTTTCTTTTTGCACAAAGAGACACATTACAATCTCTGTGATACCATCTCCTTGAAAATGCCAACCTGTAGTTAAGTCCAGACATCATGAGGTACCGATATTTTTGGTCCTTCAATAGATTCATACAATATGAAATATGGTCAAAATGAAAGAGAACCTTGACTTCTGTGATACCCTTAAATAAGATCTTTGCTACCTAGAATTAATTTTTTATTCATTTCGTCCATAAAGAATGAAAAATGATCATTTTCTCTGTATCAAAGGATTAGCTCTCCTCCCTTGAATCTAGATAATTTGGAAAATAAGAAGATGCTATTTGAGTGAGTCCAAGATCCTTTAAAGTTTTCCTTAGATTACTCAGATTATTTCTTTCTCCACATCCCTCTCTAGTTTCATTACAACCTTAATTAGCTCGTACAGAAACTGATTCAGAGCAAAGAAACAACCTAAAAATGTAACTTCTATATGTAGTAACTTCAACATGGTAATCTCAGAGGATAAGCAAGGGTAACATCTGACACATACAGGTCCTTATGGACTCAGTGGGAGAAGTGGGAATGTTTGTACTGTTGGTGATTGATAATCTTCTTAATTTCAGGGACAGTAATTTACTGGGCATTCCCTTAGGTTTATAGCTGCAGATTTAGTCATCCGTCAGCAATTATCAGCCAGTTAAGAGGACGAATCCTGAGGGAACTGAAAAGACACATTCTTTTTTCCTTTAATACATCAACTTCATTCCAATGTCAACTTGGGAAATAAACCTTCCAGGTCAGAAGAGAGTGGGATGATGTATTTAAAATGTTGGGGCCAAAAGTCAAGAAATCTATATCTTGCAAAGCTACCCTTTGAAAATGAGGGAAAAAGTTAAGATATTCTCAGATAAACATAAGCTAAAGGAATTCATTACCATTAGACCTGCTCTAGAAGAAGTTCTAAAGGAAGTCCCTTATGTTGAAATTAAAGGAAGCTAGAGATTAACTCAAATTTATACAAAACTATAAAGTTCTTCAGTGAAGATACAAATATGAAAATAAGTATCATCACAATTTTGATTCATAACTCTACTTTTTATTCTTCAACAGGATTTGAAAGACAAAAGCACAAACATAATTATAAATCTATGTTAATAGGCAACAATATATGAAGATGTAATTTGTGACATTATTAACATAAAGTGTGAGGGTGCAGCACTAAAGGAGTAGAGAACTTTGGTATGTGATTGAAGTTAAGTTGTTAGCAGTTTTAAGTATTTACTATAACACTAGGGTTTTATATGTAATCCTTGTGCCAACCACAAAGAAAATGACAAGGACTGAGAAGGTGTCATTACAAAAATCAACTAAACACAAAGCAAGGCAGTAAAGGAGAAAGTGAAGGGCAAAAAAAGTTTTAAGACATACAGAAAACAAATAACAAAAATGGCAATAGTAAGCCTTTCCCTATGACTAATCACTTTAAACATAAATGTCTTAAACTCTCCAGTCAAAAGATTTAGAGTGGCAGAATGGATTAAAACAACAGGATTCTGACTTCAGTTTTCCAGTTCAGCAAAGTGAAAAGCTGGAAGTTGACACTTTGCCCTAACTACAAGTAAAAAGCTGAACCAACTGAAAAATCAGCAACTATTCTTACATCCATAAGTGAAGTGAGGTCACAGGGCAAACTACTTCCCCTCAAATTGAAGAAACCAATGGGTGAAGACAGAAAATCACAATTTACCAAAGCAACAATCTCCTTGGGAATCAATGTCAGGGCAGAATAAGTGTGAACTATACATAAATAATTGCTGGAGACTTAGTGTAGGCAAGCTTGAGAAACAAACACCAGGGTGACCCAGTCATTGATGGGGCCCTACATTTTTGTGAGTTTTACCTTTAGGAGCCTACCAGGTCCTCTCAGTTACATCACAAAGAAACTCCCTTCATGCTTCTGGCAGGCTGAGGGGAAAATAAAAACAACAACATGATAATATCAACAAATGCATAATAAACATTTCACAAAACCCAATACTCATTCAAGATAAAAACTCTCAGCAAACTAGGAATAGTTTAATAAAGAATATCTACAAAAAAACAAAACCAAAAACCCTGTAGATAATATCATACTTAACAGTAAGAAAATAAAAGTTTCCACATTAGAATCAGCAACAAGGCAAGGATATTCCCTCTCTCCACTGATTTTCAACATCCTAGCTAACACAATGGACAAGAAAAAGAAATAAAAGAATACATATTGGGAAAGAAGAAATAAAATTGTATGTGATTACAGATGATATGATCACCTATGTAGAAAATCCAAAAGAATTGACAAAATTTTCTGGAATTTAGCAAGTATAGCAAGGTTGCATAACACAAGGTTAATATACTAAAGTCAATCTCATGCTTATGTACCAGAAAGAAAAAAGCATCATTTGAAATTAAAAATAAATTACCATTTACAATACTATTCAAAAAATGAAATACATAGGTATACATATATACATATATATTGAGAGAGAGACAGAGAGAGGGAGCCAAATATATACACATTTTAAGAAAGGAAAAAACTGTATTAAATTTGTAATACTCAATATATACCAATAACAAAAGATGAATACAAGTAATGTGTATACATTTTTTTTTTGGCTCCCTGGTGTGTGTGTGTGTGTGTGTGTGTGTGTATTTGCAGTTTTAATATAAACCACTATATAATTGTGGTTTAAAATGTTAAAAGTAATTGCAAAAACTGCAATTACGTTTTACACCAACATTTTATATATATATTTCTAGATTTGCATGTGGGTGTCCAGTTTTTCCACATTTTAATTAGACATATGTGTGTATGTGTATATATATATATATACATATATATGACTAATTTTATAGTCATATATAACTATTTTATAGTTTATATGGAGAGGCAAAAGACCAAGAAGAGTCAACACAATGACGAAGGTGAATAACAAAGTTGGAGGACTGATACTACCCAATTTCAAGACTCACTATAAAGTTACAGTAATGAAGAGAGTAGTATTGGCAAAAGAGTAGCAAATAGATCACTAAAACAGAATAGAGAGATCAGAAATAAACCTCCATTAGTAAAGCCAACTGATTTTTGACAAGAAGCAAAGGCAATAACATGGAGCATAGATAGAATTTTTACAAATGGTTACAAAAGATAATATTTTTAACAAATGGTTAAAAATGTGGAAAAACTGGACACCACATGAAAATCTAGAAAAACATTACATTCCTCACAAAAATGAACTTGCAACACAGACCTAAATGTAAAATGTAAAACTATAAAACTCTTAGAAAATATCAAGATGACATAGGATATGGTGATGACTTTTAGATATGACATTAAAGATACGATCCATGAAAGACACCATGGGTAAATTGGACTTATTTAAAACTTAAAAATGTCTGCTCTGGCAACCATCAGTTTTTCCTCTATATCTCTGAGACTATTTCTGTTTACTTTGTTCATTTATTCAGTTCTTTAGATTCCACATATAAGTGAGATCATATGGTATTTGTCTTTCTCTGACTGACTTATTTCACTTAGCATAATGTTCTCTAGGTCCATCATACTGTTGCAAATGGTAAAATTTCATTCTTCTTTATAGCTGAGTAATACTCCATTGTATAAATGTACCACAGTTTCTTAATGCAGTCGTCTACCGATGGGCATTTTGGTTGTTTCCAAATCTTGGCTATTGTGAATAGGGAGGGGGGTTATCACTTCATGAAGGGTGAAATATCTAACTATTACATTGTTCTGTACACCTGAAACTAATTAAAAAAACTGTCTGCTCTGTGAAAGACACTGTCAAAAGAATGAAAACAAGTCACAGATTGGGAGAAAATATTTTCAAAATATGTAAAGGACTGTTATCCAAAATATACAAAGAATTTTTTGGGTAGATACCCAAGAGAGGGATTGCTGGGTCATATAGAAATTCTATTCTTAATTTTTTGAGGAACCTCCACACTGCCTTCCCTAGTGGCTGCACCAATCTGCATTCCCACCAAAGTGTATGAGGGTTCCTTTTTGTCCACACCCTCTCCAACACTTGTGATTATTTGTCTCATTATTTGTCTTATTTGTCTCATGTTGATGACAGCCATTCTACTGGTGTGAGGTGATATCTCATTTTGGTTTTTATTTGCATTTCTCTGATGATGAGTGACGTTGAGCATTTTTTCATATGTCTATTGGTAATTTGCATGTCCCTTTTGCAGAAATGACTATTGAGGCCCCCCTGACCATTTTTAAATTGGATTGTTTGTTTTCCTGTTGTTGAGTTGTATGAGTTTCTTATATATTTTGGATGGTAGCCCCTTATCGAAGGTGTTGTTTGCAAAAATCTTCTCCTGTTTTAATAATGGGTTTCTAATAGAAGTGAGGGTCATATCATGATAGACATAGGGCCTGAAAAGTAATTTTCCTCTGCTAGATTTGATTCGTGTTTTGCTGGAATTTTTGGCAGAGTTTAGGGTAAGCATGATTCTTTTCTTTCTCAATGAAGATTAAGATTGATGAACAGGAACCAGTTTGTTTTTCTTTTTTAGAGAACAAAAAAATTTCAAACTTGAGATAAATGTAAACCACCGACCTGTCTTTTGCATCGCTGAACGTATTTTATTATTATTTATTTATTTATTTCTATTTTTTTAATTAAATTTATTGGGGTGACAATTGTTAATGAAATTACATAGATTTCAGGTGTACAATTCTGTATTACATCTTCTATAAATCCCATTGTGTGTTCATCACCCAGAGTCAGTTCTCCTTCCATCACCATATATTTGATCCTGCATGTATTTTATTCATTAATTAAAATAAAAAATATGAGACTAAGTTTTCTGATAATACAGTACTATATGTAAATGTGGGGATCTTAACCTGCCCATTTTCTTAATGGTATTAGTTTTAATTGCTTTTTAAAAAATTTATTGGGATGACATTGGGTAGTAAAATTATATAGGTTTCAAAAGTAAAGTTCTATAATACATCACCTATGTATTGCATTGTGTGTTCACTACACAGAGTCAGTTCTCCTTCCATCACTGTATATTTGACTCCCTTTACCCTCTACTACCACTCCGCCTCCCCCCTTAAACTCTGGTAACCATTAAACTGTTGTCTGTGTCTATGAGTTTTTGTTTGTTTGTCTTGGTTGTTTGTTGCTAATGGTTTTATATCTCACGTATGAGTGAAATCATATGGTTCTTGACTTTTTCTGTCTGACTTATTTCGTTTAGTATAATCTCAAGATCCATCCATGTTGTTGCAAATGGCAGTAATTCATCTTTTCTTATGGATGAATAATATTCCATTATATATATATCACATCTTCTTTATCCAATCATCTATTGAAGGACACTTTGGTAGTTTTCATGACTTGGCCACTGTGAATAATGCTGCAGTGAACATACATCTTTACAGACAAATGTTTTCAGATTTTTGGGGTAGATACCCAGAAGAGGAATTGCTGGTTTGCATGGTCCGAAGCCTTCCCAAATACTTTGAAACAGACATTTAATGTATTTTTCAATATGTTTAGAAAAGTACATAATGAATATTCATTTCTTTGTTATGTGGATTTCACTTTAAGTAAAATGGACTTATAACAATTTTAGAAAAATAAATTTATAATAATGTGTGATAGTAAGGAATGATTCTTTATATTATTACATGATGTATTTAATTTTTACATTTATCTTAACAGTTCAATAGAGTATAATCCCCAAAAATATTCTCTTGAAATACAAGCATTTACACCTCCTTCCTGGTAGTGCTACAAGTTTTATAGCTAGCTGAATGTAAACCTTTTTTTGAAAAAAATAACATTTCAAGAAAAACCAAAGCTTTTGTTCTAAAAATGTGTATTGGCCTGATTGTGGAATTTATTTTCCATCTCCAACTCCCATTTTATTTTTATTTGCATTCAAGACAGAGAAAAAGAATGACTCAGTAGAAAAGTATTGAAAATGTACCACAACACTTCCTTATAATATCGGCTATGAAGGTTCTATAAAGCCTTACCAGAATTTATGTAGGAGAAAGAATGAGAAAGAGCCTAGCACTCTCCAACATTGTTTAGGAGAGAACACTGATATAAGGCAGTCTTAAACTTCTGACAACACAGAAAACGATATAAGAGCAAACTATACAGAGAGTAAGGGATACACACACACACACACACACAGTGCCAAAAAATGTATAAACATTTTAAGAAAGGAAAAAGCTGTATTAAAATTATACTACTCAATATATACCAATAACAAAAGATGAATACAAGTCACATTTGACTTCTGCAATTACAAGGGGTACTCAAAGTGGTTACCATCAGTGTAATTTTAAAACAGTTTTTTCCTTTCTTAAAATTTATATACATTTTTTGGACACTCTGTGTGTGTGTGTGTGCATGTGTGTATTTTTTAATTTACCAAGGTTGTTGTAGGTTTTTCTAATCAATTTGAATTTGAGTATCTCTCTACAGATTGCTTCGTTGCATGCAAAATTCATAAATTTTATAAGATAGTTCAAGGCTATTTTAGTACTTTGTTTTTACATTACAGTAAAAATTTTTCATTCAAGTTAGTGGATTTCTCATAACTAGAGGAGATCATGCAGAGGACCAGGGAAACTAGAGAAGGGAATAATTATTTTATTTCAATTGAAATATAATTCACACACACTGAAAAATGCATCAATTTAAAGTATACAACTCACTGGTTTTTAGGATATTCACAAAGTTGTGCAACCATCAGCACAGTTTAATTCTAGAACTTTTCCAGCAATCTAAAACAAACCTCATACCAATTAGCATACATTGCCCATTTCTAATTTCTCTCCAGTCACTGGTCACCACTAATTCACTCTCTGTCATTACGAATTTGTCTATTCTGAACATTAAAATAGATGGGAGCATATAATATATGGTCTTGTGTCTGGCTTCTTCACTGTTGAGACCCAGGGCAAGTAGCCCCAAGAATTCCCACAATGGCATACTAATTATTTCAAATCAAAATCATTTGAAAAGCAGCAGAAGAGGGAGAAGCTCTCTGACTCTCCTCTCTCTTCAAGTGCAGGAAATAAATTTCTATGTGATAGGTGCCCTCCCTGCTCTTAAGGGCTAAGAGATAACCTTGTTATAAGAGTTTTAAAAATCCAGAGCCCAAAAGCCTGTATAAACAAACCTCGCAATACCTTTAAGCCTTGCTTAGATTCCTTTCTAATTCCTTTCTAATTCTTTGTCCTATCAATTTCTCACAAACATGTTTGTCTAAAAAGTATAAAAAGGTGCCTGGTTTGATCATTTCTTTGAGCCTCATTTTATGACCTGAGCATCATGGTATTGTGAGTCTGTCATGAACATGTATTAAATAGTTTTTTTGTCCAATTAATCTAATCTTGTGTCAATATTTTTATTTTATTAGTAGTCTAGCTGTAAGAACTAAAGAAGGGTAGAGGGCGGAGGTTTCCCTGTCTCTGACAGACTCAAGACCAGATATTCCCCAGTTCTCATTCTTCTAGAACGTGGAGCATTTTCTGACCCTGTGTTCCAGTCTGACACCAACTTGCCTCTGGGATGAGACGAGTAATGCTTCTCTAGGGGCCTCAGAAGGATGAGGATGCTCTGTGATCAACCCAGGCACTTAGGAATATCCAGCCACTCTTTCTTTAACATGTGCTGGAAATTTTGGTAGAAACAAATTGATGTAACCAGCCTAGTCACATTTCAGGGCAACCCTTGGTTCATTCCAGGTAAGTTATTTTTTCCCCCCTACAAATTGGGAACCGGGAGCTGATAAGTGGTTGTTATAACAGTTTATTTTTTTAAAATATAGAATAGGGTTTAAATCTTGTTTTACTCATTTTCTCTGTCCATGTTTCCTCTGTGTTTAGAATTTTTTATAAAAAAAAAAAAGAATGATGGGCTAGATTAACATAATTTAGAGTTGAAAGATTTTCATAAGCAATTAGGTCATATTTTCTTGTATTTTTCAATCCCAAGTAATTAAAGGCATAAGCAGGATTGTTTCCAAGTTTGCTGGGTTCTAGTTGACTAGATATTCATTAATTCTAATGTTTTCTGATTCATTGAAAATGAAAAAGGATAATTTAGAGGTAAACTGCCATTGGTGTCTATGGAGATGTGGTGAGTTTTTGAGGACTATAGACAGTAGAGAAAAGATAGGAGAATCATATGCCTTGAAAAGATTTAGTACCTGCTCCCAGCAGCTTAGTCCTCTGTGTAGTAGGTTAAAGAACAACCTAAACCTCCTTTTTACCCCCTTGCCTCTGCTAGAAATCACTTATTATAATCGTTTCTTCCTCTTCCACTCAGTAAGAAAGAGACAACCTGTTATATGATAGTATTTAGATTAAAAAAAACAAAACCAAAAAACCTAAGGGTAATGAAGCTCATAACGTGTTGTCTGTCCTAGAAACTGGATTTAATGAAATTTAGATGTATGTATTTTCCCACTTCAGTTCTATGTACTCAATCCAGTAAAAGAGGAGTGATTATTACAAATACATTTTTTCCTTGACTCATATGACTTTTTAAAACTGCAACAATGTCTGCAACTCTGATCATTTGATTACTGCTTGGAGGAATGGCCAGTCTTACATATAAAATGATGGAAAAAGGCTCTTAAACTTTAGAAATTTCTTCTTCTCATGCAGTTTTCTTTAGTTCTATCATCAAGAATTTTTCACTTCTCTGTGTTTTAACTCTCCTAAACATTCCACAGCCTATTTCTGCTTTAACAAAATAATCAGGTTTTTTATAAGCTACCATATACTGAGTATTTGAATTGTTCCAGACATTTATCTGTTCTATATATGATCTCATTGAAAACAGCTAAGTGAGGATAGTGCACTTAATTTACAAATGAATAAACTTAGAGTATTGGGTATGGTACTTCAGCAAGATTCCATAAATGGTAAGTGAGGGCTTCAGAATTAGTAGATAGGTCATCTGTATGATTTTCAAGTCATTGATTTTAACCACTTGCTGAATACTAGGTAAAAGGAAAACATACAGATTGTTTTTCTTGCTACACTTGTTACCCGACACATTGAAAGGCCAAAACTCAAAACATCAGAGTCTGGAGTAAGGAAAGGTTTATTGATTAAGAAGGTACCAACTGAGAAGATGGGATACTAATGGTACCTCAAACCCATCTGGCTTGCTGAATTAGGTTAAGGGTTTTTAAGGGGTTGGGGGAACAGGTATGCAGAAGCGCTGGTGGTGAAAGCCTTAACTGGAGGAATTTCGAACTTGGCCATGCGTGGGAAGGGGCGTCAGCACTGGATCTTTCTGGACAACAGACTCTTCACTTCTGAAAGGGTTTGGGTGTTTAAATTCCAGTTATATCCCAGTTCTTTGGTTCCAAGGGTGGCGGCAGGAGGTTGGGACACTTTGTTCCTGGGTGCAGATGGAGGTCAAAGTTTAGTTCTCTGCACATACTTCAGCTGCATGACAGGCGGTTTGGCTCTGTTGTCTCTGAAGAGCAACTCAGTATCTTGTTAAACAAGATGGGATCATTTTGAACTGGCTCTGAAGTTTCACACTTGCACCAACAGTCCTAGGTATGTGGGGGGTTTTCCTACACAAGAAATTCGCCAATTCTCTGCAGACATCAGCTGGGTGTCCTGTAATTTAATTCAATTATGACACTATCTACCTGGAGTTAGCATAAAATCTCACAGGTTAAGGGCTCACTCCCTTAAGACTCTTCCCCACCTCACAGTCTAATTCCAAGCCGTGGGTCCTTAAGTTACACAAAAGTAGTGGGTTGAGAGACTACCCACAACTTATGTCTGGCTTGGCTATAAAATCAGAGGTTCCCACAACCCCTTCCTTGAGTTTGATAATTGTTGAATGGCTCACAGAACTCAGGAAAACAGTTTACTTATCAACCAGATGGAACAGATGCATAATGCAAGGTATGTGGGAAGGAGTATGGAGCTTGCATAACCTCTCCAGCACCTCTATATGTTCAGCGACTGGGAAGATTTCCAAATCTCCCATTTTAGGGATTTTTATGGAAGCTTCATTACATAAGTGTGATTGATTAAATCAGGGATTTGGGGTGATTTAGTCAATCGCCAACCCCTCTTCTTCCTCAGAAGTCGGGTAGTAGGGCTGAAGATTCCAACCCTCTAATTACAAGTAGCATTCCTCTGGCGACCAGCCCCACCCTGTGGCTATCCAAAAAAATCACCTCACTACCATAAACTCAGGTGTAGTTAAAAAGTGCTTGTTAAGAATAACAAAAGATACTCCTTTTATCTTTATTGCTCTGGAGCTATTTCAGGAACTGAGGACAAAACCCTATTATAACAAAAGGTGCTCCTATTGCTCTTTACAGTTGGGAAATTACAAGGATTTTAAGAGCCCTGTGTCAGGAAAGGGGATGAAGACTAAACATATATTTCTTATTATAAATCACAATCGGCAAATAATCTGATAAAGGCATTATCATCAAGTATATTTGCCTTTAGACTATCAATTATTGAATGATTTTTAAGGAAATAATTATATTTTTAGTTTATGAGATCTTTTTGTCTTTTAGCTTCTACAATTTCTGGCAACTCATATATATATAAATACTAGCAACAATGTTCATACGTTTCACTACTTCCTTCACCATGTATCCCCATGTAGCACATATAGATATCGAAGGAAATTATTTTTCTCAACAATATTTATTGCTTTAATCCATATTTACAACTATGTCGGCCATATTATAATTTATCTATGTAAAATATTTATATAATATAATTTATGTTGTCTATATGTTATATACCTCACTCATTTTTATTGTTGCAGGATCACAAGCAGAGATTTCAGTGTCCCTTTGTCAATTCTTTTTTCATTTAAGAATTATCGAACACAACATCCTTTTTTTACTCCTACACAAATACTTTCTGTGGCCATAAAACAGCCATTTTTCTGATATTTTTCAAGAAATTGCCATGCAGAGGAAAACAGAAGTAGAGACTTCTATTGCTATTCATCAAGAACTTCTTTTTCCAGGGTGTATGGAGGTGACCAGACCTGAGGAAATGTGTAGGAGTGATTGGGAGCAGTGCTTAGACATGGATAGATTGAATCAAAATGTGAAGTTTAAAATGGTAGAGGGTGATTAATGAAATTGAGACCAAAGGAAGAAAAAAGTGTTTTTGTTGTTGTTGTTGTTAATGGATTTGACTCTCTCCCCCCACCCCCAAAGTAATGAGGCACAATCTGGAAAGATTGTTGAACTAGGGAGGTATTAAGAAATGAGGATTGTATTCAAAAGATCTTCAGCGTTCAAATCACAGCTAATCACTCATATA
Source organism: Rhinolophus sinicus (assembly GCF_036562045.2). NCBI lineage: Eukaryota > Metazoa > Chordata > Mammalia > Chiroptera > Rhinolophidae > Rhinolophus > Rhinolophus sinicus. The sequence goes on from NC_133756.1 coordinate 121,862,863, forward strand.
AAGTTATTTAAAAAGAAAAAGTAGGGAGTCCACTCTGCAAAACAGGATTAAAATTTTACCCAGAGATCAAAGAGTCTAGAGACCTGCTGATCTTTAACCTCTGGGAAGAATACATAGTTATGTTAATCTAGCTTCAGAGTATATCTAAACCAGTCAGAATTGTTTTTCTTTTTATTTAAATTTATTGGGGTGACAATTGTTAGTAAAATTACAAAGATTTCAGGTGTACAATTCTGTATTACATCATCTATAAATCCCGTTGTGTGTTCACCACCCAGAGTCAGTTCTCCTTCCATCACCATATATTTGAAGAATTATTGTTTTTAATAAATACACTGTCCTATTTTAAATTGTCCATACTTGTTGAATGTGGTACCTCTGTTTTTCTTTTTCTCCTTGTTTTTGTTCTTCTCCTCACTCCTAAGCGTCAGTTAAAATAGTTCTATTCCACATTCCCTATTCCACTCAACAACTTTACCTTAAACATAAGTGAGTCTTAATTCACTTAGAAAACAAGTTTCATCTGTCTGTGTCTGAAAGAGTACTCTTTTCAAATCTTTTCTAAGGGTTACATTTCGTGCCCTAAAAAACATTAGTTTGTTCAATATTTAGATGAAGGAATGAGTTAATATAAGAAGGGTAAACTCTCTTCTATAATACTCTATTTGTAACACGATGCCAATGACTCAAGGATAAATGACTTGCTCCCCAGCACCAGGAACCATGTGAGTAATATTGAAGACTATCACAGGATTATACATTAATGTAATCGGGCAACAGAAACAGGGTTTCTTGTGTGACACCAAGGCTCCTGGGCTGGCATCTAGAAGTAGATGAAGAAAAACAACTAATGGTGGCTTTTCAGACAAACTAGACTAGAGCTCATGAAAGATGCCAAAAAGCAGTGCTCTCAGTTCCATGGTTTCCATTTTCAAAAGAGCTAAGTCACAAATCCTGAAACTTTCCTATTTTTCAGCTCTGGTGGGTCGGCAGGATTGTTTTTGTTTCTGCCATTCTGACATGTATTGTAGAACCTCAGATCATTCTGGTTAAATTGCCATCCAAAGCACTGAAATTATTTGTTCAATGTTCAGTACAGTTGAATGATAATAGTTGAATGATAGTGAGGGCTAAAGCCTTTTGACATCCCATTCAATTTTCTCCTGCAGGTTATCAGAAGCAGTGGTAAGAAGACAGAATACCAACCTCTATGACATCCTTCAATACATCATATTTGAACCCCATAACTGTAATCTTGATTGGAATTCCTGGACTAGAACATGTGCAGTTTTGGATTGGGTTTCCTTTTTTTGCTGTGTGCCTGGTGGCTCTTTTGGGAAATATCATTTTACTAATCACCATCCCCACAGAACCCAGCTTGCACCAGCCCATGTACATCTTCCTGGCTGTGTTGGCAGCCACTGACATAGGACTCTGTGCAGCCATTGCTCCCAAGATGTTGGCTATCTTCTGGTTCAGATCTTGTTCCATGGCCTTTGACACCTGCCTAGCCCAACTGTTCTTCATTCACGCATTGCAGTGCATGGAGTCTGGCATCCTTCTGGCCATGGCTTTTGACCGTTATATTGCCATCTGTGATCCACTGAGGCACACATCCATCCTCACACGTTCTATTCTGGGTCGCATGGTAGTGATGGTGGCAATACGAGCTACAGTGCTAGTTGGTCTGCTACCCATTTTAATCAAAAGACTGCATGTGTTCCGTTCCATTCTTATTGCGCACTCTTACTGTGAGCACATGGCTGTAGTGAAACTGGCTGCAGAAGACAGCCGAGTCAATAAAGCATGCGGTCTTTTTGTGGGTTTTACAGTTCTGGGATTTGACATGATTTTTATCCTTATATCCTATATCCTTATTTGCCAGGCTGTTTTTCGTCTACACCAAAAAGAGGCAAGACTCAAGGCGCTTAACACATGTACAGCTCATATTTTGGTTTTCCTTGAATTTTATATTCTTGCCTTTTTCTCTTTCTTCAGCCACCGTTTTGGCCATGTTGCCCCCTCTACACACATTCTTCTGTCTACTATTTACCTCCTTGTGCCTCCTGCACTCAACCCTATTGTCTATGGTGTAAAAAACAAGGTAATTCGTAAACGTGTGGCACAGATTTTTCTTGTGAATCATGGGTCCCAGCAGTGATCTATCAAATGCCTGTTGTCATGTAGAGAATTCTTTTATTTCCTAGAGATGGAGAGAGATGGGACTCTGTGTGTTCATTATTGGGGATTAACATCATCATGCTCATCTTAAAGGCGTTTATTTCTAAAACTACAGCTAGGTTGACATAAAAATTATCCAGGTTAACACTGATATTAGCTCTCCATCTGTAATGCATTTGATTGCTAATCTAATATTTATCACTTCATTCCTTTTACTTTCATTGTGTATAATTTGCAGTTCTTTTTACTTCTTTATAAGAAAGTTTTGATTATTGGTTTTCAAACTTGCCATTTTGTAATATATGTATTTTCAAGTATGGATTTATTTTAACCATTGCTTTTGTTGCACACCCTACATTTGACAGTTTGTATTTCTTATTTTATTAAAAATAAGACTGATATTCATTGTGATTTCTGTGTTAACCCATGAGATATTAAGACATACTCATACATACATGTCAATTAACTTTGGAATAAGATGTCTTAGCAATTTAATGGGAATTAAAATGTCTTCCCAAAATGTAGAGCTAGAACAACTAAATGAGTGTATGAAAAAATGAACTGTGACATCTGTTAGGTCTCTGAATGTTAGAGACCTTGACTTAATGTTAGGTCTATGAATGTTAGCTCTCAGAGACCTTGACTTACAGACAGAGCCATGTCTTCAAGAAAACAACAGACAGGCATGTCCATTGGCCTGCACCTGCCGACAGAGCCAAACTTGCGATAACAGAAAATGCCACAAAGAGCTACTGACTTGCCGGCAGTCAACATTTTCTGTTCAAACAATATCACCCTGTCAGTACAGTCCCTATGAAACCTCCTCACCCTCTCCTCTGGGCTGCAAGTCTCCTTCAGACAGCAGCCCAGGCTGTAACCATCTTTTGCTCAGCCCGGTAAACCTTTCTCTCATACAATAAAAATTTCTTAACTTGCCCGACCATGTGCATTCCTTTACTGGCCGACCTATCAACAGCCACCTCATAATACGTACCAAAGTTATCTTAAGGTGAATCATATTTCTAAGCATTAAAGAAAAATATGTGAAGCTCTGGTCTGAAATCCAGACCTCATTAGAGAAGGAACAGCACTGAAGCATAGAAAGACTGAAAAGTGGCCGTGATATTGCTCCAGTGGAACTTGCCAGATATTCACCCTTTAGGGTGCTAGGAAGAGTTGTTCATGAGTTGCTAAGGAATCTGCTGGCCAATGGATGCTGCTTGCTTCCTGCACTGCAGAATATGAGCCCTAGAGAAGTTGTGAGAACTCTAGGAGCCTGCTGGAAACTAGAGAAGGCACCCAAACTGCAAGAGACTGTAGAGTGAGCACACAGCAACCAGGAAGCAAAGCCCCTCTCTTCTTGCAGTGCCTTACCAGTGCCCTCTACTGACAAAGTTTAGCATTGTACCAGCTGGTAAAGAAGTACTTAAGAGGGCCAAGGTACATACACTTTCACAGAGACGGCAAAAGTTAATTTGGATCTGAGAGGCAGTCAATCGTTAACCAGCACAGCCTGCATGACAAATGATAAATTTGTTGGTACATGAACTGGAAGCACAATATGTAACCTAGCTAGTCAGGCATTTATCTTCATTGAATGTACTACTCACAACAGTCTTCACCTAAATAGGTGGGGAAAAAAAATTCCTTTAACATTTGTTAAAAAAATCCCGTAGGACAGAATGAACACACAGAAACTCACTTTATTCTGATACTATGGCCAGCAATAGGGGTACAAACCACAAACCAAGCGTAAATACTCAGCTCTCCTGAAATCAATTCTTAAGAGCTGGGTTTGGCTGGGGGTGGAGGGGGATGGATTATAGGCCATCTGTGTTTGCTAATTGGCTATACCAATTAAACTTTAAACTTTATCTTCATAACAGGAGAGAATTTTACAACTTGGAACAAGGGCACACCAAAATTAGGCTCCTACCCTCCCACAGAGACTGGAAAATCGGTGCAACATCATTCTTAATGAATACATTTCAAAGGGATGGCCCCCAGATCCTGAGAAAGCCAGTCATAACTTGTAACACTCTCCACTCTTTTAATTAAGTTACATCTTAAAGGACAGAGAAATAATTTATAATTAAAAGTTTTCTAAAGTAAATGCTGTAAGAAAAGAGAAAATGACATGATAGATTTTCATTCACTGTGATTTTTGATCTCTAATAACCCACAAGAGCCAAGAGCTCTTGTAGGATGCCATGAAACTAACTTTCCGGGACCCACAAGAAAGGAGGAGGTCAATTACTGCAGAAAGTTTATACAACTGGAAGGCCCACACCTTACCACAAAGGATTACCACAAAAAAACTATTATTCCTTTAGACAAGTTCTACTTCAGAACAACTTACAAATGAGGAGTCTTTTCCACCCCTCCTTTTTTGTCTTTTTTTCTTATCTTTCTTTTCTTTTTTTTAACAGTAAACAATGATCCCATTTGCAATTGCATCAAATAAAAAACAACAACTATGAATAAATTTAACCAAGGAGGTAAAAGACTATAAGATACAGAAAACTATAAGGCACTGAAGAATAAAGTGAAGAATATACAAATAAATGGAAACGTATACCATGGTCTGGGGTAGGAAGAATTAGCATAGTTAAAAATGTCCATACTACCCAAAGCAATCTATAGATTCAATGCAATACCTATTAAAATACCAATGGCATTTTTCACAGAACTAGAACAAATAATCCTAAAATTTATATAAAGACCCTGAATTGCAATGACAATCTTGGAAAGAACAAGAAAATTGGTGGTATCATGCAACCTGATTTCAAACTGTACTACAAATCTATAGTAATCAAAAACCCATAGTGTTGCAAAAAATAGACACATAAATCAATGGAACAGAATAGAGAGGTTAGAAATAAACCCACAAATATTAATATATGTTCATTTAATATCTAACAAAGGAAGCAAAAATAAACAATGGAGTAAAGATGGTTTACTCAATAAATGGTGTTGAGAAAACTGGACAGATACCTACAAAAAAAATAAACCTTCTTATTCCATATACAAGAATAAACTCAAAATGGTTCAAAGGCTTACATGTAAGACCTTTAACCATAAAACCCCTAGAAAAAATACAGGCAGTAAACTCTCCGACACTGCCCTTAGCAATATTTTTTTTCTGATCTATCTTCTCAAACAAGGAAAACAAAAGAAAAAAACAACAACAACAAATGAGACTACACCAAACTAAAAAGTTTTTGACAGCAAAGAAAACCGTCAACAAAATGAAAAGACATTCTACTGAATTAGGAGAAAATATTCACCAATGGTATATCTGATAAGGGCTTAATATAAAAAAATTATAAAGAATTTGTATGACTCAACACCAGAAAAACAAACAATCCAATTAAAAAATGGGCAGAGGATGTCAATAGACATTTCTCCAAAGAGGACATACAGACGGCCAATAGATAGATATATGAAAAGATGCTCAGCGTCACTAATCATCAGAGAAATGCAAATTAAAACCACAATGAGCCACCACCTCACACCTGTCAGAATGTCTGTCATCAATTAGTCAACAATCAACAAGTGTTGGGAAGGATCTGGAGAAAAGGGAACCCTGGTGCACTGTTTGTGGGACTGTAAATTGGTGCAGCCAATACAGAAAACAGTTTGGAGTTTCCTCAAAAATTAAAACTAGTGACCTAGCAATTGACCTAGCAATGACCTAATGACCTAGCAATTCCACTTTTGGGTGTTTATTCAAAGAAATCCAAAACACTAATGCAAAAAGATATATGCACTTCTATGTTCACCGCAGCACTATTTACAATAGCCAAAATATATAAGCGACTGAAATGCCCATTAATAGACAGTTGGATAAAGAAGATATGGTATATTTATATCATGGAATATTAGCCATAAAAAATGAGATCTTACCATGACACCATAGATGGACCTAGAAGGTATTATGATAAGTGAAATAAGTCAGACAGAGAGAGATAAATATCATATGATCTCACTTATATGTGGAATCTAAAGAGCAAAAATAGGCAACCAACAGAAAGAAACAAAACAAATAGAGTCATAGATACATAGAACAAACTGAAGGTCTCCAGATAGGAGAGGAGTTAGGAGGGTTGGGTGAGAAAGATGAAGGGATGAAGGAGTACATATTGGAAATTACAAAATAGTCACAGGAATATAAATCACAGGATAAGGAATATGTCAACATATTGTAATATGTTGACAACACAGTCAACAATATTGTAATAACTATGCATAATGCAAGTTGAGAACTAGACTTACTGGTGGGATAATTTATATGTCTTACCATTATGCTGTACACCTGAAACTAATATAATATTGAATGTCAATTGTAATTGATAAAAAAAAGCACACATTCCTCTCTGCACCGCTGTTATCTCTCAAGATTCATCTTTTTAAAGTGAATCTCCCTTGCTTATTTCTTTTCAATTACCCTGACCTTTTTACAGGTACTCAACAAGCACAGCATGTTTGACTTAGTGTCTGCATTTTCTCTTTTCCCTGATTGCAGCACTCTTTTCTTGATATGCATGAGTTCTATATATACTGTACTTTGTAACGCATTATTCCAACTTGCTCTCTAATACCCGTGTCTATCTATCTATCTATCTATCTATCTATCTATCTATCTATCTATCTATCTACCATCTATCAATCACTTATCTATCCATATTCAGAAAGAGAGAAAGACTGAGGGAAATTGTTTCTATAGTTTTAACCCCCATTGCTAGAGAAACCTAGTATACATTTTCAAAATTAAACCGTGACAGAAGAAGTGAGAGAATTAAAAGATAAAGCAATTGACAATATTGGCACGAAATAAATATAGTAAATAATTCCAAAGTTTGGTGTTAATCATGTAGAAATTATGAAGCATGTTAACTTCCATGGAGACAAGGAAGTACTTGCTCAAGTTGCTAATTATAAAAATGGATGACCTCCACAAAATGAGGAAGAATAGATTTAATAGAGAGAAAGGAAACAATATGATGTTATGACATAAAGAAGAGCAACTGGGAAATAAGACAAAGAGGGGATTAAGGATAGCCTACTTCAAAACATTTGCTTTGATAAAAAGAGTGAGATAGTTCTCTAGAATTCTTTAGTTTCCTTTGATATGAAACTTGAACATGTTTATCTGTTTAGGAAAGGAACATATATAGAGCAAATGCTTTAAGATATAGAAGAAAAGGCAAATGATGGGAGACACCCATGAAGTAATTGATAAAGAGAAAATGAAAGAAAATTAAAGAAGGAATTGATATCACAGAGACAAAATGGAGATAAGATATTTGCAGAACAAGTTTTAAAAGGTGGGTAAAAAGGAAAACAAATGTAATAACCTTTAGAGCCAAATTTGTGGAGAAATTGCTTGACCACAGGTCTCATTGGAAAATTTAAAAAGGAAACAAAAGATATGGCGGTATTTTATCCATCCTTATTAATTACAGTGAATATTGAGTATATAGAATATATATGTATATATTCTGAGACATACAGTCATAGATTACTTATACCATCCCAGAAGTCTGATTATAGAACCAACAACTGATATATCACCTCTTGGTTGGAGTTAGGAAGTTGGCTCATAACTAGTTAAAAACCCTTATTTTCATTTTTTTTTTTCGTTTTCCAGCTTTACTAAGGTATAATTAACAAAAAAATGATAAGCTATTTAAAGTGTATAATATGATGATTTGATATACTCGTATGTACACATTGTGAAAATATTTCCCCCGAGTTAACACATCCGTTATCTCACATATTTACCCTTTTTTGGGTAATAACATTTAAGTTCTACTCTCTTAGCAATTTCTATTATACAGTACAATGTTATCAACTTAAATGCAATAAAGACCAAATTATCAAACATATTATCAACTTACACACTAGGCTCTGCTTCTGGGAATAAAGAAAAAAGTTAAGTTTTCCAACGTAATTTTACATTCAATTAATAATGTTCTATGGCAAAGGGATGTGTTACATTAACTTTGTGATAAGAATGCAATCTCATATTTGATACATTTGAAATGTTCCCCAACATTCTGTAAAGCTCATCACCTGGAGATCTTGAGAAGATTACTCTGACATTACAATTACTCAAGTAGTCACTGCAAAATTTCATAAACATTACCAATGTAAGAGGTGAAAAGTAGTGTCAAAGTGGAACAAAGAAGTAAATGATGAATTCTCAAATTGGCTTAGGCAACAGGGAAAGCAGGCACTATGTTTCTTGACACTAAGCATATAAAAAACAAACAAGAAACTGAAATGTGCTATATATATGTATATATAAAATAATGGTTTCAAACAATTTTATTGGTGGTAATAATGGTAGTAATAATAAGAATAGAAGTTCTTGTAACTATAAGTTTCAGCTGTATTTATGAAGGTAAATATCTTTTCTGTTTCCTTAAACTGCAAGGATGGCCATAGGCCAGAAAGTGGATTAAATTATTGTATTCATTTGTTTCACTCTACAAATTTTTCGTTTCTCAGCTTTTCTTTCCACACACGCCTAATGATTTCAGATTCACCTTGCTCTAAAAGTAACCTATAATTTGAGATTTCCTGGTTCTCATTTCTTGGAAACAACTCATAAGGTAACAGTGCTTTCTGCCTATGTGCCCTCAAGCAAGGGATACCTTTCTTCTCCAAAAGAGGGCTGAGTTTCAGGAGTGTAATGACCTCTCTAGGGCCAGGTCTGAGAATTGCTAGGGGATCAGCTAAGATTCTAAGGCCAAGGGACGCAACAGCTAAAAATAGGTGATGAAAGACACTTAGTAGCTAATACTTTTCCAAATCCAAAGCCTGGCAGAGAAGAGTTCTTCCATTCACTGATTTTACATTCTAACTAGCTCTCTTGTTTTTCTGGGTGAGTTTCTTCTCCATGAATTGGGACCATGAATTGCTCAATTTTTCCATAATTGTAGCATATTTTAACAGAAGTGGAAAGGATAATGAATCGCACAACATTGATCCTGTATCTCTCAGTAACAAACTTTACTTTGGCATGTCACCTTTTTTCCTCTTATTCAGGTTTGTCAATAATATGACAGATGGACTAGATTCACCTCATTTAGAGGTGGAAGAGATGCAAAGATAATCTACTACTATCTTCTTAATTACATGTGGAGAAAACTGAGAACTGACATATCCCATTAGTGGTAGGGCAAGATGAAAATAAGGATTTCAGCCTCCTCTTCTAATGTTTACTAAAAATAAGAGGAGATCCTGTTGTGGTTTGGAAAGGTGTGTGTGTGTGTGTGTGTGTGTGTGTGTGTGTGTGTGTGTGCGCGCGTGTGTGCGCGCGCGCGCGCGCACGTGTGCATACGTTACAGTTTGAGCAGGAGTGCTTGAAAGATGTAGAAAGAAAATCAAAGATAGAAGCATCCTCTTGACTTTAATAGTTTTGGTGTCTGTTGTTATTACCTCTGTAATGACAATTCATGTCCTGTCCTCTGAAATACAGTGTTCTCTTTAGCTGTATTTAGCTGGGGCATTAAAATCTTGTATTTTTGTCTCTTGTTTCTAACACTTTACCCTGTCTCCATTTAAGATATCTTTGTATTCCTTTCTCTTTCTCTTTCACTCAGAGACCAGGAATGAATCTTTTCTGATCTGATTATCATAGAAATCATTTAAATTGCATAAATGCATGCCTTTGCTCTTTTAGGAGCTATTTTTGATCTAAACTCTTTTAAAAATTGTTTTTCCTATTCATATGTTTTCCATCTACCTATTAAGACTTTAAAGGAGGATATAATTAATTCTCAGGTGAAGTGGCCAAATCAATGTAAATAAGTGAAATACGTTGACTCCACCAAAGTCTCCATGTCATTGGGAAGTCATTTTTCTATTGTGACAATGCTTATTTCATCTGCTTACAAGAATGTCCAATCTGTTAGATAAAATTGAGAAAAGTTATTCCACTCCAGAAAATTCATTGTCCCATAGATTTTTATTTTATTTTATTTTTTTATTAGTTTCAGGTGCACAAAACAATGTAATAGACATTTGTCATTTATATCCCTCACACAGTGATAACCCCCCCCATCTACTACCCCTCTGACATCACATACAGCCATTACATTTCCACTGTCTCTATTCCCAACACTGTACTCTACTTCTTGTAACTATATGTGTGTGTGTGTGTGTATATATATATATATATATATATATATATATATATATATAAAATTGTAGTTGACATTCATTATTGTTCAGCTTCAGCTTTAGGTCTCATAGATTTGTAATCCTTTCTTCAGAAAATTTCCTCATTTCTGTATTTTTGTTTTACACTTCTTCAGAATGGCAGTAATGTGTCTCTGTCTTCACAGAAGTTCTCTGCAGTTTCTGACTAAGATTAGCTACCAAACATTGAGTACTTACTTTCTTCCATACTTGGTGCTGTTTTTTATATATAAAAGTATGTGGCCTTCCCAATAATTCAATGAGTTAAGTAATTTTATTACTTCTATTTGTAGTTAAGTAAACTTAAGGAATTTGGACAACATTCCATGTAGATCCAGCATTAGATGATGTGTTATATTTCTAAATTCCTATCCCATGATTGTAAATATCAATTTTTGGTTGTTTGTATTTTATGAAATCATCAGTCAGATGCAGCCACAAGAGGAAACAAAGGAGAGGTTCAGGAAACAAAGGTTATTATACCAACAGATCCTAGAGACGAAAGGCACAGTAGGCCTTGCAGGGCTAAGTAGAAAACACACCCGTGTCATCAGGAGGCAGAAGACAAGAGGAGGAGGTGGGAGAGTGGGAGCCCTAGGATGATTAAGGCAGAGGGATACTGCCTCCTTGGGTGCATGGGCCATAAAGGATATGTGGATTGGTTAGTTTGCATATCAAAGTTATGCTCTTAACTGGACCCTTTGCTATCTCTAAGAATTGGCTTGCCCAGACAGGGAGGGGCAGTCTGTCTTCAGCCAAAAAGGCTTTTTACGATATTAAAACATCATAATATATTGAAAATTGCATACATATATGTATATACATAATATATAGGATGATAAATAATATATTTTATATATTTATGTTATATTTATATGCATTTGTGTTGATATATATTTATATAAAATAATATATATTTATTTATTATATATACAGATATATACATATATTTTACATATTATATATAAGTTTATATACTTACATATAATACACATACTATGTTATATAGAAGAAAAGTAACTTGATGAATTCGTTATCACCTATAATTGTGGGATTGGAGCTAAATTTTACTTTTATCCTTACATGTCAGGCAACTTATACATAATTATGTAACATATATTGTCTTTTACAAGTTCCTTTAGGCTCTGCCTTTGTCTGCTCATGTCACATTAACAAGGTATATTCACAATTTATCACCATTCACTTCTAGGAAATCTACCACTTCCCCCTCCTAGCTTCATCTCATATGGGCATCAAAGGGAATTTCTTTTCACAAAATTTCTAATTGTTTTAATCTGTATCTCTTTTTTGCTTTGGACTTAGTTTACTGATGAATGTAGCTACAGAAGCTCATACAACAAGATCTCCTTCTCTTCATCAGCTATTAAAGTATTTTATATTTTATTACATTGGGAACTTTCAAGGTATTCACACATATATATTCCTATTGACTGTGAAACAGTCTTTCTTTCCCTATAATTTTACAGCAGTAATCTCTCTAGTTTCCCTTTAAATAAAATATATAAAGTCCTACTTATAATGGTATTCCCTATTCAATGTGTTTGGCTATGACAAAATCATAAGGAAGATAAAATTTTTGAATGATGTTTAGCTTGTAGAATAGTTAATAAAAAAGACAAATGAGAGTATATAAAGTAAGCTTTAGTGGTTAGATATCTCAAGAAAGAGAGTGAGCAAATTATTAAGATATCAAGTTTGGAATGGGTATGAAGTGGGACAATATAATAAAAAAAAATCAATTTATTTTCACTGCCAACTGATAACAATAAAATGAAAAAAGACGTGTAGGTTAGATTGAACTCCATTATAAACAGTAGAGTGACCCACAGCCAACCCTACCCTTTTGTATCTGAAACACTTTAATATTATCAAAATATTTAAGCTACAGTGTTTATTCAATAAACCAGTTTGTGTATGTTACAATTGTATCTTAATTTATGGTGCCTTTTGATTCAACTGACTTCCTATCTATTTTCTCAACTTTCTGTCTGCTGTAAGACCTGTAAGTACTTACATCACTTTCTACCCCATCCTCTTCTTTACTTATTTATTTAAATTAAATTTATTGGGTGACATTGGTTAATACAATTATATAGGTTTCAAGTGTACAATCATCTATATATTGCATTGTGTGTTCATCACACAAAGTAAAATCACGTACCTCATCCTCTTAAGTATCCACTTTGTTTTTTTATATAGTATTTTATTTTATTATTTTTAATTTTTAAAATTAATGTTTATTGTAGTGACAATTGTTAATAAAGTTACATAGGTTTCAGGTGTACAATTCTGTATTACATCATCTATATCTCACATTATGTGTTCACTACCCAGCATCAGTTCTCCTTCCATCACCATATATTTGATCCCTTTTATCTTCAAACACTCACTTTGAAAGCTAATAGGCCAGAATTATCTCAGTCACTCAGATATGCTCCTCCACTACTGATAAAAGAATGAGTCCCCCACATCACTTCCAAGAACCTGGATAATGAGCCTGCATATAGGCAACTCAACCAACATTTGCTGAAAGTACAAACCTCCTCACTCCCCCATCTGAGAGTCAATCCCTAAGATTTGTGGGGAGTTATTTTACTACCTAAACCAGAGAAAATTGGAACACTGGGAAAAGTTGCCACTATTTGGAGATTATGAGCTTTAAACAAAATGGACAGGGATATGGGATTGAAGATCTAGTCTATGATTTCAAGTGTCACAGAGAAATGTCACCTAATCTGAAATGTGTCTGGAGTTCAGAGGTGGATACAGACAAAAAATTTAATGTCATCTGTGCCACCATCTGAGAACACTTCAAAAACTAGCAAGGTCAATGCTGTTAGAATCATAATTTCCATTTCTACAATTTCTAGGTGACAAACACTGGATTTACCTTCCTTGTCTATAAACACTCACATTGACTGGGTAAAAATATCCAAGAATTCTATTGTGATACCAACTTAAATTGATTAGCAAAGATTCAAAGTCACATGGCCACATTTTCATCCATATTTTTCATGCTCTGGAAGAAATGGTGAGGAAAATATCATTCTTCCTTCCCATCCATAATTTCTTTTTCTCTGAATAGGTATTAGAATCAGTGGTGAGGAAAGGATTTACCAACCCGATGGGATCTACCAACATGTCATATCTGAACCCTAAGACAGTGACTCTGACTGGCATCCCTGGACTAGAGCATGTGCAGTTTTGGATTGGATTTCCCTTCCTTGGTGTATGCCTGGTGGCTCTCCTGGGGAATATCTTCTTGTTAATCATCATCCCTACAGAACGCAGTCTTCACCAACCCATGTACATCTTCCTGGCAGTGCTGGCAGTCACTGATCTAGGTCTCTGTGTAGCCATTGCTCCAATGATGTTGGCCGTCTTCTGGTTTGGCTCTTGCTCCATGGCTTTTGGTGCTTGCCTTACCCAGCTCTTCTTCATCCATGCCTTGCAGGGTATGGAATCTGGAATCCTGTTGGCGATGGCCTTTGATCGCTATGTTGCCATCTGTGATCCTTTGAGGCACACAGCCATCCTCACACCTCTTTTTTTAGTTCAGATGGTACTGATGATGGCAATTCGGTCAACAGTGCTTGTTGGGATCTTACCCATTTTACTTACACGGGTGCACCTTTTCCAATCTGTGGTTATTCTTCATTGCTACTGTGAGCACATGGCTGTGGTCAAGCTGGCTGCAGAAGATGTCCGTATTAACAAATCATATGGGCTTTTTGTGGCTTTTGCAATTCTAGGTTTTGACATGATCTTTGTCTTCATCTCCTACATTCTGATTTTTTGGGCTGTTTTTCATCTTCCCCAGAAGAAGGCACGACTCAAAGCATTCAACACCTGTACTTGCCATATTGTTATCTTCCTGGAATTTTATATCCTTGCCTTTTTTTCCTTCTTCAGCCACCGTTTTGGACATGTATCATCCTATGCCCATATCCTATTGTCTACCATCTATCTTCTTGTGCCCCCTGCCCTTAACCCCATTGTGTATGGTATGAAGACCAAAGAGATCCGTAGGCGGTTGATCAGATTTGTATTCTGAAGCCTGACACCCAGCAGTGATCTAAAAATAATATGATAGAAAAAAGTATATTGACCTGTTTAAGGTGGAAACTCCTTTTACTATGTCTATCTTGGTGAGGTTTTTTTTGTGTTTTTTTGTTTTTTACATTATAATGATCTCCCCTAAATAATTTATATTTTCAAAACAAGAGCACTCAGAATAGGAGATAAACTTGGGAGAAAATTGTATATGTATCTCATCCCTCCATCTTTCCCTTTCTTTCTTTCCTTTTCTTTATAATCCTGATATGATAATTAATGGCATAATTCAGTTTTGTACCTAATTGCTGCTAAAAAAAAATGTACCAATGTTCTTTCTGGTGGAAAACTTTGTGAATCATCTACAAACTGAACATGTATGTGTTTGTGTCCTGAACTGAAAGTGATGAAGATTACTAAACAACTTAGAATTCTTACCATTATGAAGATAGATTTTGAAGGCTCTAGTAACTATATCTTTAATTATAAAGAGACTATGCTAGACAAAATATTTTTGTGGCTACCAAATTTTATATATTTCAGGCGTGGATGATAAAAAAGTAAATTATAGCTCACTGTGGTGAAGAATTATATGGAAACACACTACTTCTAAAATAAAAATATATTTGTGTGAACAAGAAGCTCTCTATCAATGGAGATTTCCAAGAATTGAGTGAATAATCTGCTATAAAGGTGGATTCTGCAGGTGGCAGATGAGATTAGGAGAATGTCATAGCAGCTCTGAGTACAACTGGCTGGTGTGAGTCAGAGTTATCAGGAACAATTTTCAGTAATAAATTTATTTGCATTAAATGTAAATAAAGGCAATACCCATTTATAGCACATAGAGTGAAATGATGTTACATTCCAAAGAATGTTATTATTGCCAGGCAGATGTCAACTATAGCTGTGATTATTTTCAGTAGGTGGAAATGTGAACTGATGAATGGTTGTTAGGGTATTTAATTAGTGAAAATACTTAAGTACTTCTTCCCTCTGTATGATTTATAACTCCATTATCTTTGTCCAATCCATCTTTTTTTTCTGGAATGTACCTGGAGTGGATTGAGAGTTTTTTCACAGTGGAGCAGGGTCCAGAAGATAAGATAACCTTTGACTTATGGGAGGAAACTACTGTCACACAGAATAAGGTGAATTATCTTGGAAAGGAAGAGAAGTGTCCTGGCTCTCATGAATCCCTATAAATCTCTATATGTGTAAGTGAAAGTGTTTTGCCTACCTTGGAATTTCTAGAAAAACAAAACAAACACAAAAACACCTAATCCAAAAAATTGAGAGTGTACTATATGTATGAGAGCTGATGTGGGGAGCACTGGAAAATAATCATTGGTGAACAATTATAGAGATGCTTGGGAACATAATACAGAAGCTTACAGAGGAGGTAGAAACTGAAAAATCACTTATGATGGAAATGAAAAAAAGTTGGATGTGGCTAATTGCATTTTCTAAGCATGGCTATAACTGTATCTTCCATATCACATACTCTTCTGTTATGTGATTTTGCCACTCACTCCTCAATCAAAAACAGACTCTTCAATATACTTTTCCATAAGTTTGAGACCCTGAAACGTCTGTGAATATAACAGAAGTCAATCTGTGTCAATTCTTGGTAGGGTCCTTAACTGATATCATAGTTTTTCCTTTTTTCATGCTACCATGTGAAAACCGCCTGGGTTCTATTCTGATGGAACAGGAGTCACTGTGGAGGTAGACTGACGTGTCCAACATATGAGTGAAGAAGATGCCTTGGGCCAAGCCCTGGATTCCTGTTCCAATCACTATCTGCTACTGCTTGACAGACTTCAAGTGAGAACTACACAAGCTGAGCCCAAGCAATCAACAGAACCTTGAGAAAAAAAAAAATCCTAAAATATTGTTAGGGTGTTGTATTACACAACAATAGTTAAGTGTAAGAAAAAAAAAATGGTGTCAAGAGTTCGACTCTGATCTAACAAAAACCTAAAACATGCAACATTGACTTTGAGAGTAGATGGACAGAAGCTTAAAGGGTACCAATAAGACTGTTAATGAAGGCTTTAAGTAGAATGACAAAATTTTTATTATGTACCAGAGAATAAAGGGATCTGTGCTTTGTGATGATGGAACAATTGACAAAACTGTTACCTTTTTTTTTAACATAGAAAATTACGTGTATATATATATATATATATATATATACATATGAATATATATACACATATATGTGTATATATATAATATAATGAACTGATAAATTTAATGAATGAAATTTCTAAAGGGGGGTGGGGGGTGGGGGGTGAGAGATGAGGGTAAGGGGGATCGAATATATGGTGATGGAAGGAGAACTGACTCTGGGTGATGAACACACAATGGGATTTATAGATGATGTAATACAGAATTGTACACCTGAAATCTATTTAATTTTACTAACAATTGTCACCCCAATAAATTTAATAAAATAAAATTAAAAAAAAAAAGAATGTTGAAAGTGCCACATATAATAAAATATGTATAGAAAAAGATGAGTTAAGGAAATGTTTAACTTTCAAGTAGGACTCAGAGAAACTATAAAGGCTTCAGGCATTTCTGAGTTCGAGCATAAAACATTCTCATTCACTTTTTCTCTAGACATATTACTCTTAATGTAAGAGCTGGCCTCTGGGGGGGGAGGGGGGAAAGTGTGCATTTTTAAGATTCCTTAACCTGGCAGTCAGAACTACCAGGTTAGACTGAAAAGGACTGAGATAGCTCAAAATGAAAAAAAATCATTGGTTGAGTACATATATAAAATGGAAAAAAAATCCATTGTATATATGTACCACATCATCTTTATCCAATCATCTATTAAAGGACATGTGGGGACAGAGCCAGGAGTGCAGTTTCCAGGCTCTCGGCCTCACGTGGAAAGATGCTGGCTCAGGTAGTAAATGGCCATCAGCTGTGATTGGATGGCCATCAGCTGTGGCTGGTTGGCCGTCAGCTGTAACCAGTGAGCCATTGGCCACTAATATAACTTCCGTGGCTACGCTAGCAGAAAATGGGGGCTAGCAAGGGCGGATTGTGGATTGCGGATTGCAGAGAGTCGGACGCTGCCAGCGAGAATATAGTAGTATGACTCCCCTATCTATCGCTCCGTCGGTGTTCCTCTTTGGCCTCACCACGTCCTGCTTTCTTATGTGCGGAGTGGGACCAGAGACCCTGCATGCCACCCTGCATGAGAAGACACTTTGGTGTTTATCATGTCTTGGGCACCATGAATAATGCTGCAATGAACAGAGAGGTACGTATATCTTTACGGATAAATGTTTTCAGATATTTTGGGTCACTACCCAGAAGAGGAATTGCTGAGTCATATGATAATACCATTCTTACTTTTTTGAGGAACCACCGTACTATTTTCAATAGTGGCTGTACCAGTTTACATTCCCACCAGCAGTGTATGTGGGCTCCTTTTTCTCCACACCCCCTCCAACCCTTGTTATTACTTGTCTTGTTGATAACATTGTATTTCCCTGAAAATAAGACCTATCCAGACAATCAACTCTAATGCATCTTTTGGAGCAAAAATTAATATAAGACCCGGTATTATATTATATCATATTAATTGTATTATATTAATTATATTATATTATTATATTATATTATATTATATTATATTATATTATATTATATTATATTATATTATATTATAGACCCTGTATTTATATTATGTTATATTATATTATATCATATTATATTACATTATAAGACCCAGTCTTATATTATAGTAAAATAGGACCAGCTCTTATATTAATTTTTGCTCCAAAAGACGCATTAGAACTGATTGTCCATCTAGGTATTATTTTTGGGGAAACATGGTAGCCATTCTAACCAGAAAAACTGCCATTTATAAAACTGCCATTTGTAGCAACATGGATGGATCTTGAGACTATCATGCTAAGCAAAATAAGTCAGACAGAAAAAGTTGAGAACTATATGACTTCACTCCATTGTGGGATGTAAAACTGAAAGCAAAAAACAAATAAAACAAAGAAACAAAAACTCATAGACAAAGACACCAGCTTAGAGGATAAGGGGTTGGGAGGGTGGTAGAAGAGAGAAGGGGGGGGGTCAAATATATGGTGATGGAAGGAGAACTGACACTGTGTGGTAAACACACAATGCAACATATAGATGATGTATTACACAAATGTACACTTGAAACTTATAAAATTTTACTAAGGCATGTCACCCCAACAATTTTTTTTTTTTAAGACTGTCTCCTGTAAAAGGAGAATTTATATCCTGACT
Organism: Rhinolophus sinicus; assembly: GCF_036562045.2. NCBI lineage: Eukaryota > Metazoa > Chordata > Mammalia > Chiroptera > Rhinolophidae > Rhinolophus > Rhinolophus sinicus. Next base: position 121,881,616 of record NC_133756.1, read on the forward strand.
TTAGGCAGAAAAGGGGTGGGTGGACAGAGCTTTCCTGCATTCACTGCTTTTTATTTTTTTAAATTTATTTTTTTAAATTTATTGGGGTAACAATTGTTAGTAAAATTACATAGATTTCAGGTGTACAATTCTGTATTACATCGTCTATAAATCCCATTGTGTGTTCACCACCCAGAGTCAGTTCTCCTTCCATCATCATATATTTGATCCCCCTTACCCTCTTCTCCCACCCCCCACCCCCCTTACCCTCTGGTAACCACTAAACTGTTGTCTGTGTCTACCCCAAAAAATTTAATAAAAATTTAAAATTAGAAAAACATTATTTTATAAAAGTGAAACATTTGGGGAATTAAAAGAAGGAAAGTATTTAAAAAAAAGAAAAAAGAAAAAGGAATCATTGGAATCCCCAACCTATAAGCTTAAAAAGATTAAGTGAAAACTTGTGCTACTTTAGAAAATGAATGATGACTCAGAGTATAGAGCCTAGATCCCACAGGGTAAAGCCAAAACCACTGAGTAAAAGAGCATTATCTTCATGGAGCAGGATAGGACCCCAGTTCAAAAGCTGGCAACACGTGCCTTTGATTTCAGAACCAATAACTGCATGTTCCATCTTTTTCTCTTCTTGGAATGAAAGTGTTTTTTGCAGTTATCCTATTGCTGTGTTAACATTATATGTTAGCAGTGTGAGAGGCAGATGACTTATCTTTTCAGCTAATTTTCCTTATCAAGGAAAGAGGAACTTATACTCCAAGAACTACACCCATGAAGCTTCAGCTAAGTCTGTATGACTTAGATGCTGAAATTCTGGGTGAATATCATAACAGGATTAGACTTGGAAATTTGGAGGAGGTTTAAGTGTGTGTTGCATATGAGAAGAACTATGCCAGACTAGATTTGTCAAAGTGGTTATAACAGTATCTTCTAAACTCCATGTTTTTCTGCAACGTAATCATCAGGAAATGAGTCTACTTCCCAATCCCTTGAATTTGGTAAAATCCTTTGACTTCTTTGAACAATGGAATACTACAGAAGTGATGCGATGTAAATCTTAGATACAGACTATATCTGGCCTAGCAACATCTGCTTTTTACCGTTTGAAACCCTTAAACACCAGGTAAGAAACCCAGGCTAATTTTATGGAGACTCCATGGGTAGGAATACTGAAGCAACAGGCTTGTCAGTGAAGAACACATATTGGATGGCGTCCATCTTTATGAACCTTCAGAGAATCCAACCCAGCCCCTTTTTGCCGTGCAACCATACGAGAACATGAAATGAGAATGTTAAATTGAGCCCAGTCAACACAAAACTCCAAAATTGGGGGTTGTTTGTAACGTAGCAAAAGGTAATCATAATTAGGAAGGGGAATTATACTTGAGGGAACACGTTGGTCCATTGAAGGTAAAAGAATATGTCATACGTAATTTCCTCGATGGAGAAGAATGTCAGCCAGGCCAAAAAAAAAAGGCTTTTTTCCTCCCTCCCTACCTCTTTCTCACTCTTCCTTCCTCTTTCCCTCTTTCTGTCTATCCTTTCTCTACCTCTTCTTTCCTTCCTTTCATCTTTCCTTCCTTTCTTTCATTTTTAGTGTATAAGCTGAATGTGTAAGTTCATGCACTCTTTTATGTTCTTATTGTTTCATCAGAGAAGTTATGTGAAATGGGACTTGACCTATTTAACAAGTTTATTAAATTTGTGTTATATACCATTGAAATTCTAGAAACTATGAAAACAAGTATAGACCAAAAATTGTTTTTAATGTGAAAAAATCATATAAAGAGGCAATTATCATATTGTATAATACGTGTTATATTTGAGAAAGGATAAAGAGACACTGGAGACCGATGAAAATGAATGCAACATAGAGTGAAGAAAAAGAAAATGTGGAGGCCAGGGAAATATGTATAAGGTGAGTCCCAAAAGTTGATAAAAAAACATATAGTAGTAGCATTCTGAGAGGAGTTATTAATTATTTGAGCAAATTTATGTCTCCGAAAACTGGTACAGCCAAACTGTGAGGAGATTAATAGTGGTTTTACATAATTATTGATGCAATTGATAATGTACATCAGTTATACGTGCATATATATGTTCTCATGAATGTATTCATATCTTGGGTGAGGTATATGAATATGTATAGATTTGAGTGTAATAGGATGTTAGAGAGAAAGATAGTGAGAGATGTTTATAGACCAATAAGATGATTGCAGGTATGTATGTGAAAGCAGGCATATTTATATATGTTTATGTGAACTAAATATCACATGTGTGATGCTTGTTCTGGGTAAACCTAGAGATATCTAAATTATGAATATTAGGGATGGGAAGATGGGTATTGTTTACATGTATAGGTCCCTTGGTTTATAAGTTCATGTTTAATAACATTTAAAAAAATTGAGACTAGGGGTTTGCACTGCTAACCTGCAGTGTAAAAATCAATTTCTGGGCCTGGCCCTAGACCTTAAAGAAAAGTCAATGTAAGAAGAATGGCAAGGCAGGCAGACCAATATCTGAAGTACAGGACAGATCATAGATACATGAATGTCAAAGAAACCTAAAGTCTCTGGCAGTACAAAAAATGATAGGTTGATATTTGAGGACAGATATTAAGGAAAACAAATCAAAGAAAGAGTCTCTTGAGGTGAGAAGGATTGTGACTAAGAAATATCAAGGGAAAATGCCTCCCATATAGCATGAAGAATGAGCCAAAGTAGCAAAAAATGTGTAGTTTATAAATAAAGCAGTCCAGTTTAGCTGGATTGATGCCTATACTGCTATTTAGTGAAAATAAAGAATCTTATACTGCAGACTGGAGTCAAGACATGCAGTAAGTTGAATGCCATGCTATGGAGTTAAGACTTTATCTTGAGAAACAGGTTGCTGAAGATTTTAAGTAGACAAAATCAGATAGTTTGGAAATAAAACTCTAGCTGCAGTGTTAATAACATCTTTGAATATGAGATAAATTTGATACATGAAATTCTTAGTTAAAAGAATTTTGCAGTACAGACTGAAAATGATGAAAGTATAAGATAGAAAAAAGATAGTGGAAATCTGCAGAGATATCTTGGTCACTGGTTGATGAAGGAAAGAAAATAAAACTAAATAACTTCAAGGTTTTACATTTAATGTAGCTCAAGTAAAATAAACAAAAATGGGGAGTATAGAGGGATAGTCTACTTGGCAAAGAGATTAAGAGTTTAGTTTGGAAAGCTTTAAGTTTTAGGGTGTACATAAAGAGTGGTTCACAAGGCTGTAACAATATATTTTTTGGAACACAGACATAATTCATGGTTTATGACACAGATCTGGTGTCTTGAATTGTGAAAACATGGGGTTAGGCAGGTAGAAGGGAAAAATGAAGCTAGAGAAAAAATAGTTTCTTTAGTTTCTTTTTTTTTCATTGTAAAATGCTTTCCTATCAAATCCATTCTACGGTATATTGATTCCATATTCTGACACTAACAGTTACTCTCTAAAGAAGACTGTTCTTTATTAAAGCCCTTCAGACAGAAAAGGAGCTCTTTACTCATTGATATGGTCATGGATACATAAATATATATATATTCCACCATTAAGATTACTTTCCATGATGTATAATTTTGTGTTGAACCATCTGAAACATAAATATGAAAGAAAAATCATTAAATCACAAAAAATTAGGTTAATTATTTTTGCCCGTATGTCTTCAGAATATATGCCTAAATTCATTTTTACCTCATTTGAAAAAATGTGCTTCCAATTTATGTTATGTAATGCAATTAGATAAACAATAACATTAACAACAAAATGTTCTCCTATGTTTTTACTTGCATAAGCATTTCGGGAGGGTTCAGGTCGTGAGGGTTTCATAACAACTACACTCTGATGGAAAGAATATGTCCCAGTTACATTCCCACACTGACTGAGTCCTCCTCTTGCCTTGGTTATTCCTTTTCCCATGCAGCCCCAAAGCTGGCAGGAATTACCTCTACCTCCAATCTTACATGATTTTCAGCTCTATATACCAGGTCTCCTGTCCACCTCAGGTATTAACCTTGGTCTCCACGACAGTGCAGGATCCGCAGCACCCACTCTCGCATTGGCTTGGTCCGGGCCCCATATATCAAAGGGTTGAGCATGGGAGGCACCAGGAAGTAGAGATTGTCTATGATAATTTGTAGATGGGGAGCCATATGGTAGCCTAAAATCTGGGCTAGGACAGAAAAGACAACAGGAGAATAAAAGAGAGCAATGACACTAAGATGAGAGCCACATGTGCTAAGAGCTTTGCTCCGTGCCTCCCAAGAAGAAATCCGAAAGACAGCATGAAGGATCAGCCCATATGACAGAACAATGAAAAACAGATCAAATCCCACAGATGCTACAATAACCATGAGGCCATAGACAATGTGGTCAGAGATGTCTCCACAGGCTATCTGAACCACAGCCATGTAGGCACAGTAGGAGTAAGCAATGATGTGAGTTTGGAAGCTTTCCAGTCTTTTTGCCAGGATGGGTGCTGGGGTCAGCAATGTTGCTGCCCTTGCCAGGATAGCCAGTGACATCTTCACAAGCATGTTGTGAGAAAGAATGGTTGTATATCTCAGAGAGTGCCAGATAGCCACCAATCTGTCAAAAGCCATGGCTGAGAGGATCCCAGACTCCATGACATAAAAGGAAGGGATAAAAAACATCTGTGTGAGGCAAACATTGAAGCTGATTTCTTTGGCATGCATCCAGAAGATACCCAGCATGCGTGGCACAATGACACTGACCAAGGACAGGTCAACAACTGATAGCATGGCCAGGAGGAGAAACATGGGTTCATGAAGACCCTTCTCCACCCAGATGATACATAAGATGGTGGCATTGCCAATGACTGCCATGACAAAGACCAAAAAAAAAGGCACAGAGAACCAGCCATGGGAAGATTCCAGGCCAGGAATTCCAGCCAGGACAAATATCAAGGGCTGAGGAATGGAGTTGTTGCAAGAGGATATCCCACTCATGAGCTGCTCCAAGGTCTGATTCCTGGGGAGAAAGAAACAAGGGACACTTTGAAATTACTGCAGCATTTGCATTTAAAATGTCTTGTATTATAGCAGTTTATGGTGATAATCATAATTATATTGTATCAACTAATGATCAAATGAATTCTTCAGCTACTTGGGGTGAGGAGGGAGATAATCCTATGCTACTTTCTTTGCAAGGAGAAGTAGTCTTAGGAGTAAATTCTCAATAAAGGCATATCAGCTCCATAGTTTAGAATCTCCTGTGGTTCTGATCCCATTTAATATTCAATGTGTACAGTCCAGCAGGGCCCGGCAAGAAACATAGCATTTTTAATATTACAGGCAGGAAGTGGGAGTGTGCACAAGCAAGAAAGCATGGTTTTCACTAAAGACGAAGAAGTTGAATTTCATCATCCCAGGGTCCTCAATTCTTGAGATTCATCTTGGTGTTTTGGGATTCTTCTCTGGAGTGTTTGTTGAGTTTGACGAAGAACCTAGGAAATCTGCTGATCTTGTAACAGAAAAGCATGATTGTATTCTTAAATACATATATTTTGGATGACAAAAGTAGAGTCAAAAAATGCTTCAATAAATAATAATTTAGTATTTTTCCCTATTATTCTATAAAGTATGGATATGAAATGGGTAAAAGTAAAGGTAAATTAATAGTCTTCTGTGTGTATATATGTGTATTTATATGTTTTTGTATGGAAAGCATAGTTTAGAGTTTAATTGTAATACATATTTCTATAGGAATAAGACTTGTATTTGTTAAATATTTTAAACTATGTAACTATTATGAATAGAAATACACATTTACAAATTTATAAACTATTTGATGAAAGCTATAGATTAAACAGCATACTTAATCAATACATTAAAAGTAGAAACCAAACTTATTTTATAATAAATATAAAAATAAGTTATAGAAATAAGATTCTTCTGTAATTAGCATGATTGAAATTAAATTTCACTCTATGCTCCGGATTTTCTTAGAAACATTCCAAATTTATGATAGTTAAAAGATAATCACAGAAAAAGAGAAGTTTCAATAAAAGCTTAAAATAAAAGGATGAAAAATGTAATACAAAATTGCTTTTAAAATAAAAGTACAGTAATATTAATATAGGGTCCTTTTTGTTTTAGTTGTTGATGAACTTAGATTTTTTTTGGTATTTTTTGCTAATTAATTTACTGTAAAGAATTAAGAGCCTAAAATACAGTGATATGTCTGCTAAAATACTGTAGCAGAATACATCATAAAATTGAGTTATCAAGATCTAAGTATTTCATATATCAATTACATTTGGCAAAAGGCATACCATAGCTGAATGATAGGCAGGTCTGGAAGGTAACTTGGAATAGTGAAAATAGCAAGGTCTTTGAGATAACACATGTCTAGGATACAACCTCAGCATTGTCACTTATTTTGTGTGACTTGACCAAGTTGTTTAAGGCTTTGAACCTCATTTCCTCATCTCAAAAGTAGGATGAGGCTTACCTTACAAAATTGCAATGAGGATTAAATCCATTATTAAATCCCAACATTGTATAAAATGTGCAATGTTCCTAGCACAGATCTTTGAAATTTTTGGTGCTCTAAAAATGCAAATGTATTCTTTTTCTATGAAGTACAAGGTGTAGGTGAGCTATGCAAAAAATACTATTCTTTTTGTTTTTTGTATTTTTAGAAAATAACTATGAATAGAATAATGAATTTTTTGAATTGACACTATGAGGAGGAATATTTGATGGTCCTAGTAATTTTATCCTCAAATATTTTTAGATTCATTACGTTCTATAGTGAAAAAAAATTTAGTGTCACCAGAGATAGATACCTGGTTAAACAAAGGATGATTTAAAAAAAATTAAAAGTTCAATGGAGGAAGAATCCCATACAAATTCAAACAAAAAAGATAGCCCTGTGAAACCAGGAGCTCATTATCAGGTAGAAATGAAATGATCATCTGCCAGTAATATTGCAGATAAAAATTTTCCATGTGGTGGTGACATTAGAATATTATTAGAGCTTTCAGCAACATCTGAACTATCAGGAATAATTGCCAGTATCAACTATATGAACATGAATTACAAGTAATCAACATGAATTACAAGTACAGACAACTTCAATTTAGGTATAAAAATTAGAGAGGTACTTATTTTCTAAAGAAACTCACTGGGCATTTTAAAAATTGTAAATCCCAACTGTGGACTTAGAAGGATTGGTAACTGGTATGTGAATAAAAAGATTTGAGAATCTCTTTTTCTTACATGACTTTGTATCCCAGCATTTTCTACTCTTTTTGCCCCCTATTTTTCTCCCTTTTCCTAGAGTAGTACCTGTAGCTGGGTGTGAATCCAGTCACAGTGGGGCTGGGACCAGCCAAGCAATTGTCTTCTTGAGGTGTGGGGAAGATCTGTTGATGTCCAGAATAAGGTGGAGTGCTTGAGCTGGAGGCGGATTTATGCTGTTCTGTCCTGGCCCTCCTGGGTCCTTAGTGGCCTCTCTGTTAGGCAAAGTGCTTTGCTTAGCTTGAGTATTCTGGAGTACAAAGCCTAGTGTCAGTCACTGAGGATAGCACCTGTGGCTAAGAGTAGATGTTTAAGAGCTCTGCAAAGTTGTTGGTGTGTCGAGCGAGGTGGAATGGTATGGTTTAGGAACTCTAGAGAGATGAGTAAGGATTAGGAATAATTTAAGATGGAAATGAAAGAATGCCTGGAGTAACAGAAGGCAAAGCTGCTTGCAGATATGATTTTATATAAATTGCTATAGCATGCTTCAAAACCAATAGCTTATATTATTTTAACTTCCTTGAGTCCTCCATCAGCAAAACTTAAACTGAAATATGAGCCTTGATTTCACAAACACAGTCAGGAACCACAAAAACCTGGAAAAAAATGCATCTACTCAGTAAAATCCTAACTGACTAAGTTATGACTATTGTTTTGTAAATAAGACACATAAAAAGAAACATAGTTGAACTTAAAGCAGGAGCTCTAGAAAAAAAATATTGCTTTAGGGGTGACTGAAATTCAGAAAGACTTTTTGCAGAAATCAGAAACTCAACTTGAGAGTAAATGCATGTAAAAGGAAGGGAGAAATTTAAGAAACTTTTAAGAACTTCATTGAAGAAAGTGGTCAAATGTAAACATCCTGAAGATAGTGATTGGAGTTCTATTTGTTCACTATTATTTCACTGGAGACTGGCAAATTCCAGGTCTTCAAATATTGTTATATGGAAAAATGCGCGTGTGCGCGCGCACACACACACACACACACACACACACACACACAGGTTCTTCATCGATCATCCACTCTAGACTCTAGTAGAATAATAACGCAAAGGTACGCATCAAGCTTGTGGAAGTTGTCATTAAGCCCTATGTCACATCCTAAAGTATGTTCAGGGTTCTCAAATTGATTTAATTATTTCCATCATGATTGCTACCAACCTGCATAAAATTATTATCATATCATCCTTGAAAACTTTATAACCTCCTGAAAGGTCTTCTTCATTCATTCATCCTGTAGTTTGCCCCATCTCATTTCCCTCATTGCAGCCACAATGATTTTTTTAAAACACAAGTCTAACCATGTCACTCCTGTACACAAAACCTACATTGTCTTCCTCTTGTTTTTAGGATAAAGCTGAAAATTGGCATGCCCTACCCACCCCTGCATGCTACTACCCCAGCCTTACTCATCTAATTTTCACTTCACTCTCCGTACTCTAGCTCACAAAATGGACTTCCTTCAGTTCTTGAAATGTTTGATCACCTTTCCTATCTTAAGATCCACACATGTTCACACATCCTGTTCTCTCCTTGTAACATCACTACCCCATTTCATGATCCCTTTTTCTTTTCTCAGCTAGTTAACTCCCATTCAGCACTCAAAGAAATACCATTTTTAAAGAAGCTTCCCGTAATCCCCTCTAGACTAGATCACAACCCCATGTTATGTGCCCTTATAGGAATCTGTATTTCTATTTGATAGCACTTAACATCCAGTGTAATTATGCATTTGAGCGTCATTTGATTATGTCACCTCCCCCAGAATGTAAACTCCCTGAAACATAAATTCTTTTTTGTGCATGTTTTAATTTTTTTTTCTTAAAATATAACTAACATACAATATTGTATTAGTTTCAGGTATACACCATAGTTATTCAACATTTATATGCCTAAAAAAGTGATCATCGTGATAAGTCTAGCAACTATCTGACACTGTACCACTGTATCACAATATTGTTGACTGTATTCCTTATGCTGTACATTATGTCCCCATGATGTATTTGTTTTATACCTGGAAATTTGAACTTATTTCCCTTCACCTTTTTCTCTCCTTTTTTAATTTTTAAATTAAAGTTGACGTTCAATATTATTTTATATTAATTTCAGGTGTACAGCATAGTGGTTAGACATTTATACAATTTAAGAAGTGATCCCCCCTGACTAGTCTAGGACCCACCTGGCACTATACATGGTTGTTACTATACTATTGATTATATTCCCTATGCTTTACTTTATATCCCTAGGAATATTTTGTAACTACCAATTTGTACTTCTTAGTCCCTTTTCCTTTTAACCCCCCGCAATCCCTCCCATCTGACAACAATCAAAATGTTCTCTGTATTTATGAGTTTGTTTCTGTTTTGTTTGTTTCTTTATTTTGTTCTTTAGATTCCACATATAAGCAAAATCACATTGCATCTGTCTTTCACTGTCTGTCATACTCCACTCAGCACAATACCATCCAGGCCCATCCACACCACTGCACATGGCAAGAACCCATTCCCTTCCATGGCCAAGTAATATTCCATTGTATATATGTATTACCTCCTCTTTATCCATTTATCCATCAGTGGACACCCAGGTTGCCTCCATGTCTTGGACATTATAAATAATGCTGCAGTGAACATATGGATGCACATGTCCCCTTGAAGTAGCATTTTGGGATTCTTTGGATAAATACCCAGAAGTAGGATTATTGGGTCCATCTAGTCTCTTGTTATAGCTTTTGTTTTAAAGCCTATTTTATTTGGTATAAATATTACTAGCCCAGTTTTGTTTGTTCGTTTGTTTCCATTTTCATGAAATAAGTTTTTCTATCCCTTTACCTTTAGTCTGTGTGTGTCTTTCAATCTGAAGTGACTCTCTTGGAGGCAGCACATATAAGGGTCTTCCTTTCTTATCCATTCAACACCCCTATCTTTTGATTGGATCATTTAATCCATTTATATTTAAAGTAATTGTTGATAGATATATAGTTATTGCCATTTTATTATTCATATTATTATTACTATTTTGTGTTAAAGAAGTCTCTCAGATTCCTTGTAATACTAGTTTAATGGTGATGAACTCCTTTAGCTTTTTCCTTATCTAAGAAGGTTTAATCTGTCCTTCAATTTTAAATGATAGCCTTGTGGGTACTCTTGGTTGTAGGTCCTTGCTTTTTATCACTTTGAATATCTCATGCCAGTCCCTTCTAGCATACAGAGTTTCTGTTGAGAAATCAGCTGACAGTTTTATAGGAGCTTCCTTGTAGGTAACTAACTGCTTTTCTCTTTTAAGATTCTTACTTTTAAGATTCTTTCTTTGTCTTTAACCTTTGGCATTTTAGTTATGATGTGTCTTGGTGTGGGCCTTTTTGGATTCATCTTATTTGGCTCTGTGCTTCCTAAGCTTGTATACTTATTTCCTTCTCCAAGTTAGAAATGTATTTTGTCATTATTTCTTCAAATAGGTTTTCAATACATTGTTTTCTCTCTTCTCCTTCTGGTACACCTATGATGTAAATGTTAGTATGCTTGATGTTGTCCCAGGGTCCCTCAAACTATCCTCATTATTTTGGATTCTTTTCTCTTTTTGCTGTTCTGTTTGTGTGTTTTCTGCTACCTTATCTTCTAAATCACTGATTCGATCCTCTACTTTATCGAATCTACTGTTGATCCCCTCTAAATATATTCTTCATTTTAGTAATCATATTCTTTATTTCTGACTGGTTCTTTTTTATGTTTTCTATCTCCACTTTAATGTTTCCAATCTCTTTGCTGAGTATCCTTATAACCAGATGCAGTGTTTGGAACTCTGCATCTGGTAGAGTGTCTTTATTTTGTTCAGTTCTTTTTCTGGAGCTTTGTTCTCTTCTTTCATTTGGGACATGTTTCTTTGTCTCTCCATTTTGGCTGCCTACCTGTGTTTGTTTCTATGTATTAGGTAGGGATGCTCTCCTGGTTTTAGTAGAATGGCCTTGTGGTAGGTGTGCTGTGGGGCTCAGTGGTGCAATCTTCCTGGTCACCTGAGCCAAGTAGTCCAGGTTTGTCCCAGTGATGTGTGGCCTCCTATTGTAGTTCAGCCTTGATTGCTGTTTGCACATCAATGAGAGGGATCGATCCTCGAGAGGTTTGGTTATGAGGACTGGCCAAGACTATAGGAGGAGCTGTCATGCAAGGGCTGACTATGGAGTAGGAGTGATGTTAGCAGGGCTCTGGAGCCTGCCCAGTGTGCCCTTTGAATATGTCATTCCCAGAGGTGGCTGTGTGTTGTTCCAGGTGGGTCTGAAGCTGGCCACTGGGCATGCCAGTCCAGGTCCTTTTGGGAGGGACTCCATCAAAAGCCAAGTCCAGCTTCAGGCTGTGACCTGCCTGGGGCCACCTAGCATGAGCCACAAAGCAATTTGCAAATAACTGCCACCCATGCTGGGCTTGGAGGTGTCTCAAGAGGCCAGCTGTGGCTAGTGCTGGGCTTAGAGCTGCTCAGCAAGAGGTATGGGACATCTCAAAGCCAGATACTATTTGTTTGGGTTTTATGAAACTGAGAGATTTTAGGAACGTCTACAGCATGAGCCAAGGAAGACCATTTGTATGGAAAAGCCACTTTAAGTGGCTTGGGTGTGCTTGCAATTCGGGTGGGTTGGGAGTCCAGGAATCACCAGGGCAGAGTGAACAAGTGGTGTTAGCCAGTCTCTGATGGAGACTCATATATGGTGTCCCTTCTGCATCTGCATGCTAGAAGGGAGGAGGATTCTACAAAAAACACACACAGTGGTTTCCACCAGCTCATGCATCCAGGAGAATGCTGCCTCTCCAGGTCTTGCCATGAAGACAGACAACTCAGTTCCTCCCCATATGTCCCTGATGCCTTTTGAGCTGCTGCCCCATCACTGGAGCACTGAGTGAGTCAGTCCATGTGTGGGCCCTTTAGAGGAATGCCTGGGACTCCAGCCACCCTCATCTCACTCAGCCACAATCTCTGCTGGTTTTCATAGCCAGAAGTTATGGAGACTTCTCTCTCCAGCACTAGAACTATGGACTGGGGAGCCTGATGTGAAACTGGGACCCCTCGCTCCTCCTTGGGGACCACCACAGCAGGGATATGCCTTCCAATTTTTAATGGTCACTTGCAGATATGGGACCAGCACCTTCCATGTCTTAACCCCTCCCACTAGTCTCAATGTGGCTTCTTCTGTATGTCTTTAGCTATAGGGCTTTGGTTCAGCTAGACTTTACGTGATTCTCAATGATGTTTATTCTGTAGTTTTGTTGTAATTTTGATATGGTCATGAGAGGAGGAAAGCACAGCATTTACCTGCTCTGCCAATTTGACCAGGGAGTCCATGGATTTCTTTTTCTCTTACCCCTCCTCAGAATCTAACATAATCTGGCACAGTATATACATTCCATAAATAACTTTTTGTTATATGAATATATGAATAAGTAGCACATCTTCTTTCTCTTGACTAGAATTTAATGCAGGGTTTTTGAAAATTTAATTTGTTGGATGTTATTATTTTGAACCTCCAATTTTAGATCCATTGGTGGATAGCCTGTAAGTGCTAACTCCTTTGTTCATATTTCCAAACCTAACATATAAACAACCCTGATACTTTTCAGGGAGTATATTATAATTCAATTGCATAATTCATGGTACTCCAAATTGAAAAAAAAAAAAATACAGGAAGAAAGTCCAGACTTGGCAATTCAGCTCCAGGCAACCTCTAACAGATTGGCAATAGTCTCAACATTTCCATTTCCCTAGGGATTATCTTCTCTTTAGCATGGAAGAAATTTGTTTCTACACCTAATGTCACTGTCATTTTCCTTCATTATCTTACAAAAAGATTATTAAACCCTTCCTTATTTTTTATTACATTTATTGGGGTGACATTGGTTAATTAAATTACACAGCTTTCAAGTGTACAATTCTATAATGCATCATCTGTATATTGCATTGTGTGTTCACCACTCAAAGTCAATTCTCTTTCCATCGCTATATATTTAGCCCCTTTATCCTCTTCTGCTTCCCCATTACCCTCTGGTAACCACTAAACTGTTGTCTGTGTCTGTGAGTTTTTGCTTGTTTGTCTTGTATGTTTTTTGCTTTCAGTTTATGTCCCATATATCAGTGAAATCATATGATTCTTGACTTCTTGTGTCTCACTTATTTCACTTAGCATGATAATCTCAAGATCTACCCACGTTGTCACAAATGGCCATATTTGATCTTTCCTTATGGTTAAATAGTATGCCATTTTGTGTGTGTGTGTGTGTGTGTGTGTGTGTGTGTGTGTGTGTGTGTGTGTGAGAGAGAGAGAGAGACATTGTCTTTATCCAATCATCTATTGAAAAACACTTTGCTTGTTTCCATGTTTTGGCCATTGTGAATAATGCTGCAATGAACAGTGGGTTACAAATATCTTTATAGTTAAATGTTTTCAGATATTTTGGGTAGATACCCAGAAGAGGGATTGCTGGGTCATATAGCAATTCTATTCTTAATTTTTTGAGGAGCCTCCATACTGTTTTCCATAGTTGCTGTACCAAATTACATTTCCACCAGTAGTGTATACAGGTTCCTTTTTCTCCACAACCTCTCTAAAACTTGTTACTACTAGTCTTCTCGATAACAGCCATTTTAACAAATGTGAGGTGATATCTCATTGTGGTTTTGATTTGCATTTCCCTAATAGCTAGTGAAGTTGAACACTTTTCTCATATATTTGTTGGCTGTTTGTATGTCTTCTTGGGAGAATTGTCTGTTCAGGTCCTCTGCCCATTTTTTAATTGGATTGTTTGTTTTTTGTTGTTGAGTTGTATGAGTTATTTATATATTTTGTATATTAACCCCTTATCAGAGGTGTTGTTTGCAAATATCTTCTCCCATTTTGTTGGCTACCTCTTTGTTTTGGTGATGGTTTCTTTTGCTGTGCAAGAGCTTTTTAGTTTAATAAAGTCCCATTCATTTATTTTTGCTTTTATTTCTCTTGTCTTTGAGGTCAAATTCATAAACTCTTAACTCAAAGTTCATAAATTTAGTACGTATGCTTTCTTCTATGTAATTTATTGTTTCAGGTCTTATACTTAGGTCTTCAATCAATTTTGAATTTATTTTGGTATATGGTGACAGATAGTACCGTTTCATTTTTTCCAATGTGGCTTTCCAATTTTTCTAGCACCATTTGTTGAAGAGGATTCTTTTTTTCTCCTCTGTATGTTTTCGGCTCCTTTGTTGACATGTGGGTTTATTTCTGGGTTCTCAATACTATTCCATTGTTCTCTATTGTTGTTGTTGTTTTTTCTGCCAATATCCTGCTGTTTTGATTATTGTCACTTTGTAGGATAAATTGAAGTCACGGAGTGTGATACCTCCAGCCTTGTTCTTTTTTTCTCAGGATTGCTTTGGCTATTTGGTGTCTTCTGTGATTTTATACAAATCTGATGAATTTTTGTTCTGCTTCTTTAAAACATGTCATTGGGATTTTGATGGGAATTGCATTAAATGTATATATTACTTTGGTAATACAGGCATTTTAACTCACAGTGGCCAACACATAGAAACAATGAAAGTGTCCTTTGATAAATGATTGGATATAGTGGTTACCAGAGGGTAAGGGGGGTGGGGAGTGGGAAATGAGAGTAAGGGGGATCAAATATATGGTGATGGAAGGAGAACTGACTCTGGGTGGTGAAAACACAGTGGGATTTATAGATGATGTAATACAGAATTGTACACCTGAAATCTATGTAATTTTACTAACAATTGTCACCCCAATAAATTAAAAAAAAAGAAATAAATAACAAAAGAAATGATTGGATAAAAAAGATGTGGTACATATATACAATGGAATATTACTCAGCCATGAGTATAGATGAAATACTGTCATTTGTGACAACATGGATGAATCTTGAGAATATCACAGTAAGTGAAATAAGTCAGACAGAAAATATGATTTCACTCATATGTAGTATATAAAACAGAAAGCAACAAATGAACAGGACAAACAAGCAAACACTCATAGACACAGGAAACAGTTTAGTGGTTACCAGAGGGTGAGGGGGGTTGGTAGAAGTGGGTAAAATATATGATGATGGAAGGAGAGCTGACTCTGGGTGGTGAACACTCAATGCAATGTAGATGATACACTATAGAATTGTACACTTGAAACCTATGTAATTTTACTAACCAATATCACCCCAATAAATTTAAAATAACATATATAAATACGTAAACAAATAAATAAAGTATAATAATCAGTGACAGAGTCAGCCACATAGTTAAAACCTTTTGTATTGCATTGGACTGTCTTTCTACTGTGGTGCTTGGCAAAAGGCAATGGAAAAAGACAGGTAAAATGACCCAGAATGCAAGAAGAATAAATGGAATCAGAGTTCCTTTTAACATTAAAAAATATATATTATACACGTATTTTGCCCTTTCTGAGATTTAGTTCTCTCAGAAACAGAAAGCAAATTCCATGTTTTTTAAATTTTATTTAATTTTTAGAAATACTTTTAATCTTATAGAAAACAGATTCAGTAATTTTTGAAAGCCCCCAGATGCTGTCATGTGAATCCAGTGATTACAATCCATTGGATTAAATGTATCATAATAATTATTTAGTGTACACTATTTATTTAAATGTAAAAAAAAATGTAACTCACTGAGGTGTAGCTACTTATAAGTTATGGTATCAGGAAACAACACAGTTTCTTAATTTTTATCTAGAATGCTTTTCGATATATAACACTAAATTTCCTTATAACTCTGAAACTATCTAGCACATGGCTGCACATAGAGTCATACAAAATACACTTGCAAATTTAATTGAATTTTCTTAGTTCACATGTCTTCACTTGTTCAGAGACAAAACATAAATAAAGGGTATAAAGAAGACTTTATAGCTTCCACTATTTGTATAGGTCTTAAAAATAAGTAATATATTTTCAAACATTCTAGCTATTGCAGGAACTGTGCCTCAAGCAGTTTACTACCTGTAAGAATCAACACTATGCTTTGTGTAAAAGAGGCACTTAATTACTATTGAATGTATTCATGGTAAAGAAATGAATCAAGAATAAAAAAATGAATCATTAAATAAAGAATGACTAGTTGGAAAATATTTGACCTGTCATAAGCTCACATTTCATATAATAAAAGAGACTTTACTAACATAAAATTAGGATTTCAAATTTCAGACATGGAGTGTATCTAGAATTTCCATGACCCTATTTCTACTTGCTGGTTCTAATTCAACAATGTCTGTCCCCACCCCTCTTTATCCTATTTCTTGATTCTACTTTTATTTACCTCTCTCCTTCAGCACATTCATCTTGATAAAAAATAAAACAAGATATGTGAAGCTCAAAATTAGATAATATTGAGCATAACAAATAAGTAAAATAAAACTGAGAAGAAAAAGAAATATTTTGAGGAGGATATAAACATTACCATTAACTCTACATGTGTAAGTAACATTTAACTATTTATAAACATCTTTAAAATAAGACCTTCAATTACAAAATTTATATTTTAACCTGTGGATGCTGAACACACTTTTCCTAATGCTTGTGCTCAAAACAAAAATAAGAAAAAAGAAAGAAAAGTTTTGTCAATTTTTTTATGAATAGAAATATATTGAAACTATTGCATCCTAGATTTTGTATTTCACATTCTAGTAAACTATTTTAAATGGATATCTACATAGATAACTCAAATTTTGAGTTTACAAATTATTATTTATTATACTAGCTCCTAAAATTTATTACTAGAGTTGCATTATATACATAAAAAATATTTTTCCAAATACATTTTGAAAACACATATTCTCAAAATTGAGGTAATTTTTCCCAGAAAAATATAGTTGATGAAGAAATAAGTGATTAAAAATATGGATGAATGAGTGAATGAATGAATGAATGGCGAGTTTGTATTATGAATTTAGAACAGAAGTATCATCTTATTTTTGGAAAATTAATGAAGACTAGAGTTCCAGCAAGGAGCTAGTGATCCTAAAACAAGAAGCCCTTTTGTTCCTGTGTAGAATTACAATATGATTGAGACTTCTATCTGATTTGTATGTGGATTTATAAATTAGGAGACACTCTTACTCATATTACTTTGTTAAAGTCATGACTTGATAAAGTCATGAATATTTATTTGACTTCTGAAAGCATTCGCTTTTTTCCCGCAGAATCTGTAAGATATTCAGAAGCCCAAATAATAATTTGTTTTTGTATTCCAACCCTCTATCATTAAGCAAAAATGCAATGTAATTGGTTTCATAATGTGAAATGTTATCCTTTGGATTATGCATCAGTCATCTTTATGCTGTGGAAGGCCTGTTGTGGCAAAACATAAGAAAAATATAACAGAAAAGATAACTATCCCCTTCACCATCTGTGTTTGACATTTCCTTCTATACAAAGTATTGCTGCAAAATACTTCAGTATCCCACTTAGTAATTCAGTCATTCAATCTAATAACTCAAACAATAAAAACATAATTCCCTTTAAAAAATACCATGTGGATAATAAACTGATAACACATAGACTCTAGAAACAGCCATATGCATTTATAAAAAGAATGATCTAAATATTTTCAAGACAATTCAATACAATTAATTCAATCACTAGACTATGCATATGTTTATATGATATTCATGATGCACTTTTTTATTGTATGATGCCAGGGAAATATTTTAGCTCTTTTTTTAATCAAGAGGTGAATATTTTCTAGTGGAGAAAGGAATTATGGCAGATAGGTTTATAGATGATAAAGTATGTCCCAGGCACTATAGAAAGCAATTAGCAAGAACATTTGGTGTGAGTAGAGCTAAATGAGGAAAACCGCATATACTTACATAGAAGAGCCAAATGAATTCAGTGAACATAATTCTGACTACCTGTCATGATTTCCTTTTTTTGAGAATTGTTCTGACACAATTTCATCCCCATTAAATCAAAATATTAAGGGAATAACAGATTGATCCAGGTTTAGCAATCTGACCCAATCTACATAGGGCAATTATATTTTTTGTTCCATAATCATTGCCTCAGGGACAGAATACTGTCACTAAATGCTGCTGGGACAGGATAGTGTCACCGAATCCATTAGAGAAGTCCGTGCTCTGCTGCTGTTGACATCCTACAGCAGCCTGTCTTTTGTCCTTTCTGTCATAGGTATTCAAATTATCCTTGAATGTCATGACATAGCTCAACTCCTGACTAACCAAATTATATTTCTATTGTGTGCAATCAAAAGACTCTTTATTACACTAAGGTTTAAAGGAGATATGAAATAGATATTTTCTGGGAACTAAGGGAAAAGTTTTTGAGAGGAAAAAAAAGAAATACTTTATGCGTCCTACATAATATATAAGGACATGTCAAGAAGTTTGTTACATACAATAATTAGCATTTATTGTTTGATTAGTTAAAATATTATCTATCAAACAAATATTTATCAAATCATTTGTATATTCTGGGTCCTCTGGATGTAATAATAAGGCTGGAATCAGAACTAATCCCTGAATTTCTGGAGTTTACATTTTGTCCTGTGTATAACAAAATGACACAGCAGAGGCATTGTGTGTTATAAAAAAGATATTTAAATCCCCTACGCTGTTAGAACGACATTCCACTGATTATTACCTTAATAAACTGAGATATTCCTTGATGGAACCTGAGCAGTTCCTTTGGTTTCCTGTTTACCAGTGTTAGGAAGATAGCACTTAGAAATATGAATATTTTAAGTTTTATCCATCGGTTAGGTGTCCTGGAAATAGATCTGCCCAGATTAATATAGATATGACACTTAATCCTGGTCCCCTATCCTGGAATCCCCCGTTCCTTGTTGCTTCAGAATGCATGGGTCATTTTAGTTGGTTACAAAGCCCTCGCACTTGCATCCTTATCTCTTTTGTCTTTACCCCATAAACAATGGGGTTCATGGTAGGTGGCACCAGTAAGTAGAGGTTTGCCAGGAGGATAAGGGCATGCCTGGGCACATGGTTTCCAAAGCGATGGGTAAAGAAAGAAAAGAAGGCCAGAGTATAAAATATCAAGATGACACATATATGCGCTCCACAGGTTCCAAAGGCCTTTGTCCGGGCCTCCCTAGAAGGTAGTCGGAAGACTGTTCTCAGGATTACCCAGTAGGACAACGAAATGAAAACAAAGTCCAGCCCTGTGGTGAGGAGAGCAGCAGTGAGCCCATAAACGCTATTAAGGGTAATGCTATTGCAGGCCAACTTGGCAATGCCCATGTTCTCACAGTAGGTATGGCGGATGATGTGGCTCCGGCAGAAGTGCAGACGGAGAATGAGGAGGACACCAGGGGTAACTACAGCCACACTCCGAGCCACCAGAGTCAGGGCCACCTTGCTAATGAGAGAGCCTGTAAGTAGGGTTGCATAGTGGAGTGGTGCACATATAGCCACATAACGATCAAAAGCCATGGCCAGTAGAACAGCAGATTCAGAGAGAAACAAAGCATGAACAAAAAACATCTGTGTGAGACATGCAGGAAATGTTGACAGGGAAGGGCCCTGCCAGAAGATAAGAAGCATTTTGGGCACTGTGACAGTACAAAGGAGGACATCATTGAGTGCCAGCATGGCAAGGAAGAGATACATGGGTTCATGGAGGTTCCTGTCCCAGGCCACTACTGCCATAACCAGGCCATTGCCTATTAGGGCTAAAAGGTACATGAAGCTGAAAGGAATGGAGAGCCAGATTTGGAAGTCTTCTAATCCTGGGACTCCAGTCAGCAGAAAGGCTGTGAGATGAGTGGATGTATCGTTGGATGTCGTTACAGAGAAATAGCCAAAATCTGCTACATGAAAAACAGAGAGAAAAGAGCTAGAGTAAACAATAGTAGAAAATGAGTATTTATTCCTTCATACTAACTAAGTCCTAAACATTAATTTTGGCATGATGAAGTATGATAACCACATAATTTACGTATGTAAGTTTTAAACTTTTAACTGTATTATTATATAGTTTTTGCCTCTAAATTGATAATAAATTCTTAAATTTAAAAAATGTTAATTTTTCTATTTCTTTTTCCTCCATAACAGTGGATAGAAGATAACAGTGGATAGGAGAGAATTAATATTCTATTACTCAATGTACAAACTTAATGGGAGGAGATAGGTCCGTTAGGAGACTGATACATAACTGGAATTACCATGAAGAGTCTAACTCTTGTTTACCATCTTGAAGGTGTGAAATATGTTTCATTGGCTTAATTTTTCTACAATAAAAAAAACGTTTTATTCATCTGTCTCTCATTTGAACTCTTGAAGGTAATGGGTGAATTAACATAAATTTAAACTGTTATGCAAAAGTTGTAATATTATTTATACCTTAATAAACACTCTCTCTTAAGGATCATGAAATGGAGTTAAAAAAGGCATAAAAATTCAGAGTACAGAATGTTCTCACTCAGAACAAGGAAGTCATTGAAGAATGTCAAGGCTCATAATTAATCAATACCTATCATTGATAGAGATTTCTACAGAACAGTGGTCAATTTTCACATTCATCAACAAAAGAACAAGACCTAACTTTAGCAACTTTTTAAAAATAGCCATTCTTACTTTTAATATATCAAATAAATATAAAGTAAAAAGTAGCTTTTCTTTAAGAGACACCTCAAATATAAAATTATTTATTATCAGTCCCACAAAACATTAATTCAATTAGTCAAGTTTGTAATCAAATACAGTACTTTTAGTAAAGGCAACATGCATGGTTATAAACAATTTTTGAATGAACATCTTAGGAAGTTTCAAAGTTATGTATAATAAATGCTGTTTCATCTGAAGAGAGCCACCAAAATCTAGAATCTGCCTGGCTCCAGTTTTCATGTGGAGCTGTCACACCGTCAAGTAGATGGAAAACTACATTGCATTTCAAGATCTCCTCCTATCATTCCTTCAGTTAATTGAAATCCTTTTCAAATATACCAACCCTTAACAAGGAAAAGGACACATTTTTACATTATCAACACTATCTTATTCTCCCTCACACTGTCTTCTTGTCCTCTCTCTCTCTCTCTCTCTCTCTCTCTCTCTCTCTCTCTCTCTCTCTCACAATTCAGATGAGGAAAAAGACAAAATTTCTCATCAAAAGGCAAATACATAGAATAGACAAAGTGGCTTTTAATGAAATTCCAAAAGAGAGGGTTTTTTTAATGGTTATTTTGTAAAATATAACCACTTTTTTTTTTTTTTTTTTAGCCTTGTAAGACTGAGGCTTTGCTTCATTTATCTGGTTGTCTTCCAGCAGTGCCTGGCTTTGTTGTGCACCACCAGGCACAGAAAACGAGCATATTTCAATATAAGACATACCACATATCAGCACAGGAGTGGGCAATATAGCAGTATTGGTAAAAATAATAATTGCAAATATTTATCATTGCTTACAATGTGCTAAACATTTTCCTAAAAGCTATTCTAACCACTTTGCATGGGTCATCCAATCTAATTGTCACAACTACTATATGAAGTGGTTATTGTTAGTATCCCAGTTTTACATAGAGGGAACTCAGGAACCGAAGGACTTCCCCAATGTCACATCTCTAATCAGTATGTAAAGCCTGTTTTAAAACCCAGGAATGTTAATTGCATAACCCACAGTTTTAACCCTTAAATTATTCTAATTTACCTTTTAGGTACATGGTTTTTAAAAATCTTTAGGAACATAAAAAGGCAGATCTTGAATTTCCTCTTAGTGATAATCTTAGGTCTTAACTCTTAGGTTTGACCGTGTAGCTTATAAGAATTCAGAGAAGATATATTCTCTGTATTGTATATATTCATCTGTATTGTACTTCAATATTTATAAAAACTCAAGGCATCACCTCTGGGCCAAGAAATCTTTTGGGTATTTTACATACTAAGTGACTGCTTTAACACCTGAGACTCACAGTCAGTATTTGTCTTTCATAATAACAATTCATGTATATGGATGCAGCACCTTAATTAGGAGAGGAGTATATAAGCTATGGTTATAAGCCCTGATTTTTGGTGTTGCTTATACATGATAAAATTAAGGAAAAATACAAACTTACTAGTAATTAGAAGGAGTTTAATGGATAATGCATACTTGTGGAGAAAACAAAACTTGACTCATTAAACATGGAATAGCCAGAAAAGTGAGAGAAACTTATTGCAAATGTTAGAGAATACCAGGAAAATAAGATTTCTTTAGTGGAGATAAATAATTATGATGCTACTCAGTAACCGAAGGTGTAAATCAATGCAGGCTGTTTTCATATGTAATTTTATTTTCAAAAATAATTATATGTGTACCCTCATGTATTTCTAAACTCTGAAATATGTATGCATGTGTATGTATGTATATGTATGTGTTTGTATGTGTGTATATATATCTCCATGATAATATGCACCATGGGTGCAACATGTTTCCCAAAGTGATAAGTAATGGATATCCTCAGCATAGGGACACAGACCATCAGCACAGTACAGATGTGGACAACACAAGTGTTAAGGGCCTTGAATTGTTCTTTCCAGGAGGCAATGTCTAGCACAGTGACAGAGTGACAGAGTGAAAAAAGGGAACGAGTATGGAGTCTACTCCAAAGGTGATGAAAATGAGGATAAGACCATAGACACTATTGGTGCTCTGGTCAGAACAGGAGAGCTCGATCATAACTACGTGTGTGGGCAGTGTGAGTGGGAGAGCACATTATCCTTTCAAAACCTCAGTCACTTAATAAGAAAGGTTCCTGAGTAGATGACAGCCACATCCTATAGCAAAGGGCCATACTTATCTTGGCAATGGTGGAATTTGTCAAAACAGTACTGTGTGCTGCAGTGGTCAGGCACCTACATCATCCACTGCAGGGTACACTACTGTTTTGACAAATTCCACCACTGCCAAAATAAGTGTGGGCCCTTTACTATGGGTTGGGGCTGTTCACCTGAAACTGAAACTATGGGTTTGTTCACCTGAAACTAAAAAAACAACAACAAAAAAAAAACCCAAACAAACAAACAAAAATAGTTGTGTACATGAGTGTGTTGGAGATGGCCACATAGCAGTCAAGAGCCATGGTAAAGAGGATGACTGACTCCATTAAGGTAAAAACATAGATGAAGAACATTTTGATGAGGCAGGCATCAAAGTCTATTTCACTGGATGGTGAACACTCACTGCAATATACAATGTATTATAGAATTGTACACCTGAAACCTGTGTAAATGTACTAACAAGTGTCATCCCCAATAAACTTTAATTAAAAACGTAAAATAAAAAATTTAATATAAAATAAACTATTTTTAAAGAAAATAAAAATAAAATCAACACTGTCACAGTTAGAAAAAAAATATTTAAAATCTTTGACCAACTGATCCACTTCCAGAATTTTACCCTAAGAATTTAATTATATCTTTGAACAGAAATCTTCATGGCAATATTGTTTATAAGTGAAAAAATTACAAATAACGAAATGTTCAGTTAACTAAATTACTGTGTATCCACATAATAGAATTCCACACAGGCTTTTTTTTTTGATAGAAAATTTCAGTTTTTATTTATTTTAAAAAATTTATTAGTTTCAGGTGCACAAAACAAAGTAATAGTTAGACGTTTATCATTTATATCTCTCACACTGTGTCAACACTCCTCCCCCATCCACTATCCCTCTGACATCGCACAGAGCCATTACATTTCCATTGTCTCTATTCCTAATGCTGTACTCTGCTTCTGGTAAGTATATACATACATATGTATATGTGTGTGTGTGTGTGTGTGTGTGTGTGTGTGTGTGTGTGTGTGTGTATATATATAAACTTGTAGTTAACATTCTTTATTGTTCAGCTTCAGCTTCAGGTGTAGAGTGCAGTGATCAGGCATCTACATCATCCCTGAGGTGGTCTCCCTAACGAGACAAGTGTCCATCGGATACCCTACAAAATCTTTACAACATTATTGATCACATTCCCCAAATTAACTTTCGTAACCCCGTGGCAATCTTGTGGTTACTGACTGCTTTCTAATCCTCTCACCTTCCCCCTTATCCCCACCCACCCTCCCATCTAGCAACCCTCAGTTTTTCCTCTGTGTCTCCGAAACTGTTTCTGATTAGTTTATTCACTTATTCTTTTCTTTAGATTCCACATATAAGTGAGATCAAATGGTATTTGTCTTTCTCTGACTTATTTCCCTTAACACAATGTTGTCTAGGTCCATCCATGTTGTTGCAAATGGTAAGATTTCTTTCTTTTTTATGGCTACGTAATACTCCATTGTATAAATGTACCACCGTTTCTTAATGCAGTCGTCTACCGCTGGGCATTTTGGTTGTTTCCATGTCTTGGCTATTATGTATAGTGTTGCAATAAACATAAGAGTGCATAAATTGTTTTGCATTAGAGTTTTGGATTTCTCCAGATAGATACCTAGGAGTGGAATTGCTGGATCATAAGTTAGTTCCATTTTCAAATTTTTGAGATGCCTCCATACTGTTTTCTATAGTGGCTGCACCAGTCTGCAATCCCACCAACAGTGCACAAGGGTTCCATTTTCTCCACATCCTCACCAGCACTTGTAGTTTGTTGATTTATTGATGATAGCCATTTTTAATGGGGTGACATTGGTTAGCAAAATTATATATGTTTCAAGTGTACATTTCTGTAATGCATCATCTATATATAGCATTTTGTTTTTAAAATACATGTTTGATTATTTCGGCATTCTAATTGCAATTCATAAGTGGTTGTATATTGTCCTAAGAATTAAAACTAAATCAAAATCTCATCTTTCATAATCCCATTTCTGTCTACTTTTCAACATTTACACCTGAAGTTTCCTAGTCACTTGTTCACCTATTTTTTATACAATCCAATGTATTTTCAACCTTTCTTTCCTTCTTCTGTTTTGCCTGAAAACTTTTCTTTTTATATTTTCCAGGTTATTTATCCTCAATCTTCAAATCTTAACTACATACCATTTTCTCAGGGAAGCCATTACTCATATTCTCTGTACGCTAAAGTTACATTCCCCCATTAGGCTATCACTGCACTCTTTATTCTTAATAATGACATTTATCATCACTGTAAATGTAGATATATACTTAATATTTCTTGTATGTATCATCTCGCCATAAGGAAGGCAAAGTATTAGTTTTGTTCTCTCATTTTTCTGTACCTTAGCAGTGTCTAACTGTGTCGGAAACACTGGGAATACTTAAGATTTTTAATGTATTTCTATACGTTATGTTCCACATATACCTCAAACTTAGAGTGTTCAATGTAGGTTCCACTATCCCGTTATGTAAACAATGCTCTTTTTGGGTCACTATCTCATTGAATGACACACCATCAACTTGACTTCATAAGTAAGAAACCTAAGCATCAACTATGAAACCACTCTCTGTTCACCAACCCTCAATCAGTTATTAAGGTGTGTTTATATATCCTAAATATCATTAATCTCTATACTATATTTCTATTCCCACAACCATTATGCTAAGAGAGGCCGCCACCATCTTTCTCAATTGTGCTTTTGCAATCATTTCTAAACTCTTTTCCTGCAGAATTTATGAAGAACTTATAATGCCATGAAAAAAATGTTAGTGATATAATATGTGTGAAAACTTTGCAGAATGAAAAATTATATGAAACAATACATATCTTCAAGCCTGGAAAGAAATTAAGGAGAAAACTCTTTGGAATAGAGAGATTATAAGTCTTTTTATCCCAAAATTCATTAAATGGACTCACATTACAACACTAATGAGAAAAAAAAGGAATATAGTAGAGGGAAGGCTCAGCATCATAGTTTTAACATCACAGTTATTCACCTCATCTCTAGGAATGAGAGAAGCCCAATTTCACTGCATCATATATGGTATAAACATCATTACTTTGAAAGTCAAAATATAGGCAGGCATGCTTCCAAAATTTTAGACAGAGGTGTTTCTAAATGGAATGAAAATATTGATGAACTCAGGGTAACAAAATTTTCATGACAACCATACTAAAAGAATATGTCAATAAAATGCAAAGACACTTGCTGTCATATCCATAATAGCTATGATTATCTTCTAGCAGATTTTCAGAAACCTTTTCTGGAATGTGTATTGGCAAAATTTGCTTCTATCACCTCAGCAAGATACTTAAATTCTTTAATACTCAAATCCTCATACAAACAAAAATTTGCAGAAAATATGATTAAAATTTTACATTGTTGCACACATGGGAACTAGTATTATTCTTTTGACCTTAAAACATTTTTACTGATAAAATTCAAAGGTTTTCACTACATTTTTGAAGAAAACCACTTCTTCATCCTCCTTCGGAGCTGCTCAGTCTTCACACTGTAGATGATTGGATTCATCATGGGTGGAAAGAGAATATAAATATTGCCCATAAGGACGTGAACCAAAGGAGAGAGATGCTTCCCAAAGCGGTGCACCATAGTGAGACCAATGATGGGAATATAAAAAACCAAGACAGCACAGATGTGGGAAACACAGGTTTGTAAAGACTTGAGCCTCTCTTCCCGCGATGCGATTGCCAACACTGTCTGCAAGATGAAAACATAGGAGATGAGAATAAGAACAGCATCCAACAGCAAGGTACAAACGACCAGAGCCAGGGCATAGAAGCTGTTGAAGCGGATGTCAGAGCAGACCAGCCTGAGTAGGTCCTGGTGCAGGCAGAAAGAGTGAGAGAGGTTATGGGGGCAGCAGTAATGGAAGAACTTCAAACGAATGATGACAGGAAGAATAGACACAGCACTTCTCATCACAATGCTCACCATGAAATGAATGATTCTCCTATTAGTCAGGATACCTGTATATCTCAGAGGATTGCAGATTGCAGTAAAGCGATCAAAGGCCATGGCAAGAAGGACTCCAGACTCTGTGCAGGAGAGACCATGGACAAAATAAGTCTGTGCAATGCAGGCATCCAGGCTGACTTCCTGGCTGAGCCCCCACAGGATCCCCAGCACCGTATGCACTGTGGACAGCCCCATGCACAGGTCAGTGAGGGCCAGCATGGCCAGGAAGTAGAACATGGGCTGGTGCAGGCTTGGCTCCGTCCGGATCACGTGCAGCACCAGGCCGTTTCCCAGAAGCACCATGGCATAGATGGTGGAGAAGGGAATTGAAAGCCAGGGATAGTACTGACCTAGGCCAGGGAACCCCCTGAGAATGAATATGGAGGAATTGATAGCAGAAGAAGCAGACATAGATATTTGAATGTAATTTCCAAGATCAGATAAATATTTACTCATTCACAGTTTTGTTTAAACTGCTATCTTTGAGAACAGTCATGTATAACACAGCTATTTGGAGTATAGCACAGGTAAAGCTAACTGTAGAATCCCATGGCAGCTCAAGCCTGTAGGAGAAGCTATAGCACAAGATGATTTCATAGGAAACCTCCTTGGTGTTAGGTCTTAAAGGTTGTAGATGCAAATTAGTATTAACTTCACTCACTTTTAGTCTCTCTCAGCCACTGTCACCACACACGCGTCAAGTGACAGTGACTAAAGTTATCGAAAGCGTAGGGCTGCTGCTGCCCTGCTGCTCTGAGTAAGCCTCACGAATGCTCTCTTTGTTACCAGTACTTATGGCACAGGGCGTCAGAACGCTCAGATTTATGAGGAAGGAATGAAGAGGATTGTGAGCCAGGTGGACCCAGTCTCCTGGGAGATGCCTATTCCCTCCTGGTGCGTGATGCAAGTGCAAAGTTCTGCTGGGAAAATTTTTTTTTGCAGTGATAGAAAACTTGCCTATTAGACCAGGCATGAGGTGCTAATAGCAGAAAAATATTCTAAGAGTCACAATCTGTCTTCTACTCTCTATAGCTATAATATCTAAATCTACAACATATATATTTACATCATCAAACTAAATTATATAAACAACACTTATTCCAATGGCAAGACAGTTTTGGGGGTAGCTCATTCATTAATTCAATCACTCATTTATTCATAAGCCCTGTATGCATGATCAACATTGAAGCAATGAATAGAGTTTATCATGTCTCTGTTCTCTTGGAACTTACAATCAAGTATGGAATATAATATAAAATAAACACACATATAAACACATATAAGTATTCTAACAATGAAAATGATGTAGTAACAATGAAAATTTTAAAAGACTTATAATAATATAGTTAAATACCCAAGTCACAATATTATATATCTGATTCAAGGAAGAAAATAAATAAAACTTGAGTGAAAAGACTTGGACAATTATCTGAGGGAATAAAAATGTTACAATTCAGGATAGATGTATTTTTACCACAACCACTAGAACTACATTGAAAATATTTGACCAAATTTCCATCGTCTTTTTGTGTCCATTACTCGGCTTCTTCTGTGAAAATAAATCTATCCTTTCTCAACAATTTCTTCTGTAGTTCAAAGTATTCTCATTTTCTCCTAAAATTTATATTCCCTAGAGATACATTCTTGTCACTTATCTTCTTTATTCTTATAGAAAAAAATTGCACGTTTTTTTTTTACTCTTCAAAACTTGTTAAAGGTCCTTCAATGTATTACTTCCCAGTAAATGAACTGAAATGTTGAACTATGGAATTTGTATAGGTCTTAGTGTTAAACCACAATAACTGGAATTCAACAGTCAAATCTATGTTTTTTATTTAAGAATATCAACTTAGCATGAAATTTTACTTTATAAAACCCCTCAAAAGTTTAACTTTTGTGTTACGATAATGTTTAATCACTTCACTCTGGCCTATAAACTCAACAATTCTACCACCTCTCCAGTGTTCATCTCCAATCTATTTATATCCTTTCACCCTCAGTTTTGGCCATTTTAAATGTTAGTAAGTTTCTTCAATTCCTAAAGCTGTCATTGGGCAAAGCCCTTCCTATTAATCTTTTCTGAATCAGAAAGTCTTTTTCTCGCTTTTGTTTGGCAAAGTTCTCGTTTGTCATATATCACTACTGCAGTTGGATAAAACTTAAACCTTCAACACATCTATTCAAGATAGGCAACACAAAACTCAAGATAGTTGATTTTTTAAAGCCCGTTTGACCTATATGCCACAATGTTCAGGAGATTGAGGCATATCTGTCTTGGATATCCACTTCATTTAACTCTATGTCTCCAGACCTGAGCATAGAAACTGTCAAATAGTTGTTGAAGGAATTAATGGATGTTTCTCTAGGATTCACAAAGCTGAGATGAAAATGTCCCTTCCTATGACTTTAACTCTATTTTATGTGGTTTTCAAGACATCTTGCCTAGAATGAATTATTAATGAGTAACTCTTAAATATAAATAAGGAAGGAGGACACATGAAGAAATATAAGGTGGAACAACCATGATTTAGGCAAAGAAAGACTGGTGGAGCTAGAGGTGGAAATAGACATGTTAAAAAGTTAAATAGAATACCTGTTTATTGATTTGGTAGTATCAGAATGATTTACTATTATTAAACAAAAAGGTTGCTATTTTTAAGTACTAAACATATTTATTATATTAAATATTTAGTATGAATATCTCCTTGAAGACTTGGAGAATATTAGCACTGTTATTGTACACTATATTCTAGTGTTTAATAATATCCCAAGAGTCTGTCGAAGAGTATGGGACTATTTTACCATTTGACATCTCCACTTTTATTTTTACTTTTTAATAATTATTACTATGTTTTTTTCCTTCCACGGATATTACCACAGCTATCAGGCAACTAATTTTAGCTCCCCTCTCTCCCTACAATATACTAAGCTACAAATCTACTGCTTGTAATTGGTTATAAGTAAGGAAGCCAAATAGCAACTTTTTAGAATTATGAGAGATTATTATTTTTAATGAAGGAAATACTAGAAAAATATACACATTTCATTCTCAAAATAATTATTTCACCTGCTGTTAAGTACTGGGTTGCATTCAGGATGGATAAGTTGTTAGAAGTTTGGCTTCTAATTAATAGTAAATTAACGTGAATTTTTTTCATTTTTATGCTTTTTCCTTACTTGGTGACTGGCCAATATAGATTCAAACAGAAGAATAATCATTGTACCATTTTTTTAAAAAAAAAAATTTATTTACTATAGTGGTATACAACCTTATGTTGGTTATTTTCAAGTGTACAATGTAGTAATTTGACATTTTTATACTTTACAATTTGATGACCCCACTAATTCTAATAATCATCTGTCACCATGCAAATTTATCACAATATTATTAATTATATCTTCCCTTCTCTTTTCATGCATCATTTTTCTTTTACATAAGAAGGAAGAACAGCAAGATCTTCACGTGCTCTTCATGACAATCAAGAAGTATTTTGAAGATGAGATATTCTTACTTTTATATCTGACATTCCCTCTCCTCATGAACATTTTAAATTTGCTACACAATTTTCCTGCAAATCTTAATTGAATGATTTTTTCCATTCATTTAGCAAATACTCAATGAGAACAATTTCTGTGCAAAATATAATACCACACTCAGGTGATGCTGTGGCTAACACAGCAAAAATGATTTTTGTCCGCACTGAGATGACATTGAACTGGGAATACAAATTTCCAAATGTATTACCTCTGACTTAACAGCCTCTTCTCCTTCCAAGAACAATAGTCAGAGGTTTAGATATTTTAAAACTGCAGCTCATTTCCTTAAGCAATTTTACATGAGTCTGAAGGGTTTAATCATAATAATAGCCTCCTACGTGAATATCAAAGATGACGAAGTTGACTTTCCAAACTGAGGCAGAACTTAATTCTCTTTTGATCTCTAGGCTATAGCAGAGTCCAGAATATATGGTAAATGCTCAATACGTATGTTTTTAATGAAAGAACATATAGATGAATATGTGGATAATAACTAACCATTAGAGAGTGAAGTTACTGACACTGAGGATAAGTATTGTTTTTCACTGGTTCTCTGTATAATCTGACGGGTACAAAATCATTGATTAAGCTACAACTATGGCTGAGCATCACTCTGCCTTTGCTCTATATAGCAAAGATTTTAATTATGCTCTTTGTCCCTATCGCTACTTCTATTCCACCAGAAGAGACGCAGCATCCTCATTCGGATCTGCTTCGTCTTAATAGTGTAGACAATGGGGTTGAGCAATGGAGGTGTGAGAAAGTGCAGATAGGAGAGCAGTACACGGCTGCATGGGGAAGCCCACCTCCCAAATCGGTGGATCATAGACAGGCCAATCATAGGTGTGTAGAAGAGCAGCACAGCGCAGATGTGGGAGATGCAAGTGTTGAGGGCTTTGAGGCGCTGGGCCTTGGAGGCAAGGGACAGCACTGTGTGGAGGATCAGCGCATACGAGAGGACAATGAGCACTGCGTCCACACCCAGCGTGGAGAGCACTACAAAGAGACCATAGGCGCTGTTGATGTGGGTGTCAGCACAGGCCAGCTTCATGACATCTGGGTGCAGGCAGTAGGAGTGGGAAAGCCGGAAATTGCGGCAGTAAGGCAGCTTCTTCAGCATGATGGGGGCCGGGATGTGGAGCCCGACGCTGCGCAAGATGATGGCCAGCCCCATTCGGGCAATCCGGGGACTCGTGAGGATGGTGCCATAGCGCAGGGGCTTGCTGATGGCAACAACACGGTCAAAGGCCATGGTCAGCAGCACCGAGGACTCCATGATGGAGAAGCTGTGGATGAAGAAGAGTTGGGCCAGGCACACATCCACCGCCACCTGCCTGAGACCCAGCATGTAGATGGTGAGCATGGTGGGCAGCGTGGAAGCAGACAAACCCAGGTCGGTCACTGCCAGCATGGACAGAAAGTAGTACATGGGCTGGTGCAGGGAGGGTTCTGACTTCACCACCCATAGGATTAGGCTGTTCCCTGACAGAGATGCCACATACATGGCACACAGAGGGATGGAGAGCCAGGTGTGCATAGCCTCAAGGCCTGGGAGGCCTGTTAGGAAGAAAAAAATGCCGGTGTGGTTGGAGACTGACATGATGACCTGGAGGGACAGAACTCCAGGCAGAAGTGCAATCACAGGTCCTAGAATCAAAGGAGTTGCTGGGTCAGTTGCTGTTCTATAAACCAAGACATTATAAAAACTCCCCCAAATGTTTCTCAGATAACTATGGCCTTGCAATTTGCTCAACTATTACCTCTAGTTCATACATAAAGAGACAGTGAAAGAAAGGTTCGTTTGAACTTTTAGAACAAATCTTGAACACATGATAACCTTGTGTGAACACATGATAACACATAACAAAATTTACCCCAAAATCAGAGTTTGAAATGCAGCTCTTGAAAGAGACCAAGACAGTAATGTTCCAACTCTACATTATACATTTTGGGAAATGGACTCTAGCATCCAACGTACATAGTATGTCTGATCTGGAACTAGAATCAAAGTTCCTCTCTTCTTTTAATTTCCCGTTCACACTGCCTTTCGTAGGTATTTCTCACATTCAGTTTTTCTCAAGTGATTGTGTTGGATCTAGACGTTTGTCTCTGTTCTCTTAACTCTCTTATTTCTATCATAATTCCAGCTATAACAGATACCTATTTCCTAGTTAACTTGTGTGCTGATAACTTGAGGTTTTTCCTGATGAATCTCTATACATTCCCTACCAATCACTCACTCACCCACGCACCCACAGATCTCCAATTCTCTTGCTCCTTACTACTGTTTTCTTTTTCTTCAATTGCTTCCTTGTCAGAGAGCTATTATCTAAACTTCCAATCTTAAAAAACACTCCCTCTCTTTCCACATTTTTTTACATATTTGAAATAATAATGTTTACAATGTGGTGAATGTGAGAATTTTGCAGAGACATCATTTTTTATAATTAAAACAAATTTACAAAGTCCCATTAACTTGTTAGCCCACCTGTGTGAGCAAATATAGTTTTCCACACATACAATTTAAAATGCCAAGTTATAGCAAAATGTTAGACATTTATCCAAATATGATTCATTCTCTAATGGAGCTGTGCATGTGGAACATTAAAATAGAATGACTCTAACTCATAGTCTATTGAACAGATACCAGATACTTTAAAGCTTCTTGGTAACTATTCAGTGCTCTACTGATGAGAATAGAAACTAGAAAGAGGTATTTATTTGCTAAGGAATCAAGGCTTAGCTCCACTTCTAATGTAATTTCTGGAGAAATAAAATAATCTTGGAATAGATGTTCTGTTTTCCGATTGTTCTTCCTCTTGAGCTTTGACCACTGTTTCACTTCCTGCCATCTCAAATATATCCCTATATTTAATCCATTTTGATCCATTTTCTGAAAACACAGTGAAAAAGAACTCAATCTGAAAGCTTTTTACCTTCCCTCCTAATCATAAACAAAGGAAGGAGGTTTTGGAGTTTTTTTAGAAGTACAAACATAAAGAATATTGTTGCAAATGGTAAGATTTCATTCTTCTTTATGGCTGTGTAATACTCCATTGTATAAACGTACCACAGTTTCTTAATCCAGTCATCTACCGATGGGCATTTCAGTTGTTTCCATGTTTTGGCTATTGTGTATACTGCTGCAAGAAGTGGAGTACAGCATTGGGAATAGAGACAGTGGAAAAGTAATGGCTGCATGCAATGTCAGAGGGGTAGTAGATAGGCGGTGGGGGTTATCACTGTGTGAGGGATACAAATGATAAATGTCTAACTATTACATTGTTTTGTACACCTGAAACTAAATTAAAGAAATGTTTAAAAAATAAAATAATTAAAAAATTAATAAACCAAAAACATAATAACCAAAAAGGAAGGTTTAATTTGGAGGAATCTTATTTAATCATATAATCAGAAGTGGTTTTTCGTGTTTTTTGTTTTTTGTTTTTTTTCCAGATGGCATTGATTTTCTCCTTATTTTGTCACATTTCCTCTCCTGTGTCTTGTGGAATACAATCTAGTATTCCTCTCTCTTTGAACAGTAGGCCCACATAATAATGAATTCTGTAATTTTGCCTTCTACTGGTAAAAATGAAGAAGTATAATTCAATAGTTT
Organism: Rhinolophus sinicus; assembly: GCF_036562045.2. Taxonomy (NCBI): domain Eukaryota; kingdom Metazoa; phylum Chordata; class Mammalia; order Chiroptera; family Rhinolophidae; genus Rhinolophus; species Rhinolophus sinicus. Next base: position 121,915,860 of record NC_133756.1, read on the forward strand.
CATATTTCATTAAAGTACCTTACAAAACTTTTTCACATATACCATTTTAAAGCATCTCAGCACTCAGTTTAACATTCAAATGTATAACTTTGCTGAAGTCACATGGATTATAAAAGAAGTATTCAGGACTTGAATTAATTCTGTCTGACTCAGTGCTTTTTACTCTGGAAATTGTTGTTAGTAGCTGAAGACAAATGTCAGCTATTAATGAACAGACTCAAGATCTCCCAAGCCTTATCCTTAAGTCAAAGTAAACCAAAAACTCCCATGAATTTGTATTTTTTAAAAATTTCCTATATGGTGGTTACTTCTGATTTTCCTCTTGTATTGTACTTCATTACCTCCACATTTGATGCCTGCATTTTCATTCAGTAATTAAACTGTTCTAGATGCAGGAAATAGAACTATGAAAAAACAATAATGTCCCTAAAATAAGAGAAGCATGAGTCAATATTATTTCAAATATGTAAAAAAAAATGTGCAAAGACAGGGAGTGTTTTTTAAGTTGGAAGTTTATATCATTGCTCTCTGAAGAGGAAACAATTGGAGAAAAAGAAAACAGCAGAAAGAAACATGAGAATTAGAGATCTGTGGGTGAGTGAGTGATTGATAGGGAATGTACAGAGATGCATCAGGAAAAACCTCAAGTTATCAGCACCCAAGTTAGGTAGGAGATAGGTATCTGTTATAGCTGGAATTGTGATAGGAATAAGAGAGTTATAAGAACAGAGACAACCTTCTAGATCCAACACAATCAGTTAAGAAAACTACATTGTACCTGACCTGGGGCGCGGGGGTTATTGTCTACTATGCTGAGTAAATATCTAGTAGCTCTGTGACTGTGGACCATGGGCACCAGCAGTGGCATAGCAGCACAGGAGAACTTCAAATAAATGTAAATCATTATGTTCCACCCCAAACTTACTGAATCAGGATTTCTTGGGTTGCAGCCCAGCATTCAATGTTTTAGCAAATCCTCCGTGTGATTCTGTGAAAACCAAAGTCTTAGAATCACAGCAGTACATATGTAGCTATAGTATTGCTTTGTAAAAAGATAAGTGCAATAATGCTGTTGAAGACTCACTAAAACAAGAACGTGGAAGAAAAGGAAAGGTTATAAATTAAGAGAAAAGGAACATCCTGAGACAAAGAAAGAAACCTTGCTTCTTAGTGCTAAGCTTGGAGATTGGGCGAGCAACGATGCTCAGTCACAAGCAGATTCTTTCATCGTGGTGCCCCCAATGATCTTACCATAGATCATTAATGACCAAAAAGCATATGGTAATTATAGTAAATAAGGACACTATGCTTTTGCTTATAATTTATTGTGCTAAGTAAAAAATTGTTAAAAATGTAACTTGTGTGTTAGCTATATTCTGCTGCTGTAGGAAGTTGGACAAGCTGCATTACCCCTTCTGTGTATAAATTTATTAATTTCTATTCAGTTACTGACAGATGGAGAAATGTGAAATAAGGTAAAGAAATGTTTGAGGACATTGACTAGGAAGAACTCTGGGTTCAAATTAAGTGTCTGAATGTTCTCTATCTATGAATTCTCCAGCCTACATTCACCCTGCACAGTCGCTGTTTTGTTTTAGTTTGTTTGTTTTTTAATTGGAGAAAAAGCTTTAACATTTCTTTAACACATGGAAAGCTCTCTCACTTTACCCATCAATTTCAAATGCAAAGATACAAGCACAATGAATGTCCAGAGTGTAAGCAGATTCAGAATTCCTGACTTTATTTTACTTACATATAGCTTGAGAAAATGGACCTTAAAAAAAAAAAAAAGCAACAAATGAGCAATACAAACAAACAAGCAAGGAAAAACTCATAGACACAGACACAGTTTAGTGGTTACCAGAGGATAAGGGATGGAAGGGGAAGAGGTAGAAAAGCTTAAAGGGAGTCAAATATATGGTGACGGAAGGAGATTTGACTTTAGGTAGTGAACACACAATGCAATATATAGATGATGTATTATATAATTGTACACTTGAAACTTATATAATTTTATTAACCAATGCCACCCCAAGAAATTTAATTAAAAAACAAAATGCAAAAAAAAGGCATCGAGATGCTCATAGATGTGGAGCATACCAGTTTTGTACATATTGCACAAAGCTGACTGCCTAGAAGAGGAAGAGTTTCGTGAGCTTATGTATGTGTGATGGTTTTTCTTGTTTTATTTATTAAGAAGTCATTGTTAAGTAAAAGGATTTAGTGTAAAGAAGCAGAAAAATATAGTTGAAAAGTCAAGGTACCTGTTTCTGGTCCTGGCTTCAGCACAAAACCACTAAAAACAAAAAAAGAAAATACATAGACAAACCTTGGGATTAGGTAAGAGCTTTCCCCAAAGTGCTAAGAATACACTATGAGTTTCTTCTGTATAGGATCTATGCCTTTTGTTTTATCAGCAGAATTTCAATCAGATGTAAACCTGTGGCATCATGGAGCAGACAAAATGGGAAGCCATGCTGGATTTTCTAACACCAATGTTTATTTTGTTCTGCAACCACATTAGGATTTAGACAACAGAATTAAGAGTCAATATTGTGTCATGACAATAATAAGAAATAATAAGAGAATGGGTTTGATGTGCACAAAGGACTATCCTATCAAACCGTATACATGCATTCACATATACCATGCTGATTTCAGTTTTTGCATCCACTAAAAAATGGAAATAGGTAAATTGTACTAATTCTCATAACATACTAATTTCTTAGGTTTAATTTATGATAAAATAAGATAAAATAAGACTTCCTAGCATCTTTAAGGTACTTAGAAAGTAAATAATTGATACTATGTGCTTGTCCTTTAATTTTCTCCTAAATTTACTCACCATACTCAAAATTCAAGGAGATTTTTTAAAAAATGATTCAAATATTTAGAAATAATTACAGTTAGTTTTGATCACCCTGGATTTATTAATTTATATCATTGTTCTGTTACCTTCCATCATGCAAGAAGAAACAGACTGTCTTTTCAAACTATCTTCACAAACGAGCAGCTCCCCATACCATTCTGCTTCTCAAACTGTTCCTCATCTTAGCTCGTCTTTCTTTGAGGGGCATAGAATCCACCTGCTTAGAGCTTTAGGCACACCTATGTCAGGCTGTATTTAAGGCAAGGAGGACTTTTGCTGATGAGTGACCAGCCCATCTCCTAATTGCCCATTTAATTGGTTTTATCCATTATGACAGCACATTTGAGGAATTCTGGAAACACACCCAGTAGCTGCCAGATGGTATCTGAAGATGAAGAACCCCTTTTCTTCCTCTAATTTTTCAATGTACTGTCCTTTTTCAGGATCCTAACTCAAAACGTATTAACAGTATTCTTCTATGAGCACTAATAAGAACGTTACCTCTTTCCTCTCCAAACACCGTTATTGACTTAACCACAAGGAGACAAGAGCTGAGGACATTCCTCACCCTCTTCCTGGGTACAAACGAAGGGGGTCCTCAATGAAGAGCAATTTTACAGCAAATCAGCTGATTCCTGGACATTATCACTTAATGAATATAACTGGCAGCATGAGCTTTGGGGCAGCAACTGCCTTTAACCATGTCACTGCCACACAAGTTTTTCAAGGCTATGAAGAGTCTCCGCTGTGATTGGAAATCCTTTAGCCCTGTCCAAATCTGTCTCAGTTACTGAGTCCCCTTATTATGATTAAAATGTAATTGTATGTTTGAGAGTAGCAACTTCAACATTAGAAAGACCTGACTTAAAGATGGTCCCCACTGGTCATTATATAAATTACACGAGTTCTTTGAGCCTTATTACATCTGTACCATCATTGGGAGGTAATGGATATGTTGTTAACAACAAACGGCACTGGGGTTACATAAATTGTGTTTATTCGAGTTCTACTCTGGCACTTAATAGCTATAAAATTTTAGGCATGTTACTTAACCTCTCATTGACTCAGTTTCCTCGTCAGTGAAATTGGAAGAGTAAAAAAAAAAAAGCACACTATTGTTATGAAAATTAAATGGGACACTCCATTAAAAAGACTTATAATAATGTTTGTCAATACTCAAATAATTACCTATTATTTTAATATTATTATTGCCTGATAACATTGTGAGTAAACATGCAAATCACTGTCATTCCTAAAAAGTCTCCCATTAAACATTTAATATTTTTGTTATTATTATGTTCATACAAATGCAGCAAGGAAACTTTTTATAATTGCAACAGAGATAATAAGAGTTTATTAAAATGAAAGACTTTCCAACTTTGATGATACATCTCTATAGTTAAATAGAAAATCACAAATTTAGCCACAGCATTGAAAACCAAGGCAGGCAGCAAATGCCCAGAAAAAATAATGCTTTGTAAAATTTTTTGTTTCACAATATAGATGCAAAACAAAACATAAAACTGGGTGGGCTCTCATTTGTAAACCCCTGAGTATGAATGTGAAAAAATAGGAAGGCCCCAAAAGCTTTCTATCATACTGCAATATGTCATAAAGAAATAATGGATATAGAACATATTCCAACAAATAAACAACTCTAACTCTGGGCAATATATATAAAATACATCAGACATCAAAAAACAGATAGTGCAGAACTGTGACTCCTTGTTGGAAAGAAAACAAGAGGTGAACTCCATATCCATCCAATCTTTCTGCCCGATAGCACTTTATAAGCTCAGGCAGGGAAGTTGACTGCAAATTGAAAGCAGCTCTTTCCTTACTGGAGGGAAAGAATAGAGAACTGATTTCAGATAGGCTATGATGGATCAAAATTTGGGTCACCTATGGATAGGAAGAAGTTGTAGAGGAAAGAGTCCTAGAAATCTGCTTAGGTGACCACTTGAGTTTTTCACCAGAAACTGAGATCCAAATTCACAGGGCAAGACTCTAGAAACCTTGGCAGAGAACAGCTTTGAAGGAAAAGGGTGGGCTGTAAGGTGAATAGAGATTCTAGAATTCATATAGCCCTGGGACACATTGTGCTTTCAACAAGGGAGAGTAGAAAAATCTCTTTGACTACATTGGACATTGATTTGAAACCCTGGAAGGCCACACCACAGAAGTAGGAGTATGTGGTGTAAGGCCTGAAATTAAGATTCAGTATCATGTGCTATTTTGACATCTGAAACTGGGAGGTCATCAAAAGTCTAACCGCACTATTTCTCTGCTCTCATCAGCTATGCCCCACTGTTTCCACTCCCATGGGAGCTTGTTTTAAAGGGCGTAGCCATGAGAAAGCAATGTGTCATTGAGACCATCTGGATAGTATATGTGACTGAACCCAGTTAAGACCACTACATAAACTTTTAAGACTCTGGTTGGCGGTGCTGAGATCTACTAATCTTATAGCTGCCAAAGACATGCCTTGTCTTTTTAAACCTGTCACTTACCAATCTGAGTGGTCTGCCTCTTTCTTTTGTCTCTCCTTTCCCTCCATGTAAGGTGGCCAATTTGCAAACCAACATCAAGAAAAGCTCTTTTTGCCGTGCTTAAATATTTAATCTTATTTCACTTAACATATAGTTACAAGAAGTGGAATACAGCATTAGGAATAGAGACAGTGGAAATGTAATGACTGTGTGTGATGTCAGACGGACAGTGGATGGGGAGAGGAGTGTTGTCACTGTGTGAGGGATATAAATGATAAATCTCTAACTATTACATTGTTTTGTGCACCTGAAACTAATAAAAATAAATAAATAAATAAACAAATAAAATTTAAAAAAATATTTAATCTTTCTAGTCACCCCTTAAAACTCATCAATGCAAAGAAGTGTCCTTGAAATCCCATTGATCAAATGAACTCACCCTTTGTGTCTTTCCACTAAGGAAAAGGGTGGGCTGTAAGGTGAATAGAGATTCTAGAATTCATATAGCCCTGGGACACATTATGATGTCTTCCATCAAAGCAACTGTGACTTACTGGAGAATTATATATTTACAAGCCTATTTTCCCTAACAATTTAAACTTTTCACACTAAGGAAGCAATATTCTATTTTGTTTTCTATATATTTTAAATAGGAGGTGGCCCAAATAGATGAATAAATATGATTTAAATGAATGACTGTGTAGGGCAGAAATCAAATATTGGTAGTTTCCTTTTTTCTTTCCATCACAACATTATAAATAATTTCACAATGTAATCTGATGCAAAGTATTGCCACTTAAGTAAAGACTTAACCTATTACTGGGTGTATTTTTAATAGAGCAATTCTATCAGACAAGATAGCTGAAGATTTAGTTCAGAAAGAGAGACCATGCCAAAGTGAGCAAATCAATTTTCCTACCTTTGATTGTTTATGACAGCCTAGTCAATTCTAATAAAGTGGACTTGTAGGATGTCTATTTTGCTTAGATTTTTAGTTAAATTTATTGGGCTGACATTGGTTAATAAAATTATATAGGTTTCAAATGTATAATTCTATAATACATCATCTATATATTGCATTGCGTGTTCACCATCCAGAGTCAGTTCTTCTTTCATTACCGTATATTTGACCCCTTTTACCCTCTTCTACCACTCCCCTTTCCCATTACACCCTGGTAACCACTAAACTGTTGTCTGTGTCTTTGAGTTTTTGTTTGTCTTGTCTGTTTGCTGTTTTCAGTTATATATTTCACATATGAGTGAGATCACATGGTTCTTGACTTTTTCTGTCTGGCTTATTTTGCTTAGTATGCTAACCTCAAGATCAATCCATGTTATCACAAATGGCAGTATTTCATCTTTTCTTTTGGCTGAGTGATATTCCATTGTATATACCGTGTTTTCCCAAAACTAAGACCTAGCCAGACAATCAGCCCTAATGGGTCTTTTGGAGAAAAAATTAATATAAGACCTGGTATAATATATTATTATACTATATTATATTATATTACCCGGTATTTATATTATATTATATTATATTATATTATATTATATTATATTATATTATATTACCCGGTCTTATATTATATAAGACCCGGTCTTATATTATAGTAAAACAAGACCGGGTCTTATATTAATTTTTGCTCCAAAAGACGCATTAGAGCTGATTGTCCGGCTATTGTCTTATTTTGGGGGAAACACGGTATGTACCACATTGTCTTTATCTATCCATTTATTGAAGGACAATTCGGTTGTTTCCATGTCTTGGCAACCATGAGTGAACATAGGGGTACATAAAAATGAATGGGACTATATCAAAAGAGATTTTTTTAAAGATTGTCTGATGTATGAAGGGAAAGTTGGGTTGTATATGGCATCTATCATTGAAAAATTATAGTATCTCAATGTAGTTTATGAGAGCACAGAATATCCTACATACCTATGAGGAAGTGAGGAACAATGCTTCAACTTCAAAGGGCTAGATAGTGTTAATATGCAAATCAGAAAAAAAAATTTTGATTTCACACAGTTGTCAAATTTTCAGAAAGCACAATCAAGTGGGGCTTTTTTGAACTTAAATTGGTAGAATTCAGGTTTTTAGTTGAAGGAGATCTTAAATCTCATTGAGTCTTACTCTTCAAATCTGTTTACTTTTACATGGAAATGGTACTCTCTCAAGAGGCTGTCAGTGTCCTCTATAATAACCGGAGGCTTTTCAGGCTGATACTGACTTTCGTAGAATGAGAAACATGTCTCTTTTCCCACTGAACAGAGACTTTTCTGATGGTTGGGGAAACACCATAATGTATTCAGTCAATGCTTTTGAATAATTAATTGATTGATAGGTCAGGTGAAAGCTATACTGTACCTCCTCTCTGGGATGTCTTCAGTCAGTAGGCTGACTATTTTTTTTTAAAATTAAATTTATTGGGGTGACAATGGTTAGTAAAATTACATAACTTTCGAGTATACATTTCTACAATACATTATCTATACATCATATTTTGTGCTCATCACTCAGAGTCAGTTCTCCTTCCAGTAGGCTGACTATCACAACCAATTTTTTATCCCTGTGGCTCAGAGCATTTTGGGGTGGAGCATCTTCAGAATGCGTACCTTAATCTCTTTGGTTTTGACACTGTAGACAATTGGGTTGAGCATTGGAGGAAAAAGAAAGTGCAGATATGAGAAAAGCATGTATACCTGAGCTGGTAGTTTCTTTTTCCCAAAGCGATGGATCATGGACAGGCTGACTAGTGGGGTATAGAATAGTAGTACAGCACAGATATGCGAAATACAGGTGTTGAAGGCTTTGAGCCGCTCAGCATTGGAAGCAATGCTTAATACTGTCTTTAGTATCAGCACATAGGAGAGGAGAATGAGAATAGCATCCGTTCCCAATGTGAAAAGCATGACAAAGAGCCCAAAGCCACTGTTCACAAGAGTGCTGGAACTGGCCAGCCTTAGAACATCAGGGTGAACACAATAAGAGTGAGACAGAGCATTCATAGGCTGGAATTTCAGTCTTCCAAGGAGTACAGCCAGGGGCAGATGGAGGGCAGCACTACGGGTCATAACGGCCAGCCCAATGGCCCCAATGCGCTTGCTTGTGAGAATGGTGGCATAGCGTAAGGGCTCCCGGATAGCCACACAGCGGTCAAAAGCCATGGCCAACAGCACAGCTGATTCAATGACTGAGAAAGTGTGGATGAAGAAAAGTTGCGTAAAGCAGGTTGCAGCTCCCACTTTCCTCTGGCCCAGGAGAAAGACCGCTGCCATCGAAGGCAGTGTAGAAGCTGAGAGGCCAAGGTCAGCCATTGAAAGCATGGAAAGGAAGAGGTACATGGGTGTGTGAAGGCTGGGCACAGACTTGATAATGTACATTATGGTGATGTTGCCCAGGAAAGAGAGAACATAGATAAAGCAGACAGGAATGGCTGTCCAGCAATGAGCAGCCTCCAGTCCCGGGAGATCCATCAATATGAAGAAGAAACTGCTGCCATTATTGTTGCTAGGAATTGCCATATGTCTGGGAAGGACTTGCCTGGAAAAATTATAAAGAAAGCAAAAAGTTATTCTTTCACAGCATTTCTTTCATCTCATCCCACGTGACACTCCTGGCCTGTGCCTGCAGAGTAGTATTGCCCTTCCTCTTCTCCTCTTCTCACAGTATGGCATCCTGTCCCTTTAGATGCTTCCACTAGCGAACAACACTGCCTCTCTTTTTGGTGGTCATCCTAGTTTTCCTAGAATATTTGGGCTACTCAAATGCAGAAAATCCCTTTCTCATTTGAAGATGTTTCAAAGTTTGAAAAGTGCAAAGTGAAACTCTGTTGAGAGCACAGCACCCATGTGCAAAGCTAGCTTAGTTTTAGTACCAAAATGTAGGGTTCTAAAGAAACATAGATAAGAATAATTGTCTTTAATGGCTGCTTGGGATTTAGAAAATAAAGTATAAGGATGTTAATACTACTCTGAACTCCTGATATTAACAGATATATCTTTTGCTTGGAAAGAGATTCAGCAGATTAAAAATAATATCTATGAAAAGAAAACACCAGGAGGGGTTTGGGCTTGATATGAATGTTTTCTGGATTTACATCCTTTCTCAGTCTTTGTTATAGGGTGCTCTCTACAAACTGTTTGGATTGCTGGTCCAGATATGTCAGAGGAAGAAACTGAAAACTAGATAATATTTGTAGTTGGAAACACATTATATTTTCAATGGCAGCACACATTTACTGAGCTCCTGCTATGTACTCAGTGTAAGTTATATGATGACACACAATATAGAGCTCCTGTCTTTGAAACTCTAGTAACCCACTGATCAACATAGAACATATTCATAATCTAGTTCATGATGGTATTGACCATGGGACAGATAAAGAGTCCCAACTATGAATCCACATCCTGCTCTCCAAGACTCACCTTTTAAAAAATGATCCTGGGTATCTTCAAGAATATTATTAAAGAAAGGAATAAAATGTGGAATCTGAGGGCATAGAATTCAAAGGAATGAAGATTCCTCTCTCAAAATCTTAGGAAAATTCTCTTAACAATGGAGACATGAATAACTTCTTGGCCAGTCATTTGTTTGGCAGCTTTGATCAATAGAATAGTCTTCATTATATTCTAACTTTCTTTCACAAGCTAATTATAATGCTATCCTATAAATTCATAAAGAATACCTATAATCCCCATTCCACATGTTAAAGTTAGTCTAAGGAAAACCCAGAGAAGAAATTCTGTGAAGGGTGAGCAATGGTGTTAGAATTAAAACAAGCATGGTAATTGAACAGTAAACATATATTGGCAGTAATTATAGGAAAATTTATGGAATAATTATAATAACAACAATAGCCACCTGTAAGAAAAGCAAAAAACACAGGTAAGCCTACCAGATTTGTGAGAAAAATCTGTAACAGGAAGAGAAGAACTGTATTTTTCTGTGGGTATTCCTGCAGAGAGGTGAGGGTAGGTGCGTACTAGGACTCCTCTATGCTGTTCTAATAAAATGTCTCTCTGAATTTTGGTTATAGAAGGAGAGGTAGCCAATGAATAGACTTTGTATCCATCAACCTGCCTCTGATCAGTTTTACTTAAAGGCTGTTAAAACACAGTGTGTTTTCAAAAGAAAGGAAAAGCATCCCCCCAAGAAATATAATAGACTTAAATTTTCATAAATGTAAAAAGCGTATCATTATTAATAAAAATAAAACATCTGAGATTCAGCATTAATATTTCTGAGAGAGTATTTAACAAACGGATATATAGCAAATTCATTCCTGAAGCATAACAAGAGTAGGAAAGAAGATAATTTTATGTTCAAAAGACAGACCTAAGGTGATACTCATGAACAAGCTGGTGATCAATTCACAATTGGGAATAGTGTGGAGGGCTACCTGGAAGTCTTTGTTCTGACTCCACGTTCTAAGGATGTCAGAAAAGAGAACCTGCTACTCTTACACTCTTAAGCTTAGACCTAGGGTATAGATTCAACCCATGTACCTGAGTCTGTTCAGGGATGGGTGTTGAACTGTATAAGGACAAGTCACATCTTCCATCTTCCCAAGGAGAATGAATCTCCACAAAATATGAGGCTGGGTAGAAAGAATCAGGGACACTGGGGATGTGGGGAATTACATGAGAAAGGAAAGCAAGGAGAGAAAAGCAGTAGTGGGCACTGCATTTTGGAAATGGTATGAACTAATTCTTGCAGTACAATTCAATGACTCTTATGAGTTAACAACACTGCTGGACCTTTGAGAGAGGTAAGGGCATATATAAAGCCAAATTCTGAAAAAAACACATGGTTATTGAAAAAGCAACATTTTACCTTAGATAGCTGTGGTGATCAGTGATGAGAAAAGAGACATGTATTCCTAGGAAGCCCCGTCATGGTGCTAAGTGTTTAAGGACGTAGCAGACATAATCAAGTAGAGGTTAGAAGCATGTATTTCCCTGACTATTGTTCCTCATGCTATCCACTGCTGAGTATGAGCAGATGGGGAAATTAGTCTTCCCACATGAAATTTTGACAGGATGTTTTTGGTCACAAAGTGAGCAGCAAAAGTGCTGTCATTTACATTTGAGCTTTGCCAGGAAAAAATAATAGTCAAAATTTCCATATTTCTCAAAGTTGCCTTGTTAAACTCCTGCTAAGCTGACTCTGCAACATCCCTAAAAGGAATGTGCAACTCCATGTCTCAGATGTCTTTTTTCAAAAATGTATAACATGCTGAGAAACACTGTCTAATATGTGTCATACATAAATGTATTTTGACTTGCAGTTGATCTTAAACTCTAAGGGCAAGATTTGAATGATTGTTGGGTGAGAAAGGAGTGGCCAGGGAATGTTTTCCAAAACTATAGACTGTATCACCTAAGAGGATTAGAGGTACTGTGTACCTCCAATAAATGTCCTTCCTGACTCAGAGGTCCCCATGCAGAGTTTGAAACCATATCTAGGATAGCCTATGATCTCTTGACTTCCATCTCAAGTACACATACCGCATGATTTGAGTTAACCTAGCCCGAGGTGTTTCTATCACTTACCAGACCCGAGGGCAGGAGCACAAGTTCTGTGGATGGTGGTACAGCTGGGGCCTCATGAGGCTCCCTGACTTGAGCATAGTGCCAAGTGAGCAGGTTTATAAAACACTGGTTCTGGCTCTCCCTGGAGGCTCACACCCAATTCCTGTGATACAGGCTTTCAGGGAAGCATCAAATGGGCATGTGCCAGACAGAGCTATCTATTACTCATCCTTTGCCAGTTCTCCATATGATATATGATATAAACCCTAGGACATATAGCTAGTTCTACTTCAGGCTTCTTTTCTTTCATCCCAAGCCTAAGACCTTCTTAACTCCTAGAGATAGAAGTCCTCACATAGACCATAGCTATTCTGGCCCCAGAAATAGCTTGCATCATATTTTTATTTCCAGGATATACAATCCTTTATATCCTCCAACCATCCAAATCCAGCTGTTTTAATTTTCTTAATTATAAATATCTTGGGGGGCGGTAAGAGTGGAATAGCTACAGTACTATTTCTATGAGTGATAATATTAGTAGACTTCCTCCATCATAAATTCTTTTTACACTGATTGGCCTTTTTTCACAATAACATACCGCTTACTTTGCACTGATGTTGTCCCTTCACCTCCTCCCTCTCTCAAAGTGAATTCTTAGTATTCACTGATGGCATGATTATGAGAGGTGGACAAAATTAAAAAGGATTCACAAGTAGCACATAAAATAGGCTTGTGTTTTGTTTTGAAGCTGAGGAGCTAATGATATAAAATACAAATTCTGGTCACAATAGGTATGGGATTAGATGGGAAATTGAGATGGGAACCAAGCTGGGAATGAGGTAGAGGATCCATTTTAGGGCTACCCCAACCAATCACTAGTTCAGTGATTCACTTGAAACATTCATAAAACTCGAAATAAAATTGTACTCATGGGTAAGATTTGAGATAACAAAGGGCACTGTGAAGGAATAGCAAGAAAAAATATACATAGGTAAAGGCAAGAGAGATCACATACAGGCTTCCAAATATTTTCTCTCTCAGTCTCTCTAGCTGCAAACTTCAGAGATACATGAGACATATCTCTATCCAGGGAAGTCTTCATATGTTCTGGAGTCCAGATTTCCTAAAGGGATCTTGTCACATAGGCATATATCTGTCCTATGACAAGTACGTGTAAACCCCCAAATCAGACCACAGGTACACATAATAAACTCTATGCTTACGTTACACATGCTACAAATCTGGTTCATGTAGACCTATTGCTTTGGGCACAAATAATATTATTGCTAGGTAGCTATGTGATCATTCCAGAGGAGTAGTTCTCAGGGTTTTGTCAAAAGCCATCCATAAACATGGCTACAAAGATAAGGAAGAGCTGCATAAAATAAATCGGTTGCATTAACTCTTTTCTTGTAGGGATCTTCAGTCCATTTTCAGAAGTATGTCATTCACTGGATGTGTGTTTGAACTATTTTCATACAGCATATGTGAAATATGAATAGCTTCTATTGTGGCCTAACAAACATAATTCTAAACCTAAGTGAAAGGAATAACAAAAGAGTGGAATTATCAATTCAAAATAAAATGGGTACTCTTATGGACCCTTAAGTAATAAGGAAAATATTTAAAGAAAAGTGTATAGCAGGAAGGATTGGAATAACTTGCTAGAAGTATGGTAATTGGTTACATAGGAAGTATTATTCATTTCAGAGCATGGAATGAATATATAGTCAGAAATGAGCATTTAGCCCTAGAAAATAATCAATCAAAGAATAATGGTGTTTTTGTGAGCAAAAACTAACCTATAAATGAAGAGGAGCAGTGAAAAGACTTAAACAAGTGTGCAACATAATTATGCTTAGATTTCTTTTTATCGTCAGTTTCAGGTGTACAAAACAATGTAATAGTTAGACATTTACACCCCTCACAAAGTGATAACCTGACTCCCCCAATCTATTGCCCCTCTGACATTGTATATAGCTGTTATAATTCCACTGACTCTATTCCCTATGACTGTACTCTACTTCCTATGACTATATATATATATAAAATTATAGTTGGCATTCATCATCATTCAGCTTCAGCTTCAGGTGTACAGCACAGTGGTCAGGCATCTACATTGTCCATGAAATGGTCTCCCTAATAAGACAAGTGCCCACCTGACACCCTACAAAATCTTTACAGCATTATTGATTATATTCCCCAAATTGTCTTCCATATTCGCATGGCAATTAAAAAGCACAAATTGGTAGTCACAATATGCTTAGATTTCTTTTAAAGCTGCTGTCAGTTCCATTTGGAGTTGTTTGAGACTGAAAGGAGGGAAGACAACAAGAAGAAGGGTAAAATAATTTATTTCATTATTATTAATTAGTTATTAACATCTAAACTGAGGTAGGAGCTGTGGAAATATAAAAATGAGGGCTGTTGGGGAAATATTAATAAAGTCTACAGTGTGGTGAACGATTGTAATTATGAGCGAGAAAGTAAGGCGCATCCCTGGCATAGTTCATATTTTTGGCTGGAGCGAGAAAGTGAATGGAGATGCCATTCACCTGGAGAATACCAAAGTGGGAGCAACAGGAAGTAGCAGTTGAAAATGGAGCAGGAGACATCCTGCTAGTCTGTCTAAGTTCCCTCTTGGACACGTCGAGTCTAAGGTTTCCATAGAGCACACAATGGGAATTATCCAGGAGTGAGGTGTGAACCCATCTGGAGTTCAGAAAAGAGGTTGAGTTTGAGATTCTGGGGCTGGGGACAACATTCCTATTCAGAGGATTGTTGTAGGAAGTGAAGCCAGAAAATGCAATGAGTAAAATTAGCCAGAGAGATCCGAGAATAACCAGAATAGAGAAGTATTAGAGAAGCCAACAAAGTACAGAAATTTAATAACAAGTGAGCAGTCAACAGTGTCAATTATTGATGAGGGGACAGGATTTGAAATGGATTATTTGATTTGGTAGTTTAGAGTTCATGGATGGCCCTTGCCTAAGCAATTTCAATGGAGTAGTAGAGACAAAATTTTATTGCAAAAGAGTTGAAGAGGAAATGATTTTTAGTTCAGTCTAATTACAAGTAAACTGTGTTGTTTTGGGATGCATATCTAAATAGTCACAATATAGACAAAAACAATGAAATGAACACTATAAAACTCAGAATACTGATTTAACGTGGTGGCTATGATGAGGTTATGTTCTGTAAAGGCTGCTAAAGAAATCTGAGTGTTGATAATTTATTACTTTTTTTTACTTAGGTGATAATTATATGGTTTATTTTACAAAAATTTATTGAATGGCACACTTATTTCCACACAGTTTTCTGTATATGTGTTATATTCCACAACAATAAATTTTAAAGATTTGACAAGAGGAAGAAAACTAATGCATATTATTTTTCAAGTAGCTTAATTATGAGCTAAAGGAAAATATTGATTAAGTGCTTAGTGATTGCCATATGGTTAGTAAGAGTTTATTTTTTTATTTTTTTTATTTTATTTTATTAAATTTATTGGGGTGACAATTGTTAGTAAAATTACATAGATTTCAGGTGTACAATTCTGTATTACATCATCTATAAATCCCATTGCGTGTTCATCACCCAGAGTTAGTTCTCCTTCCATCACCATATATTTGATACCCCTTACCCTCATCTCCCACCCCCCACCTCCCACTCCCCTTACCCTCTGGCAACCACCAAACCATTGTCTGTGTCTATGAGTTTCTGTTTCTCATTTGTTTGTCTTGTTCTTTTGTTGCTTTTGGTTTATATACCACATATCAGTGAAATCACGTGGTTCTCTGCTTTTTCTGTCTGACTTATTTTGCTCAGCATTACTCTCTCAAGATCCATCCATGTTGTCACAAATGTTCCTATATCATCTTTTCTTACCGCCGAATAGTATTCCATTGTGTATATATACTACAACTTCTTTATCCATTCATCTATCGAAGGACATTTTGGTTGTTTCCATGTCTTGGCCACTGTAAACAAAGCTGCAATGAACATTGGAGCACACGTGTCTTTATCTCTAAATGTTTTCAGATTTTTTCGGTAGATACCCAGGAGAGGGATTGCTGGGTCATATGGCAATTCTATTCGTAATTTTTTGAGGAACCTCCACACTGCCTTTCATAACGGCTGCACCAATCTGCATTCCCACCAACAGTGTATGAGGGTTCCTTTTTCTCCACAGCCTCTCCAACATTTGTTACTATTTGTCTTGTTGATGATAGCCATTCTGACTGGGGTGAGGTGATATCTCATTGAGTAAGAGTTTATTTTATGAAGAGAGAGTTTAAAATAATTTTTAACCGTTGTAAAGCAGCTAGTGGAGAAGGATTGGCTTGGCTGGATAAAATTATTTCTAGTTAAGGAAGTACAGTAAATTCATGCTTGGTGAAGGAGGTGTATTCATTTCTTATTGTTGCTGTAACAGATTACCACAAACTCAGTGGCTTAAAACATCATGATATTGTTATTTGACAGTTCTGGGGATTAAATGTCCAAAATGAGTCTTGCAGGGCTTATATAAAGGTTATCTGCAAGGCAGGTTCTTTCTAGAAACTATAAGGAAGAATCTATTGTCTTGCCACTTCCAGCTTCGAAGGGGTACTCGCATTCTTTGGCTTATGGCCCCATTTCTGTATCTTGGGAAGAGGATTGTGAACATGTGAAATTGCAGCTCTGGATTATGCAATAAAGCTACCCAGGATTTCAAAAATAAACATTTAGGCACAGAAAGACCAAATGAATTAAAGAATATTATTTTGTACTCATTACAATATAAAAATCTAGTGTTATTCTTAATTAGAACTGAAAGGTATAGGTGTAAGAGTAGAAAATATAGATGTTTAAACTGATTCCAAAGGTTAGTTTAGTGTTGAAAAGTACAAAACACAAGAAAGGATGAACATTGATGGAGCTGTTATTTTAGACTCAAAGGGTCCCCTTGCCTGTGCACATTCAAGCCAAATAAGATGAGAGCGGGAGATTTTGCAAAGAAAGTGAAGTTTCTTTTAAGGAGTTGGTGCCAAGTTGAGACACAGGTGAGCTAGTGCTCTCAAAAACCTGGTTCTCTAATGGCCTCTCGTGGCTGGGTTATATAAGGGAAAATTCATTAACCATGGTTACTAGGAAGCTGGGGTTGGGGGTTCTACTAATCTAAGGCAGGGAGCAATTGATCATGGCATCAGGTCCTAATGTCAGTCATGGTATTGGTCCATCCAGTTTCCAGGAAATACTGTCCATGGGGTCATTCTGCTTTTATAATCTGGAGCTGAAACATAACTGAGGTCAGCATGTTATCTTTGTTTTTTTTTTTGTTGTTTGTTTGTTTTTATTAGTTTCAGGTGTGCAAAACAATGTACTAGACATTTACATCCCTCACAAAGTGATAACCCCCCTCTCCCAATCTACTACCTCTCTGACATCTTATACAGCTGTTACAATTCCATTGACTCTATTCCTTAAGCTGTGGAGACCACTTCATGGACAGTGTAAATGCCTGACCACAGCAGTGTATACCTGAAACTGAAGCTGAATAACTGAATGCCAACTATAATTATATATATATGGTCAAAGGATGTGGAGTACAGCTTAAGGTATTACTTTGTTTTACTAAAACCTTTTACTAGTTTGAGGTTTAGTTTAGTTATTATATCCTGGTCATGGTTGATAGACCTGATGCTTTATTCTTAACTGAGTTTGACCCTGACCCAAACCTAATGTCCTAAGAGCTTAATGATTAAAAGGAGTGGATACAGTATATGTACAGGTAGAACCATCTGGGGAAAGAATGCACGGAATTAACGGTTCTATCAGGCTAAACAAAGCTAGCTTGTATTAAAGCAAAATACATGCTAAAGAAATGAAGTTCATGTGTGGTTGCAGAGGTTTTCCTGGAGTATGTGTGACCCAGGGTGAATATGAAAGACAATAAACAGTGTTTTCATAGACTTAGAGAAGGTGAGGGTTAAAGGACAGGGACTAGGGATCTCAAGGCCAAAATCCAGAGGCTGTGAAGTCAAAAAGTGAGCATGCCTGAAAGAACATTATGCTACAGATTTAGAGTCTGGCAATAGACATGTTGGTACGTATTTAGGTAGAGATTGTTGACATTGTTAATTTCATGGCTTTATAGATCTTTTCAACAGCAATATTAGGTATTCATTTGTTTATTTGTTTCTTTCTTGTTGTCCCCTACTTCAACAACAATATCATTAAGTAAACAAACCATTGTAAAGGCAAAAAGTTTGTTTAATTCATAGCATATCTGCAACTCCTCAAAAAGTCAGAGAAGTAGGTGTTCACTAAATAATTATCACCCTATCAAGAGTGATATACATATATACAGATGATAACAAGAAGTACTGTAATCACTGAAAAAATGAACTATAAGACTACAACTTCTCTGGTCAGAATATATGAACCATTGGACTAAGAAATAATGAGACTAATTTATTATTTCAAAATTTTAATTTACTAAATAAGTGTTATTGTTCAGTACATATTCATTCAAATCATAGAATAGAAATAATTATCCAACTTATTATCCTGTATAATTCAGAAGAGTCAGTGTTCAAACAGAGTCTTTGTGGGCATTTGGAATATTAGCAAGTTCTTTATTTTATAAAGCATTCTTTCTCTGTTAGGATAGTGCTCATTCACGTTATAAATTTGACTTGGGATTTTTCTGGTCCTTTTTTGATGAAGAGTTTCAGAATTTTATCTCGTATCTGCTTGTTTTTCATCACATACACAATGGGGTTCATCACAGGAGGAATGAGAAAATGCATGTTGGCCATGGTCACATATACGTGTGAGGGAAGTTTTGGGCCAAAGCGGTGCAGTATAGACAGGCAGAGCATGGGTGTGAAGAAGAGGATCACAGCACAGAGGTGGGAAATACAGGTGTTAAGAGCCTTGAGACAGCCACCATAGGATGCAATGCTTAGTACAGTTTTCAGTATCAGAATATATGAAAAAAGAATTAGGAGGAAATCAAGTCCCATAGTGGAGAGCAGCACAAATAGTCCATAGATGCTATTAATCCTAGTGTTGGTGCAGGAGAGCTTTATAATGTCAGGATGCAGGCAGTAGGGATGAGAAAGCACATTTGAGTGACAGAAGCACAGCCTCCTCAAAAGGATAGGAAGGGGCACCTGTATAGTCAAAGTTCGCACTACAATGGCCAGACCTATCTTGGCAATTACACTACTGGTAAGGATGGAGGAATAATGCAATGGATGAGAAATGGCTACATAGCGGTCAAAGGCCATTGCCAGTATGACAGCAGACTCAAAATCCTGGAAAGTGTGGATAAAAAACATTTGGGTGAAGCAAGCTGAGAAGGTGAGCTCTCCAGCATCCAGCCAGAAGATCCTCAGCATTGTGGGGAAGGTGAAAAGGGACAGACCCAGATCAGAGGCAGCTAGCATGGCAAGGAAGAGGTACATAGGCCCATGGAGGGTATGCTGTTGCCAGATAACTGCAATGATGGTCATATTGCCTACCAAAGTAACGAAGAACATGGCACAGAAGGGTATGGAAATCCAGACATGTGTAGCCTCCAGCCCAGGTATGCCTGTCACCAGGAAGGTGGAGAATATTGAGTTGGTATTGTTGATAGGAAACATGACGCCAGAGCTGCACGCCTTTCCTAGAATGAAATATATTGTCTCAGGCACAGACGTTAAAATTCGACGAGCTTTTAATTGGCTACTCATAATAGCTTTTATTTTAAACTGACCCTGATATACCTCTACTATAAAATTAAATGCTGTTTCCTAACATAGAGCATCTGAGCCTCTAGATTTCTTTATTTGTTTTCTTTCTATCACCATATATGTGATCCCTTTTACCTTCATCATAGACTTCTTTTCTCAACAATTTCCCCAGATATTATGAATTATTGAAGGGAAATTAATAAAAAAGTACATTTGGTATTTAATTTACCTGTCATTTAATTGACCTAATGATATTTTAAAATGAAAAATCCAAAATAAATAATGTGCTTTAATTACATTTCTTTTAAAAATTAACACAAATTCATACCTGCTATTTTAATTACAGTAGTATATCATTTCTTACTGCCTGGCCCACCTTGATACATATTAGACACTGCTACTCAAACTGTTGACCATGGGCATTTTTCTGCAATGGAATGAGTGCAGAAAATGAGAATAAAATTTGCATTTAGAAATGTTTGCATTAATGTGACATAATATATCTTTGTTTCTTTAATTTAATAATAATTATCAGTGTACAATAATAATAGTATTGCATTTTGGATGTTTTTTCATTTCTTTTTTCCTAAATACCATTTTAGTTATATTTTACAAATAATTATTTTGTGACTGAAATTCTTAAAATGTACCTTTACTACATAGTTTATGTAACAATGTTACAGGATAATTAATTGTTGAATGTAAGCATATTATTTTTATTCAATTGAACATGAAAAGAAACAAAAAATAAACATTGTTTTATTTTTTTAAATTCATGATTTTAGGCTCTTTTTTAGAGAGCTAATATTTTAAATTTCCGTTAAGATATGCGTATGTTTCATATAGTTACTATATAGTTGTGTAACAAATAGTTCATTCTTAATAACAATAAAAATATTAAACAATAATTATTTTATTGATTTAATTTAATATGGATATGGTTATTTATTCATCTAAACATTTAATAAATATTAATTATTTTCCTTTATATGCCTGACTATAAGCTTTGTTTAAGATTATAGCAAAGATCTAAGAAATCACAATTAGCAACTTATATTAAAGAAATGAGAAGCCTGGTTAGCATTCAACTATGATGTACAATATGTCAGAAGTGAGAACATTTTCATGGTCTATGTTACCAAAACTTATTTCCAGATAAAATCAGTTGTGGATACACTGAGTCTTCTTCCCACAAGCTAAGTATACATTTTTTTCTGAGTCCACCCATCACCGCATTCTGTATTTATCAACCTAAACAGACATTGAATATATATATATATATATATTTCTTATATCTTATATAGTCATTCCCATAAGCAATAAGCCTTAGTCATTCCCATAAGCAATAAGCCTTACAAATAGTGCATATACTAATAGTACCAATCCCTCACCTAACCTCAACTCACTAATGTAGTTCTTGGTATTATTTGTGGGCCTTTGTAGAGATGTTCATTTTCACACCTTCATTCCCTGCATGCAGCATACAGTCCTTAGCTGCAGTGGCCTTAGTATTTTCAGCTGCTTTTATTCAAACTCCCCTTAAGTCTGATCTTTGGTCAAAGTAACATTTTTAGAGAAAATAGTAATATTAAAAAAAATAAAAGAAGAAACAAGAAAAGATCTTTTCTCTAAAGTCTTACTGCCTAGCCCTGGACAAGGCTAGTCAATTTTTCAAAATCTCAATCTGAGGGTTTAGAATAAGGATTGAGAACAAGAAACAAGGATCCTGTTCACTTGTTCCTGCTTTCATCTGTCAGGTTAGTCAATTTTTCAGAATCTCAGTCTGAATCTGTTTGGATGAGACTTTTAGAAAAAATAAGAAGGGATTAACTAAAATGCTATCCATTATCTTTAAAAAATTAAGAAAATTGGAATTAGCTTTAGAAGCTTATTACCATTTTTCTAATCTTGAATTTTGTTATGAAAAATAGAGAAAGTGGAAGGGGGGTCTAGGAAACTGTCTTTGTTGGATAAGAGCACATTTGCTTAGTCAAATCATTGTGCCTTCCAATATTAAGGGTCAGGTTTCTTCTCAACGCTTTTTCTTATCCATGAATTTTTAAGTATTTTCAGAATCTATGCTCTTTGGTCTCCCAAAGAGTATTCATGTTCAAGGATGAGGCTGATTGGTTTTCATAGTCAATGTTAACAGTTGGGTAGTTTTGTACTTCTCTAGTTCAGGAATACATGAAACCCACTTCTGTTTATTTGGTTCAACACCATTGTCCAAATATTTCAGGTTCTTGAGGGAAACAAATTTAAGTGCAAATATTTAAGTGCAAATATTTTCACAGAAATGTCTAAACCGCTGTGATTCCTTGTATTATATGCTAGAGTTTCTCTACTCACTAATTTATCCAAAGGCTCTTTGATTTTAGTCCTTTTTCCAAATTCAAGTAAACAATATTTTCTTTCTCACCTGGCATCTCAAGGCAGGAGGCTTGCTAATGTCCTAAAGGGACAGCTTTCTCTTTCACGTCCAAAATCAAGAATCCTTGTGACCTGGTTTGAGCTTCTGTATTATTCAAGCAGCTATCTCCTGAGGATAGTAATCTCCTGGGAAGTCTCTTTCTCTTCTTGATTTAAAGTCTACCTTTCATTTCTACCTGAGAATGCTCCATAAATGACCGAAGTACTGGGTACTGTTTTGTATCAGGTGAGTTGAAAATCACTCATTAATTCTTGGTGTAATCTCCACTCACTTCAAAGTTATTTTTATAACATAATATCTATAATTTGGGTTTATTCATATTTTATTCATATTCATTTGGGGTTTCTCAAAAGTTAATTGTGTCACAGGCATCTGTTTGAACACTACTGTTGTTCAATTCCTATTATATGTTTCAATTATGAAACCCTATTGAATGCATCTAGAAATTACCTTAGAATTCTGAAATGGTAATCTATCTATCATTTTCTATCATCATTCCACATCTTACCCATACACACACCACTCACTTTACACAAACACATACACATAACTGTATGTCAAGGGACTTTTTATGTAATGTAGTTTCAAACAAAAATATGGGCATAATCTTTCAGGCTAGCAAAACACATAGTTTTAAAATGACATTCCAATGATGGTCAAATTTCCATGAATTCAGTTAGAAATACTGTGACTATAGAAGGAGACTCTTCTTATGGTGAGTCATGCTTGTGAATTTAGAAAGCTCTTCTATGTGTCTTTTATTTTTACCTTTTTACATATAAAAACACGTTTTTCCTCACATCAACCCAGCAAATCACTGTTATCTTTGAAGAAACTGAAATTCAAATAAATTTATTGTCCCTATATCAGACAATTAATATGTAGACAGTCTAGGATTCAAAGATCATTCATGGTTCAGAGCACATCCTTCTATCAAAATATACTTCAAAATAACATCAAAGTTATAATTTACATTGGTCTGACTTTTATTGGTAAAGTATCTCCTCTCTAAAGCAACAATATTGATTTTTCTCTTCTATGGAGAAGAAGAAATTACATGATAATCACTTAAGTGCAAATGTAAGTTAATCTGCTATCTCACCTGATTCTTCTCAACCTGAAATTTTCTATACCCAAAATAAAATACTGTGGAATTGAAGCCACTAATGTATGTAAAATAAAGTACCTCCGAGAAGTGTATATTATTCAAAGAGGAGAAGTAGCTTGCCATTTTTCTGGGTGTTATGTCATTTTTGTTTGTTTAATTGAAGGTAGCCATATTAAAATATGTATTATATTAATATCTTGTAATTCATTAAATTTTCTTTGTAACTTAGATTAAAATAAAATAGGCAACTTTCTTTCTACTTAAAGTTGTGAAAACCCATAACCTTTGGAAAAATTATAAGTAAGTGAGGGACTAGGAACAAGTGGAAGATGTTGCCATATAAGTGGTTCCTAAAATATGAGAACAGATTCTTAGATGAGCTGTTCAAATTAATAGAGTTTGACCATATCCAGAAAAAAGAGTATTTCTTATTCTTATTTTTATTCTTCTGTTGATTTATCAGATATATCGAGGCCTAGCAGAGAGAGGAAATTAAATAAATATTACATCAGTATTTATAAATCTAGCTATGTACTATTTATTCAAAATATATATTAATAATTTTATGTATTAATGTATTAATGACTGTGTCTGTGCATAAGGCATTATAGTGAACAATGACTATATGAAATGACATTACAGAATTCATCAATTAATTTAACCTCTCAGGGGCCTTTGAGAATAACTGAAAACATCTAGAATTTCAGAGTTAGACTAAAAAACATAGCACCATCCAACTCCAACTTTAATAAATATAAAAATTCCTTCTATTCCTATTAGTGAAATGGTAAACAGAACTGATAATTCCTAGATCCACACAGATTATATGCAGACTATGAACTGAATATACTTGTGTCAACTTTTTAATTTGTTTAAGAAAATTCTTGTCAAACAGTTAAAGATGTAAAGCAATAAATAACTTCACTATTTGTCTCATTAAAGTCCTGAAAATAAATTTATTCAAATAATCATTATGCTCCTGTAGGAAAGTGGAAATTATTTGAGAATAATAGATTGCTCACATAAGAAAACAGTTTAGGTCACTTATCAAACAACAGTTTATTTACCAAGACTACTTTCACTTCCCAAATCACATTGTCTCCATCAAATCTAAACTATTTTGTCAAAAGATATCTCAAAATCTTCAATGCATACCCCAAAACCCTGTAAACATCCCAACCTGACTACCTCTTTTTTTTTGTAATACTACTAACGCTATATCAAAGTAGAGTTCTTTCAGTGCAATTAATAAATTATGGATCTAATCTATACTTGTCTTTCCACCATGGTTCAAGACCTACAACTCTTGAGTCTCCTGCTTAGAGATCTCCATAACGCAATAGTGAAGTAAATTTCATGTTGTGTCTGAGCTCCAATTTCTTTACATTGAGCTCCCAAACGCTGAGATTATTATAAATGTGCAACACTTGCT
Source organism: Rhinolophus sinicus (assembly GCF_036562045.2). Classification (NCBI taxonomy): domain Eukaryota; kingdom Metazoa; phylum Chordata; class Mammalia; order Chiroptera; family Rhinolophidae; genus Rhinolophus; species Rhinolophus sinicus. The sequence continues at coordinate 121,940,447 of NC_133756.1, forward strand.
TTTAAGTAATCCTTTTGTATTTTATTGGATTAGAAAGCTTTTCCCTGGTGCAAATTTCTCTTATTAATAGACAAACTTTTGTCTTTCTCTCTGCAGTTATTGCTAATTTTTGTGAGTATAGAAGAAAAATTTCATGTGATGAAAGCACACATGGGGCAGATAAGTCTGTCCTTGAGATGGTTCCAAGGACTGATGAAGACAGAAGATCTCCACAGTATAGCTGACTTAAAAACAAATTTTTCCTTGAGTAATCTATCAAAAGCTTTATGAGAACTTGTTTCATAAAACAATAAAAATTATCAATGTATGTTTGCTAAATTCATATCTTCCACCAAGAAAAAAAGGAAAGTTAACAACGCAATTACAGCTTGTAACGCCATGACTCTTAAAGAAACTCTTTGTATTAATAAATTATAGCTCTTTCTGCCTTTTCAGTTTTCTAAAATCACTGTGCAATGTTGGTTACATCACCAATCATGACCCTGAATCATCCATTGTGTTGCTGGAGTAGACTGGATTCCTGAGGGCAAAACACATGTAGGTATTAGAAAGAAGCTGGCTCAAAGTTATGGTCCAGGGCAGAGACAAGTTCTATTCAATTACACTATATAGTGTCATATATCTATATCTATATCTATTTTTATTTCTATCTCTGTCTCCCTATTTATAAACAGATAATTATATGTATATTCATTTCAACACTTATTCATCTCACTCCTTCCAAATTGGGGTCCTTTCTTTTAATCTTACAATTCTGGATGAGGTGGGTACATAAAGGAGTGCTGGATCTTTGCCATCTAGTGTAGGTATATCCATACAGTCCTACTGTTTTCATAGTATTTCATATATACAAATTAAAAAAAAATGACTGAATACTTTCTAGCTTCAAATGAGTGATTTTACGACTCTGTTGGAGAAACATTCTTTTACTTGATCAGTCTAAATTTTTGTTAATAACAGAGTGTTGTCTAAGAAAAGCATGAGATTTGGCAATGGGGGACCTGCATTTAATTTTCAGCCTGATTATTTACTATACGTGCAGGTGAACAAAGTGACACAACTCTCTGGACTTCAATTTCCTCATCTAGTCAATGAAAAATAATAATAAATCTTTGTGGATTTAGTAGATTGGGGCCAGGGGGTTATCACTTTGTAAGGGGTATAAATGATAAATGTCTAACTATTACAGTGTTTTGTACACATGAAACTAGTTAAAAAAAGAAAATAAAAAATAAAAATAAAAGAAATTATATATCAGAAAATGTTTTTTTAAACTTGATAAATTCTATAGCAATGGAAGTCGATACTAAAGGCAAATTTTCCCATGCATATGCATCTCCCTTTCTAACTGGGCAGTGGACAGGAGTCAAGGATTGCATATTCCTTCATATACTTGTATTTGACTCAGATTTAACACAGAATAAATGGTCTTAGAAATATTTGATGATAAATTGCTCTATTTCCCCCCTTTATGGATTTTGTGCATTTTTCAGGAGCATGTTCTCTCAACACTAAAGCATGGACCACCCCTGCTCTGATAATCGCACTCCCACAAAAATTCATACACTTAATAAGTGGAAACTTCAACAATATCCCATATTTTTATGGTTTGTTTGTGTCTGTCAGAGCAGTCTCTGTGTGGATTGCTGCCACTAATAGAGCTGTTTTTAATTCCCCAGGATTGTCTAAGACAGGTAGGAAATAAAGAAGGACATCAAAATGATGGGGTTTTAGAGCAAGATGACCTGAGTTTGAATCTCAGCTTGGTTAGATACTAGCTGTGTGAATTTAGACAAGTTATTCAACGTATTCGTGCCATAGTTTCTTAATGTGTGAAATGGAGATCATACTAGTAGCCATTTTGTTGGGTTATTGTTATAAATAAATGGTATTTTGTAAGGATTAAATTGTGTAAAATGATAAACACAAGATATAGCTCATGATAAATGTTCCAAAGTTATTTTAATAATATAAATAGCATGGGGGCTAAAATGTGTCCTTTTGATTAAAAACCCAGGTGATTGAAGCTGTCACTGTGATCAAATAGACTACATGTAGCTGTATCTTCCTTAGATACAGCTAAGGAAGAGATTCAATACCAAGAACGCTTCTCTTCATTTTGTTTAAATCTAAATGATACACTTATAATAGAACTGAATTTTCCCATCTGATATATTTTTGCCTTTATTTTATTTTTTTGCTTTGAGCTCCTTGTCTCTGATTGAATTTTAGATTTGTTTATCTAAAGGAGAATGTATCTGTGACCTAATTTCATTCCAACCTATATGGATAACAGTTCAGAGTTCTGAAATGTCCCTACCAGGTCTAGTTGATTGGCGGCATAGGTGAGGCTATAGCGCAGATAGTTCTTCATGTCTAGTCCAGTTCTCTTTCCAGTGTACCATGCAAGCTTGAGACAGTCTGCCTGATTTACTTCCTTAGTGGTTCCAAAGACATGTGATATATCAAACCAATTACATCAACCCTTTCTAATCCTCCATCTCTTACTCTATTCCTTAATATTGATTAGTGGTATCACTAGTTTTCTCCAGACAATGTGTCTCAAATGTTTTATTACCTTTTATTTATCCCTCACTTAAACCATCATCTGGAATTGTCCATTTTATTAATTTTTTAAACATGTTTCTTCTCTATTTCCTGTTTTCATTGTTAAGGCCATGTTCTTTGTTCTGTTTTGGTCCTTTGCAAAAGCGTCCCAGAGCAACTCCTGGTAGCTGCCGTCCTTCTCTTCATTTCATGTTGCTGTCTTCTAAACTATATTTACTCAACAAAATGTATTATGTCACACAGAAATCATGGAACTTAAGACATATTGATGGAGAATAATATGAAATATGTAATTAGAAATATTATAGGTGTGCTATTGGGAAACAGAATGAAAAATAAGCATAAAAAGACGTCTCTGAAAAGATGAATCTTAAACTCTGATCATAGTATGTTCTTCTTAAAACTTTGGTATATATTAGAGACTTCATAAAAATTGTTGAATAATAAATCAATTCTTAGTATAGAACTACACTAAACCCAAAGTCTTTAGCTCGACTTTCAAAATTCTGAGTCTTCAAGGTACAATCTACTTGTCCAGTCATATTTCTCATGTCTCTAAGACCTCAATGTGCTAGATGACTTGATTTTTAGCCTGCTGACATTCCTTATTTTGGCTTTTCAACTTTGTAGCTTGTTCTTTCCAAAGTTAGCTTCTTGAAAGCCTAAAGTTTTTTTTATTTTTTTTAAAAACAGATCTAATGACAACCCCTCCGCTAATCTTTCCACCATCCCCCTAGTTAAAAGTAGTGTTTTCTGTGTTATACATATGATTGAATATCTCCTATCATTCTTATCCTGATTTGACTTGAGGGGTAGTTATTTGTGTTCATGTTTCATGATACTCACAAAGGTAGGACATTCTGGAAATAGAAGATATTTATGGTTTATACTTGATTTCTACTTTAGCATTGTTTGATATACAGAGCAAACTTAAAGAAATGTTCATAACTTATTTATGTCTTGCATGTGTTTGCAACTCTTGTATTATTATCTTATTATCTATAAGCTGCCTTTTTTTCCCTCCAGTAATAATATTAAAGTTTGAGCAGAAAAGAAAAAAAAAGAAGGGAAGGAAAAGAGAAACATTTGAACACATGATGTCAGGGATAAATGGGAGAAAAAAAGCATTATAGGCAAAAAGAAGGGAAGGAAAAGAGAAACATTTGAACACATACTGGCAGGGATAAATGGGAGAAAAAAAGCATTACGGGCAAGAGAGAAGGGAAGGAGGAATGCAATGTGTGTGGAATATGAGAGTATACTGTCTACTGAGTTAGAATGATGTCATATGAGTGTTTACTTGGACAGTAGTGGTTTTACTGAAGCACATGTATACTGGAACAATGCAAAGAGAGAACATGGTTCTAATATAATATGCACAGCTTTAAATTAATACAACTTTGTGCAAACCTAGGACTATATAGACTTCTATTTTTCTTTCTATCTAAGTTATTTTTGTTTGATGATAAAAGGTTTCATACTGAATTATAGTCGCTGATATAGTGATCTTGAGCTCCCAAAGGGGCCAGACCAATAGTGTGAACACTGGGGCTCCAGGAAATAAAGTGTGATTAATCACCAGAAATGGAGAAGGAGACAAGGAGAAAAACTAGGATGTTCAAGAGCTTACAAGAGACTTTCATGTATGATGCTAAGTCAATAAGTATAATGTATTGGCTGTAGTGCCTAGCCCAAGTTATGAAACCATGAAATGTTTATTATTATTTTCATTACTATCATTATGATTATCAGTAGCATTAGTAGCATTAGCCCTATAAAGTCATGGTAACTTTCATGTCAATGAAGCCTATCTGGCTTATCATCCTTGAATCATTACTGATTATCAGTCCTTTCTTAAGACAATAACTTTAATGCAAGACCAAGATTCACACTCAACATGATACAATAACCTCAATTCTTCTTCTTCTTCTTCTTCTTCTTCTTCTTCTTCTTCTTCTTCTTCTTCTTCTTCTCTCTCTCTCTCTCTCTCTCTCTCTCTCTCTCTCTCTCTCTCTCCCCCCCCCCCTAGGGTTCACTATTAGAGGACAGAGTAAAAGATAACAACCTCTTCAAACTGTACCAATCTGAGAGACATCTGGTACACGATGATTGGAATACCAGGACTAGAAGACGCACAACACATGGATCTCTAGTCCCATCTGTTCCATGTGCATGGTTTCTGTCATAGGCAATGACCTCTTATTGTTCCTGATTTTTACTGAGCATAGTTTTCATGAATGCATGTACCTTCTCCTCCCTCTGTTGTCCCTCGCAGATATCTTTCACTCCACAGTCACCACACCAAAGATGCTAACAATCTTCTGGTTCCAAGATAGAGGTATTTCTTATGGTAGCTGTCTGTCCCAGATGTTTTTCCTACACTTCATCTTTGGGGCAGAGTCTGCCATATTGCTGGCTATGGCATTCAATTGGTATGTAGCCATCTGTTATCCACTAAGATATGCTACTATTCTAACCCCCTCAATCACTGGAAAAATGGGTTTTGCATCTGTGATTAGGAGTTTCTTCATCTGCTTTCCCTTGGTTTTACTGGTTTATCGGCTTACTTACTGTTACTGTAACCTTATTTTCCTCATTCCTGGATGTGGTGTTTATCATCATCTCTTATGCCCTTATACTCTATACCGTGTTCAAAATTCCTTCTCAAAGTGCTTGACTCAAGGTTCTGGGTACTTGTGGCTTCCATGTTTGTGTTATCCAACTGTTCTATACCCTAGCCTAAAATTGTATTGGATATCTTATATCATGCCAGCATTGGGAGAGGATAATAATAGTAAATGTTTGAGAAAATGAGATCATGTTAAAATCTTACTCTTTTTGCTGATTTTGTTCAGACAAGAACACCTTAGATTCTGTGCAATATTAAGTTTTGCTACAAGAGGCTTAAAGTATAATTGATTGAGTGTGATCATTTAATCAGGAAATACTAATTTTAGGCAATAGGATATAGTATAGTTGTGTGACTAAGAGGGAAATCTCTGAAGTCAGCCTTCCAATAATCAAATCTCTACTCCATTCGTTCTAAGTATAAAATCTTAGGGAAAAAAATTTTTTTAATCTTAGGAAAATTATTGTATCTATATGTCCGTGTTTTTTAATTGAGGCAGTATATATAAAGCACTTATAATAATATCTGAAACATAATAACAAATGTTAGAGTCAGGGAATTAAGAGAAAATGGGTCATGTTTCAGGGCTTACAGAGTATACACCAACATTATGGATGGGTCACTAAGTGGACCAAGAGAAAATAATGAGTCAACATTGAGCAGAGGGTACAGAAAGGATAAAATCCCAGACTGAGAGAGGAGGTAGTAAGATCAGATTCATTTAATGACAGTCAGCCAAGTATTGCAGACTTAGACCAGAGACTCATCCAGTTGTTCCATCCAATTCCTGGAACAACTGGCCTCCCCTTTAATGCAGGGGGATAAGGGACTTGGATGGGGGTAGGAGTGAGTAGCATAGATCTATGAAGGAAATCAATAGTATAGCAGAGAATATCAATTACCAATTGACAGGAGAGTTTTTTGTTTGTTTGTTTGTTTGTTTTTTAATAAATTAGGTTACACCACAGCAAAGATATTTTTTTAACTTAAAAACTTTAATTGAACTTTAAATGGAAGGTTGGAATTTCAGACAACCATGGACATAGAGTTTCTCGGAACAAGAAAACACTAAAAATTAAACAAAACAAAATTCACCACATCTGACTTTTTGAGTATAAAGTACACATCCTATTACATAGGTTTTGGTATATCATAGTATGGGCTGACAGAATGGTCTATTAAATAATTGTTTCCACTTTTAATTCATTTGAAAGCTTTATTTACATAATACATAATTTAAAACTCTTAACTCCCACCATAAACACCACGGCCAACAAAAACAAATAGAACAATAGGAAAATCACTGCAATGTAAAATGAAACAGTAGTAGCAGTAGAAAATGTGCTGTGAAACTAAATTCCCCCCTATTATTTTCTAGTAATTTAAAATCCCTTTACCTCAATTTCCTCATCTGCAAACTTAAATGATTATAATTTAACTCAGAGATTTGCTCTGAAGATTAATAACAAGATCACTACTTAGTGCTTCCATGGTGCTTGACCTATTATTGGCATCTGGTAAATATAAACTAAACGTTATTTCTGACTATCATTATTATTACTGTGCTTGTTGTACTATTAGTAGTAAAGATATAAACATTAAAAATAAACTGTACAAATTTTGAGAAAATGCTTTCAGAATCATAGGGAGTTTACACTTATAACAGTTTTATTCAAAATCAAAACTATGAAACACTAAAATGCCAACCAATTGATGAACGAATAAATTTGCTGTAGGTGATACAGTGAAATAAGACTCAAAAATAAAATGAAGTGTGGATACAGTCAGTAACAAGAATGAATTTCAAAAGCATTATAGTAAGTGAGACTCCAAACATAAAATATAACTTTATTTATGATTTAATTTACATGACCTACTCTTAAAAGCAAACTGTATGACAGAAATCAGATTAGTAGCTGCCAGGCACTTGGGGCTGTAGGAGGAGACTGACCACAAAGAAGTAAAATGCATTTTTGTAGGTGATAGAAATATTTTATACTTGATTGTGGTGGTGATTACATAACTATAAAATTTTTTCAAAGCTCACCAAACTATACATGTACATCTAAGCAGAGTGAATTACTATTTGTATTTGTGCATCAAAAAACTTGCCTTAAATGTATTCAATAGATAATATAAATATCATTGTGGTAATACTTTGAGGAAACTTCTAGATAACAACAGAGTCCAAATGTGTGCACAGAGTCCAAATATTACTATCCATGATTTACTTTGATGATTTTTCTACTACTATTTTTATATAAATGTTTTATAATAGTTACATGACCATTTAATAGAGTTAAGATTTAAAAAGTACAGAAGAAAGGTAGGAAAGAAAGCTATAATGTGATTTGAAACTGAAACAGAAAATATATCCAAATCCCATCACTTATTATCTCCTAGAGTAGGACATATCATTTAACCTTTGTGTGTTTTAAACTATCCATGTATATAATAGAAAATAATATCTACTACAGAGTCTTGATGGGGAGATATATTAGAAACATATTTATATTACTTGGCCATAGTAACACGCTATGCTATTTTGTTCTCTTTTTAAACTGGGGCCAGGGATTTAAATGAGATGTGGCCTCATACTAAACATTTTCAAATTGTTTCTAAATGGTTGTTTCTATTGGTATTATTATTTGGATAAACAAACTAATCACAAAAGTTTCTTTCTATTCTGGCAATTACTGGTTGTTTATATCTCCAGTTCAACTACTACTCATAGGATAGAAGCAAGGAAAGAGTATTTGGTGGGCAAAAAGTATCAGATTAGTTTTTGTTCTTTATTTGTTTCACAACTTTTTAAATCATCCAAATAGTTCAATCTCCCTATGATGCTTACTCCATTACATGACTATGTGGCTAAACTGGATAACAGGGAATGGTGGCTAAACAATAAACAAGAATGCTACCTAGAGTAGTTAAAATGACTAAGACAATTGTTGATCTTTTAGTAAGTACTAAAGGGCTTTACTCAGTAAAACTTACTTTTTCCATATTGGGAGGATCCAAAACAATTCTCCCACAAGATATGAATTAAGATATATGAATCTTAATAGCTAATCTGTCTCACACATTAATATGATTCTCAGTCCATTATATATGTATTTTATGATTTATAAAATTAATCATAATATAACCCATGTAAATGTCACTGACTTATGGTGGCTGTGGGAAAAATGGAAAGGAAAAGTATTTGCAACATATAAAACATTATACAAATAAAAGTCATTAAATTCATTTTATTTATTAACTCTTACCCTTTTGAGATCCACTTGTTGACTTTTAAATATTCATATTTGACCTCAACACCTACATTACTTTCAAGTAAAACAATCTCTGGACTCTCCTTCGTATTTGCTGGGTCTTGATGCTATAAATAATGGGGTTCATCAAGGGTGGGAAAAGGATATAGATGCTGCCCATGAGGACATGAACTAATGGTGAGAGGTGTTTTCCAAAGCGATGCACCATGGTCAGACCAATGATCGGAATGTAGAAAACTGAAACAGCACAGATGTGAGATACACAGGTCTGCAAGGACTTGATTCTCTCCTCCTGTGATGCAATAGCTAAAACTGCATGCAAGATCATGATGTAGGAGATAAGTATGAGCACTGCATCCAACAACAGGTTGCTAATCACCAGGGCCAGCCCATAGATGCTGTTGAAGCGGATGTCTGAACAGGCCATCCGAATTAAGTCCTGGTGCAGGCAGAAAGAGTGAGAGAGGACGTGGGGACGGCAGTAATTTAAGAACTTTAGGCGAATGATGACTGGAGGTATGAGTAAAGTACTCCTACATAAGATTGCTATCCCGATTTTCATGATTTTGTCTTGAGTTAGGATGGAGGAGTAGCGTAGTGGGTGACAAATGGCAATGTAGCGGTCAAAGGCCATCGCAAGGAGGACAGAGGACTCCATAAAGGACAGACCATGGATGAAATAGGACTGGGCAATGCAGGCATCCAGGCTGATCTCTTGAATGAATCCCCACAGGATTCCCAGCACTGTATACATGGTGGACAGCCCCATGCACAGGTCAGTGAGGGCCAGCATGGCCAGGAAGTAGAACATGGGCTGGTGCAGGCTCGGCTCAGTTCGGATCACATGGAGCACCAGGCAGTTTCCCAGGAAAACTATAGCATAGATGGAAGTGAAAGGGATGGAGATCCAGAGATAGTCAACTTCCAGGCCAGGAAAACCAGTGAGAATAAATCTGGAACTATTGAAGTCCGAGATAGAGATAGCAGACATTAAGAGAGAATTGGAATATTTCTAGAAAGATATTGCAAATTAGATCAGTTTATAATCCCCTACTTTCTAGTAACGTTTGTCTGTTTTTGAGAAGAAAATGAAATATACTATAATACAGTTCTCTTTAGTGTAATAAACTCAGCAAAATCTATAGAAACCTGACTCTTTATCCTGAAGGCCAAATATCTGTTATCTAGACACAGAGTTTCCAGTGCTAGTGACTACCAATACCTGGAGACTAGGGAGTTTTATGCATAAGCAATAATGTTAATGGACACATGGGATTTGGAATGAACTTCTGGGAGCATCTGTTTTTATGTAAAGGAAGATAATACATTATCACAGGTGTCTACTGCTGCCTGGCTGGCAGCATCCTCAGAAAATGTGAAATTATGAGTAATTTTTCTCTTGGGTGCCACATATGTTCCTCTTACTACCCCCAAAGGGTCATAAGATTCCCAAATGAAATGGACTGGTTAAAACAATCTAACTTTGCAGAACATAAAATTAGATCAGAGAAACTTAACAAAATGGAATCAAAAGTTTCATTGCACATTTCACCTTGTTTAGCCCCTCTTTAAGTGATTTACTTTTGCACAGTTATATTAACTGTACTTTTTATTCTTTATATTCCACATTTTTTTTTCTTCTCTATTTTCATGCATCTCTTTATCCTACAGGAGATTTCTATCTTTTCTGACCCTTGCAATAATTTTACCTTCTATATCTTTCTATATAACATAAGTAACATATATTTTAAACTGGAAATTATTAAATCAATATTTGATCTTGAGTAAATAGTAGGAATGGAGTGGTTAGAGCACATGGTTTGATATTTATTTAATGTTCAAAAATATTTTCAACATGTCTTCTAAAGCAACTATGCCATTGACACTCTGACCAGTAGTATATGAAAATTACAGTTCCTCCATATCTTGGCCAATACTTAGAATAGTTACAATGTTGTTTTTTAAATTTTGCTTTGTTATATTAACAGCCATGTAGTGATATATCATTGTGGTTTTAATTTATACTTCCTCTATGACACATACTTTTTTGCATCTTTTCATATGCTTATTTGTCATATATACATCTTCTTGATGAAGTGCCTATGTAAATAATTTTCCCTTTTGTGATGTTGTTTTCTTCTTATTAAGTTTGGAGAATTCTTTAAATATTTTAGTTACAAAATCCTTAGCAGATATATGATTTTCATATTGTTATACTCAGTTTGTAAATTGTTTTTTCTTTCTCTTAACTGTGACCTCCCCCCAAAAAAAGTTTTTTTTAAATTTTTATTAAATTTATTGGGGTGACATTGGTTAGTAAAATTATATAGATTTCAAATGTACATTTCTATAATACATCAACTATATATTGTACTGTATATTCACCACCCAGAGTCAGTTCTCCTTCCTTCACCATATATGCAAACCCCTTTTCCCTCTTCTACCATCTCTCTCCCCCCTTACCCTCTGATAACCATCAAACTGTTGTCTGTGTCTATGAGTTTTTGTTTCTTTGTTTGTTTACTTTGTTCATTTGTTCAGTTTTGTACCCCACATGTGAGTGAAGTCATATGGTTCTCAACTTTTTCTGTCTGACTTATTTCACTTAGCATCATAATCTCAAGATATATCCATGTTGTCACAAATGACAGTATTTCATCTTTTCTTATTGTGGAGTAGTATTCCATTGTATATATGTACCACATCTTCTTTATCTAATCATCTATCGAAGGACAGTTTGGTTGTTTCCATATCTTGGCCACTGTGAATAATACCACAATGAATATAGGGCTACATATATCTTAATGGATAAATGTTTCCAGATTTTTTTGGTAGATACCCAGAAGAGATATTGCTCAGTCATATGGTAATTCTGTTCTTAATATTTTGAGGAACCTCCATACTATTTTCCATAGGGGCTGTACCAATTTACATTCCCACCGGAAGTATATGAGGGCTACTTTTTCTCCACAACCTCTCCAGCACTTGTTATAACTTGTCTTATTTTATTTTTGTTATATCTACAAACTCATTGGCAAACCAAAGATCACAACATTTTCTCATATGTTTTATCCTGGAATTTTTGCATTTTACCTTTACATCTATGACCCATTTTGAGTTAATTTTTATATAAGGCTATAATAATCAAAACAGTATGATTCTGTCATAAAAATAGACATGTAGATCAATGGAACAGAATAGAGAGCCCAGAAATAAACCCATGCCTATATTGCCATTTAATCTATGACAAAGGAGGGAAGAATATACAGTGGGGTAAAGACAATCTATTCAATAAATGGTGTTGGAAAAACTGGACAGATGAATGCAAAAAAACTGAAGCTGGACCACCTTTTTATACCATATACCAGAATAAACTCAAAATGGTTTAAAAACTTAAATGTAAGACCTGAAATCATAAAATTCCTAGAAGAAAACATAGGCAGTAAACGCTCTGACATTGCTCTTAGAAATATTTTTCTGATCTATTTCCTTGGGCAAAGGAAACAAAAGAAAAAATAAACAAATGGCATTACACTAAACTAAAAAGTTTTTGCCCAGCAAAAGAAGCCATCAATAAAACAAAAAGACAGCCTACTGAATGGGAAAGGGTATTCACCAATGATACATCTGAGGAGGAGTAAATATCCAAAATTTATAAAAAACTCCTATACTCAACATAAAAAAAATCAAACAGTCCAATTAAATAATGGGCAGAGAACTTGAATAGACATTTCTCTAAAGAGGACACACAAATGGCCAATAGACATGTGAAATGATGCTTAATGTCACTAATCATCAGAGAAATGCAAATTAAAACAGCAATGAGAAGTTACCTCCCACCTGTCTGGATGGCTATCATTAATAAATCAAGAAACAACAAATGTTGGCGAGGATGGGAAGAAAAGGGAACTGTTGGTGTGATTGCCAATTGCTGCAGCCACTATAGAAAACGGTTTGGAGCTTCCTCAAAAAAAATGAAAATAGAACTACTGTCTGACCCAGCAATTTCACTTCTGAGTATTTATCCAAAGAAATTTAAAACACTAATTTGAAAACATATATGCACTCCATGTTCATTGCAGCACTATTTACAATAGCCAAGATATGGAAGCAACCCGAGTACCCATCAATAGACGGTTGGATGAAGTGGTGGGAATGGAATGGAATCAATGTTGTAAAAATTCATGACGGGAATTTGAATTATTAGGTGAAAGTGATATGAATATTTTGTTTGTTTGTTTTCGTTTGTTTGTTTGTGAGAATTTTGCCACCGAAAAGTGTAGTGGTCAAAGTATGATCCATAATCCTCCTTTCCTTATCTCCTTCCCTCCTTTTCTCCTTCCCTTCATTCTTGTTTTCTTCCTTCCATTTTCCTTCATTCGGATGTAAATAATGTTGGATCTGCGGGCAGTTTCTGAGTGTGGGCTAGAATCCTGTCTTGTGAGACCTAAGACAGGAAATAGGAACACAGGAGAGGCAAAGAATTTTAAAAAGAGGATAGTTTATTTAAAGCAAAGGGTCAGAACTCCCGAGTAGGAGGGGCGTCCCGAATAGGGGTGCCCAGTTTGGGGTAAAACCTCCTATTCTTTTTATAACATTTTTTTATTAGTTTCAGGTGCACCAAACAATGTAATAGTTAGACATTTATCATTTATATCCCTCACACAGTGACAACCCCCCTCCCCCATTCACTATCCCTCTGACATCGCACACAGCCGTTACATTTCCACTGTCTCTATTCCTAATGCTGTACTCTGCTTCTTGTAATTATATATCTACATATATATATATATACACATATATATGCATATATATGCATACATATATACACATATACATACATATATATGTATGTATATATGCATATGTATATATATGTGTATATATATATATATATATAGATAGATAGATAGATAGATAGATATATAAAATTGTAGTTGACATTCATTATTGTTCAGCTTCAGCTTCAGGTGTACAATGCAGTGATCAGACATCTACATCATCCCTGAGGTGTTCTCCCTAACGAGACAAGTGTCCATCGGATACCCTACAAAATCTTTACAACATTATTGATCACATTCCCCAAATTGACTATTTTTGCATCTTCTCTTATCCATTTGAAGAAGGGAACTGTTTGAAGAAGGGAACTGGCACTTTCTAATGAAATCAGTCTACCAGGTTTGTTCTGCTTGCCCATCCTAAAGGAATTAGCAAAGTAACCCACTCTTATCTATCAGATCTGCTCCGTTAGTCAGGCCAACATTACTTTTATGATTGACCGCAAGGCATTGTTACATTTTGTCCTGGAGCAAGCAGTGACTTCAAAACCTGGAGTTTTAGGATATGGCTGTCTTTGTTTATTCCACCAGGGACCTCCCTGTCTACCTAACGATATGCTAACTAATCTGTCTCAGTTCCTCCCTCCCTCCCTCTCTTTCTGCCGTCGTGTCTTTGTCTGTCTGTCAGTCTCTGCGTCTCCCTCCTTCCTCTCTTTTTCTCCCTCTTTCCCTCTTATCTCCCTTCCTCCCCCATTTCCTTCCCTCCCCTTCCTTCTCTGTTTGTTTTTACTTATACAACGGATTCATGATTAAATCTTAATTGTATAGTAGTACCACGGTTTTCGAACATCTCTGTTGACGAACATTTTGGTTTATGAATGCTGTAAACTGGAAGTAAATGCTTTGATTTTAGAACAGGACTCAGAAGTGGAATTTGTCACACAGCTTCCCCTGAGTGCAAGATCCTGAGGCCTAGCTGTCGGCTGTTTTCGAATGTTTCAGAGCTCCTGGATTACGTTCAAAAACCGAGGCACCACTGTATTTTCTTTCCCTGTTGTTTTTGTCATTGTATTAAGATAGCTACTTTCCAAAGATAAATATTCCTGCCAAATTAACCATCTAAAGTATTTCCTAATGGTCACAGGACAAAAAATAAATACCTTGCCTGGGGAATTGCCACCTTTCTCCTTATGAGCTTCTACCTTGATCTAGTCAGTAACAATTAATAACTCATAATTGAGACCACAAACAGAAGTATTACTAAAGTTTACTTTTGGTAATATATACACTTTGAGTTTAATTCTTTTCTTTCTATTTTCATGCTACCTGAAAGCAAGGGCTTTTTATCTTGCCACAGGGACAGTGTCAAATAAACATGAAAATTATCCGTAAGTCAGAACCATGAGGATGATGATCACAAATATTTACAACAGGAGTTATCTCCTTTTATTTTACTGAATATTTTTAACTTTTTTTATTACAAAATAGGTACAAAAAAGGTACAAAAATAAAACAGGATTTCTGCATACTCATCATTCATTTTCCTCCAGCCCCCCCCTTTTTTATCTCTCTCCTCTCATTTACTTTTTCCTGTGAAGTATTATAATAATTACCTACAAATACTTTGGAGAGCATTTCTAAAATACGAGTCAAATCTCTTGCACAAATTCATTTCACTTTTAAGATTTTTCAAAGCCCTGAGATATAGGGAGGAGGCACGTTATAGAATTATGTATTTAATCCATGAAATTTATTGAAATATAATTAACAAACCATACAATTCACCCATTTTTAGAATATCTTCAGAGTTGGGCAGCCGTCACCCCAATCTAATTTTACAAAATCCCAATCACTCCAAAAAGAAACCTTATGTCTATCTAGAATCACTCTCCATTCCCACTGCCAATCCTAGGCAACCACTTGTCTATATTCTGTCTCTATGGATTTTCCAATCTGGATATTTTGCACAAATAGAATCATATAAGATGTGTTCTTTGTATCTCACTTTTTGTATCTCACTGTTTTTGAGGTTCACCTATGTTGTAGCATGTATCAGTACTTCATCCCTTTTTATTGCTGAAAAGTCTATTTTATGTATATGAAATGCTTTGTTTTTTTAATGATTAAATAGTTAATATTTATTCACCAAAATCAGTGATCATTTTCTAGAGAAACTCTTAGATTATATTAAGGTTAAATGTACAAGGTTTTGATTTCCATCTTTTTAGTGATGAGCAAATGGGCCTTGAAGCTGTTTCTCCCCTGCAGAGAAACTAATTGGCAGACCTGCCCATTGCGAAATCCAGTCTTTCAGCCATCTAACCAAGAAACCTAACCAGAGCACACGGGAAGCTGTGCAGCTCATCCAAGAGCCCTGCTTACCTGTGGCTTTCCCTGTCTGTACAGGAAAACTGGTGGCTCTGTCTGGCAGGGAATTTAGGACACAGTCTTACCGGTTCATTTCCATACAATGAACCAGGCAGGCCTGGGCAGAGAAGTTAATTCGTAGCCCCACTTACTGCTGAGAACAGTACAGTTTGGAATGTCTGATAAGCCATTTATCTCCTTAGTGTATCCTTCAACCCAGGTTTAAAGTAATTTTTTTTAATAAAAATTATTTTATTAAAATACATTTCTTTTTAAATATTAAATTTCTGATGTTTACTTATAAAGGAATTCAGTAAGAATGCTGAGTCTACTTTGACAAACAGGAAATTTAAAATTGGACATTATAAATAAAAGTTACAGTTATCAGCAATCAATTAGTTTGTTTTTTTCAATTAAATTTTATTGGGGGTGACAATGGTTAGTAAAATTACATAGGTTTCAAGTGTATAATTCTGTAATACATCATCTATATATCACATTGTGTGTTCATTACCCAGAGTCAGTTCTCCTTCCATCACCATATATTTGACCCTGTTTCCTACCCTCATCGACCACCCTCTTCCCCCCTTGTTCAGAAGCCTTGTCCAGGCAGAAATGTAAAAAAATCATCATATGGTTTTCCAATACAAAGTGCTTAAGGATCAGGATTCAAATACACACTTCAAAACTTTCTGAGTAAGCCTAAGCAACTTGTTTTTTGTATGCATTAGTTTCCACACATGTATGATGAAGATGATGATAAAAGTAACTAAATGAGATAATACAGCTGTGAACTTCTTAGAACAGAAAAAGCACTCGGCAAGTACTAGCTTCATAGATAGGCAGCTTATTATAGTCCCCATTTAGAGAAGAAGGAATTGAGGCTTAGGTTGAAGCAGAACTTTAATTTTGGTATTCAAACTTTTTAGTTACTTCTAAGGTATGTTTCTTCTTCCAAAATAATTAAGAGTTATACTGAAATTTCAGGTGAATAGCTATACACTGTGGGATATATGTTGGACAATAGTAGAAACCTGACTTTCCAGTAAGAAAAATACATATTTAATAAACGTATTTAATAGTTTTATTGCTCTTAAGATAAAATCTCAACTCACTAAGAAAGGTTTCAAGGTTTGCCATAATCTGGTAGAATCTGGCTTTTTTCACATCTGGGGAGGAGCAGAATACACCACCCCAGCATGTGCCACTTTGGCATGTGGATTTTTTTTGAGCTGAAGGTAATTAAGACCCAGCAGACTCAGGAAATGGTTTTAACCTCTCCTTTTAACTGCCTAAAATAATTTAGATAGGAAGCCTGTACCAGGAAGAGAGCTATTACCAGAGACAACTTATTATTTTTTATTTTTTATTTTTTATTTATTTATTTATTGGGGTGACAATTGTTAGCAAAATTACATAGATTTCAGGTGTACAATTCTGTATTACATCATCTATAAATCCCATTTTGTGTTCACCACCCAGAGTCCATTCTCCTTCCATCACCATATATTTGATCCCCCTTACCTTTATCTCCCACCCCCCACCCCCCTTACCCTCTGGTAACCACTAAACTATTGTCTGTGTCTATGAGTTTCTGTTTCTCATTTGTTTGTCTTGTTCTTTTGTTGTTTTTGGTTTATATACCACATATCAGTGAAATCACATGGTTCTCCGCTTTTTCAGTCTGACTTATTTCGCTCAGCATTACACTCTCAAGATCCATCCATGTTGTCACAAATGTTCCTATATCATCTTTTCTTACCGCCAAATAGTATTCCATTGTGTATATATACCCACAACTTCTTTATCCATTCATCTATTGAAGGACATTTTGGTTGTTTCCATGTCTTGGCCACCGTAAACAAAGCTGCAATGAACATTGGAGCACACGTGCAGAGACAACTTTTTATATCAGAAAAGCTTAACTGCATGGCATGGCAAACATTTGTTTACCAAACATTTGCTCTTTTCATCTTCATCTGAATTGTCTTCCTCCCCTTTGAAGCTCCAGACCCCCACCCCCTTCTGCTTAGCTCAGGATGGCATATAAGCCTCAATTGCCAGACTGCCTTTGAGTCTTCATGTCTTTGTGGGGCTCCCATATGTATATAGTTATACTTGGTTTTCTCCTGTTAATCTTCCTTATGTCAATTTAATTATTAGACCAGTTAACAAACATAGAATGAAAACATTGATCTGCAAAGATATATATGCTCCGATGTTCATTGCAGCTTTATTTATGGTGGGCAAGACATGGAAACAACAACAGTGTCCTTCAATAGATGATTGGATAAAGAAGATGTGGCATATATACACAATGGAATACTACTCTGCCATAAGAAAAAATGAAATAGTGCCAATGCAACAACATGGATGGATCTTGAGATTATTATGCTAAGTGAACTAAGTCAGACAGAAAAAGTCGAGAACCATATGACTGTCCTGATATATGGGATATAAAACTGAAAGCAACAAAGGAACGAAGCAAACAAATAAATAAACAAAAACTCATAAACATAGACAATAGTTCAGTGGTTACCAGAGGGTAAGGGGAGAGGGGGATAGTAGAAGAGGGTAAAGGGGGTCAAATATATGGTGATGGAAGGAGAACTGACTCTGAGTGGTGAACACACAATGTGATATATGGATGATGTATTCCAGAATTGTACACTTGAAGCCTATGTAATTTTACTAGCCATTGTCACCCCCAATAAATTTTAATTAAAAAAAGAGAATCTCTGTATTAGTTGTCTACCATTGCTGTAACAAATTACTGTAAATATAATGGCTTCAAACACAAATGTATTACCTCATAGTTCTGGAGGCTAGGAACAGTTCATTTCCACCATCTCATTTTCACTTTCATTAAGTTAAATTATGAGTCCCTTTGTGTACTAGAAATGGTGTCCTGCAATTGGAGATAACCCCTTCTCAGTATTTTTTATTATTATTACATTTATTGGAATGACATTGGTTAGTAAAATTATACAGTTTTCAAATGTACATTTCTATAATACATCATCTGTATATTGCATTGTGTGTTCACCACCCACAGTCAGTTCTCCTTCCATCAGTTTTAGTATTCATTCATTTAAAACCAGAATAAATGTCGTATAGTTTGTGATGGCATTTCTATTTCTTGAACTCATTTATTAAATTAAGGGTTAAGGGCAGGCAGTCCAATACTGAGACTTACTATCCTAAAACTTTAAGGGGAGAACTGAGGTCACTAAGATTCAGGGATGGAAGCTTAGGAGACTTGCAAAGCTTCTTGTATATGCTTCCCCCCATACAGTAGTAATGTAAACAAAGGGGAAATTGGATAAATTTTATGGCCTGTAGAGAAGATGATTTTTGTCATGTCCATTCCTCAGGAGAATTGCATCACAGCCCTCGCCCAAGTGCTGATACTATTTTTCTTCTATATCTACCTCTGAGAATGGATTTCTTTATCTGCATAGAATGCAATGTCAGCATGAGCAAGTGCATGCACATAAGGTTAGAGAATTAAGTTTGTGAGTATGTAATCTCACAGGTGCCTGTGAGATCTAGAGAGGAATATTTAGAGAGGATCCAAAGGGAGTGTAATTGTATTAAAGAGCTTAGCTCCAAGTTTAAGCTCTGAGTAGACGTTCTGAAAAGGAGATTACTATTTCATTTAGAATTTGAGCTAGGACATGAAGGGTGCTTTTCTCTTGGTCCAGTGGGTATTCTGTTGGACCCTTTCTTTTCTTCTCTCAGCAACAGTAAAATTCTTCAAATCTGCAACTCAAACAGGTATGTACCCTTGCTTAGTTCAACATAGGAAGATAAAGCCCTGATAAAAACAAATGAAGAAGGTAAAGGGAGTCAAACATATGGTGGCAGAAGAAGAATTAACTTTGGATGCTGAACACACAATGCAATATGTAAATGATGTATTATAGGAATGTACGCTTCAAACCTACATAATTTTACTAACAAATGTCACCCCAATCAATTTAATTAAAAAGTAAAAACAAAAAACCAAATGAAGCTTATAAATCAAGGTACAATGATTCTTAACATTTTTTTCTAGATTGAGTCTACATTTTTCCTAATTCCTGCCCTCCATTTACCCCTGCAGATGTACATCTGAAAAGCAATAGGGCAAATGAATTTTCATCTGCATTAAAATTTATATATTTTAGATATCTAATTAATTCAGTGAAATTAAACTCTGATTCATTAATTTTCAATGAGATATATTCATTAAACAGTCCATATCTTTCAATGAGGACACAAAGGAAGAATATGGACTTCTACATAAGGAAATCAATAGTTTTTCATAGTGGTTGTGATGCTTGAGCTGAGAATTGAGTAATAAACAGATACTTGTTAGATGGTAATGTCATGGGGAGAGGAGAAAAATCTAAAAGAAACAGGCTATAAGCATAGGAAAGTATAAGATACATGTTTTAGCATTTTTAAATATTTTACAGAATTCCAAAATGCATTTCCTAATGAGTAGTAAGATGTTTGTAAGGAAGGTTGAAGTGAATGACAATGATATTAATCGCATACAATTATACGAGGTAGGACAATTAAGTTCGCAAAATTCTTGCAACGATGTTCCTAAATATTTTGATATCAGAAGGATTATTCATTATGAATTTGTACCAACTGGACAAGCTAATCAAGTTTACTATTTGGAAGTGCTGAAAAGGCTGCATGGAAAAGTTAGGGGACCTGAGCTTTTTGCCAACAATTCATGGCTCTTGCATCACGACAATGCACCAGCTCACACGGCACTGCTGTGAGGGAGTTTTTAGCCAGAAACACATAACTGTATTGGAACATGCTCCCTACTCACCTGATCTGGCCCCCAATGACTTCTTTCTTTACCCAAAGATAAAGGAAATACTGAAAGGAAGACATTTTGATGATATTCAGGACATCAAGGGTAATACAACAGTTCTGATGGCTATTCCAGAAAAAGTGTCCCAAAATTGCTTTGAAGGGTGGAGTAGGCGCTGGTGTCAGTACACAGCTTCCCAGGGGGAGTACTTTGAAGGTGACCGTAGTAATACTCAGCAATGAGGCATGTAGCACTTTTTCTAGGATGAGTTTGCAAACTTAATTGTCTGACCTCATGTAGTGCTTCCTATGTGTCAAACACTCTTACAAGCATATTATTTTCAAATACTGCTTTCAAGCATTGTTTTCAAGTAATTCTCTTATTATTCATATGAGGAAGGATGATTATTACCTCTATTCATTAGTTGAGGCAAATGAGGCCCAGAAAACTTTTAGTAACTTGGCAAAGGACACAGAGCTGGTGGTAGTAAGCTTAGACTCAATTTCCAGAATTCATGATCTTACACAGTTCACTATAAAGATTTCCATGTAGTCAGAATACAGTTCCCAGGTAATTTCATGTAACCTTCATGCTGGGAAGTATAAAATACCACAGCTACATGAATTTTTACATTTCATTTAAAAATAAAACTTTTGGGGGAGGGAATAGTAGAAAAAGGTAAAGGGGGTCAAATATATGGTGATGAAAGGAGAACTGACTCTGAGTGGTGAACACACAACGTGATGTATAGATGATGTATTACAGAATTGTACACTTGAATCCTATGTAATTTTACTAACCTTGTCACCCCAATAAATTCTAATAAAAAAGTTATATTTTACTGAACTAAAAAATAAATAAAACTTTTGTTTGCATAGAAGGCATGACTTAGGAGGTAGAAAAATCTAACCTAGAGAAAACAATGAGGATAAAATGCCAGCAATAAATGGTGAGCAAAAGAGACTGAAAAGCATAATCATGGAGATGAGACAAAGGAATAGATAGGTGTTCAGAGGCTGAATCTACATGCAAGGATGAGAGACTTTGAAAGAATGGTAAAAAGTTCAGTGCTTTTTTCCCTAGAGAACTTTGGTATTTTACAGCCATTTCTAAAAATAGACATAAAAGACACTACACTTCCCTACAGAAGTTTTAAACTTACTGATATATGTTGGATGCATGTTGGCAATGTTGGATTGAGAAAGACTAATCCAATATAAAGCCAAATTAGCTTTTCAGTACTTTTTCCTGAATTAGATGTACTTCCTTACATAGTCACCTTTCCACAGTGAGGTGATCACCGTACACAATCATATGTAGAATCCAGCCTTAGAAATCATAATTATCTCTGAAACTTTGTTATTTCTGTACAGCACTTATAAAATAGGTTATGCATTTTTATACTCTTCCCTATTTTAATTTTGAAAATTTAGATAACATTGTGAAACCAGGAATCTCCTTCATCATGCTAAGTTCACCCATTGCCAAGAAAAAATGAATTCTGAAAAAATTAATTAGATGCTTTATCAACACAGACTCTGAAGTGGAAAAAGATGCAAAAAGGAGTTGAATGTGATAGACTGTATATGACTTTAGTCTATATTAATGTAGTATTGATCTCAATATATAAGAGGAAAAATAAACTTCCAGGAGATTATAATAGTATCTTTTATATGGGAATTATAGTCAAATGTATAAATTGGAACATGAACTAATACTTCCATATTAGAATGAATGAACTTGAAGAAAAGGAAACTGAGGTATGTACTGCTATCCAGCGGTAGCTTGAATAGGAAAAGGTAATTGAAGGTGACATAGAAAAGGAAAGAAATGCAGTAAGGTTGTAGAAAATCGCCACACTTTTATTAAAAGGATAATTCCAAATAATTACATTTGCTGTATTATTTAAAAAGTTTTATGCATCATCTTGTCCAAGAAAAATTTATTTTTTATAATTCTGCAAGGTTGGGTTAGATGAGAATTTTGAGACATTTTACCCCATCCTATTGAAACAAAGAATAATTAAAACTTTATATTATCATAGCAATCATATTTATAGGAAATAGGTTAAAACTGGTTAGTTTTTATCAATAACATATCTTAAATTGAATTCCACTGAACAAATATTATTACCTATTCACTATCGTAGTGTATTTGAAATATTTATTCCTTATCTTGATGATTTTTTAATGCATTTTACTAAAATAATAGTAATTAATATCATTTATCTGCACATATTTTCATTTTTATTTTTATTAAATTTATAGGGGTGGCATCGTTTAGTAAAATTATGTAAATTTCAACTGTAAAATTCTATAATATATCATCTATATATTTCATCGTGTATTCACCACCCAGAGTCAGTTTCTCCATCACCATATGTTTGACTCCCTTTACTCTATTCTACCACCCTTCTCTTCCCCCTACCCTCCAGTAACCACTAAACTGTTGTCTGTGTCTATGAGTTTTTGTTTGTCTTGTTTATTTGTTGCTTTTAGTTTTATATCCCACATATAAGTGAAATCATATGGTTCTCAACTTTATCTGTCTGACTTATTTCACTTAGCATGATAAACCCAAGATCCATCCATGTTGTCACAAATGGCAGTATTTTATCTTTTCTTATGGCCAACTAATATTCCATTGTGTATATGTGCAATATATTCTTTATCCAATCATTTACTGAAGGACACTTTGGTTGTTTCCCTGTCTTGGCCACCATAAATAATGCTACAATGAACATAGGGGTACATACATATTTACAGATAAATGCTTTTAAATTTTGGGGCGTAGATACCCAGAAGAGGGATTGCTGGGTCATAGGCTAATTCTATTCTTAAATTTTTTTAGGAGTCTCCATACTGTTTTCCTTAGTGGCTGTATCAGTTAACATTCCCACCAGCAGGGTATGCGTCTTCCTTTTTTCTGCAACCTCTCTAACACTTGTTACTACATGTCTTATTGATGACAGCCATTCTAACAGGTATGAGATGGTATCTTATTGTGGCTTTTATTTGTACTTCTCTGATGATTAGTGATGTTGAGCACTTTTTCATATGTCTATTGGCCATTTGTATGTCCTCTTTTGAGAAATGTCTCTTCAGGTCTTCTGCCCATTTTTTAATTGGATTGTTTGTTTTTTTGTTGTTGAGTTGTAAGAGTTCCTTATATATTTTGGAAGTTAACCCCTTATTGGAGGCGTTGTTTGCAAAAATCTTCTCCCATTTGCTTGGTTGCCTCTTTATTTTGTCGATGGTTTCTTTTGCTATGTACAAGCTTTTTAGTTTAATATAGTCCCATTCATTTATTTTAGCTTTTACTTCCCTTGTCTTTGAGGTCAAATTCATAATATTCTCATTGAACCCAAGGCCCATATGCTTATCATTTGTGTTTTCTTCTATGCAGTTTATTGTCTCATGTCTTTGATACATTTTGAGTTAATTTTGGTACATGGTGACAGATAGCAGTCTAGTTTCATTATTGTGTATGTGGCTTTCCAATTTTCCCAGCATCATTTATTGAAGAGGTTTTCTCTTCTCCAGTACATGGTATTGGCTCCTTTGTCAAAAATTATCTGTCCATATTTATGTGGGTTTATTTCTGGGTTTTCAATTCTATTCCATTGGTCTGTGGATCTGTTTTTCTGCCAGTACCACGCTGTGTTGATTATTGTTGCTCTGTAGTATAAGCCAATGTCAGGGAGTGTGATTCCTGCAGCAGTATTGTTTCTTCTTAGGATTACTTTGGTTATTCGGGGTCTTTTGTGGTTCCATACAAATCTGATGATTTTTTGTTTTATTTCTTTTAAAAATGACATTGGGATTTTTTTTAAAAATTATTTTATTAGTTTCAGGTGCACAAGACAAAGCAAAACTTAGATGTTTATCATTTATATCGTCATTGGGATTTTGATGGGGATTGCATTAAATCTGTATATTGCTTTGGGTAATATGACCATTTTAACTCTGTTGATTCTTCCAATCCATGAATACAGAATGTCTTTTCATTTCTTTGTGTCTTCTTACAATTTCTTTCAAAAATGTCTTATAGTTTTCAGTATATAGGTCTTTCATAGCCTTGGTTAAGTTTATTCCTAGATATTTTATTCTTTTTGCTGCAATTGCAAAAGGAATTTTTTATTATTATTTCATTTTCTGAGATTTCATTGTTGGTATATAGGAATGCAATGGACTTTTGCACATTGATTTTGTAGCTAGCAACTTTACTGTATTTGTTTATTATTTCCAATAGCTTTTTGGTGGAGTCTTTAGGGTTTTCTATATATAGCATCATGTCAACTGCAAAGAGTGACAATTTAACTTCTCCATTCCCAATTTGGATGCCTTTTATTTCTTTCTCTTACTGATTGCTCTGGCTATGACTTCCAATATTATGTTGAAAAGCAGAGGTGTTAGGGGACATCCCTGTTGTGTTCCTGAACTTAGAGCAAAGGGTTTCAGTTTTTCACCATTAACTATGATATTAGCTGAGGGTTTGTAATATATGGCCTTTATTGTGTTAAGGTATTTTCTTTCTGTACCTATTTTATTAAGTGTTTTAATCATAAATGGATGTTGTATCTGGTCAAACACTTTTTCTGCATCTATTGATATAATCATGTGATTTTTGTCCTTTATTTTGTTTATGTGGTGTATCACCTTGATTGATTTGCCTATGTTGAACCATTCTTGTGCCCCTGGGATGAACCCCACTTGGTTGTGATGTATATATAATCTTTTTAATACATTGTTGCATTTGATTTGCTAGATTTTGTTTAGGATTTTTGCATCTGTATTCATCAGATATATTGGTCTATAATTTTCTTTATTTGTGTTACCCTCACCAGGTTTTGGTATGAGGGTAATGTTGGCCTCATAAGATGACTTAGAGAGTATTGTCTCTTCTTCAATTTTTTGGAAGAGTTTGAATAGGACAGGTATTAGATCCTCTTTGAATGTTTGGTAGAATTCACTACTGAAGCTGTCTAGTCCCGGACTTTTGCTGTTGGGAAGGTTTCAGATGACTGATCCAATTTCCTTGCTGGTGATTGGTCTATTTAGATTTCCCAATTCTTCATGATTCAGCCTAGGGAGGCTATATGTTTCTAAAAACATGTCCATTTCTTCTAAGTTATTGAGTTTGGTGGCATATCGTCCTTCACAATATTCTTGGATAATCCTTTGTATTTCTCTGGCATCCGTGATAACTTCTCCTCTTTCATTTCTGATTTTGTTTATTTGTGTCTTTTTTTTAATAGTTAGACGTTTATCATTTATATCCCTCACACTCTTTCAACGCCCCTCCCCCCATCCACTATCCCTCTGACATTGCACACAGCCATTACATTTCCACTGTCTCTATTCCTAATGCTGTACTCCGCTTCTTGTAAGCATATATATATATATGCTTACATATATATATGTAAACTTGTAGTTGACATTCATTATTGTTCAATTTCAGCTTCAGGTGTACAGAGCAGTGATCAGGCATCTACATCATCGCTGAGGTGGTCTCCCTAATGAGACAAGTGTCCATCAGATACCCTACAAAATCTTTACAACATTATTGATTACATTCCCCAAATTAACTTTTTGTAACTCCGTGGCAATCTTGTGGTTACTGACTGCTTTCTAATCCTCTCACCTTCCCCCTTATCCCCACCCCCCCTCCCACCTAGCAACCCTCAGTTTTTCCTCTGTCTCCAAAACTGTTACTGATTATCTCATTCACTTATTCTTTTTAGTTTCCACATATAAGTGAGATCATATGGTATTTGTCTTTCTCTGTCTGACTTATTTCACTTAACATAATGTTGTCTGGGTCCATCCTTGTTGCTGCAAATGGTAAGATTTATTTCTTCTTTATGGCTGTGTAATACTCCATTGTACAAATGTACCACAGTTTCTTAATCCAGTCGTCTACCGATGGGCATTTTGGTTGTTTCCATGTCTTGGCTATTGTGTATAGTGCTGCAATAAACATAGGAGTGCATAATTTTTTTTGAATTAGAGTTTTGGATTTCTCTGGATAGATACCTGGGAGTGGAATTGCTGGATCATGAGGTAGTTCCATTTTCAAATTTTGAGATATCTCCATACTGTCTTCCATAGTGGCTACACCAATCTGCAATCCCACCAACAGTGCACAAGGGTTCCTTTTCTCCACATGCTCACCAACACATGCTGTTTGTTGATTTTTTAATGATAGACATTTTGACTGGGGTGAGATGGTATCTCATTATGGTTTTTATTTGCATTTCTCTGATGGTTAGCGAGGTTGAGCATTTTTTCATATGTCTGTTTGCCATCTGTATGTCCTTTTTAGAAAAATGACTCTTCATGTTCTCTGCCCATTTTTTAATTGGGTTGTTTGTTTATTTGGAGTTGAGTTGAATGTTTTTTAATATATTTGTGATATTAACCCCTTATCGGTTATATCATTGGCAAATATCTTTTCCCATTCAGTAGGATCCCTTTTTGTTTTATTGATGGTTTCCTTTGCTGTGAAAAAATTTTTAGTTGGATGTAATCCCACATGTTTATTTTTTCTCTTAGTTCCCTTGCACGAGGAGATATATCAGTAAAAATTTTACTCCGGGTAATGCCTGTAAAGTTTCTTCCTATATTTTCTTCTAGGAATTTTAAGATTTCAGATCTTACATTTAAGTCTTTAAGCCATTTTGAATTTATTTTTGTATATGGTGTAAGGAGGTTGTTCAGCTTCATTTTTTTGCATGTGTCTGTCCAGGTTTCCCAGCACCATTTATTGAATAGACTGTCTTTACGTCTTTACCCCACCATAAATTCTTGCTTCCATTGTCATAGATTAAATGGCCATATAGGCATGGATTTATTTCTGGGCTCTCTATTCTGTTCCATTGATCTATGTGTCTGTTTTTATGCCAGTACCATGCTGTTTTGATTACTGTAGCCTTGTAGTATAATTGGATGTCAGGTATCGTTACACCTCCCACTTTGTTCTTATTTCTCAAGATTGCTGAGGCTATCCGGGGTCTTTTATGGTTCCACATAAATTTTAGGATTATATGTTCTATTTCTGTGAAAAACGTTGTTGGTAGTTTGATAGGAATTGCATTGAATATGTATATTGCCTTAGGCAGGATGGACATTTTAACTATATTAATTCTTCCTATCCATGAACATGGTATGTGTTTCCATCTTCTTGTATCTTCTTTCATTTCTTTCTTCAGTGTCTTGTAATTTTCTGAGTATAGATCATTTACTTCTTTGATTAAATTCATTCCCAGATATTTTATAGTCTTTGAAGCAATTGTAAATGGGATGTAAATGGGATTTTTTTTTAAATTTCTCCTTCTGATATTTTATTATTGGTATATACAAATGCAACTGATTTCTGAAATTTAGTTTTGTATCCTGCTACTTTACTAAATTTATCTATCAGCTCTAATAGTTTCTTGGTGAAGTCTTTAGGGTTCTCTATATATAGTATCATGTCATCTGCATGTAATGTCAATTTTTCTTCCTCCTTACCGATTTGGATGCCTTTTATTTCCTTTTCTTGTCTGATTGCTGTGGGTAGAACTTCCAGCACTGTGTTGAAGAGAAGTGGAGAAAGTGGGCAACCTTGCCTTGTTCCTGATCTTAAGGGGAATGGTTTTAGCTTTTCCTCATTGAGTATGATGTTAGCTATGGGTTTATCATATATGGCCTTTATTATGTTGAGATATGATCCCTCTATTCCCACTTTCTTAAGTGTTTTTATCATAAATGGCTGCTGGATTTTGTCAAATGCTTTTTCTGTATCTATTGATATAATCATGTGGTTTTTATTTTTCATTTTGTTAATGTGGTGTATCACATTAATTGATTTGTGGATGTTGAACCACCCTTGCATACCAGGGGTGAATCCCACTTGATCATGGTGTATGATCTTTTTAATGTACTGCTGAATTCTGTTCACTAATATTTTGTTGAGGATTTTTGCATCTATGTTCATTAGAGATATCGGCCTGTAGTTTTCTTTTTTTGTGGTGTCTTTGTCTGATTTTGGGATCAGGGTGATAGTGGCCTCATAAAAAGTGTTTGGGAGCCTTCTCCCCTTCTGGATTTTTTTGGAAGAGCTTGAGGAGAATAGGTGATAATTCTTTTTTGAATGTTTTGTAAAATTCACCTGTAGAGCCATCTGATCCAAGGCTTTTGTTTGTTGGGAGATTGTTGATTACTGATTAAATTTCCTTGGTGGTAATCAGTCTACTCAGGTTTTCTGTTTCTTCTTGAGTTAGCCTTGGAAGGTTTTATGCTTCTAGAAAATTGTCCATTTCTTCCAGATTGTCAAATTTGTTGGCATATAGTTGCTCATAGTAATTTCTTAATTTTTGTTTGTATTTCTGTGGTATCTGTTGTCACTTCTCCTCTTTCATTTCTGATTTTATTAATTTGGGTCCTGTCTTTTTTTTTTAATGAGTCTGGCTAAAGGTTTGTTGATTTTATCTTCTCTAAAAACCAACTGTTGGATTCATTGATCTTTTGTATTGTTTTTCTGGTTTCTATTTCATTTATTTCCACTCTGATCTTTATTATCTCCTTCCTTGTACTCCCTTTGGGCTTATTTTGCTGTTCTTTTTCCAGATCCCTTAAGTGTGAAGATAAACTGTTGATTAGTGATTTTTCTTGTGT
The DNA here is from genome assembly GCF_036562045.2 of Rhinolophus sinicus. NCBI lineage: Eukaryota > Metazoa > Chordata > Mammalia > Chiroptera > Rhinolophidae > Rhinolophus > Rhinolophus sinicus. Next base: position 121,969,537 of record NC_133756.1, read on the forward strand.
CTTTAGGTAGGCCTGCAATGCTATGAATTTCCCTCTTAGGACTGCTTTTGCTGCATCCCATAGATTTTGGGTCGTTGTGTTTTCATTTTCATTTGTCTCGAGATATCTTTTGATTTCTTCTTTGATCTCATGGTTGACCCATTCATTATTTAGTAACATGTTATTCAGCCTCCATGAATTGGTGTGTCTTCCAGTTTTTTCCTGTAGTTCATTTCTAATTTCATAGCACTGTGGTCAGAGAAGACAATTGGTATGATTTCAATTTTCTTAAATTTATCAAGACTTGTTTTGTGGCCTAACATGTGGTCTTTCTTGGAAAATATTCCAGTGTGCTTGAAAAGAATGTGCATTCTGCAGCTTTGGGGTGACATGCTCTGAAAATATCGATTAAATCCAAGTGGCCCAATGTGTCATTTAAGACAGTTGTTTCCATATCGATTTTCTGTCTGGAAGACCTATCCCTTGTTGTCAGAGGTGTGTTGAAGTCCCCTACTATGATAGTGTTACTGTTAATCTGTGTCTTTATGTCAGTCAATATATGTTTTATATATTTAGGTGTTCCTATGTTGGGTGCATAGATGTTTACTAGGGTTATGTCCTCTTGTTGGATCGATCACTTTATTATTATAGTGACCATATTTGTCTTTTAATATATTCCCCAGCTTTTTCTCCTTTCCATTTGCATGAAATATCTTATTGCAACCCTTCACTTTCAGCCTGTGTGTGTCTTTTGATCTGAGGTGAGTCTCCCTTATATACAGCATATACAAGGGTCTGGCTTTCTTATCCACTCAGCCACCCTATGTCTCTTGATTGGAGCATTTAATCCGTTTACATTTAAAGTGATTATTGATAGGTACATAGCTATTGCCATTTGTTAAATTTGTAGTTAAATTGTTTTCATCTTTCTTCTGTTTACAAAAGTCCTTTTAATATTTCCTGCAATGCTGGCTTGGTGGTAATAAATTCCTTTAGCTTATTCTTTTCTTGGAAGCTCTTTATCTCTCCTTCAAGTCTAAATGATAACCTTGATGGAAAAAGCAATCTAGGTTGTAGTCCTTCGTTTTCGATCACCTTGAGTATCTCCTGCCACTCCCTCCTGACCTGCAATCTTTCTGTAGAAAAGTCATTTGATAGTCTTATAGGAGTTCTCTTGTATTAACCCTCTGTTTTTCTCTTGCTGCTTTTATGATTCTCTCTTTGTCTTTAACCTTTGCCATTTTAACTATAATGTGTCTTGGTGTGGAGCTGTTTGGGTTTATCATGGTTGGAACTCTGCACTTCCTGGGTTTGTATGTTGGTTTCCTTCACTAGGTTAGAGAAGTTTTCAGACATTATTACTTCAAATATGTTCTCAATCCCTTGCTTCCTCTCTTCACCTTCTGGTATTCCTATGATGGGCATGTTGTTGCACTTGATGTCATCCCAGAGGTCTCTTAAACCATCTTCATTATTTTTTATTCTTTTTTCTTTTTGTTGTTCTGTTTGGGTGATCCCTGCTAACTTGTCTTCTAAGTTGCTGATTCGATCCTCTGCTTCATCTAACCTGCTGGTAATTCCTTCAAGTGAGTTCTTTATTTCAGTTATTGTATTCTTTAGTTCTAACTCGTTGTTCATTATGATTTTTCTATCCTTCTTTATGTCGTCACTAAGCTCCTTAAACATTCTTATCATCAGTGTTCTGAACTCTGTCTCTGATAGGTTGGTTACCTCTATTTCATTTGGTTCAAATTCTGGAGATTTCTTCTGTTCTTTTATTTGGGACATATTTCTTTGTTTCCCCATTCTGGCTGACTCTCTGTGTTTGCTTTGATGTATTAGGTAGATCCCCTAGGGTTCTTAGTTCTTTGCTGGGTTATCTTATATTTGACTTTCACCACTTCCTTCTTCTCCTCTGCGTGTGCTGTAAAGGTGACTCCTGCGTTGTGTATATTGTCTTGTTAAAGTTGATCTTTAATTGCTTTTAGCTTGTGAATAGGCAGGGTTGACTCCTAGGCTGACTAGTTGTGAGACTTGGCTCTGCCCACAGCAGGATATTCTGCTGCGTGAGGGTTGACCACTTTAATGAGGTTTGGCCTCTATGGGCTCTTGTGCCTGTAGAGAATTCCCTCTGGGTGTGTCACTTAAAGGTGAAACCTGGTAGTACTCTGGTTTTGTCTGGAGTTGGCCTCTGGGTGTGTTGAATCTTGTGCCTCTTAAGCTGGGCCCTGGTGTAGGGCAATTTCAGAACAAAGCAAATCACCAAGCACAACAACAACAACAAAGAAAAAACCAAATACACTCACATGTAAAAACAACCGATAACCCACACTCAACACAGGCAAAGATATCAAAGATATAAAAACAAAACTAAACAAAAAAATGCAGCGCCAGTCTTGGCTTAAGCCCACCAAGTAATCTCCAGGTTGTCCTCTGCTGTACCAAAGAGTCCTCTGTGTATTGTGTAGGCAGAGCCGGTCACCTGATGCCCAGAGTGACCTTGGGACTGCAGATTTAGATGTGTGGGGCTGAGGGGTCTAGATGGTAGTTTCTACAAAGTCAGTGCTGTTTCTGCTCTTGCCTGCACATATGAACATTGAGAGTAGCACCACCAGCCCTGTGCCCAGTTCTCCTGAGTCTTAGGGCAATTCTTCCGTGTGTGCGTGTGTGTGGTGGTGGGAGGGAGATTTCTGAGCTGCTGAAAGCCCAGAGCTGTTTCTGCTGGCCAATGCTGATCCCTGGGAGAGTCTCCACAGTTGTCATTGCCCTGCACTAGGCAAGCCAGAAAAGGTGGTTGCTGGGGGTGGAGGAGTCTCTTCTCTCCTAGCCCAGCAAAAATCACACTCTTCCCAGCCTCTTCCCTGGGTCAGAGCTGCACACAGGTCTTCCCAGAACCTGAGCACTATGGCTCCTCTGTAATCTGACACTACTCCTCAGTTCATGGACCAGTTTAAGTCTTTGGAAGGTTGGGGGTAGGATTGGGAGAGTGGGGTAAGGGCCCAGGTAGGGAGTTCGTATCCTTTTTCCAACCTAGCGCCCAGCTAGAGGTCTCAGCTGAGGTTACTGCCTCAGATGTTGGATATGCTGCCCCCTTGGTGGGAGAGATCAGCTGTGGGACACAGGGAAAGAGCCCACCTCCTGGCTTTTGTGTTCTCTGTTCCGTCCTTGTGACGGGCCAGCCGCCACAAGTTGATGGGTTCCCGAATGGGGGAGTGGGAATGAATAAAAGACACTCACACAAATGATGATGGCGATCGCGGACTCCAGTGATGCTGAAGCCACTAAGTTTTTTTTTTACTGCACCCATATAAGCAGTTTGAGTACGTGCAACTTAGCAACGAAAATATGCATTACCTTAACAAATGTAAATTCTTTAACTTTCACATAGAGGATACAAAATTCACTGAAACTCTCAAAAGTAATTATCCTATCAATTGCCCTGATAGGCATCAGCCTTCTGTGTCTGGGAACTGGCCGCTCCCACCACATTCCTCAGCAGCTTAGGTTAAGCATAAACCGCTGGGAGTTAGCTGTAACCATGGCTCCCCACACGTCCTGGGATACCCTATGTCTCCACAGCCACAGATGTGGCTGCGTCTCTTCTCCGCTCCCTTCCCTCTTCCCCTGCTCGCACAATTTGCCCTTCAAGTAATCCTTGCACCAAAACTCCCCAGCATCCAATTCTGGAATGAAGGTAGGGTGCAAATTCTGTGTTATACCACTTCTACACACTTCTCGATGTGAATATTTTTAACATGACACTTATATGACATCATACAGTAGGTCATTGTCTCCTTGAAACTGAGGACCCTACTTGATCAGTTCTTATTGCCCCAGTGCTTACTATAGCACTTGAAATAGTGAGTATGCCTTTCATTTCTTTCTGCCTGATCTCTTGACTAAAAGCTTCTTGTGATAGAACACAGGAAATAATATTTGGTAACATATCAGTACGTCACCATATATAGCCATATTCTATTAACAAACAAAACGACTGATATTCAGTGGGATAATTTTTAACTGATAATATATAATCATATGTCCTCACATTGCTAGACTATGTCTTTTCTCAATAATGAATGTGTATATTCTTGTTAGTATCTGTGTGTGTGTGTGTGTGTGTGTGTGTGCACGCGTGAGAGAGGGAGAGAGAGAAAAACAGAGAGAGAGACAGACAGACAGACAGAGAGAGATGCAGAGAAGAACAGACAGAGGGAAAAAGGGAAGGGGGAGAAAAGACAGAGAAGAGAATTGAAATTAGGGTAAATCATTCAGGGATCCTGTATCTGCATTCCTAGACCAACTAAATTGCCCAATCAAAGTGAGTATGTCTTTCAAAATGCCATTTGAAACCACATTTAACTTCTGATTGTATAAATCTAGGTGAAAACTGAAAATAGAAGACAGTTACTCAGCACAACTGCTACTTTGAATCAAAAGCTCTAAAGCAGGGAGTTGTAAGCCATCATGTTCAAGCTCAATGGCACAGTCTTCATGCCCTCGGTACTGACACTGATTGGGATCCCTGGCTTGGAGTCTGTTCAGTTCTGGATTGGCATTCCTTTCTGTGCCATGTACATCATTGCTTTGGTTGGAAATTTCCTGCTTATGGTCATTATCAAGTCTGAGCCAAGCCTCCACGAACCTATGTATCTCCTTCTGGCAATGCTTGGAGCGACAGACATGGTTCTCAGTACCTGCATCCTACCAAAAATGCTGGGAATATTCTGGTTCCATTTACCAGAAATATATTTTGATGTCTGTCTTTTTCAGATGTGGCTCATCCATACCTTTCAGGGTATTGAGTCGGGTATTCTGCTGGCCATGGCCCTGGACCGCTATGTGGCGATCTGTGATCCTCTGAGACATGCAACCATTTTTACCCATGAACTAATCACTCAGATTGGAGTTGGAGTGACACTCAGAGCAGCACTCCTTGCAGTTCCATGTCTCATCCTCATCAAATGCAGGCTGAAATATTACCGGACCACTGTGGTCTCCCATTCATACTGTGAGCACATGGCCATCGTGAAGTTGGCAACAGAAGATACTCGAATCAACAAAATCTATGGTCTGTTTGTGGCTTTTTGTATACTTGGCTTTGACATAATCTTCATCACACTCTCCTACATCCGAATATTTATAACTGTCTTCAGTCTGCCTCAAAAGGAAGCCAGGCTCAAAGCCTTCAACACCTGCATTGCCCACATTTGTGTCTTCCTTGAGTTTTATCTCCTAGGTTTCTTCTCCTTCTTTACACACAGGTTTGGGTTCCATATTCCACCTTATATTCATATTCTGCTGTCCAACATTTATCTGCTTGTCCCACCTTTACTCAATCCTATTGTGTATGGGGTGAAGACCAAACAGATTAGAAATCAAGTGTACAAGATTTTTCACTCTAAGTTTGCTTCTTGATTTTCTATTACCTTATTTTGTTTCCAAAACCAACACCAACAACAAAACACAGAAAAACATTCTTAATGAGAGTCTGTGATTTCTCAAGTTTGTTGTGTACTAAAACATGGAGTTCTTGTTTTGCATTCAATACAGTAAGACTGTGGCTCTTACTGAAATACTTCCACTTGTTTTGAATAGAGACTTAGTTGAAACACACAGAGCTAATCATATCCAGTACCCACATGACATAAAAGGTGAAAATTATGAAAATAGTTTTGAAGCTCAATAAGCTCTAAGTGACAGACATTTCTTAAAAGCAAAATTAAATGTTAATATTTTACCCTCTGTTTAAAAACATCAAGTGGCATTTTTGCCACTACATAAGAAATTCAGTCTAATGTATTATAATTCTAATGTATATAAAACTAGATCTCTCATTTATCTACTATCATGTATGTTACATTGTCACAAACTCTTTATAAAATGGCATGAATTAACATAAAGTCGAGATTGAGATTATTAATTTATACATCAAAATGTAGTCAGAATTTCTTCTTTCCCCAAAAAATATTTCACACAGTCTACTACAAGGGCATATATAATAGAATTCTAAACAAAATTAAACCTCAGAAGAGAAATTTGGATGAAAGACAAATGTGGAATGATTAGCAGTTAACATTCATTCTTGTTTTGTGTTAAGATCTTACAGATAAGTAAAATAAAATTTTAAATAGAAAGTTTTATAACTACAGCTCAAAAGGAAAACAATAAGTTATGCAAGTAAGACTATATATTTTTAAAAATATATGCTTATGGTTTTGTGGTTATTTTTGTGTTTCTCTGGAACTAATTTCCAAAATAATTATACTGGCATTCCTCTATAGAAAGTTGTATTAGTGTTTATTAACTTTCATCTTAAAATGGGTTTTTCTGTAAAAGTCAGGTGCAGGCTGATGACGACAGCTAGGCACATATATGGTGAAAGGAAGGAGAACTGTGTTTGGGTGGTGAACACAATGCAATATATAGATGATGTATTATAGAAGTGTACACTTGAAACCTGTATCATTTTACTAACCAATATTACCCCAATACATTTCATAAATAAAAAACCAAAACGAAAGACAAAAAAAAAATGCCCATTTGTAAAATGTATGGAAGGAAAAAGATGTGTTCAGATCTTAATTAAGTTTAATAAAAAGTATGGACACCAAAAAAAAAAAAAGACAACTAGATGCAGATTTTTTACTCTGACCTAATGATACAGCAAACTGGTGGCAAATACCAGCACTTTGAATATTTAGAGATGTGGAATTGGACTTTCCCCGTCATTCTTTACACTTTCTACTGATTAGAATGTATTCACATCATGTTCTTTGATATGAGCCTGATGTGTTTGCATTTTGTGGTTGACTAATACAATGTCAAACTCTATAAGGGCAAAAATTGGCAGTTTCATTACATTAATGTCTTCCGGTTTTGGACTAGATTTTTACATGGAGTCAGGGTCATCCGTCCTAACACAAAATTGTGTAAAGTTTTCACCATGAATACTGCACTGTCCTTTAATCTCTAAATTGATCAAGGATCTATATAGTGCCAAAAGTTAGAATTTTCCCAATTACACTTTTTAAATTATATTTTTCTCTTAAGGCCTTATTCTCTTCAAGCGATGTATCCATTTCTGTTACTTTTTTCTTTTTACACTCATTGTGATATATTCTCTACCTAGTGCCTCAGCCCCTGATTCCTATATCAGTAATAATATTCTTTCTGTAGAATTAGTCTCAAACTCTTTTGAAATTTTTTTGCCATAACTGAGGTTTCCTTTTGCTCTCAGTGTTCTTTTTTGTAATCTATGGTAGTCTGCATAGTTTAAACCATATTTTTAAAAAAATGTACCTATAGTTTTGGAGATTGTCCTGGATTTTTAATAATTTAATATTTATTGATTCAAAACGTTTTCCTTTCATGGTCATTTTGACGTCGGGAAAGAGCCAGAAGTCTCATGGTGCCAGATCCGGTGAATACGGTGGATGAGGACACACCGTAGTGTTTTTATTTGACAGAAATTGCCATATACCAGAAGCGATATGTGACATGGAGCATTGTCATGATGGAGGATGAAGTAAAGACACTTATGAAAGAGGACTTCCAAGACTGCTTCAGAAAGTGACAAGAATGATGGGATAAGTGTGTTTGAAGTGTGTGTGGGGGGGTATTTTGAGGGGGATTAATAGCAATGTGTCTTTTAGTGTAATAATTTTTTTTTAATTTAAACATTCAACATATCTTTTTATCGCACCCTGTATAGGCACGTTGATGCACTTCCATGCCTGTCTTATTACTGTAGAACTCTCACTTTCAGAAAAATTTCTTTACATTGAGTCCGCATGAGCGCATAACCACTGTCCGCCTTTTTTAATCACATATCTTCAGATATAATAGCACAAAAATTCACGTCACTCATGGTCCTCTCTTTTCAAAGTATAAAATGTGCAGGTCTACGCAACTTCTCCAATAGCATTCTGCTAACTGCCTTTAACCTCTCCCGTCTTCCAAAGCAGAGTCTCCAATTTATCATCACTGTTCTTGAATTGTAGTGCCTGGAAGTTCAAAATTAGACTATATAAAAAATGTGTTTATACTCTTTACTTTTGTGTTGTGTCTAGAGTCTACATTGATTGGCTGTACTTGTGCTTATACTTAAATATATATAATTTCATCTCCACTTGACCTGGTACACATTTCTAACTATCCACATACTCATGGTCCAAGAACAACAGTGGGAAGTGACGGGCACAGAAGAAGGTTGCTCTTTGATAGTCCCAAATGGGGAAGATTTGTGTTTTCTACCATAGTTTTCCTTGCTGACAAAACTTTATCAGTCTCTTGTAAATCCTCAGAGATACCTTTTATTCCCTGGGGCAAAGAAGGAGGTTCAGGGCCAGAGGAACAGAAGTCATTTCTGAAGACTAGCTTAGCTGCTCACTCAATTCCCAGGGGACCTGACAAATCTAGTCCAGCCAGTGGATGGCAGTGTTGCAGCATCTTAGTGCAATTGTGTGTCTCAGCACTAGATTGCTCTCACATATGTGACATATGTGACAGAGAAATGGAACACAAAATGGGGGAGTGCATAGCATGGAAATCTATTTTTTGGCTGAGCAAATTGGTCAGCTTTATCTTGTGATTGTTAAAAAAAGGAAATTGGAAACAAAACAAATAATTATCTCTTGTTATTTATGTTTGGCCATCCCATGGAGAATCAAAGGATTTCCAGATGTACTTCAGGGATCCCAGGGAGAGGTGTGTTGGAAGAGGTAGGGAGGACAGCGTTTATTGTAAGCTCTGTATGTAGCAAGGCTTGCTAAGAATTTGGGGGTGGGGTGAAATCAGCAATACACAGATGATATATTTCCTATTTACAGTAACAAGGGATGAAGACAGCTCTTTCTAGAGAAAGAGATCATAGGCTTTTTCAATAATCTCTTGATCACAGGAATGTCTATACTCTTAAATATCTTTCGTATATAGTTAAATAGTTAAACTTAAAATGAATATACATTTTGGCTTTTACTTTCTATTGTATAAAATTAATTAATTCAATAAGGAGGGGAAAATATACCATAATCTTACCACTCAAATTCAAATACTATTAGTAGTTTTCATTGGTTATTTTTAAAATTAGTTTCAGGTGTACAAAACAATGTAATAGTTAGATATTTATACCCCTCACAAAATGATAAGCCCCCCTCCCCAATCTACTACCCCTCTGACATCACATGTAGCTGTTACAATTCTACTAACTCTATTCCCTATGCTGTACTCTCATTGGTTATTTTTTAATAGTTACATTAGATACATCATTTTTACTTTGTATCATATTATAATTATTTTAACAGTTTATGAAAAAATATCCAAAATGTCTTCATCAATGACATAATATTTTGTCATGGAGAAATCCTTAATTAACAGAGGACATGAATGTTGGACATACTGTTATTTTCATCGTAATTTTAAAAATCATACAAAGATGATATTTATGCATAGTTTGTATTCTTGAGTGTAAGACACAGGGCTGAATCTTTATGGGCATTTCCTTATATCAAAATCCAATCACAGTACTCAACACAGAATAATCTTAATAAATATTTGTTCAAGAAATCATAACACATTAAGAGACAGCTTTACTCTGAGTATAAGCACTGTATATACTTTGCTAAACTAATGTATTTTCTAACTAATACATCAGGAATATATTCACATTTATTTTTCCAATAGTATAATAAAAGATACACAAAAAGTAATTTAAGCATAATAATTGAAAATCCATGTTACACATCATTTGTTTACTGAGGGAAGTATAAATATAATTAAATCACACTCTGTTCCACTTCAATAGCATTTCCCACCCTACTTCTAGAGCTAATAGATGTTCTGTACCTAGTGATTATTACCTCCAATGTGTTTTCTTATATTTTTACCAGCTCACTCTTTCTCATTCTGGTTTCAACAATACTTTAACACAATGAGGTACACCTAAATTGTTGATCTATTTCTACTGTCTTTCATCCCTGTCATAGTTCATATCCCACCTTATTGTGATCGCCTGCTATGTATGAAAATCTTTTACCCCATTCTGGTCTCATGTCTCCTCTGATACCTGAATACATCAGAATATCCAATTCATACATTCCTTCTCCCCTGCAAATAAAGTGACTGAAGAAAAATGCATAAGAATGCTGACTGGACTTATTAAATTGACGACAACCTGAAGTGGGATCTTTTGTGATAATTTTTAAAATGATAGCTAAAAAGTAGAAATAATCCATCAACTGATGAATAGCTAAATAAAATGTGTTATATCCATACAACGTACTCTTACTCAGCCATAAAATGGAATGTGGTACTTAGATGATACGTGGATGGAATCCACAGACTTCATGCTTTATTTACATAAAACATCCAGAAAGGCAAATCCACAGAGACAGAAGGTACATTAGTGGTTGCCAAGACTAAGAGTGAGGACATGGAGGGGTGGAGGAAATGCAAAGTGACTGTCAATGGGTATAGGTTTTTTTATTATGATAAAAATATTCTGGATTTGGATAGTGGTGATGATTGCACAATCTTTATAATACACACAAAAAACCACTGAATTGGGTAATTTAAAATGACAAATGTTATGGTATCTGAACTATGACTCAATAAAAATAAATAAAAGCCCATCGGGGGATTCTGTTGTCCTACCTAGAATGCTTCCCAACCCATAGCCTTGCCCAAAAATACTGGCCTGTTTCCAGCTAGAAAAGCCATCCATGCATCAGTTTCCAATCTCTGCTCTATTCATTTCTCCCTCTCTGCATTTGAACCTATAGTGATTTTTCTCTGGATCTTAATTCTAGGAGTGTTCACACCTGGCCATGAATATTCAAGATTCAAGATTGAGGTCAGGACCTATGTGACACACTTGGTGAGCATTCTCCCTTATTCCTCACAACAGGTCTCTGAAGTGGGTATCTGGAGCCCCATTCTAGAAAAGAGCAAATAACAAGCCCAGGAGCATGTGGGAAGTTGAGAGAAGGGTAATGGAGAGACTTTGGCTTGTCTGGTTCCTGGTCTATTTGAAGTTACACTCCATGACTTTAAATTATACTTCAAAGAGACGATAATCAAAACAGCATAGTATTGGCAGAAAAACAGATACACAGACCAGTGGAACAGAATTGAGAACCGAGAAATAAACTCACATAAATATGGGCATATCAGTTTTGACAAAGGAGCCAACAATGTACAATAAAGAAAACATTTCAGTTTATTATTATTTTACATGGTATATAATAAAAGTTAAGAATACATATATACCAATTTTTACCAGTTGTTGCAGTTCTACTTGCTGAAAAGTTTTTCCATTTTCCATTGAATTGCTTCACTTTAGAACTGGTCCTGATAATTTGAAGACCACAATTATTGAGCAATCTGAGTTCTAGATTAGATATTTTATCATGTATTGACAGTTTAATACGATACAAATACATTCTAGTTTCATATTCTGTCTCTATGTCAATCTTATAGCCCCACATATTTTTTAGGATGACTGCCAGAACTAGTAATTGTTAGACACATTTCAAACTTCTCCAGATAAGCTTAGAATTATAGTGGACTGTTCAAAACTGCCCTGCTGTCTGTTTATGTACAGCCTACTAGCTAAGAATGGTTTGTATAGATGAACTTTTGCAATCAATTTGATGATAGGGAGAAACCTAACTTTCACACCACTTAAGCAGAATGTTATCCCCAGGGGAAAATAAGTGAATTACATTCTTCTAATAAGTAGACCTGCATTGCAGAAAAACCACAAATTATGAATATTGTTATTATATATAAATGTCACCACAATTTTGTGGAAATATATTTGATCTCTTGTTATATAAATACCTACATAATATTCTTGAATTGCCTCTTTACTCACGAAGCATAAGCTATTTATTTGGCCCTAACATAAAAGTTTGCTGAACACTGGCTAGAACATTAAGAAATTACCTCTGGTGCCATTTCAGTTTTATTCCTAAGGAAATAATGTTATCTAAGAACAACAGCCCATATTGCTAATCCAATGAAATCATATGTAATACATATTTATATTTAAAACAGTCTCAAAAGATGCTCAAGATAGCTCTAGGTTTGCAAAGAGATGATTCTCAGCTATCATCTGATAAAGCCCAGTCCATAAACAAGACATAGTATCCACCATCAATGTGACATGCAGTCCAATATTTTTATATATGTAATTATTTTAATGTCACAAATGAAAGTATGGACATCTTTACACATGTAAATATATTCCATAATTTTTTTTAAAAAAATTAAATAAAAACACTTCAGTTCGATGAGCTGAGGTTTTCAGGAACAATCTACTACTAGCTTTAACTACTCAATTCATTAATCTTACACAAAATACTCCATCTCTTCATTAGTATAATAGCCTTGATTAATTAAAAAGCATGATGTTTTAACACCACAAAGAAGATGTGTTGCCACAAATAGATGCACACCACACACACACACACACACACACACACACACACACACACACTTCTTATAGAGAAAAACTCTCCAATGACACATTATAGCTTTCAGAATAAAATTCAACAACTCTGCACAGTATCCATGGCCATTCTTTTTCTTTTTAATTTATTAATTTATTTAAAAAATTAACTATGGTCAGTATACAATATTATATTAGTTACATTAGTTTCAATTGTATAATACCATGATTAGACATTTTTATACCTCACAATGTGATGACCCCACTAATTCTAATAATCATATGTCACCATACAAGCCTATCACAATATTATTGACTATATTCCTCTTCACCTTTTTCATCCATACCTCCCTCCCCCTCCCCTCTGGCAACCATCTCTGTGGTCTCTGTTCTAAGAGTCTGTTTTTGTTTTTGTTTGTTTGTTTGTTTGTTAGATTCTACATATAAATGAAACCATATCGTATTTATCTTTCTTTTCTGACTGATTTCACTTAGTATAATACCCTCTAGGTCCATACATGTTATTGTAAATGTCAAGATTCAATCTTTTTTTATTGATGGGTAATATTCCATTGTATGTATATAGCACATCTTTTTTATCCATCCATCTATAGATAAACACCTTGTACTTACATTTAACAAAAAACAACAACTGTGCGGTTACCTTAAACTACATTTTCTAGTTTAAATCTCCTCTACCACCTACTTGGCACAGGTTGTCCTTACTTGCTTAGCCATGTGTTTATCATCATTCCTCAAAAATCAGACTTCCTAACGAAAACACAAAACAAAACAAACATAACTTTCCTGACTGCTGCTCTCAGTTAGATTTCAATGCTTTATTCTCTTTGCTAACCTCACACTCTATGGGTACCACTGACGTTTCTTTCTCCTCTCTCTCTCTCTCTCTCTCTCTCTCTCTCTCTCTCTCTCTCCCCACACACACACATACACACACACACCCCTTCATGACTATACGTCTGCAAAGCTGACAAATTCATGAAACTTAAGCATTGTGTCAAATATATCATTATGCCACTACTCTCTAACATAATATTAACAATATCATATTTTTGCTAACACTTGATGAATTAATAAAGAAGTAAATGGTGGAGATATCAGAAAAAAGTATTGATGTGTAAAATGGAACATTGAGTTCTCATAATTTTTGAGCCTGTATCTCCCAAAATAACCATGAAAATATGCTAATTTTAAAAGATTTTTATTGTTTCATCAGTTCCATAAAGTTTTTTGTTTGTTTTTGTGAATTGTGTATGGTTAAAATATATTTCCTCTAATTTTCTCTTTATGATGATGACGATTATCAAGAAACAGAGTCAACAAGTTGTTTGCATTGAGTATCTGGACACCCCTAAACAATGAGCTTTGGGTGCACTTAAATTCAGTGAGAGAAGCATAATTCATAAATCCTTTTGGAGAGAAAAAAAGAAAAAGGAAGGAAACAATATATGTTCACTATTTTTTATTTTTCTACACTTCTCTCTCATGACACAGATAAGAGCTACAATCCTATTGATTGATAGCTATTGCAGGTTATAATGATCTGAAAAGTAACTATCATCCTGGCAAATTTCACAAAACAAACAAAAACTCAAGCATCTCAACTAACATGAGTTTTATGTTGTTTATTTTGTTGTGAGCAATCACTGCATAAAGAGGAAGGCATGATGGTATTAATCACAGTGGATTTTATGAACAGAACATTTTTACCACATAAATGCGAATCTGCTTGGTCTTTGCACCATAGATGAGTGGATTGAGAAATGGAGGGACCAGCAAGTAAATACTAGAAAAGAGGATATGGATATAAGGGGGGATGTGAGAACCAAACCTATGTGTGAAGAAGGAGAAGAAGGCAAGGAGGTAGAACTGTAGGAAGACACAGATGTGAGCAATGCAAGTACTGAATGCTTTCAACCTAGCCTTCTTCTGGGGCAAACGGAAAACTGTGATAAATACCTGTATATAAGACAGTGTGATGAATGTGAGGTCAAACCCTGCAATAGTGAAGGCCACAAATAAACCATAGATTTTGTTAACCCAGACATTTTCTGCAGCAAGTTTCACAATGGCCATATGCTCACAGTAGGAGTGAGAGATGACTGTTGTATGATAAAATTGAAACCGGCACTTTATCAGTACTAGGGATGGAGTTACTAGAATGGCAGCCCTGAGGGTTAGCGCAGCCCCTATTTGGGTGACCAGCAGGTGGGTGAAAATGGCAGCATGTCTTAGAGGATAACAAATAGCCACATAACGGTCCAGGGCCATGGCCAGCAGGATGCCTGACTCTATGCCCTGAAATGTGTGGATCAGCCCCATTTGAAGCAAGCAGGTATCAAAATAAATCTCTGGTACATGAAACCAGAAGATTCCAAGCATCTTGGGCACAATGCTGGTACCAAGTGCAATATCTGTGATTGCTAACATCCCCAGGAAAATGTACATAGGCTCATGGAGGCTACGTTCTAATTTGATGATGATCAGAAGTAAGAAATTTCCAATCATAGCAATGAGATACATGGCACAGAAGGGAATTCCAATCCAGCACTGCACAGACTGTAGGCCTGGGATCCCTATGAGTGTCAACATAGAAGGCATGAAAACTGTGATGTTGGAAATGGACATAGTATCTTTGGGCCTCCTGATGCAAACAAAAGAGGTTAGTAGTACTAGTGTTCCTTTTACTTCCTATTTTTATCCAAAGTCATCATATGAAGTCTGTGTGCTTTGGGTAGAACTCTAAGATCATATCATTCATCTCATTGATACTGTTGAGGGAAAAGACAGATCCATAGAGACACATCACTGTTTTCAGGAAAGGCATCCACAAACACTGTAATACAATAAGATGTTATGTGCATGGCAGGCCAACTGCATTAGAACCAGCAATATCACCTAGAAAAGGCGTTAAACTGCTGACCTGTCTATCATTTCCTTTCCAGACCTGTGGACAAAAAAAAAAAAAAAAATTAGACTTGTTTATTTTGCTTGGAAATTGAGTTTGATGAATCTCTCCATATCCCACATTCCAGCTATCTTAGTATTCTAGTTGCCTTTAAGTAAGGAATAGTTGGTTTGGACGAGCAAATTTTCAGACTCTGACTACTATAACAGTGTAAAAGCCTCACTATGAAAGAGAAAAGAGATAGAAACAGTTGACACCCAAGATCATAACATATTTATAACTCTCTCTATATATATCTATATTATCTGTATCTATGTAAGAATGAATGTTCTTTCAAAATAATGTGAAGGAAGAGCTTTAGAAAAGATCGTTCAAATCCATGTACTTTTGTCAAGTCTGGGTCAAAGTTCCTTGCTACTTTTTACATTGCTAGTAAAACTGTATTCTATTTTGCCTATATACAGCTGAAATCCTTAAAATTAGTTGTTTGCATAAAATAACTCAAATTCTATAATGCACTGTGCAGAATATCTAGAGGGGAGGAATCTCTAGGAGAAAGGAAACTGACAGCAACAACGTAGACGGGCAAGAGGAGTATTCTTGACAACCACAGGATGTTGGGGAATGGGTACCTTAGTCAGAATAGGGTCTCGTTTCTTGGGATAAATGCTCAGCGCTATCATTAGCATGATATTTGGCCAATTTAGGCTCATTAATTCTTAACAATTCTATTTTATAGACATGTTCCCCACCAATGAATTCCAAACTATAGATAATTTGGAACACACATCATTTTGTGAGCTCAGGCATAAAAAGTTAACAGAAAACAAAGGATAAACACAGGTTTCTTAAAATGAATCAAATACTATATATAGAACTAGAAACAGAAGACAGAGGGCAGAACTCAGGATACAAGAGATGATTCAGGAGAGGATTGTAGAGCAACTGAAGAGAATTTAATGACTTCTCAATTCACTGATTACTGAATTTTCTGAAAACTTGGGCTCTTATGCCTTATATGAAAATCCCCTGATCATAATCATTACTTTTTATATTACATAGTTTGAAGTAAAAAATTATCAAGCCATGCATTAGAGGAGTGTTTGTGATTTTGTGAAAAATAGGGTTAAGTTATTTCATCTTTTTGTAGACTTTTCAATAAAGTTACTTTATGTCATCAAGCTCATGATCAGTTAACTGTTTACTGAATGTCACTGACTATGCTAGTAATTCAAGAAGCAGCTCTAGTTTATGCACCAAAACCTCAAGTGAAGAAATCAAGCCAGTAAGTGTCATCCTATGACAAGAAGGCTCTATCAGTGATATATTTGGGATAGATAAGTCAGTCAACTCAGTATTTTGATTTCCATAGGTTTGCTCTTCAAGGCTTAATTCCATGAAACCCCAATTCATAGATCACTGACTGTATTAGGGGTAAAATTTTTCTTCCTCAAATGTAATCAGAATTAGAATAAGAATCCTTTAAGAACAATCATAATGAATTATTCAAGAATAAAGAGCTGACATGTGAGCATTACCTGACAGAAACTGAGAGTGGGATGGCAGGTGGGAGAGTACGTATTACATAAGTGAGTACAGAACTGGTGGGATGTAGTCATTATTATTCAAAAAGATGGTAATGAACAATTATAGGGATAAATTTGGGAAAAGTGAGACTTACCAATTGTTGGGAACCAGTTCTGCTCTTACCAGGTACCTGACCAGCATCGTCAGTTCTTCATATCACTATCACTCATCAATGCTTTTCTCCTCCTGAGATATTCTGGTCTCAGTCCTGTGTTGTGTGTTCTTCAGTACCTCTTCTTTCTATCTTCACCCTCTGTAACAGCACCCAGTCAATGTCTTGAACTCTAATCCATTTGCTGCTGGAGCCATCTGCCAATATGTGGCTATCCCTGGGACAGCCTTTCATGCTTTTCTTTTGTCTCTGCAATACAGACACTCTGCCTCTTCTACAAATTTGAGATTACGTTGGTGTGTTCATCCTTCACCAAAACTCATGGCAAGGTCTATTATTCAGGGGCACGGCATAAATTTATTGAACTTACATTGGAGAAGAAATCTGGTAGCCACCAATTTTAATATTCCCTAATGAATGTGTGAAGGAGGAATTATGAACATGGAATGAGGGATTTTCTAGCCACTAGCTAAAACCACGAGGG
Source organism: Rhinolophus sinicus (assembly GCF_036562045.2). Lineage (NCBI taxonomy): Eukaryota > Metazoa > Chordata > Mammalia > Chiroptera > Rhinolophidae > Rhinolophus > Rhinolophus sinicus. The sequence continues at coordinate 121,987,079 of NC_133756.1, forward strand.
ACCCAACGGGTTTGAATTAAGTCCTTTTGGGTTCATCTACATGTAATACACCTGAAATCTTTTCTACAACTTGCAGACATCTTTTCTTTTTTCTCACAAACTAAATGCAGAGAAATGAATACACACGTTTTCTTTTTATAAGCTACGTAATTTTTTTTCTGTCTTCGTTTGAAAAAGAAATTTAAAATTTTTATAGACATGTTCCCCACCAATGAATTCTATTTAAGCAAATATCCTTGTGTCCCCTCCTTTCCCTAAGGTACTTCTGGAAAGGAAAATCTGTATCCATAAGTGTTCTTTTATTACACATTGACCTTGAATTCTCTTGCAGTCTCATTGTTCAGTTTTTTGTTTTTTTTTATTTCATTGAAGCTATTTTTGTAAGTTTAGTAACTTCTCAAAATGATAACTATGATGGACCTTTTTAAAACCTACCATATTGAGCTTTGAACAAATTGTTGCACATTTGACTAATTTTTTTCCACCCCACCCTTATGCCTTTCCCTCTCCTCTCTTCCACCTCTCTTCCTTCAAAAGCAGTTTTTATATGCCTCATATATGTGAAAGAATGTTGTCAAGTACTCTTGATGGAAAGAAAAAAAAAGACATGACATAAACCTTCAAATTTTTAGAAATATGGGGAAACAAGTTAGTATATATTTTATCACGAGAACAAATGATAATTCTAAGGAAGACTTATAGACATGATGCCTTTCTCCTTAACATGTTTCACCTGGTTTCTGTAATAGATTTTCTTTTATATACATAGCCTTAGAGGTACTTGATATAGTAATGTTGAGATGTTGGCAAATTTAAGAAGAATGCTTTCAGTGAGATGGAGGATGGCATTCACAATTGATATCAAAGAGAATAAGAGATAAGGATGAAAGGTCAAGGGACCCTAAATACTCTTTCCAGAATTCCTTCCATGAAGGAGCACAGCACAACATTACTGATTTCTATTGAATGGAATTGATTCAGAGGCCAGCTTAGCATCTGAGCTAATCTTCAGCCTATTCTTCAGTCACCAATAAAAAATTTAGATTAGTTTACCATTTTGATTTACTTCTCTCCTCCTCTTCTACTGATTTTATTTAAATTTTGGTGTTTCCCAAAGTTCTATCCTGGGTTCTTTTCATATCCTCAAACTATACAAATTTGCTAGTAATTCTATCTACACAAAATAATTTAGTTATCACCTTCAATATGGCAACTTCTATAAAAATATTTCCAACTTAGATTCTCACTGTATCCTTCACTCTGTTTCAGGTACATAGGGCCTACATATCTAATCCAAACTTCGGCTCATACTACATATCCTTTGAAAAACTGTCCCTGAGCACTTCATTTACCTAGAGGATGGGTAAACAATTTTTTCCACTTCATTATAATATTTTGAAATACCTTCATACCTTGGTCAATATCTATATTTTTTCTTTTCTTTTCTTCTTTTGGTTAGACTACTGAATATTCCTTAAAACATCATCAATTCTAATTTCTTTACCAAAAAAAATTGATATATATTCATTATGAAGCACACATCAATCTGACAATCTAGGTCTTCAGCAGAGTAAAATCAATTATACATATTTTCTGTCCATCTCTTATTTTAACAAAGCTATATTTAATTAAGAGAATCATATTGCCACAATCACTGACAACTCATAGGAAATACAGAGTCAAGAAATTAATGCCCACCTATGTCAATTGATTCTCAAAAACAGTGTAAAGGTAATTCAATGGAAGAAAAAAATAGTTCTTGTTTGTTTTACAAATAATGCTAAAACAACTGGATATCCACGTACTTTAAAATGAATAACATATAATAAAACATTATAAATAACATTTGATTGCTATTTTTAAAGTTTCTTTATTATAACCACAAGGAAATTTGACCCAGAAGATCTTAGGTGATATTTCTGATGATGTGGGGGTTTAGAAAGTAAAAGAAAATCTTTCAGCAACTAGACTGGTGTTGAGATATATTTGATAAAGATGTCTACTACAGAGTGATCCATGTTAAGCAATACTATTACAAAAGTAGGGGCTTTTTTTTAAGTCATTTCCTCCTAAAACCAGTATTTTCAGATTGTTGGTGTTTTTTTTCTATTTTTCTAACCATTAGCTCATTAAAATAAAGTGTTTTCCTAAAGGCAAATCTTTTTCTGACCAAATCATTCTGATCAATGGAAAGTTATCTCTGCTTCATGGCACACATTCAATGAAGACTTAATATAACACCATTAGTATTTAAAAAAAAAATTAATACAAAAATTTCAAACATGTACTAAGTAAACAGACTATTATAGTGAATCTCCATCTACCTATCACCCAGCTTCAATAATTATCAACATTATACCATTCTTGTATCTTCTATACTTCCACCCACTATGTAGCCAAATAATTATTGTTTTGGGTATATTATTATTATAATTATTATTATTATTATTTAGAGATTTAGAGGTAAAATTGACATACATTGAAATGTACAAATTTATCTGTACCATTTTGACTTACATCATCCCTAACACAACATAGAGCATTTCCATTTTCCAAAAAATTTCGTCATGTTTCTGTACTCATTTTCTTACCTGTACACCCAACAGAAGTAATCATTGTTCTGTTGTTTTTGACACTAAATTAGTTATATTTGTTGCACAACTTTGTATAAAGGCAATAATACAATACACACTATTTTGTTCCCTGAGTCTTTTCACTAACAGATATGTATCACTAAATTGCACATACCTGGAAACAGAAATCTCCTAGGACCCATTCTAACTATTCCTAGGAGGAAAAATAAACGAATATTCCAGGATTCTATAGACAAATGGCATCCTAAACAGAAAAAAGTTTTGGTCTTGTATCTCTTTTGATAATGTTACTTCAGGGTAATGACATTCTCTCTTCTCATGGGGAAAAAGGAACTATTTTTCTTTTCTCCATCTATTAAAGCTTATAGCTCATTCATAAACAATAACAAACTATGTAATTTCTTCCATTTGTAAGGCTAATATCCAAGCAATAGGTCTGATCCAAGTCCCTGTGTTCTCAGGGTATTGTTTGTCTTGTTTAGACCTCACCCCTTTTTCTAGGCAGTATACGAACAATGCTATTACGAATTTCCTTGGTTTTGATGCTATAGACAATGGGGTTGACCACAGGTGGGAAGAAGAGGTATGCATTGGCCATGACAGTCTGTAGGAGTGGAGATAAATGCCGCCCAAAGCGATGCAACAAAGAGAGGCTGATCATGGGAACATAGTATACAAGCACAGCACAGATGTGTGAAACACATGTGTTCAGTGCCTTCCACCGCCCTGCCCCAGAAGCTATTCCCAGTACTGTGTGAAAAATCAGCAGGTATGAAACCATGATTAGCAATGAGTCCAGCCCAAATGTTGAGGTAATCACAAACAGACCCAGGATGCTATTGGGGCGGGTGTCTGCACAAGGCAATTTGATCAGATCTGAGTGGAGGCAGTAAGAGTGTGTGAGGTTGTTGTGACCACAGAAAGGAAGACCCTTCAGGAGAAAGAGCAGTGGGAACATGAGTACCACACTTCGCGAGGCAATGGTGGCGCCCATCCCAGTGATGCGGGGAATTGTCAGGATGGCTGTGTAGCGCAGTGGGCTGTAAATGGCCACAAAGCGGTCTACAGACATAGCCAGAAGAATACCTGACTCCATAAGGGTAAAAGAATGCATGGAAAACATCTGGAGCAAACAACCACCAAAACTGATATTATGAATGCCAAAGAGGAAAATACCTAACACAGTAGGCATGGTGGAAGCAGAGACACCAAGTTCAACAAAAGCCAGCATGGCCAGAAAGAAGTACATGGGCTGATGCAAAGCAGGGTCAATCCGGATGATATGAAGAATAAGGCCATTTCCTATGAAGATGATGATGTACATCAGGCAGAAGGGGATAGATATCCAGATATGCTCTTCTTCCAGCCCTGGGATGCCAACAAGGGTGAATGTTGCAGGTGTAAACTCAATGGAACCATTGGAAATGTTACGGTGAGACTTCATTCGAAGATACTGGGAAGCACAAGGAGACTGGAAAATATATATTTATAGTCAGTTATTGTACATCAAATTCCAAGCTCTTGATAGTCAGAGTTAAGATCTTTTCTTAGAATAGAGATAGGAAACTTATTTCTGAAACAAGGGCACATAAAAACCACAGTGTATGAAAGTGAAATCTGATTAGATGTATGGAAGAGTATTCCTACATGGGCTATGTGCCAAACACAGAAGGCAGTAATAGAAATCTCAAGCTGGATCATTTATGGCAATGAAATGTAGTGATAATAAGCATACACATGAAAATTTCATGTGGAAATTGAGGACTGAAGGACGTAGTAACTTTCTGCAGTTTGTACAAGTAGCAAAAGTAATATGATAATAATAAAGAACATTCTTGGTTCCAACAGTTAATAGATTTGTGATCTTGGGGGCATCACTTAAGTTATCTCAGATCCAGGTATTGGATATAAACAGAATAATAGTTATATAAGATGATATATGTAAATTGTTTATCACTATATTTGGACCACAGTAAATATTCAATGCATGAAATAGAAAGAAAAAATTAATATGTTAGAAAATAAGGATAGTTTCTCCCAGTTTTTAGTATTTTTCAATGTCTTTTTTTTTTTTTTACTTACCAGTTCACTCTTTCTCCACCTGCTATCCATGGATGATGGGGAAAGTTTCTCTATATTTTACAGGGAAGTCAATGTCTCCTGCTGAAACCTGGAGTCAGGGCTGAGAGTAACACCAAAGCCATCAGGATCTCACAAGCTGAGAGTGATCATGGTGTTGGGGTTCAGGCTAGGGGTCTTTACCTGGGAACAAGTTTATTAACACTAAAATTCTACTCCTCTGTAGCAAAGCTTTGGGTGATAAGGTTCGGGGTAGGAAATGGAGTTTAGGATAGAGCACAGGGATGGAGATGGTGAGTGAAGTCTTCCTCTCATATCGGGCTAGGGCCCTTGGTTAGGTATATAAACAGTGGAGTGCTAATAAGTGTTTAACAATCAGCTCTCTGAATTAAAGTGCTCTGATCTGTACCAGTTACCAATTTCTTTGGTTAAATATTACCACTGTGAGCTATTTCATGCTACCATCATCATGCCACAGGCTGTAGAACTGAGATGTTCATAATCAGCTTTCTCAAGCTGGTGTAAGCCAGTGTAACTATATCACTAGGTTTAACTACAACTAGCTAATCCTAGATATCAGATGCTTACTTATCCAGGTGGAACTGAGAACAGGCACATCTATCCATTCATCCCCTTACTTGCTGTTTCCTCCCAGGTGGGCCATGGGCATCGTTCTTACTTTCCCTTATATGCACTTAGCTGGGTGGCGGGGAGGCAAGATGAGACAGGTCCTGAAGGAGCAATTAACCATGAATAATTATTCCTAGAACCTTTAGCTGAATTCTAGAGAAGGTGGAGGGTATGATTGCCACTGATAGGCATGCCAGGATATATACCTAAGAGTATGCATACATAAAAATAAGAAAAAATATATTTAATTTTTAAAATCACTAATTTAGACATAGAACTTTTTTACATTTTGAATATATTTTTCTCTTGTTTTTTTTAACTGTTCATTTTGTCATATACATGTCATACATAATTTTATGTAGTCAATTTAATATTTTTATGACATACTTTTCATTCTTAAGAAGCGATTTCATACGTCAAAATAAATACAGTAATGAAGATAGAGATAGAACTATAGATAGAGATAGAAATAATATACAGAATGATAGAGATTGATGCAGTAATAGTAAAAAACGCAGCAATAGAGGGGAGAGAAAGGGAGAGAAGGGGAGAGAGAGAAAAGAAAACTTACTCCATTTGGAGTTTGCTTTGAGGACTTGGGTGATTATGGGTTTCATTTAATTATTCTCAAATATATGAACATTTTTTCCAATACATATTAATTGGAGGTCTGATATTTTCTCTATCATTTTGAGGGACTACATATTTCATTTTAAATTTTTATATAAATATAAATCTGTTTCTTGACTCTTTAGTCTGCTCTTTGATCTGATTGTTTTGTCATATCCCCACCCCTAATATGTTTTCATAATATGTAAGTTCAGATCTAATTGGTCAAGTTATTTTTTCAATTCTTGCTATTTTTGCATATTTATTCTTTCAAATAAATATTATAAACCAGCATGCATAAAAATAAAGCAAAGACCTAAATATAAAAGCTAAACCTATAAAATTCTTATAAGAAAACAGAGGTAAATCTTCATGAGATTGGATTTGACAATAGATTCTCAAATATGACAAAAGCATGGGCAACAAAATAAAAGAATAGATAAATTGGATTTCATAAACATTAAAAATTTTGTGTATCAAATGACATTATCAATAAAGTGAAAAGACAACCTACAAAATGGGAGAAATATTTGCAAATCATATATTTGATAAGGGTTTAATATCCAGAATACATAAAGAACTCAATTCAAAACCAAAAAGACAAACAACCCAATTTTAAAAATGGGTAAAGGATTTGGATAGTCATTTCTCTGAAGAACACATGAAAATGACCAATGACACATAAAAAATAAATAAAAACAACAATAAGGTATCACTTCACACCTACTAAAATGTCGATAAGTGTTTTTTAAAAAGAGAAGAGAAAACTAACAAGTGTTGGCAAGAATATGGAAAAATTAGAACCATCATATATTGCTGGTGGGTATGTAAAATGATGCAAATTCTGTGGAAAACAGTTTGGCAGTTCCTACAAAAGTTAAGCATAGAATTACCATATAACCCAATAATTCCACTCTTGGATATGTACCCCCCAACAAATTGAAAATAGGGACTCAAACTGATACCTGTATATAAATGTTCATTACAGCATTATTCATAATAATCAAATGGTGAAAACAACAAAAGTGTACATCAACAGATTAACGGAGATGACATTTCTGACTTTCAGGAATTAATGTAAAATTGGGAATCAGGATCAGATAGCTGAGAACTCTGGACAGTTGATCAGCTTGACCTATAGTGCTTTGCCTTTAAACAGTGCATTTTTTCAGATATGTATGTAAGACTGTTTCCTGAACAATAAGGCGTATGAAAGAAGCTTAAATAAATAATTTTCTAATTTTAAAAAAACGTGGTTTATACATACAAGTAGAATATTACACATCCATGAAACATGGATGAACTTTGAAAACATTATGTTGAGTGAAATAAGGCAGATGCCAAATAATAACTATTGTATGCTTCCACTTATATGAAATACCTAGAACAAGCAAATTTATAGAAATATAAAGTAGGTTGGAGGTTAACAGGAAAGTGGGGAATTATTGCTTGATAGGTATACAGTTCCTGTTTTGGGTGATGAAAAAGTTTTGGAATTAGATAGTGGTCATAGTTGTACAACACTGTGAATATTATTAATGCCACTGCATTGTACATTTAAAAATAGTTAATGTAAATAAATATTGAATCACGGAATCGTACATCTGAAACTAATATAGCATTGTATGCCAACTGTACTTTAAGAAAAATTTAAAAATATTATCTTCAAAGGAAAAATTCTTTTTAAAAAGGTTAATACAGCAAATTTTATGGTACAGATATTTTATCACAATAAAAATTTGAAAACAAAATTTTTAAATTAAAGTTTATTAGGGTGACAATGGTTAGTAAAATTACATAGGTTTCGAAAAAATTTTTTTGAATCACCAGTAAAATATATTACAATTATATTAGTATTTTGAGTGGGATGACATTGAATTCATAGGTTGTTTTGAAGAGAATTATCATTACAATGAACAATATACCATAAGCATTTCCTACATTTATTTTCAGTACATGTACATTTTTAATATCATTTTGAATGAGGTCATTTTTTAATTTAACCTGATGACCCAATATAGGTATACATTGTGAAATATACACCGAAACCAAGCTAATCAACATGTCTACCATTTTTCTTTTCTTTTTTTTTTCTTCTTTTTTCTTGTAGTGAGTATACCCAAGATTTGCCCTCTTGGCAAATTTCAAGAACATAATACAATATAAACACTATAGATTTTTATGTTATTCTTGTAGAACTCTGTTGACTTTCCTATGCTTTATAGATAAAATGCCATACCATCTGCATTATAAAAAAGCAAATAAATAAATAAAAATTAACAAACAAAATTCAGATTTGTCTTTTTTTTCCAGTTCCTATATTTCTTTGATTTATATTATTTCAAAGGTCAATTATAACACAATATTTTGCAGTAGTTTTGACACTGGGTATCCTGGTTGTCTACCCTCTTCAGACTTTTGGAAACCCTTTCTTTTTATTTTATTTTTTATAACTTTTTTTTATTAGTTTCAGGTACACAAAACAATGTAATTGTTAAACATTTATTATTTATATCCCTCACACAATGAAAACCCCCCCTCCCCCATCCACTATCCCTCTGACATCACACACAGCCATTACATTTCCACTGTCTCTATTCCTAATGCTGTACTCCACTTCTTGTAAATATATATATATATATATATATATATATATATATATATATATATATAAAATTATAATTAGCATTCATTATTGCTCAGATCAGCTTCAAGTGTACAGTGCAGTGATCAGGCATCTACATCATCCCTGAAGTAGTCTCCCTAATGAGCCAAGTGTCCATCAGATACCCTACAAAATCTTTACAACAATATTGATTACATTCCCCAAATTGACTTTCACAATGCCGTGGCCATCTTGTGGTTACTTACTGTGCTTTCTAATTCCCCCACCTTCCCCTTTATCCCCCCCCTCCCATCTAGCAACCCTTAGTTTTTCCTCTATGTCTCTGAGACTGTTTCTAATTAGTTCATTCATTTATTATTTTCTTTAGATCCCACATATAAGTGAGATCATATGGTATTTGTCTTTCTCTGTCTGACTTATTTCACTTAACATAATGTTCTCTAGGTCCATCCATGTTGTTGCAAATGGTAAGATTTCTTTCTTCTTTATGGTTGCATAATATTCCATTGTATAAATGTACCACAGTTTCTTAATCCAGTCGTCTGTCGATGGGCATTTCAGTTGTTTCCATGTCTTGGCTATTGTGTATAATGCTGCAATAAACATAGGGGTGCATAAATTTTTTTGAATTAGAGTTTTGGATTTCTTCGGATTGATACCTAGGAGTGGAATTGCTGGATCATAAGGTAGTTCCATTTTCAGATTTTTGAGATACCTCCATACTGTTTTCCATAGTGGCTGCACCAATCTGCAATCCCACCAACAGTGCACAAGGGTTCCTTTTCCTCCACATCCTTGCCAACACTTATTGTTTGTTGATTTATTGATGATAGCCATTCTGATTGGGGTGAGGTGGAATCTCATTGTGGTTTTCATTTGCATTTTCTAATGATTAGTGATGGAAACCCTTTCTTAACACTCTTCTTTATGTCACAGAGTTTTAGCATGTCTGAGGTCATTTAGGGCAGGGAAAAAAAAAAAGAACACAAGGAGGATTTATTCTTCTGACTATTTAGTCTCTCTAAATAGATTTCTGGGGGAAACCTACGCTTCATCAATTGAAACAATGTGTCATTTAAATCTCTGAGTTTCAGTGTCTGATGACAAGTTATCCAGTCTCTCTTTCTTATTAAGGACTCTTCTCATTTTATTTAGCCATCTCTGAGAACCCTAACTAAAAAAAAAAAAGAAAAGAAAAAACTATCTGAAAAAGCATGTCAATTTTCCGTAAGCCTCTCCAGAACTCTCCATTTCCATTTTGTATGGTACCCTGTCTCTGTTTGTCACTGTTAACTAGCCGAAAGCTTAGTGGTCAAGGAGACAGTAGGACATGACAAGTCTCTACCAAACATACCGTGAAGGAAAGAGATTTGACATTGGGTGGTGAACACACAATGCAATATACAGATGATGTATTATGGGACGTACACTTGAAACCTATATAATTTTATTAACTAATGTCACCCCAATAAATTTAATAAAATTAAAAAAAATAAATTCCAGGGCAACAGCTCAGTAATGTTACATTTGGCAGCTAAGCACAGACATTGATGTCCTAACTCATTTCACATCTACTAATTCCTGAGTCCTCAACCTGAATGTTTCTTTAAAATTAAGGCTGTCAATTCAATTATTTTTGTTCCTATTATACATTCTGTATATTAAATTGGCATTTTCTTGTCTTCCACTGCCAATTGCAAACACAAAAATGTCTTAAGGTCTTTAATCATATATTGTGTCATCATGCTATAATCTATTTACTCTCTTATTTCCCTTCATTTTTTGAATTTTGCCCCTGATTCAGAATCTTATTTGTTGCAACTTTTGTCAGTTTTTTCTGTGACTTTGGTATCTCTGATGATGATCCATGTCAAACGTTTCTCTAAGGATTGTTGGCAGCAGTCCTAGGTTGTTTGATGGATGAGGTTATTTAATGTATCTACTCATAAAAATTAGCATCATCATCAAAACCAAAAAAATGAATGTTTACTAAATGTTGAATATATCATATGACACATTTCATTTAATTATCAATAAATGAGGAGGGTACTAAAATAATTCCATTTTACCAGTTGAGAATCAATAGTTAACATAACATGCCAATTTCCATACAGTTAGTGTGTGACAGGCAAACCAGAATTTTTAACATCCGATTTTCCATCATCCCTAAAATACACTTCCTTACTGAAATTAAAGTGACTACAACACATATTTCAAGCCAAGATAATTATCTATGACTCCAAAGGTGAAGGGAACATCTTTTCATCTCTCACATTGACTTTTAACTTATCTTTTTGTTAATATATGGCCCTTCACATAATACTCATATTGCTATTCTAATAAGTTATCTGAATCATATTTTCCTTCTTTTTAAAATTATTAATAGTTCCACATTAGTTGTACAAAACAGGATTTCTGTTCAAGCCTGACTCTTGCTCTGATAACTTGAGAAATTAACTTTACCTCTCTATCCTACACATGTCCCTCACCTATAAAATGCAGATATTATTACCTGCATTTGTATATAAATAACCTTACAGTATTGTTGTGATGAATAAATGCAGCACTGAATATAAATTTCACCTCAAAATACCTGAAGTGTAGTAAAAAATATCTACTTTAAATTTCTAAAATTGTGGGTGGGAAATCCAAATATGTTTAAGATACATCAAAATAGTGTTTATTTAGCCTAGCACCAGTAGGCATAAATTAATTGTATTTACTCTGTCTTCTTCCCCCTTCTCCAAAAAGAAAATGATATAGGAAAGTCTATTCATAGATTTCTTCTTTTTTTGTGCACAATTGTGTGTATGTATGTATGTATGCATGTATGCATGTGTATATATATATATATATATATATGTTTGTATAAATATGTATGTACAAAATGTATGTATGAGTGTATGTGTGTGTACATGCGTGTGTTATAAACAGATGAAAAAACCAACCCTCTAAAGGTTGCAGATATTCATGAGAACATTTCAAAGTTGTTTTTTTGTGGGTGTTTTTTTTTGTGTCTTTCTTTGTCAATAAGGTCAGATTTCACATTCTCATGGCATTGTGCTAGGCCTTGAAGAGGAGAGATTGTAAAAAATGTTTTCTTGTTATGAAGGAATTAAAGTAGAGTCTGGAGATAAGTCCGTAGATAATTATATTTGGTGTGATTGGAGCCTTTTTCATATGAGAGTTTGTGTAAATATCCTATTTAGTCTTCCACTGCCTTTTATTTTGTGTCTGGGGTATGAAATTTTTCAAACTTTTAGTCCCTCAGTGAAGTCTCTATTGATATCACAATACTCCTTGATGATTTGGACCCAAAATCCCCAATATGTAGAAAGAAATATCAGCTTTTAGTTACTTATATGGTCTCCAGTAGGTTAATTTAACGTTGGTTATTACTTGTTTTAATTCAGTATTATCCATTTATTCAATAAATATATACTATGTGTCAATTCCATGCAGTAAATTTTGTATCAGTCAACTAGGAAATATCTGATTTTAGAGCTCACATTTTAATTTAAGAAACAGGTGCAGACACAAATAACTATAATGTGATGGCCTAATGCTATTGGTCCACTATCAGCTGATTGCACAAAGAGTGTTTCTATTTCAGCAGAATTTCAACAGTCTATAAAAAAAAAAAAGTGGGAGTCTCACCACTCCCACTTCCCAACTCTATACAGGAAAAGTACATCTGGGTTAAAACTTGAAATATATTTCTCTTTTCTCAGTTATCTTTATGTATCCTTAAGATTAAGTTGAAGTACATGATAATAGAATGCCTAGAAGAATTGAGAATATAATTAATTAAAATATTTTTTCAAAATTTTAAGAGATTTTGGAAAATGCGCTGGCAACTTGGGTAACAATTAAACAATGGAAAACTATTGAACAATGTGTGTGTGTGTGTGTGTGTGTGTGTGTGCGCGCGCGCGTATGTGAGTTTCATTCAGAAATACCCAGTATGTATTATTATTATTAATTTTAACAACATGTGCTGATGGAGGAGAAATGCAAAATTACTCGGTCTTGAATCTGTTTGGTCTTCACCCCATAAATGATGGGGTTGAGCATAGGAGGTACTACCACATAGAAATTGGCTACTAGAATGTGGATGTGGTGAGGGATGGTTTTACCCCCAAAGCGATGGGCAAAAAATGAAAAGAATGCTGGGGCATAAAACATAAATATGACGCAAATGTGGGAACCACATGTGTTAAGGGCTTTGCGCCTGGCAGCCCAAGAAGGTATCTGAAACACTGTGAGAAGGATCCTTGCATAGGACACAATGATGAACACTACATCCAGTCCTGTAGAGAGTAGGGCCACAGTCAGGCCATAAATGATGTTGACATTGATATTGTCACATGCCAATCTGGCAATGCCCATGTGCTCACAGTAAGAATGGGGAATGACGGTTCTTCCACAATATGTAAGTCGGTATACCAGGAAAATGAATGGAAAGCATATGAGAAAGCTCCTGACCACAGATGCTATGCCAATCTTTCCAATGAATGAAGATGTTAGGATTGTGGTATATCTCAGTGGGTAACAAATGGCCACATAGCGATCAAATGCCATGGCCAGGAGAATAGCAGATTCTGCCACAAAGATGAAATGTATGAAAAACATCTGGGATACACAGCTACCAAAGGATATATCCATAGAATGGAACCAAAAGATAGCCAGCATCTTGGGGGCTGTGGCCGTGGAGAGCAGGACATCGGCTAAGGCCAGCATGGAAAGAAAGAGATACATGGGCTCACGGAGACTGGACTCGGTCACGATCAGGAAGATCAGGAAGATATTGCCTACAACTGCCACAGTGTACATAGAACCGATAGCGATGGAGATCCAGATATGCGAATCTTCCAGGCCTGGGATTCCAATCAGGACATACCACATATCCTGGGGATTGGTGTGGTTGTGAAAGGAAGGAGCCATCTGTGACCACATATTCTAGACCAAGTACCTTTAAGGAAAGACCACAGGACTGACTGAGGATTCGGGAGTGCCACCTTAAGCTGAATGATATTTGATCAGATTTTATTCCCTCAACGTGTTCTTCTCTTTGAAAGAACAATGAGATGGATTAAGTAGCTTAAAATGCACTCTGACTCCTTCCATAGAAGAATTAAATATTGTATCCTGAAAAAGATAATAGTTAACATTTCATAAGTGTTTAATATATGTCATAATATATATGTACATATATATATTTAAATATATATATATTAAATTTTCAAATTAGCCTGTTGAAAACACTTTTACAACAATCTGTGATATGGATATTGTTATGTTCCTATAGGTGAAAAAAAAGAGTCCCACAGACCTTCATCCTTTTGCTCTAGGTCCCACTAGATTCAATGTCAGGCAGGGTCAATTTAAAAGCTCTGATCTTAACAACCATCTAATATTGGCTATAAAAATAAAACTAGATATAAAAATGTGTCATCAAATTTTTCACTGACCACATCTCTGAGTAAAACAGACAGATGTGAAATTGAATTATGCTGCTTATGGAAATGGGAGAAAATAGGTGTTGACAAAATAGATTTCAAGCAATGTAGCACATAAGTCCTCTTCAACATAATTGACTACTGACTTTCACGCTAAGCCCTGTGCTAGGCATTGAGGACACTCAGCTGAATTAAATTGATTGATCCTTGAATCAATCAACACATTCCTTAAAATTGTAGGATGAACATTAAAAACCTAAACTATTTTTAATGCCAAACTGAGTTGGGTTCTTAAATAGATATGCCTAACATGTGGTGAAAGAAAAATACTCTATCCCACTTGGGTCGCTGATTGAAAATTAGACAATATACTTCATATTTCCAAGTGCCACCATAGCAGCAAATAAATTAATGCTTTCACATTATAAAGCAGGGGTCCATAGTCTTTCAATAAAAGAAAGGGAGGGTAATTTATTGATTACTGTTTTTCTGTAGTTCCCAAAGAATGTGGCTAGAAGCAAGGGAGGTGTTGGGCTAGGAGATACAACATTAGGGTAGGGTGTGTGTGTGTGTGTGTGTGTGTACATATAAATATATAGTTATAAAAATAGATATAAACATAGATACAAAATAAATGGATGACAAGTGGATCCCATCCTCCCCCCGTCCCTATTCACAAATAAAAGCTAGCTAAATTTCTTGTTTTCTGAAGTGGTACACAGATTTCAGAAATGACTGCCTCTTCAGCTCTTGATTCCACTGTAGTTCAGTATGTTAATCATTGTACAGTATAGTTTTACCACCTTTGCTTTTATTTTTAACTGAGTTTTCAGTATCCTGATCCATCATTTTATATGATTAAATGTTTGGACCTCATTTTTTGTTGCAGGTTAGAATGTATAATACTTAAATGGTCAGCACGTTAGGACTTTCCTTAAGTTGGTATGTCATTTAAGGTCATTATACTTTAAAAATAATAAAATAAAATGTTGAGATGCGTATGTCTATGGATCTAGTTTAATTATAAACCAATTGTTTACTTAGTTAACATATGGCTTAAATTGATTGTTTGATTTTTTTGAGTGGGATTTTGATGCTTCAGAGTGAGAGAAAAGACCAATTTGGGGACACACCTACACAGATCTATGCCAGAGCTTTGTGTGTGAGTGAACTGCAGTTATGGAGGTGGGACTTACAGTGAGTGGGACTTCATAAGGACATTAGGGATGAGGGAGAGAAGAGTCTAAGTGATAGAAAGAAACAATGGACATGGGGGAAAGGAAAACAAATTCTGCAAGTTTTTTTCTAACTTTACTGGTGATCTTTTGGGACACTAGCTATCTGTTTTGTTTTATTTAGTTTTGTCTTGACTGTAGCATTATCACCTGTGGTTACCTAACTTTTAAGTCTGGGATCTTTATAGTCTTATTTTATAGTATTACTGGTGGAATATTCTGACTGAATCATTAATATATACACAGAAGCAGTGTGTGGTAATACAAATAGTATGCTACGTAGAATTGAATTTAAATACTGGCTAAGTCATATTCTGGCTGTATGACCATTGAAAAATGTGGTATATAAAACTGAAAACAACAAAGGAACAAGACAAACAAAGGAAGAAACAAAAACTCATAGACACAGACAATAGTTTAGTGGTTACCAGAGGAGAAGGGGAGGGGGTAATAGATGAGGGTAAAAGGGATCAAATACATGGTGATGGAAGGAGAACTGACTCTGGGTGGTGAACACACAACGTGATATATAGATGATGTAATACAGAATTGTATACTTGAAACCTATGTAACTTTACTAACAATTGTTACCCCAATAAACTTTAATTTTAAAAAAGTTACTTAATTTAAAGTTCAGTTTTTATTTGTAAAATACCTAAAAACAAGCACCAATTATAAATGTGAGTCAGTTCTAAAGTTAGTATTTTAGGATGGCTGCTACATATACCAGATATGTTTCTATCTCAACAACAGATCAAATTAGGGCACTTGCAAAATTACTACTATTAAGACCAAAATAATTGTTGCTTGAGCAAATTTAAATTTCTGGACTTTAGGCTTATGAGCCACTAAACAGAGACTGAGCTAATTTAAGGTACCTATACAGGCCAAGACTTATATTCTTATACTGAGCACATGATAATAATTGGTAATTTTTACCCCAAAACTCTCATTTTACTTTTATAAGGTACAGGCAATTCAACATAGTGATGAACACTTGGGCTTAGAAACAGTATCCTTGCCCCATCACCAATGTAGATTCTTTGTTATATAAGGAAGGGAATTAGAATTTCTGAGTTTCAGCTTCTGGCTCTGTGCCTAAACCAGCACCTGATATATAATGAATATTCAGTAAATTCTATCAGAAAAAAATATTGTATATATTAGGTTGGTGCAAAAGTTATTGCAGTTTTTGCAATTATTTTTAACCTTTTAAACTGCAATTACTTTTGCACCAACCTAACATTTGTGTACATGTACAATATGCATTATCCTTAACTACTAAATTTGCTTAACCATTGAGCCTTGTATTTAACCCCTGCAATATAAGTTCAACACATCTAAGCACAGCATTCAGATCTTCATATCAAAGAAAAATGACCATTGCATAAATATATCTAAAAGGAAAAAAAAACATATATATGTGCCCTTTGAAGAGAACCCATTTAATAAAAGAGCATAAAGACAGGCTACAATTGCAGATCAAGTTTGGAGTTAGATCCACGTTCGATGCATCACAGGTCAGGTTTGAGGAAAAGGCAGGATGATTAAGTCCTAGGAAAAATGAGCAGCTTCTATAGTTTCCTGATTTCTGTTTGTTTGGTTTTCTTGTTTTTTTGTTTGTTTGTTTGTTTTTTCCTGGTGTCTTTTTCTACATGTCTTCACTGAGCATAACTCAATTTACTTACCTATATTTTCTGGGATCCTGAAGATATTTAACTGGTTGAGTAGAGAAAAAAATAAAAGCAAGGAGATGCCCAAATCACACATAAGAATCTGGAGCTCTCTATTTATGCCTCCTTTTAAGAACCTCATTAGTCCTCAGAGGATTGAATTGTATTCCTTTTATAGAAAGAGATGCCCTAGAGCTGGTTCTGGTACATAGTCCTCAGGGAGAAGTACCCTTGCTTTCTCTCCCTCTACAATTTGTTCAGTTGTTCCTCTGGCTAGCACTCTCAGACACCCAAGTAAACATACACTTACGTGTTTCTTGTACATGTCAGAGACTCATGCTACTACAGTGATATCCTGTTCCCATGGAGTCATTTGCAAATATAAATTGTCAATGCCATATATGGAAGAATTGTACATTTCTTAGAAGGCTCCTAAAACTAGAGTCTATCATCTTATTTATTTTGAAATTTTAAGTCTCCTTAGCTTCCCCTCTCTTCCATTGATCACAAACTCACCATCAGAGGGGTCCAGAAATGCCATCAGCTACTATAGAGATCCCCTTCATTTTGTTAAAGAACACATTAAGGGAGTTCCAGGTGGAGGAAAAAAGAGATAGAGACAAATCCCATTATACTGATGGCATTCAAAACTGACTCCATGCAGATGAAAGAGATTTGTGGAGAAAAGGATGTTTTCTCATTAACTTCTCTTAAGTGAAGCCTTCTAAATACCCATGGTTTACTGGTATTGAGCAAGGGCTTCCTGAAAACCTTTTCCATTTATATTAGTATAACTTCCCTATAAATATGATGACTAACCATCAGCTGACCTTGACTCGATGATCGATGCCAGACAAGTGCCCGTCTCACAGTCAGTTACCTGGACATTTCAGTGCTCACTGAGAGAAGCTATATCTTACCACACAACTGTGAGTGCTAATGGAAAGAGACACTAAATGTTCCCTGCATTTCAAATGCTTGTCTTCCAAATGTCTTAAAACCATAAGTGGTGGTTAATTGAATGGTTTCTCCTTGTGGTTTTGGATATTTAAAAAAAAACAATAGTATTTATGCTACCTATCCTTGGAAAACAAATTAAGGAAACCAAAATATAGTACAGGAAAAAAGGATGAAAAAGACAGTGAGAAATTAGGTGACAATAGAAATTGTTATGCTTTCCTCCTTGGATAAAAAAGTTTTGGTAGATAATATTTCAAGATACATATAATAAGCAAGAAGGCAGTAAACTGTTACCAGTTTAAAACCCATCTCCAGTTATATCTTCCACAGATGGAAGATTTTAAAATGACATGGTCATATTCTTGATATTAGATAACAATATCATTGGGGTCCTATTAAGTCCCTCATAATAAAATAGATTCATATCATTTCAATGAACATATCAATATTTAACTCTGAAGAAATATGACAATATCCTCACATCAGTTCATATCAGGTTTTGTCATCACTTTAGGTCAGGTTGTGCAGCCAAAAGCTTCAGGTTTCAAAGTTCTGTGAATTTCAAGAAAATGAATAAGGGATTGTGGTCCTGTAACTAAAATAGTGGTAGAAATTTTTTGGGTCTCAGCTTTCTTTCCTGTAAATTGAGGATGTTGAACTGGCTGGGATTTTTGCTCTAAATCTGCATTAACATTTAGGGCTATTCAAGCTGCCCCTTCATAGCTTCATAGGCAAGAGAGATTCCTGGATGCCAAAGAGCAAGAGAGAAAAATTCTAATGAAAGCCTTACATCTTACTATAGGGCCCAAATAGGGAAAGACTAGAAAGGCATCCCCTGTGCTCCACCTATTCTTTCCTCCCCTCCTACCTGAATCGCTGGCAACAACTGATCTTTTCCCTATTTGTACAGCTTTGCCTTTTTCAGAACTTCATATAGTTAAAGTCATATAAATATGTAGCCATCTCGAGATGGCTCTTCTCCCTTAGCAATGTGCTTTAAGCTTCTTCCATGTCTTTTCACAGCTTGAGAGCTCTCTCTGTTTTTAATCAAAGAATAACATTACTTTGTATGGATGTACTATAGTGTATTTATCCATTCATCTTAGTTGCTTCCAATTTTTGCAATTATAAATAAAACTGCTATAAACATTCTATGCATATCTTAGTGTGAACATAAGCTTTCAGCTCCTTTGGGTAAAATATCTAGGAGTACAATTGCTGTATTATTTGGCAGAACAATATTTAGTTTTGTGAGAAACTGCCAAATTCTTTTCCAGAGTGGCTGTACTCTTTTGCATTCCCACCAACAATAAATGAGAGTCCCTATTGCTCCACATTCTCACCAGCATTTGGTATTATCAGTGTTTTGGGTTTTAGCCATTTTAATAGGTGTGTAGTGATATTTCATTGTTGTTTTAATTTGCAATTCCCTAACAACAAGTGATATTGAGCATCTTTTCATATGATTATTGCTATTTGTATATCTTCTTTGGTGAAGTGCCCATTCAGATCTTTTATACAGTTTTTAACTGAGTTATTTATTTTTTTATTGCTGAGTTTTAGAAGTTCTTTGCATATTTGTGATACAAGTCCTTTATTAGATATGTATTTTGCAAATGTTTTCTGCCAATCTATGGCTTGTTTTTTCATTCTCTTAACTTATTATGAAATTACATATATATATTATCTGCCCCTCCACCCCAAGTGTTCTTGGTGATACTCTCAATTTGAACTTGTGTTCTTTGTTCTGGGAAAAGTCTTATATAATTTCCTAATAAATTCCTAATTCTAACAAATTTCTCCTATACATTTTTTTGTTTGTTTTGTTGTTTTTATTTTTACCTTAAAAAAATTATATATATATATATATATAATTTTTCAATTACAGTTGGCATATACTGTTATATTAGTTCCAAGCATACAACATAGTCATTAGACTTTTATATAACTTACAAAGTGATCACCCTGATAAATCTAGTACCCATCTTGTCTTCCCTGTCTTTCTATAACTTCTGTAGTAAGACATTGGTGTTCTTGGATTGAACCTATATGTTTTTTTCTCTCAGTCCTTGTGTTTAACACTTTGTTCTTCTTCCTTTAATCTATCCCCTGAGACTTCTATTGGTTTTCTCATATTGTTGTTTAATTTAAAAATAATATTCTGTGTTATCTAATTATTTCTTATTAATAGTAGTTTGTTCTTATATCAGGGATCTAATATAACTGAGTATTTCATTAAGAGTATTATTTTTTTTCCAGTTTTATTCTTTGCTCTGAATAAGCTCTGCTCCACCCAGTCAATTTTCTTCCTTAAAATTTATTTTGGACTTGTGATTTTTGTATTGGTGGATTAAATCAGATCCCTGGTAATTTTTGGCTGTCCATCCATGTGTCATGGAGAAGAACCAAAAATCAAGTACGGATTTGTTAACAAGTCAGTTACTTTGTAGGCTGATGAGGAAGGAGCCTACCCAATTCAGTGAGGGATTACTAAAATACCAATATCCGTCTGTCTTTTCTTTTGAAACAGTTTTTACAGAGAATAATCCTATAAATCCCCTAGATGTGGAATAGCAGTCTGTTTAGTATTTTAGGAGATGGGTGGGGAAAAGTTTTCCATGAGCTTCAATACTCAACGTGTATTATTTTACATAATTTTTTCTCTTTTATGTATGACACCTCAGTCCTAGCATCCTTTGTACATAATATGTGGACCATATTTGAATCAGTTACTATAGAAATGAATCGTTTTGCCAGAATTAAAAAGAAGTGGATTTCTGAATAGTTTAGGTAAGGAATCTCACACAAATGTTCACATTTCTACCTTTCTCATTCCCACCCCTGTGTTTTCCAGGATTGTTCTGTGCAGATCATTTTTTCTTCTCATTAGTATCTCCTGTAAGTACCTAGATTTTAGATTTACATACCTGTTTTGTCTCTTGAGAATCCTATATAAGATTTCTATATTTATGAAATTTGTTTGTGTATACACTGCTATCATTCCCTTTCACAATGTCTCTGTGTGTACACCTATAGCTTTAGTGGATTATAGAAAGAAGCAGAAATAAAAATGTATTTTTAATCTTTCAGGTTTACCTGTAAATTGACACTTTCATGTTTCTTAAATTCATATTTTATTATTATACTGAGCACAGAAACGTGCATAAATAATGAGACAGCTAGATTAATTGCCACAAAATTACAAAAGCTTATAACCAACACTGATCAAGAAGAAGAACATTACCAGCGTCCTCAAAACTAAAACTAATATAAATTCTGATTCAGTAGGGCTGGACTGGAGCTCAAGATTCTGCATTTCCTACTAGCTCCCATATGGCCCTAAGGCTGCAGGACCAGAAACCACACTTTTGGTGGAAAAGCTTTAGGACACCTATTTCCCTTGCAAAGGATTTCTTGACTGGGTCAAGTATTATATTTTAAATTTCCACAAGAGTCATTCTAGGAAATGGATCTATTTTTTTTTTCTCTCATCTAGAGGTCTTTGTTCATTACTCTAGAGCATTTTCCCTTTTTCAAATAGTGGGGTCACAAATATCCTAGGGAACAACACATAGCCTCAGGTAGAAAATCTTCTAAGTCTATTTAACAATAAAGTTTTGATAGGCCTTGGAAAATTAGTATAGTGTACAGTGAGCATCTGCTGGTAGATTTATTATGAGCAGATTATTCTTATTAAAAACATGTTTTCTCACTTCTAAAGATCACCAATCTTTCCCATTCTTAACCTTAGCTTTTTTATGTGAGAGCAAAGTGAATCCAACTCAGCCTAGACCTTCTCATTTACTGCATCCTGCTTCTGTCAGTTAGCAAGCCTACCCAAGTCAGTGAGGGATTACTCAAACACCAGTATTGGTTTGTCTTCTCTTTTGAGTCAAATTTTACAGAGAATAATACTTCAAATCCCCTAAATATGGAATATCCTTTAGCATCCTTCTTATTAGTTATGACTACATTTAGGAAGCACTGTTAATGACATTGCACTCTACCTAGTAACAAAAGCAACAAGCAGAGAACGTGTGTTTCCCTCAACTCAACTCTTCATCGTGTTTCCCACCCAAGCTGGACAGTAGCCTTACAGTAGCCTTATAATGAAGTCTGGTTAACTCCTACAAGGTTACTATTTCTCACTGGCTCTTCAGGCCACCACATTGACAACAGCCCCAGAATTAATTACTTCATGGATAACAGCCTTCTTATTCCTCAGAAGCTGGCTGTCTGGAATCTATGGAAGAATGTCTCTACCTAGTTTCTCAAAAGGCTGTGAAGGCTAGATTGTATTTTTAAGACCTGCGATAAATCACTCTATTATCAATGTCAGGACCTGGACTAATTACTCAAAAATGGCCTTTCTCCCTAGGAAGAGGTTTAGTTATTTTTCAAGTTAGCTCCCCAAACTAGAGGACTTTATAAAACAAACAATCCAAAGCACAAACTTTCCAAACCTGTTTGTTTCTGTGTAAAACCCAGTAATCATCCGAAATTTACTTTTATCTGCTACCTTTACCCATCTCCCTTCCTTTGACTGACCTCGTTCCATTTGGTCATGAATTATAAACATTCTGAAGTTCTTTATAAATCTCATCATGATAATATAATTACATAGTTCTAAAATAACCTGTGATTTCTAAGAATACACCAGAAATCTTCACAGCCATTATTTCCAACGTTGTTGATTCATGTTCTATAAATTGCCATAATTTTAGGTACAGATATTCATAGTATAAAGCTCTCAAATGAACCCCCCACTCACCATATTAAACATGACTCTCAGACCAACCACTCAGGTGTATCAGACATGTAACTCTATTCCTTTAACTCAACATTAAGTCCCTGTCAGTCTTCCATCATGAATGTCTGGTGGAATACATATCCTGCTATTGCAGAGGCCCCTGCTTCCCCAAGATTGAGTCAGTTCTGAGGAGAGATGATTATGCAGTGTCAAGGCATTGAAGGGAAGCTTGTCTGATCATTGAGCAACATGTACCCAAGGATTAGACACCTATACGACCCCTGAAGATTCAGCAGCTAACTGCTGTTTTCATTCTAAAACTGGGCCATACCCATCTTGTCAAATTGGCCATGTGCTAGTCTTCTAATATGGACCATGAAGATTATTATCATTAGAGCACATAGTCCAATACCTGACATTCATATTAACCTAATGAGTTATAGCTATATTGGTTATATAGCAAGAGAATGAATCACATTGAAATTAGCAATTAGAATATAGTCATTTTTCATCCCCACTTCAGACCGTACATTATACTCTTCAGCTCTTGTAGCTTTGGCAGAAAGTAGACTAGATCCTCATTGATATCAGGAAAGTCACTCTCCTCTCCTTCTAATTAACCCCCTACTCTAACTCAGTAGTCCTAATTTATTATCCTAAGGATAATTTTACGTTATTGTTTCTGGCCAAGATACTTTGTTCTATCCAGGAACTATTCCCTAACTTTGAGGCTTAAGCTATTGGAAACTAAAGCCAGTATTTCTACTTTCTTGACTGAGTCAATAAACAGAGACTACTTAATTGAATGGAGTACAAAAAAAGGAAAAGGCATAAACACAGGTTTTAAATGTAAGTTTTAAATACATAAGTTTAGATTTATATCTAAAAATATCCTTAGAAAATAATTGCTTTCTTGGTGTAAAATTACTCTGATGCATTCATCTGTTGACTGTTAACATTTCCCAACTTAAGTACCTAGGAGATTATAGAAAGATTAAACTAATTATTTTTTCGTTATCCCTACAGACACATACCTGATTCCTTTCTTTCCTTCCTTTGAAAACAGGACTAAATTACTTTGAAGGATACTTGTTTATATTCTTTTATATTTCTCTCTTAGACTCATAATTAGTCATAAGCACACAGTTTCATCTGCTCAGGACACTTTGCCTTTTAGATTTAAAAACAGATTCAGAGCAAAATCCATTTTCAGCTCAATGAAAGTGGAGTGCACACATAAAATATAAGAAGTGAGTATTGCGATTTAAAGTAGACATGATAAAAGTTGAATTCCACGTCATATTTCATTATATGTCTTTTTTATAGTCTATATCTGAACTGTCCAATACACTGGTCTTTTAATATTTAAATATAAATTAGCTACAATTAACTGGAATTTAAAAAAGAATTGCCCAGTTGTACTATGTACCTTTCAAATGCTCAGTAGTTATGTGTAGCTATTGTTCTATATTGATCTATACTATTCTATATTATAGCATTTCTATCATTTTTGAAAAAATTCTATTGGACAATTCTGGCCTATATAGTTATCACAACATGTCTGTGGTTTTGGAATTGTTTCCATTTTGAAGATTAATTCACTGAATCTCAGAGAATTAAAGAAGCTTCAAGTTATCTGCTTTTGACACTGGAAGCCCTAGGATTTGAATTTAGCTTTGTTATACTGCAAAGAAAATGCTTCCAAATCTATTTGGACACATTAACTACTTTTATACCTTTGTGAATAGGATTATGCTTATGGAACAACCTTCATATGTCTTGTTTCACACAGAACAACAGTTGGTAAGATTTATGAAATGTTTCAGATGGAGTCTCTCACCTCCAGCCCTAAGAACAACTCATTTCCAGGATATAGGTTAAAATGAGATGTATTTGTAGGTCATTCTCCGATTACATTTAAAATGCATTTTAAAATCAAGAATCATAGACTCAGGGCAAAATCTCTAATTCTAATAAAATTTATTTTTATATTGATTTTTGTGTACTTATTATTTTTGTCCTTTTTTGTTTTTTAAAAGACCTGAGTATATCAATATATTTTCAGAGAAAAAACTCTGAGCACTCTGCTACGAATCTTTTGAGTCTTGACACTGTAGATGATGGGGTTCATCAAGGGTGGGAAAAGGATATAGATGTTGCCCATGAGGACATGGACCATGGGGGGGAGATGCTTCCCAAAACGGTGCACCATAGTTAAGCTAATGATGGGGATGTAGAACACGAGGACAGCACAGATATGGGAGATGCAGGTCTGAAATGATTTATGCCGTTCCTCTTGAGAGGCAATTGCCAGGACTGACTTAAGAATCAGGACATAGGAGAAAAGAATAAGAAGAGCATCCAACAATAGCGTGCAAATGACCAGCATCAGGGCATAGTAGCTATTGAATCGAATGTCTGAGCAGGCTAGGCGGAGAAGGTCCTGGTGCAGGCAGAAAGAGTGAGAGAGGATGTGGGGATGGCAATAATTTAAGAACTTTAGGCGAATGATGACTGGAGGTATGAGTAAAGTACTCCTACATAAGATTGCCATCCCAATTTTCATGATTTTGTTATGCGTTAGGATGGAGGAGTAGTGTAGTGGGTGACAAATGGCAATGTAGCGGTCAAAGGCCATCGCAAGGAGGACAGAAGACTCCATGAAGGACAAACCATGGATGAAATAAGCCTGTGCAATGCAGGCATTCAGGCTGACTTCCTGGCTGAGCCCCCACAAGATCCCCAGCACCGTGTGCACTGTGGACAGCCCCATGCACAGGTCAGTGAGGGCCAGCATCGCCAGGAAGTAGAACATGGGCTGGTGCAGGCTTGGCTCCGTCCGGATCACGTGCAGCACCAGGCCGTTTCCCAGAAGCACCATGGCATAGATGGTGGAGAAGGGAATGGAGATCCAGTGATATTGCTGCTCCAGGCCAGAAAATCCTGTAAGCAGGAAGGATGAGGAATTCACGCTAAGGCTTAGTGAAGCCATCGTGCTGAAACTGAAATACGTCTCCCAGGCAACAAGAGTGTATATTTCAAAGGAAATGCTCCAATTTTAAATGAGTTAGATGGAATTTTGAAGTAAATAAAATGATTCTAAAAATTTACTAACTTTGTAAAATATAGCCAAGCAATTCTGTTCTTTAGAATCATATGATCTGCTGCCTGGAAGAGAATGGTCTTTTTCCAGATATCATTTAAGAGCCATTATTAATCGACCAGCAGGGTGCAGAGCTATACTTAGAAGCCACATGTAAAAAACAAATAGACTAGAGTAGAAAGGTAATTTCCAGAAAAGATATGCTGCCTGGGACATTTTCCCAACAATGCTGGTGAGATGTTGTACCTGAAAAATTGAGAGCTGAGGTTCTCAAAATTATTATTGTTGTCCTCCTCCTAGTTCATTAAGCATTTAAAGTGAAGACTAATCTTTTGAGCTTGAATATCACAAATTCATTTAAAGAGTCACTTCATACCCATCATTTTCCATTTGGTGCTGTCTCCAAGTGTATTTTTCCTCCAAATAATATTTAGTGAAGGTGTTCCTGTTTTAACTGGCTCCGATGACATAGCCAACAATTAATTTTTCTTCCTTGATAATAGGTACAGAGGATTATTTATGCATGAGACCTTTGGTGCATGGTTTCCAAAGGAGCTCTGGTCCCCTGAGATGTTTGGCTCATCTTTGTCCTTATGGCATAGAAACTTAAATTGAAGACTCATACCCTCTGACATCAACCCAGTGTTTTCTATGCAGTTATTCATTCAATTAATCAGTCAGTTGAGTATTTATTAAATATGCACTTATGGAAGGGGTTGAGCAATTGTTTTCTTTTTTTTAGAACCTGCCATTCTAAAGATCAGAAGGCCAATGTTGAACAGCTAAGTCTAGAATTTTAAAAAGCCTCATTGCAACAAAATTGATTGGCTTCTTCTTTATATAATTTCCTGCCTTGAATTCTGGTCCTGGGAGCTATTACAAGAGGTTTAAAGGTTCTTGTAATGTAGCATGTGTTTAAAAGACTATACTGGCTTTCACATTTGATTTAGTTATTCCAACATGTTAAAGTAGCTTCAGTTTCTGGCTTCCTTTAGTGACCTATTCTTCATCTTCGTCATACTGGCCCACCAGGCAGTTCTTCAGGCTGATCTTCTTCTGAATGTACCTTTTGACTGTTCAGCATTAGATAACTTAGCTCACTATTTTTAGTACATTTCCCTCACTAAATGCTTGGAGGGTTTTTTGTGTGTGTGTGTGAGTTTTTTGTTGTTTTTGTGGGGTTGTTTTGTTTTGTTTTGTTTTTGCCCTTTGAAGAAAAAGTTGTCAGTCTTTGAACACATATCTTCTTTTACCTCTCAAAATTACCATTTGTCTTCTTTCATGAGAGTTTTCTCCTGATGTTCTCTCTGCCTAAAATGTTCTTTCACAAAGAGTTTTCCCCAACCACTGCCTCCTCTTTGTAAAATAATCTTGAATTTTTTCCTCTGGACCTCAACCATCACTTCTCAGGAAGACTCCTAATTAAACGTGTCCCCCACATATTTATTCTTTTGATAACTTATTTATCTTTATAAAATTTATTCAATTTATAATCTGATATTCATTAGCCTACTTATTTGACTAATGTCTCTGCTACAGACTGAATTGTAAGTTCCTAGAGAGTGAGAACACTGTCAACTTTTACTCATTATTATAGCCTAAAATTTGTACCTCTAAGTCCTTACCACTTCCATGAGCTCCAACTCATGGACTCAGCTGCCTACTTGATACCTCCATCTGGTTATTTAATCTAAAAACTAAAATTATAGCAATCAAATACTTGATTTTTCCCAGAAATCTATTTTCTCTCCATTTCCTCCTAATATCAAGAAATTACTGCACTCATCACACAATTGCTTAGAAAAACTCTTAAGAGTCATTCATGATTACTCACTTTTTTTTCTCTTTCCTGTCTATCAAATCCTTCATCAAATTCTATCATTTATACCTTAAAACAACCCTGAATCTGATCACTTTTCACCTATATATTACTGATGTCTTTGTTTATAACCACATCATCTGTTCCTTGGCTGTTATAACAATTTACTAGCTAGTTCCATTGTCTTTGTACTTGCCTCCTAAAAATGTATTCTCCCCAGAGAAACCATGCTTTTCTACAAACATCTACTAGATCGCATAAGTCCTTGTTGAGAAAAAAAAATCTGATAGATTGTCATTGCTCTTAAAATAAAATATAAAGTATTTATCATCTTCAGAAATCTTTATATGACTTGGCCTGTATAGCTCTCCTGCATCATAGACCACTGGTTGCCTTCACTCCCTAAACTCTGGGCATCATTACTTAAAAAAAAAACACAAAACAAATTAAGAGTATTCCTGTCTCAGGAGCTTTGTCTTTGATCTTCTATCTGCTTAAAATTATTTACTCCAAATATTTGCACAAAAGCTCCTTTCATCATTCAGGTTTCAGTTCAATGTTGCTTCTTCAGAGGCATTTTTGTTATCATCATTTTTTTCTCCCATCCTCTCAAATAAGTTACTCTCGTTGCAATTCTCTGATTTGTATTTATACCACTTATTATGTGCTGATTGTCCATTAGATCTATTGGAAGCTCCAGAAAATTAAGACCATGACTGTTTTTTTGCTCATTTGATATGCAAAATGAGACTTAGCATAGAGTGGGTATTTATTAAATAATTGTTGAATTAATGAAGTAATCTATAAACTAAAGTTGCGCAATTACAGCGGTATAAAAACAAGATAAATGCAAACACTTTGTAAAAATGCCATGAGAACTAAACACTCAATATGTACACATCTGATCCTTGCTGGCTACATGCTATTAATCTTGTATCAACATATATAAGGTTTATATGACATATAAAACAGATGCTGCCCTAGGAATTCTTGCTGACCTTTGGCATAATTCTCAGAATTGAAATATGATTCCTATCATACCAAGCCGAACCCAAATATAGAGAAGGTCCTAGGATTGTTGACAAAATGATCCAACAGTCTACTGGATATAGACATACATTAAAAGCACATACTTTCATTCAGGCATCTTCAAACTAGCCACAATGTACATGGTGCCTCCACAGAGGATATCAGCCTTTTAGCAATAGAAGAGAAATAAATGTTGGAGACTTTTTTTAATCCTATTTTGAGAGGTAGGATGAGAATCAGGAGATAATAGGGTTGTTGATACCAACAAATGAAGATTTCAAGAGGAAAGTGTTCGTATATGTCAGATGCACCATATTCTCCACCTGTGCTAAAAAAAGGGAAAAGAAAAAAAAAGGCCTTTTATTTTCCCAAACATCATGTTGTGTTATGCCACCTCAAAGTCAGTATGTGTAATCTTATTTTGTTTTAATTTCTAGCAACCAGAACAATGTCTGGCATAAAATAAATAATTAGACAGAATGAGCAGCAGTGAATTTGAGTCTAGGGAAGTGATAGGATTATGGTATTCCCTCTGCATTTTGTTTGGAATTCAGGAATATTGATTTGGAAAGCACATCTGTGGTCAAACTAAACAGATCATGCTTTCCAGGGACTCTTTTCTTCTGATGCTCTCTGATTCAAACTGACCTACTAGTCCAGGTATCTGTCTTTTATTTCTATCTTGTAGAAATGATTCCCTATGTGAATACTAGCTGCTTTTTTCAGATTAGGTGGGTGATGACCAATACCCTAAAACCATAGAGGAAAAGTGCTGGATTTAAAAGTCAGTGTCTTTATATTAAATAGAAAACATTGGGGTTTTTTGCCAAAACAATTCAGGTTTTTGCTTGTTCTTCAGCATAGGTATTTAATGACACCCACCCAGGACCTGCTTTGAACAATAGACTAGATTGTCACTCTTTGATGGACAATTCCTCTAAAGATCTCATCTGGCAAACAGCAGGGGGCAGAAGCAGTTCATTGATTTTTTTTTTTTTTTTTCCTTTCTTCAAGGATGCAAAAAGCAGGTTTTTAAAAAATTATTATTATTAAAATATTGAGGTGACATTTGTTAGTAAAATTATATAGGTTTCAAATGTACAATTCTATAATACCTCATCTATATATTGCATTGTGTGTTCACCACTCAGAGTCAGTTCTCCTTCTATCACCATATATTTGATCCCCTTTACCCTCATCTACCACCCACCTCCCCCCTTACCCTATGTAACCACTAAACTGTTGTCTGTGTCTTTAAGTTTTTGTTTGTTTATTTGTCTGGTTCGTTTGTTGGTTTCAGTTTTATACCCACATAGGATTCTTGACTTTTTCTGTCTGACTTATTTCACTTAGCATGATAATCTCAAGATCCATCCATGTTGTTTCAAATGGCAGTATTTCATCTTTCTTACGGCCGAATAATATTTCATTGTGTATATGTACCACGTCTTCTTTATCCAGTCATCTATTGAAGGACATTTTGGTTGCTTCCATGTCTTGGCCACTGTGAATAATACTGCAATGAACATCGGGGTACATATACCTTCATGAATAAATGTCTTCAGATTTTTTGACCAAAAAAAAAAAGCAGGTTTGTTTTAGAACTGGCTAAGCATAAGTGAGGCCAAGCCTTTAAGTGTTGTGGCATGGCTGAAGAGATTTAAAAAACCTTCTATAAATCTAGCCCAAAGAATTGGGTGTTCAGAGGTTTTGAATACAATTAAGTTCACAGACAAATAAATTTGCAAACTTGTAGCAACAATGTCGCTAACCTTTTTTGATATCAGAGGGATTCTGCATTATGAATTTGTACCAACTGGACAGTTAATCAAGTTTACTATTTGGAAGTGCTGAAAAGGCTGCATGAAAAAGTTAGAGGACCTGAACTTTTCATCAACAATTCATGGCTCTTGCATCATGACACTGCACCAGCTCACACAGCACTGTCTGTG
This sequence comes from Rhinolophus sinicus, assembly GCF_036562045.2. Taxonomy (NCBI): domain Eukaryota; kingdom Metazoa; phylum Chordata; class Mammalia; order Chiroptera; family Rhinolophidae; genus Rhinolophus; species Rhinolophus sinicus. The sequence goes on from NC_133756.1 coordinate 122,017,597, forward strand.
AGGTAGTTTTTAGCCAGTAAACAAATAACTGTATTGGGACACCCTCCCTACTCAACTGATCTGGCCCCTAATGACTTCTTTCTTTACACAAAGATAAAGGAAATATTGAAAGGAAGATATTTTGATGACATTCAGGACATCAAGGGTGATATGACGACAGCTCTGATGGCCATTCCAGAAAGAGTTCCAAAATTGTTTTGAAGGGTGGACTAGGTGCAGACATCAGTGCATAGCTTCCCAAGGGGAGCACTTCAAAGGTGACAGTAGTGATATTCAACAATGAGGTGTGTAGTAATTTTTCTAGGATGAGTTCGCGAACTTAATTGTCAGACGTTGTATGCTATCATTGGAGAAAATGTATGTACCACAAACCCAAAGTAGGCTTAAAATCTCAGTTTACAAGAAAGGTTATGATGATTAATTTTGTTAATGATGTACTTATGATATATTATTGCTTATTTCTTATTATTTATTATAGATTTTGTGTATTTATATTGCATAAGATATCTACAAATAATACTGCCATCATGATTGAAATATTGAAAAATTATTATTCATAATTTAGAAGCATGACAAAAATTACATTACATGGTGCATCTGTTTAACTGTGACCATCTGGGTATTTAAGAAACTTCCATTAGGACTTGTGTGATTTAATTAAACTATGACGTAAATAATCTCTCTCAAGGGACTTTGTTTTATATTAACACTTTCCCCATATTTAAGAAAATGTGAGAGAACTTAAATAAAAAAAAGATGTAATAAAATGATAAACATTAAATAAAAGGTGAAAACCAAGCAGAAAAGTGCAAAAAAGGCAGCAACTAAATCTATCTTTAATTATACTAAAATACAGACTTAAATTTCTGAGTGTAAATACTTAAATGTTACACATATTTAAAATTGTAAATTACAGAATAGACTGAGAAAATATAATTCAGTAATCTCATTATAAAGATAAAGAAACTTGTAGCGACTGCCTAAGAAACTAAGTACCGAAATCCAGTCTGTGAGATTCAAGTCCCATTGTTCTCCAAAGCATTTCTATGGCTTCCGTAAAACCATCTATAATCTCCTTCTCTATCACTTCTCTCATTTTCTGATCTTCACATAGTGGAGAAGAATAGCTTTGCCAATGATAAAAAAAATTGTCATATTAAATCAGTAAGGCCTTCAGAAAGAGATCTAGAAAATTTATGGATAGTACATATTTACATCTAGAACCAAGATTTATTCATGGAAATTTATAGTACCATAATCATCTTTACATGCTTGATAAAAATGTTATTAACAATGAAATTTTGAATTCATATACTGGCATTAATTTCCTTTTCCACTATCCTCTACAATAGGAGAATATGAGAAGTAAATTAGCTCCTCAAATTTGTCTGCTTCGTCCCCAACAGAGGAAGCAGTACTTTGCCAAAAGTAGAGTCTAGGCCCAGATAACTGTTATTACAGAGGTAATGTGTCCCCAGAGCATAGGAGAGAGGGATGTTATAGGCAGTAGAGTCAAGGATGACTAATAGTGAGGAATCCCCAAATGATTGCCCGAGTTTCCTACACAAACAGTGGGAATCCAAATTCCCAAGGATGGCATGGCCTCCAGAGCATCCCTAGTTAACATGACTTGCCTGCTAGCCCTACTGCTGCCACAGAGATAGGGCTCTTGGCTGCAATACCTTGTGCACGGAGTAACACTGGCCATGATCGTAGGATCGTGGGGGGCAAAAATCAACCTATCCTGTGAAAGTCTAATCTGAACCAGAGAAAGAATGGTTGGGAAAATACAGGAAGGGAACTAACTAAGGGAAGGGAAGTACTTAGTGTAATTCACCAGAATGTTATCATGATGTGGTGTTACTGGGAAGAAAAGATGGTAGACTTCCCTGTAGGGTTTGCATGGGACCATGTGTAACTAACATGGCACCTCACCTTTCCTGTCCAAGATTCATCTATTTTGATAGATGCAGTGCTGAGAGTCTTCCTTGCTGTGGCCTTTGGCAATGGATTTTGGATTGTGTGAAAATAGACCATATGAGTTAAATTTTAGTGTTTATTGGCTATTGCTATATTGTGAAATTGTAGCAGATACAACATTTTAATGTCTGAGATTCCTAGAATTCCTATATCTTTAGATTTCTAGAATATTCCAGAGGTGATAAAGGCTCCTTATCTGAGACACCAGAGCTAAGCATGTTTGGAAATAAGACTAACCAGATTTCATGGTCTACAAATCAGGTATGAGCCAATTGTGTCTCTTAGACTGAAAGTGGTAACTATTTGAAAGGATCCATTATTCTAGAATGGGGGCAGTATTATGTAGTCAGAACAGCACTGGCTTTTGGATGAGAAAAATCTTAGTTCTGCCACTTATTACTTTATTTATCTTTCCCAAGACCATGTGCGTAAAATGTAGCATAACAACACCTTAAAAAGCACAAGATGTAGCAAGGAACCTCCTTCTGTTTATTTTGTTTTTCTAGGCTCTGCCTTTCCTTTTCACAGGTATTTCTATTGCTTTTTTATTTCCTCCCTCTTCTCCATGGAGTTAAGACTGTTTACTGAGATTTAGGTACAAAAGCTGATGTGGTGGTGAAACTTTAAATCTATTTAATTAAAATAATGTAAGCCTGTCTTAATACCTCAGTCCGTAGGCATTCCTTGAAATCCAAAAAAATAATCTGGCTTTTCCCATTGTTTAATTTTGTTTTAAAATATATTAAGTATAATATTCATATAGAAATGTACATAAATCATAAGTGTACAGCTTAATTAACAATTGCAAAGAAGAACAGCACATAAGACCACCTAGTCAAGACTGGGAGACATAGCAGATTTACATAATACATTGAAACAAACACAGAGAGGCAGCCAAAATGAGGAAATTGCAAATGAAACAATTCAGATCAGGAAATAGAACATCAAAAGTATTCTAAATTACATACCACCTTTCTAATCTCATATGTATATATTTGTCTCTCATGCCATTATTTACTTATTTTTGGCCTACTTTTTTAACCGTAGCCTGTTTTGAGCATATTCCACATTTTATTTGCCAGTTGTATTTTTTCTACTAAACATTAAAATATATTTTTAAAGTATCCTAGAAGACTCCCATGTGTTCCCTCTTTGTCATTAGGCTCATTCTCCCCAAAGTTAACCACTATCCTGATATGTCTCATTTTATCTACATGATTGATTAACTTCTCCTCTTTTTAAAAATGTATACAAATTGAATGTGATTATGCTTCTTATCTCTGACTTACTTATGCAACATAATACTTGTGAATTGCATTCATGTTGTTGATATAACTGTAGTCAAAATTTTTTTTTTTATTGTTGGATGCTATTTCATCTTATGAATATACCACAATAAATTTATTGCCACTACTATTGATGGGTATTTGGGTTCTTTCGAGCTTTTGACTATAATGAATAAGACTTCTACGAAAATTCTTGTACAGTTTTTGTAAACACACATATACATACATTTGAATTTCTGGAAATTGCTGTGTCATACAGTATGTATGTGTTCTTCTGTAGTGCATACTACCGAACTGTTTATTTTTGCATTGAGGAAACTGAGTTCCAGTATGTTTAAATTACCCATGACTGCATCTTGGAACAGCAATAACCAGTGCACATGTTTTTGCCCATACTTAACTAGGAATTGGATGAGGAAAACAACTGCATGAGGCAGGTTGGCCCCAGTAGAAACAAAATGAGTGAAATGCCAGGGCACGTAAGTAGACCCCACACTCCACTCAAGGTCATTCTCCCAAAAAGATCACGTTAAATTTCAGAGGAGGCTGTATCACCTCACTAAGGTAGGAAATCTCTTTCATGCAGACAGATCATTCTTTAACACAGCTGGGTATAATACATAAAGAAAAAGGAAGGGGAAGATTGCCTATTCTAAATCTTCTGTTATTTCAGTCTATTTCTGGTAGAGAAAAAATGAAATCAATGTCCAGTATACCTTCCTGTCACTCTACTTTCTTCTCTCTCCCTTCTCAACTTTTTTTTTTCTTTTTAAGTATTTTTGTTACCTTTTATTTCATCCCTTTTCTCCATGGATCAAGGCTTCCTAACCCTTGTTTAGGTGCAAAAGCTGATATTATGGTGAAGTTTAATTCCTAAGTCTATTGTCACAATGAGTAGGCAGGTGGGGAACAGAGGAAGAGAGAGGAGCAGCTCCTGTGAAGACCTAAAGTCCCCTACTTCATATGCTGGGCATACTGTTTTAGCAGCAGCTCAGGGCTTATCAGAGACTGAGGTCAGTTTTCTTATGCATTTTGCTCTCTTACAAATAAAGCAAAGCTACCTTTATCTCTATTTTCTCCTTCCAATAGTTCCTCTATGAACTTCATTTCGGTATTTCTGAATCTTTTCAATGCCATCTGATTTAGTTTCAGAATGAGGATATTAGACACTATAAGACTGTAAATTAAAATTAATGATTCAGGTTGACCAAAGGGACCAAAGAGCATATCATAAATTTGTATGGAAATATCTTATTGTCACATGCATCTGAGAAAGAGAATGATATAGAAGTAATTGATTGAGCAGTTGGAGATCCAAGACAGTTAAGTAGATAAACACTGTGCCTGCTTCCTTCCATGAACACATTAAAATTACAACTAAATTATAGAACAATCAACCTGGAGAACCATCTGAAATCTAGCTGAACAGAAGTTTTATAACTAAGGATATAAAGAAGAAGACACATCAAGACTAGGGGGGAGGGGTGGAGATGTAAAATGGGCTGGCCCCAAACCTCTGTATAATTGAGAGTCAAAAGGGATAGCTTGGCTGTGGAGATTCCCCACGAGTAGTGAGGGACTCCAGCTCCACACCAGGCTTCCCAATTGGGAGTACTGGTACTGGGGACATGGACCCCCACAACATCTGACTGTGAAAAACAGTGGGGATTCCAACTATCCAGATGGGACAGAAGGCTGTGGGGAAACCCAGACATCCTCTGAAAGTGTCAGCATACAACTCATTCATTTGCATTCACTCAGGCTGGACATTGGCAAAGGGATGGTGACTTGGGAGGGGGGGGGCATCAGAGGCAGACTGAGGTGTGTGGCTTCTGAGCAAGGGCTGGAGGATAGTCACCGTGTTACCTGTGTGGGGTCCTTCTCCCATGCAGCCAGCAGGTGGATGCCCTCTTTCCTCTGTTGAGGTCTCTCCCATGCCCATGGCCAAATCTGAATCTGAACTGGTCTGGTGAGCACCACTGGGACCCTACCCCACCCACTCTCTCAAGGCCAGAGGCATTTTCTCAGTGAGCAACCAGCCCCACCCACATTACAGTTTTTCTCAGAAAACTACAGGAGTCTGCAAGCCCAAGATGGGCAGCAACTGGCCTTGGTGTGACCTGAGACTTTTGATGGGTAGCTACAGGCTCAGCACTGGCACTAAACCAGAATCTACATTAACTTGGACAACATAACTCATCCCACCCTGGTGACTACCTGAGACTTTGCCTCACTCAACTCACGTACCACACGAGCCTTTCTCAGCAGCTGAACCTAATTGGAGACAACAGGTGGCAGCAGGCCTCGAGATGTCCCGGCTTTTTGTGGAGCCACCCCAGGTCTGGTACTGGTGGCAGATATCCTCGGTTCACAGTGTGGCCTCTCCCATGTGCCTTCAGGTTTAGCACAGGCAGCAAATAGCCACAGAGCACTCTGTAGCTCCTACCAGGTAGACTCCAACCAGTCACAGGCAGTGGGTGACCTGGGCCTGCACCAGAGCTCATCCCAAGAGGTCCCAGGAATAACAGACTTGGCTTCAGACCACAGCAGCGCACCACCAAATTAGGCCCACAAGTGGCACATACAAAGGCAATCTCAACAGTTACCAGAGCTCACTTGAGCAAATCTCCCTCAATAGGATAGCCAGCTACACAGCATCCCATAAACTGTGGATGTGGTTAATGCCACAGCCAATCGACCTGAGGGTCAATCCCACACACTGATGTGCCAATAGCAATCATGGCTGAAGTATAACAGAGGACACACACAATCCACACAAGGGACACTCCTGGAGAACGCAGAGCAGGGGACCATGGAGACTATGCCAGGGCTCCAGAAGGCATGCACTACATTAGGCCACTCAGCCAAGACTGGGAGACATAGCAGATCTACCTAATACACAGAAGCAAACACAGAGAGTCCATCAAAATGAGGAAACAAAGAAATACATCCCAAATGAAAGAATAGGAGAAAAATCCAAAAAAAAAAAAAAAAGACTAAACAAAATAGGGGCAAGCAACTTACCAAATACAGAGTTCAAAACATTGGTTATAAGAATGCCCAGATAACTTAGTGAGAACTTCAACAAAAAAATAGCAAGCATAAAAAAGGACATAGTAATCATAAAAAAGAACCAGTCAGAAGTGAAAAATACAATAACTGAAATGAAGAATGTACTAGAAGGAATCACCAGCAGACTAGGTGAAGCAGAGGATTGAATCAGTGATTTGGAAGACAAGGTAGCATAAAATACCCAATCAAAAGAGCAAAAAGAAAAATGAATCTAAAAAAAGTGAGGATAGTTTAAGAGACCTTGGGGGACAACATCAAGCATAAAAATGCGCGCATCATAGGGGTTCCAGAAGGAAAATATAGAAAGCAAGAATTGAAAACCTGTTTGAAGAAATAATGACTGAAATATTTCCTAACCTGGAGAAGGAAATAGACATAAAAGTCCAGGAAATAGAGAGTCCCAAACAAGATGAACCCAAAGACACATTATAATTAAATGGTAAAGGTTAAAGACAAAGAGGGAATCCTAAAAGCAGCAAGAGAAAGGCAATTAGTAACTTATAAGGGAGCACCAATAAGATTGTCAGCTGATTTCTCAACAGAAACTTTGCAGACCATAAGATATTGGCAGGATGTATTCAAGGTGATGAAAAACAAGGACCTACAACCAAGAGTACTCTACCCAGCAAGACTATCATTTAAGATCGAAGAACAGATAGAGCTTCCCAGACAAGAAATAGCTAAAGGAGTTCATCATCACCAAGCCAGTATTACAATGAATGTTAGAGGGACTTCTCCAAAATGGAAAAAAAAAAAAAAAGATCAAAATTATGAATAACAAAATATAAATAACTACATATTTATCAAAATTACTTTAAATGTAAATGAATTAAATGTTCCAGTCAAAAGATGTAGGAGGGATGAATGGATAATAAAACAAAATCCTTACATATGGTGCCAACAGGAGATTCACTTCGAATGGAAAGACACACACAGAAAGTAAAGAGATGGGGAAAAGACATTTCATAAAAATGGAAACAAACAAACAAAAAAGGGTAGCAATACTTGTACCAGATAAAGTATACTTGAAAACAAAGGCTGTAACAAGAGACAAAGACAGACCCACTAATCCCACTTCTGGGTATTTATCTGAAGAAACCCAAAATGCTACTTCAATATGCTGCAGCCATATGTTCATTGCAGCATTGTTTACAATGACCAAGATGTTAAGGCAGCCTGGGTGTCTGCCGATGGTAGAATGGATAAAGAGGAGGTTGTATATATATACAATGGAATATTTCTCAGCTATGGAAGGAAATGGGTTCTTGCCATCTGGGGTGTCATGAATAGACCTGGAGGGTATTTTGCTGAGTGGAGTATCAGACAGAGAAAAACATATTCAATGTGATGTTGATGATATGTGAAATCTAAAGAACAAAATAAACAAAACAGAAACAACCTCATAGATACAGAAAACATTTTGATGGTTGCCAGATAGGAGTTTTGGGGGTATGAGTAAAAAAGGGGACGGGGTTAAGAAATCCAAATCGGTAGTTACAAAATAGTCATGGGGACATAAAGCATAACATAAGAAATATAGTCACTAATATTGTAATAATTATATAGTCACTAATTTGTAATAACTATGTATGGTGTCACATGGGTACTAGATTGATCAGGGTGATAACTTTGTAAGTTATATGGATGTCTAATCACTATGTTGTACACCTGAAACTAATAGAATATTGTATGTTAAATGTAATTAAATATTAAAAATATATTTTAAAAGAATTTGTCATTTAGAGTACAGATCCATTCTAAATGTACATGAAAGGATAATTTAGAAAAAGCACATCAGATATTTAATCATACTGCAAAATCATAGTTAATTTTTTAAATTAAAATAAATATTATACTGGTGGAAGAATCAACAAACAGAACAATGGAACATACAGAGAGTTTGGAAATAGACCACTGTATCTATGGGATCCTGAGTCATGGCAAGGATGACATCACAAAACAAAAGAATAAATTGATTAGTAGATGATATTTTGAAAAACCATTAATGACTTGAAAAAAATGTGAAGCTGTATTTCTATCACCCTGCATATACAAAAAGAATTTCATGTAAAGTACATACTTCAAAATTAAAGTAAATCGACAACGCAATGTTAAGGGAAAAATCTTTGTGTTTAAATATTAGGGGAAGAAATCTTCAATCAGTTTTTCAGGTACAAGTAATGAGAAGAATTAAGCATTTCAGCTCAATACAACAGACAGAGTTAGTATACAGATTACAATGGAGAAAAACATTTTTAACATTTAAAGACAGTTGAAAAGAAATGTTGAAATTTATCATGAGATAGGAAAATAATTAAAAATTGAACAAAATATATGAATAAGTAATTCGTACAAAGAGTGAATTGCCTAGAAGATAATTAATGATTCTTAAATAAAGTAGTAATTATATAAATATCAATTTTAAGAAGAGGTGATATTAGTTTGAACTCATAATGACAAAACATTAGAAAGTTGAATAAAATCAAATGTTGAATAGAAATGCTAATAGAAATATAAATTGTATATGTAATTCGTGAAAGCTGTCCACCAATAGTTACAAATTAAATATTAATAAATTTTATGACCAAGCAGTGCCACCTATGTTTATATAACTCAAGCTATTTGGTCTCCTAAGAGAATGCACTGAAATATGTTCATTTTATTGCTGCTCATGAAACATCAGTATGAAAATGGGAGACAACCTCACTATCCATCACAAGGGGAAAGGCTAAGTAAAATGTAATAAATGAATATTACTTTTGCAGCTTTGAGAAACAATCAACTGGGTTCTCATTTAATATATTGAGTGAGAAAGGCAAACAAAAATGAGATTTTATGAGGAAATACAATTTGTGTAAATTAAAATACATACAATCATTGTGTATTTTGCAAGAGTACATGAACAGTGTTTAAGTATATCCTTCGCAAAATGGGATAATAATGTAAGAATGAAGTATAAAGGAGAAAATAAAATAAAAACTTTTTTTTGGAGTGGTGTTGATAATCTGTCATAAACTGAAAAGTATAATGAACTCAACTCTGTGCTTGAATTTCAAAATTATTACCATCATTGAAACAAAAACAAAAAAGGAAGTAGTAACCCAAACTAGATTTCTGTTTGGGTATGAGAGTGCAAAAAAGACACCTCTCTCGCTTTGCCTAGCATGTGAACAAGTTGAAAAAATCTGTCAAATTTATAGTCATACAGAGGAACAACTGTTGATTCAAAGAGTGGTAAATAAAATCTACCCTACTTTTATTGTTGATTAAGCCTTTCACTACTGCTTTATTGTTTTCTAATTCTAATTGGGTTTTTGTGACCTATTACACTGCGCACTTTAACTGACGAAAAATCTGCTGTATGCCAGGTTGTCAGTTATCAATGCATTTATTGCCTCTCAATTCCAACTTCACTCTTAATTGCCCATTCTATGATAATGAAGGTAAACTTGATAATTCTCCTTTCTCAGTTGGCCCATTATTTTTTGTCAGTAGAGTGTGCTGGACAGGCACTAGAGGAGGAAGGGAATTCTCTTCCTAGTTCTCTAGGCAGGATCCTGCAATAATCTCTGTCTCTATGGCAAGGTGCTCAGCTTCTAGCAGCACACTTGGCTTTGCGGCAGAGTGTTTCAGTGTAGCACCTCTTGTGAATGGCTCCCTTTTACACTCACTTGGGTGGCTTTGCAGTAGAGTGTTGTTCTTCTGGAATTTTCCCATGAATCACTTCTCCTCTTACACCCACAGGCAGTTTCATAGGAAGATCTGAGGTTCAGTTCCCTCACATGGTGACCACTGTTGGCACCTTAGGGAACAGAGTCTCAATAAGTGATGCTGGCATGGTACCTCACAATGGATGGCTTCTTAAGCATCTCCCCTTGGGCAGCTTTGCAGCCTCAAAAATTGTTCAACCTTCTGTTGAGTCTTGAACATGCTCTCTCTCAAGAGGTATGGATATCAGTCCCAGGAGAAAGACCTCTCCCAATTTGTTACTCAATCGATTGCTATATCTCAAAACTACTGCATAGGAACAGTGACTACTCCCTGTGTCTTTTATTTTTATATTTTAAAAGTCTTCTTTACTCCTTATTGACTATTTCCATTTCTCCAATCTCCAGTTAGAGTTAACAATTATTTATAATTAAATTTCTATTTCTAAATCGTTGTATGGTTTCACCACATTCATATCCAGGAAGTGATTGATACACTAATTAGATCCTGACTGATACACTCAGCTGAGGCTATTCAATGATGATCACATCACACAGATTCCTGAATATGAGAGGTTGGGGAGCATGGATAGCACTAGCCTAGGAATATGATTTCTGGCTATGGTTTTTCTCTTTGAGACAACTCTTTCAGGCATTATCATCAATATTATTAACAATACCACTCTACCCTTATGCATTATTTATAATAATTATAAAAAAAACACTATTTAGATTACATTGCTATGCCATGTGTCAGGCATTGTAAAATGTCAGATATTGCAATAAACGTTTTTTACACTTTATCTCACTTAATCCTTGCAATCACACCATAAGAAAGATATATATCATTTTGGGTATTTTAGGCAAGAAAAATGAGGTTCAGGAAACATAAGTGATTTCCATAAGCTCAGAGCTCATAAGAGGTAATGTTGTTTTCAATACAAGCTGTCTGATTTCAAAGCTTATGTTCTAAACTGTTATTCTATGCCATCTCACCTGTCACTTCTCAGTACAAGCATCTCTTATGCATAATGCATAATAGAGAGATTGTATTCTCTCATTTATGGATTTTTAATTTTAAACATATCCACCATAGTGTTCACCAAAGTTCATGATCATATCCTATCCTGTCCTATCCTATCCTGCCCTACCCTATATCCTTGCAGGCAATTTTGCTTCAATTATCTTTTCTACTTACTTGAAATTCTCAGAATACCAAATTCATAACTGTATTCCTCAGTGATTTGGCATATGCTAATCTCCCTTTCCATTATTTTTTCTTATTTTTTCTTCTCTTTCTGACAAATATCTACTTATCCTTATGATTCATTTCACGTTTAGGACTTCATCCTCTGATCTCATAAAATGTTGTACACACTCATTTATAGTCATTTGTTGGATGCCTTAGTTTCAGGATCTTCTTAACTAGATTTAGAACTGGGGTTTAGGAGGAGAGAAGAACCATTCCAAGTTTATATTTTACTTCCAGAACCTAGCATCCACATAAGTGGCTATTAATTGAGGAAATAAAATTAGAGAGTGCTGCTGATGGTAACACTATGCAAATGACTACACAGGCAGAGAAGCCATCAGATGCAGGATAAAAAAGAGAACAGAACTCAGGTCACTTTCTGGATATGAACGCACAACATCCTGAGGAGAATGGGATTCTTTTGGTGTAAGCCCATAACAGGATTTCAAGACAGCAGTGAAGACCAAGCCACAAAACAGCCCTCAGTTTTATATTTATCACAATATTAGCAGCCTCCTCCTTCTAAACACAGATTAAAAGTCTCAAGGGAAGAGGCAGTGAAACTAGTGGCACCTGCTTTCCTTCCAACCCTCTATGGATGACAGAGGGAACTAGCATAAGAGTGGTTGGGGAGGAGCAACGGGGATCGCAAAACATAAGGAAACCTCAGCAGAACAGGAGAATCTTTAGGCAAAAGAACTTAGTGCACACAGGGCTGTGAGGTTCTGGACAACTGAAGAAAGAGAAGACGTCTATAAGGCTAAACAAAATAGTTGATTTAAATAAAATATAGCAAAAATATAAACCCCAAATGAATCCTTTTCTGAGGGAAATGAAGAATAGGCAGCAGGGTCTACTTCCACATATATTAACTATTTACAACCTCTCTTCTCATGGAGTCCAAGATATAGATATATTTTCCTGAAGTCTGCACCTAGCCTCTCATTTCTTTATGTCTTAACGGCCTTGACCTCTCATGTGCCCACCTGAGTAAGAGACACAGAAATGATTTAAAAACACCAATGCAGTGCAAATAAATGCTCTTTATTAGGCAGAAACCAGATGCCCAAACCCTTCAAAAAATTCCCATGTGGGGAATTTGTTGTTAGGCTCTGGGGCGAAAAGGGCCCTTCCTGGAAAGCAGAAAAGGAAGCTTAGTGGTACTTGTGAGCCAGGGCAGTGGCCACACCAACCACCACCTTCTGATAGGCAGCCTGCACCTGCGGGGTGAATTCCTTGCCAAAGTTGCGAGCCAGCACACACACCAGCACGTTGCCCAGGAGCTGTGGAGAAGAGACAAGAGACATGGTCATGGTTAGCAGCCAGGGCCCAGCTTGGGCTCAGAATACTCCAGGCTCATCCCAAGCTGTGCCCCTAGAACTTAAGCAGAAAAATAGCTGGACCTTAGATGTTACTGTTGGTGCAAATCCACTCATATCAGCCTGAATTTTTACTTAGTAACATTGCTCGCTTTCTGCCTTAATCCAGAATTTGTTATCATTGTTATTCTTTAGAACCATGCCAAGCAGCAATAACACATTTTATCCTCCTTGCTTTGAAAGGAGGAGATAAAGGAAAGAAAGTATTAGATAATTTTCAGTGGATTAAAAGAAGAAAATTGTTTAAATTAAACACTCAAAATAAAAAGTTTAGAAATAAAGAGGAGACGTTGCAAAGAACAAAGAGAAAAACAAGGATGAATAAGAGGAAACAATGGTTGTGAACAAAGAGGGCAGAATAAACTACAGGGCCCTGCAGAATCCAGAAGGATGCAACCAGAGTACCTGGTGCCCATTCTAAACTGCGTCCTGACATCTATGCCCTGTCCCTATGGCATGAGCGTGACTATAAAAAGGAAGAAGAGGGTGAACATCGAGGGCCCCAGAGACTCACCCTGAAGTTCTCAGGATCCACGTGAAGCTTGTCACAGTGCAGCTCACTCAGCTTAGCAAAGGTGCCCTTGAGGTTGTCGAGATTCTTCAGACCCTCACTGAAGGAGTCTAGCACTTTCTTGCCATGAGCCTTCACCTTAGCATTGCCCATAACAGCAGAAGCAGAGGACAGGTCCCCAAAGGAGTCAAAGAACCTCTGAGTCCAGGGGTAGACCACCAGCAGCCTAAGGGGGAACACAGCACAGAGGACAGAGGGAGTCAGTGCCTGGAAGAAACACAGGGGACTGCTCTGTCCCCACAACACCCAGCTGCCATTCACTCTTCTTACAAGCCTGCCTTGGAACCTGGATACCAACCTGCCCAGGGCCTCACCACCAACTTCATCCACGTTCACCTTGCCCCACAGGGCGGTGACGTAACCCTTCTCTTCACCAGTCAGATGCACCATGATGTCTGTTTGTGTGGTTGCTGGTAAACACGGTTGTGTCAGAAGCAAGTGTAAGTAGCAGCTGGCCCTGCTCTTCCTTTTATGCCCAGCCCTGGCCCTGCCCTCCCTGCTCCTGTGAGCAGATTGGTCCAGACCAGGGTGTGGTTCTGCCGGGTGAGGCCTGAATGATGATAGCCATACCCGTCCTAGTCAGTTCTCGCACTGGCTTATGAATCTGACTCCAGACCCTCAGCCTTCTCTCACTAGATATATCCCAGCAGTATAAATTGCTACTTAAAATCATCCTCTTTGGAAATTTCACTTGTATCTTTTTTTCTTTTTTTTTTAAGAATCACAGCCTGGTAATCTCTTAGAGATTGCCTCTTCAGTTTTCTTATTCCACAAATGAAGAATCCAAGTTCCAGAAAGTGGAAGGGATGTGCCCACTGCGGTTCAACTTACGAGTATATGGATGGCTCTCCTCCTGTGTCTTCAGAGTACACAAAATATTTACAGCGACAGCAGGGATGAAACTTCTGCCCCAGTTCTAAGTATGTCTTTCTTTTCTTGGTTTGGATTAAATCCTTCTGGTAAGAAAATATATACTCATTCTTTTTTTTTTTTCTTAATTTAGTCACATAACCAAATAAATAATGATCAAAAATAGAATAAATATGAATCAAGAATGTCCTGAGAAGTAGTTACCCTGTTATTTTGGGGGGATCCACAGATGGAAACATGTACAGACCTCTCAATTTTGTAAGAAATAAAAAAAAGTGAAAAATCAACAACAACCCAAAGTCATTAGTAACCGTGAGGGAAGCAATGTTTTCAAAGACTCACCAAGGACATATAATTTGTTTCTTCCTGGACCAATCTTGGAAAGTGTCTGGCAGAACCAAGAAGCTTCTCTGTGACTTAAAAGAAAGGATAGGAAAGGGGAAAGGTATTCCAGCCTTGGTTCATATTATTTTATTTTTTTTTCCCTTAAGCCACTAAGAATGCTCTGTGCATAATCATTTCTTTGATTCAAATTCATCACCCATAATTTCATTTTCTATATATATTTTGTTTATTTAAACCTTCTTTTGCTAACATTTACTATTCTATCCCTACAGCTTTTCCAATACCCACCCCACACACACACTCCACTGAGTTCTTTCCCCCCATGTAATAAATTCTGTTCACTTCTCAGACTAAGGGCAAAAATATGAAGTATAGAATTCTGCTCCTTGCTATTAAATGATGCAATAATAAGATCAAAAGCAGCAAGTAGTCCTGCACTCAGCGTAGGATCCCCAAGTTCCCTGAAGGCCTGCTAGTTATTTTCTCTCTTTTTCATCATCTCTACTTCCTGCATCTTTTCCCCTTCCTGAATTTCCATTTCCTTTTAGTAAGGAAAGGGCCATACATTTTTTACTTTCCATGTTTCTCCCACCTTACAATCTTCCTTTGATTCAGGTGCCCCGATGTCTAGAATCACCTTTCTCGCTCTTCTGCCATCACTGGCAACAAACCTGTAACAGAAATCTCTTATCATTTCAGCTGTAATACTCTGAGACTCCAACTACAAAAACATTTTTAGGAGAACCAGAAGAAAAGGACTTTCCTATTTCTAGTTGTTCCAATTAAATTCATAAAAATCCTACTTCCCTTCCTCCATTCCCCAAAGTACTTTCTCCATTATTGCTAGAGAAATAAAGATTCCTCACCCCCTTTACCTGTCCCAAGCCTCAGCAAGTACTTGTGAACAAACTCACTATGATTATTCTCAAATATGTGGGAAAGGCTTGGCTCTTGTCTGGCTATCTGGAAGTTAGGTCAGAATTACATTCCCATAAAAGATTATAGGTGTAAAGGGATAGAATTTAAATATTTTCTATTTATTTGCATTCTTCTCTAAAACCCTGAAGCCAAGAAGATCTTACTTTGGTCTAACACTGGGGAAAGATTCCACATATTGACTTTTAGGAAAAGAGGTCTTTCAAATATTTTAAATGTTAAAAAAAACAACAACAAAACACCATTTGGTTTGACCTTTATATTTTGAGTTTTGTTTCATTAAATTTGAACCTCTGTTAGCTTCATTGTTGTTTTACATTCAGATTGTTTTCAAAACATTATTTCAAGCTCCTGATATCAGAAGTCAAGCATATGTATATAAAAGGAGAGCTTCTAGGGAAAGTTTGTCTTTTGCAGAAATTCTGTGTCACAGAAAATTCACAGATCTTACTAAATAATAATATAGAATACATTTATATTTTGCTGTAAATAGCCACATTGTCAAGGCTACAGCTTTGGCATCTAGATTGACAGAAATTAGCCCATAATTAAAGACTTCCTTTACATTTCCTGTTCTCAGAAGTGGTTTCCCTAAGTTTTTCTATTGCATCTTCTACCTTAAGCCTTCTTTGGACATGAATGACCTATGGGCCACTCTTTTGTACTGGCCATGACCACAGCTACCATTATCCTCGTTTCAGGACAGAAGTCACTGCACTCTTTCATCGTTGCTACTTAGTATGACTGAAGAGTTAAACAGACTTTTCCTTCTATTACCTGTAACCCTGCAGAGACAATGCTGCAAGCTGTAATAAGACATGAAAAGCTGACATACCAGAGAAAAATAAGGAAGAATGAATGTGGTTTTATTCAGAGCCTCAATTTCAAATCCAGATCAGCATTCAAAGGTTCTGGAAAGCTTCTTAGGCCCACTGCCATCTTCACTATTATGAGCTTACTTCTACCCTGTGAAGGGTACCACAGGATATCTGCTTTACTTCCAGCCCCACTGAGCACTAAACACACACACACACACACACACACACACACACACACACACACTCCCCAAGAGAGACAGAAGTTTTCTTACTTTACTCATCTGTCGGGTTTACCAAATTCATAGTGTTCTATACCAGAATGGGCTTAGTTTGAGTATGATTAAGAGGCTAAGTATTACCTTCCTTCAAGAAAATTATGACATTCACCCAGAGATGTATGGTTTGTTGTTCATTCTAAAAATTACACTCAACTAGAACACTTTTGTACATGCTCTAGTGCTCAATTTAAAATTCCCCAAGAAGACCATTTCAGCAACATAACCTGTATTTTTCTCAGTGGAACAGTTATTTTTTACTCTTCTCCCCTACATGTACAATCTCTTGGTTACCTCAGTTTAGCATCCATTCAAAAATTAAATTAAATTTAAAAAAATTAAATGAAGTAAAATTGCTACAAAAAGAACAGAACTCATAGAAACAAAGAACATAAACACAGAATGGTTTAGGAATAGGATAGTTTAACTCATTTTTTAAAAGTCATATTTCTCTGTAAAAAGCAATAAATTCAGTATAGCCATAACAATAATGTTTCAGTCTGTAACTTTCACATTAATATTTCCTCCATTGGTTTCAGGTTTTTATTCAGAATTAACCGTTTGTTTTTTTTAATCTCACTAAGTGGGCCATGATGTTGATTTATGGAGAGCAAATGGACAGTCTCTCCCAAGTTAAATTTGAAACTGTACATGTTTAGAAGTAAAATCTTGGCTTCAGTATGGGCACTCTTTACAAATATATAAAGCATTAATTCATAAGGCCAAACATCCAGGGTACTGCTCTGAGGCTCAAGAGATGGATCATCTAGAATACTATGCTAAATTCCCTTGACATTAAATTATGTTATCTTGAAATATTTGTAGAATTTAATTCACAATATTAGTTTGCTTTCTTTCTTTCTCCTCCCTTCCCCTCCCCTTCTCCTCTCTTCTCCTCTCCTCTCGTCTCCTTTCCCCTTCTCTGTCTCTCTCTCTGTCCCCCCTCTCTTTCTTACCCTGCCTCCTCTTTCTTTCCATCTTTCTTCCTCTCACACAAATACCCCATTTTCATTAAAACATATTGAATATAATCTATAAAGCAACATGATAGGGAGGAAATAGAAATAACCATAGGGTAAGTTATCAAATAAAATCTTAAGGGATTAATTCTACTCCTAGACTTTTACAGAAGCTCTGCTCTAACAAAGAATGAGAATATAATAAGTTGCCAAATCTCTTTCTATCCCTCAACCTACTCACTCTCAATGTGAGTAGTACTCGCTTGCCTAGTATATTATAATTGTGCTTGATGCAAGTCCCATATGTTCTATCGAATTCTTCAGTATTGCAATTTTTTAGACCTAAATTCTTGTCTAGATTCATTAGCTAGCTCCAGAGTTGACAGAATAAAAGAGGGTAGAGAAAGCCTTTATATATTTTTGTTCTTTTCATAATCATTTGGAGGAAAGAAGGGTACTTTGTTTCGCCCTTTCCAATCCATGAAACCCACAGTGTCTCTTAACCTCTTTCAAATCCCCTGTAAGTCTCTTCTTGTCTGAATATCTGATTTTTACAGAGACATTTTGTGGTCAGGAGTGTGAAAACAATCTCCCTCACATTTCCCTGCTTCTGGGATATAAGCCTGTGATTCTTAAAGATCCTATTCAGATATAAAGAGCTCTCAGTGTCTACTGTGTACAATGAAGAAAAAAATGATATAAAAAGTCTCTGCCCTCAGGCAATTCAAAATGTAGTGCTGAAACCATGAATTGTAGTGCATTGTCTATATCCTGGTAATATAGGCAGAGTTATTATGAAAACACTTTCAAACAGTTTCTGATTATGATAGTCAAGTCTAAAATTAATTAACAGGAACATGATATAGATTTAAAGAAATGCATACAAGTTAGAAGCTTCTACTCACTTATATGTGGAATCTAAAGAAAAGAATAACTGAATGAACTAATCAGAAATAATCTCAGAGACATAGAGGAAAAACTGAGGGTTGCTAGATGGGAAGGGGGGTGGGAATAAGGGAAAAGGTGAGGGGATTAGAAAGCATAATCACTAACCACAAGATTGCCACGGGGATATGAAAGTCAATTTGGGGAATGTAATCAGTAATGTAAAGATTTTGTAGGGTATCCAATGGACACGTGTCCCGTCAGGGAGACCACCTCAGGGATGATGTGGATGCCTGATCACTGCACTGTACACCTGAAGCTGAAGCTGAACAATAATGAATGTCAACTACAAGTTTATATATATATATATATATATATATATATATATATATATATACATATACATATACACATATATAGTTACAAGAAGTGGAGTACAGCGTTAGGAATTGAGAGAGTGGAAATGTAATGGCTGTGTGCGATGTCAGAGGGGTAGTAAATGGGAGGAGGGGATTTATCACTGTGTAAGGGATACAAATGACAAATGTTTAACTATTACATTGTTTTGTACACCTAAAACTAATTAAAAAATAAAGAAGCTTCTAGAAATCCTTCAAAGATATTTTACTACCTATAATCGGAAAACAAAAGTCTGATCAGTACTTTACATTGTATATTATAGCATTAATACCCAAGGAATTCTGTGCAATGGTCAGAATTGTCCTTTGGTCTCGGGAATTTTAAAACAAGGAATAATTATCCATTAATTCACTTATTTCATTTAATAAATATTTGCTTATGTCTATGTAGGAACTTAAGGCACAGTAGTCATGTAGGATACTATAAAACAGGCACAAATGTTTATACAGCATGGAGAATGAGTGTGATAAATAAAAAGAAATGTGGAAAATGGGGCGGGGGTGGAAAAATTTTCTTACGCAATATTGAAAAGTTCATTGAAGCCAGGGTCACCAGTGATATTCAAGCTTAAACTTTGCCTGAAGGGGAGGGAACAGGAACTAGTTTTAGAGGTGTTTTGGGACAAGTGAGAGAGGGAGGTTATTCCTTAGAGCAGGAATACTTAATGGAATATAATATTATGGGCTACAATGTGCAGGCAAAGGAAGTAGAAAAAAAGAAAACATAACAGTGTCTTGAACAACAATTATGTCTCTAATTGAGCACATTATATTTTGAGTAATTGTAGAAAATATATCAGAGCATTAGACTGAAGACCATATCATTGGTTTGAGGTTCCCCACAGAACCCCTGTTATGCCTGTATTGTCTCTATATGTCAACCCTTCTTGACAATTCCTATGCTTTGGAGGTAGAGGTATCATCATTAGTGAATGTGTTTGACCCCTTTCCTTTTCTCATTTCCCTTGACCTCTTTCTATAAGACACAAGATCTCCACATGTGCAGGTCCTCAGAGAATTTACCATAACCCCTGAGGGAAAAAAATAATAATAAAATAAGTGAAATGAATCAAGAAGTTGAGCTGAAAGTTCTTTATTAGGCAGAAGACATACCCTTGAGGGTGGGCATTATTTCCCCAAGTTCAAAAGATGGAATCTAGGGAAACAGGGTCTTCCAATAGTAACCAGGAAACAGGCCAGGATCTCAGTGGTACTTGTGAGCCAGGGCAGTGGCCACACCAGCCACCACCTTCTGATAGGCAGCCTGCACCTGCGGGGTGAATTCCTTGCCAAAGTTGCGAGCCAGCACACACACCAGCACGTTGCCCAGGAGCTGTGGGGAAGAGATAAGAGACATGGTCATGGTTAGCAGCCAGGGCCCAGCTTGGACTCAGAATACTCCAGGCTCATTCCAAGCTGTGCCCCTAGAACTTAAGCAGTTACCCAGCAGTTGCAGGAATGGGGTAAATAAACATATATACATGATTAACAGAGAAATCAAGCTTGGCTTCTGAGAAAGGGGGTAACAAAATCATTTTCTTTTGCCGATACTTGAGGCCAAATTTATCCTCAGGTTATCCCCACCAGCATAAATGAGTAAATATATATGCATTTATGTTATATATACTATATATATACATATATACATATATACACATACAATATGTGCATATATAATATAATATAAATACATAAAATGTATATATACTATATATTTGTATATTTTATCATATATTATATACTAATTATTGATTAATTAATGAGAGGATGGGCTGTCTTTTAGCAGCTATTGCTACTCTACTTCCTACTTCTGGTCTTATCATGCTCAAATATTCCCTTTCCTTTTCTTTCCATTGAGTCTTGACTCTATAAAGCTCTGATTACTTTTTAATTTTGAAATTAGTTGGAGCCTCTAGAATCATATCCTGTGCCCTTTTTTTTTGAGGCACATTTACAATCCCCATGTGGAAGATTTTTCCAAGGGTAGAAGTAGCAGGTGAGAGCTGGTATATGTAATTTGGGTACTAGGTAGGGAAAAGGAAATTAGGGGGGGAGAAGAGAGAGAAGTAAAAGATAACACATTAAATAAACAGCTTAATTTAAAAAGCAAAGTTGTGAGAAAGGAAACAATATGGAATGTTGAAAGAAAAAATAGAGAACTATATATATTTTGAAAAGCATTAAATGATGACACATAGTAAAGTAAAAAGGAACATGGAAAAAGAACATGCAGGGGAAAAAACCAGAGTGAAAGACTGACTAGAAAGTGAAAAGAAAATAGTGGAACATCTAGACTCACCCTGAAGTTCTCAGGATCCACGTGAAGCTTGTCACAGTGCAGCTCACTCAGCTTAGCAAAGGTGCCCTTGAGGTTGTCGAGATTCTTCAGACCATTACTGAAGGAGTCTAGCACTTTCTTGCCATGAGCCTTCACCTTAGCATTGCCCATAACAGCAGAAGCAGAGGACAGGTCCCCAAAGGAGTCAAAGAACCTCTGAGTCCAGGGGTAGACCACCAGCAGCCTAAGGGGGAACACAGCACAGAGGACAGAGGGAGTCAGTGCCTGGAAGAAACACAGGGGACTGCTCTGTCCCCACACATCCAGCTGCCATACACTCTTCTTACAAGCCTGCCTTGGAACCTGGATACCAACCTGCCCAGGGCCTCACCACCAACTTCGTCCACGTTCACCTTGCCCCACAGGCCGGTGACGTAACCCTTCTCTTCACCAGTCAGATGCACCATGATGTCTGTTCGTGTGGTTGCTAGTGAACACGGCTGTGTCAGAAGCAAGTGTAAGTAGCAGCTGGCCCTGCTCTTCCTTTTATGCCCAGCCCTGGCCCTGCCCTCCCTGCTCCTGTGAGCAGATTGGCCCAGGACATCGCAAAAGTTCACTGGTTTGTGAGAATATAAAATGCACCCTCATTTTCAGTTCCCTTTAAAAGGTCTTGAAATTGGCTGGTCTAGGTCTTGAGTATCTTGACTCAGAAACTTTGCTCTTCCTATACTTATTTCCTGACCACATCTCCTTCAGTAGTGGCTTCTACAAATATACATTTAGTCTCATTTATGCACAGATGTTTTAATCTGATATTGTGGAATGTATCTTAGTTTAACTCATCCAATTCTTTCATTTTGTAGATAAGAAAACTAAGTCCTAGAAAGCAGAATGTTTATCAAGTAGACTCTATATGGAACTTTTCTTTGTCACTAAAGATATTTATAAGTGGTTGGAATACATAAATATTTAGCCATAACTATAATTTCTCTTCTTTCTACATCTTCGGTAAATAACCCCATTCAGAAAACACTTTTTTTTTTTCATTCCTTCATTGAAATAAATGTCCATTGAAATAATGAAAGATAATCAATATTGTCTCTACCAACTACTGAAATGTGTTTGGGAGCATGAATTATAATGGGAACAATTTAATTAAAGATAAAGAAAAATACCTGAAACCTATAACATAGTTGTTTAAAACTATGAACTGACTAAAGAAAGAATGTAGAGAGATTGAAAAAAGATTTACCTTATTCAGCCACATTAAGTCTGACTGGGTTTCAGGGAAATTCCCCATCTGTGTCCCCAGGGAAAAAGTGGAGTTAGACCCAGGAATAAAGATTCAAAGAAAATTTCACTCTTTTCTCAATTCAAATAATACTACAGTTATATACAAACACATACCCACCAGTATAGTGGAAGGATGGAAGGAAGGAAAAAGGCAAGAAAGGGAGGAAGGGAGAAAGGGAGGGAGGAAGGGAGGTGGGGAGAGAGGGAGGAAGGTGGAGAGGGAGGGAGACTCTAACAGAAGGAAAGAACAAAATGAAAGAAGAAGAGAAGGAAAAAGAACATAAAGAAGATGAAAGGAGAAATTGAGAATTCCAAAATTTTCCAAAGATGTAGATTAACAAAGACATTTATACGATGCTAGTGAGAGTGTAAAATAGTTGAATGCTTCAGAAAATATTTTATAGTATCTACTAAAGCAGAATGTATGCCAAACCTCTGATCTAGTGATTATATTGTAGATATAAAGAAATGCATGCTTGTGTGTGTCCTAACAATGTCTAGGAATGCTTGAAACATTAATATGCATAAGAATCTCAAACTAGTAGCAACTTAAATGCTCCTCATTTGGTGGAATAAATGAATTATTGTTAGTAAAAGAATGAAATATTACACAGCAATTAAAAGAATCTACTACTGCTTCACATGCAACAATACAGATGAATTGTACAACATAATGTTGATTAAAAGTAACCAGAGACAGTAATTCAAACTATATGATTCATATATAGAAAGATGGACAATGTGACTTTAATTTAGATCACAATGGAGGAGGTATTACATGATAAAAAGGTACAGAGGAGCAATGAGTGATCTATAAACTATATTATAATTTTTCTTTAACCTGAAAGCCAACAAAAACTATTGAAAATTCAAGATAGTGGGTAGCATGATTTGATTTATATTTTTCAAGAAATATTCTGGCTTCAGTGTATAAATGAATTTTAGGAACAGGATAAATGAGGGACAAATAGGATGATATTATAGAGGAGTTGAAGTAAAAATGTCATCTCTATTTTCAGGTTTAAGCAATGAACAATGGGGAACAGAGAAGAAGGGTAAGTTAGTAGGAATTAGTTAAGAAAAGATCAGGAATTCAATCTTGGACATTTTGTATTTGATGAACTCTTGAGCAATCAAAAATGGGATACTAAGCAAATAGATTTATGGGTCTGGAGTTTGGAAAGAATACAATCAGGTCAAAAGGACACAATGAAACAGGGCACAGCGGAACAGATTGTAGTGCTACTGCTACCTTTTCAAAAATGACAGACAATGGACTTCACAAATATCTCCTTGAAATTTTAGAACTTATTTGTAAAGTAGGAATCATTATCCTATTTTATAAACGAGGAAATTAATTCTGAAAAAACATTAACTAAACTTTGCAAAGCGATGGGGATGTAATTTGATCTTTGTTAATCCCAAAGCCCTGGCTTTTCACTTCTATGCCAGGAAATGGGTACAGGAATTTGAGTTGACTACTGCAAAAGTGGCTGCGGTCTTTGCCAGCTCTAAACAACAGACTTCTAGGCATTTCCTGTTCTGTCAATAGAGTTCTTTTTTATCATTCACCAGACAAAGAACCTTGCTGTCGTCTGTGACCTCCACTCTCGATTTCACTACGTTCCCGGTCCTTCAGAATCTTTGCCACAAAGGTCCCTTACTTAATATTTTCTTAGGTTCATTACTCCTGTCAAGTTCATTCTTTTACCTATACTTCATTATAATCTCAGCAAACTCCTATGGCTATACCCAAGTTACACCCCATCTTGTTAGTTCTATACCCACACATGGATCAGTTTCCCATTAATTATATCCCTCTGATTTGCAAGAAACTTCACTAGTTCTTTTTGCTTCTAACAATAGCACTTTTTCCTGCTTTTACTGGTCTCTCTAGCAGCTTCTCTAATTTTATACCACCCCATTGCTTTTTTTTTTTTTTTTTAAGATTTTTATTGGGGAAGGGGAACAGGACTTTATTGGGGAACAGTGTGTACCTCCAGGACTTTTCCAAGTCAAGTTGTTGTCCCCCAATCCCAGCCTCAGAGGGCACAGCCCAGCTTCAGGTCCAGCCCCTTTGTTAGTTGCAGGGGGTGCAGCCCACCATCCCTTGTGGGAGTCGAGGAGTCGAACTGGCAAACTCGTGGTTGACAGCCCACACTCCAACCAACTGAGCTATCTAACCACCTGGGAGCTGAGCGGCAGCTCATTGACTTCACTGCAGTTGCAGAGGGCGCAGCTCGCTGACTCATGTGGGAATCGAATGGGCAGCCCCGCTGCCCAGAGCCCACGCTCTAATCTACTGAGCCACCCATCTGCCACCCACTGCTTAAAAAAAAAAAAAAGAAAGAAAGAAAGAAAAGGAAAAAAACTTTTCATTTGATATTTTATTTTGGAAACATAATCTGGCAAGTTGCACAAGTTTGTATTCATATTTTTTTCAATATATTATATGGAAACAATATAATTGTTGAATGAGTTCTTTGAATCTTAAATGCACACATTTGATTAATTCATATTTAGATGTATTGATTTGGGTAATTTTATACATGATTGCCTATTTAAGCAATATTTCATTAATCTTATTTTTTTTAAATTTATTGGGATGACATTGATTTGTAAAACTATATAGGTTTCAAGTATACGTTTCTATAATACATCATCTATATATTGCATTGTGTGTTCACCACATACTTCTTTTTTTATTAAATTTATTGGGGTGACAATGGTTAGTAAAATTACATAAGTTTCAAGTGTACGTTTCTATAATACATCACCTATATATCCCCCCACCCACTGCTTTTAAAGGGCCCATTTCTCTTCTATCACTGATTCACGGGTTTATCATTTTCTCATATAAATGACCTTTTATCTTCATCAAAGGCTTAATGTAATTAGAAGTATGTTCCATGTCACAGAACTAGCAGATAAAACAGATTCAAAACAAGGCTCTCAGTTCATCATATACTTTAGTGATGGTTCCTCCATTAATACCATTGAAGACACTAGGGAAAATTTTAGCGCATGACCCCTGACTGAGTCTGTGGAAAACCCCAAATTCACTGCACTACAGCAGATAATAATAATGTTTCTTATAGTAAGTAAAAATGAGCTCTATCTTGAGTTTATGCAAATAACAGCATACATAGGACCTATACTGTGAGCTCTAACAGGTCCCTACTCACAATCAAACATCTTCTTGCATGTCTGGAGAATACCTCTATTCCCCCACTTTTTCTAAAGACATTGTCCAACTCATGAATCTACTTTTTCTTCTTAGGAGTAACTACCTCATCAAATCCACTCTTATCTTGCAGAATCTCACAAGAGTCTCTTCTCTATCCTCCCAAACTCCCAATCTCCAATACTCCCATTCTTGTAGGAGTGCTTTCTTTTAGCTGAAGCAACATAATAGATAAAGAGAGAGAGATAAGACAAGGATATTCCTTATAGAGCATAATTTTTATTTTATTTTTATCATATAGGAGTTAATTCTAGAGGCAGGGCATTGTCCCCTAGTCTTCAGGAGATGAACTCCGGAGGCACGAACAGAGCTGGACAGGCAATTCAGTGGTACTTGTAGGCCAGAGCATTAGCCACAGCAGTTGTCAGCTTCTGCCAGGCAGCCTGCATCTGTGGGGTAAACTCCCTGTTGAACTGGGTTGCCAAGACAATCACTATCATGTTGCCAAGGAGCTGGGGAAAGAGTGAGGAGAAAAAGAAAAATAGTACAGAGTAAAGCTGGCCTTTGCAATAGACACAACACACGTTTCCTTCCTGATAAGAGCCTAAGCAACTTTCAGGGTCCTGCTCCCACAAAAGTACATCATTATGGACTTCACATTGGCTTCAGTGTGACTCCCAGCCATGTACCTCCTGTTGGGCTCTATTCTTCTCCCACTTGCCCTGCCAACTCATGACCCCAAAACATTGCTATGAATTGCTTCTCTCCTTTAGAGACTCTGTCTTTTTTAAAAGTAGAATTATAGTACTGCAAGGGACCTTAATGCATGCAGTCTAAGTCTCCAGATATTATATATATTCAAATTATTTGGACACTTGTGACAAACAGTTCTATGCCTTGTATACAAGAGCATTTAATCACTGCTAATGGTAGGGGTGGGACACAATCACCCATTAAAAAGATTGCTTTCACTTTGCCCTGCTTAGTCCTGGTTGTACCTTTAAGAACCATACAGACATATATTCATCCATTTTTATAGAAATTTTCAGTTAGCAAAAGCAAGCTGTTTTCTCCCTGGCTTAATTTGTATTCTCTAGGCCAAAATCATTTAGCTCGATTTTGGCCAGTGCTCTTCATAACATGTATTGTTTCAGTAATATCAGATGGCCAGTGGTCTCTACAAGTCACGGTAATTACTCTAGTTGGTCTTACCTGTAACCTTTGAAACAATCTAACAACCAAAATCTAGCCTTTTCCTGAAATATTACTTTCCCAAAATACCTCTATAGGATAAGACTAAGTGCCTGTGTTTCTTAACGTATAGAGGACACAAATATCTAAGATTAAAGAAGAAAACACAAGCATGTCCTGAACTCACCTTAAAGTTCTCAGGATCCACATGCAGCCTGTCACAGTGCAGCTCACTCAGGTGAGAAAAGGTGCCCTTGAGGTCATCCATATGCTTAACAGCATTTCCGAAGGAGTTCAGCACCTTCTTGCCATGGGCCTTGACCTTGGGGTTGCCCATTATTGCGGTTTCAGAGGATAAGTTCCCAAAACTGTCAAAGAACCTCTGGGTCCAAGGGTAGACAACTAGGAGCCTATGGGATGAACACAGACCAGATAAGAAGTTTGGGTATATAAGAAAACTGACCAATCCCTCTTTCAGGAACACCTTCTGCCTTTCTGCTCCCTGCCCTGGCCACCAGTGCCTACCTTCCCAGAATCTCGCCTCCGACAACCTCCACATTCACCTTGGCCCACAGGTTAGCAACAGCAGCCTTCTCCTCAGGAGTAAAATGCACCATGGTGTCTGAGAGCTTTCTGGTGATCACAGATGAGCCAGAAGCAAGTTTGTACTGCTGCTTCTCTGTGTGTCCTTTTATTCCTCATTTTTGGCCCCCAGGCCCTTGCTTCTCCCAATGAAATGAGACTATCGGTCAAGGGTGGATTGTCACCGCCAGGGTGGGGTTTGGACAAGGGAAGGTCAGCAAGATGGACATTTGTATAGCTGATAGTGTTGGGAGGCTCTATCAGGGGGACTCTGTTCTCTCCCCTATCATGTACTATGCAATTCATATCTCAAGCTCTCCACCACCACTATCCCTGGTAACCTACAGGCTGACCATGAGGCATGAATAGAATTAGGAAGGGGAAAAATTAGAAATCTGTTGGACATTGTGTCAGGTGTTTACATCATTCTGTTGTTCACTTAGGGTATAGAAGAAGCCACAATTCGACTTGGTTACCAATTTTTCTAAGGCTTAGATGAGGTTCATACTTTTATAATTCTTGTAAACAGGAAAAAAAACCCCAGTCCATCATCAGTTTAGAAAAAGGATAGATAAAAACTGGGTAATTTAGAGAATAATTGAGCATTATCTCGTTGTTGCTGATTTCTATTAATAATCTATCCACTTGTCTGAGCAAATTTTTTCACTCTGATTATATAGACAATGTCTCTGGACAATATCATGTATCTACTCATTTGGGTCATTTAGGTGTTGGGGAAAATAGGTGTTCCTGTATTCAGTGAAGGGAGTATTAGAAGACTCCATGGAAATACGTATGGATTAAAGGAATTGTCTCTAGCGTATACTGGATCCACACTCCCTTTGCTGTGTTTAACTTCTCTTCATATCTCCTCAGGCAGAGGCAATCTTCATTGTATGCCACACAGTACTGTCGCTGTGAGCAAAGGTACTTTGGTCTCAAGCATCTCAAACAAGCATTTATAGGACTAGATAGGACACACTTCCAGTGGGGAAAGGAATAGCCTATGTAATTTTTTTTTTTTCTCTCTCAGAGGTGATTGTCCCCACATTTTGAGTTCCAGCCTTGTTTGTTTGTTTGTTTCTCCCGGAGATCTATCTTACAAATAAAACCATATGGTTTAATAATCTCCATGTGTATTTACAGAGGTACTCTAAAATTTAAAGAGTTCAGCCCAATATTATTAGAGCCAAGTTTCTGGTTTTACAAAATAAATCCTTTCTGTCTATTTGATATAGTAATAGACTTTTACCTATTCATCTTGAAAAAGACTTAAATGTGAAATGTGGAAAAGAATTGCTAAGGTGCCAAAAGCTATTTTACCATGAAAGACTTGATTATCTGTGAGCTTTCAATCCCAAGCTGTACTGATGTGAGCACTTCAGTACAGAGATATAAAGAAAAGAGTTGAATAAATTCCAAAAGGAGTTGTTTCAAGAGCAGAGGTCAATGTCCATTTCTCCATCAGGAAAGATGTTGGTATTAAGAAAGAATGTAACTACAATGCCTTCCAGTGCTTTGACAAAACCTCAGATGTGTAGCTTTCTCGCCAAGTGTCTGTGATTTCATATTGTTGCAACAATTATAACCGTACGAGTTGCAGCTTTCTATAAGTTTGCTGTGGCTGAACCAAGGAAGAAGCTATAGTCAGATTTCTTCAGAAATTATGATTCCGTGAAAGATTTTGAGGAGATGAGGAAGGCTGGTATCACTCAGAGTGCAAAGTGATTTCAAAATGTAAAGAATTTCTTTATTTGATTTCCATGGAAATTTGTCAATGACCTGTGTTCCTGAACTATGAAACGTGAATATTTGGACGAAGGAATAGTTTCTCTTGATAAATAAACAATTAACAAATACTGTGGAGGGGAGGGGGGGAGAGAGAGAGAGAGAGAGAGAGAGAGAGAGAGAGAGAGAGAGAGAGAGAGAGATGAAATAAAGAAGGAAGAGAAAACTTTGACCACAGCAAGGAATCTTACTTATGGGCCCGAGCTAAGGGATTGGCTCAGGGCACTTGCTCTGTAACAGCCCTAATGCTCATCTCCAACAGTGTGCATACACTGAAATCCCTCAGACTCTTGCAATTCTGAATGTTGGTGAATTCTGAATAGCTGCCTCCTATCTTCTCAGGAAACCAGACAGTGATTCTGGCAGTTACCTCTAACTCTTGCTTTACTCTCACCCTTTCTAGATAACCACTTTCCAGAGCTTTTTGATTCTTTCTTGCTCATTGCTGTTTCACATCTTTAATTTATTTCCATGCTCACTGCTCCCAGTCATCTAGACGCGTATTACATCAATGCTAGATCATCATCACCGTCATCTAACAGTTTTCCAATTTTTAACCATATATTTAAAAATCCAGTATTTATCGAGGCCAATCATGTCAGGCATTGTGTTAAGCACTGGAAATCTTAGATGAACAAAACCGCTTATCAAGTCTCATGATGCTCACATTCTAGGGGGCAGAAGAGACTGACACTAATAATTAAACCAATAAATGAAGAAAAGAATTTCAGATGATATTATGTGACAGGAAGAAGATTCATCTGATGATATGGTAGCAAGTGACGACAGAAAGGCATTACAAGGTCAGAGTGAAATATGTTGAGGGAAGAGTGGAAGGAAGCAAAGTCAGAAACATGGTCCCAGGCCTTATTATTTGGGTTCCAGAGAGTACAGTGGATATTTTCTTCTAAGGCACGGGAAATAGTAAAGATTTGTAAACCTGGCATTAGTATGCTTTCTAATCTACTGAACATCCACAGGCAGGCTCCTCTTCCTAACTTCCATGTCTATTGCATTACACTCTTGCCTATAAATGGATATTAACCTGTAGTTATACAAAAACTCCTGAGATCTGTCCTTCCTAACTAATGACTGTATGCAATTTCTTTCCTTTTCCTTTTGATCTCATTGTGCTGATCTGTTGCCCTGAGCTGGCATCTGAGCGTCTTCTGTTTCGTTTCCCCCACATACATTGCCATCTCTCTGAGCAGTTTGTAATGATCTCTTTTCCTTGTAGTGCTGTAGCCAGTCACACACTTGGGAACTGCCTTTCCTGATGGCATGCAATCAGTTTAATCTAGGCAACTCTTACCACTTAAACCATAGAGTTCTTTAGCAAAGTCCAGGATTAATTCTTTGGAGTAGACTTTAAAAAGAGTTATTCCCTGCTCTGACCTCCAGCCCCTCCTATCCCTAATCTAGCCTCATAAGGTTTTGTAACAAACCAGCTGCTTTTAGAAAATATGTTCCCATAAGTAGAACAGAATTAGAATTTTTTCCTGGACCTTACCCTCTGAAGACCTGGGTTAATTTTTCTCTACCAAATCCCCACATTGATACTTTATCTCCATTCAGATTCTTTGCCTTCACCACTGAAGTTTTCACTCAGGACC
Organism: Rhinolophus sinicus; assembly: GCF_036562045.2. Lineage (NCBI taxonomy): Eukaryota > Metazoa > Chordata > Mammalia > Chiroptera > Rhinolophidae > Rhinolophus > Rhinolophus sinicus. The sequence goes on from NC_133756.1 coordinate 122,048,280, forward strand.
ACATAATTGTCTGGTTCTGAGGAGTTCTTGGGCCATGATGCCAGTTCTCCCATTAGAACTCTCCTACATCTTTAACTTGAAGAACTCCCAATATATGTGCCTTCTAAATTTATGTCCCAAGTTTATATTTCTCTTGCTACCCTGTTGTTTTATTTTATTATCAAAATCTCTACTTCATGCAAAAATTGAATGAGAAACTTGCACACGCACACACTCAGCTCAACATATAATCCCTGGGTTGGTTTCTCACATACTTAACAACATGTGGGTCAAATATAACTGAAAACAATCACAGAAGTATTCTTAGCAGAAGATTTATTATTAGTATTAGTATTATTACTATTTCCACCACCACTACTACTACTGCTATTATTATTATTATTATTTGAAAAATAGAGTTGTTCCTTGCTAGGTCCATTTTTCAACTGGTCTTAGTCCAAGAATTAACATCAGGAAGTAAGTACCTCCTTTGCTTTCTATTGTGTGTTTGTGCAACAACTCTAAAGGGGCAGAGGTTATATTTTTCTTTGACTAGTAGTCCACACAATCATACCTAGGACATCACTGCACTTTAGAAAGCTTTGTCTCTAATTCACTGAAGTTTTTGACAAGACACACTTCCAGTGTGACAGAGTCAGACAGAGTTCCTGCTAATTTTCCTTTTCCTCTGAGAGTGATACATGATCTCTGTGATCTGATCAGGAGTCCTAAAGCTTTGAAAATCTGGCTTGATTATTTGTTCCTAAGACTAGAGACCTGGTGATCAGATAAAAATGGAGATTATGAAGTTACCTGTGAATTTGATTAGAGGAGACCTCTATCTTCAAATTATTTTTCTTTTGGCATATCAGACTGCCTAGGATCATAATGTTTCAGGCAAAATTCTTTCAGTTCTTATGATCTCATGTGGAGATTTGCCTGCTCATTGATGGAGACTCAGGAAAATCTTAAAGGCCATGAGGATAAAATTTACCAATATCTCAATAGCTATTTTGTAGTTATAAGCAGAAATGTTGTGAGTTCTCACACTCTAAGGATGGGATGGGGACAATTTTATTGGAATGAAGGAGAAGGGAACAAAGCCTGAAGGGAATTCAAATTAGGGTCTCTTTAAGAATGGAGCATTGTGAGATGACTGCAGACAGATATTTGACCACATTTGATGGAATCAGTGTGAAACCTCTCCTAGGAGGATGACTCAAAGACCAGTGGCCAAGCCTCTGAAAGCCTTAACAACTGTAAATATGATTCTTAACCACCCTCCATCAAGCTGAGAGACTTCTGTGGTCACTCCTGTCTATGAAAAACCTTCCCATGTTCCCAGAAACTCAGACAGTGATTCCAACAGTCATCATAACCAGTGATTTTCTCTTTGCTTTCAAGGCAACCTCTTCCAAAGGCTTGCTGATGCTTCCTTGTTCATAGCTGTTCTACCATTCTGTTCTTCTCATGGGACTGCCCGAATTCTCACCTAGAAAGCTGGTTCTTTACAAAAGTCATGTAAGGTGTTTTCAAATAGTCTTTTGACAAATATATTGAGCTACTAATCACCATTGATTGCTCTATGTACTGGTGATTTTATTTAAGATAAACAATTCAGAGAAGGAAACTGGTTTCATGGAATTGTATTCCATAGAGTTGGAGATACATAGAATAAGTAAATCAATCAGCAAAATAATTTTATATTATTATTTGCTGTGAGGAAAATTAATATTTTTGATGTGAGTGGGACACAATTATGTAAGCAACAGTTTATTTAAGGGAGCTGGAGTTATAATGACATGAAGATGTTTGCTTTGTGAAGATATTAAGTAATAAAGTTTCTAGAAGTTGGGATAAACAAATGTAAAACTCCAAGGCAGAAAAACACGCACACTCACACACACACAATACTCACATATACATATATGTAGTTGGTATGTTAGAAAGATATATAGTGGGTCAATGAGACTATATGTAAATAGTAAAGAAAGGAGTGGCCAAAGATGATGTTATAGAGGTAACAGCTGCTTAATCTCTTTAACATTATCCTTCAGTGGTGAGGCGTGAGAAGCCAATAGAGAATTTTAATCATGATAATGACATCATCTCTAATCTATTTATACTTTTATCTATAATAAGTTAATATTGCAAGAATACCTTGTTCATTCTAAACTAGCCCTGAAATTCAGGCTTTGAATTTGCCATTTCTCACAAAATGGCCTTTTATTTAAACCAAAGCTCAATTGGCTTCAGTAATGATAGCAATTCTCATAGCTAAATATAAAATAAAAACACTATTTTTAGGAACAAAATGTTCATATATGTGTATGAATGCATATACATATATATGTAGATAGGTAGAGTATATACAGAACGTAAGCATCATCATTAAAAGATAAAAGTTATGTAGAAAATTAATTATCTGCATTTAGAGAGTGAAAAAGAAAGCTTTTGTTCCAAGTAGTATACTAAAGATGTTATAGTATACTAAAGATGTTATATGTACTCATTTATTTAACTCTCACAAAATAATCTTTGATGAACTTGATAAGGAAATTAGGGCTTAAGTTACTTAGTAATATATCTCAGGTCATACAACTAGCAGGTGATGCTCTAGAGTTAAAGCAGGACAATGGCTTTTTATGCCTTAGGGATGGCTCCCCTTTAGTACAATTGACAACACTTAGGGAAGAAGGCCAGTGGTTCCCAATTCTCTTAAGATTAGATTGGGTGCACAATTTAACACTTTTTAAAATAGTAATACGTATCTCTATACAGCATCAAAAGGAATCAGGATAGGACAAAACTAAGTAATTTAGGGGAGGATTGGATGTTATTCCAGTGTTTTTAATCCATTTAATAGTCAATGTAATTATCTGAGCAAAAGATACTCCCTCTGAGTCACTGGACAATAATCTGTGGCAGATTTCATACATCTACCAATTTGTGTCAGAAAATACAGGTATTCACGTGCTGGCGGAGAAGGGTGCTCCAGTGTTCAATGTATAGAGTAGTAGAAGATTCCATGGCATAGGCTACTGATTAAGAGAACTGCCTTATTACCACCTCACTGCCTTATTACTGCCTTATACCACCTCATTCCTTCCACTTTACAGAAAGTTTTTGTCACAGTGCCCTATAAGTCCCTTCTAACTTAACTAACCCTTTCCCCACCCCAGAAAACTTCTTCCCCATCTTGCCATCCTCCCATATGCTGTAGAATCTTCCCATAATTCACATTTCTCAAAGGAGTTCTCATTTTTTCTTATGTCTCTCCCCACCCATCCCTCAGTCAATGAGACTTTTCTCCTCTAACACAAGAGAAAAAGATGGAGAAAGTACAATATTAATTTCTGATTACTGAACAGAATGTATTTTATTCAACAGAAGCTGTGCTGTCAAGGCCAAAACTCAGTCCCAATGTGTGAAAAGAGGGAATGGGAACACGAATGGGAACTGGTGAACTGGAAAGAGGATTCAATGGTATTTGTGGGCCAGAGCATTGGCAACACTGGCCACCAGCTTCTGCCAAGCCGCCTGCACATCAGGGGTGAATTCCTTGCCAAAATGAGAAGCCAGAATAATCACCAGCACGTTGCCCAGGAGCTGTTAGGTGAAAGACGAAATGATAAATAGGCATGTTGAGTAGAAGTTTCAAAAAAAAAAGCTGTAGAAAAAAGAGCTTAATATCTACACTCCTGCCAACTCTGTACCTTAAACTGCCCCAAGGATTGTGCCTATACAATAAACTCAGATAACTTAGTCCTTAAATTCGATTCATTTTTTTATGTGCCCTTTATTCAACATTCTGTCCACCTATATCCACCCTCACTCCTATTTCACCATTTTCATTTACATCTCTCCCTCTCTCATTTATCAATTGTCTAATTCCTATAATCACAGGATTTCAAGGTTTCATGGGCTGCAGAGTAAGTTTACTTAACATCTCCAACCAATGTCAGAACAAGCCTCCACTTACTCACCATACTGACAAGTAATTGAACATACTTTAGAAAAGTTGTATTTTTTAGATATTTGGTCTAAAATTCTTTCTCCAAAATCTCTTCCTAAATTTCAGTCACCAGGAACCACACAACATAAGGCATTTCTCTTTCCTTGAGACAAGTCTTTATCTACCCAAAGCCAAATTCCATCCCTCCTTAAGCAAGTTTGTTATTTTCTGATGTTGTTCTCTAGGATAAACACATCCAGTTCTGACAAATTTCCTGAAAAGTTTTAAGCAAACCCAGGCTGTTAGTCACTCTTTCTTGTCACTATTCCTGAGTCAAGATGGTTATGCCCACTGCTCTCTTAACACCATAACCCATAATTTCTTAGATTTTTGTCAGTTTTCCCAATCAAAGACTCAACTTCTGTTATAATCCCGAAGTAAAAAAACAAAAAGATGCCCATGAACTTCTCCTGAACTCACCCTGAAGTTCTCAGGATCCACGTGCAGCTTGTCACAGTGCAGCTCACTCAGCTTAGCAAAGGTGCTCTTGAGGTTGTCCATGTTCTTAATTGCATCTCCGAAGGAAGTCAGCACCTTCTTGCCATGGGCCTTGACCTTGGGGTTACCCATTATGGCAGAGGAAGAGGACAGATTGCCAAAATTGTCAAAGAACCTCTGGGTCCAGGGGTAGACAACCAGGAGCCTATGAGATGGAACCATATGAGATGGAAAATCTGAGACTTACAAAAATCTTAAAAGACTTCCCTAGTAATTTTTCCAGGCTTACATCCACTGTCCTTTCCCATGCATTGAATCCCAGTTCCTACCTGCCCAGGGCCTCGCCTCCAGCTTCTTCCACATTCACTTTGCCCCACGTATTAGCGATAATAGCCTTCTCCTCACCAGTAAAATGCACCATGGTGTCAGGTCTGAGAGCTTACAGAGACCACAGAGGTGTCAGAAGGAATGTCTGCTGTTAGAAGGAGTGGCCTTTTATTCTTTACTGCTGACCTTCCGACCTCCTTCTCTCCCTTGTACTTGGAAATCATTGGTCAAGGTTGAGCTGTGTCCCTCAGGGGTGGAGTCAGGTCAGGAAAGGGTCAGCAATAAAGAAGGTACTCTGGCTTGTGATAATGTGTTTGATTCCTGAGACACCCTTCCTTTGTTGGCTCCTCCTTCATCCTGAACAGAATTTTTCATTCATTCCTTCTCTTGTCTCTCCATGTCATTCTCCAGGATGACATCCATCTCTCCCATTCTCTTTCTCCAAAAAAAACCCATAGAGAGGAGCTATGTGCAAGATAGGGAGAGAGTTCCACTCAAAATAGTTTAATATTTAGGTCAAGGATGGTGACAGGGACAATAACAAGGTAAAAAAAATATACAGTTGACACAGAATCTCAGCCAGTTATAGGTCTCTCTCTCTCTCTCTCTCTCTCTCTCTCTCTCTCTCTCTCTCTCTCTCTTTTCCTAGCTCTCTTAAGGAGTGACTTATAACTAAGCCTCTGGATCTTAGTTTTCCAAATGACAAAACACATACCTGGTTACTTCAGAAAGATGAACAGAGTAGCAAAGGATACACAATAGAACTAATACCTCCACCCCAAAATACAATGCCTGAGGGTGATTTCACAGAGAGGACTAACAGAATAAGCTTATATCTCATGCTTCTCAGGTACCCTCTCTCTGCCCATATCTCTATGACTACAGAGGAAACTAGCTATTTGGGGGAGATTGCCCTGAGCTCTCTTCTTGATTTTATGTCCTACTTATACTTCTTTACACCAGTGAGACAGCTGAGGAATCTGAAATTATTTAAAACCAGGATTTGTGATCAAACTGAGGAATAAATGAATCGATGATAACAAGGGTAGGAGTTGGAGTATGTTTCATGTTTGTTGTAGTCATAGATATCAGAAGCTTCAAATTTATTCGGTGTCCTTGTTTTTTAGATGTCCCTGTTTTCTTTGGGCTTCCCTAATAATTAATCACAAAATAGAGTATGCACCTGTAACACTTTCAGTTGCAATCCACTGTTATTATACTCCAGTCCTGTTGATATGGTGGTGAGGAATGTTGGAGAAGAAGCATTCTATAAGCGTATAGTTAAATCTCAGTCTTTAGTGGACCAGTTTTCTTGAGCTGTGACCTTCACAAGTGTTTCTTAGCTTTTTCTCCCTTAAGAAAGACAGGAAAAACTCTCTGAGTTAGACCACATAGCCTAGGATGACAGGTCTAGGGCAAGAAAGAAGATATTTGATCACTGAAGTAAAAGAACAGTGAATAAACAAGAAACAGTTGGCTATTCAGTGAAGAATAACCCTTGGGTAAATAAGAGTTTGTCTGATTGTTTTAATCCATAGAGATAGGGTTCTGTGTTTCCAAGGAAATTTTTCTATAGACCTACAGTGTGAGGACTGACTTTTCCTTATATCTTGGGTATGAGGATCAGACATTGACAGAGCCCAGGAGATAAGAAGGGTCTCTCAAGACCAAGAGTTTGGAAAACAAGCCTCTCCATTAAGTAAGACCCTATGACTATGCCCCATTCTCCTTCCAATTCAGAGTGTAGACACCAGTCTTCTCTTGGATTCAGAGTATGGGGTTGATCCTCCTCGTCTGCCCTCACACCCATTGCAGGCCCATAACCCCTCCTCTGAACTTGACATTTGGGACCAGAGCTGGCTTGACTCCAAGGATCTGGTCCATTCTTTGATCTCTTATTGCTGAAGATTGTGGGAAAGAACTTTAAAGAAAGGTTACAAGGTTGAAAGCCAGCATAATCTATAGCTCAGTACGAGGATTATGATTTCTGATTCTGAAGCCAGGTAGGCTGAGTGTAGCCTCATTACTGCTTAGGTGTTTGTTGATTCAAGCTAAATTATGTCAGCTGCTCATTTTGAACTACTTTATTTATGTCTCCTATGGGATGGGAAACAATGATTATTGTCTTCCCCTCCTGGATGAAAAACCCAAAGTTTAGAAACATAAGTGGCATGGTTATCCAGGTAGAGCAAAAAGATTAAACGGTCAGGAAAAATAAACAGTAAGAATAGTCACTTATTACTAAAAAAATAATAAAATAAAACAACACATTATATCTTAAGGTATTTAAATAAAAGGACTTTTGAAAAGAAACTCCAAGATTTATAAAGATTAATTCCTACCTCTCAGGGTATCCTGTAGAATTTGTATTTTGTAACTCCTTTGCAGAATCTTAAGAAATGCAAGATGCCTCTTTTCAGCAGGAAAAAAAAAACACCAAAAACAAGTATTTCCTTAAATCTTGCTAGCTAATTTATAATATCTATACTTACCCTATGAATCAAATACTGTATTATCTGCAGGTGCTATTAATGTGAAGAACTTTGTAAATAATATTGCTATTAGGTAAAACAGGTCTTTGACACTACTGCATGTTTTTCATAGTATTACCTGAGAAAAATTACTTCCAATGGTATTCTTCATGGATTTCTGGGCAAGAGGGCAGAGTATGTAAACTTCGTGCTTGCATCCTTTCAAGAGCACATCAAAAATTACAACGAAACTACAGAACAATCATCACTGAGAATCACCTGAAGTCTAGCTGAACAGAAGTCCTAAAACTAAGGCTATAGAGAAGAAGCCATGTCAAGACTGGTGGGGGCAGGGCAGAGACGCAGAACAAGGTGGTCCCCATTCAACTTGTGGCAGTTAAAAGTCAGAAGGTAAATTTCGGCTGCAGAGGTCCTCCATGAGGAGCAAGGGGCCCCAGCCCCACACCAGGCTCCCAACCAAGGGTTCCAGTGCTGGGAAGAAAAGTCCCCACAACTTCTGGCTGTGAAAAACAGCAGAGATTATGGCTGAGTGAGTCTGAGGGTGGCCGGAGTCCCAGGCATTCCTCTTAAAGGGCCTGCACAAGGACTTACTTGCTGATGGACTCATTCACCAAACTCCAGCACTAGAACAGCAACTTGAAAGCAACTATAGGAAAAAAACTGAGTTGTCTGGCTGCAGGGCAAGGGCTGGAGGGGCAGCTTTCTCCCAGACAGAATTGTTGGCAGAAGACATTATTCCTTTGTTGAGGCCTCTTTTCACCTACTGTGCAGATGCAGGCAGCCACTACATCTAAGTCTCCATAAACCTGGCTAGCACCATTCTCTCTGCCCTGGAGATTTCCTGAGACCTCACCCCACCCAAATTGTGGGCTCACAAAAGCCTCTTCAAATGGCTTTTCTATGCAAATAGCCTGTCTTGGCTCGTGCTTCAGAATTCTTAAAATCTCTCAAAGATCCACAAACCCCAAACAAGCACAAACTGGCCTTGGCATGCCCTATGCCCCTTGCTAAGCAACCCAAGTCCAGCACTAGCAGCAACCAGCTTCATTTCTCAGCTTAGCCTCTCCCAGGTACCCCCATATCCAGCACAGGTGGTAACCATCTACAGATTATTTTGTGGCCCATGCCAGGTGACCCTAAAGAGGGTCTGTGGCTGAACCTGACCTGTGGCATGGGCCCTCTCAGGAGGCTCTGGGGCTGGCACACCTGGTAGCTGGCTTCAGACCATGCCCAAGCATCATCTCCAGAGACAATACACCTAAAGTGAAGACTGGGCAGGCACCAGAGCCCTGCTGAAGCAAATCCTATTCCACAGGGTCAGTCCTTGCACAACATCTCCTCCACTGTAGTCACAGTCAGTCCTTAAACCAAATCAGCCCAAAGGTCATCCCTCCCACTGATGGGTAAAGAGCAACCAAGACTCAACTACCACAAAAGGAGGGCACACACAACCCACACAAGGGCCACACCTGCAGCACCTGGCTCAGGTGACTAGTAGACTGCACCATTGGACCCCAGAGGACACCTACCATGTAGGACCACTCAACTAAGATACAGAGACATAGCAACTCTACCTAATACATAGAAACAAACACAAGGTGGCAGCCAAAATGGGGAGACAAAGAAACATGTCCCATATAAAAGAACAGAACAAAGCTCCAGAAAAAGAACTAAGCAAAATGGAGACAAGCAATCCACCAGATGCAGAGTTCAAAACACTAATTATAAGGATGCTCAATGATCTCAGTGAGAACTTCAACAAAGAGATAGGAAACATAAAAGAACCAATCAGAAATAAAGAATACAATAACTGAAAAAAAAACCACAAAAAAAACATTAGAGGGAATCAACAGTAGATTAGATGAAACAGAGGCTCCAATCATCAATTTGGAAGATAAGGTAGCAGAAAACACTCAATAAGGACTTCAAAAAGAAAAAAAGAATCCAAAAATATGAGGATAACTTAAGGGGCCTCTAGGACAACATCAAGTGCACCAACATTCTCATGATAAAGCTACCAGAAGGAGAAGAGAGAGAGCAAGGAATTGAAAAACTATTTAAAGAAATAATGATGGAAAACTTCCCTAACCTAGAAAAGGAAATAGATATACAAATCCAAGCAAGATGAATCCAAAGAAGTCCACACCAAGACACATCATGACTAAAATGCCAAAGATTAAAGACAAAGAGATAATCTCACATTATTCATGGTAACCAAGTAATGAAAACAACCAAAGTGTCCTTCAATAGATGATTGACTGGAAAAAGATGTGGTACATATACACAATGAAATATTACTTGGCCATGAGAAAAAATGAAATACTGCCATTTGTGACCTCATGGATAAATCTTGAGATTAGCATAGTAAGCAAAATGTCAGAAAGAAGAAGTCGAGAACCAAGTGATTTCACTCATATATGGGATATAAAACTGAAAGCAACAAACAAACAAGACAAACAAAAACTCATAGATACAGACAACAGTTTAGTGGTTACCAGAAGATAAGGGGGAAGGGGATAGTAGAAGAGGGTAAAGGAGATCAAATATCCATGATGGAAGGAGAACTGACTCTGGGTGATGAATACACAATGCAATATATAGATGATGTATTATACATTTGAAACCTATATAATTTTACTAACCAATGTCACCCCAATAAATTTAATTAAAAAGAAGAAAAAAGTAACATATTAAGTGTATGGTTGAATGTTGTATAATCAATAATATAACTTAGGAAAAATAAACAGAATTCCGTGCATCACTAAAAAAATAATAATAAAAATAAATTTAAAAAAGAAATAGATGGGATGAACAGTTTTGTTAAGTATTGCATTATCCTAGTATAAACTGAGAATTATGAGTAGTAGGAATTTCTTGAGCTGCCATGCAGGAAGTCAATGAATATTTTCTGTTATGATTGCAAAGAATGAGAAAATACACCACAACTTGTGATCAAACAACACTACTTCTGTCTAAACACTGTGTCTCTGCATCCTCTCTCAATAAGGTTATATGTTACTCTGAACCAGAGCTGGGTTTCATTCTCAGAGCACCTTCGTTCAAAAGTTAGTGGCTTACAGCACATTACAGGACATTGAAGATTTGACTGACCTCTGGGACCACTTCGTTTAAGGCATAGCCATACATATATGAATGTTAATTAATCAAGAGGCATCTTCACTGGGAAAAGGAAACGGAAAACCAGAGCAGCTAATTATTTCACTTTTCTATGTGATGGACCTTGAAAATTTAAGTTGAATCTGGCAACTTAGAAATGTCACAAATTTCTGATTTTCCTCTGAAATGTAGCTTTACTTTCCTGATTTCCTTGATGTTTTTTGACTGTAAGTAAAATTGTCTTCATTGACTTTTATGATTAAAATTCCAGGAAATCCCTAGTGTTTCTGTTTACTTTAAATAGTATTGCTAATGTACTCTATGAACTAAGAACAATATAGAAAAATTTTCTGGAATGGTTGGAAGGAATGACACTGCTGTTAGAGCCAGGGCTTTCTAATTTTCCTTTTCCTCAGTACAGCACAATCATAGGTCACTGGTCCATATCTCATGGCTCTGACTCAAGACATAAGTCTAGTAGAAATTTATAAACTTTGTTTAAATGTGATACCTCTGAATTATTCATAAACTCAATATGTAAATTTCCACCGTAGGTTGATTTAGATAGGTCTCTTCCAGGCATAGGACTTAGAATTCTGTATCCATAAATGAAAGAAAAAGGTTGAGCTCTATGCTAAAATTCCACCTCACTGTTAGAAGATTGGGAAGTCTTTGACTTGGTGACTTTTGAATTCTAAAAAGAAGTTAATAACTTCTTGTTGTTGTTGTTACCTAAGCATGCTATCTATCTTAGTACTTTGGGCATTCTATACTGAAGCTGTAACATAACATGTTTCCTGAGTGAAAAATCTGCATCTCTCTGGAAAAGGATAAACTTGAGGTTTGGTAAAGAAGCATGGCCTAAATGAAACCAGTCGTGATTATGGTTAGACCCCATTTATTACAAGATCATCCAACATGAGGAATTATGAGAAACTGGGACCCGTTTTTTGTATAGCCTAGTGGGGGCAGTTAATGATTGTTCCTCCCCCAAACTCCTTTTAGCTCTTGCTAATTAATTCTAGCCCCATAGGGGTTCCTCTGGAACCATTTTTCCACAACGCCCATCCTACTGAATCTGAGGCATCTGTGAGGTAAAAGAAAGCCTTAGGTTCCTAAACCAACAAGGTACTATAGCTTTCTCTGTACAGGAGCCTCATTCAGGCCCTAACATCACCAGGCTTTCCCTGTACCTTTATTTTTGTTTTGTTTGTTTTGTTTCTCCTTTTTCTTCTTCTTCTGTTATTCATTTGTTTTCTGGGGTCTTGGGGGGGGCATTATTTTGTTTTGTTTTTAATTAACAGAAACAGATAGATTCAGTGTTTCTCTCCTTCTGGGGACTTGGACTGGTGATAGTTGGGTGGGGTCAGAAACTGTGGGTATAGATAAGGGCTCAGGCCTGCACAGAGCTGTGACAAGGGAGGGAACTAACTAAAGACAGTGAGAGCCAGAGTGCTTCTCTTACTGCCTTCAAATATCCCATCCTGGGATCCTACATAAGAAGATAAATGGAAGAGATTGTGGATTAGCGAATGAGGGTCCTAAATGTTTAACTGCTCGGAAATGTCTAACGAATAATGCTCCATTGTGTGTGTGTTTATAAGCATGTGAATATTGTCAAAATATGAAGGCTACAATGACCAGCTAACATTCAAATCTCAGGAAACCAGGGGAATAAATTGCATTCTTTAAATTCAATTGAGATTAAAAATAAATTTAGTGACAAAAAAAGAGTCTCAAAGTCACCTGAAAGAGACAAAATGACTTCCAGGCCAGAAGCTCTTAATTATAATCTTATGGAATGTTCTGCCGTATAAAGAAAAGTGTGTCAATCATAGAGAGTTGGCCTACAAGGGAGATATAGAAAAAAAGAAGGTTGTCAAAAAGTTTTAAGAATTTCAAGTCAGCAACAGCAGATCATTCAACCAGGCATGGGGCCCTTCTCAGTACAGGGCCCTGTATGACTGCACATGTCAGACACCCATGAAACTGGATCTGCTTTTCCTTTAAAAAGCTATGATCTGGCTGGAGAAAGAAACAATAGATCCAACTATATACAAATCATATTTGATAAGTACAATGAAATGCAAACTCTTGAGAAGGTGACACTATGGAAAACGTAGCTCCTGACAGACTTGGGAGTTGGGGCAAGGAGTGAAGAAACTAGAATGAGTAAGGATTATGAAAGATCAAAAGTTCTAGGTGACACAGAGACAGAAAGAAGATTGTTGGTTGCCTAATTCTAGAAAGCTAGAAAGATAGAAGGGAAAGGGGATTTGGGCAAAATAAGGACTGACTGCTAAAGAATATAAAGTTTCTTTTTGGGATGAGCAAAATATTCTAAAATTGATTGTGGTGGTGGCTGAATATACTAAAATCATAAAATTGTACACTTTAAGTAAACCAGTACGTGAATTAAATCCCAATAAATCTGATATACATAAAAGGTTTCAGATCAATAAACTTAGACATTTCCCTGAAAGCAGTAAAAAGGTTTCGACTCTCCCACTCACCCCAAAGTTATACTGCAGGACCAGCTTTGTATTTGAGGATGATAATTCTGGTGGGTATTGATAGTGGCAGACAATGTAGGCAGAAATACTGATCAGAAGATAGTTGCTGTAATTTAGGGAAGAAATTATAGAGTGTGAGTCAGTTCAGAGGCCTGGGGTTGGAGAGATGGCCTAGATAAGAAAGAATAAATTTCAGAGGCACAATGGAAGTGCCATGTTGGAATTTCAAGCAAAGTGCTCAGCTGGTGGGCCAGGTCCAGAATACCCAGAAACATTTCCTAAAACAGAAAAATCAGGAATCACTACACATGTTTTCCCAACCCTTCCTCTTTGGAATCTTCCCTTATTCAGGCCCCTAAGGAGTGTGTGATCTCTTTTTCTTTTGATTTATGATAGTTCCATGGGTATATGCAATTTACTTCTGTGGCACTTCGATAAGCTACATTCCTCTGAAATTTTTGGAGATCTATAATAAGATCTCCTAGGAAATTGCACAGAATGTCTGAGCTGAGTCATTCATTAAAGATCCAACTGTCCTGGGGCTGCACTGGGGAAAATAAAACGGTCAAGATAACAGAAGGTTAGGAGTGAACAGAAACTTGATCAAATAGTTCAGCTACAAGCGTTAGTCTAGGCCAAAAGTGGCATGCAAATGTAAAACTGCGGGCACTGAAAATCGGAGAGCTCAACTGTTAGAAAAAGTTCTTTCACCTCTATCGTTTTGCTAAGACAATAAACTTGGAGTGTATATCCTCGGGCTGTAATGTAGCTTCTGTCAGCATTGGCCAAGGCTTATCTTTTAAATTGTAGCCTTCAGAGTCCCTCCCTACTAGTATGTCTTCTATTACGCAAGTCATTCATTTAACAAATATTTGCTGATCACCTGCTCTGAACCACAGTTCAAGGGTGCGGGGAGACATCAGCAAATAAACAGAGAAAACATAAACATAAAAATGCTGCCAGTTCCTTAGGGAATACAAAACTAATTTAAGATAGATAAATTTTATACTCTCAGTTATATCCAGTTGAGTGATTGATTGATTTATAAATTTTAGAGACTGAACTCTACACAGTTGAATAATTTCTGTAAGAAAGATTAGCTGTGTCTGGCTCAGAATCATCAGTTTTCAGGATGTCTTTGTTTCTGAGTCTTGAATTTCTATGAGCTCTGAACTTTCTGCCTAAAACTGAATTCCAGCTGGAACACCAAGTACCTACATTCTCGTTCAGTTTCCCACTAGACTATAGCAGAACCATCTTGGGCCTTAATGAAATAGGGCCTCCGTCCTTCCTTAGTTCTGCTTCAGAACCCCATCATTTCTGACAGCTACTGTTGGAATTACCTACTAATTTCATTTCTTAAGTTCAGCTTCTTGTTGTTCAAGGTCATCATTCATTAATTTATTCCTTTGGTCACTAAATATTGGCAGAAGGACTTTCTTTCATGTTCACTTATCCATCTCAACATTTACTATTTTTCAGCAAAAATCATCTGTTTACCTGAATAACTACCCACTACCAGAATATATGAATTCCTTCAGTCCATGACAGTGTCTTATTTACATTTATTAACACTAGTCAACTAGACTTTAACACAGAGTCTATTATAGAGCAGTACCCTGGATGTGTTTATATGAATAAATGTATGATTTTTGTCCAACACTGATTTTGCTACCAAAATTATCTTTCTTTCCCACAGATATGATTTCATTCTTTAGCTTCAAATATCTAATTTTCATTTCCTCACTCTTTGCCTATAGGGTAATATTGAAATACCTTGGAATAGGGTGACAATGTTTTCTCAAGGCTCCCGAATTCATCTGCAGCCTTTTCCCTACTAATTCTATTCGTATAATTCACTTGATTATCATAGGGGGATATATAGAATTTCTGGTCTTTTGCCACTTCTCTCTGTGTGTCTTCTACCTAGGGTATTGCCTGTCATAGACCAATAGCAATAACAGTAGCAATAATTATAGTAGTCATTTCTGGAGTATGTGATATGTTTCAGATACTTTTTTTTTTTTTAGTAGTGTCTCATTTTTATTTTAATTTGCTATGGGTGATACAAGTGTAACTAGTACTCCCATTTTAAGTGTCATAAAAGAATCTAAGTGGTTCTTTAATTTTCCCAAGAAAAACAAAAACCAAGAGTGACTGACTCCTAAACTCTGTGCCCTCAACTATTCAGCTATTTCTCCTTATTTGTACTATGAAGAAATGAACAACTCTCTGGTTCTTTAGTTACGACTTTCAAGTTTGGTCCAATATTACTTTTTAAGCACCTCTCCCAACCCACAATATATACCAATAACTCTAATCTTATCCCCAGTTCTTTCCATCTCTCTTTCCCCCCCATTAATTTGTGGTTTAAATGGCTCCTGTTACAGTCTCTTTTGCAGTTATTACACACTTAACTCACTCTCTGTGTTCTATTGTCTTTATAAACATTCTTCAGGTAGCTTGTCTTTCTTAATGTGTATTTACATTAGATATTGTTTATGTAGCCTGTCTTCATTCCTATACTTGAATCAAGAAGAAAGTTTTAGCATAGCATCATTAAATCTTCTCTGTGCTCTTATCAGAGCCAAGTAGATTGACAAGAGGGCACTCAACAAATACTAAAATCTTGCTAAGTATGTACCAGGACCTATTATGGGCCTTGGGCATCCAGAACCAACACAGCTCCTGATCTCAAGAAGTTCAATGTAGTAAATGAATCAAACATTCACCTAGTAATTCCTCATGAATCAGCCAAACTAATCTATCTGTCTCTCTGTTAAAAATTTTTCCCAATTTCTCAAGTCATTTCACATATCTGAAACACCTTTTTGCCATCATTAACTCCTACAGATGCCTACTTCAACATCATTCTTCTGGAGGCCTTCTCTGATCCCTTAACCTCTTGTTTTTTCTCCCTTTAGGCACTGTCTCTCTTTACAGTGACTGACACATGAGAACCCTGTTGGCCCTCCTGATGGAATGCTTCTTCCCTATCAGGATTGGAGTTGTCAACACTTTCCCAATAAGATTGGTAGCATCAAGACTGTCCCAAGATCTTTCCTTCAGTTGAGGGCTCCTAAGTGGCATCCCCAGACTGACCCAGCATGTGAGCATGAACCCTCTAAGAGCAAAGGCACCCTGTCACCTGTGTGTTGGGTGTACCCAAAAATGGCAAATAATGATTCCCTTTTTTTCTGTTTCATGTCTTTCTCTTTCACATTCATATCTCAGTTCCTGTATACAGGACTCTACAAAGTGGCTGTTTAGTATGTGGACTCTTAGAAATGTGAGGGCAGGAAAATTCTTCTAGCCATCCAGCCCTACCACATCATTATATACAAAAGGAAACTAGGGTTCTGCCCTGGGTTATATGGTTCATGAGAAAGGGCTAGGGACTTCACTAGCAAAGGTCCTATGCTTCAAATTACTCTGGTAGCATTAGATTAATGACTATATTTGTTCCTATTTTATGAACAAAAGATCCATGCACATATACTGGCAGATATTTTTTCTGCTTCTGGGTTTGCAAGACAACCTATAAGATGAATATCTGATAAACAATGATCATTCTATGGTATCTACTGAGACAATCTTTTAAATCAGAAGGGAGTATATTCTAGGACATGTCACATTCTACTTCAGGGATCCCTTTCTCTTCATGATGCTGGTTGGGGTGGAGTTGCAGCCCTGCTGTCAACTTCTCCTTTTCTTGCCATCTGTCCTGTAAGCCTCCCACTGGGGACCCAGATAGCAGTCATCACTCAAGGCTGAAAACATCTGGCCACACACCCTCAGCCTCAACGTGACTCAGCATGATTCAGCATGGCTGCCCTGGGGCCAGATCCTGGCCTAGAAAACTATGCAGATGAAGACAGGGAACCTGGCATTGACTCAGACTGGGGCCCTGGCAGAAACGTCTATGCATGGACTATGGGAAGGAAGCAGTGGAGGCTTAGACAAAAAAAAAGAATACGAATTAATGGGAAATTTAAGCCTGTTTAATCAGAGATGAGGAGGCTGGAAAGAACAGAGAGAACTGGGCTTGTAGAAAGTACAGTCATCCAGTAAATGTTTTCAGAGTACCTGCTATGTGCTTGAATCATAAATTAGGATAAGACTTGTATCCTGCCTTTCAGAAATCCTAGTCAAAAAAAAATAATTAATCACAACACAATGTTACATTTTCATACTGAAAAGAAAGATATATGGAGGGGGGATTACAACTCTCTAGGTGTGGGTTCTTTCTAGGGAGTAAGGAATGGACCAAACCAATTGACAGAATTAAGGAAATGTAAGCTGAGTCTGGAGAGAAGAAAATTGACTTTTCATGATGGAGAAAACCTGTTCTCTATCTCCCTTCAGGCAAGGTATCTAGAACTATCTAAAATACAGTGAGACAGGTACAGGTAGTCTTAGAAGCCCCATCGGTGCACGGTCAGAGACGAAGAATTCATCACTCGTCACAATCCGCCCTTGTTCCCTTCTTCTGCGTCACAAGGTTCATAAGCCCTTTGGGGTTGGGCAAATTACATAAAGTAATAAAGTGTCAGGCAATGAATAAAAGCCCAAACGTAATAAAATAAGGCAGTCAGCGCTTTAGCCAAACGTTGCCAAAAGAGATTGAGAGGGGCTCTGTGACCCCAATACCACCTAATCCTGTGTAACCTTGTGCAAGTTGCTTAATGTCTCCATAGCTCTGAAATATAAGATGATAATGTGACTTAGTTCATAGGATTGCTATTAACTTAGGTTGAGGATTAACTTAGCTGATTGCATAAAGAAATAGGGACACAGTAAATATACGCTCACTGTTATTTGATGTTATAATAAGTGTATACATATAACTATTAGGGTCACATCTTACTTTCAAATTATTGGAAAAACAGATATTTGGGGACATTTCTTTTTCTTCTATTTTCTTTTATTTTAAATAAAAAACATATACATATATATTTAAAGTGTACAACATGATGACTTGATATACATGTACATACTGGCATGATTACTCTAGTCAAGCTAATTAACATATCTTTTCCTGAGAGTTATCATTATGTGTGTGTGTGATAAGAACACCCGAGATCTGCTCTCTTAGCAAAACATAGTCAATACTGTATTACTACATATAGTTATCATGCTGTACATTAGATCTCCAGACTTATTCATTCTACAGAACTGCCACTTGGTACCCTTTGACAATTTTCCTATTTCTCCTACCTCCCCACCCTAGTAACCAGACCTACTCTCTGCTTCTATGTATTTGACTTGTTTAGATTCCAAGTTTAGATGATGCAAGTTTGTCTTCTCTCCACCTAGCATTTCTTGATTTTTAAATGTTGACAGTAGATTCAGTTTATTTTGAAACATTATTCAGGCCTCCCAAAATAATTCTATGGAAGATACTTAGACAATAGGCAAAAAATTGCAACTTATGGTCTACCTTCTCTCTCTCTCCCTCTCTCTGACCCTCCCATTTGCCTTTTCCCTTTATTCTCTGTCCCTGTCATAGTGCCCTTCTCCTAGTCTTTCCTTGGCCAGTCAGTGCCTCCCCAGGCAATGTAAGACCTTAACTTGTGGCTTAGAAGGAAAAACATCTATGGATGAATTTTGAGAGAGGAAGTAGGATAGCTCAGCCCAATACAGATGATATAAGAACTTCTATAGGATTGATGCTGAGTTCTTTTATTTTACTTGCAAATGAAAAAGACAGTGTGAAGCCCAAATTGATTTTGGAGAAGTTAACATATAGAGAAAAATCTTGTACTGATAACATCCGGGAAGACTCGTGTTGTCAGTATGTGCAAAGGTAGATACAGGGAACTGACAGCCTTTCTTCTTATTTTTTATGTTCCTAACTCACCACCACAGCACTGCCCCTAGCATGATTTTGAGTCCTCAGCATGTGGCACTGGTTACAATGTCACACAGACTTAAATAGACAGATATGTATATATGTATATACATTTTGGGAGCAGTGAGATTCCAAGCTACTACAGAGTAAAGACAGAGGAAGTGGGTTAGGCCTGAACAGTAACTGAAGAATATACTACATGAACACTCTCTTCCTAAACCAAACTTGCAGCTTGGTCAAAGAGTCAAGGGGTCATTGGCAGGTATGGGTCTCCAGTGTTCCTAGGGACTTACCTATAACCTATAATGCAACAATCTCTATAATCCATGCTAAGTCCTCTTTTTATTCTGAATTTGTTTCCAATTTTTTTTAACTTCTTTCTCTCTCAGATTTTCCTAAAGCTAGGTAGCCATTTGAGGAAGTATGTCTGCAGTTGTGGCTTGAACTATCTCCAACCTCCAAGGTGTGAAAGTAGAGGGCAGGGCTACCTGCTTTTATTTCATGGGTCCACAGTGGATGTCTGTGTTGGTGTTTCACTGTGGAAAAGGCAGTCTTCAGCAACAGCAGAACTGGGCCTCTACCCTAACCCCACTACTTACCAGCTCTGTGAGCTTGGACAGATTGTTTCATCTCTTTGATCATCAAGTCCCCCACACTTAGAGAGGTAGTGTAATGAGACAGTGGGAGAGGCCAGACTACCTGGGTTCCAATCATTAATTGGATACTTATTAATTATATGTCTTCAAGAAATTTTCTTACATTTCCTGTGCCTCGATTTCCTCATCAGTAAGAAATATTAATCCATTTCTTAGTGTTAGTAAGGGAATAAACTTAAGTAATTCATATAATGCACTTACTTTATATTTTAGTATGTACTAAATAATCAAGATCTTTTACTTATCCCACATGTTTATTTTTTCTCTTACTTCCCTTGCCCGAAGGGACATATCAGTAAAAATCTTACTCCAGGTAATGTCTGTAAAGTTTCTTCCTATATTTTCTTCTAGGAATTTTATGGTTTCAGATCTTACATTTAAGTCTTTAATCCATTTTGAATCTATTTTTGTATATGATGTAAGGAGGTAGTCCAGCTTCAGTTTTTTGCATGTGTCTGTCCAGGTTTCCCAGCACCATTTATTGAATAGACTGTCTTTACCCCACCATAAATTGTACTGTACACCTGAAGCTGAAGTTGAACAATAATGAATGTCAACTATAATTTTATATATATATATATATGGTTACAAGAAGCGGAGTACAGCATTAGGAATGGAGACAATGGAAATGTAATGGCTGTGTGTGATGTCAGAGGAGTAGTGGATGGGGGAGGGGGGTTGTCACTGTGTGAGGGATATAAATGATAAATGTCTAACTATTACATTGCTTTGTGCACCTGAAACTAATAAAAAAAGAAATTTTACTTATCATTAACATGAATTACAATATGTTCAATAATATACTTCATAGAACTACCATAGTAAATGACATTATTTAAACATCCTAGAATGGCACCTGATGTATAGAAAGATTTCAGTAGCATTAATTCCATCCCTTTTTCATTTTCCTCTAGTCTAAATCACCTGTTTCTTCAAAGTGTCTCTCCCATGGTTTCTCATCCCTTAATCATCCTGTTTCCGGCTCAACACTTTGTCAGATTCTTAGTGGGTCGCTTATGCTTCAGAATCTTGGGCTGTACATGCTCCTGGTAAAGTGAGATTTTCTTAAACTACAAAGTTATAGTCAGCTGCCTTCATCTGTGTCCTGTGGCTTCAGGGGTGTTAGCCCTTAAGCTCTGGACTTTGACCACAGTACCTGGGAAGATGGTCGTACTGGAGAAAAGGCAACCTCTGTTGTACAATGTCTTAGGCCATTGCTAAATTAAATATTGAGCTTTGAGACTGTCTCTACATTTTTAGGAGTGGTTGGTGTTGTTTTCTAGAACCTGTCTCCTGCTTTGAGACCTTGTGTCCCTAGGAAGCCTATAGCTCTGGCCTAAATTGTTGCCACTTGTCCAGACATTGTGTAACTCTTTGAATCCTCATAGTGATCACTTGAAATAGATTCAATTATTATCTTGTTTTATAGATAAGGAGACTGAGTTCAGAGGCGTTGTGGCATTTGTCCCTAGTGAATGGGGAGTCTCATGTGATAGTAGAATGCAAATGCTGCTACGCTGTGCCCCCCTACCCTTTCCCATGCTCACCCTTGGACTCAGTCTATCTCCCCTGAGACTCCTGGGCTCCACCCAGAGCCACCAACATGACCTGACCACCTATCTGAGCCCACAGACATGTAGCCCTCCTGGGCCCTGATAGCTAGCAGCTAGCCCTGACCCTGCCCTCTCTGCAACCTCTGATAGACACATCTTACACACCAGCTCGCGAAGTCCCTATGGGGGCCTCATGTTTGCTGAGTCAAAGCTTCTTGAAGTCCAAACCCTCACAGACTCCTGCTTCCAAAGTTATAGTCATCGACTTCTCCATTCCTACTTCCTTCATCCACAGCTGAGTTCTCCTGCTTTCCCAGACCTATCCATTGAACGCTCCTCAACAGTGCAGCAAAGGGCTATGAGCGGTAGATTCAGTGTCTGACCTGGGTCCAAGCACTAGCATTGCCTCTTATATGTCTGACAAAGTTAGACAAATGCCTTGACGCATCTGAGCTTAGTTTGTCATCTAAAACCAGGGATAATAATTGTGTCTATTTTATGGAGTTAGTGTGAGGATAGAAAGAAATATGACACACTGTTTATAAGAAGTGGGTTAATTGATTAGACTTTAGAATATAAAATGTCTCAACAAATAGCAGTGGATTTTATCATGCATTAACCCTGTCCTTCTTTTCCCAAAATTCTCCTACTCACTCTCCATCTCCTCATTCCCTTTTATTCTCTTTCATTCTCTTACTTATAGTGATTCTCCTTAAAATTTATATAGTGTTCTCTGATTATAAGGTGGGATTTGGAAATAAGCCATTAACAAGTGACGTATTTCTTATAGAAACCATACTCACTAAATGGATCACCTCGGCAAGGTCCAGGGAGGGGAGGGAGGATCCAGGTCAATGGTAGGAGCCCGGGAAGGAACACTGGGCAACTAGGTGCAGGCTCTCCTGGAAGCTGAGCGTACAAATCTGAGGGCTGGGCTCCAGATGCTGCGAGGGCCTCCTCATGGGGAACTCCTTCAACTAAGAGGGGCACAAACTATAGAAAAACATGTTTTGCATGGAGGTAAGGAGATTCTGATAGGACAGACTGAAGAGAGAGGCTTTGGAGGTTTGGGGTGGGTCGCTTCCTGTCACAGGAAGGAAACCTGCTCATTGTAGGCACTGGTTCTCTTTCCTCTTCATATCCTATGGGGCTCCTGATTTTAGCCAGACTTCACTAAGACTTAAATTCCTGTTTGCTGGAGCCCTGAATGCAGAGGGAGCAGTATGGTTTTCACTCACTCAGAACTCTTTCTCGGTCAGTTTCCCCATTTACCTCAACATGTCCACCTGATGATTTGATTAATCCAATCAAGAAGTGTGGAGAGAGCTTTCTTCTGTGTGTTCATCTCTGTATGTGTGACAGGGGAGCAGAGAGCAAACTGTAACAGCATAGGTCTTCATAGAGCTGCGTGAGTCTAGGAATTCATCAAAACCAACCTTCTGCTTAGGGTAAAAATCCCCTCTGAAACACCTCTGTCATATTCATATAGATCACAGGTGAAACACTTTCTCTCATGAGGAGGAGCTCATGGCTTTGTTGGACAACTTAATACTTACAAAGTTCTTACAGAAATTAAAATCCTTTAATCCTGTGTCACATAATATAACTCAAATCTCTGTTCCATAGTGGAACATTCATACATTTATTAAACCCAAATTGCACACATTGTAACAAATGCTGCTGACATAACAGTGAACAGAGAGCCACAGTCCTTGAATTCACAAAGCCAATCATTTCACTGAAGGCAGTGATAATCATAATCACCACCCCTTTCCTATTTGGTGTGCTTTTCCCTGACCTTAGAGGAATAAATTAAATGACAGAAGTTATGCTAAATAGTTACTATAGTGCCTGGCCTTCAATAAATGTGAGTTATTTTATTATTACTGTTATAAATGAACTGTACAGATGTAAAGTACAGAATAAAATAGTTTGGGCAGTAGCAAGAATGATTGCAGTAGGACACAATAATAATAGCAAACATTTCTAGAGTACTTAGCATATATAAGGCACTACTTTAAACTCTGCATATATTAACTCACTTGATGTCACAACAATCTTATGAGGATGCTAAAACCCCATTTTACAAATGAGAGAACTGTGTCATACAGCTGGTAAGAGGTGCAGTATCTTCAGTCACTCAGTCAGTCTGGCTCCAGAGTCTATGCTCTTAACCACTGCTCTTTACTGCCTAAGACTTCCCTGCAGCAAAGGGTTTGAATCTCTGAAGTGAATTAGTGGGAATGGTTATGTGGGGGGGTGGTCATATTTTTTCCACGAGGTATATGAGAACAGGAGGGAGAGAGGCATCCTCTCTTCTCCACACATGAGCCAGCACACGCACATCTAGTACCCAGTGGGCCTGGCTGAGAAGAGAATTTTATTGCTGTTTGAGAGGACCTGGAGACATCTTGTTAGTTCAGGAGTATTGCATTCAGTGACATTCCTGGTTTGAGTTGAGGGAGTTTATGAATTTAATCAACAGAAATTTTGTGTTGGGAGAAAAGCCTGCTGCTTAAAGAAGAAAAAACTGAAGCTCAGAGAAAAGTGGGGACTTTCTCAGTCTAGTTGACTTTGTCATGGAAATGCCCAGGCTAGGACTCAAAGCTCCTGACTTGCTGTCCAGGACACTTGCCCGGAGCCCCTTTGCCTCTAACTGTACTCATTCTATGGAAGGAACAGATGGCATCTAAAATAGCATGGATTGTTTTCATGCCACTGCCAGAGCTGGGTGGGCTCCAAGTTATTTCTTTAAAAATAAATATATCATTTAAACACATAAATAAGCAAGCCCTGCTCAGGGACTGGGAGGGAGAGGTTGTCACCCCTGGGTCCTGGCCCTGAAGATATTGTTATCGGAGCCCTGACAGGGTCCCCTCCCAGTGCTGGGGTTTGGAGTGAGTCAGCCTCACACAGGGGCAAGACAAGCCATATCATTATGACCTGGATGCTGAGAGCAAGAGAGGAAAAAGTGCTCGTGGTCATAATCTCAGGCAATGGCTATTCTCCCCCTAAGGAAAAAACAAACAAACAAACAAACAAAACATTCACAGGTATCTG
This sequence comes from Rhinolophus sinicus, assembly GCF_036562045.2. Classification (NCBI taxonomy): domain Eukaryota; kingdom Metazoa; phylum Chordata; class Mammalia; order Chiroptera; family Rhinolophidae; genus Rhinolophus; species Rhinolophus sinicus. The sequence goes on from NC_133756.1 coordinate 122,072,281, forward strand.
TATATCCTGTTTTCCATTTTGTGTGCCTGAGCCCCAAAGAGCTCTCTTCTCTAAAAGTAATGGCCCTGTGTGTCATCCCATCCAAATTCTCAGCTGGGCTCACATACCAGTCATGAACAATACCCCTTCTCCCAGGTTCAACATATTTGCTTTTGCATAGTAATAGTTAAGGAATCATTGATAAATTTACTCTTTTAATTTTTTTCTGTTTTTCTTTCTTCAATGGCTCAGTGGGAAAAATATATGTTGTTGGTTTTTTCTTTCATAAATTGACAACAGATTTAATTTCACAACAACTTTGTTATATTTGTGTAAATTCACAATAGCTTTTAATTGTTAGTGTCTGGGAAAGTCACATTATGGTGAAAAAAAGAGAAAGCTGTTATAAAATCAGAAAATAAAAGCTATCATCTCTAAGCCTTAGTTTTGTGATATAAATATTACAAAATTAACCAAATTATTGTGATGATGTATATATAGCACCTACTCCCATGCCTGACACATGGTAGAAAATCAAACAAAAGCATTAAAGAATATTTTAATGACTAATTTCTGACCCTGCCTGAAGGATAGTAGACCGTAGACAATATCTAGTTAATGTTCCAAAAAAGTTACTTATTTAGGGTTAGGATGGAGGTCAAAATTCAATTTTTTATAACCAAAAATATCCTAAATCAAAAACAGGAGCCTTGATTTTTCCAACAGTGGGGACTGGGTTGTGTAATCTGAGGTCCTATACTTTCTTTTTAACTGTCCTCGAGTAGAAATCTCTTCAAAAAACTAGTAGTCTCAAAAGAGTACTCACTGTTTCAAGGTTAAGTATTGCCTACAGAATGGGGATGTCCCCATAAAAACCATAGGCAAGTCCTTATCCTTTTCCCTGAAGCCATCAGAGAAGTGACCTTGCATACCTTCAAGGAGAAAACTTAAGGAGCTTGGGGCTGTGTCTTTGGGGGTTGGCATATTTCCTCCTTTGTGTATCAAGTTCAACTCTCCTGTCTACTTCCAAGGCCTGTTGCAGTAGGTGTGGGACTGAAAGTGTGGAGAAGCTGGGATCTCAGATTCAGGGAAAATAGGAGACATTAGAGTTCATTCCCTATTAATGGGCTCCTGCATATTATTAGTCCAATCGTCTACAAGGCATGAGTTGTGGGTCAGAAATTGTTTTTTAAATCTTTTGGCTGTCTTTGACATCAGACTCTAACCTAGGCACTGAGGAGTTAAACAAGGCCAGGAATCTCAGATCTGGGACAGGAACATTTAAACAGGTTAAGAAGACAATTATGAATGGAAGTATTTACTTCATCTATCTATTCATCTATTCTTTCATTCATTCATTCATTCATCCATTCATTCATAAATATAAACAAAAAGCATAGAGAGTAGTATAGTATATAAGTGCTCAGGGTTGGGGGAGGGGCAGGGTGTTGGGGGTGAAACTGACGTAGAAGTACAACTTTGCCGCCCCCCTGTGATCACTCAACTATCCTGCAAGTCTCTGTCAACTCCTTAGCTTAATTTTGAGACTGTTTTGGTGAAGTAGACTCTCTGTGTTTCAATATCCTTATAATAATCAAAGAATAAATTTTAAAATACTAGACTATTGTCATGTGCACAAGGAAGTATCTAAAATTAGACAAAGTTCAGTTTGAAATCAGTCTATGTATATGACATTGGGCAATGTAATTAACTTCTCCAGTATGAAACTGGGATAACAGTATCTAGCTTCTACTGTGTAAATTAGACCTTAATGATTTAATGTTTATTATAGTACCCAATGGGCTAATTATAGTGCCTAGCATAAAACAAGAACCCTATAAATGTTTTATATATATACATCTTATATATGTTTTTTTATATATATATTTTATATATATATGCACTGAGGATGGCAAAAAATGTATACATATATTAAGAAAGGAAAAAACTGTATTAAAACTGTAATACTCAATATATACCGATAACAAAAAACGAATACAAGTCATGTGTATACATTTTTTGGCACCCCGGTATATATATATATATATATATATATATATATATATATATATATATATGTATATGTATATGTATATGTATATGTATATGTATATGTATATGTATATGTATATTTTAAGCACCTTCTGTATGACAATTACTGATCTAAATTTTACATGCATTACCTCACAATCATTAATAACTGAGAAAGTTAGTCCCTTCCAGAGAGCAGAGTGGTAAAAGTAACATCTTTTCAAGAGAAGCCACTCATTCTGTATCCACGTGGTGACCAGCAGTATGCCAAGGAGAGCTCTCACCCAGAGCTTATGGGAGCAATGTGTCAGTGGACAGACATGCTGCTCCATTGGTTAACTCACCTGTGGATGTGAGATAAACCTCTATTCCCACATATACTAAAATGAGGTTCATCTAAAAGTGTTTATAAGACTAGCTACTAGTTTTCATGGATAAATGCTCTATGTAACAATCATTTGGAGTATATGTATGTTACCAAGAAGAATAAAGTTTCTTCTATAGAAACAAAGTTTAATGAAAATTTGTAAGTAGAGAACACTTTGTGCTTATTTATTTGAGGTAGACTTTGGAAAGGAACGTGATTTTATCAGGTAGATCAAAAACAGGGATTATCCAAAAAGAGACAGCAAGAACAAAGTTATAAATGAAAATCCCCTGTAATGTACACAGATATTTTTTTACTGGAATATGATACATACATTTGTATAAAAATATTGCAAGTAAGTTAGGTAATGAATAATTTGACAGTGTTAGCATTTATAGAAAATTTAGAGACTGGGTATAATATTCTACATTGTGCCCGGACATTTCATATGTTAGTAAATGATTTTGCTGCTTTTTCTGGAAAATTTATAGTGGGGAGTAATGTATGAGATAGCTGGTTCCATTAGTGTACATCTCTGATTGTTAAAAATGCCTTTCCTTTGTTGATCTAAAAAGGTACCTCCTTGTAATTTACCACAATAGATTTTAGTGATTTTATAAAATGGAACTCAGAATATGGTATACTTTTCCTTCAAAATACCACTTTTTAAATTAGTTTCAGGTGTACAAAACGATGTAATACTTAGACATTTATAGCTCTCACAAAGTGATAACCCTTCTCCCCCAATCTACTACCCCTCTGACATCGTATATAGCTGTTACAATTCCACTGACGCTATACCACTTTTATACAGATATTTTATCTACCCATCGTATTTTCTTTCCATAAACTTCAGTTCTTCTAATCCTTTTCCATTTTTATCTATGATTATCAGGTCTTTGTCATCTTTATTCTGTTTTCCTCTCTCCAATTCCTTTGTATATATAGAGCCCTACCTCAATTCATATATAATAATAAGCTAGTGGATGCATTTTTAATGCTTAGAGAAAGATTTAGGTAAAAGTATCTAGCTAGTATAAATATTACTTTTTAAAATTTATTTGTTGCACTCATCTGTTCCATATGACAATATGATGAGAAGCTATGGAAAGAGAATTTCTGGTATGTTTTGTCCTTTAAAGTCACATCATGTTAGTTAACTCTTTCTTGTCTTTCCCCGGCAGAGTGAGCTCACCATATTTTCTATGATCCCAAAACCTTCTGATTAATGTGCTCAATTTTCTTATAATTCATTCTACATATATCCATTTTGTGTTTGCAGCCCCTTAAATTAGGGATTACATTTAATCATCTGTTTTCTCCAGTACTTATTATAGGTCCTGGTACATATCAAGTGCTTAATGAATTTTGGTGAATGGACATATACTAAATAATTTCTTAGATGTTTACTATTAGACACACTTATTGATATTCAAATAATCAAATAGAAATATTCAGGCGCATTATAGAGGAATAGACACTTACAAACTCAAAGGAGTTGACGTCTCTAGGCACATCAAAGCACTTGTGAGCAAACCGGCACACTTTTACACACACATTATTCATAAATATAGCCCATTCACAAGAAGAATTACAATGTGTATCTTGCATATACTGTCATGAATATAGTCTTGCCGACCTTTTCCTTTCTGTTAGGATCAACACTCATTCATCTCTTGGATGTGTTAGCTTGAGTTACCTACCCATCACCCAAGTCTTCCGCAGATAGGCACGGTCCCATTTAAAGTGTGATAGATGGAATGAATATCCTATCTCAGTTTTCAGATGACCAGAACACAAATTAGACAAAACTCTCCACTCACACCACAAACTCTGTTTGTATGGATATATATGATTATTCCCATATTGTGTGATTTTGGATAAAATATTTAGCCTACCTAATAATCTGTCTACGTTCAGTCTTTTCATCTGAATATTAGAAATTACAATGAAAAATAACCTAAAAATATTTGTGTATATCAATTAGGTAAAAATGTAAGATTCTCAGGGCATCAACTAGCAACAGAAAGATCTGAATACATAACTCATTTTATTCTATCACTGATATGCTCTGGATTCAGGTGAGAATCTAAGCTTTTCAATACACTGGAAAATTACCTGCATCTCCCACTTATACTTACGCAGTTGAAATTTAATCTTAAGTGCAGTGCATGTGCTTGTCCCTATTACAATTCATTTTGCTGGTTTTGTTTCAACAATACTTTTGGGTTCAGCTGTTCAACCGTGATAACATTTAGTAATGATGCCAAGAGGCTTGGATGGGCTATCAGAGAAGTCAAGGCTAGTGAATGCAACAAAAGGAAACAGTAAGAAGTCAGATAAAGGGAGTGACTAGGGAGGATGTCTCATGAGGGAACATTCACAAGATGAACAGAGAATAAAGGAAGAAAGAGAATGATAGATATTATATAGAGACAGCAAGCTGGAGTGATTTCTATAAAATTTATGAGTTAGAGAGATATAAATACAGGAGGACCTGGCATTTAAAATCTGGATGTGTGAGAGTTCTAGCTGAGGAAAATGTCTTGGGAATGGACATGGAAAGTGGAATGTAAGTGGAGGTTAACATTAACTGGTTGAAATTATTGGGAAGTGGCAGGAAAACAGTTAATATCCAGGTAACGAGACATACATGAGAAATATTACTCAGCAATTAAAGAGGAGTGAACTATTGACAAACACAACAACTTGGATGAATCACAAAGGCATTCTGCTGAGTGAAAGGAGCTAATCTCAGAAAGTTAGACATTGTGTGATTTTTGTTATATAACATTCTTGAAAAGATAAAACTATAATAATAGAAAGCAGATCAGTGACTTCCAGGGGTTAAGAGTGGGATGGATCTATGACTATAAAAAGTAGTGCGAAGAAGTTATTTTTGGGTGTTGGAACTGTTCTGCATCCTTAACAAGTGAATTTGATAATATGCTAAGTAAGCACGGGGAGGGGAAAGAGAAAGAGAAAGAGAACCAGGTCCAATACCCTTGTTTCACAGATGGAGAATCTGAAGACTGAAGTGAGGCCTGGAGAAGATCACATGGCTAGAGAGTGGTTCTGGAGATACCGCCCTTTGCCTCACCACACACACATATCACCCAATACACACACCCACACATATACACATGTGCACACAGAGCCATGCCCATGTCCACAAAGCACCCATGAAAGAACCAGAAGGGGACAAGACCCAGAGAAAAGAGCTTTTTAGGGGTTTAATAAAATGTTTGGAAATGTGGGTGTAACCTTTTCTTTCAGATTTCAGGCAAAAATAAAAGGAAATGAAAGAAAAACTGCAATTGCTTCATTACCATGTTTAGATTATTAAATGTCTAAAACTATCACCTCTCATCCATAAATCAGAACTGTTATACATGTGTGTGTGTATGTGTGTGTGTGTGTACTCAAGTCAACTTCTAGCTTTATGTAATAATTAAAATCTCATCTAACTCTGAGAAAGTATAAAACCAAAGTTCTCTTCCAAAAATGGGAAAGGCCAAAAAATCCTAGAGCTCTCAGGATTCTAAAATAAAGCTCAAGCCCTTTGCAGAGAAAACAGACGAACAATGCTTCTCTGAATCTGTTTGGTCTTGATGCTGTAGATAACGGGGTTCATGAATGGAGGAAAAAGAAAGTGGACATAGCTCATGGTAATGTGGATCACATGTGGTGCATGTTTTCCAAACCTGTGGATGAAAGTCAGGCCGATCACAGTGATGTAAAAGACTAGGACGCAGCTAATATGGGAGACACAGGTGTTGAGGGCCTTAGCTTGCTCCTCTGCAGAAGCAATGCCCATAACTGTCTTAAGGATTAGAATATAAGAGAAGAGGATAATCAGAGCATCTAGGAAGTAAGTCAAAGCAACCAGAATAACTGGGTATACACGATTGAATGTAATATCAGCACAGGCAAGTTTCATTACATCCTGGTGGAGGCAAAAGGCATGGGAAAGAACATGGGAACGGCAATATGAGAACCAGAAGAGTTTCAGAATTGGGGGTAAAATGGACACAAAGCCCCTCATCAGTATCCCCAGTCCTACCTTCATCACGTGGGAATTGGTAAGAATGGAGTTGTACCTCAGAGGGGTGCGGATGGCAATAAAACGGTCATACGCCATAGCAAGCAAAACACCCGATTCTACAATGGCCAGAGTGTGAATAAAGTAGGATTGAGTGAAACAGGCACCCTGGGCAATTTCCCTCTGGTTCAACACCAGGACTCCCAGGACTGTGGGCATTGTAGTTAGAGTTATTCCAAGGTCTGTACCTGCCAGCATAGCCAGGAAGTAATACATGGGCTCATAAAGACTGTGGTCACGCTGAATAAGGAAGAGAAGTGTGCCATTGCCAAAAAGAATGGTGAAGTAAATGATAAAGAAGGAGATAGAGATCCAGTGGTGAATTGCCTCGGAGCCCAGGAAGCCAGTCAGCAAGAAGGGAGCAGCACTGTTGTTGGTCCACATGTTAGGTGTTGCAGGTGGAGAAGAACTTTTTCAGGGGTTATGACCTCTAAATACGCAGTATTCTTTCTTCCTCTCTATCTTCTTGTAGCACATTATCAGGCCATTTTTCCCTTCCAAACATACAAAATTTTGTGGCTTGTCTAACTCTTAATTAATTATGTCTGTATCACAAAGTCTTTCCCTGGAATAATGGATAACAATAATATTAACCACATTGATAATGTCAACAATTTACTCTTCAGCATCCAACTTTTCTTCTGTCAATCATATATCTTACATCAATGTTTCTAGTCTTTACTCCTAGTCCCCCAAATCATTTCTTTGGCTCTATTTCATTCTCTTCACTCTTTTATTATCTTTCATAAAAGTCCTTTATATATTTCTTTCCAATCTGGACCAATTCAAATTTTCTTTCTTGAAACTAATCAGATATTTGTCTCAATAATAAATCACTAAGAAAAATGATTAATCAATAGGAATAACTCAATCATCATGAAATGTTTGAGAAATATTGTTATCAACATTGCCATCTCAAGTGGCCTGTGGATAAGGAGGTGACTCGTGTGAGATTCCAGAGAAATCAGAACAAATGGGCAGAGCTGGTAAACTCATTTTAGAAAGGTGTGATTACCCAGTGGACTTGGGATTCAGGATATTTTCAGTGCTGCAAAATATCTGAGTGACAAACAGAGACAAGCTTTAAAACAGGAAGACACAGGAATTGCAAATTCCTGAAAGAAACATTTTAAGGAAGACAGACTCTTAGAACAAGTTCTTCTCAGAAGCTTAATGATTTCTACAAACCCGGAGAAGAGGGTAAACAGGGTCAAGTATATGGTGATGGAAGGAGAACTGACTCTGGGTGGTGAACACACAATGTGAATATAGATGCTGTATTACAGAATTGTACACCTGAAATCTATGTAACTTTACTAACAATTGTCATCCCAATAAACTTTAGTTAAAAAAAAAAGTAGAAGAAGAAGCCTAATTATTATACTGAGCCACAGATTTTTTAAAAAAAGTGGTCTGAGTGTATGAATGGCAAAAGCATTATCAGAATTTAATGATTGAATGCATAAACTTAACACAACAAGTTCAAGAAAGAAGATAAAGACTCATGGATGGAAAACAATGTTGCTGGTGGAGACAATTATATAGGTATTCGAATATTTATGAATCTAGAAAGCCCATATTTAGAAAACTTAAAATTGGCTTCTATAGTGAACTTTGAAATATGACCTATTTATAACTCTTATGAAGTCAAGTTATCTTTGTTTGCATAATAACCAAGAAATTGTGTGGTAAGTTGATTAAAATAACAATTAAAAAGAACCACAAGAGAAATAGTAGCTTCTCCCAAATTCAATTAAATTGATATACGTCCATGGTCTTTTAAATATTGTTTTCTCTTAGAAACATCACTACTTGTATCTCTGAAGAGGAATTCTGGAAGAATGCACCATTTCCACTTAATAAAGACCTATAAAAACAAGAATAGCTTTTTTGTTTGTTTGTTTGTTTGTTTTTTGAGAATTTGACCCATGGTAACATCTCTAATAATGAGCAGTGGATGGTTGGGGGACATGGGTAGAGAAAAGGTGAATGTGTTTTTGGAAATGACCACCATTTCAGGGGATACTGTCAACGACAAAAAAAAAAGGTCAATCTGGCCACTGAATGGCAGATATTCTGCTGATATAAGTACTGATAAGTCTGCCAACTAACTAGATTCACTGAAATGCGACCGATGTGGGTCTCAGCTTGACAACACTTATATACCTCTACACAAGAGTGATGTGTAAATCATAAATCAGAAGGCCTATATCTCCCATCTCCTTAACATTCCAACAGTGCTTTTCTAATAAAAATGTGTGGAACAAAGAGATAGAGAATGGATACGTGTCACAGTTTGTTGTAGGAATAGGGACAAATGACCTCTTTGTACCAGCTGTTGCCCAGAAAGTGGACCAGAAGGAGGAAGTGGGGAAAAACTCCAGACTTGCTTAAACTGTATGGTGTAGTAAAAGTCTGAACTATGCGCTTTGGGTTTTTAATGGGTTTTGGAATTTGAGCTGAGCAGGGTTTAGGTCCAAAACCATGTGGTAATCCATTTGGAAATAACAATTGCTATCTATTAATATTTTTGATTGACCTAAGTTAGAAGAGTATCCTATTCATTATCTGAAGTCCCTAACAGCAGCCATATTGGCATTTAATTATGGCAAATGTGGCAGTGCCAGGAATTGTCCACATATCCCCAATATGACAGGAGGAATAGCTGCCCGGTTTAGGTTGTCTCTAACGTGGGGCATTGTATATGACATTGGTGACAGTAGTAACTTCAGTAGAATTTCTCATCACCATCAGGCAAGCCTAGAGCCTCCATCAGGAATGCAGAGATGACAGGGATTCACTATCCCTTCACCTTACTCTGAGGATTTTCTTTGAGTTAATTCTCTGAAAGCAGCTAGCCTCGAGTTGTCGGTTTTTTCTGAAACTCACACAGATACATCATTCAGAGTTTCCTCAACTTGCCATGGAGAACTGTCCCAGAAACCAGTTATAGAGACCTAAGAAGTTGAAGGAGTAAGGAAAGAAGAGGGCACATTAGGATCATGTTGAGAAAATGGGAAAATCATCTCTTAACTTCTGGATAATCTGCAAGCACTCCATACAATTAGTGTCTTCTGTCTCTATTCCCCTCACACACTTGCCTGCTGTTGCCTGAGAATATGTGCTTCTTTAGAAGAAATTACGTGTGTGTGTGTGTGTGTGTGTGTGTGTGTGTGTGTGTGTGTGTGTGTGTGTGTGTATGGAAGCTATAGGGCTGAAAACAGAAATCTGAAATCTGGAAGCTTTTAAGTGATTGATTACATCTTACTTTAGGTATGAATTAAGATGGCAAAGTAGGTAAGGAGAGAAAAGTTGTGAACCTAGGAAAACCTCCATTTTAGGACACACAAAAAAAGATCTCAAAGGATATGGACTAAGAAGTAAGCAGAAATATAAGAGGATAGTAAAGATGATCTGTAATTACAACGTCAGTGGAAAATACTTTTTTTTAAATTAGGTAGTGCTGTGGTTTAATAGTGAAAAGTGTCAGAATTGCCAAGTAAGATAAAAATGAAATGTATCTATTGTTTTTGGCAAGTAAGTCTTTGGTAATCTTGATAACTTCAATAGAATGACAGAAATAGATTCCCAATGATTGTGAAATGGAAACTGAATAAATAACAAGAAAGTGAAAACAACATATTACTTACTTTCTTCAAATGAGAAAATTGAGGCTTCAAGAGGTTAAATAATTTGTCCAAGGTCACACAATTCCTATGTGGCATACAGAAATTCGAACTCCAGTTTATCTGACCCCTAAGCTCATGTTCTCAACCAACATCCATAGAATATAACTGTAGTTCTCCTGTCCAATATTCCCTTTCCATACACTACCCGCTTTCCTGGCTTTCCTGAATTCTCCATCTCATTTAAAAAAAAAAAAAAAAAAAGATTTAAATGCTTTCTTATCCTTGGGAGAAGAGCTACATAGTCAGGTAGAACAGTTCCTCTCTTTTTTTTTCTAATTACAGTCGAACTTTAATACTACAGTAGTTTCAGGTTTACAGCATAGTGATTAGACATTTATGTAACTTACCCCGATAAGTCTTACATCCACCTGACATCATATGTAGTTAACACAATAGTATTGACTATATCCCCTAAGCTGTGTTTTATATCCCCTAGAAGAGTCATTCTTAAAACATCTTCACTGCATTTCAATCCCTGGACTTCCTTACCTGAGCCACAGCTTTCTTTTTGTGGTTCCTACGCACAGCCTGAGGATCAGTGTGTGGCTGTGTCCTCAGTGTGTGTTCAGAGTCCTGATGAGAGTATATTTGTTAAAGAAACAACTCCCAAGGGAGTACTTCTAGCTCATTTCCACATAGGCTATTTGGGAATACCACATAATCCCCTTTTCCTCTCTCATCTGAGAAAGATCTGGGCCATTGAAGTTGGTTCTTATGCCCTCTATTTCTCCTATGGATGGAGAATCTCTACAAGAAGCAGTGTCTCTAAGGTCAGATACAACAAATTATATCTAAGTCACTCTCAAGTGTTCTATGGGTCATAGAATGGAAAGATCGGTCACTTTTCTTCTTAAACGTTGATGTTTAGGGAACAATATTCCATTCCTCTTTTTTAAAACCGTTCATGAATTATATTCATACACACCTTAGTATTTTTAGGAATAATAATCTGTAGAGGCCACCCCATCCAACTCTTTACCAAATCCTTGATCCACCATGTAACAATTTTATCAGACACCTGTTTATTTCTGTTGATTAGAAACTCCTTACCCTATGAGATAATCTATCCCATTTTGATTATGTGTAATATGTATAGTGTATATGAATAAATATATATTAAAAATATAAATCTACTTCCCTGAAATATCTATCCCTTATCCCTAGTCTTGATCTCTGCAGTCAAATTGAACAGATCTAAACAATCACATTGATATGTTCTCTCTAAATGCTATAAAAATATCTATACTAATATTTCTCATACTTCTTTCTTAATGGCTGAGCATCCACTAGTATGTTAACTATCACATAATGATACCTAGTTCTGATTCATCTGCTATCATCCTACTCATAATTGGACATAATAATCCAGGTGTTGTCAGATCAGTTTGATTTTGAAAATCTTCTCCAGGGGGTCATATGCTTAGCATCTATTTAAGCCATCTGTTATTGTGCAAATCTACAATTATATATCCAAAACCCTTGTCTCAAGACATTTCAGAATTCAGCCATGCTTTTAAAAGTAATAAAATGTATATTCATATAATATATATGGTACCCCCCATAGGTTGCATATGATAACATCTTATAAACTATCACCTGTTTATATTAAGGAGGAAAAAAGACTAGCCTCTCATATACACAGGTCAGATTTTGCCATGATTTGACTTTAGGTCATGTCAGATTTAGCCAATAAATACATTTCATAATTAATTTTGGAAAACATTTGGTTTTTAGAATTATGGTTAAGGAGTTGTAGCTTTTTAATAACCTTATTATCAAGTCAATTCACATTGCATTCATAATAAACTAAAACTTCAGAAAGATTTTTAAAGGAGTTACATTTTTAGCACATAGCCCAGAGCTTAACACATGGTTGGTGCTCAGTAACTATTAGTCGAGTGAACAAATGCAGAATTGTGTTATCAAGCAGTTTTCTTTGTGGTCGAATTGTACATTTTTTTACTTTTATTTATAATAATATTAGTAGTTTCAGATTCAGCCCTTTGCTCAAGCATGTCAAATCATGATATCTGCTTTTCTTTGTTGTTTATCATTTACATGTCTCCAACTTTTATATCAACCATATTACAGAAAGAAATGCATAACATGACAGAGTCAAAAAGAGAGATTTATGTGTCTTTTTTCCTCCTGAGTGCTTTGGTTGATTAGTGAAGCTTAAGGTAAGATTTTTCAACCACCTATTACAGATTTTCTATTTCTCCATCCCGACGGAAAGACTGCTTTGAAAAATGCTGTGTTCATAGTTACATACACTAAGTCTTCCTAGCCCTGTAAACTACCAGACTACTAATTGGCTCAACTAATACCAGGAAGAGAGTTTTAGTTTCAATAAAGTACTCTACCCAGAGGGTACTACACCACAAATTAAATGTATTTCCTTCTTCTCTCTGTCAGCTATGCCCCCATATAGGCAAAGACAGAAAGTCATAATTGAAATCACTTAGTAGAGTGTCACTTATAGGCAAGGTAATTAGGCCTAGTGGTCCAGGGACAAGACTGAAAGGAGAAGTTTCAGTATGTTGAGGATTCATAAAGGAGGCTTCCTTCTAGGTACTATGATGAAAGGAATTATAATAGTTCTGATCCAGTCAGGTTATGGAAGGTACAATGACTAACCACTGCTCTTATTTTTGGCATGATATCTGGGAAGTCTGTTTAGCTATCATCTATTTATCTATCAATCTATCTATTGACTTATCTATCTATCTATTTATCATCTATCCATCTATCTATCATCTATCTACCTATCACCTGTCTATCAATCATCTATCAAAGAGTTGATAATATAGACCACTTATGCCTTATACTCCTGCTGAATAAGAATGTGTGTCAACTAAACACAATGCTAAGGAGTGGTATTCTCCACGAGTCATTTTGGAAAAATTCTTCAGCACTAACGGTAGCACCTGAATCTGATCACTCAATCTCCAATCCAAAGTTCAGGGAGAACTTCACCAACAAATCCAGCTCCTTACAGTCTGCTTCCTTCATTGTGAAACAACACTGCTTATCCAACAGTGAGCAGCCCTATCATACCTCTTCAGAAGACTCGAATATTGTCATGTCATTTCCTGACCCACTACAAGCCCAACAAGCATGCCAATGATGCTGGTCCACTATAGCTTGAATCTCCCATTCCTCTCACGCATATGTGGCAGGTCATTAAATATACTATGACTTGAAGGTCCATGCCAGGTAGCTGGTATCTTTTTTTTACTTAGCATGAGGGAAATAATAGAGTTTTAACTTAAAGCGCCTTGACCAGTAAACTGGGGTTTCTTACACCAAATTTAACACTGTAAAAGAGGCAGCCCATCCCTAAAATTTAACTTGCAAAGTGGGCTACAATATCACAGTAACTGGTGACCACAAGCAGTCTTCTATATCCCACAGGTTCTAAGCTTCAAACATGACTTGCAAAGTCAGTCTTCCTTCAGCCATAAGAATCTCTGCACCAAGATCAGAAAATGAAATGGGAATGATCTGGGGTGGAATTTTCTGTCAAGATGCTTACGTGTAGATGTATTATAGGCCTCATGAGCATGAGGGACAGAGGAAGCTTTGGGGAGATACCAAGATTTTAGGATTTTGGTTTACATTCAGCATCAATGGCTTGAGTATTTTACTCTTGGGCACATTTTTCTCCTCATTAAATTTATGGAGGAATAATCCAGCTTCACAATTAAATCAGCCTGAAAAAGTTTTAGTAAATGGCCTTATAGAAAACTTACCCCAATCCCAATTTTTTAAGCATTGCAAGGACTGGAGTCCATTTCTCTTTGTACTGTCTGTCTTCCCAATATAGATCACTGAATAGAGGATGCCAGAGACAATATATCATGCAGAGAAATCACCAGTTCTAATCTTTCTACCTGGGGATGAACCTAAAAAGTTTAGATTTCTCATATTTTTAGTTCTGAAATGATTATATATTTTTTCTCTATATAGTCCTGGCATTCTTTCCTGTCAGTAAGACAAGGGCAAAGTTTATTTAAATCATTTAAGCAGAAAACTTTCTTCCTCCAGGAAGCTTGTCTAGTTTTCTCCTTGAAGAGTTTAGTTTGGGCAACAGAATATTCAAAGTGAGAAGAAGGTGGACAGATATATTCATGTAGTATCTAGGCATCCTGAGATTAATGCAATGAAAAACGCAAAACTCTTGAAATTCTCTATTGGTAAGTGATTTGTGCCTTCATTAGATGCAAATCATGGCCTCCGAGAGTGTCCTAACTCAGGCTAGACATTAAGACATGCCGATTTAAAACTAAACTCATTTTTCTTCATTAAATTTGTTATGAGAGTAATGAAAGGTTTTAAAATTACAATTTATTTGTAGAGAATATTTATCACAAAATTATTTTTGTTTATTGTTAACATATGTACACATACATACATGCACACATATTGAGTGGCAACTATAATAACAAAATATAGTCACAGGATGTAAAGTGCAGCATAGGGAATATAGTCAATGGTATTGTAATAGCTATGTCCCATGTCAGAAGGGTAGTAGACTTGTTGGGGTTATCACTTTGTGAGATGTGTAAATGTCTGATTGCTGTTTTGTATACCTGAAACTAATAATAAAAAATAAATAAATTTTTTTTAAAAAAGCTTTGTCTTTCTTAGAGATGATTTATTGGACTTGTTCTTAGAATTTGATTAGGGTGCTTAATCTCCAGGTGCATTTGAAGGAGGGAATTAAGTATGAACGTTTTCAGTTCCATGTGTTGCTTCTCAGAAATCTGTGACCAGGCATCTGTGAGGATAAGCCCCAGCCCTATGGTAACTTATTTAAGCCTTTGTGGGGCGGGGGGAGAAAAGAAAACCTCATTTTCCAATATATCATTTTCCACTGCTCTTTACTCAGAGAGGAATCTAGGTGTTCTTTATTCTACATTCATATTTGTGCCTGAATCTAATTTCCCATCGCTAACCCATTGCTTCTTATAATTTATGTATTATCTTGAGCATTTTTGTTCAGGCTATTGATTTAGAACTAGCTTATATTTTTTTTCTTGGACACATTCGAGTGAAAATAACTCAGTAGAAACTCTCTCCCTGGATAGCAATGCAAAGACCCATGTGCTCCATAAGCTGCTTTTAGGGTCAACAGCTTCAGTTTTTTCTATTGTCTTGTACCCCTAACCTTTCTTGACATAGACATACTTGACATAGACCTAGATTTTACTATGGTTGTTAATAATCAGGCAAAAAGCTACACATACTAAAGATTATTATAATATACATATGACTAATGACTATGTTATTGTCTTCTAAAAGCTCAGTGCTGCAGTATAGCCTATTTCCTTTGGTCATATTAATAGGTCACAGCTTCATCACTTGGATTTTTATCCATCCTCAAATTTTAAAAATATTTTTCATAAAATATTAAAATTCTTCTCATTGATGAATTTAATATATAATCAATAATTTTTTTGAGTTTGATAGCATTAATGTTCTTAAAATAATTCAGAAATTTAATATTATATTTGTTTCCTCCCAAACTCTTTTCATATACTCTTCTAAAATAACCACAAATCTTTTTAGATCCTAAATATATCTCATATCTGTCTACTACATTCATTTTCACTTTAATAATTTTAGCTACTTGTATCTCTTTCTGGAACTGGTACACTATTTTCTTTCAGATTTCTTTGTTCCTCTTTTGCCTCATTCAAATCCACACATATCTGAACTTATAATTTATAAACAACACTGAAATCATGTCACTCCCTTACTTAGAACTATTCAGTAGCTTCCCACAACTGGGTAAGTACACAAATGCTTGCTATAGACACAGGATATTATTGATTTGACCTCCTTTTCTCTCCCCAACTTCTCCTTAGACCCATCACCCTCTTCATATCAGCCACATTCCCAGAAGGTGCCATGATCTGCCCCAGCTTCAACCTCTTCACAGACTGCCTTCAGCTTAAAATATTCTTATCCTTATTTTCACCAATTAATGTCTAATTTACCCTCAGATCTCAGTTCAAGGACACTCCTCAGGGAATCTTTCCCTTACTTCACTCTTGATGCAATCCTTTTTGAGACAAACGTCCTCAAAGCAGCTTGTTCTTTACACTTTGTCACTAGTCACAAGGATTATTTTAAATTTAGGTTCATTTGATCTTTGACTCCCCAGTGGGTTGTGATCTGCACAGTCAATATTTTATATCTGTTTGCTTACAGCTAGATCATTGTTGTTTAGCATTATTTCTGTCTCATACCTTAAAATATCAGCCAAATGAATTAATATTAGTGCTACTACCTTGAAAATAGTTACAGTGAGGACTGATTTACTTTTCTTCAAATATTAATCTATTATAAAATAGAATACGTAAAAGAAAGTTCTGCAAAAAATAAGAAAATAAAGAAATAAACCTGAAATCAGGGAGGCCTATATCAAATGCCCCCGAAAGCTTAATAAAGTATATATAAATATAGTTATATGTAAAATTTTAAATTTTGCATATAAGAAGTCAAAAATTGGAAATGTTTGCAATATCAGTGGCTCACTAGGGTTCATTTATCATTAAAGCACTCCCACAAATAAGTTAGGAAAGCATGGACACACTGATATGAAAATGAGCAAATGATATGAGCAGAGAAATCCAAAGACAGACATGTAAATGGATGCTACAAACTGAAAATTATCTATACATTTTAGCAATAAAAATTAATTGAATACACCAAAAAAAATCACAATATAAAATTATACTTAATCTTCCAGATGTATAAGAAATATTTTTATCCACTACTTAGTAGTTAGAGAGATGAACACAGGATAATGACAAAAAAATCAATTCATGAACTTAACAAATAGCAAATCTATGAAGTCAAGGGCAGACCCTGGATAAGACTCATAAATAGTATTGTAACATTTGGAGAAGTGGAGTCTGCCACAGGAAGTTTTGAGACTCAGTGGAATTTCTTTGCTCTCAATTCAGAGAAATCACAGATGCCCACCATCATCCCTGAGCAATCACCCACATCAGAGTTTAACTTCCAAATCTATGTTTAGATACAAGGCGGAGAATGCCATATTGAATCTGCTTGTTCTTGATGCTATAAATGATAGGATTCATTAAAGGAGGAAACAGGAAGTAGACATAGCTCATTATAATATGGACCACATGTGGCACATTCTTCCCAAACCTGTGGATGAATGACAAACTGATCACAGTGACATAGAAGATGAGGACACAACCGATGTGGGAGATGCAGGTATTAAGAGCTTTGGCTTTCTCTTCACCAGAGGCTATGCCCCTAACAGTCTTCAGAATTAAGATATAGGAAAAAAAGATGATCATAGAGTCTAAGAAGATTGTCAAAGAAATAAGAATTACAGGATAAAGTGTATTGAAAGTTATGTCAGCACAGGCCAGTTTCATTACTTCTTGGTGAAGACAGAAAGCATGGGAGAGAACATGAGAGTGGCAATATGGAAATGAAAAAAGACGCAAGATTACAGGCATGATGGATATAAAACCCCTCATAAAAGCTCCCACCCCTAACTTTATCACTCGAGTATTGGTGAGAAGAGAAGCGTATTGCAAGGGATTGTAGATGGCAATAAAACGGTCATAGGCCATGGCAAGTAAGATACCAGATTCCACAATGGAAAGGGAGTGAATGAAGTAGGCCTGCAGGAAGCAGGCTCCGTGGCTCATCTCCCGATGATTCACCCATAAGATACCCATTACAGTTGGCATCGTGGTCAATGTCACCATCAGATCTGTACCTGCCAACATGGAAAGGAAATAGTACATGGGTTCATGGAGACTGTGGTCATTCTTAATGAGGTAGAGGAGAGTACCATTGCCAAGAAGCATGAAGATGTAGACTGCAAAGAAGGGGATGGAAATCCAGCGATGAGCTGCCTCTAGGCCTGGGAATCCAGTCAGCAAAAAGGGGGCAGCACTAATATTGTGCCACATAGTATGTCTACAGGTGGAGAGCAGGTTTCTAGAAATCTTTATTCTAGGAACTCATACTTTTTAGTAGTAATGTAACACACCAGACTCAACCAGTCTTCACACTTGGGGCTAATTAATTGGTATAAATGTAATTCTGAGAGTATTTGCCTGAAGAAGAGTAGAGATTTACAGGTAATATTATACTTGAGATGAAGAATGTTGATCTTTCCCTAATTAGAAGAAAATATTAGGTTAATGGTTAAATTATTCTCAAATAAAAAAACATTTTTATTAATTTCTCTTAAAACATCAGGCCCTCCTATTGTTTGCATACTTAAAAATTTTTGTAGCAACAGTGATAACAATCAAGATAATTACATATTAATGAAGAATAATAGTTGGCTACTTTTTTGCTGTGATTGATTACTTTTGGACACATTTAATTTTGATTTTGACTTTATCTTTCACAATCATGACGAATACATATTTTTTCTTTCAATTAGAAGCATTTTTCTTTGTTTTTGAAATTAAATGACAGTGTTTTATTAAACACAACAAGTATCACCATCACTTCCGGTTGCTTTCTTGCTCCAACATTACACTTTTCTAGAGATTGGCTAGCAGAAGTGTGGACCACAGACCAGCCAAAACTGACAAGTTTGGAAACTTGTTAGACATGTAGCCTTTGACTCCACATCCAATGCACTGAATCAAAATTTGTATTTTATCACAATTTCCAGGTGATTCAAGTACATGGTAATATATGAGAAGCACTGCTCCAACATGTCATATCTATTCCATCTTTGGAGATAGAATTTGTTCTTATTCTTTCACCTGGTTGATTTCTTCATTCCTTCTAAATATCCTCATATAATTTTTTTCCATTCTTCTTTTACCATTCACTGGTTCTCTTTCTGCCCCTTGTCCTTTCCAAATCACTTGACATAATTGAATATTCATATTCTTTCTTCATGTTTTCTTTTATTTCTATCTCTTATTCCTCCAATACTTAACTCCTGATAAGATATTGTTCACGTGACTGGTCACATTATAATATTCCCATAGCCTAAAATGTCAGTCATCTCCACTATTTCTATTTTATTGGTTGCCACAAACAAAAATAAAGGATCTACTACATTTTATGCTGAAGTATTATTTCATCCTGCATTCAGAACATCAAGGTATACCTCCATACTGAGCAGTGGAATACTTCCCTTCTTCATAAAATGTCATTAATATTAGAAGTAGACCAGAACCAGGACAAATCAGAAATAATCTAACTTTTGTGTAACAAAATACTCCGAAGTTACATCTACATGAGCATGGTACCATTAAGATAGAAATCACCAACACCAGATGTCAGAAGCATGGTAGCATGAGAGGTGTTCCTTATTTTTCCCCTTGATGTTAAAAGACATTGAACAGCTATAATTCAACAAAGGATTCCCTGCCTAACACACAAACACATCTGTGAGATCCAAATCTGAAGGTCGGTGAATTGGAGTGAATGGGAGCAGAGGAGAGGGAGAAAAGCAGAGACAGATGCCGTGGACGTAACCCGGAGCTCACTGCAGGTCTTGAGAGAGGGGAGGATTCAGGTTGCAGGGGCATTCTCTATAGCCCCAAGTATTCCTGCCTGAGTGATCAGCATATATTACAGCTGAACCCAGTGATTGGGGCAGAGACCAAATATACAAATGCAGCAGCTGTCACCAGGCAGTAAATAAAGTCATAGAGCCTGGCTACCTCTCCCCACCATCCCAGAGTTCTCTGCCCTGCACCCTCCCAGAGCTAGCAGCAGACCCCAGAAGAAACTGTAGCAGTAAATGTTGGGTTACAAAGCAGAATATCTACAGCCCCGAGAGCTGGAAAGATAGTTCCTGAGTGGAAGACGCACACTGCAGCTAATCCCATGGATAGAGATGGAGATACAGAGGCAAGGCAGCTAAGGTCTGGTGATTCCCATTACTGGGAGAAGAACAAAACAACAAACATGCCAGTGGCTTTTCCCAGCCTGCCTTGTCCCCACTTATCACCAGCTGATCTGAGCCAGGGAACCTGGGACACATCAGGAAGTACAATCCTGCATCTGGCTGCTGGGGCAGTGCCAGGATTTCACAGGTTCAGAACACCATCAGCCACCACATTCTCCCATGGGGGTGGTGCCCTGAGACCAAGGCGACCAGATTGCAGAGGAGCTGCCCACCTCCCCAGGAACTACAAGACACTTTCCACCACTCAGCAAAGATCCAACAAGCCAGGGCAGTGAAAGAGAAAATAAAACATTTGTGGTGTACCACCATCTATTGGAAAAACAAAAGAAAACCTCCTCTTATAAAACTTCTAAAAAAGAATCACCAAAAAAAAAAGCAAACAGAGTTCATTCCCATAAATTCCTAGACAGAGAAATAATTCATCAAATACCATGAACAACCAAGATAACAAGGCAGCTCAGAAAGAAAATTAAAATTGCCAGAAAATAAACTTAAAGACATGGAAATATATGATTTAAATGATAGAGAATTCAAGATTGCAGTTTTGAAAAAACTGAATGAGATGCAAGAAAACTCAGATAGGCAGTTTAATTAACTCAGAAATAAAATCAACAAACAAAAGGAATAATTTTTCAAAGAGATTGAAATTATAAAAGAACCAAATAGAAATTCTGGAGGTGAAGAACTCAATAAAAGAGATGAAGAATGAAATAGCAAGATTAGGAAATATAGCTGACCAGATGGAGGAAAGAATGAGTGATATCAAAGATAAAATCTGGAAATGACACTGATGAAAGAAGAGAGAGACTTGAGAGAGAGAGCAAAATGAAAGAACTCTACAAGAATTATCTGACTCTATCAGAAAGAACAATATAAGAGTAATGAGAAGATTATTCTCATAAGGAGAACAAAGAGCCTATTCAAACAAATAGGCAGTGAGAATTTCCCAAATCTGTGAAAAGAACTGGATCCTTAAATCAAAGAAGCAAACAGAACACTTAGTTATCTCAATCCAAAAGGTCTTTTCCAAGGCACGTTATATTAAAACTGTCAAAAAAATAATGACAAAGAAGGAATTCTCAAGGCAGCCAGGGAAAAGAAGATCATAAGCTATAAAGGAAAACCCATTAGATAATCATCAGATTTTTCAGTAGAAACCCTACCAGCTAGGACAGAGTGAATTCAAATATTCAAACTACTGAAAAAGAGAAATAACCCTAAATGTAAGGGGACTGAATTCATGAATAATAAGGCAGATTGGATCAAAAAACAAAACCATATGCTGCCTTCAAGAGACACATCTCAGCTGCAAGGATAAATATAGACTCAAAGTAAAAGAGTGGAAAATGATACTGCAAGCAAATGACATCCAGAGAGTACTGTGTATAGCTGTACTTATATCTGACAAAATAGACTTCAAATTAAAAAAAGGTAACAAGAGACAAAGATGGACATTTCATGATAAAGGGACAATACATCAAGAAGACATAACACTTATCAATATGTATGCTCCCAATCAGGGAGCACCAAAATATATAAAGCAACTACTAACAGAACTTAAGGGAAAAACTGACAAAAAAACACACAATTATAGTAGGGGACCTAAGTACCCCATTGACAGCTATGGATAGATCATTCAAACAGAAAATCAATAAGGACATATCAGCCTTAAATGACAAAACAGGCATAATTGACATTATGCAAAATATCAATCAATGTGATACACCATAAAAAAATAAAGGATAAAAATCATATGATCATATCAATAGATGCAGAAAAAACATTTGACAAGATGCAGGATCCATTCACGATTAAAATGCTTAATGAAATGCACATAGAAGTAAAGTACCTCAACATAATAAAGGCCATGTATGACAAACCATCAGCTAATATCACACATAATGGCAAAAAGCTGAAAGCTTTCCTTCTAAGATCAGGAATATGACTATGTTGCCCTCTCTCACCATTATTATTCAACATAGCATTGGAAGTCCTAGCCAGAACTATCAGACAAGTGAAAGAAACAAAAGGCATCCAAATTGGAAATGAAGAAGTCAAATAGTCTCTTTTTGCAGTGATTCTTTGTGACATGATTCTTTATATAGAAAACTCTAAAGACTTAACCAAAAAACTACTATAAACAAATACAGTAAAGTTGCAGGATACAAAATCAATGTACAAAGATTCATTAAATTCATATATACTAACAATAAAATTTCAGAAAAAGAAATGAAAAAGCAATTCCTTTTGCAATTAGAACCAAAAGAATAAAATATCTAGGAACAAACTTAACAAAGGATGTGAATGATCTACACTGAAAACTACAAGACAGTATTAAAAGAAATTGAAGACAGAAAGAAATGGAAAGATATTTTGTGTTCATGGATTGAAAGAATCAACATAGTTTAAATGGCCATATTACCCAAAGCAATATACAGATTTAATGCAATTCCCATTAAAATCCCAATGGCATTTTTCAAAAATAATAGAACAAAAAACTATCAGATTTGTATGGACTCACAAAAGACCCCAAATAGCCAAAGCAATCCTGAGAAAACAAAAAACAAGGCTGGAGGTAACACACTCCTTGACTTCAAATTATACTACAAAGCAACAATAATCAAAACAGCATAGTATTGACAGAAAAACAGATACTCAGACCAATGGAACTGAATTGAGAACCCAGAAATAAACCTATGCATATATAGGCAAATAATTTTTGACAAAGGAGTTAAAAATATAAACCGGAGAAAATTGTTTTCAATAAATGGTGCTGGGAAAATTGGAAGCCACATGCAAAGAATGAAACTAGACTCCTATCTGTCACCGTACATCAAAATTAATTCAAAATGGATGAAATTCCTAAATATAAGGCCTGAAACAATAAGTTGCATAGAAGAAAACATAGGAACTAAACTTATGAACCTTGGTCTTAGAAAGGATTTTATGAATTTGAATTCAAAGCCAAGGGAAGTAAAAGCAAAAATGAATGAATGGCACTATATCAAACTAAAAAGCTCCTGAACAACAAACAAAACCAACAAAACAAATAGACAACCAACTGAATAGGAGAAGGTATTTACAAACACCACCTCTGATAAGGGGCTAATATCCAAATTATATAAAGAACCCATACAACTCAACAACAAAAAAACAAACAATCCAACTGAAAAATGGGCTGAGGACCTGAACAGACACTTTTCCCAAGAAGACATACAAATGGCCAACAGATATATGATAACATGCTCAACTTCACTAGCTATTAGGGAAATGCAAATCAAAACCTCAATGAGGTACCACCTTACACCTGTTAGAATGGATATCATCAATAAGACAAGTAATAACAAGTGTTAGAGAGGCTATGGAGGAAAAGGAATCCACATACATTACTAGTGAGAATGTAAATTTGTACAGCCAGTATGGAAAACAGTATGGAGGGTCCTCAAAAAATTAAGAATAGAATTACCATACCACCCAGCAATCCGCCTTCTGTGTATCTACTCAAAAAATCTGAAAACATTTATCCGTAAAGATATATGTACCGCTATGTTCATTGCAGCATTATGCACAGTGGCCAAGACATGTAAACAACCAAAGTGTCCTTCAATAGATAATTGGATAAAGAAGATGTCATACATATATACAATGGAATATTACTCAGTAATAAGATACTGCCGTTTGCAATAGTATGGATGGTTCTTGAGATTAACATGCTAAGCGAAATAAGTCAGACAAATAAATTTGAGAACCATATGATTTCACTCATATGTAGGGTATAAAACTGAAAGCAACAAATGAACAAGACAAAAGCTCATAGACAGAGAAGAGTTAGTGGTTACCAGAAAGAAAGAGGGAGGGGGAGGTAGAAAAGAGTAAAGGGGGTCAAATATAAGGTGACAAAAGAATAACTGACTCTGGGTGGTGAACACAAAATACAATCTATGGATGATGTATTATAAATTGTGCACTTGAAACCTATATAATTTTACTAAGCAATGTCACTCCAATAAATTTAATTAAAAAAATTAAATTCCAACACTCAGAATTCCCTAAAATTAAAGCACATGTAAGTCATAGATGTTTAAATCATAATTATTAATATTATGCAAATATTATTCTGTTACTGAAAGCTTCTTTAGGCTTAAAGTAATGGACCTCAAAAGACAATAGTGAATTTTGAATCCATCGCAAAGTCCAGATAAACAAGTGAACATAGAAGACAATGTGATTCCTCCTCCCCCTTGTCTGCTCTTTACATATACTCCATTCCTCCTATATGAGATGGGGAATAGACCCCCATAGACACTAGGGTGATGGGCCCGGGCCACAGTGTCAGGATTTTTCTGCCTGAGTCTCACTGATAATTAGCCATGCTTTTTCTAAGAGAGCAGTTCCTAAAGTAAACACAGTCTACTGCTAGGATCTAATAAAAACTATAAACCTCTACCAAGCAAAGAGGTAAGTGCACATAATGTCACATTTAATTTAGGGCATTCACAGTTATCCTGATGCCAATCCAAGTGTCCAGATTAGAAATGCCAAATCTAGCAGTTTCTTGAATACACTTTTTTAAAGGAAGGAAAAAGTCTGGGCTGTAGTTTCTTAAGTCAGCTGGAATGTTCCCTCTATGCAGGCCTCTGGAAAATCTTCCTAAATTTTTTCTTTGATTGCTTCTAATATCAGAAGGGAGAGGAGTTATTTCATGTTTCTGTCCCTGGCACTCACCCACTCAGGTCTTGTTGCTGGAATGCAGACCTGTTGCTACCCTATTTGAAGACCTAGTCCAGACAATTCTCTTGTATATCCTCCTCTAGAGGTCCCATCAATAAACTATGTATGTAGAAATCACTTCCCCAGGGTTTCAGGTTTACAGCCACTCAGGAGACTCCTTGATCTCCTCTCTCTCTCTGAGAAGCTGGGCCAGTAATCAATGTCCTGGGAACTTTCGGCTGTTTCCCAAAAGATGTGTGAAGAAAACTGGCAACTCAAATGCCAGCAGAGTCCAGATGTCAGGACTTGGTTATGTGACATCTCCCTCACCCCGCAAATCCTGGGCATCAGCATGTAAAAAAATCCTTGCATGTTTTAACTATTGTCTCCTTCAAATGCCAAACACGTTCTAGCTTATTCAAGTGATCACTTGTATCATTGTTGATCCTAGAGATCATGAATTCCAATTGTATTCTTGTCTTTCATGTTTTGGGGGGGATATAAGTTCTGATACAGAAGAACATCAGTGGATTTCTCTTTTTGGCGGGGATGGGGTGTTGAGAAGTAGGTTTATTTTTTTAAGATTTTTATTTAAAAATACAGCTAACATACGACATTTTATCAGTTTCAGGTGTACATCATTGTTCAACATTTATATACCTAAAGAAGTGATCACCATATGTCCAGCAACTGTCTGACACCGTACCACACTATCACAATATTATTGACTATATTCCCCATGCTATGTTCCATCCCCATGACTTATTTGTTTTATACATGGAAATTTGAACCTCTTATTCCCCTTTATCTTTCCCCACCTTTTTAAATTTTTCAATTATAGTCGACATTCAATATTATTTTATATTAATTTCAGGTGTACAGCATAGTTGTTAGACATTTGTATAATTTAAGAAGTGATCCCCTGACTAGTCTGATACCGACCAGGCACTATATGTAGTTATTACTATATTATTGACTATATTCCCTATGCTTTACTTTACATCCCCATGACTATTTTGTAACCACCAATTTGTATTTTTTAATCCCTTTCCCTTTTTTACCCTGCCTCCAACCCCCTCCCATCTATCACCCTAACAAACCTAGTACCCACCTGACACCATTCATAGTTACTACAATATTATTGACTATATTCCTTAGACTGTACCCTACATCCCCATGACTACTTTTTAACAACCAATTTGTACTTCTTAATTCCTTCCCATTTTTCACCCACCTCTTTAAACCCCCTCTCACCTGGCAACCATCAAAATGGTCTCTGTATCTATGAGTGTGTTTGTGTTTAGTTTGTTTATTTATTTTGTTTTTTTAGATTCCACACATAAGTGAAATCACATTGCAGCTGTCTTTCTCTGTCTGACATATTCCACTCAGTATAGTATCCTCCACGTCCATTCACACCACTGCAGATGGTAAAAACTCTTCCATGGCTGAGCAATATTCCATTGTATATATGTGCCATCTACTCCTTATCCTTTCATCCATCAACAGACATCCAAGATGCTTCCACATCTTGGCTGTTGTAAATAATGTTGCAATGAACATATGGATGCACAGAGTCCCTCAAAGTAGCATTTTGGGTTTCTTCAGAGATAAATACCCAGAAGTTGGATTACTGAGTCATTCTTTGTCTCTTGTTAGAGCCCTTGTTTTAAAGTCTATTTTGTCTGGTATAAGTATTGCTACCTCAGCTTTTTTTTCTATGTTCATTTTCATGAAGAAAAAACAACAACAACAACAAAAAAACGTTTTCCATCCCTTTACTTTCAGTCTGTGTGTATCTTTCAATTTGAAGTGAGTCTCTTGTAAGCAGCATATGTAAAGGTTTTATCTTATCCATTCAGCCACCCTATGTTTTTGATTGAAGCATTTAATCCATTTACATGGAAAGCAATTGTTGATAGATATGTAATTATTGCCATTTATTATTCAGGTATGTTATTTTTATTTTTTCATCTTAAAGAAGTCCCTCTAAGATTCCTTGTAATACCAGTTTGGTGGTGATAACTCCTTTAGCTTCTTCTTGTTTGGGAATCTCTTTAACTGTCCTTCAATTTTAAATGATAGCCTTAATGGGTAGAGTAGTCTTGGTTGGAGATCCTTGCTTTTCATCACTTTGACTATTACATGCCAATCCCTTCTGGCCTGCAAAGTTCCTATTGAGAAATCATCTGACAATCTTATTGGAGCTCCCTTTCTCCAATAAGCTGCTTTTAGAATTCTCTCTTTTGTCTTTAAACTTTGCATTTTAATTATAATGTGTCTTGTTGTGGGTCTGTTTAGGTTAATCTTGTTTGAGACTCTGCACTTTCTGGGCTTGTATGTCTATTTCCTTCACCAGGTTAGGAAGGTTTTCTTTCATTATTTCTTCAAATATGTTCTTAATCCCTTGCTTTCTCTCTTCTCCTTCTGGTAACCCTATGATGCTACTCTTGATGTTGTTACTCTTGATGTTGTCCCTGTCCTTATTTCTTTGGATTTTTTTTCCTCTTGCTGTTCTGATTGGCTGTTTTCTGCTACCTTGTCTTCCAAATAGCTGATTCAGTCTTCTGCTTTATCTAGTCTGCTGGTGATTCTTTGTAGTGCATTCTTCATTTTAGTTATTTTATTCTTCATTTCTGACTGGTTCTTTTTTTTATGGTTTCTATGTCTTTTTAAATACTTGCTACCTCTTTGTTTAAGTTCTCACTAAGTTCCTTGAGCATTCTTATTACCAGTGTTTTGAACTCTGTCTCTGGTAGTTACTTGCCTCCATTTTGCTTAGTTCTTTTTCTGGAGTTCTCTCCCATTCTTTCATTTGGGGCATATTTCTTTGTTTCCTCATTATGGCTGCCTCTCTGTGTTTGTTTCTGTGTATTAGGTAGATCTGCTACATCTCCCAGCCTTGCCAAGTGGCCTTATATAGTAAGGTGCCCTGTGGAGTCCAGTGGCACAGTCTCCCTAATCCCTTGTATCAGTTGTGTGTGCTCTTCTATTATATTTGAGCTTTGATTGCTACTGGCATATCAGTGGGTGGGATTGACCATTTGGTTGACTGTCTGTGGTGTTTGGCCACATCCACCACTTACGGGCTGCTCTGCAGGGGGCTTCCCATGTGTAGTGGGATTCACCCCAGTGGGCTCTGGTGCCTGCTGAGACTGCCCTTTTGGTGTGCCACTTGTGAGGCTAATTGGGTGGTGATCTGCTGTAGTCTGAAGCTGACCTCCAAGTATGTTGGTTCTGGGGCCTTTTGGGAGGGGCTCTGGGGCAGGTCAGCCACTGTCTATATGACTCATTGGGGTCTCCCTGGTAGGAGCTACAAAGTGATCCACACTTTATCGCTGCTTCTGCTGGACCTGGAGGCACATGGGAGAAGCCACACTATGAAATGACAATGTCTGCCACAAATACTGGGTCTACAATATCTCCACAAAAAGCCAGGACACATAGAGGCTTGATTCTGGTTGGCAGCTCCTATAAAGTTCAGCTATTGGTAAATCCTTGTGCGGCACATTGCTGAGTGTGGTGGGGTCTCAGTGAATAATGAGGGTGGAGCAAGAAGAGCTCTTCAGACCAATTCAGATTCAGATTTGGCCATGGGCATGGGGGAGGGCTCAACACAAGAAAGATGGCCCCCACCTGCCATCTGCATGGGAGAAGGACCTCACACAGGGAAAATGGCATCTATCTTTCAGCCCTCACTCCACAGCCACACACCTCAGTTGAGCCTCCCCCCCCCCCCCGCCCATATGTCTCTGAAAATCCCAGAGTCACTGTGCCTCCACCAGAGCCCAGGATGAGTGCCTGTGAGAGTGTCTGTGCAGGCCCTTTAAGAGGATGTCTGGGTTTCTCAAAGATTTTCCTCCCACCCAGATGGTTGGAATCTCCTGTTTTTCACAGCCAGATGCTGTGGGGGCTCCTATTCCTGGTACCTCAGCCTGGTACTATGGGCTGGTGAGCCTGATGTGGGGCTGGGGTCCCTTACTCCTCTGTGGGATACCTCTGTGTCCAAGATATCCTTCCCAACTTTCATACACCACATGGAGGTTTGGGGCTGGCCTGTTTTGTGTCTCCATCCTTCTTATCAGTCTGGATGTGGCTTCTACTTTATATCCTTAGCTATAAAACTTCTGTTCAGCTGTACTTCAGATGGTTCTCCAGGTTGATTACTCTGTAATTTAATTGCAATTTTGATATGTTCACAAGATGAGGCAAGCACAGCATTCATCTACTCTGCAATTTTGGATCTCCACCCATCAATAGATTTCTTAATGGTCATGTGTATGATAGTCTTTTTTGTGTGTCTGAAAATTACATTATATTTATATCACTGACCAGTTTGTTTCAGGTTCATGATGAGGAACATGGTCTTTTTATTCAAAGAGTGTAATACTATAATAGATACTAGAAAGAAAACATTTACCATAAATTTTCATAGCACTGTTATTACTGCTGGATGGTAGCCGGCTAAGGTGAGCACATAAAAATAATTTTGAGGTCAGGGAAAACTTTCTAGAGGAAATGTTATTTAAGCTGAGACTTGAAAAATGAGAATGTAAGAAATGTGATATTTGTAAGTGGGATAGAATTTAGTTCCAAGCAGAGAAAATGATGCATAAGCCAAAGGCATGAACAAATATGATGAATTTTAAAAAAAATTAGTATAGCTAAAACAAAACACAAAATGAATGTATATTAGCAGGTTCTCATCATGTAGGGTTTCCACAAAACATGTAAGGAGTTGGACTTTAAGAAAAATGAGTATGAAGTAGGAGGTAGAGGGCCACCATTAGATAATCATTGTTATAAGTTTACTTTGGTGAAAGTATGAGGAACACATTGGAAAAGTGGAAGAGTGAGTGAGGAGAGTATACAATACAATTGTAATAATCCAGAAAATAAATAGTGTTGATGTGGCTGTGATGAGACTTTGTCAGTAGGGTTGGATAAAATTAGATAAGGGAGATTCTATGACTTAGAAAGAAGAGAAGCTGGTGACTGAGGGTGATAGGTTGAAGAGACAGAATAGTGAAAGATGATATCTGCATTTCTGATTTTATTAAGATAGGGAACACAGGAAGAGAATGACTCTATTAAGTAATCAATGATTACTTGTTATTTGACTCTTTTGCACTAAACATTGTTTTACATGCCAGATTTCAAAAAAAGAATAAACAGAACCCATTCAGTTTAGGGCATTCTCTGTGAGTAGTCAGGTAGAAATATCTTCTAAGTAGTTATGTATGACTTGGGTTTAGAAAGCAAATATGAGAGCAGAAGATATTTGAGAATGATCAATAATCCAACTTAGATTAGGTTAGATTAGAAACTTTGCTTCCATCTATTAGAATTAGTTGTTAAGAGCATCGGCCCTGGAGCCATTGCACTTGGGTGTGAACCCTAACTCTACTTCTTACAGATTCTTTGTCTTTACATATTCAGCATTTTAGCTTCCTCATCTGTAAAATGGAGATGATAAAAGTGCTGAAACAATTGTTGTAAGAATTAAATAAATACTCCTAAGAATAATGATAAAAAATTGTATATATTAACTTACACAAATGTTGGTCCCAGGTCTAGAAAATGTTAAGAGTTCAATAAACGGAAATTTTGCTCTGTTTTGTTATGTTTTCTGAGAAGAGTATAGAAGAGGGAAATGTCTATGATGGGTTTACAATCAGAAAAAAAAAAGATGTTGACATGAGAGTTTCTAAACAATAATATCTGAACAATAATATCTTACCTAGC
This sequence comes from Rhinolophus sinicus, assembly GCF_036562045.2. Lineage (NCBI taxonomy): Eukaryota > Metazoa > Chordata > Mammalia > Chiroptera > Rhinolophidae > Rhinolophus > Rhinolophus sinicus. The sequence continues at coordinate 122,102,841 of NC_133756.1, forward strand.
ATGTAATAGTAAATGAAGACAAGAAGATCAGAAATAAAAGTGTCAATGGACTGGAGGCCCAGGTGTTGTAGGAAAATTCCATGCTGAGAGTAAGTGAAGGAGACAATGAGAAGGAGCATACTCATATTCAAAGGATATTTAAAACTTCTCATAATATTATTCTTATTAGCTATATATTTCATCATATGAAAGAATCATCATAGATTTAATAATTTCCTACTAGCTGAACTGTCTTCCCTCCTAACTGTTTTGACAGGTCAAAATCTTCAGATGTTTGTTTTTGCCAATGATATGGTCATAATATAATTAATAGAACATATTACATAATTAATATAAATATATAAGTATATATTTATAAATACATAAATATATAAGTATATAAATAAATATAATTAATAGCACAATACATATCGCTAGTAGCAATATGTATTAATATTTTCTCAACTACTCAGAGAAAAACTCTTACAAGATACATTTTATTATTCTTTTTTTAATTTTTAAAAATTTATTTTTTCAATTACCGTTCACATACAATATTATGTTACTTTCATGTGTACACTTTTAATTGATAGATGAGATAACCAAAGCTCAGAAGTTAAATGACTGGTTCAAGAACACAAAGGTTACAAGTGAAGGAGATAAGAGTAGAAGTACTTTTTTTTCAAAGGCAACATTCTTTCTGCCCCACTATGCCATTTTCTTTTTTTTTTTTTAATTTATTGGGGTGACAATTGTTAGCAAAATTACATAGATTTCAGGTGTACAATTCTGTATTACATCATCTATAAATCTCATTGTGTGTTCACCACCCAGAGTCAGTTTTCCTTCCATCACCATATATTTGATCTCCCTTACCATCATCTCCCACCCCCCGCCCCCCTTACCCTTTGGTAACCACTAAACTATTGCCTGTGTCTATGAGTTTTTGTTTCTCATTTGTTTGTCTTGTTCTTTTGTTGCTTTTGGTTTATATACCACATATCAGTGAAATCATATGGTTCTCTGCTTTTTCTGTCTGACTTATTTCGCTTAGCATCATACTCTCAAGATCCACCCATGTTGTCACGAATGTTTCTATATAATCTTTTCTTACCACCGAATAGTATTCCATTGTGTATATATACCACAACTTCTTTATCCATTCATCTATCGAAGGACATTTTGGTTGTTTCCATGTCTTGGCCACCATAAACAAATCTGTAATGAACATTGGAGCACACATGTCTTTACGGATAAATGTTTTCAGATTTTTTGGGTAGATACCCAGGAGAGGGATTGCTGGGTCATATGGCAATTCTATTCGTAATTTTTTGAGGAACCTCCACACTACCTTCCATAATGACTGCACCAGTCTGCATTCCCACCAACAGTGTATGAGGGTTCCTTTTTCTCCACAGCCTCTCCAACACTTGTTACTATTTGTCTTGTTGATGATAGCCATTCTGACTGGGGTGAGGTGATATCTCATTGTGGTTTTTATTTGCATTTCTCTGATGATTAGTGATGTTGAGCATTTTTTCATATGTCTATTTGCCATTTGTTTGTCCTCTTTGGAGAAATGTCTCTTCAGGTCCTCTGCCCATTTTTCAATTAGGTTGTTTGTTTTTACATAGTTAAAATGTCCATATTACCCAAAGCAATATACAGATTTAACGCAATCCCCATCAAAATCCCAATGGCATTTTTTGAAGTAATAGAACAAAAAGTCATCAGATTTATTTGGAACCACGAAAGACCCCAAATAGCCAAAGCAATCTTAAGAAAAAAGAACAATACTGGAGGTATCACACTCCCTGACTTTAGCTTGTACTTCAGGGCTACAATAATTGAAACAGCACGGTATTGGCAGAAAAACAGACACATAGACAAATGGAATAGAATTCAGAACCCAGAAATAAAACCACATAAATAAGGACAGATAATTTTTGACAAAGAAGCTCAAAACATACCATGGAGGAAAGACAGCCTCTTCAATAAATGGTGCTGGGAGAATTGGATAACCATGTGCAAAAGAATGAAACTGGACTGCTATCTGTCACCATGTACCAAAATTAATTCAAAATGGATCAAAGACTTAAGCATAAGACCTGACACAATAAACTGCATAGAAGAAAACATAGGTACTAAACTTATGGACCTTGGGTTCAAAGAACACTTTATGAATTTGACTCCAAAGTAAATGGAAGTAAAAGCTAAAACACACTATGCCATTTTTAAACAAATTTTCTTTAATTCCTAAGAATAATTGACACAAGTAAAGTTACTATAGCCGAAGGTATAACTCCCTAAGTACATAGTTCAGGTTCAAATTCTATGGAAAGAGAAAAAGCGATTAATAGCATTCTGTATCTGCTTGGTCTTAACACTGTAGGTTATTGGATTCACAAATGGGGGGAAAAGGAAGTAGACATAGCTCATAATAACATGAGCTACCTGTGGCACATATTTCCCAAATCTGTGAATGAGGGTGAGCCCAATGACAGTGACATAAAAAACCAGAGCAGAGCTAATATGGGAAACACAAGTATTTAAGGCCTTAGCCTGCTCCTTACCTGAAGCGATTCCCATGACAGTCTTAAGGATTAGGATATAAGAGATAAGGATAAGCATAGAGTCTAAGAAACCAGTTAATGAGACCAGGGCTATAGGATAGAGTCTATTGAAAGTGGTGTCAGCACAGGCCAGTTTGATCACATCCTGGTGCAGACAGAAGGCATGGGAGAGGACATGGGATCTGCAGTAGGGGAATCCAGAGAGGGTGATGATTATGGGCACAATAAGTGTAAATCCTCTCATTAGAACCCCTAGACCTAACTTTACCACCTTTGCATTGGTGAGAATGGAGGTGTATCTCAGGGGATTGCGGATGGCAATAAAACGATCATAAGCCATGACGAGTAAGACTCCAGACTCCACAATAGAGAGTGAGTGGATTAGATAGGCCTGGAAGTAGCAGGCTCCCTGGCTGATCTCTCTGTGATCCAGCCACAGGACACCAAGCACGGTGGGCATCGTTGTCAAAGTCACTCCAAGGTCTGTGGCTGCCAGTATAGCCAGAAAGTAGTACATAGGCTCATGAAGAGTGTGGTCTTCTCTGATAAGGAAGAGGAGCGTGCCATTGCCGAGGAGTATGAACACATAGATGATAAAGAAGCCTAGGGAAATCCAAGGATGAAGTATTTCCAGACCTGGGAAGCCAGTCAGTAGAAAAGGGGCAGCACTGATGTTAGACCACATGGTGGATCCCTGAGTTGAAACAGAAAATGGTCTTTCTAAATTAGCCCTGTCCAGTAGAAACATAATTTAAGCCACATACGTGATTTTAACTTTTCTAATAGCCACAGTAAAAGAATAAAAAGGAAAGAGTTAGAAATAATTTTAATAATGTATTTTATTTAATCTGCTATATTCAAAATATTACCATTTCAAAATGTAATCAGTATAAAATCCATACATGAGATACTTTACATTTTATTATATACTCCTTCAAAATCCAGTATGTAGTTCATACTAACAGAAAATTCTAACTCAAGCTAACCACAAGTGTATTGAACAGTACATCTCAAAACTATAAAATTATTTTTGCCATATCATTTCAAAAATAAGAAATCAGTCTTTGTATAAAATTGTGCTCAACTTGTATCCTTCCTTCATAAATTTATCACCCATTTCTCTAATTAGAATATTTTCTACTCCCTCATTTTCTTGGTCATAATCCTCTGCTAAAACTTGCCTGAATGTCTGACCTGATCTCATTTGAAATCCAAGACCCTTTCTAGTTTTGCCTTCTAGTTTCTTCTCATCTCTATTGTGAACATATTTTACATTGTAGGGAAGAACTCATTACTTTAATTTTGAATTCACAATTCATATTATGTGTTTATTGATTCAACAAATAGGAACTGATACCTACATAAATGAGAAACTAGACTGATATTTAAGGACACAAATCTCATGATCTTGTGAGAAACAAAATAAGCTGTCTTTGGGTTATGCCATCCTTACTTGAATTGAAGCTCAAATTATAATTTGTACGGATAAATTATTATGCAACCCCACAAGACCAACCCATTCAAGGAGCCCTAAAGAGGGGCGCCTAAAGTCTGTCCTGGTCCTTCTAAACTCATGAAAATGTTATATTACTAAACTTTATGGAGTTTACAACTTTTTGCTTCAAGAAGTATTGCATTTGACTCCAGAAGACAGAAGATGAAAACTTGGAAGTGACACTTTTTTTTTCAATTCCTGAATTTTAACTAAAAGCAATTATATTTATCTCTGTGATTTGGTATGTCTTGCTTCTTTAAATCTCACTTTGTACCAAATGCAGTGAATATAGTAGTAAAAAAGCAGATATTTACATATTCTGTGTGCTATTATAAAAGAGGTGATTTAAGCAACACAGTTTGTGGTCATTTGTTACACAGTAATAGAAAACTAATGCAGTAAGGATTGCTATTATCCATATCTTACTACTAATAATAATAAACAAATATTTAGAGAGTTTATATAAGTTAGTTATTATGTCAATTAGCTATTGCCACAAAATTGCTACATGACAAAGCCCCATACAGTTTCAATGGCTTTCAACATTACACATTTATTTTCTACTCACGCATCGTTCAGCTCATGTGGGGTCACCTCGGCTGAGTACCTTTGGTGATTTCTGTTTCTCTTGCTCATGCACCTAAGATTCAGCTGGATATCATCTCTATGCTATCATTTTCTGCTCCTTCCTTTTTATATCCATTACATTTTCTTGGGGTTATTATTATCTTACCTCTCACTTTGCCCTCTCCCTCTAGCTAAATCTCACATCTTATTATTATATTAACACACTGATGCACTGCTTGGCTGGTGTGCTGATGGTTAAACCAATTTAAGCAAGTACACTGACTTCCAAGTAATACTTACTGATGTGTAATTGGCCAATGTGTAAGCTGACTGACCCACAAACTGCTTTTTTCCAAACAAATGTCATGTCTACTTAAGAGTCACCAATAACTCACCAACTACCTGCAGATGTGGTACCATCAGTTCCTCCAGACTCCAATTTTTCTCCAATTGTGGACATGACTAACTAATCCTAACTTTGTCTTACGCACTGGAGATTTTATATAATGATCATTTCCAGGCCTTAATGGAACAGCAACTTAAGGATAGCACTGGGGTAAGAACACACAGAGTTTTTTGTCCTATAACTTAGAATTAGCTAAATCACTAAAGGCAAAAGGCACAAAGAAAAGGAAAGAGATGACATAAAGGTCACATAGGGAGATGTGAGCAAAAGAACACTGAACACAGAGTCCAGTACCAAGAGGAGACAGTGTAATATAGAGACCTGCAGGTGTCAGGATGACCCTGCCCTACACCTTCGCTCTCAACATCAGTCTCTCGTCCCCTTACTGCCTTTTCCAAAGAATACTTCTACTGTAGAAAAAATGTTCTTGATGCCCTGTGCTAAAAAGAAAGTTTGGTAGCAGCCTAAATCTCTTGATTATTCAGGTAAGCACCCATGACAAAAAAAGTCACTGCTTATCTCTGAGAGTTGGCATTTTCCAGGGAGTTGAACTTTTATATTGCAATCTATTACACTGGACAGAATCCATAGAGACAAATAATAGCTTTCCTCAATTTTCCATTTACCTTCTTGCAATATTTACATGAAGGAAGAGTAGTATGAGAAGAGCAGTCATCTTTAATTTTCTCTCTATTATCTCCATTTCATTCCCCCATGGTCACCAGAGCCTTACCTGGGACACCAGGATTTAAGGAGAGAAGTAATTGCTGGGTGTTGATGTAGAACCTCGTGCAAATGTTGTCTTTAAAGACTGCTAACAGTATTAATTGGTGAAGTTAATGTGTGTGGAAAAATGATTCTCCAGGTTCCCTCCAGCTGCAGATAATTAGGCTTTTGGGATATCCTTTCCTGACCTCTTTTGGGGAAAGAGGTGAGCCCCCAGAGCTGTGTCCTATAATCCTACATTTTCACTACAGACAGGAAGCAGAATTGTAGTTTTATCCAGCCGATGGAAATCATGCTGTCAGATCACCTCTGTCTTTTCTGATCCCCACCTCAAAAGAGAAGATAACATAAAAGAAAACAAACAAACAAAAAACCTACATTTGATTTTGTCATTCCTGAGTTCCTGAGTCCTGGAGCAAATAAGCTTACTAAACATAGATGAAGCTGGATCTTTCCTTACACTTACCTTTCTTTGGTTTCAAATAAGATCACTCATTATAGTATTTGACATTGCATTCTTGAAGTGATATTTTCTCATAAATGAATGCAATTGCTGATAAATTCAAAGAGAAAGATTTTTATCTGTCTCAGTCTCACCCAGAGGTCATACTTTTTGCCTCTAGAACAATTCAAGTGAAGTAAAAAATCTTGTGATATACAACGGAATATTACTCAGCCATAAAAAAGATGAAATACTGCCATTTGCAATAACATAGATGGATAGTGCATTATCATGCTTAGTGAAATGAGTCAGACAGAAAAAGTCAAGAACCATATGATTTCACTCATATGTGGCATATAAAACTGAAATCAACAAATGAACAAGACAAACAAACAAGCAACAACTCACAGACACAGACAACAGTTTAGTGGTTACCAGCGGGTAAAGAGGGAGTGGGGTGGTAAATGAGGATAAAGGGGGTCAAATATATGATGATGGAAGGAGAACTAACTGGGTGGTACACACGAAATGCAATATAGTTGATGTATTATAGAAATGTACACTTGAAATCTATATAATTCTACTAATCAATACCACCCCAATAAATTTAATAAAAACAGTAAATAAAATAATTTTTAGAAAGTAAAAAATCTCCTTTCACTTTAAGTATCTCATAGTAAGATGAAACCATTGACATCGATGAAGGTGTTCTTATCATCTTTGACTTTTTCTGATAATTTGTACTTAAGTAGAAATGACTATATTCATATTCTGGCAGAGATACGAATGTAAGGAGCTCTGTTGTCTTGTCTTAGCCATGTCTCCTAAATTTATCCTGGAGCCTCGCCCAACTGTGAGACTTTAAAATAAGATGGGCACAGTGTGGTCAACATTTGGCTTCTGACATCAGATTATTTAAATTCCTCCTGAGTTCTTCTCTGTTCATAAGTCATACTGAAACTCAGTAGGATTTGGAAAGTCATGATTAGGAGTCAGTCTCTGAGTACAACTTGAGTCTAGGAGTACTTGTGCCTGAAAACTCATTGTATTAAATATTAGGTTGGTGCAAAAGTAATTGTGGTTTTTGCAATTATTTTTAACCTTTTAAACCGCAATTACTTTTGCACCAACCTAATAAAGTTTTAGAAGTGACTTGATTTGGTAGAGCCCTATTTTGAGCTCAAAATGAGGTGAAAGTATTGAATACCTGAGGCAATCCACATAATTTCTAAGCTCTTTTCCCATTTCATCAGAAGGAAGATTTACCCTCTCGTCTACATAGTTTTCCTACCCCTTGCGTATAACACCATTCCTGGCAACACCACTTTCTCTAAAACAAATTGGAAAGTCATTTGCTCCAAGATATCCCAAGGTTAGGATAACTGCTCGGTGATTCAGAGGACAAGTCTCTGGAGAAAGAGAGTGGCTGTTAGTCCTTACCTGCAAACACTCAAAGCCTCCAGGTTTGGGAGCCATAGGAGGAAGAGGGCATAGCACCAACAGTGTCTAACATTTCCTTAAGTAGCTATTTATGGCTCTGCCATGCATATGTTTCCCAAAACCTTGTTCATTCCCTTCATATTTCCTGTTGCACTGCCTGTGAATAGTAGAATCATAGCAGCTTAACTTCTCAGATTCGGAAGGATCTTATATAATGAAAGCCTTTGATGTAGTTTTTCCTGACAAGAGTAATCCAGTCAATGCCTGTCTCCATAGAGCTCAATATTCATGAGAATATATGCTTTGAAGTTATTCAGGCAGCCACAATAAAAATATCTTACTTTTTTGAGTTAACATATTTTCCCCAGGACTTAGCTATAGATCTGGGTTCTGGTGCCACATCATGTAGATCTAGTTCTTGCCCTAAGTTTTATATATGACATAGATGAAGGTAACATTCAGACATTCTAAATACCTTCACTAAAGATCCATGGAATTCGTTGTCTTAGGGATTTTTGCAATTTTTCAAGTAAGCCTGCATTGACATTTAACAGCCTTCAGCATTCCACACTACCCACCTTTTAAATTTTTCCTCTGGACGGTCCATCTCATCTTATCCATTTTTTTGGTGTTTCTTCACTGTTCATTGCCACTGCCACCTGTCAGTTTGGTGATAAGCACTAGTGTCTAGGGAGATAAACTCCTAAATTTCTTATAGTATTGAATTTTGTCTATGAGCTTATTCATAACAATGATACTGTCTAACAAGCTGGGTTATAAAATAAGAATTGATTGATATTCTTTAACTAGATAGAGAGGCCCCTGGGTCCTTTAAACATATCTAATCACTCTGCGTACTCAATTTAATATTCATAATATCAAATATTATTAAATACATGACCTTTAATTTACTTTATAAAAGTCTGATTCTCCTGAGAAGGAACAAGCAATTATTTGTTAATTAACTGAATGAAACTCATCTGTCTCTCATCTAGTACGAATTCATTTTGTATCTGGAGGAGGAATACTCTGCTGACTTATTAGATAGTAGTACGGTTTTTCAGTATATCTCTAATATTTCTCACTCTTTTTATGATCATTTTTAAGACTGTTTTTTTTTTTTTCATCCACAGGAACGAACTGACTTAAACTCAATATCCTTATGGCAAATTGTCCCTTCAAACCCCTGCTATATAATTGTAATATTATTTGGAGAGAGAGTTTGGTATTTGCAAAGACTTTTTCCTAATATATATTCTTATACACCTTGAATCTCCTGTAAATATATGCTGTTTATTTGTCTCAATAGGCACTATTGAATTTATTCATAATGAAGTCCTTCTATATGCAATTTATTATTTTTTTGTCTTTAATGATTATAAGTTAAATTACAGACTTCATCAGACTGTCCTGCATGAAGGAGATTCACTGATGTGTTGGTATGTTTTTCCAGTGGACCATTGTGAAGTCCATCCTGCTTAAAAATACAAAACTTATCTGTAATGTTTCCTGGGAGACACTGTTGCAAATAGATTTCCTAATAATACCTAGCATTTTACCACAAGAACTGTATGAGGTCTACAGGAAACTAAATTTTGTGATTGTAATAACATATACCAAAGGAAATGATGTGCTTATGCTGATTGATGAAATAAATTTTGAAGAGAAATAAATGTGTACGTGGATTTCACCTATTTCTCATGCTTCTGTATAGATAAAGGTTCTCCTTTCATTTCTCCCGTTGTCCTGTTTCTATTTTCACCCTACAACCTCTTCTCAATGAATTTATTTTCTCAATTACTTTCAAATAACAAATGGATTTCCTAAACAATGGCAATCACTTCATAAATCATTGACCAAATGGTCCGACAGTCCTGTTTTCTTGCCATGTTTTAGCTCTCATATTATGTATTTTGGGAAAACGGATAGTTCGCTATCTGATAGCACTTTGTAGTTTTTAAATATTACTTGGAGCAGATTCAAATATCTGTAACTAAGATGGTATAATTATTAGTAGTATTTTAGCTATAAGTAACTGAAACTCAACTGAAGCTAGTTTGAACAAAACAAAACAAAATAAGAAAGGTTTTTATTAGGTTGTGGAATCAAAGAGATAGTTGAATTACCCTCTTTGCCTTTGGGCCTCAGGAAAACATGGAACCAGGGACTTGATAGTTCTTTGAATTACCTTATTTATAATTCACTGTAAATGGTTATTGTAGCCTGAAATCACTCGTATACTGGGAAACATGACTATTAACAATTCTAAGTATTTCATCTTATGACCTCTATCACAATGAAAGCATAACTGTTTTCATGATTTTATTTTGAAAAATCCTAAAAAAGATTTGGACTGGCTTTATTTGTCAGAGAGTAGAGGGTTGGAGATATAATGAAAAATATCAGCTCCTATAAGGAACCACATTTTTAGAGAAGAAGGAGGGGAAATTCTCAAAAGAAGAGAGTAGGTGTTACTTCTATATGCATAGTGAAGTATAGGACAGAAAATAGAGTCCATTAAACATATGAGGTGAGACAATTAAGTTCACGAACTTGTTGCAATGAGGTTGCTAAACTTTTCTGATATCAGAGGGATTATTCATTAGGAATTTGTACCAACTGGACAAACAGTAAATGAAGTTTACTATTTGGAAGTGCTGAAAAGGCTGTGTGAAAAAGATAGATGATCTGAAATTTTCACCAACAATTCATGGCTGTTGCATCACAACAACGCACCAGCTCCCACGGCACTGTCTGTGAGGGAGTTTTTAGCCAGTAAACAAATAAATGTATTGGAACACACTCCCTATTTACCTGATGTGGTTCCTGAAGACTTCTTTCTTTACCTGAAGATAAAAGAAATATTGAAAGGAAGACATTTTGATGACATTCAGGACATCAAGGGTAATATGATGACAGCTATGATGGCTGTTCCAGAAAAAGAGTTCCAAAATTGCTTTGAAGGTTGGATTAGGTACTGACATCAGTGCATAGCTTCCCAAGGAGAGTACTTTAAAGGTGACTGTAGTGATATTCAGCAATGAGGTATGTAGCACTTTTTCTAGGATGAGTTCGCGAACTTAATTGTCATACCTCATAGACTATTTTTGTACAATACAATTTATACTGGCCTTAGAATTAGAAGATATGATTTGAATCACAGCTATACTGCTTATAAACTTTATGTCCTTGAATGAGATGTTTAAGTTTTTTACCTTCCGATTACTCATGGATAAATTTGTGATAATTCCTACCTCATGATATTATTATAAATAAAATGAGTTATGGATAGAGTCAGAGAAGCTGAGGGACTCATGTTTTGTTTCATGGACAATTGAAAATAGGACATAACTTACCTTCACACTCATAGTCGTACTCAATATTTAGTATTCAGACTGTGTTACTTGGGTATCATAGAGGATTAAAGGATTAAAAATGAGTAAAATATATACTTATCCTCTTTATAAACTTTGTCTTTTCACAATTGAATGTTGTGATAAAATAGGAAAGAAATGAGATTTGCAGGCTTCTTATATTGGACTCCCGATATGCAAAGCTGGAGACAGATTCAGATGTATGTAATTTATTAATGAATACTTTCAGGAAACAGGGAGTGAGGAAAAGCAGGGTATACAGGAGAAGGAGATAAGCATGGACATAGTTCCATCTGGAGTTTAACTTCCGAAGTTAAGAGAGTTAGTATATGTCTATGGCCTGCTTCCTTGGCACCAGGGGCCATACTATTGGTGAGGCAATTCCAATTGTGTTGAGAATTAATAACTTGAAGAAAGAGCAATGTGAGTGATGAGCAGCCAACATTCACAGGAACAAGAGGTAGGTGTACAGTTCTGTAAAGTGACCAAGCACCGTTGACACCAATAACATCTTCTATGTAGTTCCATCTCCTGGCTCACTTCTCTGCTCTGATTGAAATGTAATGAAGACACAGCCTCCACTCTTTGAGGATATTCTAACATTAGCACAGATCCCTTCCTAACTCATTAGAAAATTTCAATCAAAGAATAATATTATTTTATTCTTTGAGACATTTACACTATATAAAATGGAGTAAGGATACATGTATAGAATGCAACTATTTTTCAAAAAACACATGTAAACTTATTCCTTCAGTCCCTTAGCCCTTGTTTATAATGAAAGGAAGAAGAGAGAACTACCTCTTCCACTCAGTAAAACTAATGAGCCACTGGTAGATGTTCTGGAGATGGCACCAACATCAGAGCTAAAGATTGGCATAGTATATAAAAATTAGAAAAAAAGATGGAAGGAGGTACTGAGTATATCTGTTTCCTCTCATTTATTTATGGTTTCTCTTATCACAAACATTTTTTTCATAAGTATGTATTGCCTATAAGTATGTATAAGCTATGGTTCTTGAGAGAAAGTCATAATCATTTGATGGACAGGGGAGGAACCAATGAGACGGTTGAGATAGTAAGTAATTATAACACTGTTCAAGGAACAATTCAAACGTTTTTCAGGAAAATTTCTGAGCTTCAGTGACCAAACATATAGGTCCCTACATTTTGTGTAGATATCTGTGAGGGAGTTTATGGGTGTTACAGATTGGATTGGGTATAAATAAACCAAACTTTATTCCATTTCAAAATATAATTTTACATTTTTATAACTGTTCCTATCTGCCAGTTTTCTAACCCTAAATAAATATATGCTTGTTACATTATAGACACACCTATAAACACCTAAGTTATTATTGCAAGAATTAAGTGGCAAACAGACAGAGATATTTAGTGTACAATTTTTTTTTTTAATTGCACAAACTAGATTAGGCCAAAGACCTGGGCTCAAAGAGATACCCTAGAGCAATTTGCAGTTCTACTTTAACAATTATTTTACCAAGATATCTGATCATGGGTGGTTGATATGAAACTTCTTTGCTCCACTGCCAAAACCAGAGTTTTCATATTCTGTGTGAAGGGCTGTGATGATTAGAGATCAGGCTCCAATTCTTTGGGTAGTAAAAAGGCGAAGAATGTCACTCTGAATCCACTTGGTCTTGACACTATAGATTATAGGATTCATTACTAGAGGAAACAGAATACAGACATAGCTTATAATGAGGTGGACAATACAGAACCTCCTTCCCAAACAGATGAATCAGAGACAATCCAATCACTGTGACACAGAAAACCAGAACACAGCAGATATGGGAGACACAGGTGTTTAGGGCCTTGGTCCTCTCCTTTCTGGAGGCACTGCTTAGGACACTCTTGAGTATCAATGCATAGGAGATGAAGATAATCAGAGAATCTAGCACAAATATAAGGATTACATGCACAACTGGATACAGTCAATTGCACGTGGTGTCAGCACAGGGCCAGTTTGATGACATCCTGATGAAGGCAGAATGCATGGGAAAGGACATGGGAATGCCAACAGGAAAAAATTAGAGGGGTGAAATTGGGGAGACAACAGATAGAAATCTTCATCAGGACTCCTAGTTCATTTTCACCACTTGAGTATTAGTAAGTATAGAGGTATATCTAAGGGGCTTGTGAATGTCAAAAATTATCATAGGCCATAGCAAGAAAAATACCGGACTCCACAAAAGAAACTGAATGTATAAAGTAGGCTTGAGATAAGCAGATTTCCAATCTCCCTGTGGTGCAACCAGAGGACTCCCAGCTCCATGGGCATTGCGCTCAAGGTCAGCCCTAGGTCTGTGGCTGCCAGCATGGCCAGGAAATAGTACATAGGCTCATGACGTTTGTGCTCTTCTTTAATGAGAAGGAGGTGGGTGTCACTGCCAAAAAGGACAGAGATGTAGACAAAAAAGAATGGCATGAAAATCCAGTGGTGAGCTGCCTCCAAGTCTAGAAAACCAGTCAACAGAGAGGAAGTGGAGCTACTGTTCAGATTCATGTCAGGTTTATCTAGAAGAAATGTCCTTTTCTCTCAGTCATTGCCACTGAAATGTAGTTCTACATTCAAGGAAGCACTCCCACTATATTATCTCAGAATTTGTACTTAAAGGTAATAATGACATCAATATAAGTCATTGCTTCTCAAAACATATTCTTAGGACAACCTGTATCTTTTGTGTTCTTAACTGCATATCCCAAAGACAATCCCTACCTACTCAAATCCTTAGAGTTTCATATGGTCATATGCATTTTAACAAGCTCTCCAGGAAATTTTTGGTGCACATTACAACTTAGAAACCATTGCCAATAACTATGCAGACTTCACAGCAGAATCCGTACTTGAGGAATTTAATGGAACTCAACCCATACTCCAATATACTACTCAAAGCTCTAATTGCCTTCACAATAGTGATTCCTAACCCATGTTGTCCTTCATGTGCACAATTTCTCTGGATTATCAACAAAAGACCCAGGAGTCTAAAAGGAAAGTGTGGGAAGAGAAACTCTGCCACTACCACTGTAACTAAGGAGAAGATAGATATGAAAGAGACACTTTACTTCCCAATTCCATGGATCAGGATTGGGAAAACAATACAAACAATGTTTATATTAAGTGTTTATAAGCTTCTTCCTGGATGTAACAGAACTACTTATTACTCACTTCAATAGCCCAGAATAATTGGAATTTAAATGATCATAGAAACTTGGACTGGATTAAATGCTTAAGCTAGCCAATTGCATGGCTCATAATAGAGTTTCTCCTTCAATTTGAAAATTGTATTTTCTCTTATTTCCATGGAGTTTCTTTCTCTTTCCCCATTATTTTTCTTTGTAGACCCCACTACAGTAACTCCCCAGAACCCAATTTCCTCCTTTCAAGTTCTCCATTTGTATTTAAACCACTATCTTTCTGATCTCCTTTCTTTTATATCCAGCCATAGCCTTCTGAATCTAACCTATCCAATGCTACTGTTGCTACTTAAACAAAAAGTTTAAGCAGTGGAGGAAAGAGGTAAGTCATATAAGAATTTAAGAAGGTTTTAACATCTCTTCTGCCACTAGATCATGAGGTTCTTGCATATAGAAACCACGTTTTATTTGCCTCACTCAACACCTAGGAAAGTACCTAATATATGGTATACACACACACACACACTACATATACATATATATATATATATATATATATATATATATATATATATATCCATTATGCAATCATGCATACATAGAAGATCTGACAATTAAGTTTGAGAATTCATCTTAGAAAAAGTGCTACATACCTCATTGCTGAATATCACTATAGTCACCTTTGAAGTACTCCCCTTGGGAAGCTATGCACGGACGCCAGTGCCTAGTCCACGCTTCAAAGCAATTTTGGAACTCTTTTTCTGGAATGGCCATCAGAGCTGTCATCGTATTACCCTTGATGTTCTGAATGTCATCAAAATGTCTTCCTTTCAATATTTCCTTTATCTTCAGGTTAAAGAAAGAAGTCATCAGGAACCACATCAGGTGAATAGGGAGTGTGTTCCAATACAGTGATTTGTTTGCTGGCTAAAAACTGCCTCACAGACAGTGCCAGGTGAGCTGGTGCATTGTTGTGATAGAAGAGCTATGAATTGTGGGCGAAAAGTTCAAGTCATCTAACTTTTGCACACAGCCTTTTCAGCACTTCCAAATAGTAAACTTGGTTAACTGTCCAGTTGGTACAAATTTATAATGAATAATCCCTCTGACTTCAAAAAAGGTTAGCAACATCGTTTGACTCTTGATTTGGACTGATGGAACATTTTTGGTCGTGGCGAATTGGCTGATTTCCATTGTACACTTTGATGCTTTATTTCAGGGTCATATTGGTACACCCATGTTTCATCACCAGTGATAACATGGACCAAAACATCATCTTGTCTCTCCAAAAGGTCTTGGCAAACTTCGAGTCTCCTTTGCTTTTGTTCATTGGTGAGCTCCTTCAGGAACATTTTTGCTCACACACCTTTCTCATGCCAAGATTTTCAGTTAAGGTTTTCCTAACTGTTTCTCTATCGATGTTTACTTGGTCCGCCATGCTTCTCACAGTCAGCCAACTATTTTGATGTACAATTCAAAGAATTTTTGCAATGTTTCCATCAGTTCTGCTCGTTACTGGCTGCCCTGACCTCTCTTCATCAGTGACGCGTTCTCTCCCGTCAGAAAAATGTTTAGTAAAAAAAAAAGAAAAGAAAAACGTTTAATCCATTTTTACACTGCCGTTTTGTTCATTGCATCATCCTCATAAACTTGGACTAACATGTCCCTGATTTCACTTCCACTCTTGCCAAGTTTAACAAGAAATTTAATGTTTGTTCATTACTCTAATTCAAGCTCAGACATTCTCGCGATGGCACACAAAAACACGCAACAATAATGAATGCTACTCAGCAAGACACCGCCACATGTCCACATGAAAACAACTGTGAGACACTGATATACCAAGGTTATGAAACCGTACCAAGCTGTTTATACAGTCCTGGCAATGTAAGCACACAGTGGCAGGTACATGAGACACATGGAGAAGACATCCATCTACAAGCCAAAGAGAGAAGCCTCAGAAGAAACTAACTTTGCTGCCACCTTGATCTGAGATTTGACATGGTGGAGAAAAAAAAATCAAAAAACCTGTTAAAAGGATGATAATAAGAGGTACGAATGGGAGAAAATATTTACAAACAACCTATCCAATCTATCCAAAGGAATAGTATACGGAATATTTTAAGAACTCTCAAAGCCCCCCCAAAACAGACAATAAAGTTAGAAAATATGCAAAGACATGATTAAACATCTCACTGAAGAGAATGAACAAATGGCATATAAATACACAAAAAGACCTTACATCATTAATCATTAGGGAAATGCAAACTAAAACCACAATCAGGTATCAGAAGATATTTCAGACTAGCTTAAGTAAAAAAATAGTGATAGCACTAAATGCTGTCAAGAATACAGAGGATCTGGACCATTCATCAGTGCTGGTGGGAATGGAAAGTGGTACAGCCACTCTGGGAAATAGTTGCAGTTTCTTATAAAACTAAACATGCACTTACTTTATGGCCTAGCAATTGCACTTCTAGGCATTTTTCTCAGAGAAACAAAAACTTTTGTTTATACAAAAACCTGTACAGAAATATTTATAGCAGCTTTTTTGGTAATTGGTAATTGTCAAAACTAGAAAAAACCTAAATGTCCTTCAATCAGTGAATAGTTAAACTGTGGTACATCCAATACAATGGATTACTACTCAGCAATAAAAAAACAATAAAAAAAATAAAAATAAAAATAAAAACTATTGATATTTAGAACAACTGGATACTTCTCAAGAGAAGTTTGCTGAGTTCAAAAACAAAAAGCCAATGATTTCATGTATGTAACTTCCTTGAAATAACAAAATTTTAGATATGGAGCATAGATTTGTAGTCGCTAGAGGTTAAGGATGACAGGGAAGAGGAAAGAAGAAAGGCAGGTGTGTCTACAAAGGAGTAGAATGAGGTAGTTTTGTGGAGATAGATTAGTTTTGTATCTTGACTGTGGTGCTGTTTACATTAAGTTACACATATGATAAAACTATACACACATATACACAAATGTGTGAATGAAAACCTGGTGAAATTTGAATAATCTCTGTGTATTGTACCAATGTTAATTCACCTATTTGGATACTGTCCCATAGTTATGCAAGACATTAGCACTGGCAAAAATTGGGTGAAAAGTCCACAGGATCTCCCTATATATATTTTGTGACTTCTTAAGAATTTATAACTATTTCAAAATAAAAATACTCACCCTTAAAATATAAAGTGGTTTTTGTTTACTTGTTTAAATACATAAATTGTAATAAAACTCTAAGTATATGCTCCTGTGAAACTTAAGAGGACCACATGTGTTGAGAGCTAGTGAAGTCCTGGAGATATTCTATTAATATCTGGATAATATGCTTCAATTGTCCAAAGGGCTGTGAATGTTGGGAATCATAATTAGATTAAGAGATATATGTGTGAAAAGTCTTGGAAATTGTCCTCCAAATATAGGATAGCAACAAGAAAACTGTTGTAGACATGGAAATGTACAGGCCAGAATCCTCGTCAAGGAAGGACTTTCTATCCAGCTCTGGGAGTGTAAATCTCAGTTTATATACGATGTCTCTCAGCTGCAGAGCGCCACTTTGGCCAAGGTCATGATCTTCCTTCTTAGGTGACTAAATGAAGAGAGTTTTAAAAGCCTGGCCATTTCAACCCCAGCATGGGGTAATGCCATTGAGTGTACCTTCTCCAGAGATTTCTGCTAGGTTGGATAAGGCTTGGTCAGCTTTTACTTCGGTTTGGTTTCTTCCTCTGCCAAATCCTGCTTCCTTCTTTTTTTCAAATGTGTTAACCGTTAATAAACACCTTTCACCCAAAACTCTGTCCCAGCGTCTGCTTCTAGGAAGCCCAACCTCTGATAGGAACATAGTCAGTTATCAGGTGGCTTGGCCATCCATGAAAGTATAAATTTCCTTCCCTAATAAGAATATAAATGTTCTGGATAGAGAGCTACTGTAGGGAATAAAATCTGTCATTCCATAGGTAATGTCATGATGGTTTCTGCTAACAAGATAACATTGTAACTATGTGCAAAGGGGCAAGAGGGTGCATCCAACTGTGATTATAACCTCCAGGGTCCTTCTTGGATCAGGAAAGAATGTAGGCTAATCAACGGCACAAAATTAATCTAGACAAAAAAATGATTCCTGATTTCATCCTCACACCATAGACAAAATTCAATTTGTGGTGAAGTTACTAAAGTTTAAAGCTATTGTAAGATAACAGAGGGAGTTTTCCTCATTGATTTTGGATTTAAGATTTCTTAAATATTTCACAAGAACGAGAATCATAAATAAGCCTGCATTAAAATAACTTATTTCTGTGAAAAATTAAGAAAATTAAAAAGGCAGCTATGGAGCAGTAAAGATATTTGTCATACATATATCTGACCTAAGAGTCACATCAATAATTTATAAATAACACCCGAAAAATCGATAAGCAAATGACAGACAACCTACTTTTTTTTTTTTCAAATGGGCAAAAAACTGGAACAGGTACCGTACTTCACAAATGAGGCAAGTAACCAATAAAGATATGAAAATATGTGCAACATTATTAGTCACCAGGGAAATGCAATTCAAAAACCACAAGCTACCACTACACACTCAGTAGAACAGCTTTTTTAAAACACTGAAAATATGTAGTGTTGTTAAGTATGTGAACCAAGTGAAACTCATGAACTCCTAGTAAAATGTAAAATTATATGATCACTTTAGGAAATATTTAACAGCATCTACTATAAATGAACATACGTTTTCCAAGGAATTGTATTCTTATTTGGCCTAACAGAAATTCATCCTTATGTGCACAAAACAATCAAACAAATAATGTACCCAAATGATCAGAGCAACACTATTTGACATAGCTGCAAATATTAACTCTTGAGAGTAGAAAAGTAACCGTGGGTGGGGTATAGTCATACAATGGAGTTCTGTATAGAAATGAAAATGAACCAATTCTACTACATGCAAACACATGAATATTTCTCAAGAACTTAATAATGGAGATAGATGCCAGACACAAAAGAACACATAGCGTATAATTCCACTTTATAAAGGTCACAACTAGGTAAAACCAATCTAAGAGATGGACTGGATAGGGACACGAAGGGGCTTTTGCTGGGTTGGTAAATTTCTATGTTGTACAATGGTCAACTTACTTTGCAACAAATTCAATGAGCCAGACCTTTTTGATTCGTTCACATTCTTTTATATAAATTAACTTTAATAAAATTTTCACTAAAAGAAAATGTTCATTAAAGCCAATCCTAATTGTGAATTTAGGTTTATCTGCAATACATTTTCTCAATCCTGTTTTCTTCCTCATTGTATTAATAATGAATTAAATAAAATTAATTCAATTTAATATAATTGGTAATTAAATTGAATCTCATCATTTTCTTAATGAAATAAAGGAATATACCAGTGTGTTTATCTATAGATCCTCTATACATACATCTATGTCTAAAATCTAATGCAGTAGATTTTAAAAAACTTTTTGCTAAGTAGAATGGTGTTCTTGAGTTAGTGGTTTTAATCTGGAATTAAAAAGTACTCTCTGTCAATCAGAGACACATCATTGAATTCATCTACCTCCAGTAGTAGAAATTGGAAACTATTACATTGATTCTACAGTTTAACCATTTAGCTATCTATGTGGCATAAATTGTGAAAGATTGAGTCTATTTCTCAAATACTTCAATATTCAGTGGGGAAAGATAGTCCAAATTACAAATAATTAAAATAAATGTGATTGATTATAACAGAGGTAATAATAGCTGACATTAACTGACTGCTTACTAACAGTTACTGTTTTAAGTACTTTATGTTTAAAACTCACAACAACTTTATGCAATTATAATTATTACCTGCATTTTAGAGATACGGAACAGTGAGGACACACAACTTTCCAAAGTGGCACAGCAAAAGCCAGAGTCATAATGTAAACCAAAGCCTCAACTTCCAACCTTCATGCTCTTAATCACATGTACATATACTGAATGGTCATTTTTCTGAGAAGAGAGACTAAGACCCTTGGTTTCCAGACAATTGGCATTATGATTCCTGTCCTCCATATTTTACTCATAACTTGATTAAAAATGACTCCCATCCATGAACAAACTGATGGTTGTCAGTACGAGAGCGGTTGGGGGCTGGATGAAAAAGGTGAAGGGATTAAGAAATGCAAATTGGCAGTTCCAAATAGTCATGGGGATGTAAAGTACAGCATAGGGAATATAGTCAATAATATTGTAATAACTATGTATGGTGTTAAGGGAATACTAGACTTATCAGTGGGATCACTTCATAAGTTGTATGAATGTCTAACCATTATGCTGTACACATGAAATATAATATAATATTGAATGTCAAGTGTAATTGAAAAATAAAAATAAAAATATATGGACACATGTGCCACTGTGGAGGGAGAAAGACTCCCATCTTGTCCTCCCTTCTTATGCAGAACATGGAGATGGGAATTGTAGAGAGAGGGGTAAGGAGAAATATGGGACTGTAAAGGGGAACCTCCCTTTCCATGAGACAGGGTTCTGGGCTCCCATTGGCTGTAGCCAGACATCAAAACTGGGGATAAGAGAGTGGGTAGGAGCTTTTGCTTTACCAAAACTAGTGCCTTGCTCTCCTATAATTTGCACACATTCCTCATCATAGGGACAGGAACTGGGAGTTCACATAGACAGCTGGGGACAAGTGATCCCTCAAGAAGTCTGTGTAGGTCCACATACCTAACTAGTCTGTTTCCTTCCATGTGCTAGTAGATATAAATAAGGAATCACTCTCCCAGCAACAGGGCTGAAATAAAAGCTAAGACACAGACACACACCTTAGGGACTGCTATTCAAAGCCCCAGATCGCCAAAGCTGGAGGTGCAAATAAGGATAAAAAAAGATAGCAGCAGAGAGGCATAAAGAGAGGGAGGGAGGATGGGGGTGGGGGATGGGCAATGAGTGGCCTAAATCAGGACTGGACCCTGGAGAGTAGCTTCTAAAATAAATGTTCCTACTGGCCAGGATTTCGTGCAGATTATGAAAGGAATGGTGTCATGACTAAATCCTTGATAAGGCTAAGGATTCCAGACTCATGACTATGGAACTGATAAATTGGAGAGAACCAAAATTCAGGTCAGTGAGGGCATCTAATGACTTTTTTCTCTGATGTCTCACTACAGGCACCAGGATAGAAAGGGCAGGAAGTAGGGATCTGTTTTCCCAGCAAGATAAAAGTAATAGTATTATCTGTCAAGAGTATGTAAAGAATACACATGGGTCCTTAAGACTTTCCAACATCTTTAAAACCTGGTTTCTTTAAGGATTACTTCCTCAGATGTATAAAGCAAGGACACAGTGGATTCTGGAACACAGGAAGCAAAGAAGAGTTATGGAAGCAAACCAGATGGTGGGTGTAGACTCAGGGATGAATTATGGGTTTCTACTTCTTGCTCTCCTCATGTCTGAACTTGCAACTTCTTCTGCCCCCATTCTAACCCTGTGATTTCCTGCATGAACTTCTCCCCTAGAAGTCCAGATAAGTGCCAAGGACAGAATCTGTGAGGAGGGGTAGCTCTGTAATCATCAGAGTTTCAGACACTTTCTGGAGAGAAGTCACTATCTGACCATCATCCAAACTGATAAGCCAAGTCAAAATGGTTCTTGGATGGAGTGTGGGCTCTGTGTGCCTTTAGATCACTAGCAGTGATTTACTTAGTTGTGCTGCATTAGCACCTGGAAAAGTACACAGAGTGTAATAGGCATTCAGTTCCCCCATGAATTGGAAATAGGGTACAGTTTTCCTTTCATATCCCTAGTAACACCCCTCAGGACATTTCCAAGTGCCGAGGATACACAGCTATGTATTCAGAGTCATTTGGTAGGGTATAGCCATTAATCTATGGGCTTTGATGATTTGAGAACCTGCTCGAAAGCAGGCATGTAAGATGGTCAAAAAACAACGTGAATGTGTAGGCAAATCAATCATTCAGTGGCTGAGAAAGAACACGAATTATGTGCTAGGCATTATGCCAAGAATTAGGTATCGAGAATGGAGCCATGGGAAGCCCTACAGATAGAATAAACAAAAGAATGGACTGCAAATTTGAACTATCCAGAAAAGAATGATAAGGGACAAAGATTAGGAGATAAAACAAACAAACAAAACAGGGAGAGATGGATTAAGTATTTGAGATAGAAGAGGAAATGTCAGGAAAAATAAAGGAAATGAGCCCAAGGGAAGGTGAGGGAATGCGTAAAAGGTAAAAGTCTAAGCAGGATGTCTGGGTATCTGCATGGAGCCCACAGTTTATGTGGCAGACTTTGAGACTTTGGGAATTAGCTTAACATCAATGAAAAAACAAGTCCACTCTTAAACAGAGACACTAGGAGATGTTGGGAGGGTGCAGGGAGGAAAAGCCTAAGATTTTTAACCCCTCCAGAACTCACAGTTAATCTCATGTATCAATCAAATAAAAATACTCAGTTTTTTAGTACAAAAACAGAAAAGAGTAGCAGCAACCCTGGTTGTAATCCTAAATACTACGAAGATTTCACCCATTCCTGGAGTCTTTCTAATCCACAGTGCATGAAAAGGACTCTGTCATTTGCTTAATATATCTATCACCTTGGACATATAAACAATATGACTCTATAAAGTGGAGAAAATAGGCTTTTATAAGGATTCTATGAAATGAAGAAAGAAAGAAAGAGAGAGAGAGAGAGAGAGAGAGAGAGAGAGAGAGAGAGAGAGAGAGAGAAAGAAAGAAAGAAAGAAAGAAGGGAGGGAGGGAGGGAGGGAGGGAGGGAGGGAGGAAGGAAAATGAGGCACACCTAATGTCCTTGTGTCCTGACACATAATGGAAACTTAACAATTATTTGTTTCTTGCATTTGCTTTTCAACTGTCTTCCCTGTCTAGTGCGCCCAACCCCACTCCTGCCTCTTTAACCTGAATAAGCTGAGTATTTACTGAGAGTTTTACTTACAGGCAGGAGTCAGCTTTTCCTCCTCTTTTCAACCTTGTGAAGGCAGATTTGCTTTTCCCTCAACCTGCACCAGTTCCAGTGCTGCAGGCTTGATGTCATCTGTAGTGATGACATCAAGTCCCTACACTCACTCACCGCTCTCCTTTCCTTTCCCTTTCTGCTTAGACACATCTTTTATCCACTGGTCAGATGAACTCTAGTTTAATACTTTCGGTTACAGTCAAAACTAGGCTCCTCAAAACCCCATCATCTTTTATCTGTTCCCCATGTTTCTTAAGAAAATTTGACACATCTCAGGATCAATGACTAAAACTGGTGTATATGCACCAGATAGAGAGGGAGGAGGCTCTTCTTAGTTTAACAAAAACAAAAAAAAGGAAAAACCCTCAAAAGTGAAGAGTAATTTATCCCTGGCAAAGCACTTCTCCATTTACAACTCCAATCCATTCTCACACCCTGTGTCAAGAGCACGACTGAGCAGAAATTACTAGTACCATTTAAATATAATGAAACCAAAGCCCAAGATTAAATGACTTGTTCAATATCATTATTGTTACAAAGCTGCAGAGCTGGAACTTGAAACAAAATCTTCTGAAGGTAAAAGCCCAGTAATGTTGCAAATATTTTTTCATGGGCAAAAAAGGGATCTTGGAATTACTAAATTCATACCAAGTTTTTTTATTTATTTATTTTTTGGTTTCAGGTGTACAAAACAATGTAATAGTTAAACATTTTATCATTTATACCCCTCACAAAGTGATAACCCCCCTCCCCCAATCTACTGCCTCTGACATCGCATACAGCCCTTACATTTCCACTGTCTCTATTCCTAATGATATACTCCACTTCTTTTGTGTGTGTGTGTGTGTGTGTGTGTGTGTGTGTGTGTGTGTATAATTGTAGTTGACATTCATTATTATTCAGCTTCAGCTTTAGGAGTACAGTGCAGTGATCAGGCATCTACACCATCCCTGAAGTGGTCTCCCGAATAAGACAAGTGTCCATCGGATACCCTATAAAATCTTCACAACATGATTGATTATATTCCCCAAACTGACTTTCATATTCCCATGGCAATCTTGTGGTTACCAACTGTGCTTTCTAATCCCCTCACCTTCTCCCTCATCCCCACCGCCCTCCCATCTAGCAACCTTCAGTATTTTTCAAAGCGTGTGAGATGTACAGTCCATACCAACTATAATAGAAGGTGATCCCACATTCTCTGGTTGATGCCAGAGGCACAAATGAATGTTTTGTTTTTTTCCCACAGAAATTGGCTAGTTGCACCAGATGACACCTTAAAATTCAAATACAGTACAGAGCCTTCCCACTTTTGTTAAATTTCATAAGATTCCATAGCTTTAAAAAGCCATTTTCCTTGAACTTGCCTAAATAACTGATTTCTATTTTTGCATCTCTAAATAGGTGGTATGCCAAGAGTAATTCGTCTTGTTAACAAATAGTGCTTTCAAATGCTTCTATAAAATCCACACTTAATGGCTGATTTTTGTATCTATATTATGAAATTTTGAATTACTTGAGACATAGCATATCAATAACTAAGGTATTATGATTCAAGGCAACATGGATATGTATTTTAGAGATAAACACATATAAGTAACTCATATCATTTTTTTTCAGTCTCACAAAAGCCTCTAGAACTTTATCAATCGAATTTTCCTTCCAGATATATTTAGTGTTTGTCATTCCCTCAAATCAACAAAGCCTATTTTCTTTTATTTATTTTCTTGTTTACGTATTTTTGTTTGTTTTGCCTTAGGATGTTAATACTTGTTCCTTCAACACAGCTCAGGACCAATTTTCTACTGATCTTCTAGGTTTCATATATTGTGGGAAACCTGTACATCCACCCTTGATACTATCAGTCAGGATAAGGAGCACCATAAAAAGCATCCTATAAGTTACAACGCTATAGCTATTATGACACTATTCAAATATAGTGATTTCTTTTTTGGTATTGTGTTTTTTCTTGGTTATGTAATTTATAAGATATCAACAGGGTCTATTTCGCATACATTGTTGTATCCCAGTATATTGTTCAGTAAACTATGTATCAATCCTGAATAATATGTAGAGTCCTCCTTTATACATTTTATTTTCCCATATCTAGGAACTTCTAGGGAATGACTCAATTACCATCCATGCTGTTCCTGGAAGTCAAGACTGATAAACATCATATGAACAGGTAGTACACTCACAGGGCAACTTCTAAAGAACTAGAGCTTCTATTGTGTTACCTGAGGGGAATATTTTCCTCTTTGCAAACTCTGCAATGTGGCTCAACACAACTGTTTCTCCATTTCTGCTTACTGGCTTTCCAGGCATGGAGAAGGTACATCACTGGATCTCCATTGCATTATTAGTGGTTTACATCTCCATACTTCTTGGTAATGGCACTCTTCTCTTTCTCATCAGGGGTGATCATAACCTCCATGAGCCCATGTACTATTTCTTAGCTATGTTGGCATCTACAGACCTTGGAGTGACATTGACCACGATGCCCACAGTTCTGGGTGTCCTGTGGTTAAATCAAAGAGAGATTGGCCATGGGGTCTGCTTCTCTCAGGCCTACTTTATCCATACTCTTTCTATTGTGGAGTCTGGTGTTTTGCTTGCCATGGCCTATGACCGTTTTGTTGCCATCTGCAACCCCTTGAGATATACTTCCATCCTGACCAACACCAAGGTAATGAAGATTGGGATGGGGGTATTAACAAGGGCTGGTCTGTCAATTATGCCAATAATTATTCGCCTTCACTGGTTTCCCTATTGTCGATCCCATGTACTTTCCCATGCTTTCTGTCTACACCAAGATATCATCAAGTTAGCCTGTGCTGACATCACCTTCAATCGTCTCTATCCAGTTGTGGTTGTATTTGCAATGGTCTTGTTGGACTTTTTGATCATATCTTTTTCCTACATTTTGATCCTCAAGACTGTCATGGGAATTGCTTCTGGAGAAGAAAGGGCCAAGGCCCTCAACACATGTATCTCCCATATCTGCTGTATCCTGGTCTTCTATGTCACTGTAGTTGGTCTGACATTTATCCATAGGTTTGGAAAACATGCTCCTCATGTTGTCCACATCACAATGAGCTATGTATACTTCCTTTTTCCCCCTTTTATGAACCCTGTTATCTACAGCATTAAAACCAAGCAGATCCAGAGTGGAATAATTCGCTTATTCTCAGTGCGTCATAGTAGAGCATAACTTTGACTTATTGCTCTTCGAGGAATAACTCAGGGAACCTGGACAAGCTGACAGGAGCAACTAGAGAAAGGCATTTCAATAGAAACCAGCCTCTCTGATATTTAGAACATCCTGTTACCCTGCCTATTTATTGCTGAATTGTATATGATATAACATGCATACAACACTTAGCATATAGCTCAAGTTTCCAACTCATTTACTATTTTCCCAACTAATTCACCCTGTTTGGTGAGTCTATGGCACCTGATATATTATTCTTGGATCTAAGGTATGGGTCACCAGTGTTTTAGTCAAGTCTCATTGTTTTCCTATATGTTCTGCATGTATTGGTTTTGATATAGCAATTACATTCTTGACCTCAGATATTCATCTAGCTTCTTCACTGATACGGAGTTAGTTGCTATCTAGAGAATTGCACTAAGTGAAGCAATGAGACTTACCGTGTCCTCAGTTCAATATGCCAACTCTAGGAAAAGTATACCTAAGTCTGTTCACTTAAATTTTTGATAAACATTTATTAAATATTATTAATAATATATATGTAAATAATACAACAACAGAGATATAATTATATAATAATAAACAGACATATATTTTCTCATCCAGATGGCTATTGTCTGGATGAGTTAGTCCCAGACACTGATGAACAGAGATAGGTATGTTCAGATAGTAAAATGATATTATGGTTCCTGATTAGAAGTACATTGTAGGTGAGGCTAGATGGGTGTTCCTGAAATTTGCAAAATACCAGAGTTGAGAAAGAATTGGTCATGTGTGCGAGTGGGGAGAAAAGGATAGGATGGCGGCAATGCTTCTGACTAGAAGGAAAAAAGGATCTTTTCTTGCTCCAAGTATCTATCAAAGTTGATTTTGTTCATGGTCGAGGCATGGCAGAAAAAGTTCATTGTTCTACAGCCAGCCAAAGAGCCAGTACCCATGACTCAAGTGACAAATTTTAAAGTGAATCAAAAAGACATTCTCATGAACAGAAGATAGAATATGAAATGTAAGGATTACACAAGAGGTGATCCAGTGACTACTCACTTCCTTTCGTATAGATGGACCCTGTCTCTGGGCTCTGTCACACTGGCATTCAAAGTAGTCTCTGACTTTTGCACCCACTCTTGGTCACAGGAAGGTGAAAATTGCCCAGAATTCCCTGGATTTATGAGTAACATGGAGAAAACATGAAACCAGATCTTTAGCAGCTTCCAGGATAGTAAATGATGTTTACCAGATCAGTTCAAGAGACTGTTTGTTCAAATGAGAAACAGAAACTCATAGACACAGACAATAGTTTAGTGGTTACCAGAGGGTAAGGGGGGTGGGGGGTGGGAGATGAGGGTAAGGCGGATCAAATATACGGTGATGGAAGGAGAACTGACTCTGGGTGGTGAACACACAATGGGATTTATAAATGATGTAATACAGAATTGTACACCTGAAATCTATGTAATTTTACTAACAATTGTCACCCCAATAAATTTAATTTAAATTTTTAAAGATACACACACACACCAAAAAATACCACTATGTGTGTGTGTGTGTGAATGAGCTGTTAAAATACCTTCAGTAGTCTTTCCTACCCTGTCAGTCCAAGATTCTAATGTTATTCCTGTGCTGGCCCACACAGTGCTCAGTTTAAAACATACTCAGTTTAGGAGGTAGATTTCTCTTCCCCTCTGATGCCTTCCTCTGCTGCCCAGGAAAGCCTCCTGAAAATCTTTTTATGTTCCAGAACAGTGTTGCTGTATTCAGAGGTGTGTCTAAGCCAGAAAGAAGTCCCAGTAGATCAGGTAGGTGGTCTTTACAAATTGTGAGTCAAGAGATTGTAGATATCACCATGACAGAGTATTTTCATGAGCCTTAAAGTTTGCATACAAATCCACCAACCTTGGTTCTTGCCTTATTCTGTGCTTTGCATGTAATCTTTTCAGTTGCTTTCTTAGTCCTTTTAAAGCCCAGAACAGATAAAACCAGTGTGGGTCCAAGCTCCATTCTTTTTAGTTTAGTTTTCCAATCACTTGCTCCAGGTTCTGGTCATTGCCACTTCTCAGCCTTTCTTTAGGCCTCAATTATTCATATATCTGTATTTATTTTTCAGGTATTTTAGCTGTTTTTATATACTGCGTTATTTGCCTTATATCTATACATTTACTAGTAATACCTCCGTTCACCTATTCCTGACATTGGTCCATATCTATGCTGAGATCGTCTACATGTGCCTATCTCCCCAGCAGCTTTCTAGGGTCAGGCATGTTCACACAAAGACAAGGCAGCTGTTTCTCTCTTAGCCGATCCACCATAAACTACAATTCACAAGGATAATTTTCCATCAACCTTGAACTTCTGTCTAATGGAGACAATAACCCAGTTAATAGTGGCAGTTTCCTAATGGCAGTCATCTGTCAATTTTTGGACATGAGACCTTTGGACACCTGTATTTTGAGCTTTGTTTTCTTCTTCCCTTTCCTCAGCGTCCAGAGCCTTTTTTCACTATAATATTATCTCACTAATCTGTTTCTAATTTTCAAGGTAGCACTGATCCCATGGGATAAGATTTCAACATGAAGAACTCTAATAGCTCTTTGGAGTTCTTACCTACAGCGTTCATTCTGGTTGGCATCCCAGGGCTGGAGGCAGAGCACATATGGATGTCCATCCCCTTCATCCTGATGTACATTATTATCTTCCTTGGGAATGGCACCATTCTTCATGTCATCAGAAGAGACGTTGCCCTACACCAGCCCATGTACCTCTTTCTTGCCATGTTGGCACTGGTTGAGGTGGGTGTCTCTGCATCCACACTACCTACAGTGCTAGGCATCTTCCTTTTTGGCACGACTGAAATTAGTTTTGATGCATGTCTTCTCCAGATGTTCTCTATTCATTCTTTCTCTATTATGGAGTCAGCTGTATTGCTGGCCATGTCCATGGACCGATTTGTGGCCATCTACAGCCCACTGCACTATGCAGCCATCCTAACCCTGCCCCGCATCTTTGGCACAGGAGCTGTAATTGGGCTGAAAAGCATGATGCTCATGGCCCCATTGCCCATGCTCTTACGGCGCCTGCCTTTCTGTGGCCATAATACCCTCTCCCATTCCTATTGCCTCCACCCCAACCTTATCCATCTACCTTGTGGGGACATTTCTATCAACAACATCTATGGGCTTTTCATTGTTACCTCCACTTTTGGGCTGGATTCACTACTCATTGTGGTCTCCTATGGGCTCATACTCCACACTGTACTGAATATTGCCACTGGGAGGGCGAGAAGGTGCTCAACACATGTGGCTCACATGTCTGTGCTGTGCTTGCTTACTACGTGCCCATGATTGGCTTGTCAATGGTGCACCGCTTTGGACACCATGTGTCCCCTTTACTGCATGCTATGATGGCCAATGCTTACTTGTTCTTCCCACCCATTGTCAACCCCATTGTGTACAGCATTAAGACTAAGGAAATCCGTGGCATTGTCCAAATGGTATCAAAGAAGAGATCCAGAGTTTAGACAAAGGACACAGTAGAAAGAGACTTTTCTTTCTATATCACAAGTGGTCCTAGTTTGCACGTTATGCAAATAGTGTTACCTTAAAATATGATGTCTAACAAGAGGTTCTTCATATCTGGCAGTGAACTGGAGTGGGAGTGCAAGTGGGGTTGGATTATGTGTGACAGAACAGTATAAAGAATTTATGTTATTTTAAAACATTTTGTGTAACATGAGGTTTTCCATTACCTTGCATAGCTAGAGCAGGACTGCAAGAAAGATTGTTTATGAAAACATCTCTCCCCATAAGGAAAATGTAGTCAGGAGTTGTAAGGCGTCCTGGTAAATCTATTGATCCCTTTGTCCTAGAAAAAGAGGAAGTGAAATATGTTACATTCTCTTGAGTTGTTTATATGAGTTCAATAGCGAAAGGATACACTAACTAGCTCAAAAGGGGTTTCCAGGACTGGGTCTGATGTGGAATTCACCCAACCTCACCCAGGCTTCAAGCTAGGAGTCTCAAAAATTACAAGTCTTGCTCATTATGCAAAATTCTGAAGTTCTTACATCCAGGATGTAGAATCTTTCAAAAAGGCAAGCATTCCTTTGTGAACATTAACAGTAACATTTTTTTTCTGATTGGATAGTCCTTTGCAGACATTAGAAGTAATGTAAAAATTTTACATTTATATTTTCAAAGAAAGGAACCAAAGTGTTTAAGATGCAAATGTATACTAGGTACTTTTATTATTTCAATCACTCCCCACAACAACCCTATGAATTAGGATTAATGCAATTATTTTTTCAGATGAAAAGCTGGTGCTCAACTTGCTCAAACCTACATATCCAAGAGCTGGCATTGGGATTCAGTTGGGTCAAACTCCAGAATCTCAGCTATTAACCCCTTTACTATACTATCAACTGAGCAAGAACTGCAACAACCTGGAACCTTCTTATTGGTCAACGAAGTAGCATTAATTGAGCACCCTCAATGGGTCAGGTGCATATCTAGGCCCTAGAGATAAAGTGGTGACCAAAAAAACAAGGTCCCTCCCTTCCCTCATGAAGCTTAGAAATATTTTTTTCTACCTCTGCAGACCTTCATTTTCTACTTCCTGAAGTGATGTCTAGAATCAGTTTTTTGGGGTTTTTTAAAAGATTTTATTGGAGAAGGGGAACAGGACTTTATTGGGGAACAATGTGTACTTCCAGGACTTTTTTCCAAGTCAAGTTGTTGTCCTTTCAGTCTTAGTTGTGGAGGGACCAGCTCAGCTCCAGGTCCAGTTGCTGTTTCTAGTTGCAGAGGGCACAGCCCACCATCCCTTGGGGGAGTCGAGGAATCGAACTCACAACCTTGTGGTTGAGAGCCCACTGGCCAATGTGGGAATCAAACCAGCAGCCTTCAGAGTTAGGAGCATGGAGCTCTAACCGTCTGAGCCACCGGGCAGGCCCTAGAATCAGTTTTAAATAGACCTTATAACACTCCAAAACACAAATAAAGTTTTGAATATAAATTTTAAATTAAAAATATTTTTTCGCATTGTACATTGTAGAAATGCCAAAAATGGCCAAAGATTTTTTTGTTAAGGTTAATTCTGTGTCTCTACTCCAGGTTTCCAGGTAATCTGTTTGCACAGATTCTTACTTAGGGGTCTTCAATTGCCTACAACGATACCCTAGATTCATAGCCCTCTGATGGATGACAGAACTCTGCAGGGAACTAAGACTGAGAAATATCAAATGAAACCAAGCAGGTAACTACACAGGAAGAGCCATCCCACAGATGACCAGAGAAATTAGAATGGCAATTCCCTGGGAGGAGAAGAGGGGTTATCTTTAGAATATCTGCAGAAAGACATCCTATAGCAAGAGAAGTACAGGAAAGAATGATGAAACCAGGTTGTCAGGTGCCTTGACATAAAATGAAAATCTCTCACTGTTCCCTTCTCCCTCTCTTCTTCTCCTGGTATACTCATTATTCTTATATTGCTCTTTCTGATGGAGTCAGATAGTTCTTATAGAGTTCTTTCATTTATTTTAACCTTCAAGTCTCTCTCTTCTTCCATCTGCATCATTTCTAGATTTCTATCTTTGATATTACTAATTCTTTCCTCCATCTGGTCAGCTCTATTTCCTAAGCTCACTATTCAAATTGGAAAACAACACCTCTGATAAGAGGCTAACATATCTAAAATATATAAAGAACTCATACAACTTCAACAACAAACAAACAAACGATTAAAAAATGGGCAGAGGACCTGAACAGATACTTCCCCCAAGAAGACATACAAATGGCTAACAGATATAAGAAAAGATGCTCAACTTCACTAGCTATGACGTGAGATACCATCTAACACCTGTTAGAATAGCTGTTATCAACAAGACAAGGAATAACAAGTGTTGGAGAAGATGTGGAGAAAAGGAACCCTCATATACTGCTGGTGGAATGTAAATTGGTACAGCCCTTATGGAAAACAGTATGAAGTTTCCCCAAATGCTTAAGAATACAATTACCATATAACACAGCAATCCCTCTTCTGGGTATCTACCAAAAAATCTGAAAACATTTAGAGATAAAGACACGTGGGCTCCAATGTTCATTGCGGCTTTGTTTACGTGTGGCCAAGACATGGAAATAAGCAAAGTTAGATGATTGGCAAAAGAAGATGTAGAACATAAATACAATAGAATATTAACTCTAGTATTCCATATAAACTCTAGTAATTTAAAATTTAGACCTTTAAAAACTACTTTGATCCTTTATTTCCTCAATAAGACAAAATGATGTCATTATATTCAGATAGGCATGAAGCTAAACTATAAATTAAAACACTTGAGAAAAATAGATGAAATATTCTAAGCATTTCCACATTCATCAAGAAATATTTGTTTCAGATCAATGCTCCTGCCAAGGACAATTAGACAGTTAGAAAAATATTTTGTAAATGACTTCAGAGAGCACCCAATGCAATGAGGATGGAAAGGCTAAGATTGCAACAAGGGAAGCATAGAGAAAGGAACTTGATATTTTGTACCATTTTCCCACTTAAAAAAATTGTCAATTCAAAAGTAATAGCTGATAAAATGAGAGGAGCTTACAGCAGTCTTAAACGACTGGAGTGCAGAGGCACAAAAATTAAAACACAAGGATCCTCATGGACCGGACGGACTGGTAAATTTCCAAGCATTTATTTAGATTCCAAAAAATTTACATAGTGAACTGAAGGAATATTATAAATACACTTGCCTAATATAGGTTATTTTTAATAAACTCACTACCTAATTTTACAACTCTGTGTGTAAGAATTAGGGTGACAAATCATCTCAGTTTTTTCCAGGACTTTTCTAGCTTTATCTCAAAAAGTACCATATCCTTGGAAACCCCCTCAGCCACAAATTGAGATGGTTGGTCACTCTAATTAGAAGTAAACTTAAATACTCTCAGCAGGAAGACGTTAACCAGCATCACAAATTATTCATGTAATTTTTCATTATGCTTATTAAAATATAACCAGAAATGCAAACTACAAAAATTGAAAAAAATCAGGAGAAAAATAGAAATCAGGCAAAAGGATTAGATCCACAGAGGTTTCAGCTATTGCAGTTAGCATACCCAGACATTAAAATAATTTCAATTAATATTGCCTAGAACTCAAATTTCAAGGTGTAGAATTTAAGCAATAAGTTGAAACTATTAAAAATAAAATGGAAATCCTAGAACTGAAAAATAACTGAAATTAAAGGCACAATGGATGGGTTTAATCATATTTGACACAACTGAAGAAAGAATCAAGGTATTGGAAAATAATTTAGAGTATAACCAGACTATATATGTGAAAGGACAAAGCATAATGGGAAAAAAAGAAAGAAAAGAAAAAGAAAAAATTATTCAAAGACATATGGTATTTGCTGGACAGTTCAGTTGCACATGTAATTGGAGCCCCAGAAGGACAGTGTCTTGGGAAAAAAGCAATATTTGAGTATAATGATATAAATATTTTCCAAAATTGACATAAACATAAGTCAAAGATTCAAGAAACACCATGGACTACTACATACAGTCTAAATTTCATTAAATTTACATTTTAATGTAAATACTATTGACAATGTTAGACATTCACACAGTCACACAGTTGGATCTCCTATTTGAATGCATGTATGTTGAAAATACTCACTTTAAGTCTCTATTTCAGTCATTCTGGTGTCTCTCCCCAAAGTCAACAAATATTTTCATTTTATTGCATTTCTTTTTAGGAAAGCATTTATATATAAACAAGAAATTACATGCATTTATACTTTTTCCCAGTGAAATTTATGTATTGTTCTCTACTTGATTTTTAATATACACATATGTCTTTAAGATAATTCCTAACCAGTACATGAAAAGCATCATCATTTGTTTTCACGTCTACATAATATCTCACTGTGTCAATCCTGGTACATTGTAGGTTACCAGGATTTATTTACCAGTTCACGGTTGATGAATATCTAGTTTACTTCCATTTTTTTGTGTTCTTATAAATAATATTGTAGTGAATCATCTTGTATACATGTCAATTTACATGGATATAAATGCATTTGTAAACAAAATTTTTAAAAGTGGAATTGCTGAGTAAATAATTTTGTTTATAATATTTATAGGTACACTATTATTATTTCCCTTTTATAAGTCATACCTATTAACTGTCCAATCAGCAATTGTGAAAGTGCTTTTTTCATCATACCTTTCCTAACTTATCTGTTTTAACATTTTTGAATTTTTGTAATATGATGAATAAAAACTATGTCAATTTGATTTCAATTACTTTCTACTTTAAGTGAGAGTGAACAGCCTTTCATATGATCAGGGAATATTTATACCTCCATTTCTTTGAAATTTGTTTATCTCCTAAATCCATTTCCTGTTATGTCAGAGGTCAGCAAACTTTTTTCCTGCAAAAGGCAAAATAATAAATATTTCAGGCTTTGTGTGCCATGCAGCTTCCTTCAAAACTACTCAGTTGTGCTATTGTAGTGTGAAGGTAGCCATACACAACACATAAATAAATGAGCATGAGTGTATTCCAATAAAACTTTATATATGGACACTGAATTTTGAATTTAATATATGTATCATGTGTCACAATATATCATTGTCTATTGTTTACTTTTCAGTCATTTAAAAATTTAAATGCAGTTTTTATCTTGCGAGCCATACAAACACACACACAAATACTCACGCACAATATTCTGTTTCTTTAAACAGTGTCTACTCTCTTAATATAAACAATCATGAATTAAATGGACTTCCCAGTCCACCACCATCTTCTACCCCTTACCTTATTTCTAAAATATTTTATTAGGGAAATGATCAGACATACATAAAAATAAAGAATATTATAAAGAATTTCCATATACTCTTTCTTCAAACTCAACTTCAAGAATTATCAATATTTTATCAACTTTGACATTATACCTTTATACTGTTGAATATAGTATTTAGTTTAATGCTTTATTTTCAATTTTAAATTTGTCTCTTAAGCCTTAACTACTAGTGATGGAGTAATCATATACTTAATACTACATCCCAAATGTAATATAACACTACATTCCCACCCAATTTCTGTTCTTTATTTAACTTCTACATTTTCTGAGTTCATAACTTTATATTCTGCTCTATAATCTTAATCTCCCTTTTGAAGCAGTGGGAATCATGTAGAGGTGGATATTCCTTGGGGCCAGAATAGATTTTAAAAGCCAAGTATGATAAGAGGGTAAGGGAGGAACAGGGCGGTAGATGAGGGTAAACGGAGTCAAATATACGGTGATGGAAGGAGAACTGACTCTGGGTGGTGAACACACAATGGGATTTATAAATGATGTAATACAGAATTGTACACCTGAAATCTATGTAATTTTACTAACAATTGTCACCCCAATAAATTTAAAAAAAAACCCGAAAAGCATAACCTAGTAAAAAATAATGGTATTATATATTATATTTGTTAAA
The DNA here is from genome assembly GCF_036562045.2 of Rhinolophus sinicus. Taxonomy (NCBI): domain Eukaryota; kingdom Metazoa; phylum Chordata; class Mammalia; order Chiroptera; family Rhinolophidae; genus Rhinolophus; species Rhinolophus sinicus. The sequence continues at coordinate 122,138,692 of NC_133756.1, forward strand.
AAAAAAAACACCAAAAAAAAAAAAAAAACACAAGAGACTGTTTGTTCAAATGAGAAACAGAAACTCATAGACACAGGCAGTAGTTTAGTGATTACCAGAGGGTAAGGGGAGGGTAAGGTAGATGAGGGTAAAGAGGATCAAATATATGGTGATGGAAGCAGAAATGACTCTGGGTGGTGAACACACAATGTGATATATAGATGATATATTACAGAATTGTACACCTGAAGTCTATGTAACTTTACTAATCATTGTCACCCCAATAAATTTAATTTAAATTTTTAAAGATACACACACACACCAAAAAATACCACTTTGTGTGTGTGTGTGTGTGTGTGTGTGTTGAAAGGGAAGAGAAGTATGCATATAACTTAACCACACTTAGGCTGTAACACAAGAAGAAGAAATACAAATTGATTTTTCTAAAAGATGATAATATTTGCTACGAGAAGAGTGAAGGAGGTAAGAAGAGAGGAAATGTTGGGGAAGAACGGCTTGTAGTAGGGCTCATTGAAAGAGTTTTGTACACCTGAAACTAATTTTTTTAAATAAAGTTGAATGGAGAACATTGAAAAAGCTGAGACACTGGCCTGGATATATATTTGGGGTGGGAGGGCATAGGAAAGGTTTTCATCTGGCTGACCTTTGCTCTGGGCTTAAAGATACCATGACTGGCAGAGACAAAAGGCAAATGAATAATCTTGTAAAAGGAAATACAAAAGTAAGTGTGAAAATGAGTGCAAGAGTCAGAGGAGGTTGGGGCAGTGGGAGCTGTGATGCTTCCAGGAAGGTGAGCAGTTTAGAGCAGATGTGGGATTGCATGGATAATCTCCATATACCACATCCAGCCTCTGGCCAACTATGGGTCTATTATAATGAACAAAAGGAGGAGACAGATGAGTTGGCAGGTGACTGGGATTAGTTTTTTCATAACAATGGCTATTATCAACAAGACAAGGAATAACAAGTGTTGGAGAGGAGTGGAGAAAAAGGAACCCTCATATACTGCTGGTGGGAATGTAAATTGGTACAGCCCTTATGGAAAACAGTATGAAGTTTCCTCAAATGCTTAAGAATACAATTACCATATAACACAGCAATCCCTCTTCTGGGTATCTACCAAAAAAAATGAAAACATTTATCTGAAAAGATATATGTACCCCTATGTTCATTGCAGCATTATTCATAGTGGCCAAGACATGGAAACAACAAAAATGTCCTTCAATAGATGACTAGATAAAGAAGATGTGGTACATATACACAATGGAATACCAGTCTGCCATAAGAAAAGATGAAATACTGCCATTTGTGACAACAGAGATGGATCTTGAGGATTATGATGCTAAGCAAAATAAGTCAGACAGAAAAAATCGAGAACCATATGATTTCACTGGTATATAGGATGTAAAACTGAAAAGCAACAAAGGAACAAGACAAACAAACAAAGAAACAAAAACTCATAGACACAGGCAGTAGTTTAGTGATTACCAGAGGGTAAGGGGGGAGGGTAAGGTAGATGAGGGTAAACGGAGTCAAATATATGGTGATGGAAGAACTGACCCTGGGTAGCGAACACACAATGTGATATATAGATGATATATTACAGAATTGTACACTTGAAACCTATGTAACTTTACTAATCATTGTCACCCCAATAAACATATTCTTTGATAGCACCATCCTTACAAGGTTTTCCTCAACATTTCTATTATTTTTATTCCGTTTTGTTTCTATCCATTGCTTATCTCTCCTTTTTAATTTTTATCAGGGTGACGATTAAATTACATAGGTTTCAAGTGTACATTTCTATAATACATAATCTATATATTGCATTGTGTGTTCACTACCCAGAGTCAGTTCTCCTTCCATCACCATATATTTCACCCCCTTTGCCCTCTTCTACCACCTCCCTTACTCTCTGGTACTCACTAAACTCTTGTGTCTATGAGTTTTTGTTCGTCTTGTTTGTTTGCTGCTTTCAGTTTTATATCCCACATATGAGTGAAGTCATATGGTTCTCAATTTTTTCTGTCTGACTTATCTTGCTTAGCATGATAATCTCAAGAACCATCCATGTTGTTGCAAATGGCGGTATTTCATCTTTCTTTTCCTCTTTTTTTTAAATTATTTTTTTATTAAATTTATCAGGGTAACAGATGTGAGGTGGTATCTCAGTGTGGTTTTGATTTGCATTTTCCTACAGAAAATGCTTGAAGAGGTCATACAAAGAAGACAATTTGGAAGGAAGAAATTCAAGAATCTGCACATTCTGTTTAAGTTGATCTATATAGGTTTTTCTAAGAGAAAAAAAACTTACCTTTCACTAGCTGGTGAAGAACAATAATAGAGAAAACCTTTGTTGAGGGTTAATGTCACTGATGTAAGTAAAGCATTAGATGAGAATAGAGAAAGGGCAAGGGGAAGCAGGAAAAGGACAGACTGCTTGTGAGGGCAGTGGTTCATTGAGAGGTCACTGAGTTCCAGAGCCTGCAGAGAGGCCAGACCATCTAGCAGGGGATTGGTGCCCAGTGATAGTGGGACAACTCATGCTTATAGGCTTAGTAATCTTCAATCATACTGCCACCTTTCTCAGAGTGAATAGGCCTCTTGAAAATGAGGATATCCACCCTACCAAGTGCCAACTTGAGCTTCTCTACTTTCCTGCTGACAGGCTTCCCTGGCCTGGAATGGGCTCACCACTGGGTCTCACTGCCCATTTTTGTAGGGTACCTCATGGCCCTCCTGGGTAATGCCACCATCTTGTATCTGGTACGAACTGACCCTTCTCTCTACCAGCCCATGTACTACTTCCTGGCCATGCTGGCTGTGACAGACTTGGGCCTATGCATGTCCACGTTGCCCTCAGTGCTGGGTATGCTGTGGTTTGATGCCCGGATGGTGGGCCTGGTACACTGTGTTCTGCAGCAGCACTTCCTACCCTCCTCCTCCTTCATGGAGTCAGCTGTGCTCTTTGCAATGGCTCTGGACCACCTGGTGGCCATCCAATTCCCACTGTGCTATGCATCTGTGCTCACAGGTCCTCATGTGGCATTGGCTGGGGTTGTGCTGGGCATGCAGAGTGCCGTCATCACTGCTGCACCCTCATTGCATCTGTTGAAATTTGACTACTGTCGCCCTGGGGCATTGTCCCATGCTTACTGCCTTCACCAGGACACGATCCGTCTGGCCTGCTCTGACACACATTTCAACAGACTCTGTGGCCTGTGCATCATCATGCTGGCCATGGGCTCTGACGTCCTTTTCATCCTGCTCTCCTATACTGTCCTTCTCCATACCATGTTGGCTATCACCTCTGCGGGGGAGAGGCTCAAGGCCCTCAACACCTGCATCTCCCACATCCTGGCTGTGCTCTGCTTCTGTGTGCCTGTGCTAGGACTGTCCATTGTGCACAGATTTGGGTGCCATACCTCATCCCTGGTGCACATCCTCATGGGCACTGTCTCTGTGCTCTTCCCGCCGCTGATGAGCCCTGTTATCTATAACATCAAGACCCAGCAAATCCGAAGGGCCATCTTCAAGGTGGTTTCACTGGGGAAGATGCAATGAGATAGTGTGGATGGACCATGTTACTCAAAATAAGGAATAAGTGAAAGCTTCCTTTTTTGTATTTTCTCCTTTACTGACCTTTGACACTAATTCTATAGCAATTTAATTAGGGTTAATTACTCTGATGATGTGGAAAGTTCAATCATCACTTAATATTCATTAGGTTAAATAATGAGTTTACCACCATTCCTCACAATATAATATTTCTATTATATCCATCAAGGTTAACTTTACTGTAGATCTAAGAGGAACTTCCCAAAATTGCTTTTTTTTTTTTACCCCCATTGTCCATATCATAGTCTGGGACAAAAACAGGTCCTGAGACCCTACCATATTTTTCCTCATTTTCCTTTAACTGTCCAATTGTACAAATATACTTAATTTCTGCTATATGCATTTATCCCTTCCTATGTTCACTGACCTTAATTTATCTTTAAAAATGATAATTACAAATATGAAATATCCATTTAAGAAACTTAGATTTAAAACAAGAAGAAAAATGTATACAATGGTAAATGGTGAATAATATGATGGCAAAAAAATTAATGAGATTAATCTAATAGTGTTTACATGCTAATAATGAAAAACAAATAGAGAAGAAGAGGAGAAAGAGGAAAAAGTAGGAGAAATTGGTGAGTCAAGATCCACAGACAACACAATGCAATATATAGATGATGTATTATAGAAATGTACACTTGAACCTATATAATTTTACTAACCAATGTCACCCCAATAAATTTAATTTAAATTTTTTTAAAGATACACACACACACCAAAAAAATACCACTATGTGTGTGTGTGTGTATATATATATATATATATATATATATATATATATATATATATCCATATACATATATATGGATATATATATATATCCACAGAAGTAGCCAGAGTGTCGACTCCCATAAAAATACATGGTAGATTAATTTTTGGATAGGAGAAATGGTGTCATGTCTCCTGGAAGAAAAGCTATTCAGATATAAATGTGTTGGTAGCAGAGGAGGAAAATGAAGTTCTCATTTGATGGCCTTGACTTTCACAGTGACAGACTGAAATATTTTGATTGCAAGTTGTGAGGCAGTGGTGAATTACATTTTTGTAACTTCAAAACTTTCCTAGTGACCTTTTGTTTAGGTTCACCTATGCACCCAAATACTGGATTTTTACTCCTTTGACTAAATTATTTCTTCTTCTTGGTAAAACCTTCCGTTTCCACTGCTTTCTTTTTACAATTACTCCCTGTTCATCTGTTTCAGTCAGAGTTCATAAAAAAGAGTGAAATCTTGTCATTTGTGACAACATGGATGGACCTATAGATATTATGCTATGTGAAATAAGTCAGACAGAAGAGAACAAATACTTTGATTTCACTTATATGTGGAATCTAAAAATTAAAACAAATGAACAGACAGAAACAGACTCATAAGTATGGAGAATAAACTGAAGGTTGCCAGAGGGGAGGGGAGTGAGAGTAGGTGAAAAAGGTGAAGGGGAATAAGAGGTAGATAAGTTATAAGTTATACGTCACATAGATATTAGTGTACAGCATAGGCAATATAGTCAATAGTATTGTAATAAATTTGATTGGTGGCATATGGTTAGTAGATTTATTGTGATCACTTTGTAAGTTACAAAAATGTTGAATAATATGTCGTACACCTGAAGCTCATAATATTATATATCAACTATACTTTAATAAAAATCAATATTAAGAATAGAACTTGATATAAATATGAGCAGAGAGGAAAGAGACAAATCAAAGATGATGCACAGACTTTCAGCTTATGTAAGCAAATGGTGATACAATTTAATGGGCTGAGAAAATTTGACATTGTGGAGAAAAAAGAACTAGGGAATAAGATTAAGAACATTGTTATCAACATGTTAGATCTGAAATGTCTGTAAGACATCAAAGGGTAAGGTCCATTTTTATTTGGATGTTTGAGTTTGGAGCTTAGAAATATAATTTTGTGAGTCATCAGCATATAGGTAGTATTTAAGTTTGTGAAAATGGAAATAGCATTTAGGCAAAGTAAGTATAGAAAGTGAGATATTCCTGAAAAGAGTACTAACATTTATAGTTCAATTAGAAGAGTGCAATTTAGCAAAGGAGACTAGAGGGAAGTTTAATGAGATAATAAGAATGGCATAACAATACAAGGTCATCAAACCCATGAGAGGAGAGTATTTTAAAAATAGAGGAGAGGATTTCTGGCTTTTGTTCTACATGTAAGGAGCTTGAAAGTTGTCACTCCATCCTAACAACAAGTGAAAAGTTAAACACACTGAAAAATGAAAAACTCTTCTTTCTGTATCCATAAGTGAGGGCCAAATGCTGTCCCCAAGATTGGAGAGATAGACAGGCTACTACAAGGAGTCCCAGTTTATCAAAGCAGAGACCCTTGGAATAAGAATAACATACTCTAAAGCTGTGAGTTGCTACAATGTTTTATTTCAAAGTGTAATTAATGAAATAACAATAAATCAATAGTTTAATTGTGATTCCGATTATCACTGTAAGAATGCATTAGCATGCGTTTAGATTTGCTCATCCTAAAACCCAGGTTCTTCATCCACAAAATCAGAATGTCCATAAAGCACATAACAAGTTAATAGCAGTTGGCAAATATCTCTAAGAGCTGTCACTTAACAAGCCTTGATTGTAAAGAATATAGAAATAACAATGGCTTCGTCCAGCCAGCCTCCTGAAATAGGGTGATTGGAGAGCAGCCAGAGAAAAAAATAAGTTAAAATAACTTGCTGTTATGAAACGTGTTTGCTTCAACTCTTAACCTTGTTGTCCGTCCATGACATATTTACCCTCTCTTGACTCCTCTTTACAAAACGTACATTCTAATTCTTGTTTAACAGATTGTGTTTACATAACGTAGGAGGATAGACTCAGAATAGGACTTTAAGCTGCAGCTGGAATATAAGTGCTCTACACATCTAAGCTGTTGTTAAACAGAGATCACTTAATCTCTGTTTAACTTTAGGCAAATAGAATGAAATTCTTTTCAGGGTGCAAGTTGAATTAGCTATGGAGGAGGAACAGGAAACCTTACCTCTAAATAGATCGTTGGAAAACCTGAGTGCTGAGCACGTATTCAATTTTGCCAAAAGACTTCCTCATCCCGAAGTAGTTGCTTACCCATCACCTCTATAGTTGGACACAAGGAATCACAAATGACACAAAGTTTATAAAGGTAATGAGAAGTATAATACTTCTATCACCTAAATGAATCTAGATTGTTGAAGTTGGAGAAATCCACAGGCATTTCCCCTGGCAACCAGACTAGGTCAGGGATCCTACTCAAGCGCCTTTAGACCACAACATGATCAAGGGCAATGCCATGAGGGTCTTACACACCTAGGCTTTCAATGCTTTAATGATAATTCAGGACACAGGAGCAACTGAGCGGCTTAAAATGAGGGAATCACCCTGGCAACTCTGACTGCAAAGACCTGCCTGGTCTGGGTATGGGGATTCTAGCTCAGAGGAGGCTGGGCTAGATGATCATCTATGGAGAATGGGGTTAGGACTCGATCTCAGACTGATGGCTGAGGGGGCCATTAACCCAGTCAGTGCCTGGTCCAAAACAAGGTATCAGAGGTGGTCCAGGAACAAGGGCAAGAGGAAAACGAGAGTTGAGAAGGTCAAGGGTTAATTTTAAAGGAAATTAGGAATGATTTCTTTGGCAGTGGGATTCTGCTTGTGATGGAGAAGTACAATCAAATATTATTTTGAATGTCTACTTTTTTTTATGTCCAACTAAATTTTCTCATTAAATTTTCTTTTTTGTCTTTTGAAGCAAATACAATCATTCCAATTTTTAAGGAGAGGAAACCAGGTTGAAAGACCATTCACAATTAAAAAGTAAAACTAAAGAGAGAAAACAATTAGTAAAATCAGGTGCTTTGACATTAAGTTCTGTGGGTGATTCAGGAAAGGTCAATGCAAGGGGCAACATGACCTGGACTCTGAACAAAGGTGACACAGTGAATGAGGTTCCTGCTTTCTCAGAGCCCAAACAACAGGGAAAAGCTAGCTAGGAGAAACATAAAAGCCTAGATTGAGATTGAAACTGTGTCAAATCTGTGGATGGTGATATGACAGCGGTGTGTCCTTGAGTCACTAACCTCAGGAAAGAACACTGCTATCTGAGTAAAAGGTACAAATTCAAAGCGTCCTTTAGATCATACTTTACCAGTTTCAGCACAAGGCAGTTTCTGCTTATGCCCATAAGACGCAGAAATGTCCCTGACTATAAAAGTTTAGGATCCAAAACAATTATCAGAGTATTTTAGAAGGATTTTCAAACAGATATATAATGTTATATAAGTACATATGCTTATAGAGAAATATAATACATGCATGCACATACACAGATGTGAATGTGCACTCAGTTGGATCTTTTACTCATATTTGAGGACTCTTTCCTTAGGCTAACAACTCAAGGACATTACTTGGATTATCACCACCTACATGAATATACATTCAATGGTAAATATATTTGTGGGAAGATATGCATGCTCATAGATCAGTGCAAACTTGCAAACAAAATTCTACATGAAGAAGCATGGTTATGCAAATACCTGCACACATGCATACATATGCATGTGTTCATGTGTACATTTACATAAATATACACACTTGCATATGTCTGTGCATATATGTGCACATAAAAGCATATACATATACATATATATATATATATATATATATATATACACACACATACATACACAGACATATACATACACACACACGTATCATCTTGTTCTATATTTTCTCAGAATTTGACTTATGGTTCCCCAGAGAGAATCTCCTGGCATACTCTGCTCTGGTCCCAATTATTCGTGCAGGCCCAAGGGCAGCATGTTCTTCTAAGACTGATTTGCCTGTCTCCCCGGGCAACATTGGAGGAAGGAAAGGGCTAGTTCTGAAGTCATAATAAATAAGACCAGGTTGCTCCTGCCTCCACGTAGTGAGCTAGAGACCAGGCCTGAGACCAAATACATTGAAGGGCAGGTGGGCCTTTCTAGAGGAGTACAGTTAGCCCAGAAGTCAAGAGGGATCAAGAGCATGGGACAATCTGTTTAGGGAAGCTGAACCAGGGGTTTTTGTTCAGCTCATTTCCAGCACACATTTTATTTGCCCTTTCCTCTTGTCATGAAAGACTCCTTCTCCCTGGAGGACACAGACTTTTGTCCAGAAAGCTTACTGTGGCTGAGGAACACTTGGCATCTATTTTGCCCATCTCCTCTGTTTATTAAGGAAATCTGAGTCAGAGAAGCCTCCATTTTGTCCCCAAATCTAGTTCTTTTCAAACTAGATATTTAATTCTGTTTTTAAATCTATCTTCATTTCTTAGGCCTATTTACCCTCCTCTCCTTCACCTTCCATACCAATAGGTCTTGTCCCCTCCATCCCGTGCTGGGAGCTACATAACACTTAGGGCCTGGTCACTCGTAAACCCAAATCCTCAATGATCTGCACTTTTCGTTCAGCTCTCATTTCTCCCTCTGGCTGGCCCAGCCTCGTCTAATTCATCTCATTTGTTCTCACTGACTTTCTTGTATGGCTTGTGTTCATGCTTCCTTTCTCTCTCAACTTTACTTGAATTTTGCTACTGGACTTTGGCAATCATTTGAAGTACCAACTTCTCAGTCTCCCAAGTTGTAAAATGGGTATGGTTACGTCATTTTGAGTACTTTGAGGACCAATAAGGTGACGTGTACAAAGGTAACATGCACAGTGCTCCCTTCCAGAGTGCCTGATCCGTGGTACTAAATCAATTCACTTTCTTTTCTTTTCTCATAATTCTTACTTGTCTTCTTCCCTACCAAGCATCAGACTTTAACTTCTCCTTATATGGCCCACTTATCCCTCACATCGTATTCATTAGCACCAATCTCTGACTTCCTACAATAATAGCTGCTCATATACGATGAATTAAAAGGATATTACATTATTTTTTTCTGTCCTCAAAGAAACTCTCATTTGATAAAAGAAGACAAAGTGCTTTTCTCCCTGAACTCCCAGCCTAGAATAATAACACTATATATATATTTAGTGTGTACCCTCTTCCTGCCACCCCTGTCCCCTTTCTCCCTTCCGATTTATTAAGTCCTGGTGGTGTGCTCAAAACATAGGCTGTAGGTCTTCTTTAGAAGAACTTACCGACAACTAGGAGAGGTCACATAAACAACTAGATTAACGGGAAGTGCTGTGGGAGGCTGCCATGGAAAGTGATTAACTACACACATGCATGAGGAAAGAGGAAAGACATCACAGAATTGACATCTGAATCAGATGTTATAAAACAATGGTGAAAGTTGTGTTTGTTTTAAAGTATAAATTTTAATTGAATTGAATGCCAAAGTGCTTATGAAAGGAAAGGGGAAAATAGCAAAGCAAACAACAATAACTAAAACAAAACAAAACAAAACAAATCACAGGAATTACCAGGAGGGAAAAGACAAGTTAGGTGTGTCAGGATTTATAGAGGAGTCAAGTTAAGAAGATAAATCACATTGGAGTCTTGAAGGCATTAAGAAATATGCCATTCAGGCTATCATCAACAAGACAAATAGTAACAAGTGTTGGAGAGGCTGTGGAGAAAAAGGAACCCTCATACACTGTTGGTGGGAATGCAGACTGGTGCAGCCACTATGGAAGGCAGTGTGGAGGTTCCTCAAAAAATTACGAATAGAATTACCATATGACCCAGCAATCCCTCTCCTGGGTATCTACCAAAAAAATCTGAAAACATTTAGAGATAAAGACACGTGTGCTCCATTATTCATTGCAGCTTTGTTTACGGTGACCAAGACATGGAAACAACTAAAACGTCCTTCGATAGATGAATGGATAAAGAAGTTGTGGTATATATACACAATGGAATACTATTCGGCGGTAAGAAAAGATGATATAGGAACATTTGTGACAACATGGATGGATCTTGAGAGTGTAATGCTGAGCGAAATAAGTCAGACAGAAAAAGCAGAGAACCATGTGATTTCACTGATATGTGGTATATAAACCAAAAACAACAAAAGAACAAGACAAACAAATGAGAAACAGAAACTCATAGACACAGACAATAGTTTAGTGGTTACCAGAGGGTAAGGGTGGTGGGGGGTGGTGGGTGGGAGATGAAGGTAACGGGAATCAAATATATGGTGATGGAAGGAGAACTGACTCTGGGTGATGAACACACAATGGGATTTATAGATGATGTAATACAGAATTGTACACCTGAAATCTATGTAATTTTACTAACAATTGTCACCCCAATAAATTTAATTTAAAAAAAAAGAAGTATGCCATTCAAAGAGGGTGCGTGTATGTGTTATAAAGAATTTTCCTTTCATCTTAAACAGTAGCACAAGGAACAAAATCACTGTTCCCCTTACTAATTCAAATTGACGGGTGATGTTTAGATGTCACCAACTTCTTTTCCACTAGACCATTTTTCAAAGCCAGGGGATATTATGCATTTTACAATCAGTTTTGTGGGGGCTTTTTGTTTTTGTTTTTTTCACTTTTTTATATGGTGTCTCCAAATTTAACACACTTACTGATAGACAATGAAGATGACAAACTCAAAGTCTGGGCTGGATCCCAGACCACTTTTCCCTCCCTACAACATGTATCATGGATAGGCATATTCTCTCTCAAAACTTATCTCCTTTTGTCTACCTGGCAGGTGATACTCAGTACTGACAGTTCTACACAGTGACTCATTTCCTATGCAAACTTTCTTTTTTTAATGCTCAGAGGAACTTGTGGAAAATAGCAGATTTTTAAAATATGCGTAAGATGCAGTGTCCCTCATGGATCAGAAAGCAGGGTCAAATGATTTCTTAGAGACATTTCAGACACTTGTAATGACAGTATAATAAGGCTGGAACAAAGATTCAAAGTTGATATCTTCAAGCTAGAAAATTTTAAGTAATTAAGAAATTGTTTCATTGATGAAAACGAATATTATCCGTAAGGATGGGGAGAGAAAAGTCTAAATGAAAAATGATTTTATAAAAATTAAGTGCCTGATTTGTATTGATGATTATTATTACTATCATTATTATTATTTCACCAATGTTAGTAATGTTTATTGAAAGTATATTGTATGTCAACTGCTCTATATACATTAACTTGTTTAAGCCTCAAAACAAGCTTATGGGGCTACATATTATAATTATCTCTGCTTTACAGACGGGGACATGAGAACCAGGCAGAGAATGATTGAGCCAAGATTCCAACTGTGACCATCTAAACCCAGAGTCTGCAGTCCTACCTTTCATGCACAGTGCTCTGAGATTCCATTTCATAACCTAAAATCTGGGAACAATAAACAAGGTACACAATTATAAATGAATAACACTCTCTAAGTAATTCAAGGAAATTGCTGAAAATATATCAAAATATTAAGCACTAAAAACAGAAAGCAAATGACTTCAATTCCATGTCTCATAAATTGAGGCATGGAAGGGTTGAGTTGAAAGGGACAGTGTACTCCAAATATTAATTAGAAAAGAGATCAAGCTCAGAGTATCAGCAGCATAAATGGGTCCTAATCGAGGGACCCTTATGTCATTACTAAAGTTTGTCCCTTAGTGAGAAGTGGATCGTCACTGAAGATCTAAACTTCTTATAGCTGGTGATTATTGCAGAGTTTATAAGGCTCTTTTATACAATTATGTTATTAATATAATATTATATTTATTGTATACATGATTATTTCCATTGTACAGATTTAAAAAGTCAAGCTCAAAAAATAGCTCATTAGAAAGTATCAATCAAGGGTTTAAAATCATGTCCACAGAGATTTAGCGGTAATCCCACTTTCCAGTACCTCCAATGCATTTTCCCCTAGGTCATAATTTTTTTGTTTGTTTCTAGTGGTGAATCAGATCTGCTTTCTTTGCCTAATGAGAGAGATTTTTTTTCCCTCTCTCATATTTTTTTCTAAGACAGAGATTTTGCTTGGTCTTCCATCCTGAGGAGTGGAGGTTTCCTCTTAGATACATCCTCTGGGTATGCTTCTCTCCTTAACAGATGTATTTCTCCTGGATAATGTAAAGATTCAGGTTGCCTTCTCAGGCAGGGTTCCAGAAGGCATCAGCACTATTGAGGTGGGGCATTCTGGATAAAAATTGTTGTCATTATTTCTGCAGTTTCAGAAACATGGTCGAGGGACCATATTCTAGCACTCTTGCCTATTGTGGCCATACACACAGTAAGCATTGATTACCCACGCTGCAATGTTAATAAGCACAATTGTTACTGGATATTAGCCCCTTATCAAAGGTAGATATTAGCCCCTTATCAAAGGTGGTGTTTGCAAATATCTTCTTCCATCCAGTTGGTGGCCTCTTTATTTTGTCAATGGTTTCTTTTGCCATGCAGAAGCTTTTAAGTTTCATATAAACCCATTCATTTATTTTAGCTTTTACTTCCCTTGACTTTGAGGTCAAAATCATAAGATCCTCTTTGAACCCAAGGTTCATAAATTTAGTACCTATGTTTTCTTCTGTGCAGTTTATTGTTTCAGGTCTTATGTTTAAGTCTTTGATCCATTTTGAGTTAACTTTGGTACACGGTGACAGATAGCAGTCCAGTTTCATTCTTTTGCGCGTGCCTTTCCAATTCTCCCAGCACCATTTATTAAAGAGGCTTTCTTTTCTTCATTGTATGTTTTTGGCTCCTTTTGTCAAAAATTCTTTGTCCATATTTATATTGGCTTATTTCTGGGTACTCAACAAAATATATAAGGAGCTATACAACTCAACAACGTAAAACAAACAACCCAATTAAAAAATGGGCAGAGGAGGCCGGCCCGGTGGTTCAGGCGGTTGGAGCTCCATGCTCCTAACTCCGAAGGCTGCTGGTTCGATTCCCACATGGGCCAGTGGGCTCTCAACCACAAGGTTGCCAGTTCAATTCCTCAAGTCCCACAAGGAATGGTGGGCTGTGCTCCCTGCAACAAGCAACGGCAAGTGGACCGGAAGCTGAGCTGCACCCTCCACAACTAAGACTGAAAGGACAACTTGACTTGGAAAAAAGTCCTGGAAGCCCACACTGTTCCCCAATAAAGTCCTGTTCCCTTTCCCCAATAAAAAAATAAATAAATAAAAATAAAAATAATTAAAAATGGGCAGAGGAACTGAATAGACATTTCTCCAAAGATGACGTACAAATGGCCAATAGACATATGCAAAAATGTTCAACATCACTAATCATTAGAAAAATGCAAATAAAAACCACAATGAGTTATCACCTCACACCAATTACAATGGCTATCATCAACAAGACAAATAATAACAAGTGTTGGAGAGGCTGTGGAGAAAAGGGAACCCTCATACACTGTTGGTGGGAATGCAGACTGGTGCAGCTGCTATGGAAGGCAGTATGGAGGTTCCTCAAAAAACTAAAAATAGAATTACCATATGACTCAGCAATCCCTCTCCTGGGTATCTGCCCAAAAACTCTGAAAACATTTATCCGTAAAGATATATGTGCTCCAATGTTTATTGCAGCTTTTTTTACGGTGGCCAAGACATGGAAACAATCGAAGTGTCCTTTGATAGATGATTGGATAAAGAGGATGTGGTATATATACACAATGGAATACTATTCTGCCACAAGAAAAGATGAAATAGTGTCATTTATGACAATATGGATGGATGTGGAAATTATTACACTAAGCAAAATAAGTCATACAGAAAAAATCGAAAACCATATGATTTCACTGATTGTGGGATATAAAACTGAAAGCAAAAAAGGAACAACACAAACAAATAAAGAAATAAAAACTCGTAGACATAGATAATAGTTTAGTTATTACCAGAGGGTAAGGGGGAAAGGGGTGGTAGATGAGGGTAGATGGGATCAAATATATGGTGATGGAAGCAGAAATGACTCTGGGTGGTGAACACACAATGTGATATAAAGATGATGTAGTACAGAATTGTACACTTGAAACTTTTGTAACTTTACTAACCCCAATTTATAGTCACCCCAATAAACTTTAATTTAAAAAAAGAAAAACAGTTACAATAAATGCAATTATAATAAGTGCAATTATAATAAATTAAAAATAAATTATAGTAAACACAAATTCTAATTTTCATATATTTGTCGAGAGAGAAATAGATGATCTATAATGAGTGTTAAGAATGCTGAAAATCCACAGCAAAAGGAACCATCGACAAATAAAGAGGCAGCCAATTGAATGGGAGAAGATTTTTGCAAACAGTGCCTCCAAGGGGCTAATAGCCAAAATATACAAGGAACAACATGCAACTCAACAACAACAAAAAAAAACAACCCAATTGAAAACTGGGCAGAGGACCTGGAGAGACATTTCTCCAAAGAGGACATACAAATGGCCAATGGACATATGAAAAAATGCTCAACATCACTAATCATCAGAGAAATGCAAATCAAAACCACAATGAGATATCACCTCACCCCAGTCAGAATGGCTATCATCAACAAGACAAATAGTAACAAGTGTTGGAGAGGCTGTGGAGAAAAAGGAGCCCTCATACACTGTTGGTGGGAATGCAGACTGGTGCAGCCACTATGGAAGGCAGTGTGGATGCTCCTCAAAAAATTATGAATAGAATTGCCATATGACCCAGCAATCCCTCTCCTGGGTATCTACCCCAAAAATCTGAGAACATTTAGAGATAAAGACACGTGTGCTCCAATGTTCATTGCGGCTTTGTTTACGGTGGCCAAGACATGGAAACATCAAAATGTCCTTCGATAGATGAATGGATAAAGAAGTTGTGGTATATATACACAATGGAATACTATTTGGCAGTAAGAAAAGATGAAATAGGAGCATTTGTGACAACATGGATGGATCTTGAGATTATAATGCTAAGCAAAATAAGTCAGATAGAAAAAGCAGAGAACCATATGATTTCACTGATATGTGGTATATAAACCAAAAACAACAAAAGAATAAGACGAACAAATGAGAAACAAAAACTCATAGACACAGACAATAGTTTAGTGGTTACCAGCGGGTAAGAGGGGAGGAGGATGGTAGATGAGGGTAAAGGGGATCAATTTTTTGGTGATGGAAAGAGAACTGACGCTGGGTGGTAAATACGCAATGGGATTTATAGATGATGTAATACAAAATTGTACACCTGAAGTCTATGTAACTTTACTAGCAATTGTCACCCCAATAAACTTTAATTAAAAAAAGAATGCTGAAAATTTATAAAGGAAAATTTGACTAAAGATATCTCAGAACACAATCCATTTTAAAATCAAAAATAACAATCTCCTTTATGCGTGTATTTTGCTAAATATTTGAAATGGGCACTGATATCTGGGAAAAATATGTAAGCTTCCAAATTCAGCACAGTTAGCATATATGTCATCCAGTCGATGATATTACATCATATTTTCTGATCTTCAATTCCAATGAAGTTTAATTCAATTCTACTTTGCCTCTCTCACCACATGGCCATATCCTAGACCTAGTCATGAGCCAGAAGTACTTCTGTTCTGTTGTTAACCCCTAGTAGCTCATTTTCTGATCACAGATATTTATCTCCTAATTTCCCTCATTTTTTTATTCACACTAAATTCAATTGACTTAATTATAACCATGCCTTAATCCGTTACTCCAAGTCTGTCAGCTCACTCCTGACTTTATATATATCTAGATCTGATCTCTCCACAGAACCTAGCATTTAAAGAATTTCCTCAACCAGTTACACAGAGCTTTATTCTCTCTTGTTAAACCAGCAGCACAAAAAGTGTATTTTCAGAACAATTTTAAAAAGTCCTATAAAGAGGTCATAGTGAATTTTCAAGCCATATCATTTTTTTTCTCTTGTCGGTCAGAAAATTAGCCAACAAATCAGCCATCTACAAATAATCCTAACTCATCAATTCAGCAATTTCAAATCTTCTTTAGCACGGGTTCTGGATATGCTCACTTTCTGCTAACTCTCTCTCGTCACCTTGTGCTGGGAGCTCTATTAGTCATAGCTTTCCGATCAATCTCCTCCTCCCCTGTCCCCAACCCAATCCGGAACATTTTCTCACAATTGCTTAATTCCTTGGACTCTGCTATCTCCTGATATTCAACACCCTCGATGTTCTCTGGATACCAACAATTTTGCACCCTTCTCATTACTTGTTAAATGTATTTTTATAAAAATTATAGTTGATGACCATAGTAGATTAATATACTACTTTCCAGGAAATAATAGTTATACTATTAGGTAACTCTTATGGTAGACTTTTCATAAGCCAGACACGTTTCTAAGCAATTTACACATATCAATTATTTTATTTTCCTAGTAAGCAATACTATTATTATACTCATTTCACAGAGGTAGTGACTCTGTACCCTTGATTGTTACACGTAGGGTCCCTTGACATTGAGAAGGGGTGATATAGTTACCTGGGTAGCTGCTCCTCAGAGAACCCATGTCTCTCCATACCTCTACTCCCCAGAGCTGAACAACTTACAAAAAAGGGAGCAATATTCCAGCCCCAGGACTAAGGAGATACTAATGCCAACGTAGCAGGGACTTGTTGAGGTGAGTTTTCCGATTCCCACTTGATGCTCAGCAATCAGTTCTGCTTGTGGTGAGCACAGAATGCCATGATTTCCCTGCCCTATGTCCTGAAGCAGCTTCCAGAAGGAATCCCAACTCTACCGCACAATTAGCCATTTAGACTTTTCCCTTGTCAGTTGCCACCTCCCTAGTTTCCTGAATCTGTGTGGTGATAGAACGAGAGACAGCTTTTGTTAAACTTGATGCCAAGTGAAAAACAAAATGAAAACATCAGAGAATGCCATGGATTCTAGAAACAGTTTTGCCATCATAATATCTTGAGTTAGTTATGCAATGCAGGTATCTTGTTTATATGCTCATCGGTAAGTTGTGTCCTTGTTTCCCTCATAGATGTGGTCTGAGTAACAGTAAGACAATGACAAGAAAAGATCATTATTAACAGAAATTTGGGGATAATCTGTATTTGATTTATCTTTTCTAAGAATGCCTGGGAGAAGAGGCAGAAAGAGTAGGGGAATAGGGGAATCCTAATATTCACTGGTTACTAAAGGCTCACATGAAACAGTCAGGGCCACTCTCTGAGGTAGGTATTAATATCTCTGCCTTTAAAAATAAAGAAACAGCGCTTCACAAAGCTTAAGTAGGTGAAGTTGTACTGCACATAGCATTCATCTCCACTTCCATCCACATCCAGGGATATAGTATTCACTGCACCACAGTCTCTTCTTTCTGCTGATTTATTGTGTCTTATTACAGTGGGCTATAGGCCAAAGGATCTCTTTTATTCTCTCCTAACCTGAAACACTCTTGTCATACAAATCCTACCTAAACTCATGGAGACAATTACTCTTTATGATCTTTCTGAAGGAGACATGATACCTGTTTGGCTATGAAGATTCTGAAGGTTGAGGAAGGGAAGGATGCAAAAAGGAAAAGGGATAGAAGAAAAAAGAAAAGAAAAGAAAAGAAAAGAAAAGAAAAGAAAAGAAAAGAAAAGAAAAGAAAAGAAAAGAAAAGAAAAGAAAAGAAAAGAAAAGAAAAGAAAAGAAAAGAAAAGAAAAGGAAGCATGGAGTGGCAGAGAAGATAGTTGATAATGGGAAGGAAGACCCTAGGTTCAAGTATCCCTCAAGATTTGTCCCTTTTGGGTAGTATAGGCAATAAAAAGTGTGCATAGGATTAAGGAAGCCACATGCAGTGAGTGAGGCAACATACTTAATACAGAGGCTGACCAATATTTGGCCTATTTAAAGAGCTAAGAAAAATACGGAGGTGAGGAGAGAACATAGAAAAGGCCATAACAAGTGGGGAACAGAGGTGTCCCTCAAGTCCCTCAGCCATGGGAAGTTCTGACATATGTTGATTATTTCTGAAGGTTAATAATTTTTCTCTGACTTTCTCACCCTAAATTTGAGCACAGTCCACAACAGTTTTCCCTAAGCTAACATTTGCTGAGGTAAGCTGCATCACACCATGAGAGATGCTTAGGGAGCCTATATTTAGCCAGGCAATGGACCTATTTTTATTTTCCTCTCATATTTTCATGTAAGCAAAAATTATGAAAAAAACTACAATTTTTGTTTTTTGTGATTTAAAATTTATTGAGCTCCAACAATGTGGGATTGAAGTATTTTACAGAACACTCATAATATAATCGTTGCCTTTGAGTCTTACATTCCTTACAAATATAGGTTTTTTTTAACACAACACAATATATATCATAAAATGATTATGTGAACATAGACTGAGTCCTTTTATGGTAAAATTTTGTAAGATCCACTGTTTTGAAAACTCCACAATTTTAATATCCTAGTACATCAACCATTTTGATTTCCTCCAGGTCTTCTTTTAGTCCTTGTCAAAGTGTGGTCTTACATACTCACTACCATGGTAATTTTTTCCGCATCATATTATACACAACCTCTCTGTTTTGCCTGTAAAAATTCTACTAATTCCTCAGGTCTCACCAGAAATATCACTTTCCAAATAAAGCATTCCCTGATTTTTAAAAAAAGAGTTAGATCTTTCTCTCTAGTCGCCTCCCATTGTATCCTGAACTTTTCTTTTGCAGCACTTAACCTAATTGTAACTAGCTTAAAGAGAAGACTTCAGGGTATGTGATGATTGTATTTGAATATTTGTGGGAGAACATATGTCCTTTCACCTGTGGTTGAAAGTTGCAGAGATTTTCTGAGTAGGGTCAGAACTCTGTGTTGCCAAGGTCCCATATGACACATGTCATAAAGAAGTGCTGATCGGTTATAGATGTGCAGGGCAGAGAACTTAGTAATAACCAGCATGTAATAGTGAGATCCCTGTAAGTCCAGCGGTGGCTAAATGGAGAGTTCAGGATTTTAGCAAGTGAGGAAATATGTGCATGTGTCAATGTGTGAGCAGATATATATGTGCATGCATGAGTGTGTGTGTGTGTGTGTGTGTGTGTGTGTGTGTGTGAATGAGCTGTTAAAATACCTTCAGTAGTCTTTCCTACCCTGTCAGTCCAAGATTCTAATGTTATTCCTGTGCTGGCCCACACAGTGCTCAGTTTAAAACATACTCAGTTTAGGGAGGTAGATTTCTCTTCCCCTCTGATGCCTTCCTCTGCTGCCCAGGAAAGCCTCCTGAAAATCTTTTTATGTTCCAGAACAGTGTTGCTGTATTCAGAGGTGTGTCTAAGCCAGAAAGAAGTCCCAGTAGATCAGGTAGGTGGTCTTTACAAATTGTGAGTCAAGAGATTGTAGATATCACCATGACAGAGTATTTTCATGAGCCTTAAAGTTTGCATACAAATCCACCAACCTTGGTTCTTGCCTTATTCTGTGCTTTGCATGTAATCTTTTCAGTTGCTTTCTTAGTCCTTTTAAAGCCCAGAACAGATAAAACCAGTGTGGGTCCAAGCTCCATTCTTTTTAGTTTAGTTTTCCAATCACTTGCTCCAGGTTCTGGTCATTGCCACTTCTCAGCCTTTCTTTAGGCCTCAATTATTCATATATCTGTATTTATTTTTCAGGTATTTTAGCTGTTTTTATATACTGCGTTATTTGCCTTATATCTATACATTTACAAGTAATACCTCCGTTCACCTATTCCTGACATTGGTCCATATCTATGCTGAGATCGTCTACATGTGCCTATCTCCCCAGCAGCTTTCTAGGGTCAGGCATGTTCACACAAAGACAAGGCAGCTGTTTCTCTCTTAGCCGATCCACCATAAACTACAATTCACAAGGATAATTTTCCATCAACCTTGAACTTCTGTCTAATGGAGACAATAACCCAGTTAATAGTGGCAGTTTCCTAATGGCAGTCATCTGTCAATTTTTGGACATGAGACCTTTGGACACCTGTATTTTGAGCTTTGTTTTCTTCTTCCCTTTCCTCAGCGTCCAGAGCCTTTTTTCACTATAATATTATCTCACTAATCTGTTTCTAATTTTCAAGGTAGCACTGATCCCATGGGATAAGATTTCAACATGAAGAACTCTAATAGCTCTTTGGAGTTCTTACCTACAGCGTTCATTCTGGTTGGCATCCCAGGGCTGGAGGCAGAGCACATATGGATGTCCATCCCCTTCATCCTGATGTACATTATTATCTTCCTTGGGAATGGCACCATTCTTCATGTCATCAGAAGAGACGTTGCCCTACACCAGCCCATGTACCTCTTTCTTGCCATGTTGGCACTGGTTGAGGTGGGTGTCTCTGCATCCACACTACCTACAGTGCTAGGCATCTTCCTTTTTGGCACGACTGAAATTAGTTTTGATGCATGTCTTCTCCAGATGTTCTCTATTCATTCTTTCTCTATTATGGAGTCAGCTGTATTGCTGGCCATGTCCATGGACCGATTTGTGGCCATCTACAGCCCACTGCACTATGCAGCCATCCTAACCCTGCCCCGCATCTTTGGCACAGGAGCTGTAATTGGGCTGAAAAGCATGATGCTCATGGCCCCATTGCCCATGCTCTTACGGTGCCTGCCTTTCTGTGGCCATAATACCCTCTCCCATTCCTATTGCCTCCACCCCAACCTTATCCATCTACCTTGTGGGGACATTTCTATCAACAACATCTATGGGCTTTTCATTGTTACCTCCACTTTTGGGCTGGATTCACTACTCATTGTGGTCTCCTATGGGCTCATACTCCACACTGTACTGAATATTGCCACTGGGGAGGGGCGTAGGAAGGTGCTCAACACATGTGGCTCACATGTCTGTGCTGTGCTTGCTTACTACGTGCCCATGATTGGCTTGTCAATGGTGCACCGCTTTGGACACCATGTGTCCCCTTTACTGCATGCTATGATGGCCAATGCTTACTTGTTCTTCCCACCCATTGTCAACCCCATTGTGTACAGCATTAAGACTAAGGAAATCCGTCGTGGCATTGTCCAAATGGTATCAAAGAAGAGATCCAGAGTTTAGACAAAGGACACAGTAGAAAGAGACTTTTCTTTCTATATCACAAGTGGTCCTAGTTTGCACGTTATGCAAATAGTGTTACCTTAAAATATGATGTCTAACAAGAGGTTCTTCATATCTGGCAGTGAACTGGAGTGGGAGTGCAAGTGGGGTTGGATTATGTGTGACAGAACAGTATAAAGAATTTATGTTATTTTAAAACATTTTGTGTAACATGAGGTTTTCCATTACCTTGCATAGCTAGAGCAGGACTGCAAGAAAGATTGTTTATGAAAACATCTCTCTCCCCATAAGGAAAATGTAGTCAGGAGTTGTAAGGCGTCCTGGTAAATCTATTGATCCCTTTGTCCTAGAAAAAGAGGAAGTGAAATATGTTACATTCTCTTGAGTTGTTTATATGAGTTCAATAGCGAAAGGATACACTAACTAGCTCAAAAGGGGTTTCCAGGACTGGGTCTGATGTGGAATTCACCCAACCTCACCCAGGCTTCAAGCTAGGAGTCTCAAAAATTACAAGTCTTGCTCATTATGCAAAATTCTGAAGTTCTTACATCCAGGATGTAGAATCTTTCAAAAAGGCAAGCATTCCTTTGTGAACATTAACAGTAACATTTTTTTTCTGATTGGATAGTCCTTTGCAGACATTAGAAGTAATGTAAAAATTTTACATTTATATTTTCAAAGAAAGGAACCAAAGTGTTTAAGATGCAAATGTATACTAGGTACTTTTATTATTTCAATCACTCCCCACAACAACCCTATGAATTAGGATTAATGCAATTATTTTTTCAGATGAAAAGCTGGTGCTCAACTTGCTCAAACCTACATATCCAAGAGCTGGCATTGGGATTCAGTTGGGTCAAACTCCAGAATCTCAGCTATTAACCCCTTTACTATACTATCAACTGAGCAAGAACTGCAACAACCTGGAACCTTCTTATTGGTCAACGAAGTAGCATTAATTGAGCACCCTCAATGGGTCAGGTGCATATCTAGGCCCTAGAGATAAAGTGGTGACCAAAAAAACAAGGTCCCTCCCTTCCCTCATGAAGCTTAGAAATATTTTTTTCTACCTCTGCAGACCTTCATTTTCTACTTCCTGAAGTGATGTCTAGAATCAGTTTTTTGGGGTTTTTTAAAAGATTTTATTGGAGAAGGGGAACAGGACTTTATTGGGGAACAATGTGTACTTCCAGGACTTTTTTCCAAGTCAAGTTGTTGTCCTTTCAGTCTTAGTTGTGGAGGGACCAGCTCAGCTCCAGGTCCAGTTGCTGTTTCTAGTTGCAGAGGGCACAGCCCACCATCCCTTGGGGGAGTCGAGGAATCGAACTCACAACCTTGTGGTTGAGAGGATGAGCTCCAACCAACTGAGCCATCCAGGAGCTCAGCGGCAGCTCAGCTCAAGGTGCCATGTTCAATCTTAGTTGCAGGGGACGGAGCCTACCATCCCTTGCGGGACTCGAGGAGTTGAACCGGCAACCTTGTGGTTGAGAGCCCACTGGCCAATGTGGGAATCAAACCAGCAGCCTTCAGAGTTAGGAGCATGGAGCTCTAACCGTCTGAGCCACCGGGCAGGCCCTAGAATCAGTTTTAAATAGACCTTATAACACTCCAAAACACAAATAAAGTTTTGAATATAAATTTTAAATTAAAAATATTTTTTCGCATTGTACATTGTAGAAATGCCAAAAATGGCCAAAGATTTTTTTGTTAAGGTTAATTCTGTGTCTCTACTCCAGGTTTCCAGGTAATCTGTTTGCACAGATTCTTACTTAGGGGTCTTCAATTGCCTACAACGATACCCTAGATTCATAGCCCTCTGATGGATGACAGAACTCTGCAGGGAACTAAGACTGAGAAATATCAAATGAAACCAAGCAGGTAACTACACAGGAAGAGCCATCCCACAGATGACCAGAGAAATTAGAATGGCAATTCCCTGGGAGGAGAAGAGGGGTTATCTTTAGAATATCTGCAGAAAGACATCCTATAGCAAGAGAAGTACAGGAAAGAATGATGAAACCAGGTTGTCAGGTGCCTTGACATAAAATGAAAATCTCTCACTGTTCCCTTCTCCCTCTCTTCTCCTGGTATACTCATTATTCTTATATTGCTCTTTCTGATGGAGTCAGATAGTTCTTATAGAGTTCTTTCATTTATTTTAACCTTCAAGTCTCTCTCTTCTTCCATCTGCATCATTTCTAGATTTCTATCTTTGATATTACTAATTCTTTCCTCCATCTGGTCAGCTCTATTTCCTAAGCTCACTATTCAAATTGGAAAACAACACCTCTGATAAGAGGCTAACATATCTAAAATATATAAAGAACTCATACAACTTCAACAACAAACAAACAAACGATTAAAAAATGGGCAGAGGACCTGAACAGATACTTCCCCCAAGAAGACATACAAATGGCTAACAGATATAAGAAAAGATGCTCAACTTCACTAGCTATGACGTGAGATACCATCTAACACCTGTTAGAATAGCTGTTATCAACAAGACAAGGAATAACAAGTGTTGGAGAAGATGTGGAGAAAAGGAACACTCATGTGGTGGTGGGAATGTAGATTGATATAGCCACTACAGAAAACAATATGGAGTTTCCTCAACAAATTCAGAATAGAATTAACATACAACCCAGCAATTCTTCTGGGTGTCTACCAAAAAGAATCTGAAAATATCTATCTGTAAAGATATATGTACCCCTATGTTCATCTCAGCATTATTCACAGTAGCCAAGACATGGAAATAAGCAAAGTTAGATGATTGGCAAAAGAAGATGTAGAACATAAATACAATAGAATATTAACTCTAGTATTCCATATAAACTCTAGTAATTTAAAATTTAGACCTTTAAAAACTACTTTGATCCTTTATTTCCTCAATAAGACAAAATGATGTCATTATATTCAGATAGGCATGAAGCTAAACTATAAATTAAAACACTTGAGAAAAATAGATGAAATATTCTAAGCATTTCCACATTCATCAAGAAATATTTGTTTCAGATCAATGCTCCTGCCAAGGACAATTAGACAGTTAGAAAAATATTTTGTAAATGACTTCAGAGAGCACCCAATGCAATGAGGATGGAAAGGCTAAGATTGCAACAAGGGAAGCATAGAGAAAGGAACTTGATATTTTGTACCATTTTCCCACTTAAAAAAATTGTCAATTCAAAAGTAATAGCTGATAAAATGAGAGGAGCTTACAGCAGTCTTAAACGACTGGAGTGCAGAGGCACAAAAATTAAAACACAAGGATCCTCATGGACCGGACGGCCTGGTAAATTTCCAAGCATTTATTTAGATTCCAAAAAATTTACATAGTGAACTGAAGGAATATTATAAATACACTTGCCTAATATAGGTTATTTTTAATAAACTCACTACCTAATTTTACAACTCTGTGTGTAAGAATTAGGGTGACAAATCATCTCAGTTTTTTCCAGGACTTTTCTAGCTTTATCTCAAAAAGTACCATATCCTTGGAAACCCCCTCAGCCACAAATTGAGATGGTTGGTCACTCTAATTAGAAGTAAACTTAAATACTCTCAGCAGGAAGACGTTAACCAGCATCACAAATTATTCATGTAATTTTTCATTATGCTTATTAAAATAGAACCAGAAATGCAAACTACAAAAATTGAAAAAAATCAGGAGAAAAATAGAAATCAGGCAAAAGGATTAGATCCACAGAGGTTTCAGCTATTGCAGTTAGCATACCCAGACATTAAAATAATTTCAATTAATATTGCCTAGAACTCAAATTTCAAGGTGTAGAATTTAAGCAATAAGTTGAAACTATTAAAAATAAAATGGAAATCCTAGAACTGAAAAATAACTGAAATTAAAGGCACAATGGATGGGTTTAATCATATTTGACACAACTGAAGAAAGAATCAAGGTATTGGAAAATAATTTAGAGTATAACCAGACTATATATGTGAAAGGACAAAGCATAATGGGAAAAAAAGAAAGAAAGAAAAAGAAAAAATTATTCAAAGACATATGGTATTTGCTGGACAGTTCAGTTGCACATGTAATTGGAGCCCCAGAAGGACAGTGTCTTGGGAAAAAAGCAATATTTGAGTATAATGATATAAATATTTTCCAAAATTGACATAAACATAAGTCAAAGATTCAAGAAACACCATGGACTACTACATACAGTCTAAATTTCATTAAATTTACATTTTAATGTAAATACTATTGACAATGTTAGACATTCACACAGTTGGATCTCCTATTTGAATGCATGTATGTTGAAAATACTCACTTTAAGTCTCTATTTCAGTCATTCTGGTGTCTCTCCCCAAAGTCAACAAATATTTTCATTTTATTGCATTTCTTTTTAGGAAAGCATTTATATATAAACAAGAAATTACATGCATTTATACTTTTTCCCAGTGAAATTTATGTATTGTTCTCTACTTGATTTTTAATATACACATATGTCTTTAAGATAATTCCTAACCAGTACATGAAAAGCATCCTCATTTGTTTTCACGTCTACATAATATCTCACTGTGTCAATCCTGGTACATTGTAGGTTACCAGGATTTATTTACCAGTTCACGGTTGATGAATATCTAGTTTACTTCCATTTTTTTGTGTTCTTATAAATAATATTGTAGTGAATCATCTTGTATACATGTCAATTTACATGGATATAAATGCATTTGTAAACAAAATTTTTAAAAGTGGAATTGCTGAGTAAATAATTTTGTTTATAATATTTATAGGTACACTATTATTATTTCCCTTTTATAAGTCATACCTATTAACTGTCCAATCAGCAATTGTGAAAGTGCTTTTTTCATCATACCTTTCCTAACTTATCTGTTTTAACATTTTTGAATTTTTGTAATATGATGAATAAAAACTATGTCAATTTGATTTCAATTACTTTCTACTTTAAGTGAGAGTGAACAGCCTTTCATATGATCAGGGAATATTTATACCTCCATTTCTTTGAAATTTGTTTATCTCCTAAATCCATTTCCTGTTATGTCAGAGGTCAGCAAACTTTTTTCCTGCAAAAGGCAAAATAATAAATATTTCAGGCTTTGTGTGCCATGCAGCTTCCTTCAAAACTACTCAGTTGTGCTATTGTAGTGTGAAGGTAGCCATACACAACACATAAATAAATGAGCATGAGTGTATTCCAATAAAACTTTATATATGGACACTGAATTTTGAATTTAATATATGTATCATGTGTCACAATATATCATTGTCTATTGTTTACTTTTCAGTCATTTAAAAATTTAAATGCAGTTTTTATCTTGCGAGCCATACAAACACACACACAAATACTCACGCACAATATTCTGTTTCTTTAAACAGTGTCTACTCTCTTAATATAAACAATCATGAATTAAATGGACTTCCCAGTCCACCACCATCTTCTACCCCTTACCTTATTTCTAAAATATTTTATTAGGGAAATGATCAGACATACATAAAAATAAAGAATATTATAAAGAATTTCCATATACTCTTTCTTCAAACTCAACTTCAAGAATTATCAATATTTTATCAACTTTGACATTATACCTTTATACTGGTGAATATAGTATTTAGTTTAATGCTTTATTTTCAATTTTAAATTTGTCTCTTAAGCCTTAACTACTAGTGATGGAGTAATCATATACTTAATACTACATCCCAAATGTAATATAACACTACATTCCCACCCAATTTCTGTTCTTTATTTAACTTCTACATTTTCTGAGTTCATAACTTTATATTCTGCTCTATAATCTTAATCTCCCTTTTGAAGCAGTGGGAATCATGTAGAGGTGGATATTCCTTGGAGCCAGAATAGATTTTAAAAGCCAAGTATGATAAGAGGGTAAGGGAGGAACAGGGCGGTAGATGAGGGTAAAGAGGATCAAATATATGGTGATGGAAGGAGAACTGACTCTGGGTGGTGAACACACAATGGGTTTTATAGATGATGTAAGGCAGAATTGTACACCTGAAATCTATGTAACTTTACAAACAATTGTCACCCTAATAAACTTTAATAATAATAAAAAAAGCCAAGTATGCCAGACACAGGAGGAATCACAAAGACAAACCATGTTTGTGGAAATACTGTGCCTCCAGTAGTAGAAACCAAAAGAAACATTCACAGTGAACACCTAAACAGCTGCCAGTTTTCACTGTCTAAAGAGTAGTCTAAATAAAGTCATACATAAAATCCTAGGTCATTTGTGTCTAGATGGCACCCTTCACAGCCCCTTCTTGCATGAGAAGAGATCCAGCCTTTTGGGGAAGAAGTAAAGGACAACGTATGTTGAGGTTACTACTTTAAGACACTGGAAGAGGAAATCACATTTTGCCTTTACGAGTTTTGAATCTACCAAGAGATCTGAGATACCTTCCCCCAAATCATCAAGCTGTATCAAATCTGAGTTTGGTCATATGCAAGATGACAACATCAAAGGGCAATTCCAATGTAACAGTCCTTCTCCAAACCACATCAGCTACTGTAGTAAGCAAAAGGAAATTAATGATCACTGGAAAAAAAAATCTTCCGGGATATGGGCTATATCTTTTTCATGTCATCTAACAACATCTTCACATTTCCTTGTGCCAGCTAGCCCAATTGTTGGTACAAGTTTAGCACTCAGTAAATGTTTCTGACTATTATAGTTACTATTTGTTATTTTTCCTGTTCTGTCCCTTTGGGCCTCAGGTCTCAGAGCACAAGCTCCATATTCCTATAAGATACCTATGAGATCCAGAGGTTTCCCCATACACCTCCTGAATTCCAACCTAGAATCTTCAGGAATATATAGATGCACTCAGCCACAGAGCAAAGAATAGAAGCCAGATAGAGCACTGAAAGAACAAGAAAGCACAAAGGTAAGGCTAGGCTACTCCATGGACAATTAGCAACAAGAGGAGGGGGGATACCTGCGGAGTGAGAACAAGAAACACTCCTTAGAGACAAGGGAGAGAATGCAGCCAACTCATTTCAGAGATATATTGACAGGAGGTGGAATGGAGATGTGACAACTAGGGAACATGAAATGAAGTAATTCATCAAGAGATTTATCACTGTCCTCCAACTGAGTTCAAAAAGTAGCCCTGATGCCGTTTTTTTTTCTTTTACAGCAAACCTGTGGTTATCAAATCTGAAGACTTTTCAGTGCGTGTTGGTAAGTGCCAGCAGATCACCTATCAACAAATCCTGCCCTGAAAATTGGCCTTTCCTGAGTGGTAGCCCCTCTGTTCCTATTTTCACTTGTCCTTCTGTCTTCCTTGCAAATGGCTCAACAAAAATGTCTCAGAAAGAGGTGGGTTCAAGGGAAGCATGAAAGCATCTGATGAGGGATGAACAGAAGCCAGCATGAACCAGCCAGAGGCTCATGAATTACACTGCCCTCAAGTAAGGGCCTGAAAGGTTAGAAGTTAGTGTGAAGGTAAAGAATCATTTCCTCAGCATTTGCCAGTTAGAGTCCACACCTTAACACACAAGGACAAATCACAGAAGCAAAGAAGCAGGGCTGGAAGAAACATAAAGATCTCAATAAACTGCCCCACATCTAATGTAAGAGACCTCACCATCTGCACCTGGTAGAACAGTTCTAAGCATTTTACCTACCAGGAAAGTTAGAATTATTTGAGAGACTAGAAATAAGTACCTTACAGCAGAGAAAAGTTATTATCAAGTCTTTACTGATATTAAGACTTCACTTTTTTTTTTCCTTGACACATACCCATTGGCTTTAGGTCTGTCCTGAGGTCAAAAAGATCCAGTATAAGTCCTTAAATTCTGTATTCTCTGATACACTTCAGAATGATTTATCATGTCTCCTTTTTTGTCCCATTCCCTGCCACACACGTGGCCATAAACACTCACACTTACATATACTCACAGAAACACACACTCTTACATTTATCACTTGCTTCTCTTTAGAGAACTGTAATTTCCCCCAAACTCTATTTTGTTTTGTGCTGGCCCACACCCTCTCCCCCAACTAAAAATGTAATACCACTCCCTGACTTGAAGCCTTTTGATGGCCCCACTTTCATCCTTTAAAGCCCTTATTCTATTCTCACCTCTTTTCTGCCACAGTTCCCACCACCTCTGCAATCGGACCCACACTTGAGGGCTATAGAAAACAAGAGAACTTCATTTCCTGTCATGTACTATCACCATTTGCTTTGTTTGAAATACTTATCTCCCATCGTACCCCACCACACACACATTTCTTTTTGAGTTTCTACTCAAAATACAAAACAGCTGATAGACTACTTCCTCCATTAAGACTTCCTTGGCTTTTCAAAGAAAAAAAAAATCACTCTTTCATCAGTGCCACATGTCCTTCATTATTTAAAATGATAGGCATCAATTATGTAATTATTAAGTGAGTTAAAATAACCAAATCTCTAGGAAGAATATCTGACACATTGTAAGTTCTCTGCAAATGCTGTTGCTGTCACTTGCTATCCCCACACTCTGCCGTCCACAGTAATAAGCATATCACGTGGATTATCTCAGTTGTATTCAATACAGCACTATGAGATATTTTACTTGTAGAGTATATACTGAAATTTGAAATACTGAAGCTTGAGAGTAAGTATTTGGAAGTCACACAGAAAGCTTGATGTCTTGGCTCTCAAGAATCCTTTCAATACGGCATTATTTTACTCCTAGTAATTTTTCTCTTTTTCAGAATTCAGGATCTTAGCTTTGTTAGCCATAAATATAAATTCTGTCAAAATCAAATATATCACCCTACTAATATTCACACTAAGCAAGGTAAAGTAGATTGAAGTATGAAAACAAAGGGGAAGTACAGTAGTCTCCCCGTACCCCCAGTTTCACTTTTCACAATTTCAGTTACCTGTGGTCAACCATGGTCCAAAAATATTAAATACAAAATTCCAGAAATAAATAATTCATTAGTTTTAAATCACAGTGTGCCATTCTGAGTAGCATAAGGAAATCTCACACAATCTCACGCCATGCTGCCTGGGAAGTAAATCATCCCTTTGTCTAGCATATTCACAGTGTATACACTAATTGCTCTTTAGACCTTAGTAGCTATCCCAGTTATCAATTAGGTTGTCAGGGAGAGAGAAAGACCACATTCATATAACTTTTATTATGGTATATGGTTATAATTGTTCTATTTTATTAATTTTTTATAATTGGAGTATATATTTATTGAACATGTACAGCATCTCAAATAATTTTTTTGTGCTTGATTCTTTGTCATACATTTTTTTATTAGTTTTAGGTGTACAAAACAATGTAATAGTCATACGTTTACACCCCTCACAAAGTAGACTCAGAAATATAGGGGGAATAAAAAAACAACCTGATGGTTGCTAGAGGAGAGGGGGGTGGGGAAGGGAGAGAAGGTAAAGGGATTAGAAAATAAAATTGGTAGTCACGATATAGCCACAAGGCTATGAAATACAATTTGGGAAATATAATCAATAATATTTTATTATTAATTATTGTTAATTTATTACTGTGCCTACCTTATAAATTAATCTTTATCATAGGTATGTATGCATAGTCATAAACAGTGTATATAAAGCATTTGATACTATCCATGGTTTCAAGCATCCACTGTGGGACTCAGAACATATCCCCAAAGGATAGGGGAAGACTGCTGTACCACATGCATGAAAAAAATATGTGCCTACTATCCAAACAAACAAAAAGTGATGCAGTGATTCAAATTATGATCAAGTTTCTGGACCTTAGCAAGAATGCAGTCAATGATCAAATGTTGAATAGTACCAAGCTAGATGGCCTCATGTAGCCATCACATAGATGCCATTTCCCGGAGAACTGAATAAAACCTACCCCCTACGCAGTGCTTGGATGGGCACCACCACCATTTGTCTCTAGGATTTTTTCTTTCAATCTTCTACAAATTACCAAATATCTCTCTGATTATCATGTTCTTTATTTAGAATATTTTAGAAGTTTTTAATAGCTCAGATATAGTAATCAAGTCTGTCAGGACTCAGAGCTAAGAAGTTTTAAAAAACCTTTGCTCTGGCTGCCTGTCTTTTGTTTTATGGTTTAAGTCCTAAAGAACATTCAAATTCCTATTATTTACTATTTTATTGGTGACTAGTATGGCCTCTGCAATTTCTCTACAGTTTTGGCTCTCCCATTATATTTCATTTCTAAATGTTGGCATGTATTTCTTTTTCTTGATCAGATTTGCTAGAGGTTTTCAAATTACATTGATTCTCTCAAATAAATAACTTGGAATGTTTTTTTTTATTTTTCTAAATCAAAAAATTACATTTTCACTTCATCTCCTTTTGCCTATTTCCTTAATTTTATTTTGTATTATTTTCAATTCCTGAGCTTAATGATGCTCCAGGGATTCTTAGTTTGGCATTTATGGACACTTTAGGGAGAATATGGTTAGACTTCATGAATAGGAACACATTAAGTGCTTTGTATATTTCCTGACAAGAAGTCCACAGCTTTCATTCTCAGAACACTCCAAAAATGAATAACCATTTGTTTACTAAAGTTATATTCCTTCTTTTATTTAAAGAATAAAAGTCTACATTTACGCCCTAGGGGGCAGTATAGCTACCCGGTTAGAATACAAGGTCCAGAAACTGTCTCTAATCCTTCAAATGAATTCACTACTCAGACCACTTCAATTTAGTTTCTCCTCCTGTCATTCTACTGGAATGTCTTTCCAAAAGGTTACAACTGATATCCACATCCCTAAACTGAATAAATGTTCTCTAGTACTCATTTTATTAAGTGTATGAGCAGCACCAAACTGCGGTGACCAGTGACCACACCATTTATCTTCTTAGTTTCTGTGACTCCTACTTTTTTGTTGTTTTTCACCCACTTCTTTGAGCAGTTCACAGTTTTCTTTGCTTCTTTCTCCGTATCTACCAAATTGCTAAATTGTATATTTCCTTATAGAGCTGTCCTCATTCTCCTTCCTTTCTCACCATAAATTATTGCCTAAATTATCACATCAACTCCTAGGTTCTCAGCTACCATTAATATGCTATGGACTCCCCAAACTCCAGCAGTCTTCCTCTCTGTGCTCTGGGATCTCATACTATTTGCTTAATTGTCATTTCTCTTAGATAGCTCTATGAACATTAATTCAACATGTACAAACTGAACCTGTGATCTTTCTCCCAAAGTCTGCTCCTACTCTAATGCTCCAGATAAAAAGTGTTACTATAATCTATGTAATTGCTCAAACAAGACACCTGGTCATCACCAGGATATAACACTCTTTCAATAATACTTCCATTCAATTGAATAAAAGGAAATAGTGAGCAGAATCATATTTTTCTGTGTCAAGTAGAATAGGAACTACAACGAGTCTCTTGATTTGGTTATTTCAACATGATTTGAAATTTTGATGAGAGGGGTATCAGTAAATGCATGTGTATATGTACATATACATATATAGAGGAGACAGTGGGAAATGAGTCACAATGTTTGCAGGAAGCATAATGTTAAATTTTATTACATACTGGTGAGTTAGAAGATGAAAATATAAGGAAATTTTAAATGGAAATTTATGGCAGAGATCCACAGTTCTGTTTGTTAGTGCTCTGGTTAGTGCATTGCAAATGGTGTTAAAAAAACAATCCCAAGCACATGTTTGGATCCTAGATTGAATACATAATGACTCGAGGGCAGTAGCAAACTGAAGGAATTCTTATTACAGAATACACAGATTCTGGTTTTGTATTCATCAACCATGTCCAAGCTAACTAACGCCACAGAAAACCCCTTCTACTTCATCCTCACGGGCATCCCTGGATTTGAGGCTTTCCACATCTGGATCTCCATCCCCTTCTGCTGTCTCTACACCATCTCCATCGTGGGCAACATCACCATTCTCACTGTCATCCACATAGAGACATCCCTCCACCAGCCTATGTACCTATTTCTCTCCATGCTGGCCCTGACTGACCTGGGTCTCACCCTCACCACCCTGCCCACAGTTATGCAGATCCTCTGGTATGACATTCGTAAGATCAGCTTTGAGGGCTGTTTCGCCCAACTTTTCTTCCTCCATGGGTTCTCCTTTATGGAATCTTCTGTGTTGTTGGCCATGTCCTTTGACCGCTATGTGGCCATCTGCCGCCCTCTCCATTATGCCACCATCCTCACCAGTCAGGTCATCTGCAGGATTGGGATAGCCATCATTTGTCGCTGTGTTCTGGCTGTTCTTCCCTCCTTATTCCTTCTCAAGCGCCTGCCCTTCTGCCGCTCCCACCTTCTCTCTCACTCCTATTGCCTCCACCAGGACATGATTCACCTGGTCTGTGGTGACATCCGGTTCAACAGCTGGTATGGATTTGCTCTGGTTTTGCTCATCATTATCATGGACCCGCTGCTCATTGTGGTGTCTTACACACTCATCTTGAAAAGTATCTTGGGCATAGCCACCAGGACTGAGCGGCTCCGGGCCCTCAATAACTGTCTGTCTCACATTCTGGCTGTTCTAGTTCTCTATGTTCCCATGGTTGGGCTTTCTATGACCCACCGCTTTGCCAAGCATGCCTCTCCACTGGCCCATGTTATCATAGCCAATATCTACCTATTGGCACCTCCTGTGATGAACCCCATCATTTACAGTATAAAGACTAAGCAGATCCGCCAAGGAATTTTCCGCTTACTCTTCCAGAGGACAGTGCACTAACTCTTGGAATTTAGGCTTACAGGAGTAATTTTGTTAAATTACATGGAGTCAAGAGCAGGGATATCACCATTGAAACTGTAAGCAGCATAGATGGGGGGAGGAATACGTGCTGTATAAGAAGCTTTCAATGTAAAACAAGAGAAATTAATTTTCTTTGACTAGAAATTAAGGCATTAAGATTTTTCAAACCCTACCCTATTCTTCGCTAGCCATTGACTTTGGCGAAAAATAATATTTAAGTATATAATTAAAAACATAATCGTGTTTTGCTTTCTTCACAGTGGTGCTATTAATTAAGCATCTGGTAAAGTATAGTACTCTGCTTTATAAACTGAAAATGCTACTTATTGTATAAATATACTTATTGTAACTGTAACATGTTCATGCCCTTATAAATAATTCCTAAAGCAATGTTACCTTTTAAATAAACACAAGGGTTCATATAATCTCAACCTGCAGTAATGAAAGAGAAACTTCATAAACTGTAATAGGATGCCCAATTTAAGAAAGAAATACTACTGTGAGTATTGGTACCACTTGGAATAAAATATGAGCATCAAATATCAAAAGACAAAATTGAAATAGCCTGGGGTTTGAGAAACTGTTGAGCGAATATTCAATGCAGAAATCACATAAACTCAACGTTGGAACCAGGGACTTAGAGTGATGGAAACTAGGGATGAAAGAACATGGTGGGTGCAGGTAGAGCTATAAGATAGACATCTCTGGAAGATAAACATAAAAAAATCTTGAATATCAAGAGTGTGAATATATAGAAACAACTGAGAATTGTTTATAATTAGACTTGTTGTTTTCTAAGATGACTCAGACTGTGCACTTACTTTGTGGGGTACCTTTGATTGGTCATCCTGACTTGTCATAAACGATGTGGAGAGTTGTTTAACTTTATGGAGTCAGAGTTTCTTCATTTGTAAGATGTACACAATTATACATCCATAACTAGTTTTAATG
Source organism: Rhinolophus sinicus (assembly GCF_036562045.2). Taxonomy (NCBI): domain Eukaryota; kingdom Metazoa; phylum Chordata; class Mammalia; order Chiroptera; family Rhinolophidae; genus Rhinolophus; species Rhinolophus sinicus. Next base: position 122,173,909 of record NC_133756.1, read on the forward strand.
AATATTAAATAGAAAACACAAGTAAACTGCCTTTGATATCCAGGAATACTTTTGATGAAATAACATGAAGTGAAGAGGAGGGAGCACTCTCGATAAAACCATAAAAAGTATCAAAGAGTGACAGGGAATGAGGGCTGTAGTAAGAGGTTTTCAATGTAAGTAAAGAAAAATCACTGCTTGGAATACAGATAGTTCTTAATAAATATTATTTTCTTCCATTCACTAATCCCATTCAGTGATCTTTTCAATTGTTATCTATATCTGTAACATCTACATCTATATCATCTATAGCTATATCTATAGCTATATCCATATCTAGACTGGGAATGCCCACTAACCCACTGGGAGATCTAGGATAGCTCTTGTTCTACACTTCCACCATTCAGCTCTCAGACACTGTAAACAACATGATACACATTGTTCTCAATAACAGAAACAATTCAGGAAGAAAGAGAATTCAATCTCAGAACTGCATATATATTAAAAATCCTCCTAGAAACACCTTAATTTTTTAAGAGGCTATAATAAATTTTTAAATAATTGTGCTATCACATATTTATGTGTGTCTCAGAAAATGTTCTTATGTTTATTGAGTTTTCATCCATGTGTTGAATTCCCAGTTTTAGTACCTTATTCAAGAAGGGTGCTGGGGAGTTGAATTGATTTTAGAGCGCTACTAGCTTAGGATGTGCACCTCATCAGTTGTCCCAAAGCTAATGATCTATCTTCTTTCAAGGAGTGAGATCAGATTCAATAGCTCACCCTTAATTATATATTTTTAAAACTAAGACATTTGAAAAAATGTCTTTTCCTTACTATATAATTTAACATTATCTGTGGATCAAAGAACAGATACACTAAAATAACAATAATCTGCTGCTGAGTATAATCTTCTGTTGACACTTAAATAAGAACATTCAAAATGATGTATAATTATTACATGTTTCTCATGGCCCTGACATTCCTTTTTTCCAAAAGTAGATACTCATAATAGGCTTAAAATATTTTTGTTGTTAGTGGAGTAGGAAAGCAACCACTGATAACTGGGATGGTGTAAGTTATAGAATTAAATCTTAACAATAGACACAGGAGATAGAAACATTGTGTGCATTGTGAAAATTAGGATTTTTAGGGTCAGAGGAGTAAGTGAACTTTCCATTGTTATATGGTTAGCCAGTAATGTAATTTTCAGGAATCTCCCTGGACCCTTTGTTTTCTCTTTCTATCTTCTTTCTCTATCACTCTCATTGACTCTCACAGCATCAGTTACTTTATGTCTATATATAACTCCCAAATCTATATCTACAGCTTAAAATTCTCTTGACTCCAGAATTATATACCCAATTTTCATCTCGATTAGGATGGCTTACCACATCTCAAACTCAGTATGCCTAAACTATACAAATTACCTACTACCTTCAGTGTTAGTAAAACCCTTTCCATGTCATTCACTGCCATAAACACACACACACACACTAAACACATTTACCTCCTAGCAGTATTCCACATCTCAGTAAGTGCCAACTTACTACATGTTTCAAAATTAGAAACTGGAACCATGTCTATCAGTGTATCCACAGGGATAAGCAGAGATACTGACCTTTTAAAATTATTTTGAATGAGATATAAAGCAGGACATATGATTGAATATCAATTTTTTTAGAGATACTAAATGTATTACACTAGCTCAAGTGGAAGATAGTCAAGGCTATTGCTATAGAAGGAACCCAACTCCATCCAGGCATCTAAGAACCTTTTTGTAGATAATGAACATGGAAAGAAAAAAAGACAGAAAACTTGAAGCAAGATATCCTTCAGTTGATAAGTGGATAAACAAATTGTGGTACATCCATTTAGTGGAATACTATTCAGAAATTAAAAAGGAATGAGCTGTCAAGATGCATAAAAATATGGATGAATCTTAAATGCAAATTGCTAAGTGCAAAAAGAAAGAAGCAAATATTAAAAGTCTAAAAAATGTATGATTACATTCTTATGAAATTCTGGGAAAGGCAAAGCTATAGAGAGAGTAAACCTAGCTGTGGTAACAAATGATTTGGGGCAGTAGAGTGTTGAATTGGTGAAGCACAGATAATTTTTAGGGTGTTGAAATCAATCTGTAATACTGTAATAGTGTACACATGATGCTACTCATTTGCCAGAACCTTACAACAGCACACGGTGAACTTTAATGTATGTAAATTTTATAAAATCATTTAGGACATCAGGGAATCCCAGGATCAGATGCAGAATGTGACAAAATAATGTAATTCTACTACAAATATATGAAACAACCACATTGAAAGAGATAGGGGAAAACATTACTGACATAAGTAACTTTGGAAATGGGTGGATTGTTTCTCGGCCTTTTGGCTAAAATCAAGTGTGGAAATGGGTGGAATCTGTAAGACCAAAAGCAAAGGAAGTATAATAAGTGCTGTACTCTAGTTGATAAAATAATTTCTCATGGGGGTTTGGGTTAACAGTTCTACAAACACTGTAATTGTGTACCAGAATTGAACAATTAAGTAAATGAATGGCAGATGGTAGGAACCAGGTTCCTCAGTGTTAGATTGGGAGATTACAGAAAAGCAAGGTAGAAGATTTAAACGATTCATTGACTGTAGTTGGAGACATCAATTTAAAATCATGTTTAGTTTAATGCAAATGCAGATGGTTACATACAGAAATATTTATAGATAGTTATATATACACAGATTAATACACAGACACATATTTCCTTGTTCTGTCAGCTGAGAGGACTAGAAGCAATGACAACACAGTAGCAACAATCAAATGCATTCACATACACTTAAATATGTTTTAAACCAATTTAATTTATTTGACAAATAAAATCAGTATAAGAAATTTTGAAGCTAAAAATTATTAGATTTTCAATGAGAAAATTAACTCAAGATCTCCGTGTATTAAAATGTTATTCTGGCATTGTATTCCATGCTGGAATAATAATAATAAGGGTAAACATTTTTTTATAAAAATAAAAAGCTAGTCTAATTTGTCTAACAATTTACCCTTATGAGGAATACTAAGTAAATTTGAATACTTGTACAATCCTTCTGCATTTATTTACAAAATATCGAAACATTTTATGTGCTGTTTATGTCTTAATATGAATATATTTTGTGAATTTTTTATGAATGTGGATTTCTAACTTGATTGTATTTCTATACCTTTTGTCTTGGAAGTTAGGGACTAGTCATTATAATATCATAGCTTGAGTCTATTTCATATATATATATTTCAAGTTCTCTAAACTAGGAAGTTATTTTTTCTGCGCTTCATTTTAGAAATTTCATGGCCCTTATAATGCTAAGCGAAATAAGTCAGACAGAAAAAGTAGAGAACCATATGATTTCACTGATATGTGGTATATAAACCAAAACAACAAAAGAACAAGACAAACAAATGAGAAACAAAAACTCATAGACACAGACAATAGTTTAGTGGTTACCAGAGGGTAAGGGGTGGGGGTGGTAGATGAGGGTAAAGGGGATCAAATATATGGTGATGGAAGGAGAACTGACTCTGGGTGGTAAACACACAATGGGATTTATAGATGATGTAATACAGAATTGTACACCTGAAATCTATGTAACTTTATTAACAATTGTCACCCCAATAAACTTTAATTTAAAAGAAAAAGAAATTTCATGGCCTTAGACCAATGGAATTCATTAAACAAAGAAATACCAAGAGACAATTTAAATTCATTACTCTATTTCACAATAACTTTTTATTAGTTTCCACATTTTAACTTCTAACCTAGTGCTATCCAATAGATATATAATAAACACATATGTTAGTTACAATTTTCTAGTAGCAACATTAAAAAAGTAAAAAGAAATAGGTAAAAATAATTGTTAAAGTATATGTTGTTTAATCCAACATATATAAAGTGTTACCATTTTAACATGTAACCTATGTTTAAAAAGTAATAAGATATTCTGCATTCTATTTTTTATATTACCTCTTCAAAATCTGGTCACATGTCATTACAACACATGTCAATTCAAACTAGCCACATTTCAAGGGCTCAATAGCCATGTGTAGCTAGTGGCTATCATATTAGACAGCGTAGTTTTACCCTTAACCTTGCAAGTCTGCAAACATCTGTGCTTTTGCCATTTGAAATTGTTACTCAAAGTCACAGTCGTTGAGGGAGTCAGAAGATAGCCAAAATGATTTACTAGATAATGTTCTAACATAATTTTTTTATAATCATGCAAATACCATTTTTTATTTTTCTAAGTTTAGATACCTGAACAACTGTGAAATAAATCCATTAAGTGTGATCTGGACACTGAAATGATGATTTCTATTATAAAAGAAGTGATTGTGAAAGAGGCAACCAATGGAATGAGAGAAGATTTTTGCAAAGAGTGCCTCCGATAAGGGGCTAACATCCAAAATATACAAGGAACTCATACAACTCAACAACAAAAATACAAACAACCCAATTGAAAAATGGGCAGAGGACCTGAAGAGACATTTCTCCAAAGAGAACATACAAATGGCAAATAGACATATGAAAAAATGCTCAACATCACTAATCATCAGAGGAATGCAAATAAAAAACACAATGAGATATCACCTCACCCCACTTAGAATGACTATCATCAACAAGACAAATAGTAACAAGTGCTCCTTGGAGAGGCTGTGGAGAAAAAGGAACCCTTATACACTGTGGGTGGGAATGCAGATTGGTGCCGCTGCTATGAAAGGAAGTATGGAGGTGCCTCAAAAAACTAAAAATAGAATTACCATATGACCCAGCAATCCCTCTCCTGGGTATGCAGCTTTATTTACGGTGGCCAAGACATGGAAACAACCAAAATGTCCTTCGATAGATGAATAGATAAAGAAGTTGTGGTATATATACACAATGGAATACTATTCAACAGTAAGAAAAGATGAAATAGGACCATTTGTGACAACATGGATGGATCTTGAGATTATAATGCTAAGCGAAATACATCAGACAGAAAAAGTAGAGAACCATATGATTTCACTAATGTGGGGTATATAAACCAAAAACAACAAAAGAACAAGACAAACAAATGAGAAACAAAATCTCATAGACACAGACAATAGTTTAGTGGTTACCAGCGGGTAAGCGGGGTGTGGGGTGGTAGTTGAGGGTAAAGGGGATCAAATATGTGGTGATGGAAGGAGAACTGACTCTGGGTGGTGAACACACAATGTGATTTACAGATGATGTAATATAGAATTGTATACCTGAAATCTATGTAACTTTACTAACAATTGTCACCCCAATAAACTTTAATTTAAAGAAGAAAGAAAGTAATCCTACTAAAAATGAGATTTGATCACTTGTTCAAAGTCTATTTATGCGTGTTCATGCTTTTGACTTGTGGCTTACATGATACATCCATCTGCTGATGACATTTAAAACCTAAAAGGGAATATTAGACCAACACCAAGAAACTATTACAGCATCCATTATTAAGTTTTTAGGTTTATTCTCCATGTTGCATTTAAAGTTATTATTATAAATCTACCCTTTACATGTAATAGGGTAATAGGTGCTCAAAAACATTACTTGAATAAATAAAGGAAGTAATTATCCACTCTTTAGTGAAAGACACACATATTTATTCATAAGTCTTTAGGTACTACTCCAAAAGAAATCATTTCCCCTGATATTTGACAATGAGATTTGACCAGGATTTTTCCAGAACAGTCACTTTGACTTTTTTTTAAATTATAGTTTATTGGGATGACAATTGTTAGTAAAGTTACATAGATTTCAGGTGTACAATTCTATAATACATGATCTATATCTCACATTGTGTGTTCACCACCCAGAGTCAGTTCTCCTTCCATCTCCATATATTTCACCCCATTTACCCTCTTCTACAACACCCTGCCCCCTTATATTTTGACTTTATAGAAGTTGTGACTGATGGGCATCTAATCTAGTGATCTTCAAACTAATTACATGTTACCCTGGAGTAATGAAAAGACATTCCTGGAAGTGCCTGAGCACAAATAGTTTGTCATTAGGGAATGGATTTTTTAGATATTAAATATCCATCAAATTTCTTTGCTTAAATTGCTTTCCAAAAACGTACCTGGTTTCACTAGGTCTCTGTTATACCATTTGTCTTCCTTTACACAACCTTATTCATACATTTTACCAAAAAAATTTAACTTTAAAAAAGAAATATTAGAAGAATAAGCATCTCTTAAAGCCATCTGGAATATTTCCACGATATACCACAATGTGTAAAAATTTCTGAGATACCAAAGGGATTACTGGTAATATTGGTATAGATTTTTGTAAAGTGAAGGATATCTATGCCTGGGTAACATACTTTAGTGTAAAACAATTGGCATCAAGCTCAAAAGTAAAGAAGGATCAAATAGAATTATCATTTATTAAGTCACTAAAATAATATTTAAGAAATCGCCATATGTTTTTTGTCATTTAATTCCAAAAATATTTTAAATGGCACTGGGCAGTGATGAAATTATTCCAATGATATTCTCCTACTTATGTTGTTAAATTTATCAGTATTAATATTTATAGAAAGGGAAAAAAGTGAATAAAAATAGAATTGTTGCTGAACTATTTTTATTTCATTTAATAAATAATATTCATTTTCAGTCCAAGAAAAAAGCCCAAGAATCCCATTAAGAGATAGAGTTCCAACTAAAATTTACTTTTAACATATCAAAATTTATAGTATGTTTATATTGTTTTGATCAATTATGTACTAAGTGTTGAGACAGTAACTCAATACAGAATACATTTTTTAAACAATGTTAATGTGCCACCAACTTTTACACATCAAATTTAAACATATTTTTGTTGCAAATCATTATGGTATAGTGATCATTAAAATAGTTTCAAACATAAAAATACATGACATGGTCAAAACTCTTTGGTGGAGAGAAAATACAAATTTGAGTTAAAGGAAAAAAGGGACTCATAAAATATGTGACTATTAAAGAATGTGTTTGTATACTTTAGAATTCATGGTATAAGCATAATATATTTAGAAATCATTGTATATGTAAAGATACAGTATAACAATTTATTTTAAACTGACTATATTTACCATATACCCATGCTCAACCACTATGTAAATTTATGGTAAAAATTTTAAATGTCAACATGAAAATGCATGAAAAGGTACATGTTGGGGTTTTTTTTTCTTATTAATTATTTTAGAGAACATAAAAATCTGTTAAATACTGTACTAAACACAGTAGTTCAAAAAGGCCACTATGTATAGGTGACCCTGATGAGCTGGATGAATAGTGTGTGGTGAGGATGACATTTTCATTGTCATTGGAGTTAGAGAGCCTGAAGTCAGAGAGGCTGAAAACCTGAGTCCAGTCACTGACCAACCAGCACAGTCCTATCAATTCACTCTATACAGACCTGTGTTGTCTAACAGGTGTGAGGACGGTCTTTCCATTTGACCAAAGATCTCCAGGAAACCATAGATAGCCACAGGCAGAAGCAAGCATGTCAACTAGACCTATGATGACAGAGGTAGAGGAGGAGAGGAGTAAAGGAACAGATAAAAACATACCCGCCACAGGGCATGATGATATTATTGAAGTTTGAAGGGACAGGAAAAAGAGGGAACAGGAATATCAAGGCTCAGTGACACCAGATCTATTTGGCTCTAAAACTAGGACCTCAGAATCTACTAAAGCACAATCTGGTGCTTTTGCTAAGATTCTTAGGATCTGAAAGCAGGGCATTGTGAGGTTGTACATATTTTATTTTGTGCCTAAGTTAAGGTCACTTAATCACCTGTTCCTCACCCTCATAATCTCCTGGTACATAAGTTGTGGGGTAGAGACCATTGGATGGTGGGGCATGGGGATATTCTGGCTCTTTACATAACAGAAAGGAGGTTACTTCCTAGAAGAGTTTACCATATAACTAATTGTTTAAATAAGGACAATTTGAGATAAAGAGTGCTATTAATAATGCTGAGGAAAATAAGTGTAAACCATGATTATCTAGGGCAAACCAGACAATATGCTCACCTATTCAAAGGCATGTTCTTAGAACGATCTTTTATTGGGGAAGAATCTTAATCCCTGCCTAACCCATCAAAAGAGAAATTTGTTTTATTTCAATTCAAATATCATTAAGCTTCAAGCCTTTACTGTTAACTTACTATTTTCCAGGCTTTTTGCTAGGAGTTTTGAAGGACAGAGGAAAAGGGGAAACTCGTGATCTCAGCTCTCAAATCGATCATATCTGTTAGAGATGACAGGTACATGTGCACATACAGAGACACGTATATGTTGATGTGAGATGAGAAGGGCTAGGGATAACTCTTATGATCCAAATTCAAGCCTGTGTCAATGCTTTGAATTCCTTGTTCTTATTCCTCCTCAAAACGCCAGGTGTAGAGCTTTGTCCACAGCAGAATCACCATCAGAGTTTACGGACTGACTCAAAGGCCCTGCCCCCTTGGGGCAATTCAGAGCAACTCTCTCTTGCAGGAAAACAAGGTGGCAATTCCCTGTCGGATTGGCTTGGTCTTAACGCTGTAGATGACAGGGTTGAGCACAGGAGGCACGAAGAGGTAGATGCTAGACATTAGTGTGTGGACCAGGGGTGAGGCATGTTTGGCAGCCCGATGCATCACAGATACGCCAATCATAGGCACATAGTATATAAGGACTGCACAGATGTGTGATACACACGTATTGAGGGCCTTCCACCTTCCTTCCCCAGAAGCAATACCCAGCACTGTGTAAAGAATCAGTATATAAGAGACCACGATGAGCAGTGAGTCTAGCCCAAAAGTGGCCAGGACAATGGCCAAGCCCAGGACACTATTGAGCTTAGTATCAGCACACGGCAACTGGATGAGGTCAGAGTGGAGGCAATAGGAGTGGGAGAGGACATTAGTATGGCAATAGGGCAGTTGCCTCAAAAGAATTGCAAGTGGGGCCATGAGAATCACACTCTTCAGTGTAATGCCCAGACCCATGCACATGATACGGGGCAGTGACAGGATGGCCATATAGCGCAGTGGATTGTAGATGGCTACATAGCGGTCATAACTCATGGCCAACAGGACGCCAGACTCCATGCAGGAGAAAGTGTGAATGAAGAACATCTGGGCCAGGCAGCCATCAAAGTCAATCTGGCGGACATCAAACCAAAGAATGCCCATGACAGTGGGCAGTGTAGACACAGAGACACCCACCTCAGTCACAGCCAACATAGAGAGAAACAGGTACATAGGCTCATGTAGGGCAGGGTCTGCCTGCACTGCTGCCATGATTAGGCTGTTTCCCACAATGGCAACAATGTACATGGTGAAGAAGGGGATGGAAAGCCAGCCATGTTGGACCTCCAATCCAGGGATTCCAGTCAGGAAAACAGATAAGAGGTCAAGACTTTCATTGTTCTCGGCTCCCATATCACCAACAGCAAAGATCAGTTTCCACCTACCATATGAAAAATAAAACAAAGTTATGCTCCACCTATAGGATTCTCTTCCTTAGCATCTCACCTCAAAGGCTGAAGGAGGGAGATACAAGAAATGAAGGATGTTGGAGTCACCTATGTCATTCTAATTAAAAATGTAACAGACACCCTCCTCTCACCTCCTCTTCCCCTGACAGCAGAAGTCCTAAAATTTTACGTGTAATAAAGATATTTGAGACTTCCTAATCTTATGAGAGCCTCAAAAGTTAAGAGCAGAAACACAGGAATAGATCATAACTGGATCAAAATCCCCACTCAGCCAGTTACTAAATGTGTGATGTGGACAACTTATTTATACTCTAATCCAGTCTATTTGTTTTTTAATTTGCAAAGTGGAGATAATAATAACACTATTCTCTTATTTGGACATAAGAAACAAATAAGAAAATTAACATCACATGTTCAGTGTTTTAGAGCTCTACAAATGGATTCTGGTAGACCTTAGTTTGAAGCCCAATATAGTTTACTCTCAGTGTGATGTTGATCAGCTAATATAACCTTCTCAAGTCTCAGTGCGTCCATTTGTAAGCTACGGATAAAAATATATCTACCTCATATGGTTGTAGTAAAGGCAAATAAGATATTGCATGGCATATCAAATACTAAATAAATATAAGCTATTTTATTCTTAGGGAGATAATAAGATCAAGAGAGGAAGAGTGTGCAATGTACCAAAAAACCTAAGAATCAATTTCTGCAAAGCCTAAGTTATAGCTTAGACCCATAAACACCTCTTGTAGTGATGTTTCCATTTCACTATGGGCATTGAACCCCAGTCTGATCTAAGATGGAGTTCATAAGAAAGAATTGAGTTGTAGCTCTGCGAATGTGGGTCTGAGAAAACAAGGACCCCTGGGAAAATGCTAATCTTCATGTGTTCCCACTCCATTCTAGGGAAAGAAACATTTTGAATAAAAGTGAGAGTGGTTTTAGAAAGCTGAAAAGGAGCGAAATATGAATAGGGGTGATGAAGGATATGGACAGCTATTCCAGGTGAAAATTATACTAAAATAAAGTGACTTCTGAGTTTAAGAACAGAGTTCAGAAAGGCTATTAAGTAAAGATGTAGTAGCTTCAGAAGAGCATATTTGATCTAGAATCCATGGAACGATCAAAGACACAGAGATAAAAGACTCCATTTGTGGCTAAGATATTAGAGAGAAATAGTTAAACCCCAACCAGAAGGTGAAAATAGTAATATAATGTCACGTCATGTCCTATCATATCATATCAGACAATATAATATAATGTGACATAATGTATTATGTAATGAAACATACTAAATTAAATTTGCAAAGTAAATTTTTTAAAAATGAAGTAGGAAGGTGAAGTCACAATCATTCGTTCACTCAATTGACTTGGATGTTTGATTCACCGATTCTTTATCAATTCTTTACCCTGTAGTTACCCACTGTTGATGTGAAATGGTCCACATAGCAAGAGTCTGATTGGAATGCTCCCGTGGAATGGATAGACAGTTAGGAGAATATACAACTAAGAGAATACAAAGAGCTATGATCATGGACACATTTACAACATAATAATGAAGATGGCCTCAGAACCTGCATTCTCTTATTCTCTTCATGCACCAGCCCTGAGGCAATTCCATGCATTCTATTTCTGTGCTTCCCTCAAATTTAACAACTTCCCTGACAGGTACAATATACTAGCTTGTACCTTTTATCCGTTAATGCCCCTTGGTTCTGCCTTATAGATCAGCGGTTCTCAACCTTGACTAAATACAGGAACCACCATCCAACCTAAAAATCCCACTGCCCAGGTAACACCCCCACACCAATTAAATTAGAATCTCTGGAGATGGTGTCTAGTTATCAATGTGTTTTGAAGTTCCAAAGGTGCACCCGAAGGTGAGAACCACTCCAGATCCGTTTGTTGACATTTCAGTCACTTTACAGTGACAGTGTTTTAGACAAAAAAGTAACTTGCAAGCACGCCCCAAGTCATTCTTTCTGTTTGTTTATTTCAGATAGTCTATCTACCCCACTCCTGACTTACAACTTAAGCATTCCCTTATATTTCATCATCTGCTAGATTTCTTGGCATCCTGGAGCTCCTCTAATAAACTGGGGTTTGCTCATAATACTCCAAGGTGTTGGCCACAGAGGTAGTCTAGGTTCAGGGCTAGTGTTTCATGTCAATTCCTTGGAGGTACATCAAAGGGAGCCTGTTAGGAGCATTTTGAGGCTTTGTCTAATCATTTCACCTTCTTGCAATCTTAACCCGCACCACCTAAGACTTCCTGCCACTGGTAAAACCTCATCTTGAGCAGGAAGTAACCACGCAAGCTTGGAAACACTAGCTGTGACTCCTGTCATGGAGGAGGAACATGTAAGATGGGGAATGGGAAGGGTAGGAGAGCATAGCTACAGGAAACAAACTCACTCTTTGGGTGGCAAAATTGCTAACCAGAGAGGCAATTTCCTCACTACAAAGGTGCCTCATTTTAGTCCCACAACAACAGTGTTAAGTGATTTGCCTTAAACCAGTAAGTGGCTATGTTGGGACTAGGATCTAATTCTTCCAACTATAAGTCCCATAGTCTTTCCTATGAAACCCAGAAGCCAGCCTTCTGAAGCTAAAGTCACCTAAGTAGGAAGAATAGGTAGATGCTGGAGAAGTTAGTCGTCTTTGCTTTCACAGGCAGAGAAAAGGACAAAAAGGCAGATAGACCAATTTTTTTTTTCCTGCCTCATATGCCAACCGAGGTTCAGGTGAAAGAGAATAGGACTAAGTGTCCTTCTAAAGTGGTCCCCTCTCAGAAGTACACTGATTCAGTTGTCAATTTGACAGGCCCTCTAGGACCTGAGACCAGAGTCCAATCTTGTATCCACTGAGAGAACCCCTCTACAGCATCCTTATCAAACTGTCACCCACACTCAGCTTGAACACTCCCAATGATGGGGTGCTCATTGCACATAAGGCGACCATCCTGATTAGATCAAACTACCTTATAAAGTCCTTTCTTACATCAGGCTGAAACCTACTTACTCCACATTATACATAGTGCTGCAGACACAGAGACGTGATCATCTTTTTTAGGTTTCACCTAAACATTGTTCTTCATGGTACCTGTTATTTTCTTGTAAAACACATCTTAATTTGTAAACATGTATTTATTTGTGTAATGGTTTTTTTAATACCTGTATTCCCTTATAGATTGTAAATTCCATCAAAGTAAGTATAGTATTTTATTTTATTCTTTTTTTTATCACTAGACACCTAATCCTAGCACAAAGTTAAGCACATAGCAGATGCTTAATAAATATTTTATTGGTTAAATAAATAATTGAATAGGTAGATAGTATCTGAAAATTTTAATCATTATATCTTGTAATCTTTGCTTCTTCAGATGATCTATCCTATTCCTTTAGCTACTCAAAGCGTCTGATTTTTAGTTTCCTCACCACAAATCCTCCCATCAGGGTGTCAAGTGTAATATGACTCAACAGTGTGATATACAGCTTTCAAAAAATTAATGGGTTTTAGGCTTTGTTAATAGAAGTTGTTTTATTCAGAGGATAATATGTTCTAAAATGTACATTTACAATTCTGTTTCTTTATTTTTTTCCTGCTTGCATTGTCTTTCTCTTCCTTGTTAGTTTTCTTTTTAACTCTTACTATTATTCATACTCAAAATTTTCACTTTATCTGCAGCTTTTCCTATCATGATTTAAACAGAATTAATAACTTTCTCATCTATAACTTTATAATATAATTTTATAGAGACTTGTCTTGTTTTATTAGAATTACATTTATACCCCTGATCTCCCTGTTATAGTTTTGGGTCTTTTAGAGCTAGATTGTGCCGAGTTCATCATTACCTCCCCAGCACTTCATGATTCTAACACAAAGACATGGTCAAAAGATCAGGAGTTAATAAAAACACGAATATACTGCTCAGGGCCATAATGGAAGGACATTCAGTTCTGGGTTCCCTACTCTAGATCGGAGTTAAACCAATGGGACACACTCAAAGGCAAAGGTGATCAAGTCACTTGAAGAGCACTTGAAGAATCAATGATGCTTTGTTTTGAGAAGAGGAGACTGTAGAAGAGATGATGGGATGAGATGGGTATAAGAAGCAGTAAGTAAGATGTGGAAATCAAAGGGAGATAATCTGGGGCTCAGGTAAGGCAACTTTTTCTAAAAGTCAAAACTGCACAATGAAATAATGTTTCTGGTATGTAGAGATGTTCAAGCAAAGGCTGAATAACCCTTGATGGAAATGTTGGAGGAAGAATTCTAATATCTCCCTAATTGGGATTAAAGGCACTTTCAACTTTCCTTTTGTCCTCAGGTCTGCTTTCCAGACTGGCAAGGTATCTCCCATGTTGTGACACTGAGAAACACCATGGCTGTGGATCTGTGTGAGTCAAAACAGAGGCCAACTCTCAGTCTCTGTTATGTGATCATCGTGTGTATTTCACTGCTAAAGCAGTTTCTGGCAGCACTATCTGAAAGTGTTTGGGAGACTACAAGAGAATTTGAATGAATAGTACCCTTTTTGCAGAAAACCTAAATGAAAATAAAATTGAAGGACTGTTCTGTTCAGTCTTAAACCTCTCCATTGTAGGCCAAACAAATTGTGCCTAATACAAAAAAACCACATATGTATACATCGACAGAGACCCACTCAAAGATATAGAAACATGAGAGAGAAAAAACTCATGTCTTTGAAAGAATCACACAGAGGCATAAACAGAAAAAACCACACAGAGGCACAAACAAAATTGCAAACAGAAACACATTTCTTGTGCACGTACCTAGAAGACACAAACAGATTCAAACTCACGTGACAGAGCTTTGTGAAGTGACAATTGGATTGAAATACAGAATGCAAGAGCTCACAAAGGCTCCAAAATGAGCCTCAGGCAGGCACTAGCCAAGAGAGGAGGCCAACTTTATGTCTCTGAATGAGAGTTCCCAGAGGCCATGGCCTCTGGAGTCCTGTTTTGCCTGAGTATGATGCTGTGCTCGTGATGGGAAAAAAATAAGGGGATTAAATCTCACCCTGGGAGCAGAAAGGAAAAAAAAAAGCATGTTCCCTAGGCATACTGCCCTCTCTCCACAGAGAAAATGAAATTCCAGTTCCTTCCTTGTGATGTAGAGGAGGGTGGAGAAAAATTCCTGCAATCTCCATAGCAATATCCACCCTCTCCCCAACCTCAATTAGCCAGTCCCAAAACTGTAACTCTGAGCACAGAACTCAGTCTAGTTCCCTGAATTCTGAGCTAAAATCCATACCCCAGGAAGAACCCAAGCTTAGAGCATAATGGGCAAATTCCAAGACTCAGAGCCCAGAGACCAGAGCCTCGAGCCTAGAGCCAGCCCCAGAATTTAACCAATAGAGGATATAACCATGACTGCCTTCATCCACTTATCACTACTGTTTCTTACTAAATTCCTACTCAACCCTCCACCAAATTCCACAGGATTGAGGTCTCCTCTAGGAGAGACAGCCCCGGGTACTGAAAAACCATGGGGTTCAAAGTCACACAGACATAAGTTTGAGTCCTAACTTTGCCTTCTGCCAGCTTTATGATTTTAGGAGATTAGCATATCTTCAACTAGGAACCTGATTTGTAAAGAGGATAGTACCATCTACAGGGCATAGAGATGCAAATGAAAAGAAGGAAGTGATATGTTTTAATGTGATTGTACCATATTTGATCATTATCCTCAGAATAAGGCCCTGATTTCAGTTCCCCCAAATAAATTATTTTCCCAAGTACCTAGTCTTCCCATTAACTATTTCATTTTACCTCTTCTTTATTTCAGTTTCAGGTAGAGTAAAAGTGTATTGGGGGATTTTGTAGGGTGTCAGATGGGCACTTGTCCTATTAGGGAGACCACTTCATGAACTGTGTAAATGCCTGACCACTGTACTGCACACCTGAAATTGAAGCTAAATAATATTGAATGTCAACTATAACTAAATATACATACATATATATATATATATATATATATATATATATGTGTGTGTGTGTATGTATATATATACACACATTATATATGTATCTATATATACATATATATATGGTCACAGGATGTGGAGTACAGCATAGGGAATAGAGTCAATGGAATTGTAACAGCTATATATGATGTCAGAGGGATAGTAGATTGGGGGAGGGGAATTATCACTTTGTAAGGGGTGTAAATGTCTAACTATTACATTGTTTTGTACACCTGAAGCTAACAAAAAAAATAAAAAGAAAGAAAAAGAAAATAAATCCTAAAACCATAACAACAAAAAAATGTGCATTGAGGGAAATAATGGCAGGAGAGCTCCCTCCCTTTTCTATCAAGTCATGGGATGTATCAAGAGAAGCAAACAGAAGATAGACATAGAGAAAAATTTCCTTCCCCTTATGGAACTTTGAAGTATCTCAAAGAGGCAGTTGGAGAAAACCTTTCTGCTTCCCATTATTGTAGAGTGACTATGGAGTGGCTGGAGATTGTTCACCAAATCTTCTGTGTTAGCTATTTCTGTGCAACAGCTGTACCACCACATGAAGTTAATAGATTATAAGTCTGAATTTCCCTTTACCACCAACACTATACACCTAGCTATCAGTTTCCCCAAGCTTTAAAAACCACCCACGATCTGATTTAGGCAATCTCTCAAGATCGTGTTTCCAAAGCTTTTCAGTGTGAAACTGCCCATCTGTCTAAACAAAGCTGTTTGCAATTCTTCTAAATATTCTAAACCAATATTCTAGGTTAAAGGTTCATAACTTTTTAACATATATCATAATTACTTGGAGGTCTTTTTAAAACACAGATTGCTGGACTTCACACCCTAGAATTTCTAGTTCTAGATATCTGAGGAAGGGGCTAAGAATTTGTGTGCCTCACAATTTCCCAAAGGATGCTGATGATGCTGGTCTGGGAATCACACTTTGAGAACCACTTTTCCAGCGTCTTATTACTCATGAGTCTTGTTATTTTTGTTACACATCAGATCAGCATTACCTGAGCAGTGTTAGAAAAGAGAAGCACTATGCTTCTCAAGTTTTAATCACCGAAAGGTCTTACTCAGTGCAGTTTGAATTCAGTAGGTCTTGTGTTGGGTCTGAGATTCTGTTTCTCTAACAAGCTGCCAGATATACCAATGCTATTGTTCATTGCACCATACTTGGAATAGGAAGGTTCTAAACTTTCTTGCCTAAATATTTCTTCTCAGGCAGTTACTTATGCCAAGATCACTACCTTATTTTCTTCCTGCCAGCCTGTACCAAGTACTTAACCCCTCTTATTCTTCACAACCTACTCCACAAACACACAAAAACCCTTATCCTCATCTTCACAAACTAAACGGACCCTCTCTGTCATATGAAGTACCAAGCTTCCACAGACTTTTGTTCGTCTCCAATATTTATCATTTCCCTTATTCTGGGTGGTAGTAGACTTGTATTCAAGCCTATGTGCTCTGTAGAATTTCCATCATTTCCATATATGTCAAACATTTTTCAGGGCATCTTTACTCTTTTTTATGTTTTTCCTTTGATATGTCTATGTCTTACTTAACAATATGTCTTTCTCACCAGTATAATATTGTCAGCAACTGCTACAAGGTTTTTCAGATAGTAAATGTTCAGTACACATTTATGTCATTTTATTGAGTCAGATGTTCTTTTATTGATTCCATATGCACAGCTATCAAGATCCTGGCAAAGAGGTCCCAGTCCTTTCTCAGAAGGAGTTCTCTCAGGGTCTGCAGCCTGCCTCAGCTCTGGGATTTATAGAAGACTTTGAGCATCCCTCTGCGTATCTCCTTTGTCTTCACACTGTAGATGATGGGGTTGAGCATGGGGGGTACAAATAGGTAGACATTGGACATCATGACATGAACAACAGGTGGGGTACTTTTCCAGAAGCGGTGAATCATGGAGACAGCAATTATGGGCACATAAAAAGCCAGCACTGCACAGATGTGTGATATGCAGGTGTTAAGTGCCTTGAGTCGCTGATCCCGCGATGCAATGGCCAGCACAGTTCTCAGGATCAACGCATAGGACAGCAGGATGAACGTTGAATCTATGCCATAGGTGAAAGTAACTACAAAGAGCCCATAGATATTGTTAATACGGATGTCTCCACATGCCACTTTCATAAGATCTGGATGGAGGCAGTAGGAGTGATGCAAAACATTGCCCTTGCAGAAGGGCAGTCGTTTCACCAGAAAGGGGAAAGGGAAGAGAGTGGCGAAACTCTTGGCAAGGATGCCCAGGCCTATAGCCAAGATGCGGCTGTTGGTGAGCACAGTGGCATAGTGTAGTGGGTCACAAATAGCCACAAAACGATCAAAGCTCATGGCCAGGAGTATGCCTGATTCCATAAAAGAGAAAGTGTGGATGAAGAACATCTGAACCAAGCAGGCATTGAAGCCAACGTGGCGGTAGTTGAAGCAGAAGGTAGCAAGCACAGTGGGGAGTGTTGAGAAGGACACTCCCAGATCATTGAGAGAGAGCATAGAGAGGAAGTAGTACATGGGCTGGTGCAGAGCAGTCTCCCGAACCACCAGAGTGAGGATGCTGAGGTTGCCTACGATGGAGATCAGATAGAGGATGCAGAAAACCAGGGCAACCCACGCTTGGCCCATCTGCATCCCAGGAATGCCTGTCAGCTGGAGTGTGTCTGGCTGGAACTGAGTGCCATTGAGACCCAACATCACAGGCAGGTGGAAGAATACAGATGGGGGATGAACGCAAGAGGGCGTGTTGGGGGAGTTCTTCACTTTCTTTCAGACATCCTGTCTCCAACACAAAACGTCAGAGATTGAAAGTATTTGTCTTTGTTCCTGCTTCCCTCATTAGACTATGAACTCTTTGAGGATAGCAACTTGATTCTACTCATTTCTGTATCACCAGTGCCCAGTATCCTGTATAGGCCACAGCAGAAACTCCTGCAGGTGTGAGGTCATGGGAAGACAACAGGGTAGGAGACAACATGAACAGAGTCCCCTAAGTCTCGCCTTAAACTGTAGTATCCCTTCATTTCCCCATCTCACCCGAAAAGCCACATTTAGGGAGTTTTGGGGAAAAGAGAAGTTAAGATAGGAAACAAGAAGCACAGTTCAAACTTTTTGGAACCCTCCGGTAGATGGGAATATGATAAAATTACAACTTCAATAAACCTTACTCAGACTTCACCTCAGCCTCCCAATCCTTCCTGATCAGACTGCCTCTGGACGTGTCATCACCAAAAGCTGTTCCACCTCTGAAATCTTAAATTTCAATTTATTTGTTTATTTATTTTACATTCTGACCCCAGCCTTCTACCGTCCAGCCCTCTTACCTTCTTGTGCCCATGCACTTGCTCTCGGAGTCTCAATAATTCTACCATTTTTCTTCTGGTCTATTCGTCTTTTAGCTCTTCCTCCCTTATTTTTTTTTCTGATCTCCTCTCCCACTAGAGCTGGTATCTTCATCTGCTCTTTGCCTCTCTTTCACATTCACACAGTAAACCCCAACTTTGATAAACCCTATAATCAAACTGAGTGTCCAGCTGGATAAAACCAAAGAAGCAAGTGTTTTATTGGGGAAAAAAGGACTGATTACTTATCATTACCTAACTTTTCAACTTATTCACATCATTAGCCATTCTTATCCCTTAATTTCTGAGAAAGAGGTCTCTCTCCTTCTCCAAGGCCAGGCCCTCCATCTTCAGGATTCCATTTCTTGCCCTGTCCTTCAGAGACCTTTTCCACTAGTCCATTGTATTGCATCTTAAGCTTCTCCTTTTCTATCTTTTTCCCTTCAGCCAATAAACATGTGCAAGACTATCCCATCATAAAAATATAACTTTCCATCTCTAGCTGCCACTCTACTACCCTTCCCCAGTTCTTAGCCAAGCTTCTTGAAAAACTGTCTCTCCAGATGCCAAGGAAGGGGAGCTTGTTTATGTTTCTGTTTCTCTACTTCTGTTCTGAGATCCTCAAAGTCAGGGATTCAACCTTCTTGACCTTACCTTCTATCACTGCTCAATGTACTATATTGTGGCTTCTATGCTCCATTTTCCCAAGTGAAACATTTCTCTGTGGTCACCATTGCCCCTTTGTTGCTAAATATAATTATAAAAACTCTCAATACTCATCCATTTGGACTGTTAACAAAAGTTAACACTCCACCACCACCAAACAACCACTTTTTCTTTGTTTTGACCATGGATGTGTTCATTAAAGATTCCTAAATATGACTAATCTAGGAAGAAATGCCAAGAATATGGAGACAGACACAAGCAATGCACTTCTTTTGTACAGCATATGCATGATGAATGTGCACACACACACACAATTACACAAAGGTACCAGCAAACACACATTTCACACTTCTACACAAACTTACACACTCAAATATTCATAGGTACTATCTCACATCACACAGACAGAAACTGTTGCACAGCCCCTTGGTCACACATAACACTAACACAATCACAGAATTTAAGAAGAGTCATAGTTATACACTGTATCATGCACTATGTTTAAGATACCCTCTCATGTTTATACCAACCTGAACACACACACAGAGAGAACCAAAAATACATCAGTATTAACAGACCCATAGTAATATCCCACCAATTATATTCCCATGACATACTCAATACTGCAAATCGAGCCAGGATAAAGATCACGTTGTTGAATGACTTCAGTTCTTTTGGTTCTGTGATTTTTTTCCTCCAGTTGCACACCCAGGACTTAGGTATAGGAAACAATAATTCAAATTGAAGGAGAAAAAGTATGAAATACCCTCAAGACAAACTCTAGATCTGCTGAATCAGCCCCTTAATCTAAGGTTATGTGATTTGGTATTAGGATTTTGATTCAGATGAGGACCTGGCATCAGGGTCTGTGATCATGAGCTTCAGAAGGGAACAGATTTATCTCATGTTTGGATGGGAAATATGAGGGTCAGAGTCTGCCTGGGGTAGCAATAAGAATGTTAAAGTTTGGGATAAATTCTAGATAGGAGCCGCAGGTGAGCAATCTGAGGGTGGGGCACTCACTGGGTGGCAGAAATTTCTTTTCCCTGCAGGTGGATGCTTGGTTCACAGGTTCGGCTGGCAGAGTGATATCAGCTCACTCGCCTCAGGCTCATGAATTTATGAATACCCCAGACTCCCTAGGCTTGTTTGTTTGTGCTTGAAGGAGGGAGAATGGAAACAATGGGGAGGGTAGGATCAATGAGTGCTGGCCCGTAGAAGAACAGATCCCATGAGACCCTTTTCTTGGCTTCATTAATCCCTGATGTAATCATCGGTATCCATTACTATATTAATCCTTCTTTGATGAGGGAATGCAAACACAAACATACCTATTCATAGGTATTCTGACACACCCAGATACATACAACTATTTATTTGCTAACATTCACATTGACTCTTTTAGATCCACGCAAAGAAATAAACACAAATATACTCATACAACTACTCAAGTCTAGTCACAAATCAAGTATCTTGACACATCAAACACACACTATAATCTGTATATTCTTACATTGATGATAGAGACTAATGTAGTTTATAGACATGATTTTAGAAATAAAGATGCAGTTAAATAAGGACTCATACACATACTTGATACAAACATATATGTTTCAAATATACTCCTATGCTCACATATGCAAAAATAGATACTTCAAACACATACCCATATTCTCATCAATAGATTGAAAAAATGTCTAACAAATTTATGCCCCTCTTCAAAGATTCATATATGGAATTTAAATACTTGCATTTTTTTTTGTAAAATGTGCATGGAAGCATCCATATAACATACTTCTTATGCAAACATTCTTTTTACTTTATTTACCACTGTATGGAACCTAAAAATTACAAACCTAATTCAGTTCAACTAAGACAAATTTTTTTTTTTTTAAAGTTGAAGGAAAATACAGTTTTGAGCATGATTTTGTTCCAGGTATTATTCTAGGCACTGATGTTATACAGAGCAATAAAGACATAGCACCTGTTCTTACAAAGAAGATAAATATTGAAAAACTGATCCACTCAACAGTCCAGATATTATCTAGAGGCAAATATGTCTCCAAACACTACCTAGAAATATGTCATAAGCATATTTCACAACAAAACCAATAAATATGTCAAAACTTATCTAATGTGCATGTAAGACCTGTGCATTATATGTTTGAAAGAAATAAAATAACTATATAAATAACTAAAATGTAATTATATGAATGCTGAAATATTTAAAGGGAAGTGTATTGTGGTAACAACTTAACTTTTAAATACATCAAAAGGGTACATGGATTAATGGATGAGTAGAGGGATGGTAGATATATGATAAAGGTAGCATAATAAAATATTAATAATATATAGGTAGTGAATATACTGATGTTTATTGTAAAATTATCTCAAATTTTCTGTGTGTTTGAATTTTTATGACAAAATGTTATAATAAAATTCTTTAAAAATATTATTATAGTTGGAATACAATATTACACTAGTTTCAGGTGTGCAACATAGTGATTCAACATTTATGTACCTTACAATGTGATCACCACACTAAGTTTAGTAAAACTTTGTGAATTAAAAAAAAAAAAAAAAAAGATGGAGCAGAACATAGACCATTCTTCCAAAAGCACAAATCATGTTAAAAACTGCAGTGAAATTTGATCAAATACAAATGATCTTAAGGCCTAGTTTAAACCAACCTTGAGCATCTTTTGTATAAACTCAGTATTAGTATGTGTTATGGGATGAATTTTATATATTTGGCATAATTCATATCTTTCCATATGGTTAAAGACAAGAATTAATTTCTCAGCTGCATCTTTTTCTGTCCCAAGGTCAACCACTTATGATTAACAAAAAGACACTCCGTTCTATATCTGTGCCCCATCCTAACACCAGTGGTTAATTTCAGTGGCATTTGTTGGTTCCATTTTGCATCTTTTCAATACCCTGAAACAGTCTTGCCATGGCCTCTTAAAGACCTTAGAACAAACCAGAGAAGTCCTCTGCCCCTCCCATCTCAGAAGTGTAAATAGTAGTTATTAGGGCTTCTTGTCTGAACTCTTGATACCCCAGGACCACCTAAAATGTGCTCACTCCTCAAAAGTCTGAGTTTCTGCTCTGCATCACTCTTCCTCCAAGCTTGCATGAATTAATAATTCTGAACCTCTACCTTTGTTTCTCCAGCTGTAGGGTTAGAAGCTACTTCCCAAAGTTACTACGTCCAATGACACTTTCATTTTCCCTTTTAATCTTGTGCATTCTGTAATACTTCGTTAATAATTTTTTTACATTAATTTTTCTCAATTAAACGAACTGGTGTCATTCTTATATTCTGACCGACCTATAACTGGAACCTGTTTTTTTGTTTTTTGCGTTAGATTGTAACTAATACTTAAGAATTCAACAGAGTCACTAACTACTACATTCCAACCTCTATTCTAGAACATGGAGATTCAATGATGAACTAGACCAGTGGGATCCTTCTCTGGGAGAATTTATGGTATAGTTGGAAATATAACAAGTGAATCAATTGTAATCAATGTGAAAGGACTGCTATGAAGATAATGAGGCATATTGTTGGAGCTTGTGAGATTAGATTATGGAAATAATCAGAAACATTTGAACAGAGAAGATATTAACAAGGGTGTCTAATTCATTTATTCACTTATGTTATAATCCAACAAATATTATTGAATACCCAATATATATTAAGAGGAGGTGAGAGGGACCCTTCCTTCCTCATGGTCCCCATATTGAGTTTCTTGGCAATAGCCTAAGAAATGGTAAATAAATTCCCTCATTGAAAATACCTGTAACATGCCAGGTAAAACAAAGAAGGAGGTCTTTGGGAAGAATCCTTTGGTTCCCGAGCAAGATTTAAACTCTTTGGGTTAAAACTGCCCAAATTTCATGTAATAATCTGAAAATGGCTGGTTGTACATCCCATATTGTTTCCTCATCTCAGGAAATGTTTTTTCAACTTCTTTTTAAAGAAACTTAGAAAACCAGTGAATGTCAATGAATACAGATGACACCATTTTACACTACGTGCAATAACTACTATTTTTTTTCTTTTTAATTAAAGTTTATTGCAGTGACAATGGTCAGTAAAGTTCCATAGGTTTCAAGTGTACAGTTCTGTATTACATCATCTATATATCACATTGTGTGTTCACCACCCAGAGTCAGTTCTCCTTCCATAACCACATATTTGATCTCATTCACCCTCATCTGCCACCCTCCTTCCTCCTTACCCTCTGGTAACCACTAAACTATTGTCTATGTCTATCAATAACTGCTAATTTAAGAAAACATCTTTAGCTATTTCCCTGAATGTGTACACTTGCATTCACTCACTCCATTCCAAAAACAACTTCTAAATACCTATATTACACAAAGAAAACTTGCCTGTCCCTAGATAAGACAGCTTCTGCAATTATGAAGCTGACAATAACTTTATTAATTTATTCATTCTAAAGATCAACCAAGTCCCAGGCACTGAACTAAGTAATGGGCGTTCATAATTTATTTAAGTTTGCAGAACATTTCAGTAGCATTTGATAAACTCTGTAATGGAGAAATGTCAAGAACCAAGAATGTCTCTCTCTCTCTCTCTCTCTCTCTCTCTCTCTCTCTCTCTCTCTCTCACACACACACACACACACAAAGCTTAAGAGATTAGGAAAAGAATCACATAGCAGGGAAAGCTTATAATGAATCTTATAGCTGTAGGATTCACCAGAAAGAGTTTTAAGTGGCAGCATTCCTTGCAGGGGAAATGATTTGGATAAACCACAGATGCACAAAGTCATGAAATAGAGTATCTGTTTGAGAATCCACAAGAGGTTCAGTAAGACAGGAAAAAATGTTGTGAGGCTTGGAGTGAAGAGAGATCATTGGAAAGAACCAATGAAGGGTCTTGTATGTATTCAACTGCTGCAATCCTTGCAGAGGGAATGGTTTGACAACTCAGGGCAGGCAAATCCCAAACTGCATAATGGCATTTCAGAAAAAGGCCCTTTGAGAGGAGAATTTCCAATCTGCTAAGAGTTTGAGATGTACTTGTACATGGAACAAAATTTTTAAATGGATTCTTCATATCTCAAAATGGCAAATAAATGAGGACAATGGACACTGCAGTCTTAATGAATGACCATGAGAATTTTTTTTCTTTTTTAAGACGTTATTAAGGTAAAATTGATATCCAATCAACTGCACATATTTAAAGTGTACAGTTTGATAAGTCTTTTTTAGATTTTTATTAAAAATGTAGCTAACATTCTATTTTTAATTTTTTGAGGAACCTCCACACTGCCTTCCATAGCAGCTGTACCAGTCTGCATTCCCAACAGTGTATGAGAGTTCCTTTTTCTCCACAGCCTCTCCAACACTTGTTACTATTTGTCTTGTTGATGATAGCCATTCCAACTGGGGTGAGGTGCTATATCATTGTGGTTTTTATTTGCATTTATCTGATGATTAGTGATGTTGAGCATTTTCTCATATGTCTATTTGCCATTTGTATGACCCAGCAATCCCACTCCTATGTATCTACCCAAAAAATCTGAAAACATTTATCCATAAAGACACATGTGCTCCGATGTTCATTGCAGCTTTATTTAAAGTTGCCAAGACATGGAAACATCAAAATGTCCTTCAATAGATGAATGGATAAAGAAGTTGTGGTATATATACACAATGAAATACTATTCAGCGGTAAGAAAAGATGAAATAGGACCATTTGTGACAACATGGATGGATCTTGAGAATATAATGCTAAGCGAAATAAGTCAGACAGAAAAAGCAGAGAACCATATGATTTCACTGATATATGGTATATAAACCAAAAACAACAAAAGAACAAGACAAACAAATGAGAAACAAAAACTCATAGACACAGACAATAGTTTAGTGGTTACCAGAGGGTAAGGGGGGAGGGGGGTGGTAGATGAGGGTAAAGGGGATCAAATATATGGTGATGGAAGGAGAACTGACCCTGGGTGGTGAACACACAATGGGATTTATAGATGATGTAATACAGAATTTTACACCTGAAATCTATGTAACTTTACTAACAATTGTCACCCCAATAAACTTTAATTAAAATTTAAAAAAAGAAAAAAGAAAGAAACGATACAAATCCAATTTTAAAATGGACTACTAAAACAATCATAAAACTCTGGAGATCTTTTAGGGAATAAAATTAATAAATAATGATAAGTCTAATGGAAAAAAAATATATAGCTAACATACAATACTATATTAGTTTCAGGGGTACACCATAGTTATTCAACATGTATATACCTAAAGAAGTGATTGCCATGATAAGTCTAGCACCATCTGACACCAAATGATGCTATCACAATATTATTGACTATATTCCCCATGCTGTACATTCATACCCATGACTTATTTGTTTTATACCTGGAAATTTTAACCTCTATTCCCCTTCCCCTTTCCCCCACTTTTTAAATTTATAAATTACAGCTGACATTCATTATTATTTTGTATTAATTTCAGGTGTATAGGACAGAGGTTAGACATTTATATAATTTAAAAAGTGATCCCCTTGACTAGTCTAGTACCCACCTAGCACTATACATAGTTATCACTATATCATTGACTATATTCTCTGTGCTTTACTTTACATCCCCTTGACTGTTTTGTAACTACCAATTTGTACTTTTTAATCCCTTCACCTTTTTCACCTTGCCTCCCAACCCCTTCCCATCTATCACACCAACAAATCTAGTGACACCAATATGACACCATACAAAATTATTACAATATTATTGACTGCATTCCTTAGAATGTACCCTACATCCCCATAACTACTTTGTAACAACCAATTTGTATTTCTTAATCCCATCCCCTTTATCCCCCATACCTCAAGCCCCCTCCCATCTGGAAACCATCAAAATGTGTTCTGTATCTATGAGTTCATTTCAACTTTGTTTGTTAATTTTGTTCTTAGATTCCACATATAAGTGAAATCACATTGCATCTGTCTTTCTCTGTCTGATATACTCCACTCAGCACAATACCCTCCATGGCCATCCATGCTGTCCCAGATGAGCAAAAGTCTCAGAGCACACTGAAGCTAGTTGCTGCCTTCCTGGGGCCTGCCAGACTTGATAGCTTTCAAAAAAAAAAAGATGCAGTGTGGGTGGGGCTGGCTGCTGACAGAGAAATTACCTCTGGTGGTGCAGTGAGTTGAGTGGGGTGAGGTCTCAGCTAGTCAGCAGGATGAAGCAGCAGAGCTCACCAAGCCAATCAGATTCAGATTTGGCCGAAGAGGGCGGGCTCAACACAGGAAAGATGGCACCTGCCTGCCAGCAGCACAGAGGGTGTACTCTGACCGGGGAAAATGCTGGCTGTCTTCCAGTTCTCCCCATGCAGCCACACACCTCAGTCTATCCCCCACTTCATATGTCTCTGAGGCCCCTTGAGTCACCGCCCCTCCGCTGGAGCCTGAGGTAAGTGCCTGTGAGCTGGTGAGTCTGTGTGCGGACCATTTAAAAGGATGTCTGGGTTTCCCACAGCCTTCCAGCCACCTGAATGGTCAGAATACCCACTGTTTTTCATAGCTAGATGTTGTGGGAGCTCCTGTTCTTGGCACCAGAGCCTGGTGTGGGGGCTGGGGGGTCTCTCGCTCCTCTAGGGGGAACCAAGGTGGCTGAGATATCTCTCCTGATTCTCAACTGTCACACACAGGTGTGGGGCCTGTTCTGCATCTCTGCCCCTCCTACCAGTCTCAATGTGGCTTCTTCTTTAGATTTTTAGTTATAGGACTTCTGTCCAGCTAGACTTCAGATGGTTCTCCGAGTTGATTGTTCTATAATTTAGTTGTAATTTTAATGTATTCACTGGAAAACACAGGCACAGTTTTTATCTACTCCACCATCTTGGATCGCTCCATGAGAAAATTTTGAGTTAGTTTTCAGAGAACCAATTAGCTGACTTTTAAACCCCTTCCCTGAATTTAGTAATTCTCAATCTGGGATGTTTTTGTCCCTCAGGGGACTTTTGACAATGTCTAGAGGCATTTTTAGTTGTCATAACTGGGGCAGAATATCTACTGGGTAAAAACCAGGGGTGTTGTTAAATACCCACAATGCACAGGACATCATACCACAACAAAAATTATCTAGCCCAAAATGTTAATAGTGCTGAGGTTGAGAAATTCTTCCCTAATTAAAGGTTAAAATAACTTATGAATTAAAGGATTTAAATACAAATTTCTGAAGAGATCCTTTGGAAAGAGCTAAGTCTCCCACGCCATACCCCATGCTCTAGAGAAAGGGATAGGGTGGTACATTCCACTTCACCTTGAGTCAAAAAAGAGGGACCTCAAGAATTCTACTCAGGAGACATATGTCCCTGAAATCTGGGGAGAGAGCAAACTTGTTTCTTATTCATGCCTGGAAATATAAAGAGATTTAGATACCTTGCTCTTCTTATATCAAGATTAAATGAGAGACAATTGCTGTTTTGGATAGGACAGTTTTTGCAGTAGAGGAAAGCTGACTATTTCCTGGATGGGCTACATGTTAGAAAGAGGTAGCATGGTATTGTCTTAGAGACTGTCCAGAAGGATGTGTGATTCTACAAAGGGGATCTGGGTTGTGGATGGAGTCATAAGCAACCATGCAGAGTAAAAGTATATTAGTTTAAATCAAATGAAGAAGAAATAGAAGATGGGGGAAAGTTTCTTTGAATGATCTATAAAAGAACCCAACGAAAGAAGGAGTCAACTTTAAACATCTAACATACTTAGTGAACACCGTGGCAGTTAACTGAAGCACAAATGAATTATGAAGCTTCCACTGCCCTTTCTCTCTTCCCTGGAGGAGAAGTCAGGAACTATGGTTAGCAAGGGAGGTCTGGGAGAAAAGGAAAGGCTATACTCTGGATACTGGGAATACTGGGAAGTCTGACTATAACCTGAGGCTGGACATTCTACTTACTTACCAGAGGATGTTTTTATTATCTGAATATAACCAGAAATCTTAGAAAACTGACTTTTCAACCAGGGGTAAAGACATAATTATCCCTATTCAATACATTTAAAGGGAAAAGAAAAGTGAAACTAGTTATTTTCTGATTATACCTTATTTGTGGGTTTGATCAACATTTTACATAACCCTGGGATCTCTTAGAAGGTGATAAGCTCCTCTCATTATAGCGCCTGTCTATCCATCACCAGATGGTATCTTGCATTGGGTATTGAAGTGGTCTGGCAGATTGCTAAGTTCCTTTTCAGCTAAAAGAGCACATGCTTTATTCTCAGAAGTCATTAAGGACCTCAAGAGACTAAAACCTTCCTGATGCATTTTCAGAAACAAAACAACATCACTCTTCTCTCTCTCCTGGGGGCTTAGAGTGAGATATAAAAGTGGCAGGAATTAATTCACTTTAAGGGATAGAGAGAAGGATGTATTATTCTGTGGGTGTCTCTCATCTGTCTCTTTTCTGGTGAGTTCTGAAACCCTGTCATGGTGAGCTAGCTGACTCTCTTGAAGCCTGCCCCAAGAAAGGGTTAAATTGAGGCAGGGGTAGGGTGAGGGAGAGACTGGGTAGAGGTTATCTAATAACAACATCTTAGTAGAGTGATCAGAGCAGGTGGAAAGGTCCCGGGACATGGGGTTCTTATTCTGGCACTGCCACTAATTGATTTTTATTACTGGGTGATTCACTGTATTTCTCTGGCTAGCTCACTTTCCAGAGTCAATTTCCTTGAGATCAATGTTTCTATGACTTACTAATACTGTTGCAAGGTCAGGAAGGAAAACAGCACTCAGAACACAGGAAAGGTTCAGAATCCAGGAACAAAGTGGTCACAACCTATTCCGTGACTCAAACTCACAGCTGAGCCGGCAAACATGGTATGTATTCTTGTCTAATGAATTCTGAGGTAAAAATGTGTGAAAGTCCCCCAGGAGATTAAAAGAGTAGGAGAAATCAGTTAATCATAAATTTTTGATGAACCTTGAAGAGCCAAGCGTTTCTAATTTTTTAATGTTCATGACATAGATTAAAAACTATGGTCTTTAGAGGAGCCTCTATGTTTATCTCTCCAACCCCATGTCTACCTTATTTTTGCCTTCTTTAGCATCCTTAGTATTAATTGCTTGATTAGAAGTTAAAAAGTAAAATAAAAGAACATCACCATAAAGGATCTTAGAATAAATACTTAAAAACAGGTATAAAGAAGAGGACACTGGTGTTTAGAAAGAGAAATCGATTTTCCCAAGCTCACACAGCCAAGGCATGCCAGAGCCAGAGGTAAATCCCAGGCCTCCTGATCGCAGCCCAGGGCCCGTTCCCTAAACCACCCTGGCTCCTATATGACTTCAGTTAAAGGAAAGGTTCTGGGTTCCAGAGGGAGAAGAAATTGAGTCCAGCATAGGGGACAGGTACTTTTTACATTGTTTCTCCACAGGAATCTGTCTTTGGCACTCCCTTTGTTCAAGGGTACCTGAGAAATCTCCATTCAGAAATGTGTACCTCAATTTTCTGTTTTAACTTATTCTCCAATAACTTAATGATGCCCCAAAGACCTAAGTAAGACACTAGAGAGTCTTACAAATCTTTTTTTAAGTTGAGATTTTTATCACCTACTTGCCTTCCACCATGAGGCAAGTTCACCTCAGTGGGTTTCAGTTTCCACATCTGTCAAAGATTAAATGAGTAACTGGATGTAAAGTTCCTTGCAGAGTATGTGGCACATAGCATGTGCTCAGTAAGTACTGGTTTCTCTCACTGTATTCGTTTCTTCACATGCATCCAGACAACCCATGAGGTCAGTGGCCACTGGGTATGGCAAATAATGTGTTCTTGTCACACAGCCTGTTCTCCATAAATACTAAAACTTAGGTTCCCATATCCAGAATGGCTCTGGCCCTGCCCTGCACAGAATCCTGCTTTTATTGAAGCCTGTTTTCTTCTCCCTTGTCTTTCTGTTCAATTTACATTAGCTCAGTTCTCTTCTGGTTTTTCTGATCACCTCTATAAGGCTCGGTATGAAAAATGGCAATTGTAGTCAGGTGGGAGAGAAGAGAGATGAAAAAGGTCAGTCAGACAAGGATGCCAAGGAATCACAGTTCTGGAGGGGAGACAAGCATGAACAGACTAAGCTCTAAGACCAGAAAGGATGTAGTCAGTCCCACAGAGAAGTGGCCACTGACTCTCTGGGAACCACAGGAAGATCTGAGTTCCATACTGCCAGAGAAAATCCAGGCATGCTTCTTTGAGTGGTAACGTACATCATACATCTAGCATCTCTGTGGCCTTCAGATACCTAAGGCTCCCAGGTTTCCTTCCTCCTGCATTCCCATCAAAAGGACTCTGAGATCATGTTCTGGCCTTATTTTGTTAGAGGTTGGAGAAGAGGAAGAAAGGGAAAACAGTGGTATCTGTTTCTGGTATTCCTTCTCCAAAGGAGGGTGCCTTATAAGTCTGAAATATGCCTGCCAGCTGAAAAGGCCTTCTAGCTTCTCTATCTTCATTCATTACGAGGAAATGAACCTGAAAGGCTTTCAAAAACATTGGAAAGATACAAGAATAAAAAACATAATTGCTCTCACAGAGAAATGGTTGTGGATTAGCCTATAGGAATTGAGTATGTAATATGTATAAGAAAAACTGTGAGTAAATGCAATACATAAGGGTAAACAAGTGCCTCTATGAGTGAATGGGTTAACAGTGGGCAAGTAGGAGTCTACAAACATGTAGGTGGAAGTATGGTGTGAGCATACAAATCTGTGTGTACACTTGAGTGTTATGCATATAGAAATGCTGCAAATATGTCAATGTGAACAGAAAATAAGTATGAGCATGACCGGGCAAGTGCATTTTAAAAGTTAAAGGTAAAGAGAGAGTGTTGAATATATTTTTACAGTAAGAGTAAGACTGTGAGAGATAGAGAGACGTGGGTGAGTGTTTTGTAAGAGTATGAACAGGATCCAGTGTGAGGTTGTGAAGGTACATGAATGTGTCTAAGTGAATACTGGGCATTTTGAGAGTATATATGACTGAAAGTCTGTATTTGGAACAATGCCCCAACTGCTCAGGAGGAATGTCAGTGTAGTTATAGAATATTTAGGGGAGAACTCATGCTTTCCAAAAACCAGGAATAGCTTTGTGCCTTTGAACAAACATGATTTCTTTGTTGTTTTTTTGCAGCAACTCTGCCAATGAAAGGCTGATATTCAGAGGCAGTCAATTTCTTCCACTCCCACTGCCCCATGCTTCCCTGACCAAACACATATAATTCAAACTAGCTCTAGGGAATGCTCTCATTAATAAGTTACATATCTGAATTAATCAACATTTTCAAGGATATATTTAAATTTTTCTAAGAGTTACTGATAATATAACTCCTGGTGTTCTTTTATAATAACTATCTATGAATTGTAGCCTACACAATTCCATTCAATGATGCTTCTAAATACATTAAAATTCTGAAAGTTAGAGTTTAAATATTTTCCTTGTAACTAATTGATAATTTTAAGTATTTGTCAATGTCTTTGTTTTTCCATAAAAAAGAGGGGGAAAGTAGCCTAACCTGCGGTCTGGTGATCATAAAATAAAAAGAAATGAAGTTTGCCTGCGTTTTCCCCACATCAATGATTTCGTGAATGCATCAGTTTCCAAATGTGTAGACATCATCTGCAGTGTCTCTTACCCCCTGGTTTCTTGTCCTTCAGTAAGTGAAACTCTCAGAAGTCTCGGAGTCAGAAGGTCTGACCCTGAAAAGTTTCCTGGCTTCTTCCTGCCATGGGATTGTTCAATGCCACTCACCCTGCTTCCTTCCTCCTGACTGGTATCCCTGGTCTTGAGAGCTTTCACTCCTGGTTGGCTGGGCCCCTCTGTGTGATGTATGCTGTGGCCCTCGGGGGCAACACAGTGATCCTGCAGGCTGTGCGAGTACAGCCCAGCCTCCACGAGCCCATGTACTACCTCCTATCTATGCTGTCCTTCAGCGATGTGGCCATGTCCATGGCCACACTGCCTACTGTGCTCAGAACCTTCTGCTTCAATGCCCGCAGCATTGCTTTTGATGCCTGCCTAATACAGATGTTTCTCATTCATTCCTTCTCCATGATGGAGTCGGGTATTCTGCTGGCCATGAGCTTTGACCGCTATGTGGCCATTTGTGATCCCTTGCACTATGCCACTGTGCTCACCAATGGAGTCATTGCTGGAATGGGTGTAGCAGTGACTGCTCGGAGCTTCATCACCCTCTTTCCTCTCCCCTTCCTCATCAAGAGGCTGCCTATCTGCAGATCCAATGTTCTTTCCCACTCCTACTGCCTGCACCCAGACATGATGAAGCTGGCCTGTGCTGATATCACTATCAACAGCATCTATGGACTCTTTGTTCTTATATCCACCTTCGGCATGGATCTGTGTTTTATCTTCCTCTCCTACGTGCTCATTCTGCGCTCCGTGATGGCCATTGCTTCGCATGAGGAACGCCTCAAAGCCCTCAACACATGTGTGTCACATATCCTGGCTGTACTTGCATTTTACATACCAATGATTGGGGTCTCCACAGTGCACCGCTTTGGGAAGCATACCCCACGCTACGTACATGTCCTCATGTCCAACATCTACCTTTTTGTCCCACCTGTGCTCAACCCTCTCATTTACAGCGCCAAGACGAAGGAGATCCGCCGAGCCATTGTCCGCATGTTTCGCCGGGTTAAAATGTGACTTTCACATTTGGCTTTAAATCTGATGTTTATTGTAGACATAGGTTGTCCTCAACGGCGTCATCATGATCATTGTCGTCATCATCATCATATCACCATCAAGAATAAGATGAGGTACTGGGGAAACAATAAAATATTAGGAAATGGAGTGGTGAAATTTATAATACAAAACAAATCAGTAGTACATTCAGCAAATATCAGTGGCATTATTAGAAAGATAAATATTGAAGGCAATTGAGTGATTAGACAAAGCTTTACAGATAAATGTTAATCTAAGCTAAGACTCATTTTATATAATAATATATATTACTAATATAATAATAATTATACCTTGAGTCTTTAAAAGTGCCAGATTCTGATTTAAATTATCCATGTGTATTAATTCACTTAATCTTCATAAGAATTCTATGAGGTACAGAGAATTAAGTAAATTGTTCAGGGTAACACAGATAGTACAGGATCCAGATGAGATTCAATAGTAATCTGGCTCCAGTATTTGTACCAAGCTACTATGAATACTGCCTCTTTGCCTAATGGCGTCACTATTAGAAATTACCATTGCTCTCCTTCCTTTCACAGCATTTTCATTCCCAAACATTCATCAGTTGTTGTTTTTTAACTTCACATGGTGAAGTTTTAGGTGCTTTCAGAACTTGCCATCAGATGTATGAAAAATATGACCCAGGAAAACTGATAAATGTTGACATCTGGAAGAAACTCCAGGTTCCCCTCTGCTTCCTTTGTCTGCCTACCACTCAATGCTCTCCCAAGAAAAGCAATGTTCAATATTGGAATCACAAACTTTTTTTTGACATTGTACTAGATGCATGACTCCTCTTTCTCTTCTCTTCTTGGGATTTTAATTTTTTTTCCACACAATGACATGATAAGTGGTGTCAGAAATTATGTCCTTCTAGGATTTCCAGCTACTTTTTAAAAAGGCTTGAGATAAGCAGAGTACAGCATTTATGATTTAGACATTAGGAAATAATTCTTTCAGACTTTCTCTTAGATTGACTTTCCTTGCATAATCTTTCCTTCATACCAGTTAAGTAGGATGCAACAAAAAAATTTCTTAGCCGAATTTTAGTGCTCTCAGAATAAGTTTGGGCTTACTTCTCGACTGAAATAAAGGAGATGACCTATCAAGTCTTACCTAACTCCTTAGGGAAACGGGGCTGGAAACCTCATTCTAGCATAGCATATACTTATTTAGATTTTTTTTAATCTCTATACAACACTGTATTGGAGAAATATCAAGGAAAAGTGTCATGTGCCCGAGGGAGGGAACTATTTCTGAATGGAGATAATGTAAGTATTTGAAATCCAGGTTTCCAAAAGTGTCCATAAGCACAATAAGGGACTCAGAATATATGTAGCCTTGTCCTCTAAATAAATGATTTTAGGGTTATGATTGAATAATAAAGCTCAGCTCGATTTTATATGGAAAATAATTGGGGTATTAGAGTTCTAGAGTCACAATATAGTCTTAGTAAATTTAAATAATGATCTTTCTGATTTATGCAAGAAGCTCTTTATTGCAACATCAAATACTACTACTACGATGACTACTACTACCAATAATAATAATAATCGGTAATGCTTTGAAGGTTTAGTTATAAATGAATATATAGATGCAAAGGCAACACTTAGGAAAGTTGTTATATGAAAGTGAGGAAAATACTGATTCCCATCCCAGGGAGAGAGAGGCAGACATCCTTCTGACCACACGCCTAACTTTGAAACCCAGTGGTGTAACAGGAGAAAGGACTAGGGGCAGGGGAATACGAGTCTCCTAAAAAGAACTCTGGTGTCTCTCCACTTTACTTCCTTTCTTTTTCCCTCCATCATCAATTAGAAATCCTACCTGTTTGTAGGGGTTAGGGAAGAAACAATTTTAGGTTTTTTCTCTTATGAGACAGGTACCATAATGAAAACTTAAGGCCACTCCTGCAGTTTCCACCCTAAGAAGGCCTTGGATAAGCTTTTTTTTTTTTTTTTACCTTAAGTAGAAAGATTCTTTTAACTCTTTATTTAACAAGCTCTTCTTTGAACTCAAGCATTTTACATCAACTGGAGGTCTCCAGCCCAGTTTCCCTAATGAGTTAGGTTAGACTCAATAGGGCATCTCCTTTATTTTAGTCTAGAAGTAAGCCCAAACTTATTCTAAGAGCACTGAAAATAGATTTAGAAATTTTTTCCCTATTGAGGGTAAAATACTTAGATTTTGGCCTAGTAAAAAGGAGAAAAGAAATTCTTATGCTTCTTTTATTTTGAGCCCCTTAAGCTTGTCTCTAACCTAAGGAAATTATATCTTGAACATGGGTCCGCTAAATTTACAAGGGAAATATTTGGAAGTTCATGGAAAAAAAACCTCTCTGAAAAATGATCATTATTTTGTCTTGCCTTGTATTAGGAGCATAGCTCATCCTCTCGACTTGTGCCAGCTGGTAGATGGAGAGAGAGGGAGAGAAGAAACTAGAACAACAGTTATGGTAGGATAGGATTCTTAATCTCTGAGGCTCATATTAAGACTCATAGAAAAATTAATATAACCAGAATGTAATGCAAAATTGAAAAAAAAAACAAATCCCTATTGTGTGGACTTGTATGAAATTAATTTCTGTGTGAGCCCAGGAAATGGAAGAACTTTCCAAAACAAGAGCATGGTACAAGATGGTAATGAACAGGCAGGCCATGGGGCATGGCTGACCATGAGCTGCGCTTTCTGAGGACCACACAGAGGTCCAGCCCTACCTTGGGAAGTCATCTCCAGACCTGATCAGCTCTGCTCCAACAAGACTACTTTGCTGCTTCAGGTACAATTCAATTGGAAAAGAAGTGCTTTTCACTCAGAAACTGTTCTGCAAAAGAATAAATGGAAGCAGGACACAGAGAGTCTATCTTCTGAGTTAAGATTATCATGAATTTGTCAGACTAGGGGTAGGTGGATGTGATTTGTGTTCATATTTATATGATAAATTGTTTTTTCTTTTTCTTTTCTTCTATTATCCATGGAAAACTTTATCAAATATATTTAAGAAAATAAATACAGGACATAAATGATGTGTTAAATGATTATTTAATTTAATCATTTTGCTTTGTTCATGTGTAACTCAGGTCAGCTGACACCACTAACCATTTAATATTTCACCTAAATTTTCATAAGCCTCCAATACTCTTCAAATGGAAAATATAATCCCCAGCCAACATTTGCTATAAATTTCTGGAGTCCTGTATCACTTACCCAAAGCACTGGTGTGTGGAAGTCTTTACTAAATTTTAGATAACAAGCAGATCTCAATTAATAGAAATACAAAAAGAAGAATTAGTTATTGGATGATCTTGATCTTACTTCATTTACTGCCAGTCATGTTGCTCAGGAGAATTTCTCCCTAAAGTGTTTCTTAACCTTCATTCCTCCTAGCAGAGATATTTAGTCATTGTCCTTTACTCAACTTCAGGTCTAAAAAAATGTGTACTTTTTGTGGGGAGGAGTGGATATAATTCTGATAGAAAATTATTTTTCTTACAAGTACAGTATTAGGCTTGAGAGCTCTGTGATTATGGAATTTAGTCATTAGGGTTTATGAGAGAAACCTACCTGAAGGGAGGTGGATGGGATATGTCAAAGTCTCCTGAGATGTGTTTACTAACTACATATTTCTTTTAAGTACCCTTTACAAAGGTATACCATGTTTTCAATAGGTGTGGCATGATGGAGAAGTGTTACTGGTGGAAACGTAGTAAATGTTTCAAGGCTATGTATTTAAGGCAAATATCCCATACTACAGGCTGTGAGAAATGAACTTCCTACACAACAATCCATATTTTTACAGTGAAAGACAGACTATAAACAACAAAGGATTAGAGTCAACTTTAATTATTAGTTTCAATGGTCAAGTCCGATGTCTCTAACTGGGACAAATTACTCTGTAAATGTTAAACAGCTTATAACTGATAGAGTGCTAAGTGGCTTTTTCACTATTTAACATGACATTGTGAAAAAAATCTACTGTATAATTTTAACACACACAAAAAATCTGAGAGCCAGCAATTTAATAAACAAATGGTTGACTAAATGTAGTAGAGGCAACTAAAATAAATCCAAAATCCAAACAAAGAAATTTCTGCTAAACAGATATATTCAGAATCTTATATAACTGTGTCATAGACACTAGACTGAAAATATTTCCCATGTCAACTATTCAACAAGATATGGAGATTGATGGTTATATTCACCAGGAAATCCCATTCAACATTTAGAACCCAAATATCTATAAGAACATTTTTACAAATAATGTAGAAAAACAAGTTTATGGTTATTAGGGGAAAAGGGAGTTATTAGGGGAAAAGACACAATTCAGGTATAAATTGGATAATTGAGAACTATGTCTAAACCAATCCTAATTTATTGTATTTTCTTAAAGGACCCTCTTAGCATCCAGTCCACACAAAAATACTATTAATATAAACAGGTTAATAATTTACCATTTATTTAGATGTCAGTACACTGCTTGAATACTAATTTTACCAATTTGAACAAATGCAATTTACTTCAGAAAGAAAAAGCCTTTATTGCAGATCTGCTAATTAGAGAATTGGTCAATATTTATTAAGCAGCAATAAAGCATAGATAGATAGATAGATAGATAGATAGATAGATAGATAGATAGATAGATAGATAGATAGAGATATCTATCTATCTATCTATCTATCTATCTATCTATATATATATATACTCATATGTAATGGATTATTTCTTCATATTAAGAAAATGAAAGCTTTTAATTTTCTGTCCTCTCAACATATTTCTCTATAATATATGTTAAACGTAAACAGGTTATTTCTACATGTATGTGTGTGTGTGTGTATACATGCTCGTGCGTGCACATGCACATTGCCCAGTGGTCTTTATCCAACTAAGAACAGGAGGATGTACTTCTGTAACGATAAAATAAATTTCCATCAGCATTTTGTGCGGTGATCCCTTACTTATCCAGAGCTTACCTCAGCACATCTGTATTCAACGGGTGAGACACACACAAGGAAATGTCACATGCTCTGTGTTATCCGGAACCAGACTCAATCCATCTCCATACCCTGGGTGCTCAGCACAGAGGTAGGCCCATATTAGTCATTCAGTATGTGTTTGCTAAATGAATAAATAAGGGATCACTGCACAAAACAATGATAGAAATACTTCATTGTTATGGTAGCACTCACTGTTTCCCTCTTCATACTTTTTCTGTGACTTCTCAATTCTGTAGTTGAGGTTAAAAGATACATATTTTTTTAAAAGAAGCCTAAAAAATACTGAAGTCAGCAAAATGGCTTTCAATATTCAGTTATAGATATTCAGAAGCATTAGGATATAAAAAGCAAAAAAAGGAAGATTTCCTTTGTAAGCATGATTCTAAGAGCTATAAGGTAATCTTTGTCCTTGACTTTTTTCCTTTTATTTTTGCTCATAACTGTGTACAGAGTTAGCTTACATCCAATTTCTGTTCCCTTATATAGGAATGGATGGTTTTCCAGGGTGACGGAGGATTCTCTGCACTGGGAGAGGATGGATGGTAGGGTAGCTTTTTCCAGCTTCGTGGCTCTAGGGCACCTTCTGCTGTTGTGCGAATACCTCAAAGTAGTGCCTCTCTGAGGCCACTTCAGTGTCTCAGAGCGAAGAAGTCTCTGTTTCTAGAGGATGTTTGGCTCCCTCATTCTGTTCCAGCCCTAGAGCTCTACAGGTCTTCCTTATAAGTGGTACCTGAGACTGGAGAAGTTTATGTAGCTGCAACAGCACTTCTATGTATCTGCTATAGCCTTTCCACTTATATCAGAACATTCTCTCTTCCTCAAGTAATCTTTATCTGTTTTACTTCAGGCTGAAATTTTTCAAAAAACTTATTGCTGAACATTTCTGAGTTTCTCAAATGCTTAGGACCACAGTTGCACTAATCAATCCACTCAAGTGTGCGAGGACTTGGGCCTTGTAAGGAATGTTCCCTGTTTCACCGGTCCATCTCAAAGCCATCTGCCCAGGTTTCTGCGTAGGGTATAGTCTTCAACTATTAGGGGGTGATGTTTGCGATTTTTGTTTGTGGTGGTGGTGGTTTTTTCTTTTTTTTTTTTTAGTTGAAATTTCTTATTGGAGTAAATTTTGTTATTCCTTTCACTACACTGTTTCCTACCACACAATTTCTAATCTTGTTTGGCTAAACCTACCTTCTTCTAGGATACTTGAGATTCCCGTCACCTAATTTTGTTGAAGATGTTATCACTAGGCTTCTATTCTGTTTTGTTTTTTGTAATGGTTGGTTAATTTGGCACTCAGGTGGTGTCCACAGGAGATTTATATCTACATCATTGCTATGTTTAGGACATGATCATGTCACTCAGTCCCTATGGCTTTCTTTTTAAGGAAAGTTATTTCATGATCCTATGAGAAAAAAACATGGAAAGGGATGTTCCTTTTTTTAAAAAATGGTAAATTTTTTGCCCCAGTGTCTGCTTTTTCCAATTATCCAACGGTGTTGAATTATGCCACGGCCTGTCCACTGCCCAGTGAAATTCCCCACACCATTGTACTTATCGCTGCCAAGTGTCTGCAAGGCTGCATGGTCTGTGTTTTGTGTGCTTCACATAAATTTGCAGAAGATTCCTTTCTGTTCATGGCTGGTACTCTCCAGGGATTATGCTCTGTGAATTTTCTGAAATCCTTCAACCACCTCTCCTCTGCTCTAGCATATGTTGAGGACTCCAGTCTTGGAGTCTTCAGGCCTGTGCTTACTACAGGCCATGACAATGCATATTCCAGCAAATTATGGGTCAAACTCCCAGTGCCTCTAAAGCAGACTCAGCCCACCATCAATCACTATTATCTATTAGCCTTAGAGTTAGAGTGCTCACTAGCTCCCTAGAAGAAAGTTCATTCTCCTGAGTCATGTGTGAGGGATGGCAACATATGCTTTATCTTTTCATAAAACTTTTCTTCTGGTTTCAAACTTTGGAATTTCAGGTGTTACATGTGTATAGTACAGAGTCAATATAGCAAGCACATATGTCCTATTTTATACAACTCAGAATGCTCTTACTTATTTCAAAAATGTAAAGTTAGTCACAGCTATTGTGTATCTTTAATTCTCTAAGTTTAAAGACAGTCAAAACTATTACTCCTTTAAAAAGTATTGGTGATACCTATGATCTCAAAAAACATAATCCCCAGCCATAATGTGGTATATACATATGCGTTAGTTTTTGTCTGTTTTTGAGATTTACTTGAAAGCATAGATGTTGCTAGTATATTGGGACAAATAAAAGGGTCGAATTGGAGACCCACTTCCTTGTTAGGTCTGAGAGAAGTTATTTGTGGCAACCTGTGACATATTTAATTACAATGTAAGGTGGCTTGATGTTTTGAGTTATGGGTTATAGCCAGGTTATACCATAAAACTAATGGCAGGTACCCAATCATAGGCCTAAACATATAACGAGATTGAAATCCTGCAAATGCCTAGCTTAGTACACCAAAAAATCAGCAATAACAACAAACTCCTAGGGTACCTGGCTTTCCAGAAGGTATCTCCCCAGTCACAGATTGTGTGCCAATAACATCTTGTGCAGCTTCTTATGAATTTCCTTAGTCTTAAATAATTGGGTTGAGCATCAGCGGAACAAAGAGATAAACGAGGAACATGAACTTGTGCACATGCTCAGGGGAATGCTTCCCAAACTGATGAGCCATGGACACACCAACCATGGGCACATAAAAGATGAGCACAGCACAGATATGTGACACACACATATTGAATGTCTTAAGTCTTTCCTCCTTGGGGGCAATGGACAACACATAATGCAGTATGAGCACTAGGAGAGGAGGGTGAGCACTGAGTCTACACGAAAGGCAGAGATGACAATGAACAGGCCGTACATGCTGTTGATGGTGGTATCTCTACAGGGCGGGCAGATCAGATCTGGTGCAAGCAGTAGGAATAGATCAGTATGTTGGCCTTACAGAAGGGCAGCCTCTTCAGAGGAAAAGCAGTGGGAAGACCATGCAGGAGCTACAGATGAAGTGTCTACTAGGGAAGAAACACCAAGAACTCCGCGCACTCTGCACAAAACCTCCCTGCCAGCCTCCACCCCTCCATGCCCTGAGCTATAAAACTGCCTCTTAAGAGTCCCCTGGGTCCAATAAGCCTCAGGGCTCAGAAGTGGCTGGGGTATCAGGAAATGTAAAAAATCTTGGATGTATGGCTCTTCTGTGTCCTGGCAGTTTTCCCCCTAAGAAGTTTCGAAGACATCGTGTTAGAACTGGATTGTCCTTCGTTTTATAGAAGAGGACATGAAGCCCAGAAATAATCTATCAGTAAGTTAAAAACAGAGCTGGATTAAATCCCAGACCCTCTGACTCTCACAGCAAGTTTGAAAGGAAGGCAGCTGTCATATCACAACTCTTCCAATTCACTTTCCAAATTACAAAAATATTTTAAGTATAATTACATCATATTATTTCCACTACTATTACGGTAAAGTCCAAATTTTTATGTGGACCAGAGGACCCTGTGTTATGACACTGATTTCCATTCGAACTTTATCTTGAGCCATTTCCCTTTTGTTCTTTCTATTGCAACTGTAATGCTCTTTCAGTTCCTTTAATACGTAAGGTTTACTCCTTCCTCGTGGCTTTCACAAATGCCATTTCCCATGTTGTAGAAGCTTTTCCCCATTCACCTTCCCTTCTTCTGACTAGATTCTTATCCATTAGCTCTTAGCTTAACTGCCTTATGGACAATTCCCATAACCGTCTAGCCTAATAAATGCTTATTTAACATTCTCCATTGTTCTTTTCTAGTAACTTACAGGGTTGTGATTAAGTGACCTAATATAAACAGTAAATTATTTATTCCATGCCTCTCTTCTACTACAATTACTACATAAGTTCCAAGAAAGATGAGTCTATGTCTTTCTTATTCTTTAATATGTTCAATTCATTTAGTACAATGTTTAGCAAATAGCAAGTATGTAACTAATTTTTTTATCATAACTAACCCCATCAACATAACAGCATCAGCATTCTTTCCATAAGTGCCTGCAAAATGGTTTTCCACGGCATTTGGTGAATCACATGTCAAGGTGCAGATGACATGAGCACACCTATTCAACCTAAGCTATTTTGTCAGTGTGTCTAGTTACCTACCAGCCCCATAGTACAAAATGGCCCACACTTAGGTGTTTACTTAAAATTGTTTTTTTACAATGTTTTTCCTAATCTAAGCCATGTTTTCATTTCTAACAAGACAGAATCTTTGTAAAGTATCTGATTCACTTTTCTACCTTAATTAATGTAAGCCAATGTTCACTAGAGACATTTTTGGCCCTATAGGCTGTGTTAGCCCTTCTCTGGGCTACCACAGGTAGTAATCATGGCATCTTCTCTCACTGGATTATAACTGTTTCCCCTCATTAATAACATTCATGTATTGAGCATTTTATTTGTTGGTCAACCTCACTAATTCATTTAAACTTTACAACAGCCTTATGAAATAGGTACCCCTATTATCTATGTTTTGTATATAAGAAACTGAAGCACAGTGAGTTAAATAACTTTTCCAAAGTCACAAAAAATGTAAGTGGTAGAATTAGCATTTGAATCACGGTACTCTTAACCATCGTGCTATATGGCAACATTGTGAGTTAAGAGGGTAGGTACCTCTCTGCC
The DNA here is from genome assembly GCF_036562045.2 of Rhinolophus sinicus. Taxonomy (NCBI): domain Eukaryota; kingdom Metazoa; phylum Chordata; class Mammalia; order Chiroptera; family Rhinolophidae; genus Rhinolophus; species Rhinolophus sinicus. The sequence continues at coordinate 122,216,852 of NC_133756.1, forward strand.
TTATGCTCCATAAATACTTTCAGTATCTAACATGGGGCCTGGCACATCATGGGTACTCAATAAATAGCTACTGAATGAACGAATGAGCTTCCTTCATGACTTGGTATCTTGCAGATCCGAAGCCCAAATTAAGGCCATCATTGTTAAATATGTTTATCTGTAGAAGACATTAAGAGAAAAGACAAGAATTGCAAAAGTTTTCAAAGTCATGTCACCAGCTCAAAATCACGCTAGTCATGAACCTCAGAGAGAGACTGGGTTCATGTCCTGCTCCTCAACTTGCTCTCTTTGTGCCTCAGTGTCTTCACCTGTAAAAAAATAATAATAATTTTGCCTACATCATTGGCCGACTGATAGGAGCTAATGATGTTTTTAAGAATAAAATAAACTTTGAACTTTGACTGGCACTTATTAAGCCATCAAGACATGTTGTCATTCATATTACTTTGCAGCTGGTAAAACGAGTGTTATAGACCTTAAATGACTGGTGCAGCCCAGTTGAATGAATAGATCAAGTGGGACTAGTCCTGGCATCAGGTCTGCCATAGATAAATATCCTGTTATTTTGCTTTAAACTAATTATCTGATATTATCCTTTGATTACAAGACAAACATTCTGGTTGGCACAGGCTTCTGGTGAAGTGGGATGTGGGGAGTGAAAGTTTGACGTGTTCCTGATATGCACTTGGTGGGATGAGTCTCTTGGGAGCCAGAATAGTGATATCGGTCCTCCACAGCTCTTAGCCACATCGGGAAAAGAATGGCTCCCTTAAGAAAAGGAAATGCTTATTCCTTGAGTTGAACGCTTGGAAAGCACCTCTATGGGGAGCCACCTGGAGTAGCAACACTCAAACCGCTCCCCTGCGAGGCTCACCTTCTAGGACTGCTCAGATTATTCATTTGCTTGCATCTCTCTCCCCACCCCACCCCATTTTATTTAAAACATGATGTGTATGTTTTATAGAAAAGTAGAAAATACAAATAAACAGAAAAGGAATCTTCCTAATTCTCACTAATTAGACAACTACTAGTAAAATTTCTGCTAATGCTTCCAAATACTTTTTCTGTGCAAATGTATGAATATTTAAAAACCATATTACATGTTAGTGTGTTTACCAAGAAAATAATTGTCAGCGTGCTAGAAATATTCGTTGGAAAATGTTTTGTTTGAAATACAACTTTACAGTGGTTTATACATTCTTCTAAGCTATCTTATGCTAGAAATCTGCTGTTGTAGCCATAGCCTCTATTTAGATTAGTATAACTTTGCGCGGGGAGGGGGGTTCTTTATGTTTTAGCGTATGAGAGGGCTATTCTATTCCTGCCCCATTTCTCACCTTCTTAGTACTTTTGAGGGAGGGTAACTCAATTGTACAGTAATTCTAAATTAACTTTAAAATCATGTTGTTGTATTCTGAAAAATATTCAGAATTAAGTAAACTGAATTTGGAAAAAAATGACACCTTCACTATTTGTTTAATCTTCCACCAAGGCACATGCATTTGTAACCATTCATTCAAGTTTATTTCTAACCTGTCAATAATACTTGAAGTTTTATTCCATAAAATGTCTCATTAAAATATTACTGAGATGCATTAATTGTTTAAGTTTTATAATTTAAATATTTAGTAATTAAAATATTTGCCTTATTTTTGAAAGTACTAGTTTTGTATTATTATGTTACATTTGGCAAATTTTCTCAATTTTTGGTAACCCTTCCCTTTAAACTCCTTTTAAGTTTTCTTGATCCACAAATTACACCACTTGCAAATATGGTTGCATTCATTCATTTATCCAATCCATAAGTATTTATTGACATCTATTATGTAATTTGAATATTGTTAAGTCCTGACAACAATTTGGTGACCACAAAAGTAAAAGTTTTCCTTATTAAGTACTTATTATATGCCAAGCAATGTACCAACCATCTTACATATATTATTATCTTACATACATTATCTCTAAACTTTATTAAAACACAACAATCTGGTTATTTTTATAGCAATTTTATATATAAGTTGAGGCTCAGAGAGACTGGGATTTTTCCAAAGCTAAAATCTACGTTGCACGAAGTTTACCCTCTTTCTATTCACAAACATCCATTCATTCAAGAAGCTTATGAATAAAATAGAGAGCTCATATACAGAGAAGGGCAGAATGGTATCTAGGTGCTGTGGTATAATTCTATACAAATATATTACAAGTACCTAAAAATAATAAAACATCTATTATACCACTGTTGTTGCTGAGGGGACCAGGTAGATGGAAGGCAGGTAGTAAAGGAAGTGCTAAAAATGCTGAGCCAGTGTCTGGCTCATGGTATCTGTCTAAATAATAGTTTTAGATGAATAATTAGAATGATATGCAGTTTCCAGGCAGATAAAAATTGATATTCAAAACAAAAGCTATCAGAACAAAAATATAGAAGCATAAAGCAGCCTGTTTGTTCAGGAATTACATGCAGTTCTATATGGCTGGAACAATTTTTTTTGGGGGGGTGGGGGTGGGGCAGGGGGCTGGGATTGTAGATATAAGAGATGGATTCAATGGTAATATTATTACGAGACATGTTAAGGGTTTTGGACTTTATCCTTAAGCAGTAGGAGTCATTCAAGACTATGGGTGTTTTATAACCAGGTAGATTATTTAGGAAGATCATTCTGGCTACAGCATGGAAGACTGAAAGACAAAAATGGGGAACAATCAGATCATTTTGGAGATATTGCCAAGGTGAGGGGTGATAATGAAGGGCAAAAAGAAGGCAGCACTGGTGAGGTAGAGGCAACGATTGGATAAGCCAAAGTCTAATTAGAGTTGTCAGGATTTAATATTCAATTACAGGTAAAAGGATAAGGTAAAATAGCTCCTTTCTGTCTCACATATTGTTGCATTACTCAAAGGTTCCTCTAAAAAATGGTAAATAATAATAGCCAAAATGACAAAATTATTTTCCCTTATTTTAACCAGAAAGTATATGATCTAACACATTAAGAAAATATACAGAAACTTTTTAAATTTCTTTTTATATAGGATGGATTTTTTTTTCCATTAGATATCTTCTCTGGTCTCTACTATTGCTTACACATATTTTTTCGTTATTTTGCTTATTAATATGATGAAGTAGATTGAAAAATTTCTGAAAAAACAGCTTTGTAAAATCCTAGGATATATGTCAATTATTCTTTGTCTGTATTGCTTAACTATATTAGCAACTTTTAGTAATTACTCATATGGAGGTCGGACAATTAAGTTCACAAACTTTCCACTGTCTTTTCATATATTTCCATTACTGTATTTGATCTATAGAATTTTTGCTGATACATATTTTTCTGTATTGCTTATACGGATTATATTTAACCTTTTACATAGCTTTCCAATTTTATTTATGGTTTAAAATATAGAGGGTGCCAAAAAAATGTATACACATTTTAAGAAAGGAAAAAACTGTATTAAAATTACACTGATGGTAACCACTTTGAGCAGCTCTTGTAACTGCATAAGTCACGTGTGACTTGTATTTGTCTTTTGTTATCCGTATATATTGAGTATTGCAATTTTAATACAGTTTTTTCCTTTCCTAAGGCACCCTCTGCATATAAGATGAATGACCTATTTCTTGAAATTTGTGGGGGAGCAAGTAAAAAGATATGTTGGAGATGGTGGGAGTATAACTGTTAACTTTCAATTTCTTGCTCAATTATCAGTGAATTCTTTTATTTACACTTTATAATTTTCCCAAAATAGCAGTTTATTCAAGATTTCAAATTACTTGTAGAACATTCTACTGTCATTTTAAAAATAACTCTAATCTATTATTATGTATGATTTTTAAGTTTTATTTTCCATTTGATTAGATTTTCCAAAGGTTGGTCTGTTCGGTTAGCTTGTCAAAGGATTAGTTATTGGATTATTTTCACTCTTTCCTATTCACATCCATTCGCATATTTTATTTTAACTATTTTCAATTACTTTACATAGTATTTTATTCTTTCATAGTGTCCTAAATTGAATACTTAATTTCTTAACTTTCTCTTGTTTGTTTTTCATAAAAATATTACCCAAATTTACCAAATGTTATTATTGCTGAAAGTTAGATTATTTAATAAAATATCTATGCAATTATATTTATCTCATACTAAAAGTGGGGTGAACAGTGTTCTAACTTGAAATAAATATTGACATGCACAACTATACTTATTGTATCATATATATATTATATATATAAATACACACACACAGAGTGCCAAAAAAATGTATACACACTTTAAGAAAGGAAATAAACTATTAAAATTGTAATACTCAATATATACCGATAACAAAAGCTGAATACAAGTCATGCTTGATTTCTGCAATTACAAGAGGTGCTCAAAGTGGTTACCATCAGCATCCAGACACTTCTGATTACAGCAAACTACTGCTTGAGCAATGGTGACCAAAGTGTTCACTTATATACATTTTTTGTCACCCTGGGGTGAGTGTGTGTGTGTGTGTAATTTTAACTAATATTCTTTTAACATAATTATTTTATTTTATTTTTTTGTTGTGCTAAGAACATGACATGAGAGCTACTCTCTTAACAAATTTGTAAGTGAATTATACATTATTGTTTACTATGGGTACAATGTTGTACAGCAGACCTCAACAGCTTATCCACCTTGCTTAACTGAAACTTCATGCCCATTGATTAGTAACTACTCATTTCACCTTCTGCCAAGCCCTTGGCAATCATCATTTCACTTTTTGATTCTATGAATTTGACCATTTTCTGTACCTCATATAAGCGAAACCATCCAGTGTTTGTCTTCCTGTGACTGGCTTATTTCACTTAGCATAATGTCCTCAAGATCCATCCATGTTGTTGCATATTGCAGAATTTTCTTCTTTTTCAAGGCTGAATAGTATTCTATTGTATATACATGCTACATTTTCTTTATCCATATATTGACTGATGGACATTTAGGTTGTTTCCTCATCTTGGCTATTGTGAATAGTGCTGCAATGAACATGGGAGTGCTAATATTTCTCTGAGATACTGATTTCAGTTCTTTTGGATAAATACCCAAAAGTGAGATTACTGGATCATGTGACCCTGCTTCCCCAAAAATAAGGCCTAGCGGTATAATCAGCTCTAATGCATCTTTTGGAGCAAAAATTAATATAAGATCCCGTATTATATATTATATCATATTACATTATATTACATTACATTGCATTACACTACACTACATACATTGCATTGCATTACATTACATTATATTATATTATATTATATTATATTATATTATATTATATTAAAGACCCAGTTTTGTATTATAGTAAAATAAGACTGGGTCTTACATTAATTTTTGCTCCAAAAGATGCATTAGAGCTGATTGTCCGACTAGGTCTTATTTTTGGGGAAACACGGAATATGGACATCAAAAGCACAGGCAACAAAAACAAAAATAAACAAATGGGACTATATGAAACTGAAAACCTTCTTCATAACAAATAAAACAATCAACAGAGTATTAAGGCAATTTATGAAATGGAAGAAAATATTTGCAAGCCATATATCTGATACAGGGTCAGTCTCCAAAATATATAAGAAACTTTTATAATTCAACAGCAAAAGAATAAAAAGCTGATTTTAAAATGGGCTAAGGAGTTAAATAGCCATTTCTTCAAAGAAGACATACAACTGGCCAACAGATCTATGAAAAAATGCTGAATGTCTCTATTAGCAAGAAACTGCATATTGAAATCACAAAAATTTCACTTCAAACCAGTTAAGATGGCTATTATCAAGAAAACAAACGATAACAAGTGTTGGTGAGGATGTGGAGGAATCTGGACTCTGCACAATGTTGATGGGAATGTAAAATAGTTCATCCACTATGGAGACTAGTATGGGAGTTCCTCAAAGAATTGAAAATACAACTGACTTTGCCATAATATTGGGGAAAAGAACCCTTTACCTATGGTGGTACTGTTTTCATGGTAATAAATTCCTTTGTGATGATTCACTTTAAACAAGGATAATAGAAACATATTGTGAAAATTTTAGGGACTGATTATGAGAATGTACATTTTTCTGATTAAAAAAGAGAAAAATTGAGCAAACATTTTTTGCTAAATTATGACCCAGTTTATTTACCTCGCCAAAACCTCTTGGCTGGAGTCCTAAGTAGTTCCAGGATGTCATTAAACATCTGGTGGCAGAAATCCTAAAAGTAAGTTAGTGCCCCAAAGGGAATTTAAAAAGCCTGGTCAAAATGACTTAAAAACTCAAATTTGTGGATTAACAGTAAATATCCTCTGACTCTTGGCTGTTCAACACAATTACTGCTTAAAACTTGGTTCTCAGTAGTATTTTGCAAAGCCTCCGACGAATCTCTTTGGTTTTGATGGAATAGATGACAGGGTTGAGTGTTGGAGGAACAAAAAGATAAATGAGGGACATGAGTGTGTGCACATACAGGGGAGCATGCCTCCCGTAGCGAGCTGCCATGGACACACCAACCATCGGCACATAGAAGATGAGCACAGCAGACATATGTGACACACACGTGTTGAGTGTCTTGAACCGTTCCTCCCGAGATGCAATGGCAATTACAGAGCGTAGTATGAGCACATAGGAGAGGAGAATGAGTAGAGAATCCAGGCCAAAGGTAGAGATGACAATGAACAGACCGAAAATATTATTGATGGTGATGTCGCCACAGGGCAGGCGGATCAGATCTGGATGCAGGCAGTAGGCATGGGAGAGTACATTGGCCTTGCAGAAAGGCAACCTCTTCAGAAGGAAAGGCAGTGGGAAAACCATGCAGAAACTGCGGATGATAACAAACATGCCCATGCATGCCACATGGGCATCAGTGAGCACTGTGGCATAGCGCAACGGGTTACAGATGGCCACATAACGGTCAAAGCTCATAACTAGTAGGATCCCAGACTCCGTGAAGGAAAAGAGATGAATAAAGAACATTTGAGCCATGCAAGAATCAAAGCTGATCTTCTGTAAGTAAAAGCAAAATGTGGCCAGCACCGTGGGCAGCGTGGAAAAAGACACACCTAAGTCATTAAGTGAAAGCAGGGACAGGAAATAGTACATAGGTTGATGCAAGCTCTGCTCCTCCTTGATAATGAAAAGGATAAGGGCATTGCCCACAATGGAGACAATGTAGAAGGTACCAAGGAGCAGAAACACCCAGTGTTTGGAAGTCTGCAGCCCTGGGAGCCCTGTCAAGATGAAAGAAGGCAACTCTGAGCTGTTGTGGGGGTTATCTCCCATGCTGGGATGAATGTTTATATTGTAAGACCACTCTCCTGTAAAGAAGACAAAACATAGTTTTATCCATGGCCTAGACCTAATATTTTAAGGCTCTTATACACCATCCAGCCCTTCACTTAATGGCATTACTCGATTTTATTCAGCAAATCACTCATCCTTGCCTCTCACTGTCACCAAGATTTCTGGATTTGTCTGACTTTTCTTAGTTTATCCAGCTGCCTGAACTGGTTATGTTGTCTATTGCCAGCATGCTTCTTCTCATGTTTAAAGCTTTGAACTCTTTTCTTTATCAATCTATGGGCATCATTTGGTTAAAGACTTAAGACAAAACTCTCCTGATCACTGCTTTCTTGACTATCCTGTCCTCCTTCTAAACATTCCACTTATTCACCAAACCATAAACTTTTCAATTTCTCATGCTGACTTCTCAGCTTTTGTAGTCTCTCAGTTATTCCATACATTCATTCAGACAGAAGATAGATGGAGAAAAAGATATCCATACATAGAAATAACCTTCCAGACGTTCATCAAAATGCACTTGATTCCCATATTTCTACTCATCTTTTCATTCTAACCATTTAGTTTATGGCATCACTTTTTTCCCTGTATAATTTAATTTACTGAAAGTCATTTCTTAAACATTTCTTCAGAACTGAACAGCACCTCACTCCTGAAAGTCACTGGATTAATAATCATTTCTCTATAACATAAAATTGCTTCTCATCTGTGTTCTCCATCTCTGTGAATAATACCATTATTATGCCTAAAATTGAGATTCAAACATCACTTTTACTTTCTTTCCTTTATGTATTACACTAAACCAGGTAGGAATCAATGAAAACACTGACCCCAAAGTGCCTCTGTCAGCACCTTTCTCCATTTTCTTTCACCTGTGTCTCACACTTCAGACCCAAGAAACAATTCTCATGCTTCTTTCTATTTCATTTTCTAATTTGGAGTAGGACTAATATTTTCTAAAGGCAAATTCTAAAGTGGCATTTTTTGATTAGAAACCTTGAATGCTCCCTCATTACCAAAGGATCAAATCCAAACTCACTAGCCTAGATTAAAAGTGCTCTGTGGTCAATACTAAATCAATATTTCTGGTCTCAAATCTCAAACTTTCCTTCTTTGTACCTCACGATATCCAGGTAGATCTATTTTCTGTCATCTAAACATGAACAACCGCTCCCCAGCTCCTGGAGTTTGCCCAGAATGTGTGACCATGCCCATTCAATCCACCTGCCAGACCCCAGGATCAATGATGCCCTCCTCCATGGAAATTTGGCTGGTCACCGCCAGCAGAGGTAACCTCTCCCCAACCATTCTCACAGCCATAGGTTTGCATCTCCTTCTGTACCTGTTTCTCTGCCTGCCCTGCATTATAGCTGTGTGAGTCCGATCTTTCCTTCTGACTCACCAGCTCCTAAAACTCAGTACTGACTCATTTGTTGTTTCAGTCCCTGCCGTGCTTAGTGCAAGATCTTAAACAGGAGATGTGCTCAATAAGCTACTGATCCCTTCTGGGTTTTGCCTGTCTTTGTTGTAAGTTGGATATGTTAAGAAACTTGGCTAAAGAGGTTGTGAAGATCCCAAAGTAGACAGTTGTGAAAGCTCTTAGGCCCAAAGACTTTGCAACTCTGAGTTCTAAAGCCTGCCCACCACCCTCACCTCGACTTTCATCTGCCTTTGCTCCTCTATCTGCCTCAGGACTCCTCTGTCCTTTCTTCTCAGAATGCATTTTTTCTCCATTCAATATTCTTAGGAACCCTTTGTTTTTCTTACCTGAAAACACTTCATAAACATTTTTGTTAGCCTCTGTATGCAGTATGCAGATGCCCTTGATTTGGAGTCTGTTAACACGAAGTAAGGTCCTGCCAAGTGGCTCCCAAAGCAGCCAGTGTCTTTTTATATTACCCCACTCATACCACATTATTCTGAGAAAAGTGTGGGGTACTTATTCACACCAAGGCATCTAAATTGATGGGGTGTCCCTGCTGGGAAAATAATCTCTGAAGCAGAAAGCATGGCTAGATTTCAGAGAACAAGAGCAACAGATAGAAAGTGTAGAACTGGGAAAGTGATAAAGGTGAAAACATGCAGGGGGACAAAAATCTAACTCAGATTAAGGACAGCATTTTCTCCTTCATATTGTCATATTATAACACTCAGGATTTCTAAACTAGAGGCACACTGCCGTAGGACCTGATTCTGTAGTGTCTGACACTCCAACTTACCTACCTGGGAGAACCCTATGCGTGGAAGGTGCAGAGGAAGAAAGAGCAGTAATGGGGGTCCTGCATGCCCTGCCCTCAGTCCCCAGTTACTTCTGCCAACTGCCTGGTCTGAGCAATATAAGGCTGCATCCAGGAAGTCCCTTGAGTTTATATCAGCTCAGCAGCTCACAGACCGCTGGGAATATCAAGCATCTACAATGCTCCACTCCTGTCTGATTTAGTATTTCATCCCTCATTCCTACAGGAGTAGGAATGATCGGAACTGGAAAGGACCTGTGAGAATATCCTATCTAGCCCCTCATTTTATAGAAGAGGTCATTAGAGCCTAGAAAGAAAAATAGACACCTCAAATTTATACAAGCTGTATAAATTTAAATCTATGTCTTCCAGTTTAGCTTATGGCTTTTCTATTATACGTGTATGGCCAATATCCACAAGCAATGCTGAATCCTATAAACAGTGCTTAAGTCACATATAAATTAATTTCAACATTTGAATGTATTAGAACATGTGAAATTCTCACCTGGATCATCCATGAAATTCACCCCAAGTATGTTTAAGAAGCACTGGTACACTGTGACGGACCATACACACAGTGTAATTCTAAGACAAACTATAGAAAGCATTTGTCCTCGTTAAGAAGGTGTTGAGAGCACTGCACTATGCTACTTTCTTCACATAGGTGCATTGAACACCTGCTAGGGAGACAACATAAGTAATAAGGATTAACTGATAATGTTTTGAGCTAGATGAACCTGAGCTTGAGTCTGAGATTCACCACTTGCCTGAAGAAATTTTCTAACCAATACACAGTCTCATTTTATCACCTGTAAAATGGGTTATGGTCATACTTACATCATAGAACGATTGGGATGGGTTAAACAATCCAAGGCATAGAAAGGAATTTAGCCTATTGGCTGCCATATAACACTTAATAAACGGTAATGATTATGTTTAAATCCCAAATATTGGGTCCTGAAAGTAAAACAATTGGGAATGGATAATGACCTAAGTGTACAACACAATAAGAATAACTTCTTGACAAGTTAGCACAATTCATTTCTAAGAAAACACTAGCAGATATAGCAGGAAGGAATCGTGATTAGTAACAGGAAACATACTTGAACAGATTGGGAGGATAGTAAAAGAGGTTGGGTTTAGAAAGAACTTCTCAGATCCCTAATGTTTGTCTGAGACTAACCAAGCTGAAAATGCAGTAGCTTTTTAGCAATTCCACTCATACACAAGTCGGCCCAAAGGATTCAGTTCATTACCTAATATACATCTAGTTCTTCTCAGTCACACTGACTGTCATGGGAAAAGTTAGGAAATCACCCAAGCACTGACCAATACACATGGATTTATCTGAATTTTATGTTCTTTTTCCTTGGTCATAAGTTGAGCTCTTTAAATTTTCCCATATGAAAAAATGATTGTCTTTTTGTGTATGACAAGGTCACAGTCCCTGCCCTGTTTATGGTGTCAGCTATACGTTAATAAAAGTAAACTATAAATCAAGTCATTCATTCCCATTAGTCATTGGAATGTGTAGATGAATAAGTATAACAATTAATATTCTTGTTTGGGAGACTCCTAAGGACACACTATAGCTCAGTGAATGCATTTTATTAAATGCTTTTTAATTTTCTTGGTAACTCGTTCCTGAAGCCCTCTGTTCTCTTGCTTCTGTCTGGATCAGGTGCTTCTCAGCTCTTAAGCATCTGGCGTTAAGGAATTTGTCCTACTGCTTGTGTGGGTTGGTATTCTATTTCTTGATCATGTCTTTTTCTTGTTTTTCATCTTCCATATTTATCTGCTGAGGGACTTTCTCCTTCACATTTTATTTTAGGAAGACTTTATTTAATTGGATACCATGTTTTTCATTTCTACGCATACTTTTTTTCTCTCCTTTTCCAATTGTTTGTAGAGAAACTTTCCTATGCCATAGAATGTGCAAAGCACCCTAACGGTCTGGTACCAATTTCCATGTGTGTGGGGGTGGGGGTGGTGTTGGCGGGTTGAGAAGGTGAGTTTCCTCACATATCCAAGCAATTCTCAGACACCATCTTGGTGTCCTACGGTTCAAATAAATTCTAACATTATCTACCCAGAGATGGTATCAGGTCCCGCAGGTATGGGCTCAATCCCACAAGTCTGCCCTCCTCCTATGGTAAGCTATAATACTCTCCTGCCAAAACCTGCCAGGCATAGGTTCCTAACAATGGGTTCCCAGTGGACACCTCTGGCTATCTATCCCCATGGTGATTCAGGTATGCCTGCAAAGGCCAAGGCAACACCTCCTCTCCTCTCTTCCCAGCTGAGCAGGGCTTACCTGCCCCCACACCATGTCCTCTGGCTCCTTGAGTTCCGCTCAAGGATGGGTCCTAAGGACCTTCTGGCAGATGAGGCGTGTGAGTGCCAAGGGGCCCAATGCTAGTAAATGGTAAGCCAGGAATATAATTCATTCTTCTTTACCTTCAGCTCTAGGGTTTTTTTTCCTCAAATCAAGTCACCACTCCAGGTCCTCTTAAGATACTTTCAGAAGCCAGAATATAGGCTTGGCTAGAGATGAAGGTGATAGAAACATAATAATCATCAATGATACTCAGTGTTTATAATGTTCCCACAACTCCATCAAGAATTTTGTGGACATCGTCTCTTGAAATCCTAACAACCAAATTTAGAGGGAAATACTCTCTACCCATTTTACAGATAAGAAAAAGGAGTCCCCAGAAGGTCAAATTAGGTACAAAGTCATAAAACTACTGAGTGGCAGAGCTGCATTCAAACATAGACCATTCACTTATTCGCTTATCATTTTCAAAAACCTAATAATTTTTATCCAGCTAAAACCCTGAAACATGCTTCATCTACCTGTTAATCATTATCAACTCTATCTTTTTTGTTTTTGTGTTTATCCTTTTCTTCCTATTTAATGGACTGTCTCTCTGCCTTTGCCTCTCTCTCTCTCTGCAACTTCCCTCAAAAACAGAGAAAATGGAAAAAAGAAAAAAAAAAGCTAAAATCAATCTTTCACATTCTGGTGATTCTAAACTTCTGACTTTCCCGTAAGGCCACCAGCTAAGATCTGGGAAACAAACCTGACCCCTTCCTGTGTACCCCCACCCAGGTTCAGGGCTTCCATCTACTTTATTTGTAGCATCTCATAGACACGTGGGTTCCCAGCAGTTGTACTTTTAAGTTTCAATGATTACATGTTTCTATGATTTTTTTAAAATTTATTAATATATAATTCACCTTCCTACCCGGAAGCGCCACGCTCCCCCACCATCCCCGAGGGCTACTTGGGCGTCGGCTTGGTTCAGGGCGCACGACGCCAGACCACTACCCAGGCCGGGTCTCACGTACCTGCGCCCCGTCCCATCCCTCTGCCCGTGAGCTCTGGACCCGCGGCGCGAGCAGACAGGGATGTTGGGCCAGACAATGAGGAGGGGAGGAGGGCTGGGATTCCCGAAAGGGAATGGGTGGGGTGGAAAATCAGCTTCCCTCCCGGAAGTCCCAGCCCACCCAGTGCCTGCTAAATGCCTGGCATTGAACTCAACTTTTAAAAAAGTTAACTGCCTGCGCCAACGTGCAAGGAGGGCGCAGTTCACAGTGGCCCATGTGGGGATTGAACCAGCAACCTTGGAGTTATCAGCACCACGCCCCAACCAACTGAGCCAACCCGCCACCCCTGTTGGATGACTATTAAAGCGGCAAGCTTTTGCATCATGACCCGCACCCCCCAAGCAATTCAACCTTCAATCAATCATTCATTCAACTAATTTTAAATGAACAATTTCATTCATCCGTTAACTCAAGAGTGTGCCAAGCTCCCCTGATAGAGACCAGCTGACTTGCAGAGGGACCTTTCTGATTCCATCAGGACCACCTGGATAACCCACGACAACCTCCCCATCTCAAGATCCTTCTCAAGATCATACCTCACCTTTTTGCCAGGTGAGGTAACATCCATAGATTCTGGGGATTGGAACAGGGACACACCTTTGGGGGCCGTTATCCTTTCTGCCACAGGTTCCTTACCCATGAAATGGGGGTATTGATAACCTGCCTCGTAGGCTTGGGGGAAGATCATGGGAGACAGTTCGTGTGAAGCCCTAAGCGAGTGCGTGGCACATAAGGAAGCCTTGCCATCATGCAGTTAGTGGGAGGCTTCCGCACTCATGGGAGTGGTTACTGGGGAGAGCTCAGAGCCCTGACCCCTGACCCGTGGCCCTGTATGCCACCTCTTCCCTTCCTTCTGGGCACCTTCTGTCCAACCCTGGTGACAGGGGAGGAAAATCACTGCAAAATATCAGGTTTGTATTTGGCATTTTCTATAGGCTCTGCACTGCCCCCCTCAGATCTCTCAGCTTTTATAGACTCCCCTGATTTGTATAGAGAAGTGGTCCCAGCAGAAGCAGCATCAGAACCACCTAGGAACATGTCAGAACACTTAGTCCCCTCTCAGGCTAACTAAAGTAGAAATTCTGGGGTGGGGCCTTAAGGTTTTAAGGAGCCCTACAGGGAATTTTAATACTCCCTCCGTGGAGGGAGCATTTTCTCAAGCACCCCATCTGCAAGGCAGGTACAGTAGTAGAAGCCCCATGGCCTAGGTGAGGTTGTAAGTTTCAGGGAGGTGAGTGGCTCGGCTAAGGCCATGCAGGTAGGAAGTGGTAGAGCTTGGGTTGGAATGCGAGCAAAGTCCATGCTCTTTCCACTTCACCCTGTGCCTCCCCCTTGGATACCTACCTGTAAAACTGCCACCTGGACACAGGGCCCAGGTGATCAGAGGAAGCTCTCCTCAGCCACTCCCAGGGCGCAGCCCTGCCCAGGGACCTCTCCCATCCCATCTGTCGTGTGTCATTTTGAGCGGCGCCCTGTATTCAGATCCAGTCTCAGGGTCTGATAACTAATTTACACTCAAGTATAAGTGGCTGATAATGCCTTCAGGTGTTGCCTGCTCTTTAAGGGGATGTTTGTGGTAACTATAAGAAAGGGAGCTCGTGGTGCTTGGAGGGGACCCGCCGCCATCTCAGGTCTCTTGGCCTCGCCAGGGTCCAGCAGAGAGAGCTGATGCCAGGTCCTATAATCCTTATGGAGGACCAACCTTGTACCTCCGGGAGATCCACGTTCCCACCTGGAAACACGCGGGAAACCAAGCCTCGAAAAAAGCGCTGCCTCCTAGCTCCATGGTGGGATTATCCGGAAGGAACCCCGAACGGAGGTAGTACTTCGCTCCCCTCGGCACCTCCTCCTGCAACACCCGGCCTAACATCGCACCCTCCTCCCCCGGAGAAGTAGTAAAATATACTTCTCCCACCCTAAACCAGTCTTTGAAGGATTCCAGTATGACTCATTTTCCTTCGTGCATTTGTAAAATAGTTTATATCCAGTGAAGACAATGAAGATTATTGACAATTCTACCCTGCTTTTTCTGTCGTCCTGCGCTGGGAAGTTGTGATTTTTAAGTTTTGTGACATAGCGTAACGCCATATCCTGATTTGGATGAATCCCGGGACATGATCAAGATCAGACGGTAGGCGTCTAAGATTGAAGGCCATGGCCAGGATCACGGTGAACTCACAAAGCAAATAACACCTGTGAGATGATCCTGCAGCAGCCGATCCACGTTGTCTTTTGGTGACACCCTTTTGGTGACAGTCCTTACTGTATAATTTTGAATTCCTATAACTCCATTAAGGTCCTAATAAATTTTGTCTCACATTGCTGTATTAGCTCTGTATAACTACTATTTAGTAAATTGTGAATTTTCAGTAAATGTTTCATAACAATTCCAAATATAAAATATTACTAAAATTAGTGTCAAATATGACCTTCTTCTACAAATGGCCATCCACTCATTCTTTTTAAGTTTGCAAAATATTCTCTTCCCTTAACTGTGAATTTTTCTATGGTATTTATCTATGTATTCTATGATATCCCATATTCTACATCTTAAATGTTTTCCTGGTCAAGAGGGTTGTTGTGCTTGTTATATGTAATTTTTCATTTTACGTCTAAAATATTCATATTAAGTAAATAGGGTATCTTAATTAAAAGCATTAATAAAAATTACGGTGAAAAATACAAGAATGGGAGAACCTCAGTCAGCAACTTGCAGTATTTCATGTAGTCCATAAATTGTTCATAAATTAGATGAAAAAAATTAGTTAATTTTGTGTAGATCTTTATGTACATTAAATAATATGGGAAAGATACAAAAATTAAACCAATGTATTACTGGCATAGAAATGTGTACACAAGTCAGAGTAACAGGGTATAAAATCCAGAAACAGATACAAGCTTATCTAAGAATTTAAAGGTGGCATTTCAAATTAGTGGGGAAGGGCAGAATACTTCATTAAAGTGTGTTAAGAACATCCAGCTAACCATATGGAAGAAAAATTAGATCTTCCCCCTTATCCCATAAATTTAACCAGTGATGAGATTCTCTTCCTCTTTTATTTTTTTTATTTTGTTTAAAGAATGTTTAGAGCAGTTTTAGGTTCACAGAAAAATCGAGAGTAAAGTACAGAGTTCCCATATACCTCCTGCCCCCACATGCGTAAACTCCCCCGTTATCAACATCACCTACCAGAGTGGTAATGTGTTACAATTGATAAACCTACATTGATCGATTTTAATCACCCAAATTTCACAGTTTACATTGGGATTCACTGTTGGTGTTTTATAGTCTATGGGTTTGGACAAATATGTGACATATGTACATGATTATAGTATTGTACAGAATATTTTCACTGCCTAAAAATCCTCTGTGATCCGCCCATTTTTCCCTCCCCTCACTACTCCTAACTTCTGGCAACCTCTGATCTTTTTAGTGTCTCCATAGTTTTGCCTTTTCCTGAATATAAGTAGTTGGAATCATACAGTATGTAGCCTATTCATATTGGCTTCTTATACTTAGTAATATGCATTTAAATTTCCTCTATGTCTTTCCATGGCTTGATATCTCATTTGTTTTTAGTACTGAATAAAATTCCATTGTATGGATGTACCACAGTTATAAATCCATTCACCTACTGAAGGACAACCTGTTTGTTTCTAATTATGAATAAAGCTTCTATAAATAAAAAAGAAAGAAAGAAAGGGAGCTCATGGTGGGGTTTCAGTCACCTTGGCAGGAATGTCAGGAGGAAACATTTGTATGTTTTGAAAAGGAGTGCTGTGGACTTCCGAGTACAGGCAGAATGGTCTCATGGAAACAGCACGGGGCATTGCTTGACTGGGTTGTCACTGCCTAGAGACTTTGGGCAAGTCACTTCATTTCCCTAAGCCTTCATTTGCTTACCTGTAAAATGACTTGATTCCTACATCAGAGGGTTGGGAGGATTACATGAGATAGCCTTTATCAGGTGGTCCCTTCCTCCCCAAATTTCCATGGCAGTCTGCTGAGCCCAACCAGGCAGACTCACCCCAGGTTACAAATTACGTAGATCCTTTCCTGGGCAGCATCTTGTGCCACCTGCCAAAGGACTGCCCAGGGTCAGAGTGCCTGGCAGTCCCTGCTTCTGGAAGTCTTCCCTGATGCCAGCCTGAACTCGAGCCATATGGGAAGCAGTGGGAGCACTGTGTAGAAAGCCAGGGGCCCGGGGTCTAGTCCTGGCTTTGCCACTGATTCACTGTGTGACCTGGACAATTCTCTGTCCCTCTCTGAGCTTGAAGCTTCACCTGAAAAATGAGGGTGAGATATAAAGATGTTTAAGGGCCTTCCCACACTAGCTTGGCAACCATCCCCTGGACCCCTTTAGCAGCCCTGGCCCCCTGGCTATGATAATGAAGCACATCCTGCTGGAGTTGTTCCCACAGCCTTCTGTGAGACCTGCTGTTTTCTCCTCTGCATGACTAAGTTCTTCCAGGGAAGGCCCCAGCGTTTGTGGCTCCTTGTTTTGTCTTCAGCCCTGCACTTAGCACTGAACTCTACACATCATTGTACTCAGTGAAGACCTGCAGATTAATCCCCCCCCCCAAAAAAAATATATATGTATATATATATATATAATTCATATACCATAAAATTCAGTTAAGTGTACAATTCTGGGGTTTTTAGTGTATTTGTAACATTGTGCAATCATCACCAATATCTAATTTCAGAACATTTTCATCATTCTAAAAAAAAAAAAAGAAAAGCTCCATAGAATACAATTAAAAGACTTAGGTGGCAGAGTTTTATTTTAAAATATCAATATTTGCAATATGCTAAAAATTATATACTTTTCTACTATTTAGATATTAAATGATAATTTTTAGATGTCAACTTAATGTTTTTGAGGGGACATATACTATTGCAAAATTATTTTAGAAAGTACCCAGGCAAAAATGTTGAAGACCACTGGTTTGAATTAATATGAGGAGATAGGTACAGTAGCCCCCTTATCCACAGTTTTACTTTCTGCAGTTTCAGTTACCTGCAGCCAACTGCGGTCTGAAAAATCTTGAATGGAAAGTTCCATAAATAAACAATTCGTAAGTTTAAAATTGCACACCGTTCTGAATAACATGGTGAAATCTTGCATCATCCCACTCTGTCCCACTGGGGATCTGAAGTATCCCTTTGTCCAGCACATTCACGATGTATTCACTACTTTCCCATTGGTCACTTAGTGGCTGTCTCGGTTATCAGATCAACTGTAGCACTATCACATTGTTCTTGTATTCAAGTAACCATTATTTTACTTAATAATGGCTCCAAAGCTCAAGGGTAGCTTAAGCTTTATCACAGGTGGGAATGTATAGGAAAAAGTATAGTGTATATAGGGTTTGGTACTATCCGTGATTTCGGGCATCCATGGTGGAAGGGTGGGTCCTGAAGCATATCCCGCATGAATAAGGAGGACTATTGCATGTAAAAGGGAAAAGAATGTGACACTTTGAAGGCTTTGTTTGAAGGAATCCTTGGTGCAAAGACTGGATGTATGGCTAATGTCAAAGGATGTGAGGGGATCTGACTAAAAGACAAATATTCACTCTCAGGTCTAGCTTTGTGGGCATGAAACATGGGAAGTAGCATCAGGCCCATGCTCAGAGATTCCTGTGTTTGGTTAAATGTTCTGTTGACATGTTCTTGACATTCTTAATACTTTATTTTTGAACTTATGTTTTGTGAAATGAAGGCTAATGGGACAATGGAGCAGAAGAATATCCACAGCCATTTCTTGCACTCTGTTTGCATGTAGTGTATAGACGCACTGTACACACAAAATACCATGAACCCATGATATGTGTAAATTCAGTGAGATGCACAGTATTAAGGAGGAAAGGAGAGAGATAAAGAGAAAGTAAGATAACAGAAGGGAAAATAGACATAAAAATTACCAAATACAATTTCCACTTTTCTTGAAATTCCCTATGGAAAATTTTCCTTCCTCATTTCCTCCTCCCATTTTCAATCCCTTCTTATTCTCTCCTTAAGAATAAGCACCATGGCCCAAATCCCTAGAGCAAACCCCTTGGGTCTTCCTACCAGAGTGCCACAGAGAGCCAATAAATAATCTCACTTACTAATCCCCTTGACCAGTCGAGGCTGGAACCCAGAGCTACACTGAAGACACTCATTGAGCTCACAAAACTGAGGACAGATTACACATTTCAACTTAGACCCCACTTCAACCCAGACATTTCAACATCTCATTATCCCCCAAATCACACCTATACAACCTGCACAAAAACACAGCTTTCATATCCCTAACCAAACCATTGTATTCAGGTATATATCACCTGCACAAGCTATTACTCCGCCACCCACTGTCCCACACAGCCTCACACTCATGTATGACACCCATCACAGAGCTCCAACCTGTGTGCTCAACTTGTGAACACACGTCATTCATACAGGTATGTTCTTGAAATCAAATTCCCCAAAAATCTGTGTTGAAAGAACTTAGAGTTCACTTATTGAAGTCTAGGTCTCAGAGGGAGAGCTGAAAAACTTAACCATCATACTTACCCAGAGACAAGGCTGAGTGGGACAAATTAGGGAGGATGCCCCATTTCACCCAGAGTAATGCTTCAGCTCACTGTCTTTTCCCTATTCATTTCCCTGGAAAAAAACCTTGCTTATACCTAATCTTTCTGGTACTCACATCCACAGGTGCTCAGAGTGCTCAAAGTAGAAGTTTCCTCATAACAACTATGATGTGTATTTGAAATCTTCCTTTGCAGGATAGTCTGGGGGAAAATGTGAAGAGAAGATGATAGTGACTCCAGCTCCCCACTCATCACCACCCAAGCTTCTTTCCTCTAGTGCCTGGGGCCATCAGTAAAAGTCTACCGGAAAGTCAGAGGGGCTCTCCACTTTTATATGTGCTTTTGGAATCCAGATGAGTAAAGTGATTGCAGCATTAGATACTGATATTATAGTGCCTGGCAAGAAAAAGATTGGAATTCAAGTATTGGTCATATCAATGGAAAGTTAAATGAAATGAAAAAAAACCAAATGTTGAATCAGGAGACGTGAGACCTAATTTTAGTTCTGACAGTAACATGCTTTGCGATCTGGATTACATCAGTTCACTTCTCTAAACCTGGACTTCTACTTGGTAAGACAGAGGTGAGAATGATATTATCCTTTATATTGCTACCATATGAGGCTATGGGACAAAGAGCTTATAAAAATGGGGATGACATTCTTTTTGGTGTCCAAACTTTTTAATTCCATATACTTTACTCTTTCTCAACCGCAAAAACCGTGTGAGATAAGAAAGCCAAGTAGTGTCATTTCCAATTTATAAATGAGAAAATTAAGTCTTGAAAAATATCATGGGATTTATCCAATGCCAAATAGTAACTAGGTAGAAAAGCTGAGTCTAGGATACCAGAGTTGTTTATAAATCTAGACTTCCCAGAGAAGGGAAAGAATTTTTTCAAGGTCATATAACACTCTTGTGATAGAATCAGGACAAAAATTCAGGATTCCAGGTATCCTACAAAGGATTCTCTTAGGTGTACAATGTTACTGAGGGAGGATATACCTAGTACTAGCTCTCTACAACAACAACAACAAAACTCACTCTTCCAGAATGTCTACTGTTGGTGAAGTCCAGGATATTCCACTCCCTCCCTCAATCTGCCTCTATCAGCACTTGACATTCTGAACTGGCCATTAATCCAACCATTACACTGGTGGGCATACAGTACTTTAAGCTGGCTTTGCCATAGTTAGCAGTGCTGTCTTCTAGCATGTCTGATGCATTCTTGCTTTCTTCCATTGTACCCACGTGTGTGCTCAAAATACTGCAGCTAATCAGTCATGAGTCATTTGAGTGGGTTCAGGTTGCCTAGACTCTTTAAAGGCACTTTGGCTGAGATATAAAAATAAGTCATTTGATGTATACCTGAGTAGATATGTTACAAACACAGAATAAGTAAATAAACATTATGGCATTAAGGCAAGAATGGTGTTTTATTAAGAGTTATCAAAATTGATTATTTTCGTGAATAGTGATAAAAATTTCTAGATATAGACACAGCCATGTTGTGTGGTGGCTCCAATTGTATAAAGACATAGTTCCCAGCTCAGTAGGATTTTGCAAAGTAGTGGGTCAATAAAAAAATATAAAGATGACTAAGGACTAGATGAGAGAGATGAAAGGTTTCTGGGAGTCTGAGGCACTTGCCCGATATTTAGAAACTAGGGAGGTGAAAGAAAGAAGGAAGGGAGGGAGGGAGGGAGAGAGGGAGGGAGGGAGGGAGGGAGAGAAGGAGGGAGGGAGGGAGGGAGGGGGAGGGAGGGAGGGAGGAAGGAAGGAAGGAAGGAAGGAAGGAAGGAAGGAAGGAAGGAAGGAAGGAAGGAAGGCACCTTGAGCAAATGGAATAGCATAAACTAAAAAAAAGAGGCAAGCAATTTTTCTAGACCTATGAGTACAAAAGAGGATGAATGACGGGCAGGATGTGGTGGGTGATAAGTCTGGAAGGGATAGACAGGATGAATGCTTAAATTCTTAGCTTGGTGCTTGGAACATAGAAGTCAAAACATGAATTTTGAATATAGAAAATGGCAGATGATAAAAATGGATTAAATATAATAGTATTTCTTAAGATTCTTGAACAAGTTAAGAGTGATAAATATTTTGTCTCAGTCTAAAATAGATGATTCACAGATAGGTAATCATTTTATGTGAATGAACAAAATACCTGATGTTACAGGACAGACGTACCATCACCCTTTGGATAGAGCCCTTTATTTGCCAGGAAGAATGTCAGCTTCCAACATTAGTGATGACGGTCTCCCAGTCACTCTCTTCCTGACAGGGATCCCAGGGCTGGAGTGGGCCCATATCTGGATTGCCATCCCCTTTTGTACCATGTATGTGGTAGCACTGGCTGGGAATGCTGCCCTCATCCTGGTCATTGCCATGGACAATGCACTTCATGCACCCATGTACCTCTTCCTTTGCCTGCTCTCACTCACTGACCTGGCTCTCAGCTCCACCACTGTGCCCAAAATGCTGGCCATTTTGTGGCTCCATGCTGGTGAGATTTCCTTCAGTGGATGCCTGGCCCAGATGTTTTGTGTCCATTCCATCTATGCTCTGGAGTCCTCGGTTCTTCTTGCCATGGCCTTTGATCGATACGTGGCTATCTGTAAGCCACTGAGATACACAGTCATCCTCAACCATACTATCATAGGCAGAATTGGCATTGTTGGGATATTCCGTAGTATGGCCATTGTCTCCCCCTTCATCTTCTTGTTGAGGCGACTGCCCTACTGTCAGCACCACGTCATGGCACACACATACTGTGAGCATATGGGCATTGCTCGACTGGCCTGTGCCAACATCACTGTCAATATTGTCTATGGGCTAACTGTGGCCCTGTTGGCCATGGGTCTGGACTCTATTCTCATCGCTATCTCCTATGGCTTTATCCTCCATGCTGTCTTTCGTCTTCCATCTCGCGATGCCCAACACAAAGCTCTGAGTACCTGTGGCTCCCACCTTACAGTCATCCTGGTCTTCTACATTCCTGCCTTCTTCTCTTTCCTCACCCAC
The DNA here is from genome assembly GCF_036562045.2 of Rhinolophus sinicus. NCBI lineage: Eukaryota > Metazoa > Chordata > Mammalia > Chiroptera > Rhinolophidae > Rhinolophus > Rhinolophus sinicus. The sequence continues at coordinate 122,239,372 of NC_133756.1, forward strand.
CGTTTTGGCCAACACCAAGTCCCCAAGCATGTGCACATCTTTCTGGCTAATCTCTATGTGCTGGTGCCTCCTGTGCTCAACCCAATCATCTATGGGGCTAGGACCAAGGAGATTCGGGCTCGACTTCTAAGACTGCTTCATTTGAGAAAGATTTCAATCTGAATGCTGAGCAGAATTATGAGAATACATGTATATGGTAGCTGTCTAGATACATGTACATGGTCGGAGACCTCTGACAAAAGAGGAATGTGTTTACATGGGATAAAGCTCTGGAAAGAAAAGGAAAGTCCAGATAAATTGGAGATATCAATAATTACATTGAAATATCTTATTCCTGAGGCTCTTGAGCAACTCTGAATAGCCCAGACAGGTGATAATATTTCTAATTTTGTCTCAAAATTACCAAAGAGTAAGTCAGTTCTTGTTGTTGAAAGGAGTTTGGTTTCATGGTGGGGATATTCTACTGTGAGTCTAAGTAGAAAAGAGAAAAAACAATTTAATTAAATTGAATCTGAGTTCTAATACTTTGAGTAGTGATTAAGCAAACAAGTTCTAAAGCCAGAGTGTCTGGATTTGAATCCTGGTTCCTCTGCTTACTAGTTTTGTGGCATTGAGCATGTCGATAAATCTTTCTATGCCTCAGTTTGGCAAACTGTTAAAGGGAGGATAATGATATCTATCTCTTAATGCTGTGATGAGGAATAAATAAATTAATGACTATAAAATATTTAAGACAGCACCTAACATGTAACATGCTCAACAAATAAATATGAGAAAGCTATGTAAGCTGTCTAAATATAATTAGCCAAGTTATAATCTCTTTAGAGCTGTTTTGTATTATATCATTTCATAGGGTTATCATGGTAACTATGTTATATAACAACTCTAAAATATTTAGACAGTGCTTGGAATATAAATAATGCTCATTAAAACTTTATTTTCTCTACCTCTTTTGCCTTCCATGTTGAAATCTTTCTTTTTAGCCATAAAGTAATTCCTTATTAAGGATTCAGGGAAGCCTGCTCATTGTCCAAGTGCCTTTTAAAATCATCTTTCATTGTCTTAATAACTTCAGTTCTAAAATACACAAATAAACAAAATTGTCATGGGGATATAAAGTATAACATAGGGAACATAGTCAATAATATTGTAATAACTATGTATAGAGCCAGGTAGGTGCTAGACTAACTGAGGGGATCACTTCGTAAGTTATATAAATGTCTAACCACTATCCTGTATACCTGAAACTCATATAATATTGTCAGCTGTAACTGAAAAATGAAAAAGTTGAAATAAAATAAAATACACAAATAAGTCCATAAACACGCCTTCCAATTATTCAAAAATATGGTTGTTATTATCTGCATTTTCTTTTCTTTTTTTATTTATTTATTTATTTTCAATTAAGAGCCTGTGATTCAGAGAGGCTAATAGTCTAAGGTTATGCATTTATATGGACAATATCTCATATATTACCTGGTATTTTATAATGGAAAGAAATGTGATATCTGGATCCAAATAACATTAAGCTTAAATCTTGACTTCCTTATCTACAAGTAGTTGTATAAATTAGGTCATGCCACTTAATGAACCCCAATTTTAGTAAAGTGTTTATTATTGTGCAGGATGTAAATCAAGCACTCAATAAAAATTGGTGTAGTTGATAGTATTTGGTTAACAATCCTTAAATTTATAAAAGTATGCAATGTTTTATTACATTTTCCTGACTGAAAATAATCTGTATTATTTATGTATTTACTTCTTGATCAATTTATTCATTAGCATTCTAAAACTTCATCACTGCAGGAGTCTCATTTCTTTCCTACATATAGTTAATAAGCATTTATTAAATATTATGGAAAAATGCTATGGACCATGTAGGTATATGTCATATTTTTTTTTAATTAATAAATTAATGAATGATATCTTCATTGTGCTGTTGTGATGAGTAATGACAATGTGTATTAAGTGTCAAGCATAATGTCTGGCACACAGTAGGTACTTAATAATTTGATTTTTGTTTATATTACATTGGGCTGATCAGACGAAGGCATATTCACAAGGACAAGGATGGAGGGAAGGGAGCTTTTCTTACTGAGGAATACAATTAGAGGAAGGAGTATCACCCAGTCCATGGGTGAGACAAAAGGAGAAGTGTCCGTTCTGGCCACGGAGAACTCCAAGTCTAGCTGTAGAGGCAAGTTCACATTCAGGGAGCTGTCATGGGCCAGAGCCAGTCATGTCTGATTCAATTCCTAGAGGCCTCAAAAGCCAGACCAGGGTCAAAATATATGTGCAGCCCTCAAAAGTTTTATGAATTAATTTGTATTGAAACAGTGATGGATCAATCTCAATCAGTTTTTTTAACATCTTTATTGGTGTAAAATTGATATACAAACACTGTACATGTTCAGTGTATACAATGTGATGAGTTTGAACATATGCGTACTCCTGTGATGCCATCACCACAGTCAAGGTATTACACATATCCACCACCTCTGAAAGGGTCTTTGTGTCCGTGTGTGTGTTAAGAATCTTCAGTTTTAACTCAAGGCTGAAGTAAAGTGAAGTTAGTGGTTAATGGAAGAAAGCAAGATTTCCCAAGGTGATAATTCCCTGATCACAACAGTGTTCAGTATCATCCATTCTTAAGTGCACACAAAAAAGGAGTTCAACTTTTCAGGATACACAGAAGTCACAAACCATCAAGTATGTACAGATGACGCAGCCTGCTCTGTGAGCCTGGCCCTGCTAGAGCCCTTAGCAACCCTTCTCATAGAAGAATTTGAGGTGACTCACGCTTTGGCATATGAATCAGTGCGATTGACAAATTTCAGAGAAGCATTTACAATGAGCCTAACCATTGAATCTTGCCCTATTGGATATCCTTGTTTCTTTTTGCCCTGAGTCTAGCTTTTAATTTGTGCTGAGACCCTTTGATCTGAATTTTAAGTGATTCAGCACTGGTGAGGCCCTGAGGAGCCATCCTGCCAAGTTTTCCCCAATATCATAGTCCATCTTCATAGACTATCAGAGACCTAGAATTGTCCCATCTTACTACTTCCAAGTCTATTTCTCTTATAAAGAACACACACACACACACACACTTTCTTGTATATGTAGGATTTAAACAAAAAACAAATTCTTCCCTCCGAACCCTGAGGAAACTCTCCCTACCACCCCTCTCTGTCTCCTACTGACTGCCACTTTGATTTTCATTGCTAACAACACGAGCAATAAGCCGGAATATATTCGATTTGTGCCTACGATAAGTAGGCATAGGTCATTTCCTCATGGTGACTTAGATTATTCTCTGAGCTGTTCCTCTCTAAACGAGATTCTAAACTCCTAAAAGGTTGGAAAATGTATTTGTCCTGTCTCTGTGTCAGGGCAGCACAGGACATACTTTTTACTCACTGACTTTAAAATTGGGCTCTGGCACTGAAACCAGACCCTGATAGCCATTTTTAAAAGTATTATTACTTTATTTTTTCTTTCTTTCCTCTAGTATTTTTAGTGTTTTTCAGAAGATAACAATAGGCCTCCTCACAGCGATCTGGAGACCACCAGACTAACCCAGATGAGACTGGTTCCAGAGGCTTAGGCAGGTGCAGTGAGCAGCTAAATGACCCTGAGCTGACCTCAAGAGCACAGTGGAACCAAGAGTCACAGAACTCAACTAGCAGAGATGCTGCTTTTACCAACAGGAGACCATTAAGAAGCGAGGGGTTCATCAGTATGGAAGATCCAGTGCAGGGACCAAATTTGGACAAAGACCTGATTAATCAAATTCCACCAGACTGGAATTTTTTTTGTTCTCTCTTGCGCTTTCCACATTCCTTACCTTAGATAACTTAGTTCCAAGACTATCCAATCCCAGCTATTGAATTAGAATTAATAAATATGTATAGCCCTTCCAAACATCATCCATTAAACTTTCTCCAAGCCTTTGTCCAGGGCAGACTGATCTGAGCCTTATCTTGGGTCTCCTCCTTTGGCTGCCTGAGGAATAAATCTGTGAAAACCTGTTGCCTCCTCCTTTGGCTTCTGTGTGTGATGGGCTTCACCTCATACCCTTTGTTTGGTAACAATTTCATGGGAACTGATTGATTCTGGCTGTGTGGCTGTGTAAAGCTAAAAGCACAAACTTGGGAATCAAAGAGCTGAGGTTTCTTCATCTCTGTCACTCACAAACTGTGTGACCTTGGGAAAGTTACGAACCAGAAGAGGAATGCTCCATATGCCTACACTATGAGTCACCTCACTGATAGAGCAGAGGTTTACAGAAGAGAATGGGTAGATTGGGAAAGTATTGATGACTTTCACTAAGACAAAGGGAACACAGAACTTAGAGTAGAAATGGGGTCAGGGGAAAGATACTAAGCTATGTTGGGGCATGCTGAGCCAGAAGTTCCTCCGGGACCCAAAGGGAAGGCTACTAAGCTGTGGAAAGTACAAGTAGACTCAGATTTTGAAACCAGGTACATAGAAGTAAGAGCAGAACAAAGGAAAGAGCCAAACTCTTTGAAGGTTAAAGAAAGAAAAAATTGGAGTAATATACTCTCAGGAAGCCCCACTCTATAAGACAATGGATTTTAAAAAGTAGGCTAAATGAAGCAGCTTAAAGAAAAGTCAGTATATGAATTTCCGTAGAAAAATTTGGGAAAATGAGGAGTGAGAAACAGTTTAGAGAAAGCTTCTGCACTGTATTGGGGATAAGTCTCTGCAGATGATGGTGAAACATATCACTGGAAGGGCAGACACTTTCAAGAAATTCAGATATAAAAGAGAGAGAGAAAGTTTAGTAATCGATAGGGCAGCAGACTCAAGCATTTTGCAGCAAAAGGGAAGAAGCCTGTGTAGGAGGAGAGGCTGGAGCTTCAGTAGTGGAGGTGGACCTCATAAGAGCAGGATCTTAGCACAGGCCATTATCAAAGAAAGAACCCTAGCTGAGAGGAAAGTTAAGCATCTTTTCTGCAATAACAAGAGACTGGCTCAAAAGACAGAGAAACATGGTCAGAGTGGGTGGCTTCCAGAGGCCATAAAGAAAGTCATGGCTTCCTGGGGGAGAAAAGTCAGGATTCCTTCAGAGTCACTCTGGAGTTGGAATAGAGGTGGCTCATGGTGATGATGGTAATGTTGGTGGGGAACTGGGTTGCCAATTAAGCAGGAGTAAAAATACTCAGGATTTTCTACCTCATGTTCAAATTTGGAAAACACTTTGAGATTGAGGATATGAGATGAAACCCAAATCCAAGACCATTTAACATGATCAATCTCTCCTCCCATAAAACATTCTCTTTGCCCACCTACCCGCAAATCGACATTACACGAGATGCAAGCAATCTTTTTAATGTAGAGCAGGCTTGGGTATTGGGGGAGGGCTATTCCATTGTGCACATGATCTGAGGAGGAGGAATTCCCAAAATAAGGTACTACGCCTGCCGTCCCCCTTCCCCTTCCTTTTCCTCCCTCTGCATGGGGTGGTGCATTGAAGGCATCAGCTGGAGGGACCTAGGCCTCCGGTTCCCCCAGTAGTCTCTCAGTGGCAGCGTGGATGTCTCCACCTGTGGCTATCAGGGCCTGCAGGTTAGCGTCATGATTAGCGAAGCCCATGGCCTTCAGATGCTCCAGTTCCTGCTGGTAGTGGCCTTCAGTGAGGGGGGGTGAGGACAGTGAGCATTGGGTAGACTGGGAGCAGGCCAGTGCATGGAGGAGCTGAAGAACGGCCAACGTGGGTTGCTCAAGGTCTGCTCTGTGACCATGTCCTCCACCCCTAGTTTCAGGGACTCCTGTAGCCCTGTGTGGTCTACCTGGGCCCCACAGACAAGGCCCCAGTCCAGGCACTTCCCTGGACAGTACCTGCAGGCCCTTTTCTATCTGTATCAATGCCTGCAGTGCTCGTGGGTTGGTGAGGATGGGAAGTAGTGGTATATGATGTCGCAGGGGGCTGCCAGTGGCCAGCTGGTGTAACAGAGCTGGATTTTGTTGGAGGACGTGCAAGGATCTACGTAAGGTAGAGGGTGAGGGTCTCAGCTGACTGATTAGAGTAGCTTTCCCTATGGCCTGCTGGCCATCCTGGGAGGAAATATCCAGCATACTGGTCCTGCACTCTGAATTGGCCTTGTCTGACGCCATGCCCCTGGCCTGGGTAACTACTCCTGCCCTGACCTCCTGTGCCAATGGCCTGGCAGGGGCAGAGACTTTGGGGATGGCAGCAGTGGTGTCAGTACTGCTGTGAGCATTGGCCTCACCTCTGCAAAGCTCTAAACCTGGGTTATTGCCTTTGGAAGCAACCAGTGGGGCCAGAGTGAAGAACATGAGCTGCTGGATATCAGAGCAGACCGGACGCATAGCATTATCACCACCTGGCACTGCCTTCAAAGCCTCTAGCCCCCGCTTGTCTGCTTGCAGGGGCTCCTGTTGCTGGGCTGGGTTCTGCAAGTTTTCCAGAGCCTTAAAGGCTGGCTCGAGTTTTTTTACTGGCCTTGAGAATTCAGGAACATGACTGGTATTGGCTGGTTTCTCATTTGCCAGGCCTTGAACCAGAGGTTCTTCCAAGAACTGCACCACAGGCTGGGGCGCAGCCGTCAGGAGTTTAGCCAGTTGGCTAAGGAAGTCAGGCAGATCAGGTGAGCTCCGGGCAAGCCGGCCTAGCCTGGCTAGTATCCCAGCACTCTCTGAGATGGAGGGTTCAGAACGATGGGTACAGTGGCCTGTGGGGTCTGGCAGACTTCTGGGACTGGGCAGAGTTCCTTTCAAAGGGGTCCTCACCACCAAGTGGACCGTAGTTCCATCAAGGATGCCTCGTTGGTTCAGTATGTCTTGATCCCGGAGGATCTTTCCGGTGAAGATGAGCACTAGTCGGTCAATGTCACAGTGAAAGCGTTTGGAGATCTGTTTCTTAAAGTGGTGGATGCTGCTATTTTCTGCCAGCGTAAATTCCTGGCAGTCTTGTGCAGTCTTGACAGACACTCTGATGACATGGGATGATGGCTCACAACCAGACACCAGGTGGCTGTCCCCTGCTTCTTCCCTAGCCTGTGCCATATTTCCTCAAGAGCGGATGCAGGGTCACCTGAGGACCTATAGAAGCCTAGATGTAGCACTGAGCACACCTGAGGCCAGGGACAGGTAAGTGTCCAGTGATGTCCTCTCATCCACATACCACGGACGCCACCTCCCAGTGTAGCCCTGCAGCCACTGGGCTCCCACAGGGGTGACAGCTGCTGTTTTCCAGGGTCAGCCTTAGGGATATGATGTCAGTGATGAGGTCACAGTAGAGATCTGAATGGGGGGAGGGCAGAGGTCTCCACCACCTGCTTGAGGTTGGCTCTCTTTATGATTTGAGTTAAATAGCAATAGAAAAAAAGTTTAATATTCCTATCTAGAAACATGTTTTGCATCAGCCTATTTCACTGTTAAAAACCAGACCACCTGAGTTGGATCAATGACTATAGTTGAGTAGAAAAGGCAGCCGTAGAACTATCTTGCAATTCCAAGTGTTGATTCTAGTTATCTGTCTTCCACTAAATTACTGTCTACTAACCATGGCCTAGTCAGACCACAGGTTCCATTTCTGCATGAACAGAATGATGATGTGTATAATTCATTTATCCAGCCTCACTGGGGTCTTGTAGGCAGCTTGTATCTCTGAGGCCCACCAGGCTGAGTAACCCATCTACATGGTTCTAAGAAAGACAGCATCATGTTTCCCAAGAACTTGTAAACGAAGTTGCTCTCAGAGAGATAAACTATAATTTCAATTCTCAGAGGATTAGAGCTGAGACAAGAGGAATTATAAGAAAGTAACAGTTTGACTTTAGGTCTTTATGATTTAACAATGAATAAATTTAAGGTATATTCAAAGAGGAGTTTTGTCACCTAGAAGGGGACATATTTCAACTGTAAAAACTGAAAACAGGGAATCTCTCAGGTAGGCACCACTCCACACATTGTTTTGACCACTCAAGGCCCTAGGGTAAAGCCTCTAATCCCTGCAGCAGTTATTTATTTATTTTTTTTTACTCTGAGGATCACCCTGTTTTAGGCTTTTGCAATTATAAAAAGGAATCAGAGCTGCCATCCCAGAGGAATTGCCTTGCAAAATTTACTCCTCAAATCTTTGGAATGTTTAAACTGGGCAAAATAACTTTTGTACTGAGCCAAAGCAACATTATATTCCAAACAACTGTTTGCAAAGCTAATAGGAAAGCAGACATGCTGAATACAGAACTGAAAACGAAAGACATTCTTTAGAACTAACACCATGGTGCATAGCTAAAGAGTAACTTGCTTAGTTGCACCAGTAGAAATACATTCCTTCTTTATTACCACCAATAGAAATCCCTCTATTCATGTAATTATTCCCCTTTCCTTTCTCATAACTACCCCTTGTCTTCACCTCCTAATGGGAACACTGTTTGGATTTCTGCCTGAATCAGTGCTTCCCAGAATCTCAATACTTTCTGATGTCAAAGAAATGCTTGTTGCCCCTCACGTTGGCCTTTTATTTTTCGGTTACTTTATTCATGAATATGGAGTAAGCGTCTATTAGAATCCTTTGCTGTCATGATAAATAGAATAATACATAACAGTAAATGAAGTCAACTCTTCACAAACCTGTTTCTCCAATAGTTTTCTGGAGCCCAGCTATGTTTACCCCCAAGACTATGTCAGAATAGAATCTCAAACTTGCCATTCCCTCCCGTCCCTTTCTCCCTTCTAATAAGATTATCATTCAACCAGTTGTTCAGGCCCCAAATACAGGAATCACTCTTGAATCCTCTCTTTACAATTCTAATTTATCAGCAAGCATTATGGACTTTTTCTTCAAAATATATCATGAATCTGATCACCTCAATACTTTCGATAACGCAATAGCCTGCTAACTGATTTTCCTGCTTCCTTTTTCGCCCATTAGAGTTGCTATACCCTACAGTTTTGTGCCGATCTCAGCTCATTGATAACCAACATATGGTTCGCAGCTGGACTGGCCATGTGGTTTTCATGATTGCAAGACAACCTCAGCAATAACCATCAGGAAACTTTGAAAAAGACAGGGCGTATTACTTACAACTTCTGGAAGTTACACAGCTCATTTGGGGCCACACAGTGAAGTTACGGGGGAGTGGGGGGGTGAGGGAGAGAGAGAGACAGAGAGGGAGAGAGAGAGATCGCAGACTTGGCGTTCTGCTTTTTAGGGGGTCAATGGTGGGGGCCTAGCATTTCATGGGGTCACTCTTAATTGGTGGATTTAAAACACAAGAGCAGGAATTTACATTTCAGGAAGAGAAAAAACAAGCTAACCAAATGGTCAGTTATGAAAATGATCCCTGATCTCTAAAACAAGGGAAAAATCAGAGGGGAGGGGGACATCCTAGCTCTTTATCTAGTCCTGTGGCTGGCTATGTAGTGGTTTGTTTTGTTTTGTTTGTTCTTAATTTTTTTGGAGATAGCAGTCTTTGAAGTGGATGTCTGGGAAATCAAAACTTAAGTGCTTAAGTCAGCCACCTGCATTACAAATAAAGAAAAACATCTGTCAAGGCACATACTACAAGTAGTGAATGAGATCTTTTAAAAATGTAATCAATTAACCGCACCTCTTCACCTAAAACCACCAAAAATCTTCCTATTGTACTTGAATTAAATCTAAATGCCAAAATGCCCTAATAATTTGGCCCCTGGCTGCCTCACTGACTCCGTCTCCTGAGTTTCTGCTCCAGTCACAGCAGATTTCCTGTGTTCCTGGATCACACCAAGCTCCGGCCAGCTTTTTCACTGATGCCCCTTATGTCTGGGAACTCTTGCTTCTGATGTTCACTTAGTGAACTCCTTCTACTCATCACCTCTGCTTAAATGCTCTCTTCAGTGATGTTCGTTCTGATTACCACACAAAAAGAGTCCAGCTGTGGATCTCGGTCTCCTTATCCTCCTTACTTTCTTCTCAGCTTCTCCCTTTGCTTGAAATTGTACTACTTGGTGCCTGTCCCTCCTCTCTGTTGATTCTGTGAAGGGAGAGCTTTGTGACTAGAACACCTCCTATCGCCAGCACCTAGCACAGGATTTGGCCTCTGAGGGAGTTCAATTAATATTAGCTGAATAAATAAATGAGTCCTCAAGTCTCCCTCCCCTTAATCTTGCACATCCAAGCTTACCAGAAAGGATTACAAATTCTATCTCCAAAATATATTTTTGGTTGTCCACTTCATGCCATATGCCCTGTGGAGAACTCTAGTTTAAGGGCAACACCATGTTTCACTAGAATGACTGCAGATGTCTTCTTACTGGACTTGGCTTCCACCCTTGTCACCCTCTCATTCATGCTCCACATAAAATGAGAGTCAAATCCATTGAGGGCCCCAATCTTGCACTCACCTATATTTCCCACTTCATCTTGAAGTATTCTTCCTGTCATTCTCTCTGCTCTCTGGACACTAAGGAGAAACAGAGTTTGCTACCCCAAAATATGCTTTTTTAGTATATTGATTGTTTTAAGCTGGTTACTTTTAAGAAACAAAAGATTCAGAAAGAAACTTGAACTACCTAAAGGAATTAAGGCAGAAAAAACTTGCTTAAAGAAAGGTACCTGTCAACTTAGCATAATATAAACTATGGGAAGCAGATAGAGAGGAATCAAGCAAAGTCTGACAAACTCCCCTTTGTGTCCCATTGTTTGGGTGGCCCAGCAAGAATTTGTTTACCGTGTGTTTGCTGTTTCTCATCTCATCTACCTGTGAATTGCCTCCTTTCTCTTTGAAATCCCAGACCCCTGCCTCCCTCTAAGCAGTCCAGAATGACATGTAAGCCCCAACTGCCCAATATGTCCTTGGGTCCCCTCGTACATGCATATGTAATAAATTTGGTCATTTTCTCCTGTTAATCTGCCTCGTGTTAATTTATTAGTCCAGCCAGAAGAATTCAGAAGGATAGGAGAGAAATTATTTTTCCTCCCCCACAACACACTAGCCTTCTTTCCTTTTTCTCTTTTTCTTCCAATGTATCAAATTCTGTCCAAACTTGACGTCCTTTTTTATACTTCCCCATCTGTTTAAAATGTTTTTCTCCTAGCTCTTTGAGTGTTTGGCTTCCTCTTACTCTTTGAGTTTTGGCATAAATACTCCCTCCAGTGAAATACACTCTGACCACCCCTCTACAAATCTGTCCTTGCTCCCCTTATATACACTAGCAAATTACCTTATTTCCTGTATGAAATGTATTTTAATTCAATTTTTTTTTTTTTTTATTGGGGAAAAATGTGTTTATCCAGGGCCCATCAGCTCTAAGTCAAGTCATTGTTTTCAACCTAGTTGTGGAGGGTACAGCTCACTGGCCCATGTGGGAATTGAACCAGCGACCTTGGTGGTATGAGCATTGCGCTCTAATCAACTGAGCCAACCGGCTGCAGCCCCATAACTCAAAATTTTTAATGTAATAGAAAGTAATAGCGAATAGAGATTGAGTGTGACCTCTAGAAATCCTGGTTCAAATTCCAGTTCTCATTCCACCATTTACTAACTGCTTTTGCCATTATAAAATGGAGTTGGAGCTACTATACCAGAGGAATTGCCTTAGACACTTAACATTCCTATGCCTTAGTGAGACGGGTTAGTTAGTATGTTCCTAGGTAGACAGGGCGGTCCTTGGTGGAATAAACAAAAAAATAGCCATATCCTGAAACTCCAGGTTCTGGAATGTCTCTTTCACTCCAGGGCAAAGACACAAGAACGTTCCTTAAGGTTAATAAATTATATCAAATCCATTTTGGCCGGACAAAGGAGCAGATCTGATAGATAGGAATGGGTTAGTTGTTAATCCCTTCAGGATGGTCAAACAGGACAAACCTGATAGATGAATTCCATTAGAAGGCACCAGCCCCCTCCCCCAAACAGGCAAAGGAAGGTATAAAAGTAAGAGCTTTTGTCTCGACTGAGACACTGGACACCCCCCATTCGGGACTCCCTCCTGCTCAGGAGCTGCAACCTCTTCTCCTGCTTCTAATAAACTATCTTCCTTTACAACTCTTTGCCTCTCCCTGGTTCGTGTGTCCATTCTTCGGCTTCATGAGACACCATCCTGGCCCACACCCAGAAACTGCCTGCAGATCCAACATCATTTACATCATTTGGGGACTCACAGAAAAATATTCCTACTTCATTAGTTTACTCATTTGTAAAATGGTTTTAAAAACAGTACCTACCTTATAGGGTTGTTTTAAGTACTAAATGAGTTAGTACGCATAAGCTTATAGAACGGTGCCTAATTTTTGGTGAGCGCTCTGTGTTACCTATTCTATTTGTTTGTTTGAGGTCTGTTATGTCCACTATACTATAAGCTCCTTAGGGCAGGAACCATATCTATCTTGTTTACCATTGTATTCCTAGCACGAAGCACAGTTTCTGACACATAGTAAGTGATCAAGAAATATTTACTGAACTAATGAGTTACAAAAGGCTAATTTAATAAGTTGCGGGAAAGCTTCATGCCGTATCATCAAGTTAAAAAGCCAAGCTATAAAACACTATGTACAATATGGCCACAGTTTTGTAAAATGTGTGAAAGGACACCATCATGGTATTAGTAGTACTATCTGGGTAATGGGATTATTGCTGGGTGTTTTTGTATTCTTATTTTACTTATCAACCTTAACTAGATAGTTTTTAAAATATTAAAACTTTGAAACTGAGAAAACAAGTCAAATTATGCTTTTAGAAAAGAGGTTTAAATGTTAGAAGAGTGGAGGCTTTGTGACTATCAAGGAGGCATATGTTTGCTGTATGAGAAACAATGAAAATTCTCTCTGAAATAAGAATTTGTAATGTAACTAGTGACAGCACAGTTTCACCACAGCAATATCCATTCTGGAAATATAATGGAAAAAAATTCATTCAAAATAACCAAAAAATATCTAATGTTTAACTAAAGCTAAATGTGTAAAAGTTATATAAAGAAACTACAGTTCTTTATAAACAAATGAAACTTGAATGGAAGCATTCCTTATTCTAAAAGAAAAGACCATCTCATACATTTCTCAATTTTCCTCTAATTTATAAATATAATGGGAAGCCAATCAAAATGACATTTGTCCTTTTCTGAAATTTTACATCTAATATAAAGGGTATTCAGAAAAATAAACAAAATTAGACAATGGGATTTTGCAAAGGCATAATGAGTAAAGCATTGATCTTTTTGTCATTAAATATTTCAAAGTTAAAATAATTAAAGAAGTATGGTGTTAGTGTATACACACACACACACACACACACACACACACACACATATATATATATATATATATATACACTCATATGTAGAATATGATAAAGAATGTATTTCAATCCAGTGAAGATATTTTCAAGAGTCAGGGGTGCAAAAATTACAATTAAATACCACAAATTCTGCCCCTTTCAAATGGGTGAAAATTAAAGCATTAACTTGATTTAGCATAGTAGCTAAGAGTGTAGGCTCCAGAAATAGATTGTCTAATTTCAAATCTTGGCTGTATTATGCAGAAGCTGTGTAAGTGTAAGCAGTGTACTTCCCCTCTCCTTAGCTTCGGTATTCCTCATCTGGAAAATAGGGATAATAATATGACTTGCATTAAAGAACTATTGTGTGCATTTAGGTGTAAAGAGCTTGGAACAGAGCCTGGCATATAGGAAAACCTCAAAAAGTGTTAACTTCTATAGTCCACCCACACAACCCTCTAGTATGGGGTTCTTCCAAGGCCCAAATTATTTGTCTTGGAGCACTGACAGTGTGAGAATCAGAGCTGGGACCACAAATGGGCCGTCTTGGGAGGCCTGCCCTTTCAGTAACATCAAGCCTGCAGGAATCTCCTCTTCCCCAAACCCCAACAGTCTTTATTTCCCCAAGCACAAGCTCTGGTAGAGCTATATCCCCTATTTGATTCATATCTACCTAGTCTCCTCAACCATTTTCTCCTTTAGTCATTCATTTCCTCACTCCTCATTTGATGGTGATTCAATCATTTACTGAGTGCTTTCCATGTGCTAGGCCCTATGTTAGCTGCTAGGTGGAGGACAGTGACTGTCCCTGACCCAGGAACCTCTTTCTCCTGGAAGTTCACCTGCTTCATCAGGGAGCTGGGCACAGGGATGAGTTCAGTCACTGATGAGGCTATAGCAAGGATCCTAAATGCCCCATCAACTGTAGGGGTCTCTCAAGAGGATATGGACAGAAGAGAGTCCTTTAAATGAACACTCCCCTCCCTAGCCAGGACTTTTAGGCCCACCTGCTGTCTGCCTTGGTGAGCTGACTTTCCTTCATATGAGCCTTCATTCTTCCCTTGCCCATATGAAAGACAAAAGCAGCAACATTTTTTCCTTTTTTTTTCTCTTCTCAGACCTACCTGGTCTTTCCAGGATGGAAATTAGAGATTGTATTCTACCCGTACATCTTCCCCAGTCAGAGGGAGCGCCAGAATTCTTGCTTTGCTAGTTACAGGAAGCAAAAAGACAAGAGTATCTCTTTGTTTCCCCTAGCATAGCAGCACCATAAACAACAATTCCTTTGATCTGGACAAGAACTATCCCACTGATGGGGAACAAAGTTAGAGGAATGGGGAGGTGGAGATGAGAAGGGAGTGTGAAATCTCATGCTTCTCCTAGAGGTTGAAACCTCAAACAGTGGGAGAAAGTTGTCCCCAAAAGCTGTTTTATCTCTAAGCCACTTACTGGTATCTAAAAGGTAAAGACAGGTTGGTCCAAGTATCCTGGGTTCCAGGGAGAGATTCTGTTTCCCCCAGTTCATGAAAGGACCCCCAATACTGAGTCTAGGATGTTTAAACACAAACCATGGCCACTTTTACCGTAGTGGTATCCTCTATCAAAGACACTTTTTTTTTCCTGACAGGAATATAGTATTAATGTTTTTTTTATCTTTACACTCCATTGTGTGGTAAAATTATAGCAGACTGTATTGAGTGCGTATGCTTACACACGTGGACATAGGGTGTGCTCATGAGAAGGTATATTTACCTGTGACTATGCATTGCATATTGGTGTATTTCTCCATAATATACATACCTGTGTGAGCCCACGGGCACATTTACGTGTATGTGGACTGGAAGTCATGGTTCACTTGCTTGATTTATGAATTGTAATACTTTTACCCTAGAAGTACGTGGGCAATGGGAAGCACCCGTGAGTGCAAACTAGAATTTAATCTGAGATGCCAAGAGCACTTCCTGTGTTTGGCATACATCAACCTCACTCAGTGCCTTTGTACATAATGACTCTTTCACTAGGGTACTCTTCCCTCCCCTCTCAAATCTTTATTTACTTCATTCTTACTTGTAATATTGTAGCTTGGAATGAATATCCAAGGCAGCCTTCCATGTCTCCCCAGACTCGATCAAACCCTTGTTATGCTATTTCATACGCTCTTCCTTTATCTTCATAGCATTTATCAGTTTGTAATTACATACAAGCACTCTTTACTCACAGTCTCAATGGTTCCTGCTACCAGATCATAATCTCATGAGGCTGCAGGATCATGTCTCTTTTACTCACATTGAACGCCTAATGCTGAATGCTGAGCACAGGGTAGGTACTCAATTTCTGAGCTAGGAGTTGCAAGAAAGACAAAATGCAGGACAAGCAGTTTGTGGCAATGAAAGCAACTCTGAATCTGGCTACTAGGGACAGTAACTTTGTAAACGGTGAGATTAGGGAATCTTAGAATTCAGCCTGAATCCTGCTCTTTGACTATCTACTCAGGGATAAGCATCGAATCCAGAAAATGAGAGCCACCTGTGGGATAGTCTTCAGTGGTAATAAAAAGAAGAAACTGTGCCCACTCTCACTTTTTAGCCAGGCTGCTGAACAGAGTACATGGTGGCAGCTCCTACAGGACAGAGAACCTGGGGACCTCTGGAGGCACATACAAGCTGCCTCAGCTCTCCTTCCTCTGTTCTCCATGCCTCTTAATCTTCTAACTTCAGACCTTTCACTTTCCTCTCAAGCCCTCCCATTCATGCACAGTCGCTCTTATCACCACCACCTCTTTTCCCATATGCTCCCTTTTCTCACAGCCAACAAAGAATCAGACTCAAGAAGCAACTGATACTGGAGATTGGATGTAATTGCATCTCAAGACAGGTATGTGCAGAGCTCAGACTGGTGTCCCACGTTGGTACAGTGGCAGGAGTAGTTGGGTCACTCACAGCACCCCCACCCTGTTTCTGTCTCTCATTCTTCCTCATTGACTCTGGAACAACATTGTCTCCACAGTAAAGGGCATAATAGTAAATTTGGTTCGTAGTGCGGCTGCATTCAAGAATAGGGGAGCTGGGCAATGGGATATCGGGGAAAGAACACAGAGGAAAAGATATGGTCTGAACAACTTGGGCCACCTATGACTGCCTCAGCCTCTCTGCTGCAGCATCCACATCACCCTCTGTGGCAATGAGGGCCTGGAGATTGGCTTCAGGGTTCAGAAAGCCCATGGCCCGCAGTCGTTCTAGCTGCACCCGGAAGTGTGTCTCGGGCTGCTGGGAATTGGCAGTAGCTAGGGCTTGCAGTATCTGGAGGAAGGGTGTGGAATGGAGGCCGGACTCCACAGAGCCCTGTGCTGGAGAAACCTCAGGAGCTGGGGCTGGGGGGAGATCCTCAGGCATAAGGGTGCCCTCTCTAGGCTCTGTACCTCCTGCCATATTTCCAAACCCTGCTAGGCAAGGCATGAACCAGAGTAGGAGATGGGGTGCTTCAGTAGCTAGGACCTGCAGACCCTGCTCAATCTGCAGTAGAGCACGCATGGCACGAGGGTTTGCCATGGCTGCCTGAAGGTGCAGCAGCACTGGCAGCTGCCGGTGCATCTCAGCATGCAACTGTGGGACCTGATTCATGCTGGCTGGCCTCAGAGGTCTTGGGTAAGCTAGTGGTGGCAGCCAGGCATGCTCAGAGATTCCAGGGGTAGCCACCATCGGGGCTGGTGGTGAAGAAACAAATGGGGTCCTGGCAGCACTTCCCAGCCCCGAGACAAGATCAGGCATGCTGGTGCTGTGACAAGTAGAGCCATTCCCTGTCATACTGTCTTGGCCTCCATTTTGTCTAGTACTATTCTCTGTGGGGTATTTCAGCAACCCTGGGCAGCAGGGTGTTCCTTTGATTGCTACTGATTCCTTGGGGAGCAGCTGGCCTGACTCAGGTTTCTGGGATGAGGGTGAAGGTGGAGGAACCTGGTTTCCTGGTGGCTGTGCTTCTTGACTTGGGCTGAGGGCGGTGGATGCAGTCCCCTGCAAGTAGGTTCTCAGGGACTGAGGGGTCTCATGTAATTGGAGACAGTCATAGAGCCCTATATTACCCAGAATGTTGGGAACCCTATTTCTAATTTCAGATACATCTTGCTCCCCAGGCTGCCTGCCTCGCCTGCCACCCGAACCTCCACATGTGGAAGCCCAGGGGTTGGGAAGAGGGTCACAATTCTCTGTCCTTGAAGGTTGGCTGCTGTTGGTGGTAGCATTAGCAGTAGTGGTAGCAGCAAAGGGATTGCCACCAAACTGCTCCTGAACTGCATTAAGCATTGGGTCCATAATATCTGTGTACATGGTCCGAAGCACATTGTAGCCACCTGGGATGCTCTCCAAGTTACTGAGTGCCCTGTCCTGGCTACGCATCATCTCCTGCATCATGGCAGGGTTGCGTAGAAACTCCAGTGTCTGCCTCATGATTTCAGGGTTGTTGAGAATATGTCCAATCTCAGGGTTGTGCTGGATCAGCTGCTGTATATGGGGGTTGTCAAGAACCAGCCGGCGCACTAGGCCTGTGTTGGACAGCAGACTTTGGATGAAGGGGTCATCAATGATCTGAGCCAAAAACTCAGGCACAGATGCATGCTGCCACATCAGTGAGCTTGGCTGGTCAGAGAAACTACCAGAGGTCAGGCCCAACCCACTGAGGCCTGTGAGGACACCTAAGTTAAAGGTGGGTGGCCCATCTGCTGGATTAATGGAGCTTGGCTGAGGGAGAACTCCAGGGCTTGGGTCTCGGGTTGGGATTGAAGCAGCTGGGCACTCAGTGCCCATGGTACGGCGCTGCATCTTGATGACCAGGTGAACAGTGAGGCCATCTCGTACTCCACACTGTGCCAATGAGTCAGGGTCTTTGAGGATTTTGCCAGCAAAGATTAGGACCAACTGATCAGGGTGAGCCTTGAAGCGCTGAGCTACCTCTTCCTTCAGCTGCTGGATGGTGCAAGTGTCTGTAACTGAGAAATCCTCTTTGTCTTTGGGCGTCTTCACTGTCACCTTGATGAGGTGGGGATCCTGGACTAATGCTGGGCTGCCCTGTGGCAGGGCCTCTCCACTTTTGGCCATGGTGGGCAGCAGGAGGCCCGGGTCTGTGGGGACACAGCTGGGAAATGGGAATGGGAGACCAAGATCATTCTTTTGGGCAATGGTAAAAGTAGGAAATGTGAACAGAAAGAGGGCCTGGAATCTCAAGGTGGGGGAACTGGAGGGCCACATGGAAAGAGCTGTGAGGTTCCTGGGACAGGATGCTTTAGAAGGATGAAGGATTTGAGAGATGTTGGGGTCAGGAAAGGGACACCCGTGGCCCTGGGAAAGAGGTCTACTGTTGATGAGTGAAGGGACAATGGCAGGAAGAAGGGCCCAGTTTAGGGAATACATACCAATCAGCTGTGACCCCGTTTTTCCTCTTATACAGGGCTCCAAACCACCCTCATCTTGCTGAACAGCCACCCCTGAAGCTTTCTGAGCTGGAACCCTCTCCATCAGTTCACCTCTGTGACCTCAGCGCTGACATCACCGTCTCATACAATGGATTCTTGAGATTTCTACAAGGTGCTCTGGGTCCCTGGGAACATCGTCTCTCCCAACCTTTAACTTTCCTACTTCCATTATCTCAATTGCATTTTTCATAATGAGGGACCTGGGATGA
Organism: Rhinolophus sinicus; assembly: GCF_036562045.2. Taxonomy (NCBI): domain Eukaryota; kingdom Metazoa; phylum Chordata; class Mammalia; order Chiroptera; family Rhinolophidae; genus Rhinolophus; species Rhinolophus sinicus. The sequence continues at coordinate 122,258,292 of NC_133756.1, forward strand.
CCCTTCTTCTTAGACCAAGAGTCCTCCTTCCACATACCCTGCTATGTGCTATGTGGAGATGCACTTGGATTAGACAATTAAGAAAGACTCCTTAATCTTTTGTGTCCCCATTAAGACAAATTCAGCTACTCTCCAGTCAACCCTCTTCTCCCTGGCATCTTATATTCCTGTCTTTTCTCTGATTCAACATTAGCCATGAATTCTTTATATATTTTCAAAGTATTGAATTTCTGATGGGCAAGAGATTAACTACTAAAGTATGAGAAAGGGGTCAAAGATGACATGAAATTTTTATTTTACTTTTTAAAAAAATCATTATTATCCCCAGAAGAGCTCAAAGAATGGATTGGCCATGTATTGAGATAAAACAAAAAACAGGAAATATAGTTGTTAAACAGAACATTAAGAGTTCAGTTTTACATATATCTGAGATGTCTATTTTATATCCAAACGGAAATGTAAAAAGGTAATTCAGTGTCATGAGTCTAGAGTTCATTCACATTGACAACGTATTTAGAATCATGAGATTAGTGAGTACAGGAAAAGGATAGAGGTAAAAAGACTGAGTCAGGGGCACTACAATATTTAGAAGTCTGGAAGATTAGATGAATTCAGCAAAGGATATTTAAAAGAATAAAGTCAAAAAAGCATAGAGAATGAGAAGAGCAGATGAAGTGTTTCAAAAGGAGAGATTACAAAATATGTCAAATGATGCTGGTAAGTAAGTATGATAAAGACTGAGAATTGATACTGGATTTGACAAGAGAGAATTGGAACCATGATGGGACCAGATTTGGAAGAATGGAAGGGACAGAAAACCTGAATGGAATGGGTTTAAAAGCAAATGAATTGGGAAAAAAGTGAATCCAACAAGAGTATTTTAAATGAGAAAAGAAGGATAGTAGCTGTATGAGAATGTGAGGATAAAATATTTTTGTTTTGTTTTTTTCTTAAGATGAGAATATTAAATCGTATTTTATTCTGATGGGAACAATTCAATAGGAAAAAATTGATATAGGAGAAAGATGAAATAATTGTAAGAGTAAATTACTGAGTAGATAGATTAGTGGAGAGCTTATTTAGGAGTATGGCCAGTTTATTCGATACAATAGGTTGGAAGACAGAGTGTACAGGTACAGATGCAAGTTAGTCGGTGGATTTAGTGGTGGACACTAGTGTAAGTCACTTTTGATCACTTTTGTCTTCTTGTTGGAATAAGCAAAACATCAGCTGTGGTTGAGAATAGAAAAGGAGATGGTGACCAGAGGGTAAAGGGGGAGTGAGGTGGTAGATGAGGGTAAAGGGGATCAAATATATGGTGATGGAAGGAGAACTGACTCTGGGTGGTGAACACACAATAGGATTTATAGATGATGTAATACAGAATTGTACACCTGAAATCTATGTAACTTTGCTAACAGTTGTCACTCCAATAAACTTTAATTAAAAAAAGAAAAGGAGATGATGGTAAAGGTTTGAGAAGAGCAGAAAGGGTATCAAATGATCTCAACGAATAAGGTAGTGAATTATCTAGGGCACTGGATCTCCAAGTGTGGTCCCCAGACCAACAGTATCAGCATCACCTGGAAACTTACAAATACAAACTCTGGGGATCCAATCTAGACCTACTGAGTGAGAAACTCTTGGAATAGAGCTCAGAAATCTGAGTTGTGACACTATGGGGACAGAGTCCCAGAGAGCAGTATCCAGGCTCTCGGCCTCACATGGAAAGGTGTTGGCTCTGGTAGTAGATGGCCATCAGCTGTAACCAGTTAGTCATTAGCCACTAATATAACTACCATGGCTACACTAGGGGGTTGGTTGGTTGGCAGAGAAGCGGATGTTGGATTGCGGCTCCTGCTTTCTGTGTCTCCAACCCAGCCAAAAGCGAAAATATAGTGGTATGACTTCCCTATCTATGGCTCCGTTGGTGTTCCTTTTTGGCTTCATCATATCCTGCGTTTTTGTTTGGAGAGCGGGAGCGGAGACCCCACATGAGAGACACTCTCCAGGTGATTCTGATGCAGATTCCGGTGAGAATTATTGGAGTAGGAAAATGTAGTAAGATTACTACCAGACCAGTTAAGGCCGTTGGTAATTAATTTAGGCAGGACTAGTCAGCACAGTTCTCTGCTTTTCTCTGCTTACTCAGAGACTGGGCAGAGTTGGATATGCCATGGTGAGTTTGCTAGGTATTATGCCAGAATGATTATACTGATAGATCATAGATCATAGTGTTGAAACTAGAGAATAGTGGTCAGGAAGCAAAAGAAGTTTCAAGGAGAACACCAACCCCACTTCTAAGTCCACAGGGAATGAAAGAAGCAGCCAGCATAGCTGGAGAAGCAGTATCCTCAGTGGACAGCCAGATTTCAGTTATAGAAGAAAGGTGAGGGCACATTTTGAAAGCTGTGGATATAAGGGTTTTGCTGTTGCTAAACCGTGAGTTCTAAATGGTACAGTGGAAAGGTTTGGAGAATTGATGATGAGTGGAACACTGAGTCAGATGAGAGATTTTCAAGCATATTGGGATAAGAATTAGAAAGGTAACCTGGAGAGCTTGGGCTTTTTATGTAAACTGAGGCAATCAAGATCTAAGGCTTAATTGGATTAATAGATATGTCTTACTGGGGAGGGAAAAAATCAGTTTTAGCTGTAATTTCTTTCTTGTGATGTACCTTTTTGGTAGATTGTCGTGGTGAAGTGGGCGTCTTTGGCAGTATGTTTGCAAGACACAGTCAGAGTTCTATGGATCTGTCCTTTGCTCTTGCCAAGAGTGAAGGTTTTGTCAAGGCTGGAGGATGGGTGGTCTGTGAGGGGCACGCACTACTCTGTGGATCCCCTTTGCAGTCCAGAATCTGAACACTTCTCACCACCTCCTCTGCTGCCACCCTACTCTCAGACACTACCATCTCCTACCTGCTCTATCACAAAAACACCAATTAGTATTACTGCTTCCAACATTTTCCTTTACCACAGAATTCCCCGCTCAGAAGCCAGACTGATAAATTGAATCACTCCATTCCTTTGCTCAAAATCTAGCAGTGATTTTCATAGTAAAATCCAAAGTACTTAAAAGACCTACAAAGTTTCTGCATGATTCCTCTGATGTCCTCTTTTGCCCCCATTTTTTTGTTCACTCAACTCCAGCTACATCATCTCCTTGCTATACTTCAGTTACAAAAATACTCCTACCTCAGGGCTTTTACTTTTTTTATTCAGCCCTCTCTGCCTGGAACATAATTCTCCCAAGGAATTGCATGTTCACCTCTCCTAATTCCTTCTAATTTCTGCTCAACTGCCACCTTTTCAGAGAGGCCTTTTCTGACTATTCCCTATTTAGAACAGCTTAACCTGCTTCATTTTTCTTCATAGCGCGTATCAGCACCTAACATGTCTATAAGTTAAATACTGTTTGTATCCCCACACAAAAAAAGTAAACTACAGAAATAGTCTTTGTTTTATCACTACTATTTATTCAATGTCTAAATATTTGACTTCTTAAATTATGGCAAGAGCTTATTAAATTATTTAATAATTGAGTAATTGAACCACAATTTAAATTTTCATACCAATCGGCTGAAATACTCTTGGTGAGGCAGGAAGAGGAGGAAGGTGACATTGGCTAACTGTAGAAAACATAAGCTATACACATTAGCTATGCTGAAGAATGATATTGTTGAAAGATGTGCCCCACAGATGCCTGGTTTTTTTGTGCATGGAATATGGATGAGGGTGGCAGCAACTGTATTTCTCTGTGCTAGGAGAGAATAGTAACAGTCCAGCAAAGCCCTATGATTGTAAACATGGCAATTAGTAGAAGACTCCTATGAGGACATATATCAAGACCTGACTTAAATGTGGATTTTTTCCTACTCTGGCCCACCAGGTTTTTCTTCTTCCAGTTTCAAACTTGGAACAATTTGGATTTGAGAAATCAAAGAAGTCTTTATGACTAAGTATCTGAGTCTATGTGTAGGGTTTTTCCCTTTTGAATGCTTTGTCTTCCTTACATGTGGGTCTGTTTATGTACCCTATGTGTGTGCGTATATATGTGTATACACAGGGGTGTGTATATCTGTCCTGTTTATTGACTTTATGTGCCTATATATGGGAATCTTCAGCTGTGTGAACTTGTATATGTGTATATACATATGCATGTTCTTTGGTATGTGAGTGTGGCATGATGTCTGTGCTTGTGGTCTATGTGTGCAATGATGACTCTCTGTATTAACATATGCATGTGATATGTGTGTGTGTGTGTGTGTACCTGCTCATGTATGTAGGTAGATGAGACAGGGATATCACACACAGATAGTTGCCTCTTTTCGCAAAAGAAACAAAGCCAAACCTCAGATGGGAGCAAGTGGGTGTAGCCATTTTATTGACAGGTCTTCCAGCCTCAGACAGTGGTCTATTATTCAGTAGAGAAAGCATTGGTTGGTTTCTCCTGCTCCAAGACTTCTCCTGGCTGGAAGCATCAGAAGAGGAGGAAAAAGCAGAAGAGGTGGTCAAGTGGGTCAGCATGCAGGTAACAAGCAAATAGGCAGGCATGGTTGTTAGAACCCCTGGAATCTCTTGAGCTTGCGAATAGCAGCGCTGGTGTCCCCCGCAGTGGCAATGAGCGCCTGCAGATTGGCGTGATGGTTTTCAAATCCCATGGCCTGAAGAGTCTCCATTTGCTTGCTGAAACGACTCTCAGGGGCTTGCGGAATGTGGGAAGGATCTCTAGCTAGGGATTGTAGCTTCTGCAGAAGTGCTCCAGATTTGTGGCTGCACACGGGCCCTTTGGTCTCAGCCATATCTGGCACATCCCATTCCCAGGGCTCTGTGTCAGGGTTGCTGCAGCTGGGGGCAGGAAGCCAGCCCAGGCCCCAGAGGTAAGGTGCAACCCAAGGCAGAAGAACGGGAGCCTCAGTGGCCAGCTGCTGCACACCCTCCTCAATATTCAGCATTACTTGCAAGGCCTTAGGGTTGGCTAGGGCTATAAGCATGTCAGAAAGCTGTGTCTGCTGCAGGAAGGTGGGCAGCTGCTGCCTCCACTGTTCACTCAGCTGGGATATACTCATGAACGACATCATCTGGGCTGCCAGGCAGGAGTTGTTCAAAAGCAATTGCATCATGCTTCCTGTGATCTGAGAGCTGGTCTGCTCATCCTCTAACCTCTGGTCAGAGCTATCTAGAGAGAAGGTGGCATCTTTGCCTTCTTCCTGGGGCTGCTGGGTGATCTCTATGTTAGGTAAGGCAGGTACCCCAGCTGGCTGCTGAATGGTACAGGTATGACTCTGGCCCTTGCTGGAATTAGCAGCAGTATTGGCCCTAGAAGTATGATACACCTTGTTGGGAGTTGCACTGTCTGAGGTCATTGAAGATAAACCACAAGAACTAATACAGATGACTTGAGTTTTAAGGAGCTGGTCCCACTTTTCCTGGGGTGAGGGTGGAGATGGGGGTGAGGACTGGACATGTTCCAGTGCTTGTCCTCTCAGGAGAGCTGTGAAAATGTTGTCCCTAAAGGAATCTTGGGAGCTGTTCAGCATTTGGTCATTGGAATCAGCATGGCTCTGACCCAAGGCATTGGACCCACCTGGCATTGTCTCTCCGTCCAGCTGTGATGGTGTGTTCAGTGAATGCTCAAGATTCTGTGCAGATTGCTGGATCTGCATGATCTCTTGAATCAAGGCAAGGTTCCTGGCCAGCTCCAGCATCTGCCGTAGGGTCTCAGAATTGTTAAGGATGTGTGAGACTTCTGGGTTCTGCTGCATCAATTGCTGCATGTCTGGGTGCTCTGAGATGAGCTGTATCATGAGATCTGTGTTGGACAGAAGCTGCTGGATGCTAGGATTCTCCACCTCCTGTGCTGCATGCTCTGGACTTCCCACTTCGAGGTGCTGGGTATGCACCTGAGATGCGTCAGGCTCTACAGACAGAGCTGATTCCACTGGGGTGTGACTCACACTAGCAGGTTGGTATACCCCACTGCTGTTTCCTCTGGTGTTTCTGTCCTGGTAGCAGGGCTCATTGGTCACAAGTTTCTGGGAGGAATGGGCCAGGGATCTGGATCCTTGTTTAGATTTGATGACCAAGTGGATGGTGTGGCCATCTAGGATGCCCCACTGACTCAGTATGTCATGGTCTTTGAGAAGACGGCCCATGAAAACCAGTACTAATTGGTCCATTTGGCATTTAAAGTGAGCCGATAGCTTCTCCTTAAACTGCCTTACCGAGGTATCTTCAGTTATCATAAAGTCTTTCTGCTTGCCTGGTGTCTTCACTATCACTCGAATGACACTCAGAGAGATGTTCTTGTCTGCAGGCAGACCTGAAGGACGCCCAGCCGGAGCCATTCTGGGTGTTTGAGAGAAGATATGTGGCATGGACCTTAGTGGGTAGGCAGATGGGGAGCAGATAAAAGCGGGGCCAGGAAGGATGAGGGCAGACAGATTGTTCCACTGGGCCCTGTCTCAGGTGTTATATTCTCAGGCCACAGGCTAGCTTCCTTTTTGCCCAAAAAAGGATGAGTGACCAGGCTGGGGCCAGGTATTTTGCAATGTTCTACCCCCACCCCAGTTCTCCAGATGTGGCCAGCTGAAGCCTGTCGTAGCTACTGATTCACAGTTGATGCAAGGTGAGCTAAGTGGAAATGACTCCTCCCAGGGCTGCCCCTCCCCCTGCCCCACCCATCAGGAACATAACCTCTTCAGAAAAGGGATATTGTGATGTTAATCTGGCCTCACAGTCCCTGCCAGGACTAGCTGGAAAAGGAAACCATATTTGTCCAGATCTCCATGAATGAAATAAAATAAGATAATTTTCGAAAAAACTGAGGACAACGTTCTTAAAATGGAACTATTAAAAAAAGAAAAAAAAAACCAGATTGTTTGTGTGGGATGTGTATTTCTCTGGTGATAAGTTTGGGCTCCTTATAGGAATGTTAAGCTTGCTGTATGAAAAGTTAGGTCTATTGAAGTCATAGATAAAACCACATACCTGTGGGTAAGAATGGAATCTCTCCCATAGGAAGGAGCTTATTAGTTTTAGTGACTTCCAGTTCCATGTAACACGATTTGGAGGATGGTACTTGATTTTTATCTGGGTAGCAGATTAATTTTCTGTTAGTGAATAGGCTTAAATGATATTTATATCTATGTTGATGTTTGGGTGTGGATGGAAATATTGTATATGTAAGAATGAGAAGGCATACGTCTGATTGGATATATATTTGTGAATGCATATGTGAAAGTGTAGACATGAGACAGTGTGTGTGAAGTATTCTGGTTTCTGTGTGACTGTGAAGACTTCAGGGTCTGAAACTTTGAATGTTCTACCTGCCTGGAGGGGAGGTGTACCACGCAGAAAGGTAAGGGTCAAGCAGAGAGTCCAGGCCTATATGTTCTAAGTGTGTTGAAGATGAGCAAAGAAATTACAGATAGCTGGCTAGGAGACTTCTTGCTATTACACCAAAGGATTCTGTATTGAGAATGTCTGGACCTCCAGCCCAATCCACATCAGACCACATCAAGCTCAGCCATCAGTTGCTCACTTCTTAGAGTAGGACTCAGACCTAAGCCCCTCTCTCAATTGCATTCAAAATTGAGATTAATTCAGGACAATGAAACATTGACTTTCACACCAAGACACTGCCTCTTTTTTCCCGTTACCACACAGGAGGTTGGGGATAAAAAAGGGAACTTGCACATCCCACTCTAATAACAACTCCCCTGGGTCTTCTGCACCAGAACCAGAGGCTCTCAACCTGAGACTTAAACAATTCCAAAGCTAGCTCACAGAGTCCTCAAAACACAGAATATGAGATCTGTTCTTAAAATGATACATCCGGCTCCTACAATTTGGAATCTGGTAAAGAAAGAGGAACATTTTCCATCTCATATTTTGTTTCCCAATCAAATCCACCTAGACCATTCTTAAAGAGAACTTTAATGTGCTGATTGAGATAGCGTATAAAGAACTAACTAGATATATAATCAATGCCACTAATCATTAGGGCTGATGGCCATTGGGGGAGTGGTCCACTTGGGGGTGAAGAGGAGAACATGCTTCTACCAGTGCTCTGCCCTGGAGTCTCAGGTCCTAGAGGCCTTGTTGCGTTTGACAGCTTTTGGTGGAGCCGGAGTGCCTGAGGGTCTTTTGGCTGGTGGCCTGCTCTTCAGTGTCACGAAGCTGAGGTCATAATTGACCAGGTAGCCATCATTGTAGACATACAGCTTGTGATCTAAGGGGCAGTAGTTGATGCCCTGTAGTGTTTCCAGCATCTTATCCAGCAGGATGCTCAGCTGGAACTCCTGCCCAGTGGTGGTATCAAAGGCATAGAAGATCTCCTCTTGGCGGGTGCTCAGTGAGCGTAAGGCGTACAGCACCCCACAGGCCATGAACGCCCCTGACAGAGCTGGCTTGTACTGGCTGGTGCGCCAGGTTTTCTCCACTTCTAAGGTGCTGGCATTGAGGAGACTCACAACCAGGTTTCCCTTGCTCTCTTCAGTGGCATAGAGAACCCACAGCCCCTTCTCATCACCGGCAAAGTCTAAGTCTTTCCAGGGCACACCAGCATAGGAGAAGCGGTTGTTGTAGGTGGCACCAGGCAATGGGCGCCGCAGAACCAGGCTGTTGGAGGAGAGGTCCACCTTGGCCATTTCACCTGTGCCGTAGTAGTTAAAGTACATGAAGTTCTTGTACACAGTATTGCCACTGCCATCACCATAGCCTATCTTCCACTGCTCGTAGTTCTTCAGCAGTACCAGGTCGTCATAGGATTTGTGCAGCCGGTAGTAGTCAAAGTACCTAGGCCAAGTCCCACACCGAATTATCAGCAAGAAGCAAGAAGGAGGGTAACAAAATTGCTATTAAAAATGGACACGCTCGTGTTCTATTTCATAGCGGGGGCTTTGGAATCAAACAGAATGGATTTTTAATTGTTTTGGGTTTTTTTTACTTACAATAGCCTATGATAGAATAAATAATTGTTTTTTAAAAAAGTAACAATAGTAATAACATCAACTGCCACAATGCCTAATAGGCATTGTGCATGCACTGTCTCATTTAATTATAATAAAAGCACTGTCAGATAGGCTTTATCCCCACAGATTAGGAGACTGGGTCACAGAACGGTTAAGTAATTGGCGAAAGGTCAATCGGCTCATAAGTAAATTCCTAAAAGGAAAAACAAAAGAATCTACCTCCTTGATTGTCCGGACTGACCAAGATAATGCAAATAAAATAATTCCTAGAGTAGTCATCTCAAAGTAAGCAATCAGCAAATGGTAGCTATTATTTTTTTCTTCTTCTTTATGGATAATCTTCTGTGCCTAGACTTCACTGCCTTGCACCTGACCTTGAGACAGAGGTACCCTGTAGCAGGACATAGTTATGAAGCTGGATTCAGGGAGATTTATGCTCAGAAGTTCACTTTGGAAAGTCCCTTAAATCATTCCTGACTTAAGAGTATTTCCATCTGTTAATATTGGGTAGTATGCCCTGCCTTACCCACAGAGATTTTGAGAGGATTTAAAAAACAGAAGCATGTAAACATGTTTCGCGTGCTACAAAATGTCTATAAGAATTGGGGAGCATTATTATCAGTAAAAAGCTCATCTTTCTAAGATGAGCTTCAACTGGGGTTCTTCAATGACTGGTTCAACCCACATTTATCCTTCTCTCCCATGACCTACTACTCAGTTGGTTCTGTATCACACTTCTCTATGTACTGACTTCAAACTCCCTGCCTTCCTAGCCAGACTGCCAGTTTATTGAAGGGCTAACTCACCTACTCATTGACTCATTTAGCTGTTCTTTCCTCTAACAAATATTTATCTGCACCTACTATGTAATCTTACATGATAGTCTCATATATTTAATTACTCTCATTTTATATCTAGCTAAGAATACATCTGAGATGTTAATTCATTTCTCCAAGGTCACTTAGCTTAAGTGGCAGTACTGAGATTCATACACAGGGCTGTTTGACTCCAAGACTCAAGCTTTGTCAAGTTCATCCTCTGAACTTCTTCTAAGCAGAAGATAGGATTCTGAGGCCCAGATGTATAAGAGTTTGTTCTTGAGATAAAATCAGGTTAGGAATAGAACCAGCTCTGGATTACAAGGGGATTAGAAATTTCAGACAGTGAATTTGTGAAGGGAGCTCAGGGCAGTCTGGTCCATCTTTAACCCATGAGAGGAGCACCAGGAGGTAATCTGTCAGGCCTAGGCTAAGTTTGCCCAGGAGCACACCTGAAATAGAAGAAGCAGGGATGGGGCCACAAAGAAACCTATTAGGGCAGGGTAGGAAACATTTGGAATGAACCTGGTTCATTCCAGAAGAGAAATCCTCCTGTACTCACCTGCCATCTGCACGCAGAGGGGCCACCCAGTAGAGGGAAGAGGCTGGACTGGGGGCCGAGTCTCGGCCCCAGGCACCCGCCTTATAAGAGAAGCCTCTCCAATTAAGCTGCACCACGAGAGGTCTGCTGACTTTCTGGAGGCCTCCATGGGCACAAGAACCTAGAGAAGAGAGCAGGCAAGGTATCAGCTAGGCGTGAAGCACATGACCCTCCGGGAGGAGAATATGAAAGTATAATAACCATGTGTGCATTTGAGTGTATGTTCATGCACCTGGGTGCATATATAAATGTATAAGGAGGTATAATTGTGTATGAATAAAGGTTAGTGTTTATGTCTGATTATGGGTGTATTTACATGTGTGTGTATGTGGATATGCCCATGTGTGAGAATGTGTCAATCTTGGTCTGCATCCCTTACTGATAACGAAACAAGGAAATGGAAGATTTATTCTACATCAAGATTTCAACTGCCCACCCCTCAGTATATCACAGGTAGCCCTGCATGTCCAACCCTGTCCTTGGGGAGATGATATCTTGGGAAGATCTCATCTGAGACCTCACCTGGGGACAGGGGTGGGTCAGGATGTATGGAGGTCTCTTCTTGCTCCTTCTCCCTCTCACACTCATGTAGCCGGCTTTCCAGGACATCTACCTCCTGGCGGAGAGCACGGAAGCTGCGCTGGTCAGAGTCAGCCAGAAGCTTGAGTGTGAGGCTAGCATTAGCCACCTGTAGAAATGAGAGACCAGGAATGTAGTTCACTGACTGTTGTTAAGAACCAAACTCAAGCTCCCATGTTTCTCAGCACAGGATCTTCTTCCTCAGAAAGAAGTGATTTTGGAAACTGTCAAATTTGAATTAGATAAGACAGGAGGATATGAAGGGAAGAGAGATTCTTTAATCCATCCACATACCTGGCTCTGGAGTTCATGGAGGAGGTCCCTGACCCCACTAAGTCTTCCCTTAGTCTTAAGCTGGGCCACCAACTCCTGTGCTCCCTCCAGCTCCAGGCGCAGCAGGTCGAAAGCTGGGAACTCATAGGAGGAAGCCAGGAAAGTAGGATTTCTGGACTTCAGGGCACTGTTCATTTCCAGGATCTGGTTCTCCTGATCTTCAATGGCGCTTGCATACTCACTGACCTGGGCATGGGGGTATGGTCAGACAGTTTCCCCAAACCACAACACCTATGGCTCTTCCCATGCATTCACATCCCCCAACAGTGCCACATAGCCTGCAAAATTCTCTCATATCTGCCACCTTACTTGCTTCCATGAACAGCTCTTGAGGGGAGCATTAGTGTTATCCCTATTTCAAAGTGGAGGACACTAGTACCCTTTTCACTGCATGAAAAATAATAACTCTTTCCCCTGCATCATCCAGATTCTATCTTTCCTTTTCTGGTTAAAGCCACACACTCTCCAAACTAGTTTAGTGAGTATGTAAATGGACAGACTTCCAGCTTCCAGTCTGGCACCATCCCATCAACCTTCCCCAGGAGCTCCACTAGTAACCATTACAAAAAGCAAGTGCCCACATCACACTGCTGATGCAACATTTCTATTCACTCATCCTTACTTACAACATCAATTCCGAGCTCACCAGCTTGGCCTACAAATCTCTCCATATATTGCCTCCATTTTAACTCTTCCTCAAACTCTTTCCTGCCTGCTTTGCACCGGTCATCCCACTTCCAAGCCTTTTCATGTTCTATATCCTCTTCCCATTTCCCAGTGGATCCATATTCATTTATTCATTCACCCATTAGGGGCGGCCAGATGGCTCAATTGGTTAGAGTGTGACCTCTGAACAGCAAGGTTGCCTGTTCAATTCCTGCATGGGACGGTGGGCTGCACCCCCTGCCACTAAATGTTGAAAATGGTGACTGGACTTGGAGCTGAGCTGTGCTCTCCACAATTAGATTGAAGGACAACGATTTGGAGCTGATGGGCCCTGGAGAAATGCACTGTTCCCCAATATTCCCCAATAAAATAAAATAAAAATTAATTCACCCATTAATGTAGGAAGTATTGCCTACATAAGCATCTCTGTATTGTTACTATCTCTGGAGATCCCAAAACAGTACCTAATTTTCCCTTCATACTAAAGAATCACCTCAAAGAAGAGGGCTAGACTTCCTTCAGCTTCTTCTCTACTACCAGGGCTCATTCCCGAGCTGGGTCTGGGAGAGGCTGTACCTGTGCTCCTCCCGCCCCAGCCCCAGCCCCAGCCCCAGCCGCCAACTCCAGCACTCACCCTGGACAGCTCCTGCTCATACTTGTCCATAAGCTCCAGGGCTGTACTCTGTAGCTGTTCCAGCTGCTGTAGGTAGATGGCGTTGTTGGGCAGGTAAACCACACAATGGCATGTGCCATCTTTATCCATGGAGCCTGGCACACCTCTTATAAGCTGCAAAAGCATGGTTACAGGCACATTAAGCATATATGTTGGGGCACAAAGTGCTGTTTAGCAACATGAGGCTGGAGAAGAGTCTGACCCTGCTCTGGTGTGCCCGAGAACAGCTGTCTGCACAGGAGGTTGTTCATGACTGCCTGGGCTTCCTTCTGCCATGGGTTTGAGAGACCTTTTCCTTGACTTCCCAGAATTGAAGCCACAGTCCCCTTCCCGCTCTTACTGGTAGGACCACCCTCACCCTACCTCATGTATTGGCTCGATCTGGCTGCCATTCATATAGCTGGAAGCAGACTTTTCCTTGATGCTCTGGGGGAGAGAGGAAAGGTGCTAAGAGAAGTACAAAGGACCAGCTCAGGGGCTGTGGTTCTCTGCAGTACCCCCACCACAGAGATTTAATATATTCCCACTTTGTCTTGAAGACAGCAGGAACGGAGAGTTTCAAATCGTCAAAGAAAGAAAATTAATATGAACTGCACCATGGGGCACCGTTCTGGACTCATATACGGCATTCACAAGAATGTGACAAGGTAGGACTTGTAATCCACATCTTATAATTGAAAAAACAGAGTTTCTGAGAATTTAAAAAAATATTTCACTAGGTCACATGATTAATAAGTGAGCAAGCTGCAAGCTGCCTGCAGGTCTCATGTTTGTACTAGATCTTTTGCTTTTATTCCTAAGGGAGCAGCAGAGCTCCGAGTTATGTTGGGGTGGGTATGCAATGCAGGCCACCAGAGTGAAAGTGGGAGGCAGCTGCCTTGCTCAGCTAAATAGAATAAGGGGAGAAAGGTTCTAAGGGTAAAAGATGCATAATTTGGGGTTTTCTCCCCTTTACTTATCATCTTACTTATAAACCCACTGATTCTAGAGCCAGAATGTCTGAGTTCTACTTCTGACTCAGTGAAAATAGGCAAATTACTTAATCTCTCTGTCCCAGTGTCCTTGTGTGTAAATGAGAATACTTGTGTTTTATTTTAAGAATTATACATATATGTAGAGACTCTTACTAGCTTATGGTTATTATCATTGGTTATTGAGACTCTCATCAGCCCATTAGTTATTATGATCCCCTATGTCCATCTCTCCACTCCCACTTGGAGCTGGATGAGCCAGTACTGAATCCAAGACTACTTCCCAAGTTGTTGATTAGGACTGCGGCACCAGCTGGAGTTTCTTTACAGAATCTTCAAGAAGTTAGATGTGGCCCTGCCCTTCTCTGAATAGCCCCACACATAGCTTCTGTGGCCCTGGTAGTTAATCTGGCTGTGTCTTCAGCCTGCAACTCCAGCCCAATAGTTTAGCTGCGGGGGATAATGAAGCAGAGGTCATCAGAGCAGGCAGAGTACCCCACCCTCCTTCCATGTGTCCCTCTCCACCTTCACTCTCTCCCAGAGCCTGGGGGTTCTTGAAAAGGATCAGAGCAGTGAGGGAAGCCAGCCAAAAGTACAGAACCATCTCCCTCCCTGCTTGTGACCCCTCCACCCTCCGCCTGTACCTGAGGCTGTCCTGGAAGTACAAGAGGCAGCAGCAGTAGAGTGGTCAGGAGGGTTGGGATGGGTTGCATCTTGCATCAGCTGTAGGATGGACTGAAACCTCTGAGTTCCCTCATGTTTTATCTCTGGTCCAAGTGAAGGAGGGAAGGAAATTCAACCCTACCTGCTCCATCTGAAGGACAGAAGCCATTAACTTAACCACTCACCTTTGGATAAGGGCCAAGGTGTAGATCTGGGGGTGGGGAGGGTTGCTTCAGCAACTCTACTGGCCTACTTTGTTATGTGCCCTGCCTCACCCCTAGAAATGTGTTTCCTCCACTGTTCTGGGTTCTCTAAACATTTCCAACCCACCCATTACTCTAATGTAGACCCCAATTCAAGCTTTTGATGCTAGTAGCCTCCACTGTCGGTCCTTCAGGAAAGCTCCCTCGCAATATCTTCTAACCAGCCATAGGAGCCTGTTGAACCTCCAGTGCTCTGGGCTTTTGAATGGGGTATCCCTACAGAAAAGGAAGAGTCCGGGTCCTGAGTCTTGGACAAGGAGTCATAGCTCAGTGTCCCTAGTGTTAGCCACACTAAATTACTCTGTCCTTTTCTGCTATGTCTCTTGAGTACGTCTCAAGCAGTGGCGAGTCTCACACCCACCCAAGGAAAATGTCAAATCTCCTGGGAAGCGTGTGTTGCCCCCCCACCCCATTTTCCCACAGAGGAATTTGGTGTCTGTAGCTCTGAGATCTGTATCCTTTATTACTTCCCTACTTCTCACTGTGTCCCCCACTTCAGCTATTATGGGCACTTAGCATAAGACCCTCTGCTTACTCATCACATCCTATAGAGTCCTTTGCCTAGCACATAATATTAGGTTGGTGCAAAAGTAATTGCAGTTTTTGCAATTATTAACCTTTTAAACCAGAATTACTTTTGCACCAACCTAATACCTAGTATAGAAAGGCATTTGATGGATCAAAGACTTAAGCATAAGACCTGACACAATAAACTGCATAGAAGAAAACATAGGTACTAAACTTATGGACCTTGGGTTCAAAGAGCATTTTATGAATTTGACTCCAAAGGCAATGGAAGTAAAAGCTAAAATAAACGAAAGGGACTGTATGAAACTTAAAAGCTTCTGCACAGCAAAAGAAACCATCGACAAAATAAAGAGGCCAACAGCTGAATGGGAGAAGATTTTTGCAAACAGTGCCTCCGATAAGGGGCTAATATCCAGAATATACAAGGAACTCATGCAACTCAACAACAAAAATACAAACAACCCAATTGAAAAATGGGCAGAGGACCTGAAGAGATATTTCTCCAAAGAGGACATACAAATGGCAAATAGACATATGAAAAAATGTTCAACATCACTAATCATCAGAGAAATGCAAATAAAAACCACAATGAGATATCACCTCACCCCAGTCAGAATGGCTATCATCAACAAGACAAATAGTAACAAGTGTTGGAGAGGCTGTGGAGAAAAAGGAACCCTCATACACTGTTGGTGGGAATGCAGAATGGTGCAGCCGTTATGGAAGGCAGTGTGGAGGTTCCTCAAAAAATTACGAATAGAATTGCCATATGACCCAGCAATCCCTCTCCTGGGTATCTACCCAAAAAATCTGAAAACATTTATACATAAAGACACGTGTGCTCCAGTGTTCACTGCAGCTTTGTTTACAGTGGCCAAGACATGGAAACAATCAAAATGTCCTTCGATAGATGAATGGATAAAGAAGTTGTGGTATACATACACAATGGAATACTATTCGGCGGTAAGAAAAGATGATATAGGAACATTTGTGACAACATGGATGGATCTTGAGAGTGTAATGCTGAGCGAAATAAGTCAGACAGAAAAAGCAGAGAACCATGTGATTTCACTGATATGTGGTATATAAACCAAAAACAACAAAAGAACAAGACAAACAAATGAGAAACAGAAACTCATAGACACAGACAATAGTTTAGTGGTTACCAGAGGGTAAGGGCGGTGGGGGATGGGAGATGAGGGTAAGGGGGATCAAATATATGGTGATGGAAGGAGAATTGACTCTGGGTGGTGAACACACAATGGGATTTATAGATGATGTAATACAGAATTGTACACCTGAAATCTATGTAATTTTACTAACAATTGTCACCCCAATAAATTAAAAAAAAAAGAAAGGCATTTGAAACCTCCACTTCTCTTCCTAGGGAAAGGGTCCGAGAGCTTAGGTGAATGTATGACTCCAAAGAGACATGCCCTGAGCTCTGTTAGGCAATCCTTGATGAGAGATCATACCTTTATCTTGCTTTACAGATTTTCACCCTCTGACTCCCTGCCTAAGGCCAGGAATCCATTGTCAATTGTGTTATCTAACTCCTCTGGCCTGGCCTTGCTATAAACATGGGATCCAGAAGAACCACAGAAGTTAGGGAGGTAAGAAAGAAATGAGTTGGAAAAACTAAGCTGTATGGAGCAGGAAACCTATCCAGAATCAGTGTCCAGGTGGGTGTTACTAGAAATTTAGGAAGAGGGGTACAGGAGAAGGAAGGGTGAAAGAACAGATAGAGCATGAAGCCTGACAACTAGTGCCGGGGTCATCTTCCTATTATTTACCAGCTGAAACCAGTGAGTGGTACTAGTTGGAAAAGCAGGAGAAGGCTCAGCATCTGAGCTAAGTGAGGAAATAGCTAAGGGAGGTACTTATTCTCAGAGCCAACACGTCTCCCAAAATTTAGGTATTAATCACCCAGGTCAGAAACCATGTCAGTTGTGTGAACTGTTTTCTGTTTTATTCACAGTGTGCTATTTCCCTCGCCTCTTCTGGCTTCATCCCTTCAGGAAACAGGGAGTTCCTGCTTAGTATCACACACTGTACAAAAGGCCCCATTCAGAGCTGCCTGTCACTAATCTGGTTCTGGCTGGGCAGAGTGTTAGAGAAAGATAACATCCTTATCCACAGGCTGCATCCTGGGCCTTCCTGTCTGTCATGGTCCAGGCCCGTCTTCTATATATGTATGATGCATCTCTGGAGATCAGTACAGAATTAGAAAGAGCAGGAACAGTCCAGGCATGGTAGACCAGGGTCAGTTCAATGTGCATTCTGCCCCCATGATGGGAATAAGACTGGGGTGAGCATAGTGCCACCTATTGGCAGATTATGGAGATGTCTTGGTTAGAGCTCAGCCCAGATGGGTCCTGCAGCACTACTTGGCCATCTGAGAGCACACACTGGAGAAAATAGGGTCCTCATTCATTGCCATGGGAGGCCTCTCAAGGCCCACATCCTTAACTGGCCCTGCCCAGAAGAGCTGAAGCAAGTGTGTGAGCCTCCGAGCAATCTGCTGGGTCCTCACTCCATAGACCACAGGATTAAGAGCAAGGGCACCACCACGTCTAAAGATTAGCCAGGAGGATGTGGGTATGGCTGGGCACTGTGTGGTGGCCAAAACAGTTAACCAGGAAGGAGAAGAGGGCAGCTTTGTAGAAGAGAGTAATGACCCTTGCATGGGCCCCACAGGTACCCAGGGTCTTCTGGTGGGCACCATGGGATGGCAGCCAACAGTCAGCATGAAGAATGAGGTCACAGGAAGCACCTATGAGCCCTAGGTCCAGGGAAGGAGAGAACAGCATGGTGGCTAGTCCCTACCAGGCGTCGAGGTGCATGTCACCACATGCCAGGAGAGCTGCACCCATGTGTTCATAGTAGGTGTGGGGCAGTGCCCTCTGCCAACAGTAAGGCAGTCTCTGCAGCAGGACCACAAGGGATACCATGACACAGGCACAATGGGTTACGATGGCTATGGCCACTATACCTACTGCGCACTGGGCCAGCAATGCCCCATACTGCGGAGGCTGGCAGATGGCCACATAGCAGTCCACAGCCATGGCCAGCAACACTGAGGACACAGCAGTGAAGGATATATGGGCAACAAAGAGCTGAGTTAGGTAAGCCCCAAAGGGGACCTCACCTGACACACCCTGGAGCACAGCCAAGACTTTCTTTGTGCACTGTGGATATGGCCAGAACCAAGTTAGTAGCTGCCAGAAGTCCTAGCATCTGGTACATGGGTGCCTGGAGTGTCTTGTCAGCTGCCACCAGCCCCAGTAGAAGGGCATTCCCTGCCAAAGCTGCCATGTACAGCAAGCAAGCACATAGGCACAGAAATCCAGGCATGCAAGGCCTCCTATCCCGGTAAGCCCAGCAGGACAAAAGGCCCAGGCCCAGAGAGGAGCGCAGTCTGGTTGAGAGTAGGCCATATAGAATCCAGCTATCTCTCATGGTCCCACCTGGCTCGGTCCCTGCGGAGTATAAATGGAGCCTGTGAGAGACAATCAACAGTTCTATAGAGATTTTGGAGGGGTAATGGTGGGGGTTGGGGCTTAGGACACAGCAGCATTTACTGAGAGACATCTTTCTGTCAGGCAGTGTTCTGAGATTTTGGCATAGGCTGACCTGTGGATTTCCTAACCATTTATGGTTTGTTAATATTTCCATAGGATGGATCAAGGAATTTAGTTTCTGAGAGGTTAACAGACTTACTCAAGGTCACCCATCTGGGTTATAGAACTAGGATTTGTATCAACCCTCATCTGACTAAAGACCATGCTCTTCGGACAGTCTTCTCTGGATGGAATGTCTCCTCACCAGCCCAGGCACATGGAGACATTAGAGTGGCTTTTCCAGATCACCTGTCCCAGAGGATATCAGTCATGTTATCTAAGCTTAATTCCTCCAACTACAGTACAGCCTTTATGCTCCCTGCACCCTTGGGGAGAGGTTAAGTCAGAGGAAGGAAATATCCAGTGACTATTTTCCACTCCATTCACTGACAGATGCTCAAAGTTCCTCTTCCAAGATCCTTTTCCAGAAGTCACTTTATTAGCTCAGACCCACTTTCTTAAACATCACATTCCTCCCAGAATGTCCAGTACTTTTTTCCCAGCTGCCCATGGCCTTTGACATCCCAACCTCTGGCTCTGATGCACCATAGGTCTATGGACCTGGGACATGGAACTTAATTTCTTCTTTGACAAGTGTAGACATTTATCCCCTAACTCAGCTTTGTGGCTCTTCTTTCCTGTGTGTTTTGTCCACGGGGCTACCCTTTAGGTTGTACAGAACTCAGTCTGGGAAAGTTCTCATCCCATTGAGGACACAGCAGAGTATCCAGGTTGGGCTCCAGTGGAAAGGATGGGGGTCAGATTCCCTAGTAACAGTGCCAAATGGTGGTCAGGTTAAAATGGTAGAGGCAGGACAATTTTACTTACCTGGGTCTAAGTGGGTAAAATACAGCCTAGAAGAAGGCTTTCCATGCTCCACCTAAAGACCATAGTTATGACCTTGAACTTCATGAGATAGAGCATCTGGTATTCTGGTATTTTAACCTGGTCCTGGGAGCTGAGAAACCTGGGGCAGGTGAGCAGAGAATAGTGAGTCTGGCCCGGGATGAAGCTATCAATCTTCCCACAGTCTGTGTCTGCTCTAGCCTTTTTGGCAGCACGGCTTCCTGGGCCTTCTCTCACATTCACACATTTTGAGTCATGCAGAGTAGAGTCAGGGATAAACCAGGGTAGACTTTCCTACATGGAAGTCTTGTTGGTTTAGAAACTAGAGCTTCCTCCTGAAGGATAAGGCTTCACCGAGTCCTGCCTCTCCCACAATGGGGGCCCTGTGGGCTCCTATGAACACTGGGACTTCCTGCCAGGACCAGCAGGGTAGGTCTAGCCTTTACAAAAGAAGGAAGACGTCAAATCCGAGCCTGAGAACATCTCTCCCCAAACCACAGGGTAAGCACAACCCGTACCCAGGCAGGGGCCCCATTAGAAAGTCCTGTACTCAGGGTGCGGGCAGTATTAGCACATTTCCTCTTGGCAAAATTCCAGGGACAACTCCCCTATTTCCCCCATGTCCCCAGCCCACATTTCTGCTCCTTCCATTTCCTCCCATAGGCT
This sequence comes from Rhinolophus sinicus, assembly GCF_036562045.2. Lineage (NCBI taxonomy): Eukaryota > Metazoa > Chordata > Mammalia > Chiroptera > Rhinolophidae > Rhinolophus > Rhinolophus sinicus. Next base: position 122,278,494 of record NC_133756.1, read on the forward strand.
AAGTGACAGGGAGGAGAAGGAAGCCAGGGACCCACTTCCCACCCTCCAGCCTACTCTGCCAGCATAGCTGCACCCTTTGGTTCTCTGCCAGCATAGCTGCACCTTTCTCATCTTCTACTTGCCTGCTCTGATCTCCTTGTCTGCCCAGTCTGTCACCTCATCTCCAGGCCCAACACAGCTCAGCTTCCTCTGTAGGTCAGGAGTTCAATAAGGGACACATTGAGGGAGACGTACGGTAGAATTTCTACTCTCCCTGAGCTCCCAGGTACAGAACTGCCTGAGCTGTGGCTTGGAGTCCTGGAGTTTCTCCTTGGTGGTGATGTCCTGCAAAGGTATCACACTCTCTTGTGCCCCTTTTTATGCTCAGGAAACCAATGTACAGAAAGGATAAGGTCACATAGAGCTGGACCAGGAACAAGATCTCCTGGATCCCAGTCCGGGACTGTTTCCTCTCCTGGAATTTTTGCCTTGTTCAATTGACTACAATTTTCTTCTTGGTAGGAGAAGCCGTCTTAGCTACTCACTCACAGTTTCTGCAGCTCTACTTGCCCCGGGGTTTCCATTCTCACTCTGAGGGAGCCCTCATTCTGTCTCCACCCACACATGCACTCCTTCTTCCTGGCATGAGTCTTTGGGACCACTGGTGGTACACAGACTGGCATGAACCAGCTGTAGTCTGAGACTTGTCTCCCACCATCTGCTACCTCCTCTTGGGGTTCCAAGCCAGAGCTCATTGCCTACCTCTTCCTTTCCTGTTGATCTTTCTCAGAGGGCCTCTGGCTCCTCAGAACCATTCTACTCAGAGTGGCTCACATAACGTCCTGCCTAAGGGACTTAAGGGACAAGGTATTCCCTCCAGGAACTTCATAATCTGATGTTTTTAAAAGATTTTATTGGGGAAGGGGTACAGGACTTTATTGGGGAACAGTGTGTACTTCCAGGACTTTTTTTTCCAAGTCAAGTTGTTCTCCTTTCAGTCTTAGTTGTGGAGGGCGCAGCTCAGCTCCAGGTCCAGTTGCCGTTGCTAGTTGCAGGGGGCACAGCCCACCATCCCTTGTGGGAGTTGAACCGGCAACCTTGTGGTTGAGAGGACGCGTTTCAACCAACTGAGCCATCCGGGAACTCAGCGGCAGCTCAGCTCAAGGTGCTGTGTTCAATTTTAGTTGCAGGGGGCACTGCCCACCATCCCTTGCGGGACTCGAGTAGTTGAACCGGCAACCTTGTGGTTGAGAGCCCACTGGCCCATGTGAGAATCAAACCGGCAGCCTTCGGAGTTAGGAGCATGGAGCTCTAACCGCCTGAGCCACCGGGCCAGCCCCACCTGCTGATTTTTTAATCCAAACCAGAACATGTAACTTCATTCATGGTCTTACAATGGGACAGAACATTTGCAGCCAGTCTCCTCAGAAAGAGCCATTAGCTGCTAGGGCAGTAGATCAAAGCTGGACCTAACCTGTTTTCTCTTCCCATAGAGAGTAAAGAGGTAGGAGGATTTTAAACAATAATAATGTGCTCGGTCTTAAACATGATGGGTCCAAGATGAGAATGGCAATTGTAATTAGTAAAAATAGTTACTTAACAGCTAATATTAGAATACTATTTTTCAAATCTGCAAAGCACATTCATCTGCAATTTTCTTTTAATCCTACTACCAATCCCATGAGTTAGGAAAGCAGACACCAAAGTTTATAAGTAAGATCACATATAAAAACCAAGATATAAAGTTACCAGCAAAGAGGCCATAAAGCCATAAAAATAAATGAACTCTCCTGGGAAGGGCAGAAAAATAATAACAGATAACTGGGTCCAAGAAAGAGGGTGGGAGGGGGAAATGGAGACCAATGCCTTCCTTTGTTGTTTTTCTTGGTCATTAAGCTTTCATGGGAGCCATTCATGCATGTCAGTGAATAACCATGGGTTTGAGTTCCTATCAAGATGAAAGATGTTTGTAGTGTGAAATTATCTTGGCTCAGACTCTATTTATTATTCCTTCAGTAAACTTTTAAAAATATCAGCTCTTGGCCAATCCCTGTTCTCAGCGAGATGGAAATAACCAGAAGAGAATAAGAGATAATCCCTTCCGATACTTTTGAGCATTTTTAGCAAGCTGGCACAGAAAGAAGAATCTTCATTTAGTCGAATGTGGTTTAATTTAAGGCAACTAGAGTTCACAAAAACAATAAAAACAGGTTCTGTTATTCCTAGATATTTGTTCCCTTCTTCTGGTGTCTGTTTTCACAAGAGAGAGGTTGTAGTCAGTGGGAAGGAATATCACTGACCTGGGGCTTAGCAGATTCTATTGGAGCTCCACATTGATGACTTCCTTGCTGTGTGCTTTGGAAAAGTCATTGTCACTCTGAGGGCTTGTTTCCCCTTACAAGAATGAGGGTTGGATGATTCCTGTCCCACAGGATCTGCCCCTCTCCTCCGCCACCCTCACTCTGCTCCAGCCACACAAGCCTCTTTCTGTTCTCAGTTCATGCCATGCTGTTTCCAACCCAGGATTTTTGTGTTCCCTAGCCTCTCTGTCATTGTCCTTTTCCAGTTTTAGTCCATCACTTTATTCAGCTTCATTTTTCTATTGGTTATATTACAATTTGAAAGCAGTAAATGTATTTGTGCTCTTGCTTCTTATTTGTCACTCTCCCTAGAATATAAACTCCATAGAAGCAGGGTAGAGCCTCTTTCATATTATTAATCTTCATTTCCTGAATACTTAGGATAGATATTTGGAACATAACATATACTAAAAAATAATTTCAAAATGAATGGATAATTTTCAAAAAAATGTATTGAAAGAACTTTAGATGTTTCTTTGATCAGAACATATAATATTTTCTCAATTCTAATGCTTGTGATATTTGGATGTATATTACCATGGATGTGTGATTTTATCCCCCTTCTCACTGTATCGCCCTCCTCACTGCAGGAATGTGTCTTCCAATTGATTCTCTCTTACAATCAAGGAAATACACTCTGTAGATAAGAGCTCCACTAGTCCTCTGGACAATGGGGTAAATTTTTAACTTAAGTCTCCAAATTAACTAAATTAAAGTTTCGTCTATGTATGATGAGAAGTCCAGCCCTTTTTCTATATCTCCAACTATTTTCAGAGGTGATGTCCTCCTGGGTTCTATCAATGCAGCTCACCTCCTCAGTGTGTCTTAGAGCCTAGAAGCTACTCCTCTTTCAGCACAGGTACCAACACCCCTGGCAATGATAAATATACAACTGCTCTCATTCCTATTACAGCACTGCTGATAGAATCTGTTGCTTATAACAGACTTGCACTGAAAGTGTTTTGTGTGTGGGGGGGTGGACATTTAAAGGGAATTATAATGAAGCATAACGTGGACAATAATTACAATCAAATATTATTATAATGTCCTAAATCCATCTACAAAATGATAAATTTCTTATTGATATTTTCACTTTTATTCTCTCTTATGCAGTGTCTGTCTCACTTAACACCTTTTACTTTCTCTATAGCTGTAATTCTTAATTTCTAAATTGTTATTGCTTTTCCCATTTAGAGGAACTCAGCTCTCTGTTTCACCTCCTTTTTCCTGATCATATCCTGTAGAACTTTATATTCCACAAGCAAACAGGTCATCAAGGAACTTTTTTTACATAGAACCATCTCTTTCAGATAGATCATGCCATTTTCCTGGTACACAAAAGCACCTGGAGGCAGTTCTTTCTTTAAATAGCATTTGCTTTTTTTCAGTTTTGCTACATTAATATACACTATAAACTTATCCTAGCTTTCCCATTGCACAGTGGAACATCATTCTGTACCCTTGGTAGAAAACAAAAGTATGACCTTATCTCTGATCTGCTTGGTCTTCACTCCATAGACAACGGGGTTGAGTGCAGGTGGGATAACTATATAGAGGTTGGCAAACATGATGTGGAAAGTGCGGGAGACATTGTGTCCAAAGCGATGGGCAAGGATGGAGAAAAAGGCAGGTGTATAGAACATGAGGATGACACAGACATGGGAACCACAGGTGCCAAGCGCCTTCTGGCGGGCATCTCGGGAGGGGAGGTGGAAAACAGTACAGAGAATGAGAGTGTAAGACACTGCAATGAGAATCACATCTGAGATGACCGTCATGATGGGAACACAAAAGCCATACCAGATGTTGATGGAGATGTCAGCACAGGCGAGCCGGGCAACACCTATATGTTCACAGTATGTGTGGGGTATGATGCGTGTCCTGCAGAAAGGCAGGCGTGTGAGCAAAAATACATCTGGCAGAATAATGCAGAAGCTTCTAAAGGAGATGCCAACAACAATCTTGATGATGGTCTTGGGGGTCAAAATAGTAGTGTATCTCAAGGGAGAACAGATGGCCACATAGCGATCAAATGCCATGGCCAGCAGGATGGCCGAATCCAGGACAAAGCTATAGTGGAGGAAGAACATTTGGGTAAGGCACCCTGGAAATGTGATTTCTCGAGCCCCAAGCCAAAAGATACTGAGTGTTTTAGGAACACCGGCTGTGGACAGGATGAGGTCAGTTGTGGCCAGCATGGAGAGAAAGAAGAACATGGGTTCATGAAGGCTATGCTCCACTATGATAAGGTAGAGAAGGATGCAGTTTCCCACCACAGCCACAATATAGATGATAAAAAAGGGAATCCCAATCCACACATGGAATTTCTCCAGGCCTGGGATTCCCACTAGAGTGAAGGGTTCTGGGTTGTAAGCGCTCAGGTTGAAAATGACCATGGCAGACCAGGATGCCACAAGTCTCAGGTCCTGAGGACAGAGGGTGATAAAGGAGAGTTAGGTTCACTTGAGTCACTCACTTCCAACCACTCATTATTATTGACTCCTAAAGATAAGATGACCACATAATTTATCATCCAAAGTAGGAAATTTTGAAGTGAAAAAAGGTTGATATTACAAGAATGGCAAGTACCATGCATAAACCAGGATTGTCTCAGATGCATATATTGGGATGTGCAGTCATTCTACATAAAGAGAATATTTTCTTTCTTCTGCTCACTTCTGCTGATTTAAACAACTTTTCTCAGGAAGCCTTCCAGACTGGATACAATCACTCTTTTCATTATGCAGGATACCTCTAAGATAAGTTAACAAATTACAGAATATATTTTTCCATGGGTTGGTGTATTATAATTTATATGACTTTATGGGCATTATTGGTTAAGATCTGCTTGTTATGGCATTGTGGAATATCAATCTCTGCCCCAGGGCAATTACACGTTCCTTTCGAATCTACCTGGTGACTGTGGCTCTTAGATTCATGAGGTCAACAACCCTTTATTTGCCATCCAAAAACCTAAGTCACTTAACAAACACTAGCTGAATTCCTACACTATGCTGGATAACATGTTAACCGAATTTTAAGTTAGAAAATTTCCCTATAGCTGAGGCTCAGGAGCCCTTGCTCCTCCAAAAAAATCATTTTCCTGAACCCTATCACTATACAGCTGTATAATATCCTAATACTTTGGACTTTAATGTCACTATTAGTCAAGATTTCGTCCAAAAAAAGGATTTTTTCCTAGTGAACATATATTCTATTAAATAGACCATAGACCCCCAGGGCGCATACTCTCTCAGAAACACCCACTTAAACTTATAATCTCAAACATATTCTCTCTTATCTATATGTACATCCTCTCATACATTTTACCATAATGTATTTACCCTCATATAATCTTACACAAACTCCCTCTTCCTCTCTCTCTCTCTCTCTCTCTCTCTCTCTCTCTCTCACACACACACACACACACACACACACACACACACACACATGCACATATACACACATATGAACACACACCAAGGAAAACATAAACAAAATGTTCTATGATTGGATGTTGTATTTTGGTACTGCTATTTGCTCTGTAAATTCCCAAAAGCTTTACTCTGGGAATTGCTTTTTTAAAGACTAGGTAGGTCCCCATACTTCTTCCTTCTCCAGTAATGTGTTTACATAGAAAGCTTTTTTTAATCTACAGATAACCAACCATACAGCAAGGCCAGGGACTCCCAAGATCAGAACTAAGAGGAAGTTTGTGATGGCCATACACTGCTGATTTCAAACCTGACAAGGCCATAACTCACATTCAACCTTATCTCTACACCCACTTTTTATCTCATTCTTAGGCCCAGCTCACCATACCTTTCATCTTCCAGACCAGTGCTTATTTTCTCCAGTCTGATTTTGCCAAATGAAAAACAGGATGCTCCCTTCTTTTCTTTCTCACCTTCCCTTATCTATAAGTAAAAGCACTTTTCTTATAGCAACTCAAACCCTCCTCTACAATGTCTCCATAATTCATATGTTCTAGGTTTTGGAAATACAGTCCAGAGTTCAAAGTTCAGAGAGTGGACCACAGTCCAGCCCCATTTGCTGAGTAGCTGTGCTTTCCAAGTTAGTCCTTTTGTCTCTGCTCTCTTAACCACTGGGGGCCTAGAACTCACCTACAGCACAGATCTGATTGGGTTATTCAGACTTCATGTTGAGACCCCTTTTCTGTACTGCTCACATACTCCAATAATACATGGCATCAGCACCCTGAGACCATGTACTCTGAATCACAGCTCTTCTAGCTTGACTGAGGTCATCCTTTATTCATACACATGTGAGGAAAGGTCTTTTCTAGCTATTAAATTTTCATATGCTCAAACACAGCAGATGTTCACGCAGTTATCCAAAAGCGTTTACAAGCATTTACACATGGGCACAAAGTTAACTCTGAGGCTTGTCATTCTACAATCAGACAAATTCACAACGTGGGGCAAGCTACAAAACAGACTGGTCTTTTCAATAAGTCAATGACATTAAAAAAGGGGAAGAGGCTTAGATAAGTAAAATGCCTTTCTACATTAAAATAAATTTACCAGAATGAACAACTAAATGCAATTTTTGACTGGATTCTGTTTAAACAAACCAGGTACAGAAGATAATTAATATATAATTGGGAAATTTAAATATTAACTAGGTTTAGATGATATAAAGTAATCAGTATTAATTTTATTAAATGTGATTATGATGTTATGGAAGATACACACACACACACACACACACACACACACACAGACACACACACACGTACATGCATACACATGCCCACAGCAACTTAATAAAACATTGGCACAGAGTGTGTGCTCTGGAGCCAGAAAACTAGGCACTTCAATCTCGATTCCATAATTTACTAGCTGTGTGAACTTGGGCAAGCTTACTCGAAACATATAATCCTTGGGTTCCTCATTTGTGAAAAAGGCCTAATATCTCTAATTGTTGCAATTATTAAGACAAAGAAAGACACTCCTCAAAATCTCACCTTAGTGTAGTACCTGGCACATAATAAGCATGCAATAAATTTTACTTCTTTTTATTAGATTATATTTTATATCATCAGTATTATTACTAGCAGTGAGACCACAGAATAAAAAAGAGAACAGAAAGAGACAGATGCATAAAAACTAACACACATACCCTCACACTTAATTCTACTCTTTAGGTTAGGGTTATGGGTCCTTGTCACCTATCTGACACATAAATTGCCTGAACACCACTTACAATGGCATTGTTAATTCAGTTGTATAATCTATTCTATTTTCCATCTATTCCAATCTTTTGGGGTTTATTTGATGGATCATATAGACAAGTCATAGAGACCATGATCTTGGCTTATAGTTGGGAGTTTCTCAGGAAATAAAGTTATAGTGCTCAGTCCATGGCTCCTAGAAAATGGAGCCCAGAATTTTTCACTCATTCCCTCTTTCTCTCCAAATCTGAATGCCAACCACAACCCTTCAAACAGCTGGGACTCACCTAGTCTTCCAATAGAGCCAAATAGAGAGAAGAAAGATTGTACAGACAAACACACAGAAAATCTGCAAAAGGGTCACAGGCACCAAACAAAAAATAAGTCGAAAGGACTGATAGGTCAATTCCCTGCTTATTTATTTTTTTCTGGCCATTGCTTAACATGGGGAAGAGGTCGATAATTAGGGCCTGAGGGACCCTGCTACCCTCTTCTCCCTCTCGGGGGCAGACTATAAAAAAACTTATATTAACCCGGCCCATGCCCAAGTTAACACCACCTCAGGGTGCATTTTTGTTTTTGCATTTGCATGTGAGAGCTACTGTGCCCGTGGGTGTGTGGCCAGCTGTGTACATGCATCTACCACATCACCTAGGTTTCAAGCTCATGCTCTCACTTACCAGTAAAAGACTTGGGACAATTTTTCTACAAAGTGGTAATATATAGTAGTTAGTTTCTATCTCTCACGGTTGTATAAGGATTGATAAATTAAATAGGACAGTGCATGTGAAAATGGTTAACACAGTGAATAAACTCACAGTGTACCTGTTAAAATAATTATCTGCCCCACTTCAAGATATTCTAATACTGTCTTCCAGAGTGGGGCCCCAAGATCTACATTCATAAGCTCTACAGTGGACTTTGTGCTATTTATTTTTCCCTGGAAGACCAGTAGGTATGTGGGTATGAGCATAAAATCTGGAACGCAGGAAAGTTGGTTGGGACTGTCTCTATTGGGGCAGACATGGAACAAACCCTGCATGTTATTTTCTTTGAAGATCCACATGAGGGTGTTCCTGTTGGGATTGAATGTCTGTCCCTCTGGAACATTTTTGGCTAAGTGTTCACTCTAAAACCATCATGTCCCAAACTACATCCACGATCCCCTTACACAAGCTCTTTTTATGCCCCTAAGCCTAACAATTGTCATCTCAATGTGCACATGGATTTTTTGTTGTCATTTTCACCAAATGGCATTGCTGCTCTCCTTAAATATGTCCTGAACCCATTCTCTTCTCTGTCTCCATTGCCCAGCTACCAGCATCTCTTACCTAAATCATTCCAATGGCATTTAAAAGGTCATCTTATTTCCATTTTTGTCCCCCTCAGTGCATTTTCCACCCCATAGACACTGCTTTTTCTAAAGTGTACTTCTGATTATGTCATTCCTTCGCTAAAATCTCATTTTGTTCTCATCTCAGAGCCTTGGCACTTGCTATGTCCCCCACTTTTATTTATCTTTATCTAGATCGTTGTATGGTTGTCACACTTTTATTATTTGGGACTCAATACATTGAAACATTATTGTAAGTTTTTTATTTATAAGTTTATTATACATATTATATAACTTTATTAGAAGATATATATGTGTATATATATATATATCAATTGATAAAATACATTACTATGGGAAGACTGTTAGATCTGCCTTTTGGTATTGTGAGGAGTTCTGGAAGCCCAGATCTCCAGTTATATCTAAGAGGCTCTTAACCCACTACTCTAACAGCCAGGTCAATTTACCTGAGTATGGCAAATCCAGTCTCTCTTGGCTAATTTGTTTGTTTCTCTCTCATCCATAAATATGTTCCCTTCCTGTTGGACCCAAAAAAACAGGTAATTCCATTTTCAATGGCTATCTTTTTACATCTCACATTGCAAGACTATTGAAAATGTCAGTCAAATGCATGCCAGTGTTTTGTTTGGTGTACTTTAAGTCGAGTTTTCTTGGGCCAGTACTTTTATAGGAAGAGTAGATATGTTTAAGTCATGGAAATTTCCAATTCTTACCTTTGGTGTACTCTGTCCCCTTATAGAGACATCTGTCGTTCTTTGACTATTAATTGTACAGAAAAGAACTTGCTATAGGCAACTTGAATGAGTTTTATATGAACATGTAGTTCATACATAGGTGATATAGAACTTAAAGCTTAATGTTGCCATAACCTGGGCTAATAAAAATACTATTCTGGTGAATCTGTTAATGATTTCCACTAGACTAAAATAGGAACATACTCTGGTGCCCCTGCCCTCTGTATTTATAATTCATACCCTAAAAATTGAACTACACTCCTCACCTTTCACCCCCACTTAAACAATAGCAACAAACCAACTATTGTTTTATGTGCAAATATTACGGTTGTATTAGCGTGATCTAGAATTGATGCCTTAACAGGCAGCTGGCCCTGCTGTCAAGTATTGTCATACAGAAGTACAAGTCAACTATTTCAAAATGGAAGTCCCCACAATTGAACTACTACCACTATGTAACAATGTGTTTAACTAGAAATCATGTTATTCTTTTTTTAAATGATCAAGGTGGAAATGTCCTTATGCTTGTTTTAATATTTCATACATGTTCATTTTGGTCCCTATCAATTATTTGAACTCCCGTTTAGAGATTTCCCACAGCCTGGAATCAGGACTCTTTAGCTCATGAAAATGTATTTTATTGATTTGTTTCTAATTGGAGTTGACTTTGCCTTTCCTTCAGGCAGTTGAAAAGGTTGGGTTTTCCTTGGTCAAAGAGGCTGCCCACCTACTGAGGATTGAAGTATATGTGAATGGGCAATATAGAATGCCTACTGATTCTAGTGACTTTGCCCCCACCGCCCCAAATCTATTATAAACCCCATAACAAAAACAATACATTTATGAATATAAATAGAATTTGGACTTTGTTGACATCTTGCTTAAAATTCTTATGGTTTCCCATTGTTCTCAGAATATTAAACAAATTCCTTAAAATGATCCATATTTTTCCATCTTCTGCATTCTCACCTTTGTCATTCCTTCTATCTAGAAACACCCCACCCCATCAGTTTTCAGTTCCTTTAATGCACCAAGCGTTTTTTCGGCTCTGTGTCTTTACATGTGCTAGCCCCTCTACTTTTCTTTTCCTTTTTTTCCTTTTATTTTTTTTTTTTCAAATAAATACACTGGAATTTATTCATCCATAAGTGTTTACTTTTCCTTTTTCCGACTTTATTGAGGCATAATTGACAAATAAAATTGTATATATTTAAATTGTACAACATGATGATTTGATATAGATACACATTATGACAATCAAGCTAATTAGCACATCTAGCACATCACATAGTTACTTTGTTTTGGTGGTGAGAACACTTAAAGTCTATTCTCTTAGGAAATTTCAAGTATACAATATAGTATTATTAACTATAGTCATCATGCTGTACATTAGATCTTATTCATGGTATAACTTAAAAAAAAGTTTGTACCCTTTGACCAACATTTCCCTATGCACCCCCACCTCAGTCCAGCCCCTGGCAACAACTATTCTACTCTTTGTTTCTATGTTTGCGGTTTTTTTCCCTTCAGATTCCACATATAAGTGATACCTCATAGTATTTGTCTCTCTCTGTCTGGCTTATTTCACTTAGTCTGATGCCCTTCATCCATGTTATCACAAATGGCCGGATTTTGTTATTTCTCATGGCTTAATAATATTCCATTGTGTATATATATCACAATCTGATTGCCTAGAGTCCACTCAGTACTCTGAATGCTCTAGAATCTTGACTAAACCAGACTTGAGATTAGCATTATATTGGCTCCTCACAGAATTTTTAACTTTTATTGAATTGAAATTTAGAGTAATCTACTGTTCTATACTGGAATAAGGGACTGAAGAGTCCCATGAAATTATAGATGCTATAAGAATGTGATTAATTGCATTAATGGCACATTTTCTCTAAGAGCTCTCTGAAGATATCTCTGTTCTTCGTATCAGGAATTATATTACTTCTCTGAAGAACTGACTGGCTTCTAATTTATAGGTCCTGTGAATTATGTAAATAAATCATGCTTAAATCTCACATAGACTAGAGCTGAATTCTTAACCCATGTGTAATAAAAGAATAAGAATTCACGGTAGGTGGAAAGCATATTAGCTTTGTCTGATTTTTTTTTAATCTTTTATCTGTTTTTCTTTTTACCTCTACTTTCTCTTCTACTTATACTTCATAGTATTTTTATTTAAGGTGTTCAAAATATATCCAATAATTATGGAAACAGCCTGCATTGCTGTTATCACACAATAAAAGAATATATACTTGTACATGAGTCTTTGAGTCCAAAGAACATATAAGGGATTCCTATGTTGTGAGTTATCTAGTGACATGTGAATGGGGTGATAGCATGGGGGTGGAAAAGCAATCTAGAAGTAGAGAGACCATGTGGAACTCTGGTGTTTTGATTCAGATGAAAAGTGATGAGTGTGTGGACAGTTGTGTTAAGGACTGGTAAATCCAAAGGTTGTTTAGAAAGAAGCAACAGGCTTTAAGAAAATACTAAATATGGGAGGAAATCAGACATCAATTGTCATCAGTACCTGGCAAACAGAAAAAAATAGTCATTCTTTGACTGATTTAGTGACCGAATGACTCATTATGACCAAGTTAGACATACTGGATTTGAAAAAAGTCATGAATTATATAAATAGAGATACACTTTTTGGAATGAAACTATATCTCTGTTGAAATACAAGAATGAAGAAGAGAGTTTGGAACACCAATGTTTCCAACTGGTCAAGTTTCAAACTTACATCTTAGTCTGTACCTGCCTTTCCATTTTATTGACCATAGAAATTTATCTTCCTCTGTTTATTCCTTCCTAGGGGAATCTACCCACCCATGTCTCATTTGGCTTTCTCAAGATTGATTGAAAAATGAGTTTTGGGTTTCATCTTTGTCCTCCTCCTTTGTCCAAGATAAAAACCTGCACCCTTAATTTGACAATTTCATGATTATTTGTCATTCATTCATTTTATAAACATTGCTTATGCACCTAGTACATGCCAGGACCTATACTTGATACTGTCTAGAAATGAATTGGAGTAACCAAACTAAAAATCCAGAACATCACAGAGTCATAACAGTAGAAATTCCTTGCTCTGCTATAACATATAAACTACTATGATGTATAAATCTGAAAAAAAATTCTTATTCCTTAGAAACATCTTTATAATGAAAAAGAGATGCTGATCATTTTATTGTTTTTCAGTAAAAATTTTGTAAGTATCTTAGAGTAATCATACAAATTGCAAAATTTTAGTTTCCAGAAACTTTCAAAAATTATTTCCTAGATTCATAATTTATATTTTTTGCAACAGTAATGACTGAGTAGACTTCAGCCTAAAATGTCAAAGAAAGCAAAAGCATGGGTCTAATTAATAAGGAATTTTTTCATGTCTCTTTTCTCTGGCGCCATTGGCTACAGGGTCAGTCTTTACCATTTACTAAGAATTTGCCCCTGTCTCCCAGACTTCAAGCATAAATTACTGGGACCCCTTCGGAAAGAGCAGAAGAATGACTTTGTCCTGAATCTGCTTGGTCTTTACTCCATAGACAATAGGGTTGAGTGCTGGTGGGATGATTACATAGAGGTTGGCAAACATAATGTGAAAGGTATGAGAGACATTTTGCCCAAAGCGATGTGCAAGAATGGAGAAGAATGCTGGTATATAGAACATGAGGATGACACAGACATGGGAACCACAGGTGCGAAGGGCCTTCTTTCGGGCATCTCGGGAGGGGAGGTGAAAGATAGCACAGAGGATGAGGGTGTAGGAGACAGCAATTAGGATCACATCTATAATGACTGTCATGATGGGAACACAAAACCCATACCATATATTGATGGCGATATCAGCACAGGCAAGCCGAGCAACACCTATATGCTCACAGTATGTATGAGGGATGATATGTGTCCTGCAAAAGGGTAGACGATTTACAAGGAAAACACATGGAACAATAACACAGAAACTTCTGAAGGAAATTCCCACAGCAGTTTTGACAATGGTCCTGGGGGTCAGAATAGTGGTGTATCTCAAGGGTAAGCAGATGGCCACGTAGCGATCAAATGCCATGGCCAGCAGTATAGCTGAATCCAGGACAAAGCTGTAGTGTAAAAAGAATAATTGGGTAAGGCAGCCAGGAAAACTGATTTTCTGGGGACCAAACCAGAGGATAGTAAGGGTTTTAGGGACACATGTGGTAGATAATATGAGGTCAGTCATGGCCAGCATGGAAAGGAAAACGAACATGGGTGCATGAAGACTGTGCTCCACTACAATAAGGTAGAGAAGCATACTATTACCGACAATGGCCACAAGGTAGATGAAGCAGAAGGGGATGCTGATCCAGATGTGGTACTGCTCAAGTCCAGGGATGCCCAAAAGTGTGAAGGCATCTGTGTTGGAGCCACTCAGGTTGTAAATGGCCATTGAGGTCTGATGAATAGCTTCTGTATCCTAAAAACAAATTGTGTATAGAGAACATGAGAAAAATGCTTGGTAATTCTTCCTCCACCCTCTCTTTAGGGCCAGCTCTCCTCCTCTTTCCTGTCGGCCAAGAAAGACCCTCCCATTGCTATTAAGATGAGCAAGATGCTCACCTTGCTCATCTCCTTAAGAAAGATTCCCCAGACCCGATACTCCTGGTACTAATCACTGAGTCACTCTGGAATCTTCTTCAAACTGCATAAAATGCTGTTCCCATTTTAATGATTGAGTTTTCCCTTGGTCAATGTAAGTTGTTGCTGTATGGATATGAGCATAGAGAAAAACAACCTAACCACATGCAGAGATAGAAAGAAATAAGAAAAATGGGACCCAATTGGGAAAACAAGGAGATAACTAATAATTCCAGATGTCTACTATGTGCTAGACTCCTATAAAGTATTATATTATTTAGAACAATCTTCTAAGATATGTATTTTTATCTGACTCATTTTTTTTTACAGAAACTGAAACTCTGAGAGATAATCTTACCTAGGGTCTCATCTTTAGTAACTGGCAAAGCCTAGATCATTAGATTCCATGGCCAATACTCAGATGCTACTGTCCCACCCCAGATGACTACCTCAGCTTACTGTGACATGCCAAGGATTGAGAAGAGGCAGGGGATATAGAGAAGGGTGTAAGGAAAACTATAACACTGGAACTATAATTTGTCCAGCACACAAACCCATTACAATGATTTTCCTGATAAACTTGACACTATAGAGCCTTGGTATTTGCAGACCAGGATGTTCTCTGAGACTGTGAAGTGTGATCCCTCACCATGAAGGACAATATGAGACAGGATATGCAGCTCAGCCTCTAGCCCACACTTAGGATTTAATGAGGAAGTTAGTTTGAGTGTGTTTTTGATAATTACAGAGGTGACCTCTAGTGGAAGAAATATAAAACTTATATATTCTAAATTGTGGGTCAAGATAAAAGCAAATAGGCAACCTCTATAACAAAAATTAATCATTTTTGAGAACCTTTAATGTACTCCACAAATCTAAAGCTTTTTACATGAAACCACTACTATAATACTCTTAACCCTGTGAGATACGTAAGAATATTATCCATATTTTAAAAATGTAGAAACTGAAGCAGAGAGAAGTTAAGTAAGTTGCCAAAGGCCACACAATGAGGAAATGGTAGAGCTGGGGATTAAACCCAAGAAGTCTTTTCTTACACTCCTATGCACATAACCAAAATTCTCTATATAGTATCTGACACATCGTATGCGCATATACATGCTATCTGGATAGCAAGTGATATAAAATTAAGTCACATAAAGAAAACACGGAAAACTGAAAGCGTAAATCAAATTAGTAGCATAAAATCAAGCATATCACTTAAGATCATAAACATACATTGTTTGAGCGTCTCTATTTAAAAGCATAGGTATCAATGAACTCTTTTAAAAAAAAATATTTTGCTCACATGAGAAAGACCTAAAACAAAATGACCCAAAAAGGATAAAACAAAAAGGATAGACAAGTGTACTTCAGACAGATTTAAATACAAAGGAAGCAAGTCTAGCAAAGTAAAAATCAGAAAAAGAAAAATTAAATTAAAAAAATTAAATGAAGCAAAAGTGCTTTATACTATTAAAAGGAACACTCGTTAATGACCGTGTCAAGTCATATTGCCTACAGATATTCCTTCTTAGCACCCTTATTTTAAATAATGTTCCTTAACAACAACAATCTGCTTATTTACCTACTTTTCCTCCTTTTAAAATTATTTTCCAGGGCTGGGCCCGGTGGCTCAGGTGGTTAGAGCTCCATGCTCCTAACTCCGAAGGCTGCTGGTTCTTTCTATTCTATGTCTCTTAAATCCTGATATTCCTCAAGGCTCTAGCTGAAGTCTCCTTTTCTTCTCTCCATACTTTTCCTGATCTATATCATCAATTCCTAAGACCCCAATTAATAGCCATACTTTGACATCTCCCAATTCTTTACCTCTTATTTAGATCTTTCAAAACACACATATCAAACTGCACCCTGGATATCGTCTTTTGGATAGTTCATAGGCACCTCATATTTAATTTAAAAAAAAATTATAATTAAAACCCATTATATTTCTTCACAAACCTGATGTTCTTTACTATGTCTAATATTTCAGAGACTATCAATACCATCCACTGAAAGATCCAAAGCAGAAATTTGAAATTGATCATTTATAACTTCCTCTTTATAAACCCCCATGTGCAATCAATTACACTGATCCAATCTTTTTTTAATCAAAACAGAAAAAAGTCCTTAATATAGGTAACAAGATCTCCACAATCTGGTTTGGCTACCTTTTCAGCCTTCTTTTTACACTCCAGGAATGTTGGCCAGACAAAAAAAAAATCCCCAATTTTCTAAAAATGTTTATGTTAAGAGCAATTACCATATAAAAAAAGATCATGGTAAATTCTTCTACCACTTCATTTCCAGGGTTCCAACTATAACATTTAGTTATTTTTTTCTTAAATTTTGACCTAGTATCTACTGAGATTCATATTTTTTCTCTGAAGATAAACTGAAATGAAGCCAGAGATAGTGGAAGCCCAGGTGATGAAGAATGACACCACCCAGTCCCAAGGTTGAGCTATCATACTGCCAAGTGTTCAGAGTTGTCCCATGCAATGAGTTGTCATGCATCATTATTGCACTTCTCTGAACAATGGTTGTTATAGAGAAATAAAAGTCTAAACAGATAATGTGTGCTATTCTACATAAAGGTAAGGTAACGTGTTTCTTCAGTGTCAAAGTCTCCTGACTACGAGACAATGCACATACTTCCTCCCTTGACTTTAGGACAACTATTCTCATCCCTACTCCTGTCTCCAAACAAGGTCAAGTTCTATTCATCATTCAAGTCTCAACTAATCTCCTTTTCATTCAGCTTAAATATGACTTCCTTGGGAATAGTCCTCCTGATCTCTCTCTGTTAGAAAATTCTATTTCCAAATTGTGTTTTCTATTTTTTGAAATTCAGCATGCTTGCAACTATAATGCTTGTTTAATATTTATTTTCTCTGCCAGACTGTAATCTGTAAAAAGGCAAAGATCATGTCAATTTTATTAGTTTTGTCTTTTTATTGTTGTTTCCATAATACTTTCAAAGTCCACACAATAATGGTACTTAACAGGTGCTCAAAAAATATTTCTGGAATTGAATATCACTAATAAGTCAAGACAAAAATAATATTTTCATTGTCTCTGAAAATATATTTGAAATCATTAAATATTATTTCCTTTACTGTGTAAGTAAAGGAAAATAAACTTTTGCAAACTGGCAGCCAATAATAATCCAAATAATGATGCTAAAGGCATTTCCATTAACAATAAAAAAATATCATGAGTATTAATATTGCTCAATAGGTTCTATCCAGAGAAATAAGGACTGCTTATTTTTGCCCAACACTTTTGTCTCAGCTTAGGTGAAAATTCTTCCACAAAACATTTTCTTAACCCCCAAAATATTTCCTTTTATTCACACCCACAGAACTATGTACTTAGGGAAGCACTTATCATAATTTATTGCACTTTCTGCCTATCTTCTATTCTTGAGTGTAAACTATTAATTTTCATATTAATAGTTTTATCTCTTAATTCTAGCTCAGTTTCTATAAAACACTTAAGTTTTATTGAATAAATAAATAATGCATAAATCATTGCATACAAACTTCTATTTGATATGGGACCTTTGTACTTTTTCCACCACACTTCTCCCCACTTCACTTCTATTCATTCTTCTGTTTACTCTATGTTCCATTAAAGTGCAGTTTATGATTGAATGGCTAAAATAATAAATGAATAAATTAAAACACAGCCACACATACACAGCACACTCACACATATACCCAGACATGTGGAATCATAGGCAAAGTCTGCAGAAAGTCACATCATTGTTACTGCTGAAAAACCTGGATTTTTAGAGTCAAGTGTCTTGGATTTGTAGTTGATCTGTGCCTCTTTTTTCATTATACCAAACAAATTATTTGATCTCTCTAAAATACCTGTTTCATCATAGAATTTTTGTGGGGATTACATGAGAAAAGTCCTCAATTCAGTGACTGGAAATGTTAAACTCTCAATACATAGCAGCTATTTGTAATATCACTATTATTATAAACATATGCAAATACACAGAGATGGCAGAAAACCAGAAATGACAGAAGGTTTTAATCACAAGGAAACCAGAGAGTTCAACCCTGCTCTTCTGGATCCAAGCTCTCAGACCATTTGGATTTGGCTGTTGAATTGTGTCCTTGAGACAGCTCACTTCTACTTGTTCCCTTCTGCCCCATTTATTCATCTTAATTCCAACCCCTAAGACTTTAAAATCTGACCCCCAGGCCTACAGATTCTATTTCGTGGGGAAAGCTGGATTGAGTCCATCCCATCTTTTATTAACCTCACCTTGTGGCTCCTCGTAGGTCCTCTGTTTGTCTTTCAGTTAGCCTCCACCAGGATCTGGGCCTGAGTTCTGCCCTTGGCTTCCAGCCTTGCAGCCTTGCCAGCCTTGCCCAACATCTAATCTCCAAAGTCCAGCCCTTGGTGAGGGCCAAGGGATGAACAGAAACAGCACCCTCAAGTGGCCAATCCTCTTATTCATCTTCCTGGACTACGGAGAGGGCACTCAAACTTGTGGTGGCCCTGAGAAACCATAGCCACAGATCCAATCAGTGAGCTGTGGACTGCACAGTGAGGCACATCCCAGGGCTCTAGCTCTTGAGGTTTTGAGGTCCCAAAGGTTGGGGTGGACTGAATCCCTGCAATATCAGGTCTTCTAGGACAGGCAGTATCTTTTGCAAGCAGAGTCCTCCAGGGCTTTTGAAATGGAAAACTTCTCTCCACTGCTGCTAAAGCCATCTACAGTGACATCTCTGTGTGTTTATTTGGGTGAGAGAGAGGACTTGCATGTCTTCGTGTCTCTGTGGGTTATTTGGTTTATGTTATAAATATTCAATAATTTTTGTAAATACATATAATGGCTACTCTAGTGTGAAAATACAAATGGATCTATGGAAGGAGGGGCACATTTTCTACTTTCTGAATCAAGCCTGAAAAGGGAATGCCCTGGTTATCACAAATAGGTCATATTGATCAAATACTTGAACTTTCATATAAAACTCCTTACAGATACACTTGCCAGTCCTATAGATTCAGACTGCAAACTATCTTTAGAACCACTTTCCTCCTTTAGTCGTCATCTTTATTTCCTTGTCACTTCTGCTTTTGGGCCCATGCAGTATTCAATTCATTGAGGAAGACATACATTAGTGAAATAATCAATAGATCATTTGGGTAAAAATAATCACTACCTTTATAACTGTTTTGTAAATTTAATGTGTCAAGAAAGTAAATAACATAGGTATCTGATCAGGCCTGGGGGAGATAGAAAAAAGATTCTTTCAAAAGATATTTGAGGGGGTGGACGGGTGGCTCAGTTGGTTAGAGCATGAGCTCTGGGCAACGGGGCTGCAGGTTCGATTCCCACATGAGCCAGTGAACTGTGCCCTCCACAACTAGAATGAAGTCAATGAGCTGCTGCTCAGCTCCCGGTGACCAGATGGCTCACTTGATTGGAGCACAAACTCTCAACCGCAATGTTGCCCGTTCAACTCCTCATCTCCCACAAGGGATGGTGCGCTGCGCCCCCTGCAACTAACAACAGCAACTGAACCTGGAGCTGAGCTGCGCCCTCCACAACTAAGACTGAAAGGACAATGACTTGACTTGGGGAAAAGTCCTGCAAGTACACACTGTTCCCCAACAAAGTCCTGTTCCCCTTCCCCAATAAAATATTAAAAAAAAAAAAAAAAAGATATTTGACAGACAAAGTTAATTTTAACTAAAAGCTAATAAAATCAATAATGTTTATTGGGCTCTTAAATGTGTCAATTAGAGGGCCAAATCCTTTAAAAACATTATCAAATTTAGTTCTTATTCCCTGCCAATGCAATAGATCCCCTTATTGTTTTCATATTACAGGTGAGAAAAATGATACATAAAAAGTTTATCTAAATTGTTCAGCTATTAAGTGGAGAATTTTCTAACTACCGTAGGTAGTCTGACTCCTGAACCCTATTTCTATATCACTTTATACTATATTATCTCCAATAGGCTACGGAAAGGGGAGAACATTCCAGACACAGAGAAAAGTATGTGCAAAGGGCCTTAGGCAAGATGGAGGAAGATATGAATGTAAGCATCTTAGAAGCAGGTATTTTGTTTTTCACTTGTGACTCATACTTAAAAAAAAAAAAAGAGGTATAAAAAGTTATGGATAATGGAAACTCCTGTTAGTACATAAATAGCCTTTTTTAGTATGTAAATAGATAGTCTTAAGGAACTATTTTAAAAGATGACATAGCGCTTAACAGCACATTCTCTGCCCCAGTTTGCCATTCATTCCTTTATGCGTACATCCAAGCACCATGTGTGGAAGCAGTTTGCAGGAAAGCACAGAAGAGGAGAAGGGGAAATGGCTTGAGGCCAGACACGGACTACTGGCTGCAATTACCAACTGCACCAGGCCTCCTGTGTACATGGAGGTCTTACCTATCTCATAAGGCATGAGGATGGATTGTGATGTTGTATGTAAAGCACTTTGCACATTGTTTGGGACATTACATGACAGTCAATCTTTTTAATTTTATTTTATTATAATTACTGTGTAACAGGTGCTCTGGATACAGATATGGCTAAGGCAACTTTTACTGTCCTCAAGGAGATCACAGATTTGTGGGGAAAACACACACAGCAGCAGGCAATTTCAGTACAGAGTGACAAGAAATATGATCTAAAAAACACAGGGAGCTGTAAGGACAGGAAGGAGGATGCTGATATAATTAGGAAAGAGCAAAAGGATGGCCAAGAAAGCTGTGTTTTAAAGGAAAAATAGGAGTTTTCAAGGCAGAGAGAATATTACTTCAAACATGAAGAAGGTAATGAGAACATAGTGAGAATTGGCAAACTGTCTGCACCTTGATGTGCAGACTGGAAACTGGATGTAGATGAGGCTGCGAAGAGGGAAAGGGGGAGATCAGAAGAGTTTGGGGAGGTAAGCAGGCACTGTACCTTGTGCTTTGAAACTTGGATCTTATTCTAAAGGCTAAAGGATGAAGGGGCTGATGGAAGGTTTCACTCAGGAATGTGACAAAATGAAACTGACATATGGTAAAGTTCAATATGGTTGTCATGTGGACTTGCTATTGGAATGCAGTGAGATGTACCTGGAGTGATGCTTTAGAGACAGCAAAATTATTTTGAGAACTTTCATTGTAGTGCAGGCAGAGATGATGTGGAACTAGGTATGCAGAAAGGATGCAGGAATGAATTAAATAATGTTCCTTCCAGAACTGGGACAAGGGAAAGCCTAGTGAGATGCCCAGGATGCAAAATTAATGAAGCATTGCGTCTCAGGGTCTTAAGTGCTCTAGGCACCTCTATGGGGTTCACTGGTCAGTACACACACAATCAAGGTGTTACTAGCCATTCAACAGAAAAGGAATTAAGTATTTTCTTAATTTGTTTCTATCAGCAGTTTAGCTGGAGGCAGGACCAGGCACCAAGTCCCAGAGGTCACCCCCTTGGGACTTTCCAAGAGCAATAAATGATCCCAGGCTCATTCTGCCTTCTGTGCAGTGGGGAGAGTCCCCCTGCTGAGGTTGAGGGAATGGATGGTGGTGCGTGAACTAGGCTACACAGGTAGCAGGCGGAACAGTTTTGGGGAACTTAGACACACAGACGCGTAGCAGTTACGTTAATGGTATAAACTGCAAGGAGCCATTCCTTTGTCTATGGACTAGCCACATGGTCAGGAGGCAAAGTGAGTAACTTTTTCAGAGTATACTTTTTTTGAGTACCCTACCCCATGCTTCTCATTCTCTGGATCTACATTTCTCCCCTGATCCCCTGGCAGCAATTTTTCCAGCCCTGTAGGCTCAGCCTTCTTGTGCTCTTTCCCAGGAATAATGCCCACTCCTGTACCTTGCTCCCTGAGCCTCCCCCAGGGACACTTTGCAGCTGTGATGATCCCATTCTGGTTTCCTATTCAGGTAAACATGTATGGTGAGAACTCCAGCAGTTTGGGGACTTGTAATAGGGTCTATTTCAGGAGAGTGCTCTAATCTTTTAAGTCATTTTAAGTCATGGTAGGAATCCAGATCTGAGATGTGCCTGAGTGGGTGGTCCGGGGAAAGGGAGCTCTTGATAGGTTAAGGAAGTTAGGGATTCTACGGGTTCTTCTCAAATCTTATTCTCTTGGGGTGGCTAAATCCTGACTTTAATTTCCTAGTTGCCCATGAAGTCTGGGCTCACACATACAACTTCTTCCAGTTTAAAAGCTTGAGACACCACATCAGAAATATTATTTTGCTCAGCAAGTTTATCTTTGTAAGTATGGAAAATGCTCTAGCTTTTAACTTTAAATAACATTAGGAATATGTCTTAATATGAAGTAAAGAACAACTATATATTTTTCCATACACACCTCTATTCTTTGGTAAACGTAACCCCCTATTCTTTGCCATGCCAGCTTCTGGCACCAAAGAAGACTTGACGTGCTCATAATCAAGACCAGACTTCTCAGTATAGTTTTAAAAGTCAGGATAACTCCAGATGCTTCATGAATCTGGAGAAAATTAGATTACTATGGATTAGAGGGGATATTGGCTAAATTCATTGAAGGGTTGAAGATAGTGAATTAAATAACTTCTAATGAAAGTATTCATTTTTAGCCCTCAATTTAATAAAAAAATGAACATCATATTGTCATATGTTTGACAGTAATAAAATAATATCACAATTTTTCCATATGGTAAAAAACTTAAAATTATCAGATAAAATTAAATGTATCATTAGTTCACTATCCAGATATAACAATAGGTATATCTCGATGTTTTCTCTACCAGACATCTTATCTATGCAAATACATATTTATAAATAATTGTTATTGTTCCACAATGACACTAAGCACAAACATTTTTGCAATCTTTTTAATTTAATAATAAATGGTAAATTTTAAATAGCATTTATTTGTTAAATCAAAGTAATTATGCTCTTTGTGTATGTTGATCTTTCCTGATATAGAATAAAAAGGATGTTTTGTTTGTTAATGAGAAAATTAATTTCTTTTTTGATAAAGATTATTTATTAATTTTTAGTCTATTTAAAATGAACTCCTTTTTCCCTTTTATGCACATGTTCATGTCTCTGTACATATGATAGGTAATCGGTAGATGCTTGGGTAATCAATAAACCAATAGTTGATTAGATAAATGTGTGTGCTAGATAGCAGAATTGTTGCTTAGTTCAACAAAACACTTTTTGTTTCTATTCATTTTTTATATTGTTTATAAAAATTTATAATTTTCTTCCTTGTCTTAAAATGTTTAGTCAGAGAATACAATAGATTATTACAGGTTTTAAAATTTTGTAAGACCATCATTTTAAGTTTATGTTAATTGTGTGAGAAAATAGTACCAGCCTCAGGATTTTCCTTGGAAGCATCTTTTTAAAATTCTTTGATCCCGAGTGACCGGTTAGCTCAGTTGGTTGGAACATGGTGCTGATAGCACCAAGGTTGCCGGTTTGATCCCCACATGGGCCACTGTGAGCTGCGCCCTCAAAAAAAAAATCCTTTGATCCCACTTTGAATCTTCGGAATCCTTCTCTCCAAAGTAGATTACTACACACATCTGGGTCCACACTTAACACCTCTGAATAGGTAGGAACTCATTAACTGGAATTTGACATAGCAGATCTAATCCCATTGCGAGTTAAATAAATAAATGCTAGTTGATTGTGACAGGCCAGCTCTCTAACTTTCTTCCTCCTTACAGATAAGTGATAAAAGTTTTATACCATAATTTCAGGCATGTCAGCTCCCAACTATTCCACTGTCAATTATGATATGTTTGTTCTCACTGGCATCCCTGGCCTGAAGGAGCTACACATGTGGATCTCCATCCCCTTCTGCCTGATGTACCTGGTGGCTGTGTCAGGAAATGGCATCCTGATCTGTGTGGTGGCAGTGGAGCGCAGTCTTCATAAACCCATGTACCTCTTCCTCTCCTTGCTGGCTTTTTGGGATCTAATTCTATCTACATCCACAGTACCCAAAGCCCTGAGCATCTTCTGGTTTGATGACGTCAACATCTCTTTTGGTGGTTGTGTAACCCAACTCTTCTTTATGCATTTTGCCTTTGTAGTGGAGTCAGGCATTCTCTTGGCCATGGCTTTTGACCGCTATGTAGCCATCTGCTACCCACTGAGGTACACCACCATTCTTAGCCTTGGTGTCATTGGCAAAATAGGGGGCACTATAGTGCTCAGGGGTTTTGCAACTGTTTTCCCCATTGTCTTTCTTGTGAAACGCCTACCCTTCTGTCGTACAAACATCATTGCCCACACTTTCTGTGAACACATGGGGCTGGCAAAGCTGGCTTGTGCTGATATCACCATCAATATTTGGTATGGAATCTCTGTGCCATTACTCAGTGTTATGCTGGATATGGTGACAATAGTCATCTCCTACATGCTTATTCTGCAGGCAGTGTTCAGGCTGCCATCCCAGGATGCTAGGCTGAAAGCACTCAGCACCTGTGGTTCCCATGTCTGTGTCATCCTCATGTTTTACCTTCCAGGGGTTTTCACTGTCATTGCTCAGCGCTTTGGCCAAAAAATCCCCAAGCATGTCCACATCCTGCTGGCCAATCTCTATGTTCTTGTTCCTCCCATGATGAACCCAATTATCTATGGAGTAAAGACGAAACAGATTCGTGAGCGAGTGGCCCTTGTGTTTTCTTCAAAAGGGAAGTGTTGTTGAGGTTGCCTGGATCTCATGGTGGTTTCTTACAGGCAAGAAAGAAGGGTCCTATTAGGAAAGAAAAAACATAGCTGCCATTTAGGACAGGCTCTATTTGCTATGAAATTCGTCTTTTTTCATTAGATATGGATGATCCAAATTGTATAAGTCCTTTATTTCAAAGGTAAATAGTTTCTTAAAAATATGTGTATTCTGTGTCTATGAGTTTTTGTTTCTTTGTTTGTTTGTCTTGTTCCTTTGTTGCTTTCAGTTTTATATCCCATATGTCAGTGAAGTCATATGGTTCTTGACTTTTTATGTCTTATTTTGCTTAGCATAATAATCTCAAGATCTATCCATGTTGTTGTTGCAAATGGCACTATTTCATCTTTTCTTATGGCAGAGTATATTCTATTGTGTATATATGAGGTCTGTCAATTAAGTTTGTGAACTTATTGCAACAAGTTGCTAACTTTTTTTGATATCAGAGGGATTATTCATTATGAATTTGTACCAACTGGACAGTTAACCATGTTTACTATTTGGAAGGGCTGAAAAGGCTGCGTGATAAAGTTAAATGTCCTGAACTTTTTGGCAACAATTCATGGCTCTTGCATCACGACAATGCACCAGCTCACACAACACTATCTGGGAGGGAGTTTTCAGCTGTAAACATATAACTGCGTTGGAACACTCTCCCTACTCGCCTGATCTGGCCCCCAATGACTTCTTTTTTTCTCTGAAGAGAAAGGAAATATTGAAAGGAAGACGTTTTGATGACATTCAGGACATCAAGGGTAATGTGATGACAGCTCTGATGACCATTCCAGAAAAAGAGTTCCAAAATTGCTTTGAAGGGTGGACTAGGCTCTGGTGTCCGTGCATAGCTTCCTAAGAGGAGTACTTCAATGGTGACCATAGTGATATTCAGTAATGAGATATGTAACACTATTTCTAGGATGAGTTCACAAATTTAATTGTCAGGCCTCATAAACTACATCTTTTTTATCCAATCATTTATCGAAGGACACTTTGGCTGTTTCAGTGTTTAGTGGTTACTAGAAGGTAAGCGGGCATGGGGGTGGTAGAAGAGTGGAAACAGGGTCAAATATATGGTGATGGAAGGAGAACTGACTCTGGGTGGTGAACACACAATGTAATATATACATGATGTATTACAGAATTGTGCACTTGAAACCTATGTAATTTTGCTAACCATTGTCACCGCAATAAACTTTAATTTAAAAAGTGTACTCACAGACATACAAACTAGTATTTTAAATGTACACAAGTTTTTCAGTATTTAATGATAATATCTCTATTTCTATCAAACAAAAAATAACTTATAAAACGCCTCTCCTTCAACCACTATTTAAATTTTAGATCTCTATGTGTATTCCCCAACAGCTATGATGAATACAAATTAGAAAGAGTGAACATCAAATTGGTATACAAATAGGGGAACATAGAAGCTCTCCTTCTAGCTCATCTTATTCACAAAAGACCAAAACAATCTTGTAATACAAATGGGAATACCTGATGATACTAGGTAGCACCATCTACACAAATGAAATTTTTTGCTGTAAGTACATGATTTGGAAGGATTTTTAAAAAGGACTAGCTAGCCACTTGGAGAAGATATTCCTGGCTCTGGAGCCTGGGTGGTAGGACAGACCCCACTCCTGCCTCAATTTCCTCTGTATTACCCTGACTTGCAGTGGGCCAAATCCACTTCACTAACTATTCTGAGTGGTCGAAGGTCCCTGGGTAACTGAATTGCGGGTATTCATCTCTGCGGGGATCGACCCCTCACAGACGCCTCACTTCTGAGGATCCTTGGCCTTGGTTCTGGAGAGACTCGGGCTGTGTCCCTGGGACATCGCACCATTCCCAGCGCCATGGACAGAGGCAGCTCCTTGGCAAAGAGCCACAGGGAGGATGTTCAGAAATCACAGGAGAAATATGAGGCCTTCAATGATATTTCGAAATACTTTTCTAAGAAAGAATGGGCAAAGCTGGGAGACTTACAGCAAAGAACCTATGTGTACATGAAGAGAAACTATGACTACATGACTCTTCTAGGTCTCAATACCAACTGCCCATATTTCATGTGTTCTCCGAATCAGTCAACAAATGCTCCTGAGAGTGATTCTGATGAATATCAGAGCCCCAGGAATCAGGATGAAAATCCGCAAGAAGCTTCCTCTGTGCAATGGATAAAAGACGAGAAGGAGATGCCCATGGAGCCGGCAGGGGAAAAAAATGATATGATGCCACTACCAGTAACGCCTGCCTCGGAGCCGGCTCCGAAAAAGCTGTGTACCCCAGGAGAAGTGAGTTCCTCTGGTCAGGAGACTGAGAAGATGTCAGGACCCAGCAAAGTGAAGTTTAGTGTCTGGGCCCACAGGCTGCAGGAAAGAAAGAACCGAGTTGTATATGAAGAGATTAGTGACCCCGAGGAAGATGACTAAATCCAAGAACCTGGTGGCCTTTCATGAACATATGCAAAGCTGTGAACCTCTGGCCATCAGGCCTCCAGCAAGTGAAAGAAAAGTTCACCGCCGTGAAACGCTAAAGCACGATGTTTCTCACTGTGCGTCTAATATTCTGTCAGGTGTTCATGTTTCGTTGATGACCAACACATATCCCTAAGGCCTATTTCTGCCTGTGTGTCCAGGCACTTACCTCAGGAAACAATTATTTTCAGGTGTCTCTGCACAGAAGAGCACTGCTTTCCATCTCCCCACATGTGACTCCCCAGGGCAGTTGTGGGAGACTGATTCCAGACATTTTTTTCTCTGCACTTACAGGCTCACTTCTCTCTCTCTCTTTCTCTCTCTTCTCTCTCTCTCTCTCTCTCTCACACACACACGCACACGCACACGCACACGCACACACACACACACACACCACACATCCCACAAAAACAAACATAAAGCAAAGACAGACACTCACAGACGGTACAACTTTGAACATATCCGACCTAAATTCAGCGTGTAATGGACATGCACCCCTCCTTCTGTTCCTTGTTTGGCAGCTGCTCCATGGCACAATACCCTATTCTGATGCTCTGTGTCAGTCGCTGGCAGTTAATAAACACAATTTTTGCCAAAAAAAAAAGGACTAGCTAATGAAAGTGTTTGTGTGTGTATATATAAACTGCCTGGGATGCTAGGTGGCCTATGCAACCCTCCTAATTTGCAGTTGAGCGACCTTCTTTTGAAACTCCTTAACATCTATCTCACAGGGTTGTTATATGAGGACTCACTGAGAAAGCCGATGCTAAACCGCGTTAGAAATTACAAAATTCTGTACAAATGTGTTGTGTCTCTATCGTTAATGTCATTATGTTCCCTGGTATGAGCTTTCATCCTCCTTAAGGTGAAAAGTTAAGAACAAAACTAAAGCAAAAACCCTGACCTTTGTCTATGGCAAAGTCCTTCTAGCTCCCTCCTCCTTTCTTTTCCTACCAGGGCTCATCTAACTACTGTGAAGTCACCTCCCACAGCTTTTCCCTATGAGATGTGCACCTACTTTAGATAGAAGATAACAACAAACAGACACTATTCAGGTGCGAGTGCTCCATCTGCACTGCCCAGAATCCCGGCAGCCTGAGCCAGTCTTGCACTTCACATCCCTCAGAAAGCCCTGTGGGAATTTTACTGTATTCCATAACCATGGAACTTGTTCTTGCCAGCTGTCTGCTCAGATTTCTGGCATTTTGTGGAGTATAAAGAAAATATTTTTGTGTTTTTCCTGAGTTGCACTTTCTGAATAAATTTTGCCAAAATCTTGGGATCCTGGACTAAGACTGAGTTTTGGGAAGTTAATTTACAACTATAGTTAGTGAGATAACTATAGATAGTGAGAGAACTCCAGAGACATTTACCTAACTCCAGAAGAATGACAACATGGTTGGGTTTTAAACCTGGAGACAATGTTCTTATCTTTCCCCTACAGAGATTGATTTCCCATTATTCTCCAAGGAAATTTTCTCAGAAACTGGAAGGTAAGGAGAGGAGTAGTCTCTTTAGCTTTTCTAAGGAGAGGAAACACATTTTTATTTGTTCCTTGACAGTAAAACAGATTTCACATCCATAGGACATTTGACCTGGCCTTCATTATATAACCCTACAGATAAGAATTGAGTTTAGGGAATCACGTGATTATTATTTGCTTTTTAAGTGAATAATGTGAATATGTTCCTCATCCAGAACTTGGTGTGCACATTCAGGATAAAATTGATGACACGAATATTTAAAACCCAACACAAACTCAGTACACACTTCCAGTATAAATGCTCTTCTGCTTCCATAAAACTCAACCCTATAAGTCTTGGGTAATTCCTGGCCCTATGCTTATTGCTGTCTCTCCTTCCCATTCTATTCTCTGTAGTCACACAAATCCATATACCTAAAAGGGCCTATATAAATCACAATACGTAATAAAGTAATGTGTTACACCCCCACCACCAACAATAATACTACCAAGCTTAGGAATACAAAGGATCAGTAGAGAAAAAGATGACCAAAGAGACTTGAATCAGAGTCCAGAAGAATTAGAGCCGACAGAGTGGCTGAAGCTCAAGTGTAGCCATATAATGTATGAGGTCATGGCCTGCGCCACACTCAGGCCTATGAGTCGGGCTTCAAGAGGTTTGATGGTTGCTGGAGGGTAAGGGGGCAGGGTGGTGATAGATGAGGGTAAACGGGGGTCAAATATATGGTGATGGAAGGAGAACTGACTCTGGGTGGTAAACACACAATGTGATATATAGATGCTGTATTACAGAATTGTACATCTGAGACCTATATAACTTTACTATTGTCACCCCAATAAACTTTAATTTAAAAAACAAAACAAAACAAAAAAACATGAGTAAATAAAAAAATAAATACATAAATAAATTTTTATTTAAAAAAAAAGGATTGTAGCCAGTGGTGTGCTAGTGAATGTTTAACTACTGGTTTTGGGGGGGGGTTATTTGTAGATTTGCTGATTTCTAAGATATAGATATTCCCTCTGTGGCTAATTTCAAGCTACTAATATGATATTGACCTGTTCATAACACTTCTGAAAATTTCACACTTGGCTTTCACGAGCTAGTTTGAACAGTCTCCAGCTCACCATTTGTTGTCGCTTTTGGTAGGCCTGGCACACTGGGACTAGAATGAGCTCTAATATTGTGGTTTTGGTTTAACCCAGAAAGTATGCAAGAAAAAGAGATCTCTGTGCTAGAGTAGTTCTTCCTCACTGAGAGGTAAGACAGTAAGTAAAATCAAACAGACTTATTATCTGTATGCACTTCATTTATTATTTGTATGATATAGAGCATATTTAACTTTTTTATTAAGGTAAGACTCACATAATATAAAATAGACCATTTTATCCATTTAAGGTGTACAATTTAGTGGGTTTTAGTACATTTATAATGTTGTGCAACAGTCACCATTATCTAATTCCAGAAGATTTTCATCATCTCAAAAAGAAACCTCATATTCACTAAGCAATCCCTCCCATTTCACCCTCCTCCAAACACCAGCAACTACTAATCTACTTTCTGTTTCTAAGGATTAGCCTATTCTGGACTTTGACATAACTGGGATCATGCAGCACGTGGCTTTTTGTGTCTGGTTTCTTTCACTTAGCATTATAAGATTCACCATGTTGTGTTATACATCAGAACTTCATTCCCTTTTATGGATGAATGATATTCCATTGTTTGGATATAACTGATGAATCATTAGTTGACACATGTTTGATATAAGTTGTTTCCACTTTTTTGGCTATTACAAACAACGCTACTATAAACATTCATTTCCAAGTGTTTGTTTGGACATCTGTTTTCAATGTTTTTTGTTATATACCTAGAAGAAGGATTGTTGGGTCTTATGGTAATTCTGTATTTAACTTTTTGAGGAACCAACCAACTGTTTTTTACAAAGGCTGCACCATTGTACATTTCCACTAACAATGTATTAAGTTTCCAATTTCTCTATATCCTCACTATTTTACTTTTTAAAAAATTATAGTCATTTAGTGGATATGAGATATAATAAAAAGGGATTGAAAAATCATTTCCCATCATTTTCATTCCTACGCAAGTTTAAACTAAGCTTCGGATTCCAGAGGAAATAGCGTATATGAAGGTCCAGAAGGAAAAGAGAACATAGTTTATTTGAATAGCCAAAAGAAGTACAGGGTGGTTGTTAACATAAAAAGTGTATGAGGGAGAGAGTGAGAGGGAAGGGGAGAGTGGAGTCAGTGGACACCAAGCAATAAGTAGTTAACACAAATCGGGCCATAAAAGGCTTTAAAGATATGTTAGGATGTTTGGGGTTTATTCCAAACAAAATGGGTAACTATTAAATGATTTAAATAGAGGACTAACATGATCTAGGTTGGAGTTTTATGAGACAACTCTAGTTTCTGATTTAAAAAAATGGATGGGAGAGAAAAAAGTTTAGAGGCAGCAAATTCCTAAATGAGGCTGCTAAAAAAATCCAGGATAAAGAGAGTGTGATGATCATATTTTAATGTGAAACATGTGAATAAATAGAATGATATTCAGAAGACATAACCAATAGTAAATTAATTTTTAAATAATTAGAGAAAATAAATAAGATAAGGTAAACAAGCTTTGACATGGGAAATTAGTTGAATTCCATACCATTCAGTAAAATAGCGTATTCAAGAGAATGTGTTGATTGTGAGGAAAGAAAGAGAAGATGATAATATTTTTGAACATGTTGATTTTGAAGTTTCAGTGAGATATCCAAGAGGAGATAACAGGTAGAGAGTTGACTAGGTGGGACAGAAAAACAACTGGGAGTAGGGCTTTAGACTTCAATAACCACCAGTATACAGATTGTTATTGAATTTATGAGCTTACCGTGTGTTAAACAAATTTAACCCCACAGTAAACCTAAGAATTAAGTGCTATTTTTTCTTTTATTCTGAAAAGAAGAAATTGAAATAGGATAAAAGGACTAAAGGAAGAGTAAAAATTTTGTGCATTTATGTTTTTGATGGTAGAAAATCATATATACTTCCATCTGATGCCTATCATTTTCTTAGGATTTGAAAAATCCTGACCTCTCTCCCTCTAATTCTATAAATAATTTTCTCCAACACAACTGAGGTCTTGAAATCCATAAGAATTGGATCCGTTATTGTAGGATTTCCTGCTATTGATTTACATAAGAAATTCTATTAAATCAATATGATTATTGACTTCCCATAATCTTTTTCTCCATGTTCTCATCCCCAGGTCACTGCATCCCTTTAGGAAAGAATTAGAGGGATGATCTTGTCCCTAATCCGTTTTGTTTTTATACCATAAATAATGGGGTTGTGTGCAGGAGGGATTGTGTGCAGGAGGGCTTGCCACATAGAGGATCGCAAATGTGATATGCAACGTATGAGAGATGTTGTGGCCAAAGCAATGAGTAAGGACGGAGAACACGGCTGGTGTGTAGCATATGAGAATGACACTAACGTGAGAACTATGGGTGCTGAAGGCTTTCTGGTGGGCACCTCTGGGTGGAAGGTAGAAAACAGCACAAAGAATGAGAGTGTAGGAAATACCAATGAGGATCAGGTCCAAGATAATAGTCATTATGGGCACAGCAAAGCCATACCAGATATTGATGGAGATGTCAGCAGAAGCCCTATTTGCTCACAATATGTGTGTGAGATGATAAGTGTCCTGCAGAAGGGCAGACACATTACCAGGAAAACAATAAGCAAAATGGTACTAAAGCTCTGACCAAAAATGCCCACTATGATCTTGAAATCATTCCAGGTGTCAAGACACTAGTGTATATCTCAAAGGGGAACAAATGACCATATAATGATCAAATGTCATGCCCAACATGATGGCTGAGTCCTGTAAAACCTGAAGTGGAGGAAAAAACAACCAGATGAGGCAGCCAGGAATATGATTATCTGAGCTTTCAACCACAGTACGCCAAGTGTTTTGGGGACACATGTGATGCATAATATGAAGTCTGCAGAAGCCAGCATTGAGAGAAAGAAGAACATGGGTACATGGAGTCTGTGATCCATAGTGATGAGGTAGAGAAGGATACCACTGTCTGAAAGGGCCCAAGGTAGATCGTACAGAAAGAAATTTCAATCCAGATGTGAAACTACTCCAGTTCTGGGATCCTCACCAAAATGAAGGAGTCTGGATTGAAGTTTGTCAATTTCAACGTCGCCATCATCTTGATTGTCATTTCCTGAGGACAAAAATATCCCATTTGATTCCTGGGACTGACTGTCCATAAATTCCCTTTAAGTCTTTTCCACAACAAGGATCCCTCCCTTTCTATCACCTAACACACACTAGAAAAAAATGCAATCTACCTCCTGTCACAACCTCTAAAGCATTTACCAAAAGCTGCCAAGAGACCTCAATTAAACCAATAATTCCCCATCTATAGACATTACCATAACTATATTGTTACTATATTGGAAAAATATCCCAACAGATCTATGACCTTGGAGGATATTGGTCCTTTATTGTCAACTATAATAAAATTCCAAGATTCTCTTGGCCTCACCAGTAACTCAGTTTAAGATTTCTCAAGGATGTAAGTATTGAATATCCTACCTGATGTGAGTCTTACTAAGGTATCTATTTAAAGAAATAATGGGGGCCATGTGTGAATTAGAAAACCTGCATTTTTTAATGCCAGTGTATCATTAGGACTCCAGTGAACCAATTTACTACATCCCAGAATTTACCCCCACCTCTTCAATATATGGAAGAAAGTCTCTATCTAAACATTCTTCTGTCAATTCTCCTGAACAATTCTCCAAGACTCATTATCTTCTTCCACCTGCCAACTTCCTGATCCGCTTCCCCCCTTCGCCATCACAGCATTCTCCCACTGCTGGAACATAGTGATCTGAGAGTTGACTGTGACTCTTTGTCCTCCTTCAGTCCTTATATCTCATCTGCCAGCTCTTATGATCATTTTTGGAAATCCTTGTTTGATCTGCCAACTCCATTTCTTCTTCACTTCTTCATCTACTTAAGTCATCTTAATCACTAATTGAAGCCATAGAGTAAGAATTTTAGTGCTTTCAACACCTTGAAAGCACTTCTCTTTGTTTCAGGCTGCCAGATTGCTCTCTTGAAAAGATGAAAACTTTCAGGCTAGGAGCCTCTGTGTTAGTGCTGACTACCCCTCATCCTTAGATGCTCAGGGTATCTATCAATGGATCTATCTTATCTGGCTCTATGCCAAAGCATATCCCTGTGTGCCTTAGATTTTTGTGTTGAACAGAGACATAGTTGCCTAAGTGATGGAGAAATTTGGAGCTAAGGAAGGGAAGGATACACAAAGGGAGGAGAATCTCTGCTCCCGAAGGAGAGGAGGGAATTAACACCATATGGGGCAGGGCCTGAGATTCAATTCCATATTAAGGAAGTCTAAGCTGTGTATGAAATATTAAACTGAGAAACTGTGAGTCTGAGAAAGTGGCATTGAGGAGGTAAGTCTGGGTCAGATATTTTCAGGATGGAGAGGTTATAAATATGGAGGAATGGATGGGGAATGGGTACCAGATGCGTGGATAATTCTATAGCAATGTTCAAGAAGGTGTGGAGGGCTGAAGGGAAGAATTGTCTAGGGTGACTGGCATGAACTGTGTTTTCCTGGGGAGTGGGATGGAAGAAGGGCAGTTTAGAGGGTCACTTTCCAGGTGAGAATGGAGAGCTTGCTGAGTAAGTGATCCTTGGCTTTTAAGCAGGATGCAAGAATCATAAGTGATACACAAGTTCTATCCTCAGACATTGAGGAATAACAGGAAAAAAAGGTATTCTACCACATTTGGGGGACAACTTATAAAGGGCAAAGTTCCTGGATGATGCAGTCAGGTGAAGGATTCAAAAGCAGATGGAAAAATAAATTCACTGGAATAGAAGGCACAGTTTTTCTACCCTGTTGAATTGAGAGACTAGGCATTTTTCCAAAGATGACAGAAGCATGAACCAACAGGCAAGGGAATGAGCATATAAAGAGTAGAAGGTCTGAAAATGGGGGGGGGGGGGGGCAGCCAGAGAGTCAATTTTAAGTGCTCTTTGGGGTTGCTCATGCGTTTGGGGGGGTGGCAACATCAATGGGTGCCTGAATAGGAGTGAAACCAGAAGTCATATGGATAAATGATAAGGACGTACTGTGAACAAAAGTTGCCTTGGAGGTTGATTATTGAAGCGCAGAACTGAAATTGAAGAAGAAAAATTATGCAGGTGCTGACGTGACTGACAAAGGTGGGAACATGTAGTGGAGGGTGTGCATGATGAGTGATGCTGTGGAAAGAATGAGCACAACAAATGGCACGGACTACAGACAAGAAGAGAATGTGAGGACAGATCTATGATCTTAAACCTGGGATTTTTATGATGAGTGTGT
Source organism: Rhinolophus sinicus (assembly GCF_036562045.2). Classification (NCBI taxonomy): domain Eukaryota; kingdom Metazoa; phylum Chordata; class Mammalia; order Chiroptera; family Rhinolophidae; genus Rhinolophus; species Rhinolophus sinicus. The sequence continues at coordinate 122,313,831 of NC_133756.1, forward strand.
GTCCTTGACAGTGTGAACTTATGTGGCTGAGTGAGTGGGAACTTACCTGTTCAATCATTTTTTAGTTTAACATTCACTATTACATATCAACTCTATCCCAGACACCAGTGCTGATCCTTAGGGAGCTCATATTATTAATATATTGAGGCTGAAAATATTTCAGTGTGATAAATACTAGAGAGTGAAATAGATAACTACAGGGGAACATTGGAGAACAGGGGAAGCGCATAACCCAGCTTTGAGAAATGAGGAAAGTTGTCCTGAATGAAAACTATAAACTGGCTACATTAAAAGGGAGGATGGAGTGGATTGTATAAAAGAACACAGAGTAAGAAGAGCAGGTTCAGAGACAGGCATTTTGTCCAGTATTGGTAGAGAAAGCAGAGTACTGTGTACGTGACTCTATCAGGCAATGGGAAATTATTATTTATAAGTAGCATGCTCAAAATCATCTTTTGGAAACATAATTTATATAGGGAGGCTGGTTAAGAGATTGGAAAGACTGCAGGCTAGGAGGTCGGTTGGGAGATCTTTGGATAGTGGATTTGGAGCCTGAAAAACAATATAAATGGCAAATACAGATTTGGGAGGTGGGCTAAATGAAGCCACAGCAAGTGACAAGGTTGGCCAGGGAGAGTGAAGAGTGAGGATAGACTAGAGATAGACCAACAGGAAGTACCAACAGTAAACCATCCAGCAGGGACAAAGGAACCAATTAATGAGGACTGAAAAGGGAGGCCAAGGACTAGAGAAGAACCAGTGGAGGGCAGAGAAATCAAAGTCAAAACAAGTATTTCATGAAAGGCGTGAGCTTAAAAGAAAGAAGAGAGGCAGAACAGGAGGCAGTGAGGCAGGCTGGCAGAATAAGATATTTTTATTATAGCTGTTAATTTTTTGTTTGCTTTCAAGGTTAAAAATATTTGACTGTTCATCAAGAATAAAGATCTAGGAAATTAGGAGAAACTGAAGATAAAGAAGAGAGGGGATAATTGACAGAACAAAGTCCCTGAGGAGGTACAAAAAAAAGGGATTCAAATAGGTGGGGAAATTATTCTTGAAGATAGACATACATAAATACATATACACATACATATATGCTTATACCCTTATGCATGCATATATACACATACGAATACAAGTATATATATATATATATATATGTGTGTGTGTGTGTGTGTGTGTGTGTGTGTGTGTGCATGTGTGTTGTATTTGTGTGTTTGTGTGTGTGTTTTGTGTGTGTACCTAGCTTGTTTTAAAATAATTTAAAATAAGGACACAAAAATAATGGTAACTATGTGAAGTAATGGATGTGTTAATTAACTTGATAGTGGTAATCATTTCAAAATATTTTATGTATTAAATTATCACTATCAATTATGCCTCAGTAAAGCTGAAAATTTTAAATTAAATTAAAAAAACAAACTACAGATTTACTTTGAGGGAACTGATATTTTAACAATCAATTTGGTCTTCCAATTTGTATACATGGTATATATCTCCATTTATTTACATTTTTAAAAAAATCTCTTCCAGCAATAGTTTGTAATTCTCAGTGTAGAGGCTTTGCAAGTTTGGTTAAATTTATTTTTAAGTATGTTATGTTTTTAACATACATTTTGTATGCTTGTTTGTTTATATTTTAATCAAACCTTTACAAATTTAATTGTACAGGTTTTTTGCTGCTACTATAAAAAATAGGATTGATTCATATTGTCTTTGTACTCTCTAAATAAATAAATAGATAGATCTATAAACAAAAAACTTAAAGGAACTTTCTTGTGCCCAGATGAAGTAAAATATAGCTATAACAGTGGAGACATCGAAACGCAGAAGGGACATTAACTCTACTTTCTCTGAGAGTGGAGGAAATGAGAGAAGGATGATGTGGAGATAAGATAAATTTACAAGACTGGATTAATAATATAAGTTGTCTCCTGATAGTCCTGCAGTCTTAGATATGTGGTAGGAGAGAAGTTCTGTTGAAAGGGTGGAAGAGGAATTTGGGTGGTGGTAAAAGTTCTATACCATTGTGAGAATAATTTAATAGGACTGATGAGAAGTCAGCTGGCCTGGTGTGTACTAAAGACTATTTGTATGGCTGTATCATTTTCTTCACATCCTGACTGAGTGAGCTGAGGAAAACACTGGTTAGAGTTAGCTGAAGCTGAAGCATTTTCATGGAGAATGCTGCATAAAGCAATTAGGACTGAGACATTCTTGGTCCTGGCAGAAGAGATGGACATGTAGACTAGATTCGGAAGAAAGTATAAAAAGTTCTTACATCAGAGATTCACGAACTTGAGCATGAATCAGAATCATCTGGTGGCCTTGAAAAAACAAAAATTCTTCCTTCAACCCCAGAGATCATAATTCATTAGGTGTGTGGTAGTGTCCAAGATTTTGTGAGTTCCCTGATGATGCTGGCCTGGGGACCATATTTTCAGAAGCATTATTCCATAACTTCCTTCATGTTCTGGGTGATAATCCCACACTTCAGAGGCACAGGGGTGACTCAGGAAGCACCGACCGCATATTTTAATAAGGCTTCCACAGACAAATTTAATTTAGTACACCAGCAGGACACCAATTATGCTCATTTCAAAGATCAGAAAATTGTTACTCAGAAAAGAATGACTTATCCAAAATCACAGTCTGACAGTGCAGATCTCTGACCCAGGTTTTTCACACCTTGTGCAGTGTTCTTCCTACATGACATAGTTGCCTTCACTGCCTCCTTACTTGTCAAAGCATCTGTAACTGAGGGAAAAGAGATGTGTGGTGTGCAGTGCCCACTGCCCCCAACCCTCTGCTTCCACATAGTCTGTTAAGCAGAGGCAACTCTTCTCTGGTGCAGGACCCCTCTGTGCATAGCCTGAGGCTTTTTCAGAGTTCATTACAGTTCATATGCCCATAGAGATTATAGAGATTGTTTTTTTATTTTTCTAGCTATTCCTGCTTTCCTCAGAACCCATGGCAGTGCACTGAGTCTGGCAATGTTTTCAAGCCTTGTGATGCCTGAAAACCTTAGAGCTGTATGGAGAGTCTCTGAATAAGGACACAGAGCATGTCTGTGGGCAGGGCCTGTAACTGTGCACTTTGTGCAGAGCTTGTGTGTGATTGTCTGTAGGGAATATACCTGTGTGCAGAGCTCATAATGGTTGTAGGAACTGTGTGTACACACCTAGTGGCTGTTTGCAAATCTTTATGTGTATTATGCTAATGTATACAAAGTCTGAAGCTATTTTCCCCCATGACACGGGTGAGGGCTCTGCAGAAAATCATGGCTCTCTCATTTGCCAACAGCACAGCTGCTGTGAACAGCTCTGACACTCGCATGGCAGGCTGCCTCCTCACTGGCATTCCTGGGCTGGAGCACCTACACATCTGGCTCTCCGTCCCCCTCTGTACCATGTATGTAGCCGCTCTCATAGGCAATGGCATTTTAATTTGCGTCATTCTCTCCCAGCCAAGCCTGCATGAGCCCATGTACATATTCCTGTCCATGTTGGCCAGCACTGATGTCTTGCTCTCCACTTCCACGATGCCCAAAACACTGGCCAACTTCTGGCTAGGTTCTAGCCACATTTCCTTCAATGGCTGCCTCACCCAGATGTTCTTCATCCACTTCCTCTTTGTGGCCGACTCTGCAGTCCTGCTGGCCATGGCCTTTGACCGTTACGTGGCCATCTGTTCCCCTCTGCGATATGCCACCATCCTCACAAGCACTGTCATTGGGAAGATCGCTGCTGCCACACTGACCCGCAGCTTCATCATCATGTTTCCATCCATCTTTCTCCTGAAATGCCTGCACTATTGCCGGATCAACATCATTGAACACACATTTTGTGAGCACATGGGCATAGCCCGTCTGTCCTGTTCTGATATTTCCATCAATGTCTGGTATGGGCTGGCAGCTGCTCTACTCTCCACTGGCCTGGACATCATCCTTATCGCTGTTTCCTACATTCACATCCTCCTAGCTGTTTTCCGCCTCCCTTCTCAGGATGCCCAGTCCAAGGCGCTGAGCACTTGTGGCTCTCATGTCTGTGTCATCCTACTTTTCTATGTCCCTGCCCTCTTTTCTGTTTTTGCCTACAGGTTTGGTGGGAGACGCATCCCACGCTATGTCCACATCCTTCTGGCAAACCTCTATGTGGTCATTCCACCTATGCTCAATCCCATTATTTATGGAGTGAGGACCAAGCAGATTTTGGAAGGGGCTAAAGAAATGTTTTCAAATCTTGCCAAAGAATCTAAATAAATGCTCCCAACTTGAGCTCACCTTAATCCCTTTCTACACCTATTAACTGTCCTATATTTACCCTATCCTTATCTCTACATCTTCTAGTTATTCCTATGTCATTGTCATCTGTGTCCCAATTTATTTAAGTAAATGTTCTACTTAAATTGGTGGTTGCCAGATGGGGTTGCGGGGGTGGGGGATGGTGAAAAGGTGAAAGGGATTAAGAAGTGCAAATTGCCAGTTATGGAAATTGTCACAGGAATGTAAAGTACAGCATAGGGAATATAGTCAATAACATAATAACTGTGTAATGGGTACTGGACTGACTGATCAGGGTGATCATTTCATAAGTTATATAAATGTCTAATCACTATGTTGTATACCCGAAACTAATATAATATTGTATGTCAACTCTAATTGAAAAATAAATTAAAAATAAATAAATTATGGAAGTCATTCAGCTCAGGCGGTGGGACTCAGACTAGACAGCTTCCATCGGACAGCTTCTTATGTCTGCGCTTGAAAACCTACTAGCCCTCATCCTAACTAGCTGTTTCATTTTCATTATTATTTACTGATATAAAATAATTCCACTTTTATATGGCCCTTACCAAATTAAAATAGGAATTAGCTGCCATTTTTGATACTCTTTATTCACTATGAGTGATGTAATGATAGTCTAGAAAATCTACAATTAACAAAGACGACAAGCTTAGCAATCTTTCTCTCGAGGTGGTTTCTCAGATATACCGCATACTCACAATCAACGTATAAGTCTGTAGAATCATTTGGAATTCAGCAATATGAGTCAAATGCCTTGAAAATGTTCATTCTCTTTGACCTACTAATTCTTCTTCCTGGAATGTCACTCAAGGAAATAATCGGAAATGAGCACAAAGATTTATGCAAAAAGTAATAAATTCCAGAATTATTTACAATAGCAAATAAGCCAAAAAGGGAAATATCTTTAATATCCTGCACTGATGACAATTATTAAATAAATAAATGCTTACTATAAGATATTAGTCAGCCATTAAAAATAATGTTTATAAAGAGTTTTATTGGTCTGATAAAATGTCTCTGGTAGAGTACAGCATACAAAGTAGTGAATACAAAAAAATAAAAATAAACATTCTGCTAAAATCCATTTGATTTCTTTTCTTAGAAATCTACAATAGCCACCTATTCTTCCACCTGTTATTCAAATACCTAATGATTCCCCATCATCTCAAGAAAAACTAACTAGGGGAAATGTGATAGCTCACCTGAAATCTACCATCCAAATAAGACTTTTCTCAGCATTTACTTGAATTTTCTCCCTACTAAATTACCTGATCCCTTACATATAATTTTGACATTTAGATTTGCCAGTTCAACATCTTTCTGACAATGAGAACTGTCATGTCTAAAAATTCATAGTCCCATGGGATGATACTTCTTTTTATTACCAGCTACACATGTCCGTAATCACATATGTGTGTATACACAAGTTCAGAGATGCTAACACACAGCAATGTATGTAGGTAGACACATCCATCTATCAAAATGTAGGTAATTATATAGGGAGAGTGTACTCTTTTCCATCCCAAAATGCTTTGCATTTAAAAATTATATTCATTGTTGAAATAAGAAGTCAAAATACCAACTTATATCTAATAGATATAGAGTCATGTATTCTTTAATGAATTGTTAAAGAAATTTAAACATCTATATGTAATGTAGTAACTTGCTCACTAATCATTAATTAGTCACACCAGAGATTAGTCTAACTTGACGTTCTCTGAGATTGAAAACAACTCAGCCTGAATTTTAGTCCAAGATCAACTCATCCTGGAAAATCTAGTTCATATTTCAACTCTGTCCACTCCAATACTCAGCCCACAATGAAACATACATCTTTTGAGATTCTTCACCTCTTTTTATCTAAGTCACTATTTTGTTGGGTACTAGGAACCACCATGTGTTCATATTTTATCAGAGATCTTTTCATGTTTGTGCCTCTACTCCCTGTCTAGAATGCATTCCTTAAAGAAAGGAGTTATTCTGAAAGTATTTTTAATCTCTGTTGTCCCAAAGCATAAGACCCTGATCATAGCAGATATGCAATATCCAACTGGGGAGAAATGTTTTCAAGTTATATTACAGATCAAAGGCTAATTTTTCCTACTATATAATGGGCCCTTAAAATGTAGGGAAAAAACAATCACAAGTCTGATGAAAAAGAGGACAAAGACATACTTAATTAGAATATGCTTAACTTTTAACTTTTTAAAGAGAAAATACAATTAGGACTACACAAAAATACCATTTCTCACCTGTCAGATTGGCAAAAATTAAAAGGATTAACTCAGTGTTGGCAATGATGTGAGAAAACAGGCTCTCTCAAACATTGCTCATGAATATACAATGTAAAAGAATTTTTGTGGAATTTGGAAATATCTTAACAAAATTCATATGCATTTATCCTTTGATCCAGAAATCACACTTACAAGAAATTCCCTTTCAGATATACCTTCACAAGTACAATATATGCATAAAGTTAGTCATTATGGCAAAGTTTTTATAACTAAAATATTTGAAGTAACTTAGAGGCTGAATTCCTGGATTTCAAATCCACACCCTTATGCTTGCTTACTAGGAGTATAACTGTTTCCAAGTTTACACAAAGGTTGAGTCACACAGATTTGAGTTAAAGTTATAGTTACCATATTCAGTACAGACTAGCTGTTTGTCACTGGGAAATATACTTAATCTCTGTAAGGTTTAATTTCCTGCTCTGTAAAAAAAAAGGTAATAATACCATTTCAGAGTTGTTTCAATTATTGAGATTATCTAGCTATTACAAAAAAGTAATAACTGATGTATTAATGGACACTGTTGCTATCAAATTTTTCACTATTATAAAATAGCTGGAATATACTTCTTTTTTGGTATATTTGTTTGTGCCTTTGGGAGAACTGTATTTTTATAGGTTAAATGCCTGAACATGAAACATTTAAATCACAGATTATGCATATTAAATTTTGATAAATCATTATATTTTTATTTCAAGACAAAAACTTTCTATTATTAGGTTGGTGCAAAAGTTATTGCGGTTTTTACAATTATTTTTAACCTTTTAAACCGCAATTACTCTTGTACCAACCTAATATATATTTTTATTTTATTTATAATTACAAAATAACAATGCTATTAGTAAAGAATTAAACTTTTAAAATAGAAAGCAAAGTTTCTCTGATGTTATTGCCACAAAAGTAACATGTTCTTGTCCAGAATCAAAGGGGGAATCTGCTCTTTTCCATGTTAAGAAATACCTTCATGTAAGAAACAATACCTTGTAGATTGAGGGCTGAGAATCTGAGATGGAGACTGAATAAGGAAGGTGTGCTCCAGAAGGTATAACATCGTTTATAGAGAAAAATATCTAGGGTTTTGAGATATTTCTTCTCATTGAGTCCTTACCACTCTTCCAAGTCTTCCAACTCAGCCCTCTCCTAACATTATCTAAAGAGTTATTCTCAGCTATTCCCAAGAATGTCCAAATGTCTTTAATATTTCAATTTGACATATTTTAAAAGAATTGAAATTGAAAGAACAATGAAAGAAAAAGTTGAAGCAGTTTCTTCTCCATCGAACCTGCATTTTTCAAAGCCTCATAGTCCTCAATCCCCTTATTACTTTAAACTTCAGCCCTAGAACAAACATCAAGACCAGATGAAAAACTTTTTTGAGATTCCAGTGTCACAGCCTACTGATGGTCACTTTCATTATTTATGCTAGTTTTATTAATGAGAAGGCTTTTTAAAAATCTTATTTGCCTATCTATGTCCATATTAATTATTATATGGTATGTATGTACCTACAGGGATTCCATGAGAATATGGGGCCCCAGGGCAGATCTGGTAGTTAAGGCTTAAGTGCCATCTTGAGGGGAAAAGGGAGAGGGGTTAGTGTTTTGGGACTTCAAAGGGGAGGAAGTCAATTCACATGGAATGGAGATGGAAAATCAAATGTTTAGTAAATAAATGTTTATTAGGCCATCTTTAACAATGGGACACAGATTGAACTTTGATCAAAGGGACCTTGCTAGGTTCCTCCCTGTCTATCAGACTTAGTTCATACTAAACTATAGTTATCTGTGATGATAGTTCCCTTCCTGGAGCAGGTCCTCTAAATGCTTTTAGACAGTTAGGGGTAAAGTCAAAGGTTTTTCCACAGTTTTTTTTTTTTTTTTTCCCTTAAAAATAACCAGTTTAAAATAATCAATATCTCAAAGAGGCATTTTTTGGGGTGGCAAATTCAGCTCCCCCTCACTCCCTTAAATACCACAACACATTTCTCTTCTTGTTACTTGCATTATTCATCTCTTAACTCCCTTACCTATTCTCCTTAATGTCCTTCATTACGAAGTGAGAGTAAGAAACCTGGATGTACATCTAGAGTTATTATTCCTAATACCACCTACATGTTGTCACCAAATGGCATGGAGAGAAAACCAATTATTTTATAAATCCATTCTCTTCTATCTATACTCAATAGCATCTAGTTAGCACTTTTTCCTCCATACTAAAGCAATAGCTGGACATTTATTCTCCCTGGATTTAGGCATTTTTGTTACCTCCAGGTTTCTTGAATCTGCTCACTACTGCCAGGTGATCTTTTCTCACATAACATTTAACCTTTCAGAACATGTCAGTCCCCACCTACCTCCCTACCATCACACACACACACACACACACACACACACACACACACCTTATTAAAACTTTTAACTTTTTAGTGGTTTGCCAAAAGTATCAAGACAAACCAATGGGAAAAGAATATGGTCCTAGGACAACTGGATAGCCACATGAAAAAGAATAAAACTGAACCTCTAAAAATTAACCCAAAATATATCATAGACCTAAGTATAAGAGCTAAATTATACAACTTTTAGAAAAAAATATAGGAGCAAATCTTCATGACCTTGAATTAGGCAAAGCATTCATAAATACGACACCCAAACTAAAGTAACCAAAAATATTTGAATTTCATCAAAAATAAAAACTTGTTCTTCAAAGAATGCAGTCAAGAAAATGAAAAGATAACTCCTAGAAAGGAAAAAAATATTTACAAGTCATAGAACTCATGAAGGACTTGTATCTAGAATATATAAAGAACTCTTAACAATGAAAATACAAATAACCCAATTAAAAAATTGGCAAAGGATCTGAATAGTCATAGTAAATAAAGCTTATAAAAAGATGTTTCACACCTTTAGTCCTTAGGGAAATGCACATTTAAATGCCAATGAGATACTGCTTCACACCCATTAAGATGACTGTAATAGATGACATATATTAACCAGTATTGGCATAGATGTGGAAAAATTAGAACCCGCTTATTCTGCTGGTGGGAATGTAAAATGGCACAGTCACTTTGGAAAACAGTCTGGAAGATCTTCAAAATATATTTAAATACATGATCCAGCAATGTTATTCTTAGGTATATACACAAGAGAAATAAAAAGGCTATGTTTAAAAAAAAAATTGTACAAGAAAATTCATAGCCACATTATTCATTATAGCCAAACAGTAGAAACAATCCAAATGTCTAAAAAAAGATGAATAATAGATATGTAATGTGGAAAATTCATATACAGTAATATTCAGCCAAAAGAAAAAAGAAGTACTCATACACGATACAAAACGGGTGAAACCTGAAAATATTATGCTAAGTGAAAGAATCTTCATTGCCCAATCTTGTCCGTCCTGATTTATCTGGACACCCTCCGTCTCTAAGTCCCCCTCCCCCAACCCACTTTTCAAGACCAAGTAAGGGTCACCATCTCAGTGTCCTTGTGGCAGGAAGTTTGGCCTGCTTTTTCTTCTAAGAGTTGCTATGTCATTGAAACCCTATAGTCACAGTTCCTAGGCTTTATAAGCTTTGCATTTATTCATAAGGACTTAAAAACAAGCAATTATGGTCTCAATGTTGTATACGATAAAATTACAGATATAAATTTAAATTATAATCTAACTTTAAATTGATACGTTTTAATTATCTTTTTGCAAATCATGCCATTTTGATGCCAGGTGGTTATCTTTACTCACTCGAATAACTTTAGATATTTTTATTTATTTAGATATTTTAATATATTGATATGGAGTGCAGGTGTCTTATCTGTGTTATTGAACACTGACACCATGTCAGAAAGCTAAAATAAAGTGAAGACACTTTAAAGTATCCGCTCTGGCCTTCAAGCGTTCAAGGCCTCAGAATTTGCAATTCAGTAAGCAAACAGCCAGCTACCTTACTTAAGCCGGATGGGACACTGGCGACCACACCCCAGGAGTGCAGGACCTTAGGCTATGTTGGGCAAATCCGCCCTATCAGCGGCAGCATCTTCTCCTCCCCTCGTCCCGCCTCTCTCCCCCAGAGTCTTTCCGCTTTGGTGGACGTGGCTGCAACTGCAAGTCTGCGGCCCTGATCCAAGCTACGGGTTCCAGGTTAGTGAGCAAATCCAATTTCTTGCCAGCCACCTCTGTCCCCACAAGTCCTGAGAGTTTGACTTACATGTTGCGTTCGGGATTCGCGGGTGGAGGAAGAGTGAGGGAGACCTCTGCAGTTTTGAGATGTCTCAAGTTTGGGAAGGGAGCACAGAAGAGGTACCTTGGGAGCTACGTAGGAGTAGTCTGTGTAAAGAGGAGTGATAGATAAACTCTTATTCTGGAAACTAAAGCATGTAGGGGAGGCAACTCCAGAAATTTTGGTAGGGAATGACAGCAAACCAGAGACTGGCGTAGATTCAGAGGTCAGCAACCCCTCCCCCATCTCCTGCCTTTCTGCTCCTGGAAGTGAGCACCGTTTATCCTCCACCCTGGAGGCAAGGAGTGGAGCCATCCGCCTTCAGCCGTACCTGCGGGCTGGCTGGGGAGCCCTGCCTATCTCCGAAAGGGGCAGGGCCTAGCGCTAGTTGAGTACAAAAAGAAAAACAACAGAAAAAACACTGGTGAGCGCCCTCTATTCCTCAGAATCTACTTTTCAAACCCCTTGGTTTGCTCTGAAGAGCCTTGACCACTGGTGCTGCTGACATCTGGAGCTTCCCTTAATGTGCCAGTCACAGGAAGATGTCTGCCGGCCGACTTGTGACTGAGCCACTTATTGTCACTTCTGGCACAGGTGACAGGGCAGTGAAAAAGATGAGGTCCCTTCCCTTACAGGGCTCATGATACAGATAATATTATCTTTTTCATCCTCACTGCAAATGAGCTTAGGAACAACATTTAATAAATAAATCAATCAAGACAAATATATGGTTACGAGCTTGGGTGATGCAGCCAGACCCCCTATGTCCCAATTCCGGCTCTGACCCCTGGATGCTGGCTCTGTGCCCCCACCCCAACCCCAACCTGTTACTTGACCTCTCTGAGCTTCAGTTTCTTCCATCTATAAAATGGACAGAGGAAAGAAAAAAGGACAGAGTGATATTTATATCCTAGAGTTTTGGTGAGGATTAAGTAAGGTACAGGTTTAAACATAGGAAGTTACGCCAAATAGGTTTGCTGTTACTCAAATTATTAATTATTAAGGTATTATCGACAAACTCAGTGCTTACCTTTAAAAAGTCCACAATTTTTGAAAGCATAATGTAGGGAATAAAATATGTTGAAATGCACTATGATAAAAGAAAATATGACTACTGACTTCTAAACAAGTTAAAATATAACAGGAATAACAAGTGGAATTTCACAGAAGCAGAAATAAGCAAACATAGAAATTTTATAATTTATCCTAAAAAACTCAGTTAATGGATTATCTATCAGGGAGAAGAAAACCTGTGCAATATTTTAAGAATTTGCAAAGTTAATAAGTAAGTTTTTTAAATGCATGGGGTAGTGGTTCTTTTGAAGTTTTTTAAAAAAAATATTTGACACTGATTATGTTCCAATTCAAATATTTATGGAGTACCACCTTAGATAATCCAGTCCAGAAAATAGGTTAAAGTGGAATGTAATTCTATACAAAGATAAAAATAATGTTATTCCTTAAGTAAAGAAGCACAACTTTGTAAATGTAGTTGCTACCTGTTCAGGTGTTTACTTCGCTTTCACTAGAGCTCCTAGCTGGGGAGCAGTCCTGTCTCTGTTATTTTAAATTTTCATTCTGAGCGCTCCTATCCTGTTCCAACCCTTTAATATTTCCTGACCAGTCAGTTACTTTTATTCTGAAAGCCATTTTGATGTCGAATTATAACCTTCTATTCGAATAGATGGTTCAGATCTAAATATCAGTCCACTCTCTGGCTCTCCATCCATCCCCATCCTTACCCCCACCCCGCCTGTTTCTAGCTATTTTGCACACTAAATTGCATCTACTTAAAAAGGACGCGCTGCCTTACTTGAGGCATTGCCTCTGAAGCCTTAATGTGCATACAAGTCACCTAAAGATCTTAAAGTGCAGGTACTGAATTGGTTGGGGTTATGCCTAGAGAGTCTGTATAAGAAGCTCCACTAGGATACCAGTGCTGCTGGTTAGCAGGTCACTTGAGCTTATTCTGCCATCTGCTTCTGATTTAACTGTTCCTATCTGGCTGTGAATTTGGCCTGTTTCATTTGCTAATTTGATCCTCAGGCTTTGGTATCTGCAGATCTCTCATTTCTCAGCCAATCCACACTGCTCTTGAGACATGGCCTCAGTCTGAGACCCAGCTAGCCTTCTATGTCTAACTTTTGGACCGCTCTCAGCTGCAGCTGGTGGTCTAGGGCCTGCTGGTATGTGGGCAAGGGTTACTCAAACCCTTGCTAATTATACATTAGCTAACTCCTTCACAATTTCTTTTCCTCCCAGCCTCAACTTTATACCCTTTGACAAGAGACAGCAACTCTTACATCATCTTTTTTCTTCAACAGTCTTCTGTCTTGAATGTCCAAAGTACTGCATTAGATGGAAAAGAAAAATGGAAATACAATTTAAAATTTCCTCATTAAAAACAAGAAAAATAGGTAAAATGGATTTTAATATATTAACTGAATGTATCCAAAATATTAGGGCATGAAATCAATATCAAACTATTAATGAGATATTTTAGGTTATTTTCTCTTACTAAATCTTTGCAATCCAGTGTGTATTTTATATTTGCAATATTTCATTTCCAACTTGCCACATTTCAAGTGCTCAGTAACCGCAGGTGGCTACACTATTTGACAACACAGTTCTAATTTATGCTTAGATCAGAAAGCCAAGCCTTCAATTTTTCTCATTGCATTTATTTTGTTTTTCTTAGCTCTATTGAGCTATGATTTACATTTAGTAAGTTATCGATTTTAAGCTTCTAATTCTGAGTGGTTACCAACATAGTCATAATATCTAAAGGGCATTTCTACACACACACCAGTTTCCTTGTGTCCTTTTGCAGTTCATCCCCTTTTCACAGCTTTGAGCCTTGGAATACACTAATCTGCTTTAAAATAGTATAGTTTTGTCTTTTCTAGGATTTCATCTAAATGGAATCATACAGTAACTTATATTTGCTGTCTAGCTTTGTTTGCTTTGGCTAATGCTTTTGAGATTTATCTTGTATGTATCAGTAGTTCTATGCCATTGTTTGGATATACCACAATTTGTTTGTTTATTTACCAGTTATGGTTTTATGGATTATTTCCAGTTTTTGGTGATTATTGCATTGCATTTATGAGGCAGAAACTCTTCCCTAAGAGAATCATGTGTACCAAGTATACTTTTGCCTGAAATAAATGTATGTGTGTATGTTTATGTTGGGGGAGATGTAGTGGACCTTCAGCTAAAATAGTAAGTCTAGTATCACCAAAAAAATTTAAGATACTTTTTAAAGAGAAGTTTTATGTTCCCAGCAAAATTGAGGGGAAGTTACAGAGATTTCCCATATACACTCTGCCCCCACACAGGCATAGCCTCCCCCATTACCAGCATCCCTCACCAGAAGGGCACATTTCTTACGATTGATGCACCTACATGAACATACCATAATCACCTAAAGTCCGTGGTTGAGTCTTGGTGTTGTACCTTCTGTGGGTTTGGACAAATGCATAATGACATATATCCATCATAGTCTCAGAGTATTTTCCATGCCCTACAAATCCTCTGTGCTCTACCTATTCATGCCCCCACCCCAACTCCTGGCAACCACTGATCATTTTATTGTCTTTCTAATTTTGCCTTTTCCAGAATATCATATAGTTGGAATCTTGCAGTACGTAGCAATTTCAGATTGACTTTTTTCACTTAGTAATAATATGCATTTAAGGTTCTTCCACGTCGTCTCATAGTTTCATAGCCCATTTCTTTTTAGCACTGAATAATATTCATTGTCTGGCTGGACCACAATTTATCCATTCACCTATGAAGGACATCTTGGTTGCTTCCAAGTTTTGACAATTATGGATAAAGCTACTAAAAATATCTGTGTGCAGCTTTTTGTGTAGATATAAGTTTTCATCTCCTTTGGGTAAATACCAAGGAGCATGATTGCTGAATCATATGGTAAGACTGTGTTTAGTTTTATAAGAAACTGTCTTCCAAAGTGGTAGTACAATATTGTTTTGTTTTGTTTTTTTGCTTTGTGTTTTCTGGTTTTGGCATTAGGGTGGTGCTGGCTTCATAGAATGACTGAGTTGGGAAGTATTTCCTCTACTGCTATCCTCTGAGAGAGATTGTAGAGAATTGGTATTATTTCTTCCTTAAATCTTTCATAGAATTCACAGGTTAACACATCTGAGCCTGTTGCTTTCTGTTTTGAAAGGTTATTAATTATTGATTGAATTTCTAGAAATAGGCCCATCAGATTGTCCATTTCTCTTTGTGTGAGTTTTGGCAAATTGTGTCTTTCAAAGAGTTAGTCCTTTTCATCTAGGTTATCAAATTTGTGGCTATCGAGTTGCTCATAGTAGTCCTTTACTATATTTTTAATGTCCATAGGATTTGTAGTGATGAGTGATGGCCCTTCTTTCATTTCTGATATAAGTAATTTGTGTCTTCTCTCTTTTTTTCTTAGCCTGGCTGGAGGCTTATGTATTTTATTGATCTGTTCAAAGACAATTTTTTTAACATAACAATTTCATCAATAGCACATTTGTTTCTGTTGTGATGCCCCAGTGCCAACATCAAGTTTACCTATAAGCTTAGCAGTAACTTATAATTTTATTCCCATTATAAAGTTAATTGCTCATCTCTTGTGTTAGGTACCGTGCTAGGATCTAGGCCACACACATATGATCAAGAGAAATTGGGCCTCTGCCTTTGTAATCCTGATTTAACAAAGGCTAGTGTTCTAAGTGAGGTTATGTAGGGATGTAAGGAAATGTTAAACCAAATAAGTGCCCAGTTAGTTGGTTAATTTGGTTAAACATCAGTATCTTAGATGATAGGTAAATACTTCTGTAATACTGATTAGTTGCTTGGCCTTCATTAATTGCTAATAATTTTATTCTGCACCCTTATGGAGAAGTGGAATAGAGAGGAGTAGTAAGAACTCTGGCTCTGTAGCCTTCGTGTCTGCCTTCCAATCCCTGATCAACCTCTTGGACTTGCTTCTTAACCTCCCTGGGCCTCAGTTTATACAACTGTGAAATGGGGTTGCAGGGACACTCATTGTTGTTATAAGGAATTATTGTTACATGCATAATAATTAGATTATTGCCCAGTACCTAACAGTCTTTCAATAAATACTTGCCTTTAGCATTACTATTACTAAACGAGGCAAAGCTCAACAGGTCCAGGACCTGCAAGAGCACCAGAGACCACTCGGGAACAGCACTGAGGTCCTGTTTTCAGTTTATTTACAGCCCTGGCAATGCCCTGTACTCGCCCGGCTCAGCTATGTATGCTATGTCTCACAGAATGTTTTCTCTTAGCCTGGGACACTTTCTCAGGCCCTTCTGTAGGATCTATTGTTAGTGATGGGCAATTTGATGTTTTTGATCCATCAGGAAAATTAGTACAAATTACAGGACCTTGTGTCCTCAAATTATACCCACACTATGTTGTCATCAGTGTACATCTGCCTTTGCTGGGGGGCTAAATAAAGAAAAAGGTTGGAATTACACCTGCTTTCAGCTGCCCTGTGGCCTAGCTTGTACATGAGGGTCACAATTGGGCCCAGGGCTAATGTGCCTTTAACTACACAGTGCATTTGTGTGCTTGCTTTCCTTCAGTGGCCCAAAGGAGACTTCAGCTAGGCAAGCAGAGAAAACAGCTTTCAATGAAAGTGATTTCCTGGAACAGTACAACTAAAGCAAAAAAGGAGAAAGGGAGGGAGAGAAGGAGGAAGGGAGGGAGGGAGGGAGGGAGGGAGGGCGGGCAGGCAGGCTAGAAAAGATTCTGTGTGATTTAAAACAACTGTAATCTAATTTAACAACTGAAAACTCCCAAGAATAAGAAAAAAGACATTTTGCATCTATCTTAATTCAGCACATACAAAAGATAAAGTTAGAGTAAGTTGCATCATCTCTGGTTGTCTAGTTAATGAAGTGTCTAGCTTTCTTAACTGACCCTTGTGCCAGGCACTCAGACACCTCATATTTGTGCTTAAATGTCATCTTATTAAATCTTGTTATGAATTGAGAGAGTGGGTTTTTCTCCTAGATCCAAAAGAAGTAAGAAGATATGAAAGGGGGTGAGAAAGTGAATCATTTATTCTTATAACAAATATTTATATCGATTTTGCTGTTCCTATCCCCAATAAAAATACTGAAGAGGTTTTTTTCCTCATGGTAACAGGTAAGGAAGGATCAAAGAGCTGTGACAGCATAAGTGTAGTGATAACTAGTTTTTAATGAGAGTATTCTACACATTAGCTCAGATAATTATTACAAGTATGTTATAAAGGAGGAATTAGTTTCAGCAATATACAAAATGTTAAACCACATCTCGGATCAGGAATTAACAGTGTTCCAAAGCTAGAGAGAAAAATTCAGGATTCAGACCCGGGTCTATGTGACTCCAGCACTAGTGCCTTCTCTTCTGCCCCACACTGCAGGTAAAAGGAAGCAGCCTGAGTCCCTGGGATGTGACGCCAGGAATAAAACAGAGAAGGAACCTACAGATAACTCCGGAAGAACTGTAGGATGCCTTTTAATGCCAAGAGGAAGAGAAAAATCATGCAGAATCAGTACAGTCAAAAAATGAGGCAAGCACAAGTTAGGATATGGATAGAAACAAGCAGAACCAATTTATGGCTGAGTGCCATTGCTAGTGGTACAGGTGGCATGAAGAACACATCCTCTCCCTTTAAGGACCAGACTAGCCACTGTGTTAGGCTGGTTAACAACTTGAGACTGGAGTTGCATAAAACTGGATTATAATCTTCACTTTGTCACTTTGAAACTTTTGGTAATTAAATATCTTCTTAAGAAATTCACTTTCAAATTCATAAAATAGGTGTTCTTAAACTTCCCTGATAGAATTATTGTGGGACTAGATTATATAATGCCTATGAAGAGTTCAGCCATTGCCTAGCACATAAAAGGTAATCAGAAAATGGTATCTATGATTATTTTTCTGCCTCCCACTATTCTTTAAAACGAATACCCTCATGCACACATACTTATCTGCATTAATAATGAGTCTTTGTCTATGTCTTCAAAAATGGATTTGTCCCCTGCAAGGACTCTAAATGGCTTATCTCCTCATAGAGTATTTGTTTCATTCATCATTATCTCTCCACGCCAAGAATAGCCCTATGCTTGACTGACTCTTAGATCCTTACCCATAGCATGCCTGGTGTAAAAGCTGTGGGGTTGGGAGGACTCTGAACTAGAAGTCACAAGATAGCCTCCCCTCTTCTTTTTTTCCTCTCATACAGTTTTTTTTTTTTAATTGAGCTATAATTCAAATACCATAAAATTCACCCTTTAAAGGTATATACAATTCAATTTTTTTGGTATAATCACAAAGCTCTTCAACCAGTATCACTATCTAATTCCAGAATATTTTCATCACCCCTAAAGAAACCCCAGCCCATTAGCAATCACTTCCCATTCGCTTTCCCACCAGCCCCCAACAACCACTAATCCTTTCTATGTGTATAGATTTGCCTATTCCAGATATTTCATGTAAATTGAATCATATATTATGTGGGCTTTTGTGTCTGGCCTCATTCACTTAGCCTAATGTTTTCAAAGTTCATCCACATTGTGGCATATATTGATACTTTATGCCTCTCTTCCCTCTATTTTTACTCTTTTCTCCCATCAGTGATTCCAAAATACTTCCTACAAATGCTATAAGACATCTTTGTCCCAGCCACCCAAACTGCATACCTCTTCCTCAGGTCTCTGTGGACTATCCTATCACCAGAACCTGTGGGGCCTCGGCTTCCCCACCTACCCTCTTTCTCCCTCACACATGAGCCCCCTAAAGGTCCTGTTAAAGTTTATGACAGGTTGTTGTGAAATTTCTTCATCAAATGGGAACTTTCCCATTTCCACAATCCTAAAGCATGCATCTGTGCCTGACTTTTACCACCTTTACCACTTGACTGGTTAAAGTTATGAGGTCAAAGCAGGGCTTTGAATCACAACTTGGGGCATGTTAGGTTATGCCAACTCTACAACTTAGAAGATGTGTGATTTTTATAAAGTCACTTAATTTCTCTATTTCTTTATCAAAGAGCCAAAAATACTCTTATTTATTCAGAGTTTTCCTCTGAGGGATAAAGAAAGCAGTGGAATCTATTTCTAAATCACAATTGTGTTAGCTGTAAAAACATTACCTCACATTATTGTGGTCATGGTTGTTTTTTGGGGTTTTTCCGTGACCATGAGGAATGTAAGAGTTCTGTGTGAAACAGAGCCTTTAGAAAGTAGAAGTGTCCTCACAATAAATGACATCTAATCTTGGAGATTAGCTAATGGAGAGCAATGCCTGAGTGATGGCAAAGAGAGGTGGAAAAGCTCATGAGAAAGGTCTAATTATCTATGGAACGATGAGGAGGTTCTAAGTTTTTATTCATCAAAAGTTGTGGACCTGTGGGGCGGGTACTGTTATAGGTCTGAAGATATGGCAATGAACAAAAACAAAGTCTCTGAACCCGTGGAGCTTATATTCTGATGGGAGGACAATTAAAGGTACATAGTAGGTGGTGATAAGAAGAAAAATCCAGCAGGTAAGTATATAGAGAGTGATTGTATGGGTGGCTGAGCCTTAGCTAGGCTCAACAAGCAGACTCTTCTGATAAGGGAACATGTAAGAAGAATCTTCTGATAAGGAAATATGTTGAATGAAATCAGAGTCATGCAGCTATTACGGTGAAGGGTCTTCCTTGCAGCAGTAACAGCAAGTGCAAAAATCCTGAGGCAACAATATGTTTTGATGCTTTTAATGTTGAGGGGGTGTTTTGGTGGGCTGAGAAGAGGTCATGTAGATGGTGGCTCACACAAGGCCACTCCTCTCCAAGTCCTCAAGTTGTCTCTCCATCCAGTAGGAGTGAAAGGAAATCATAATCTTTGCTCTAATGCGAGTGCAAATTGATATCTAATATGAGCTGGGGTAATGAATGTGTTTGAAGGTAGAATGAGAAGCTCTTGTTACCCTAGGGGTCTGACCTCTTTGTCCAGGATAGTCAGCATCCATTTTCCCCCTCTCTCATTTTCTTACTCTGACCCTTTTTTGTTTGCCCACCTACCCAGGATCCTGTAAGCAGGAAGCACCTTAGAAGCCAGACCTGGGCAGGCAGCAGCAAGGAGAATGGCTGCAATGACTTCAACATTACTGGTGGACATACAGGATGAGGTCACCTGCCCCATCTGCCTGGAACTCCTGACAGAACCCCTGAGCATAGACTGTGGCCACAGCTTTTGCCAAGCCTGCATTACGGAGAATAGCCAGGAATCCGTGATCGGCCAAGAAGGGGAAAGCAGCTGTCCTGTGTGCCAGACCAGCTACCAGCTCAGGAACCTACGGCCTAATCGGCACCTGGCCAACATAGCGGAGAGGCTCAGGGAGGTGGTGTTGGGCTCAGAGAAACAGCTAACGGTGATTCTTTGTGCGCACCATAGAGAGAAGCTGCAGCTCTTCTGTAAGGAGGATGGGAAGCTCATTTGCTGGCTTTGTGAGCGGTCTCAGGAGCACCGTGGTCACCACACGTTTCTCATGGAGGAGGTTGCCCAGGAATACCAGGTGGGAGCCCACATGGAAGGAAAGCAGGGAGGAACAGAGTTCTTTGCAGGAGATTTTAACTTCATCATCTAATCTAATTTCTTTGTAGTCCTCCCATGTAACTAAAGGAATGAACCTAGAAAATGCCACCTTGGCCAAAAGTAGAAACATTGCCTCTTTCTTATTGCTCAAGTTCAGCTCTTGAGCAGAGGATGCTGCTGGGGGCAAATAGGGGTCTTGATGGATTGAGTGTGGGGGAAATGTTGGCAATGAGAGAAAAGGACTTAAAGTATTTCATGGTCAGGTTCTTTCCCCAGGAGGAAAGAGAATCAGCCTGTTCCCATTGGTTTCCATCCTTTCCATCCTCTGGTTATAAATGGTACTTTGGCCTTCTCTATTTTTCATCCCAGGGCAGCACAGTCTTCTGATGTCAGCATAATCTCTATCCCATTCATTCCATGTCTAGGCACTGAAACAACTTAACAGTGGACCCTGGTTGACTTGATGTGTTTCTTCCAGGAGAAGTTCCAAGAGTCTCTGAAGAGGCTGAGGCAAGAGCAGCAGGAAGCTGAAAAACTAAAAGCTGTTATCACAGAGAAGAGGACATACTGGAAGGTAAAAGAGATTATTCCTAAAGGTGTCCTGGGACAGGAATCTGGGCATGAGAGTCAAGGGCAAGGAGACCTGGTCCTGTCTGTTCCCAGTTTGGCTAGAAGAGCTTGCCTTTGCCTCTTCCTTCACTGCAGCCCTTCCAAACAAGGGTATTGTTCTTGGTGCAGTGGGAGGAGAGAAGGAGAGTTAGCAAATGAACATATCAAAAGAGAACCCAGGTTTTTTAAGACAATCACATAGGAGAGGAACCATGGCCATTGGCATCACCTAATTCTTGATTCTGGACTTTGTTCTACAGTTTCAAGCTCTGAAACTTGGAAAGGCAGATTAGGCATAGGCCAATCATTCCTATCTCAATACTCAAAATTGGATGGGGAGGCTGCTTGAAATCTAAACCTCACCCAGGAATCCAAGTCTGTATCTAGGAGGCCTAGATAAGGCTGCCTGGGGCTAATGTTCTGAGAAGAGTGGGAGGGAGAGTAGAAGGAAGAGCAGGTTCTGTAGAAGCAGTGCTGAGCCTGACTCACCATCTCTTAGAGAGGAGGCCCTCAGATCAGTAGACTAGTAGCCTCTTTTTCTCCCCATGTCCCTGAAGAGTCAAATGGAACCTGAGAGACACAGGATCCAGACAGAGTTTAATCAGTTGAGAAGCATCCTAGACAAAGAGGAGCAGCGGCAACTGAAAAAGTTGGAGGAAGAACAGAGGAAGGGGCTGAGTATTATAGAAGAGGCTGAGGATGAGCTGGTCCACCAGAGCCAGGCACTGAGCGAGCTCATCTTAGATCTGGAGCGTCGGTGTCAGGGGTCCACAATGGAACTGCTGCAGGTAAGACTCACAAAGGAGCCCCCAATCTGGGAGTCCGGCCAAAAAGATGCTAACTTTCTTACCCCCCTGACATGAAACTATATCCTGTAGGGTCAAGAACAAAATTCCTTGGACCCTATAGTGCCTCTTCCCTATTGAGCTGTGCAGAAGTCATGGATAAAGCATAGGTAATTAAAAATACAAATGCTAGGGGATGTCTCACTTTTATTAAACAGTGGTCCACAAGTTCATTTGATACTGCGGAGAAGATCTGTTGTATCCAGTGATGTCGTATAACGGCATTAATCAATTTTGGCATTATTAACATTGTGGGCTAGAAAATTCTGTGCTGTGAGGGGCTACCCTGCACATTGTAGGATGTTTAGCAGCATCCCTGACCTGTACCCACTGGATGCCAGTAGCACCCACCCCCAGCTGTGACAGCCAAAAAATCTCTCCAGACATTGCCACATGTCCCTTGGGGAGCAACATCTCCCACCTCCTCACTGTTGAGAATCACTGGTCATTAGGCACTTGTTTTTTTGTTTGTTTGTTTGTTTTGTTTTACTTTATTTTTCATAAATTCTATTGGGAAATATTGGGGAACAGTGTGTTTCTCCAGGATCCATCAGCTCCAAGTCGTTGTCCTTCAATCTAGTTGTGGAGGGCGCAGCTCAGCTCCAAGTCCAGTCACCATTTTCAATCTTTAGTTGCAGGGGACGCAGCCCACCATCCCATAGGGGAATTGAACTGGCAACCTTGTTGTTGAGAGCTCGCGCTCTAACCACCTGAGCCACCTGGCTGCCCCGCCATTAGGCATTTATCTTCATGCTGTGTTGGGATTTGTCAGGTACTTACACCCAGCTTAGTCGTGGGCAAACATATACCAAGCTCAAGTACTTAGAGATTCTGTAATCACCAGCCCTTCTTTGCTTTCACTGTCTTTTCTAGGGCAGAATCATTTAACATGTAACAGAAGTTTGAACTGGTCTTTTAAGACAAAAAGAAGCCTAGGCTTCAGTCTGTGTGTGAGTGTATAAGTTGGGAGAGTGCAAGGCATGGCCACGCAGCAGCCTAACTGTCCGTTTCCTTGTATTTGCCCCCAAAGAAAGGAGAGTCTGTGAGACGGATCCTTTCAGGGACTTGGCTACACCTTTGTGTTTGCACCTTACCTCTCCCTGTTTGACCCCAAAAAGATGGCTGGTCAGCGAATGATAAGTTGTTCCCCATGGGGGGGACAACTCAAGCCAGGCGCAGTCAAGTGGTGACCAACTGGAGAACCCACGGGATTCATAGAGGTGGGCACAGCCCCCCACCTTCCCCAGGCTAAAAAAAGCCTCTGCCTCTGTGGCTGCATTCCTTCCCAAAACCTGCAGGGGAAGAGATTCAGTGATGTGCTCTCCATCTATTCATATGTATATAGGTTTTGTCCCTTGGGGAAGTACAAACATCCTGAGACTTAAGGTTCTGCTGCCTGTAGCAAGGGTGATTGATTGGCTTGAATCAGTTTTCTACTATAGTGTATGGAATTCACAGATCTTGAGATTGACAAGCTTTAACCCCTTTGGTTCCCCACCTAACTAATAAAAATTTATGCCTAGGCCGATTAGGCACCACAGCCCAGACCTTGAGGCTGCCAGTCCCTTGGCCCTGGCACTTAAACTTTATTCATTGCTACTGTCTTTTCTTAACCCTGCGCTGCCCTCCTCGCTCCCCACAACCCTCGTGCTGGACAGGAAAGCAAGGTGTCAAATCTGGAGGGATTTGATGGAGGAGCTTAAACTTTGATGGTAGAAGTTGAAATCTGTGAAGCTGTTTTTTACATACAGTGAATACTATAACTATCAACTTTAGACAGAAGGTACCTTGTGATATTCTGGAACTTTCAGGCTTTTCTGTATTTTTTTCTTTGCCTTCTTGCTTTCCTCTTGCTCTCCCTTTGCTGCTGGAATAATCATTTCTTTGCTTACTCTTGGGCCCTAGTATTGGGGCCTAGGGGCCGTTACCTCATACCGGTTGGAGCTTTTCCTCATTTACTGCTTCTGGTTTCACATCGTCATTTTATTCTTCTTGACCTTTTTTGTCTTCTTTGATGTTGGGTTACTCTTCATGCTTCCCTCCTCCCCTTGTTCTAGCCCCTCCACCGACTCCTCAAACTAACCATTATTCCATAAGTGCAAAGGGATCATCTATTTATATTAATAGTCTAGACACCTGTCTTGACTCTCACACCCGTTAGTATGTCTCTGCCCAATGGACATTTTTAACTTGAATGTTATCTCAGTGAATTTTCCTTCTCTTTTCCATACCTGTTTGACATTGTTGCCCATTGAGATTTAATAACTGGATATAAACCTGCATCTTTGAAGTTGCAAAATGTGAACCCTGAGAATAAAGCTAACATAGGAGAAATAGCCATGCGGTGGCACGCTTATTGGGTCATTTGAGTTCCTCAGTACAACCATGCCTTAAAATTGATATAATCCCAAATACTTGTTGTAAGTTGACACATCCACCTGCTCTATCGCTTTCATATTTGAGCCAGTTTGAGTGTTTCTGAACCACAAATATCCCCAATACAGAAAAAAATAGTTATTCTATGTTATATGGATCAAACCATCAGCCTTTTCTTCATGCATTGGGGAGTATAGAGCAGAAGTTAGAGAGACCAAATAGACCATGAGGCAATTCTCTTCAAGTGGAGCAGGCAGTGGCAGGGATGGTGGTAAAGAGCACGTGGGTAAAAGAAGTTAAGGGTGTGAAGTGGGACATCAGTGTGAATATCAGGTAGTTTTTAGGACAGTACTTTGTCTTAATTTGCTGACTGTGTGGATGCTGGTATCACTGAGGAAGATGGAAGATAACAGACCTAATGATTGCAGGCAAAGTAAGTTTTCTTGTAAACATCTTGAGCTTGTGGCGCGCGTGGCTCATTTGCTGAGGTATATAAAAGAGATCAGAGCAGAAGTACAGATTTGAGAATCTTTAGCGTGTGTGTGTGAAATCAAGAAAAACAGATGAACTCAACAAAAGGGAGAGTAGAGGATTAGGGGAGGTGAGGTTTGGGAAACGGTCACATTTAAGACCGCTGTGTCCTCAACAACCAGAATGCAAGTATTTCGAGGACAGAAATTATGACTTAATCATGTGAGATTCTCTAGATCCAGGCACAATGCCTAGTAAATAATAGATGATGTACATATATAACGTTATACACACACACAAAGAGTTATAAAGATAAAGGTTCTAATGAATGAATTGAATCATTTCCTAACATCCCTACATGGGGACTAGGAACTGTCTGCTCTGAGTTCTTATCTCTATTATGTGGACTCCATATTGGGACCATCTTTATTCCCGTCATGTCACTGGGTTGTAGGGATGGGATGAGGAACATGGATGAGACTGTATTAGAGGGCGCAGTCTATTACTCCTTGATTTAACCTGTTTCTTTCCTCCCTAGGATGTGAGTGATGTCACAGAAAGGTATGTGCAGGAGAACATGAGATGGTTCCTTTGGACTGACAAAATGTAATAGAGTTATATTGTGGTCAGTGGGAGAGGGGGAAAAAATCACAGGGTAGGGAAGATTTAGGACTGTGGTGTCTTAAGTTGCTCGTCATAAGAATTTTGGGGTTTCCAAAAGTAAAGGGAATGGCCTGGTTTCTATGATAGGAGAATTTGGGTGATGGGAGGTCACAAACTGGAGACAGTAGTGTCCTTAAGAATAAAGGGTTGCAGTATCATTGACTCCCCCAGGACCCTCTGATAGAACTGCTTATCCTCTTTACCTACTTTCAGCCCTGAGACCGGTAGTTTTTAGCTGCTTCAAAACAGGCAGGGCTTTTCTTTGCACACGTATTTGATCAGAGGGAAATTTCCCATCTGCCTTGTTTCCCAAGGTCCTGGAATCAGCTCTTGAGACATCTGCTGTAAATTTCCTTTTCTACCTTGGCTTTGGAACAGTCCATGCCTTGCTACCTAGTTCTCCTCACATTTCCATTTTTCTCAGTTCCAATAAAAATATAGACCTGAGGTCTTGAGAAGAGTGGTTTTGGCTCTGGATCAAAACAGGGTCTCCTCTCTATCACATACTCTAGAATCTTACCATGAAGGTGACATCTAATGTTGCCCCCACACCAGATACCTTAGAGCTCCTCACAGACACATGAAATATGGAGCCTATTGTCCCTTCTGAAGTCTGCACTGTCAGTTTGGAGGTGAGGACATCTCCTTTCTCCAACTGGTATAATAGTCCCAACACTGAATCCTAAGATGTTGCTCTGAAGACTTTTCTCTTTAGGCCTCTGGGAGACTCTAAGGCCTAAACTCAAAGACTCTTGAGAGAGGAGGCCTTCGCTTGATGCTCTCAAAGTCCCACCAACAGGTTCTCGGCGTTCTGCCTGTCAGCACAGACATCTCCAGCCCCTTGTACGCCCTCTAAGGTGGCACTGACATTTTAAATAGTTTTGGGTTTTTTGTTTTGTTTTGTATTGTTTTTTGAGGCAACAAAGTATTTCCCAGCCATTATTTTATTTCATTCTATACAACCTCTAAGATATATGTAGAGAAGAGAAAATTACTACATTTTACAGACAAAATAACAAAAAATGAGGCTTTGAGGGGTTAAATCGTTGATCAAAGTTTACACAGATGGTGAGAAGCTAGTTTCTGGTTAGGTCTTCTGGCTTCAGTGTTGGGGCTCTTCGCAGAATGGTGCCGATTTTCTTCAGGGAAGAGTGTTGAAGTTCACCCATGAATCTGGGAGATGTAAGACAGCAGTGTTGGAGGAACCCAAGGTCAGCAGTGTAAGAGATTCATAATGTCTGTTCTCTAGGAGTGAGTTCTGGACCCTGAAGAGGCCACAATCTCTCCCTACCAAGCTGAAGAGTGTGTTTCGAGCTCCAGATCTGAAAAAGATGCTGCGAGTGTTCAGAGGTGAGGAGACTGAAGGAACAGATTTTGGATGTGAGGTTATTGTAGTAGTAAGAAATAAATAGAATAGAGGGTAGAGTTGGTATTTGAGAATAGTGGTGAAGAAAAGGTCAGAGAGGGAGGGACATAATGTGTGAAGAAGATGCAGTTCATATTTAAGGGGGAGTGAAATGGCCAGCATACATACATCCTCAGAATTCCCTGCCACACTCCCTCAGTCGGGTAATGGGAAAAACATCAGACCTGAGACTGTTGATTCTCTACAGTAAGATTGACTCTTTATCATTACAGGACTGACGGATGTCCAAAACTACTGGGGTAAGTAGAAACCATGGCCTTTTAAGCTAATGTGTTCTGATCCTTTTTCACATGCTTCCCCCTCCCCACCCCCAACAGACCCCCACACACTCTCAGGTAAGATGTGATAATTCTACCCATCTCCCCATCACATAGTTCCAATTCCTCCCTCCCACTTCCTGTGTTTCCTCTTCTCAGTGTCATAAGATCCATGCACCCATCCTCATCTGCTGATGTTGTACCTTTTCCCACAGTGGACGTGACTCTGAATCCACAAACAGCTAATTTAAATCTTGTCCTGTCTAAAAACCGGAGACAGGTGAGATTTGTAGGCTCCAAGCTGTCTGGGTCTCATCTGGAAGAGCATTATGACTGTGGTATCCTGGGCTCTCAGCACTTCTCCTCAGGAAAACATTACTGGGAGGTAGATGTGGCCAAGAAGACTGACTGGATCCTGGGGGTGTGCAGTAATGCAGTGGGACCTCCGTTCTCTTTCAACCAGTGTCCAAACACTCGGAATGTTTACTCCAGATATCAACCTCAAAGTGGGTACTGGGTGATAGGGTTACATCATAAACATGAATATAGAGCCTATGAGGACTCTTCCAGTTCCCTGCTCCTCTCCATGACAGTGCCTCCTCGCCGTGTTGGGGTTTTCTTAGACTATGAGGCTGGCACTGTTTCCTTTTTCAATGTCACAAACCATGGCTTTCCCATCTACACCTTCACTAAATACTACTTTCCTACCACTCTTTGTCCATATTTTAATCCCTGCAACTGTGTAGTCCCGATGACCTTGCGTCGCCCAAGCGCTTAAACATTCTGCTGTCCCCACCCACATCTGAGCAGTACCCTTTGAGGCTCATCTGCACCTCAGTCTCCTTCCTGACCTATTTTCTGCTTCTCACTCCTTTTCTTTTGAACATTTACTCAGTGCTAGAATCATCCAGTGGTGACAGTGAACATCCTTGATAAAGTAATTTCAGATCTCATGACGGGTGGTGGGTGTCTTTCAACATTTTACCATCAAGTATGGTATTTAATGGAGATTTGTTTTTGTTTTTTTGTCAATGCATGAGATCATATTGAGGAAGTTCTCTTCTCCTAATTTGCTATAAGTTTTTGTACTGAATGGAAAGTTGAATTTCAACAGATGTCTCTGTAATTACTGAAATAATCATGTGTAATTTTTCTGTTATTAGAGTACATTGATTTGTTTTAACTTTTAAATCTAACAAATTTCCTGAAATAAGTCACTATTATTCCTCATATACAATACTGGATTGGTTTAGGTTTTGTTTTTATCTGTTTATAAAAGAAATTGATCTGTAATTTCACATTTTTGTCACATTATCAGGTTTTATAAAATGCAATAAATAAGCAAAGAAATTGCTGTATTTTTGTGGAAGTATATATAGGATTGAGTGCTAAAAACCATTATGATGTTAATTTGGGTGGCTTTAAAGTCAAATTAAAGAAAGAGATTCTAACTTCAGTTTTCACTACAACCTTCATGGATCTTAAAAATTTAAGTATAGTAATGGAAAAATTAAAACATCTTCCAAATGCATTGAAGTTAAAATGGGGGAGAGAGGGAAGTTATCGACCCAAAACAGATTTCTTTTAGGAAGAGAATGATTTGTTTTAGTTTCTCCACATCCCCTTTCCTTTATGGTCAAACATGAACAGCTAGTGAGTGAGCAGCTGTGGCTTTGGTAGAGAAGTGCTGTATGCTTTTTGAGCCAACCATAAAAGAAATTATGAAGTGGATATGAGGGGGGAAACAAATATCAAGCAGTTGACTAGAGCTGGCTGTCTAAAATCGTAGCCAAGAGCCACCAGGGGGCTACTGAGCAATTCAAATGTTACTAGTCTGAATTGAGATGTGCTGTAAATACAAAATACATACCAAAGTTTGAAGACTTAGTACAAAAACCAATGTTAACTATCTTATTAATAACTTTTATATTATAAAGTGCAATGATAATATTTTGGACATATTGCATTAAATAAGATAACATTAACTTGACCTGTTTCATTTTAATTTTTGATGTAGATACTAGAAAATTTAAATTTACATATGTGGCTCACATTACATTTCTGTTGAACAGCTCTTCCTGTAATGCAATTTCTATCCCTAAGGGGGCCCTAGTATAAGACAGATACGTTCATCTCTACATGGACCCCCGACCCCTCTGAGTAATTTTTGTAGAAGGTAATGGCGGTGAGAAGAGGATCTGAGTATATCCAGAAATTTATAATTTGGAAGATCATAGAAAGGGGTCCTGGCCAGAGACTATGACTCTACCTCTTCTGGTCCATCGTTAGCCCTCAGTCTATTGGACATTTGAAGTTCCTTCATGGTTTGAGGAAATACTAGTTTATCATCAGGGCTCAGCTGTAAGACCTGTGGTGAGATGTACAGGTTACAGTAAAAGACCAGTCCTGGTTTGCTCTAGGGTAGGGTCTCATTTGGAAGGTCAAATTTGTAGGAGGCCAAATGTACCTTCTTCATTCTGATCTGGACTTCAAATGGAAGAAATATGGAAGGAGATAAAGCAAAAAGCTGGTAGAAGTTGGAGAATGAGAGATGATGCTAGAAGAATATATGAGTAATTTAATTGCCCCTTTTCCACTTACTTTTCCATGTAGGAAGGTCTAGGCTAAAGGAGTAAGCCCAGCTGTCCTCTCCATATGGAGGTATCCAGTGAATGACCTTGGGTAATAGGGAAATCAAAGTGCTTGCTGGGATTCTGTAGATGAGATGTGGGGAGAATTATTGGGATGCATGGAATGGGTTTGCAGCCTTGGCTTTTTCCAGGGGGTCTGGGAGAGGCCTACTGGCCTTGACATTTTTGGTGTGATCAGTAGGCTAAATTGCTAGGAAAAACCAAAAACATAATGGATAAAATAAAAGACCCAGAATCTTGGGTTTTTTTCTGGGGCTATATTTATTCCATCCTGTAGCCTGAAGGTTATAAGGAAAAGATGGGAAGGGTAATGCTGTTCCCAGAGTTTTAGGCAAGTGGTATAGTTATCCTAACATTTCTCAGCAGTCTGTGCTTTCTAGACCTGGCATTTGCATTTGATCCTAATTTAAAGGAAATTTTTTGGAGAGGAGGGCTTTTTAAATATCTTTACTGTGATGTAATACAGTAAGTTTTATATACTTAAATGTACAATTTGATCAATTTTAACTTGTGAAACCATCATCATCAAGACAAGATATCCATCCTCTTCAAAAGTTTCCTCCTGCCCCTTGGTAATCCCTCCTTTTGTCTCTGCCCACTTCACCCCCATCACCTCACAACTACCGTTCTTTTTCTCTTTATCATTTGCATTTTCTTGAGTTTTATATAAATGGAATCATTCAATATTATTGTCTGGTTTCTTTCATTCTCTGGATTGTTGTTTATCAAGAGCCTACTTTTTTATTGCCAGATAGTATTCCATTGTATCAGTGGATCATTCATTATAGCAATAGAATTGTATTGTATGTAATAACTTATCCATTCACCTATTGATGCAAATTTGGATTGTTTCCAGTTTTGGGCTACCACAAAAACTGGGAATATGTCTGTTAATGAATATTTTTTTGTAAAGCTCTTCCAATAAACGTAATTTCATTTCTTGGATAAATACCTAGCAGTAAAATAGCTGGGCTATATAAGATATATGGGTAATTTTTTTGAAGATGCCAAACTATTTTCTAAAGTGGTACCATTTTACACCTGACTTCAGTTGCTCTACATCCTTGCTGTAGTGTGGCTCTGTTTGTCTTTAATTTTAAACATTCTAATAGATGTACTGAGGTATCTCATTGTGGCTGTAATTTGCATTTCTCTAACTCCTAAGGATACTGAGCATCTTTGTGTGTGTGTTTGAGATCTACATATCTATGGTGAAGGGTCTCTTCAAATTGTTTGCTCATTTTCTTTTTAACTGGATAGCTTATTTTCTTGTTACTGAGTTTTAAGTATTTTTTATACATTTTTGATACAAGTCCCTCATTAGATTTGCAAATATCTTCTCCCAGGGTGTAGCTTGCCTTTTCATTCCCTTCACAGTTTTTCAAAGAGCAGATGTTCTTAATTTTGATGACATCCAGTTTAGCAAGTTTTCCTTCTATGGGTTGTGCTTTTGATGTTTTATCTAAAACTCTTGTACATTTTTGTCATATTTGTCCCTGCTTCATATGTTGATGCTATTGTAAATCATTTTGTCAATTTCCAGTTATTCATTGCAATTTTATAAAAACACTTAAATTTGTTTATTGATCTTATATCCTAAAATCATGCTAAACTCATTTATTAGTTTTAGTTATTTTTAGAGCTTTCATAGGATTTTCTACAAAGATGATTATGTCACCTGTATCCACTGAGATGATCATATTTTTCTTTTGTTGTCTGTTAATAAGATGTATTATAGTATCTGATTTTCAAATTTTAAACCAATCTTGCATCCATGGGATAAGTGCCACTTAGTCATAATGCATTATTCTTTCTATATATTGAATTTCATTGCTAAAGTTTTCTTAACTATTTTTGCATCTGTGTTCATGAGAAATAGTTTAGTTGTTTTCTGTTTGTTTGTTTATAATGTCTTTGATTTTGGTGTCAGAATAATGCTGGTCTTGTAGAATGAGCTGTTCAGTATTCTCGCCTCTTCAATTTTATGGAAGCATTTACATCGATTTGGCATTATTTCCTCCTGAGAGTTCGGCAGAATTCCCCAATGAAGCCATCTGGACTTGACGTTTTATTGTGCGAAGGTTTTTAACTACTAATTCAATTTCTTTAATAGATATCAGGCTCTTCAAGTTACCTATTTTTGATTTTGGTAGCTTGTACTTTTTGAACAAATTTTTCTATTTCATGTAAGTCAGATGTCAGCAAACTTTTTCTGTAAAGGACCAGGTAGTAAATATTTTAGGCTTTGTGGGCCACATAGTCTTTCTATTGCAACTAGCCATTGTGTTTGTGAAAGCAATCATAGACAAAAAGGAAACACGAGTGTGAGTTTGTTTCAGTAAAATCTGATTTACAAAAATAAGTGACAAGCCAGATTGGGCATACATGGCATAATTTGCCAAACCCTGATCTAAGTTATCTAATTTATTAGCATAACATTATTTATAATGTTTATTACTCTTTTAGTATCTGTAGGATTTGTAATGATGTCATCTTTCTCATTCTTGATATTGGTAATTTGTACGTTTTCTCTTTTTTTGTTAGTCTGGCTAGAGGTTTATTAATTTAAGTAATGATCCTCTTAAAGAATCTGCTTTTGGTTTTATTGATATTCTCAATTGTTTTTGTTGCTATTTCACTGTCTGCTCTTTATTATTTTATTTTCTCCGCTTTGTACTTCACTTGCTCATCTTGTAATTAATCTGGTTTTATTGATATTCTCAATTGTTTTTGTTGCTATTTCACTGTCTGCTCGTTATTATTTTATTTTCTCCGCTTACTTTGTACTTCACTTGCTCATCTTGTAATTTCTTTTTCTATATGATGGAAGATGAGGTCATTGATTTCAGGTCTTCTTTTCTAATACCAGAAAAGAAGGTCTTCTAACACCAGAGCTATACATTTCATTGTACTGCTTTAACTCTATCTCACACATTTGATATGTTTTCATTTTCATTCATTTCAAGATACTTTCTAATTCCCCCTTTGATTTCTTCTTTGACCATTAGATGATTTGGGGACTATCTGTATATGTTATTAATTTCTAATTTAATTTTGTTATGATTCCAGTAGATACTTTATATACCTTGAATCTTTGTTAAGATTATTGAGACTAGTTTTGTGGTTCACCATATGGTCTATATTGGTAAATGTTTCATGTACACTTGAAAACAATGTGTATTCTGTTGTTCTGGGTTGCAGTGATCAACAAATATCATGTTGGTTGATGATATTGTTCAAATCTTCTATATCCTTGTTGATTTTCTGTCTACTTGTTTTATCAATTACTTTGTCCCTGGGTTGTGGCTTTCACAAGTGTTTCTTAGCTCACCTCCCCTTAGATGAGTTAAAAAGGCTAGAGGTTGTTGGAGTTGAGTAAAAGTCCTTCTCCCTAGTTGAACTAAGGCTCTGGAAAAGTCTTTTCCAATGGAGAGGAGGCGTTTGTTATGGGGAATGCTCTGGGCATATTTCAAAATGTGTCTTTTACCCTCCATCTGCCAGAGGAAAAAAGGAGTTTATTTTCTTGGCTCCTCAGGAAGGGAAACTGATTTGGGTTTCAGAAGGAAATTCCAAGAGTATGTGGTAGTCCCTTAAGGCTGCTTCTCCCAGGAATTTCTCACTCTAAAGTTAGTCCATGCTTAGCCTCCAGCAATTCGTCAAAATTACCATTTTTAATGTTCCTACCTGTTTATGGCTCCTGCAACTTTTTCTCCAGGTAAGTAGATGTAGGTTGTTATTCTCTGTATTTACTCATCGATCAGATTTTAGGGTAGACGTTTGTCCTGTGCCCTTAACTCTGATGGATCCAAGAAAAGTCATTGATGTTGTGGGGGGGGTCCAAAGCAAATCTCCCCAGAATGGGCCACCCTGGCATGCAGTTTATTTGGAGCTGAAAAAAATTGAAGTTCAACAAACTCAGGAAGAGGTGTTTTTTTTTTACCTCCCCTTTGCCTACCTAAAGAGATTCAGATCGAAAAACCTGCTTCAGGAAGGGAACCTTAGCATATTCATTTTAGGACAATGAATTAAGTGTGGCAGAGGCAGAGGATCCAAGCAAAAATCTGTTCCCTAGATTCCTCTTTATGTCCAATTGTTTGTGGGTGGTCTGCAAGAATTTGTTTGCCAAATGTTTGCTCTTTCTCATCCACCTGTGAATTGCCTACTTCCCCCTCCTAATTCTAAAATTATGTATATATATAATTTTGCCTCACTGTCTTTGGAATTTTCATGCTTATATGAATTCTCCCTGCACACATATTAACATTTTATTTTCTCCTGTTCATCTGCTGTATGTCTTTTGAATTTTTTGGCCAGCCAGAAGAACTAAGGGGGTAAGGGCAATATTTCCCCAGTGCTGACAATGTTTAGTTTGTTCAGCTTTTTTCTTGTAAGGAAGTAATGATTTTCAGGTTCTTTACATGTTGAAACTAAAACTGGAATTCTCTGATATTCTTTTTTTACTTCTGCAGAAATTCTCTTTTACCGGAAACACTTCTCTCTATTTGCCTAGCTAAGTCTCCAGTTTCCAATCTCGTTGCTTGTCCGACAACTTAGGATACAATGATAGAGAAAGACTGAGCAGTACTGGGAGGGGCTCCCTCAGCAATAGTGCAGGTCAGCCCCACTCTTCCCAGTCAGGAACAAACTAAGGCCTGTTCTGTGTCTTCAGTGAGCTAGAAAGTCAAACAGTGCTGCAATACTTGGTGATATCCCCAGCTCTTTTGGCATTTTTATTGCCAACTATCACTTACCTACTTCTGAATTAAGATAAATAGAATTAATGAACTGCTTGATGAAGCAGTTTCTGCTCTGGTCCCTTTGCCATGAATTTTTTATTCCCCCATCTCCAGGTGACCTATGATGGGGGGGAGGGATTTCAAATCAGACACATCTAGTCTCTCTATATGTTGACACACCTCCCCCGTCTCCAGCACTGATCGATGGAAATTAAATCAATGTCTAACAATTTCCCTTTGACTCATGGATACTAGTTCACCCCATTGCTACAATGAGGCTCTGGCTCACTAATGTTAAAAAGCAAAATTCGACCACGTAAATTTGAAGATCTGATTGGTTTTATTAAGCAATTCATGAATTGGGCAGCATCCTACCTATCTACTAGAAGGGCACTCCAACGTGTTGTAAAAATGGAAAGTTTTTATAGAAAGGAAGGTGGGGCAAGGGAGCTACTAACTAAAGAAAAGAAAGGATTATTTTTGGGCCTAGACACCTTTTATTTGGGGGAAGAGAACAAAGATATTTTTGTTTGTTCTGTTTTGTTTTTTATCAATGCAGATTGCCTCTAATTTCTATGGGGGATGGAGAGGGCCCACATGACAGATTACTTTAGTGGTGCTTGACCAGAAAATTCCATACTGGTTGATTAAGATTATGTTTCTGGGAGAGGTTGAAACTGCAGTTAGATCACCTATTAAATCTAGGTTCGATATCATGGGCTTTTAGCACTAGTGTCACTATTTTAAACCTGTGGGGTTTTTTTTTCTTTAACACTAGGAGTGTACTGCGTGCTCTTGAATTATTGACAGGTAACTCTCCATATTAGGCCTCTCATTCTCTGAACTTTTCAGCCCCCAGTTGAAGATGGGAAGTGATTACAGAGAAAAAAAAGACTTGAAGAGTCATCATCTCTTTAACAGCCTGTTGGTCCCAGAAATGGTGTCCTTTACTAACAAGACCATGAAACCTGTCAGTTGCATCCAACTTTTAAAGACCAGAGAAAGAGTCACAATTCAAAATAAATCCAGGACCAGGTGTGTGTTCTCACTATCCAGGAAGTAGTTCTAGGGCATTCCCTTCTTGTCGTCTCTAAAAGTGTATGTGGCAATTGTGCCATCTTGTATTTCTGGGGCGTCAGGACTGTGCTGGGTCATATTTAGTGGAAAGTTTGGGTGGGCGCAGGAGAATCACAGGGCACAAGAGCCTTCAATCTGCTAGATTGTCCATAGACAATGAGCAGGCAGCCATCACCCAATGGTGACCAGGAGTTTCTCAGCCCTGGGAATCAGATCCTCATTAGAATAATCAAGGATCCGCACTCATTTGTATGAGATTCTTGTGATCTTCCATTTGCCTGAGGACGATTGATACTGACTCCAACCCCACATCTGCTTTTTCTTATTTTCATCTCAGTACCCTACACTCTTCCTTCACAGTGTCTGTCCTAAGCTATGCACCATCCTCATTCACATGATTCTCATCTAGTCTCCCTAGAGTGGGAAGAGGGGAGTTTTTTTTTTCTCAACATTGCTTTGCCATTGAGACCCTACAGGTACAGTTCTGAATCCTGAGTGTTTTAAGTTTTTTGAGAATACTGGAGACAATAACAAAGCCAATATTATCTTCAACTTATGGGGGGTAACATCTCATAGTTGATAAATAAATATTAATTATTCTACCAAACACTCAGTTATTCCAAGTGGTCATGTTTAACAAACTTATACAATTCTAGAATATTTATATTCAATGTGGGATAGGAGTACATTTTTGTTGCTGAATGTCTTTGGGGAAAGCTGAAGTAAACAGTGGATGCTTTACGGCTGGCATTTGTGGCCCTCGTGTTCTTGGAGGCCTCAGATTTTACTCTTCATTCAGTAAATGTGCCACTTGGCACTGCTGAGTGCAAAACGTTCAGAAGGTCTCCTTCCCCTGGCTGCATCCAGGAAGCTTGAGCTCTGAAAGTTCACACTGTGCTGTGCTCTCTGGCCCTTTCAGCGTGCTCCTGCTCTCAGCCTGCCTGGCCCTTCCAAGTCATTCACTCTCAAACTACCATTGGCTTGGGTCACCAGGAGGAGGCCACTGCAGCAGCATCTGGTCTTTTCTAAAGCTGGACCAAGGATTTCAGTTTGGGGGAATTTTCCCAGCTCCTTTCTGCCTCCTGATTGCTGTCTTCCCTCATACACGGAAACTTGTTTTTCGAAAAGAATATAATAGAGAGGTCAGTTAGTATGTTGCTAGGTAGACAGGGGGGTCACTGGTAGGATAAACAAAAAGCAGCCATATTCTGAAACTCCAGGTCCTGGAACATCTCTCCAGGACAAAGATATGAGACTGTGCCTGAGGTTAATGAATTATCTCAAATCCCTTTTGGCCGGACAAAGGAGCAGATCTGATA
This sequence comes from Rhinolophus sinicus, assembly GCF_036562045.2. Classification (NCBI taxonomy): domain Eukaryota; kingdom Metazoa; phylum Chordata; class Mammalia; order Chiroptera; family Rhinolophidae; genus Rhinolophus; species Rhinolophus sinicus. Next base: position 122,350,658 of record NC_133756.1, read on the forward strand.
GATAGGAATGGGTTATTTCGTTAATCCCTTCAGGATGGGCAAACAGGACAAACCTGATAGATGAATTCAATTAGAAGGCGCCAGCACCCTTCCCAAACAGGCAAGGGAAGGTATAAAAGTAAGAGCTTTTGCTTCAGTCACTGGGCTTCCCAGTTTCAGGTACCCTCTCCTGCTCCGGGGCTACAACCTCTTCTCCTGCCTCTAATAAACTATCTTCCTTTACAACTTTTTGCCTCTCCCTGCTCCGTGTGTCCATTCTTCGGCTTCACGAGACACGATCCTGACCCACACCCAGAAACTGTCGGCAGATCTAACATCATTTACATCATTCTGGGGACTCACAGAAAAATAGCCCTATTTCAATAGCATATACAATATACCAAAATAAATTGCAGCAGAGGAGAAAGTGGTCATTTTATGCAAACAAGGCAAAAGGTAGCGTAAACAACTACAAAAACAATGAAAAGTAGTTCATTACAAATAATTAAAATGTTAAAAAAAATATTGCACAGTTCTATGCTAATAAGCTTTAGAATGTGTAAAGTAGTTCTGAAAATAAAAAATAATATTCAAAAAACAACCAGAAAATCTTCATAATACAATAAAAATTAAAAGATGTACAAAATTGTCTTCCATTACCTTAGGGACTTACACATACTGATACTTGCAGAGACCCAGGCTTCCGAGTCATTTCTGTAAGAGGCTCACTGAGAAGAGAGCCCCACGGGGCCCTGCTCTGGGAGGGTGTGGGGGCTATGGGGAGATAATGGGAACAAAGCCAGAGGCAACTGGAAAAGCTTCCACTTTACTCTTGGCCTGGTATCTATATAGTGGTCGTCATGTTCCTCCAGATAATTCCCAGTTCTCTCTGCCTGCATAAATGAGTATCAATGATGTGACCCTTGCCCACCTCTTGTGGCCTCTCCTGTTTCCCTAGAGCTCCCAGTACAATCCCATGGAATCGTTCGTAGATTCCTGAATACACCAAACTTATTTATTCTGCTGTCTAAGCCATTACTGCTTCCAAGAAGCACAGCTCAGCTGAGAGTGATGCTCTGCAGGAAATCTTGATACCCTAACTTGACTTTCCAAAAGTGGCCATTTTTTTTCTTTTTTTTTCTTATTCTAAGAATTTTTTTTTTATTTATTGGCGTGACAATTGTTACTTTTTTTTTTCTACTTTGAACATATTACATTTTGGTAGATGGTTGGACTGGATAACTGTTGTGATAACTATCCTGTGCATTGTATTAGGTTGGTGCAAAAGGAACTGCGGTTTAAAAGGTTAAAAACTGCAAAACCCGCAACTTTTGCACCAACCTAATATTATAAAATGGTTAGCCGTATGCCTGGCCTCTGCCCACTAGATGGCAGTAGCATCCCCCTAGTTATGACAAAATTGTCAGACTTTGCCAAATGTCCCCTGGGGCAAATCTTCCCTCCCCACCCCACCTTTCTAGAACCACTGGTTTGAAGCATTTCCGTCTCTGCAGTGTCCCTAAAGGACCGCCGCCCATTTGGCCCTGAAGCTCCTTCCCCTTTTTCCTGCCAGCCCCAAGAATTTCAGTTTCACTTCTCAGCCAGCTGCTCTGCAGGAACTACGTACTTCGTAGAGACTGAGCCCGCTGGAGAGTGAAGCCTGAGTACGCCTGCCCCGGCTTTTCCTCACCACTTAAGCCAGGAGTCAAGACATCTCCAATGAGGTCTGAAGGTGTGTGAGGAGGTTTACTGGGGGGGTGAAGGGGAGGACAGAGGGTGGAAGACTCCGGAAGGAAAGTACTAGGTGAAGTTAGGTGAGTTTCGTTTGTGACTCAGACATGCGCTGAGGCTTCCTGCCTACAGGCTTCCTGCTCTGAGTGCAGACAGATGGCAGCCTTGAGTCTGGAGAGGGAAGGCTTGAAAGAAAAGAGTGTTGAAGAGGCGGAGGACCTTGTTTGTTTCCTGAAGGGGCCCTTATTTTTCCTGGCTAAGTTCACCCCCATCCTCTTCCTATTCTGTAGCTTTGATTGTTTACGTTGCTGAGGGGAACTGGAATTCTTTCTCTTTCTCTTTCTCTCTCTCTCTCTCTCTCTCTCTCTCTCTCTCTCTCTCTCAAGAGATAATCAGAAAGTCTCTTCTCTGCCCAACTCCACTCCCTCAGAAGAAAAGCTAGTAAAAGAGGTCCCTGTTATCCGAATGAGTGAAAGCCCAAGCACCCAGTATGGGGCATCAGGTAGAATGAAGCCTTGGGGGCGTGGCCAGCGGTAATATTGAAGCTGATTCGTTCACTCCCCTCCTGGCAAGCGGGGGGGGGGGGCTGTCTGTGCCCTTACCGACAGACCCTCAGCTGTTGGCCTGCCTGAAGACAGCAAGCTAGATGATCTGACTGCTGCCTCTGAGGCTGCCTGTGTCCTCGGGAATCTATTTTCACTTCTCTGAATAAACCTGCTTACTCTTCAGCTGCCCATTGTCCTCAGTTGCCTTAGAGCTCTTAGACACACCTTTGCATTGATTGTTACCTCGATTGTTTGCTGTTTTTCTGTGTTCAGAGCTAATTAATAGAGGTTGATTATTGCTCAGAAGGAGCCCAAAGACTCAATGGTCTTGGCTAAGAAGTTTGCTCCATGAGTTGACATGTCACGTCCTAAGCTCATTTATGAGCAATTTGCACACTGATTGATATGTCACATACATTCCAACACCTGCCCATTCTGTCCTATACTCCCACTTTTCAGAAATCATTGTTGCTGCCTTCCTGGGAGTCTATGCCTTACTCCTGGAGAGGGTCTATTACTGCCCACATGTTGATTGTCTCCCCAGTGTCAAGAACTTGGGCATTCATGGGTTCATTGCCCATGTGTGGGGTTCTGCCTCCAATACACTCCTCTTTCTGTGGTCATTATGGTGGCAGCTGCTTTGACATCAGCTCCTTGCAGCCCTACTCTGAACATGAGGTCTACAATCCCATGGTAGAAAGTGTGTTCTACTCCTCTTTCCTCTGTAGGCTCTTGGTGTTTCTCAGCATTGGTTGGATACTGAATAGAATGAAAGATAACAGAGAACTTTACACCCATGGTAGGCTTTATAGCTTCATTTGTAAGCAAAGGTGGACATTATCATATTATGTAAATTCCTGGTCTAGCCAGTCATCAGAGCCTGATCTAACCAATTGTTACTGCAACCAAGGGCTAACAGTATATGGACTTAAGACATTTTTTAGTATCTGTACAATTGGCTGGATTGTACCTTCCAAGCACATTTATGGAGCCCTTATTTTTCAGCAGGTTCACTTCATGGATCACTGGAGAAGTGGGCAGATTTCTAGGCCTAAATGTATCTCCATACAGCATTCATCATACTCCCACCCTTTCTTTTTAGAGCAAGGGGAAGATTTATGGTTTGTTACATACTTCATATCTTTCACTATCAAACCTTTTCAACTATATTAGTAACCTAGGCCTGTAACAAATTACCACAGACTAGGTGACTTAAAACGGCAGAAATTTATTCTTTCAAGTTTAGGAGGCCAAAAATCTGAAATTAAAGTGGTAGTACAGTTGGTTCCCCCTGCAGGCCGAAGGGAGAATCTGTGCCATGTCCCCTAGTTTCTGGTGGTTTCCAGCTATCCTGGGCATCCCTTGCCTTGTTGCTACATTATTCAAATCTCTGCCACCATTGTCATGTGGCCTTCTTCCCTATGTGTCTGTGTGCCCTCTCCTCATATAAGGACACTGGTCATTGGATTTAGAGCCCATCCTATTCTAGAATGACCTCACCTTAACTTGATTAGCTCTGCAAAGACCTTATAATGTCACATTCACACAAGTAAATATATCTGTGTGGGGGACACAATTTCAGTCCATTAGAACAAATATCGACACATTTATATCTACTGAGATCTTCCTTTTTTTCCCCCCCTCACAGTTCCTTGTCCATATTGAGGCCAGGTTCTAAGAGTCAGCATCACCATGCTGCCCCTCTGATATGCCCTCTGACTGATCACGAGCAATAGTTTCAAGTTTGGTTTGCCAGTCCTACTTATGTGACACCAGGACATAAACCAGCCAGGTACACTTAGCCTGGCAGAGGCATATAGGATGAGAGACACAGCATGTTGATGCGACTGCCTCAGGTGAGCTCTCAATAAAGGTCCATACAATGATATAGGAGGTACTTTATCCCCCTCATGACAGGTCATTTGTAAACAAACAAGAGTCTGTCACTTTCATATCATTTAGGAAGTGTCACATTTCTAGTCTCTTTAGGCTCATGTAATACAAAAGACCTAGGAGCTCTCTGCACACCAGCATTCTAATACTTGTGGAAGATGCTATGTCCTCCATCAGTCAGGCATTTATATATGTGGTTCCTTCTCCCTGAAATATTTTTCCTCTTTCTCATTCCGTTTTCCCTTCTCATCATTCAGCTTTCAGTTCAATCCTTACTTATTCAAGGAGGATATCTTTGATATTCTCTTATTTGGCAAATTATTTGACTTGCCAAAAATGTGTACCTCTGTGTGGTAGTGTTTATGACACCTACCAGACCTCCAAAGGAGGACCCTGAGGACATTAACCCAATTTAATTTATTGAATAATCTATGTAAGTCACTTAATTCTATGTACACATTGAATAAAGGGAGTACTCTTATTTCTCAAGGATTTTTATATGAGGAATGAATAGTTCAAAGTGATTTATAAATTGCAACAGGTTATACAATTGTTAGTGATAAGATTACTTCCGTATTGTGGTCCTTGCTGTTTTTGTGGGTGTCTGGGGAGTGAATATGAGGGTATGGGAGCACTCTGTGAGGGACAGGTATATCAGAAAGTAAGTACTTCATCACTGGAAACCATTTCTGTGGTCCAAAAGCTCACCTGTGGGAGAATAGCTAATTCATGGAACGAAAAGACAAAATGCTGTTAAAAAAAACAAGAAAAGTCTAATCACCTATGGAAAACTCCTGTGTATTCTTGGCTCTAGAGATACAGCAGTGAATAAAAACAAAGTGCCTGATCTATATGTGGATTACATTTTAGGAGTGGGATATTTAAAGATATATATATTTAGGAGTGGGATATATATATATATATATATATACCATGTTTCCCCAAAAATAAGACCTAGCCAGACAATCATCTCTAATGTGTCTTTTGGAGCAAAAGTTAATAGAAGACCCAGTCTTATTTTACTATAATGTAAGACTGGGTCTAATATAGTATAACATAATATAATATAATATAATATAATATAATATAATATAATATCACGTCTTATATCAATTTTTGCTCCAAAAGACATATTAGAGCTGATTGTCTGGCTAGGTCTTATTTTCAGGGATATATGTATAGATATAGATATAGATATAGATATAGATAAATATAGATATAACGGGGTTGCCAAAAAATACATACAATGGACACTTTGGTCAACGTTGTTCAAGCAGCAGTTTGCCATAATCAGAAGTGTCTGGACACTGATGGTAACCACTTTGAGCACCTCTTGTAATTGCAGAAGTCAAATGTGACTTGTATTCATCTTTTGTTATCAGTATATATTGATTATGACAATTTTAATACAGTTTTCCTTTCTTAAAATGTGTATACATTTTTTTGGCACTGTGTGATATATATATATATATATATATACATATATATATATATATATATATATATATATATATATATGATAGTAATAATAAGAAACAGATGGCAAATGTACACCGAGTGATGTTTTGGTGGTTGTGCTATAGCTAAGTTATTCATATTAGGCCCTTCTGATGAGAGGACATGTAAGAACAGAGCTGAGTGAAGTATAAAAGGAAGTCATGCAAATATCAAAAGGAGGATCATTCCAGGCTGAAAGAAAAGCAAAAGCTCTGAGGCATTAGTGGCTTACCCATGCCACTGAATTTCATTTCTGTTTTATTTTCCCTCTTCTTTTTTGTCCTTCAATATGTCAGTCTTGGCCAATCCCTGATGTCTGCACAATTAGTATCATTTCTGTTTGTGCCATTCTTACACCATTCCCTTTCAATCTGCCCATGCATCCAGGAATCTTTAAGCAAGAAGAGCCTCAAGAGTCAGGACAGGAAGAAGCCAGGGGAGCAGCTCCTGTGGTTTTAAAATTCCTGGTGAATATACAAGAAAATATGACTTGTCCCATCTGTCTGGAGCTTTTGACAGAACCCCTGAGTCTAGACTGTGGCCACAGCTTCTGCCAAACCTGCATCACTGACAACAAGGAGTCAGAGATTGGCCCAGGAGGGGAAAACAAATGTCCTGTGTGTGGTATCAGGTATTCCCTTAGAAATCTATGGCTTAATCAGCATCTGGCCAACATAGTGGAAGGGGTCAGGGAGGTCAAGTTGAGCCCAGAGGAGGGGCAGAAGAGAGATGATCTCTGTGTGTGCCATGGAGAGAAACTCCTGCTCTTCTGTAAGGAGGATCGGAAGGCCATTTGTCGGCTTTGTGAGCGGTCTCAGGAGCACCGTGGTCACCACATATTCCTCATGGAGGAGGTTGTCCAGGAGTCTCAGGTAAGAGACCAGGATGGAGGGAGACAGAGCAGAAGATAGTACTTGGTGGGGAAAGCTCACCTTTCTACCCTTCTTTACACACTACGGCACCATAGTACTGAGCCCTATAATCTCCTTTCATGTATTTCTCTTACCCTACGCTCAGCTTCCCATGCCTGAAGGATATTTCTATGTATTCCTTCCATATACATAAAGGATGAGCCTAGAGTACAGACTCATGGCCAGGAGTAAAGGTTTCCTTTTTTCACTTTTGTTGTGTGGATGAGGAATTTCTTTCACAAGTTTACCTCTCACTGCTCCTCTTGGCATGATGGTTGTTGAACATTGTGGATTGGATGTGGGAAGACTTTCATTAAAGAGGACAGGATTTTCCTTGCCATAGCAGAGTCAATACTTAATCTAAGAGAAGAGAAAATCAGGCTACTCTTGGTGGAGGGATGGTGACAGCCATCAACCAGGAATGAAGATTAATTCACCTCCTCAGATTTTCTCTCATGTCATAGATTCGAATCACCAGATTCTAATCACAGTTTCTTTGAACTGGTCTCTTCTGAGATCAGCCTGATTTATTCCCCATTTATTCTCTATCCAGATGCTAAGAAAGCTCATGGCTTGACTCTGGTGTGATTCCTCTCTCTCAGGAGAAGCTCCAGGCATCTCTAGAGAGACTGAGGAGAGAGCAACAGGAAGCTGAGAAGTTGGGAGCTGAAGTTAGAGAAGAGAGAACTTCCTGGAAGGTAGGAGGAGACACTTCCTGAGGGATTTCTGAGATATGAATCTTGGCAGGACCTTCCATCCCAATCGCAAGGGCACCCCTTCCTCTTTGTTTACTGATGTTGATTGAGTCCAGAAGCATTCAATTAGTTCTCTTCCTTGTCCCGTCTCTTGGGGGTGGGGGCAGGAGAATGGATATTTTAAGTACACATGTTACAAGTACATATGTTACAAGTACACACAGACATTTGAAACTGAAAGCAAAGACAGACTTTATGGTGAGAAAGGCTGGAGAATTCCATTTTCCAGTGAGGCTCTGACACCTTCAGTGAAAGACACTGAGAAAAGGACCAAGATTTTCCTCAAGATTCAAATTGGGAGTGTAGTAATGTAGGAAACCATGAATGTCCAGGACAGCTGTCTACAACCTAAATCTTACTCAGGTTTTGCATTTGTTCCAAGGTTATCCTAGGTAAGACAATCTGAGGCATTTTTTATTTGTACTGAAGGGAAAATACTAGGGGGGGGGGGGGGGGGAACACCAGCTTTCCCAAAAGTTACTCTCCTGCTTCTACACCCCTCCTGGTTAGAACTCCCTGAAAAAATATTTCTTTCCTGGCTCTTAATTCCTTGCAGAGTAGGCTGTCAGGCTGATTCATTACTTTTCTCACTTGTTCAACTTTGCAGTATCAGATACAGACTGAGAGACAAAGGATACAAACAGAATTTAATAAGCTTAGAAGAATCTTGGACAATGAGGAGCAAAGAGAACTGGAGAAATTGGAGGAAGAGGAAAAGAAGACATTGGAGGACTTGGCTGAGGCTGAGGATGAACTGCTCCAGCAGAGCCAGTTGCTAAAAGAGCTCATCTCAGATCTGGAGCGTCGCAGTGAATGGTCAACAATGGATCTGCTGCAGGTAAAAAGGGTCATCCAATCTGAGATTCTTAAAACACAGTCTAAGTTGCCTTCTCTTCGGTGTCCTTAAGTTCTTAGTCTGGTAAGAGGTTCCTTTGGCCTTGTAGGGAGTCTGAGAATAAAGGCAAAAGATAGCAAAGGAGAGAGATTTGCGAGACACATAGAGGACAGGATTTGAGCTTCCAGATCCATCTGTGATCTCCCTGATCACAATCCTTTTTTCTTTTTTTTTTTTATTAAATCAATTTTGGTTGGCTTCTTTGTCATGTAAAATTAATTATACTAATCCAGAGAGCAAAAACACTCCTTTGGTTGTAAACTCAGCTGGTGGCATTTAAGAGTAAGGCCAAATATTTTCGTACATATTGTTCAAAATGAATAAACCCATAGTGGTGGTGATGTGGCAATGCAGACGACCAAAAGAAGTTAAAGATATGGAATAGGTGTTGGTAGGATGTTTTAGTGTTTTGTATAGGGACTGAGTGAATACTGGTACTATTTTTGACAAATGGGCATAATAGAAAAAACAATATGGTTGGTGAATAGTAGGTTATATTTTAGATATTCCCAGTAGCTGCTATGTTTTTTCTTCATTATGGAATGTGTTATCCTGGATAGATGATTAAAAACAGTAGACAATGATTAGATATGTAAAATTTGGAATCAACAGCATCTGCATGTGAGCTAAAATTTAAAAAGTAGAAGAGGTTTTTCGTATATAACATAATCTGCAAATAGACATAGTTTCACTTCTTTTCCAATATAGATGCTTTTTATTTCTTTTACTTGCCTAATTGCCTTGTCTAGAACCTCTAGTACCATATTGATTACAAGTAGTGGCAGCAGACATTCTTATGTTATTCCTGATGTTAGGGGAAAAGCATTCAATTTTTCACTATTAAGTGTGATGTTCACTGTGAGTTTTCTATAGATACATTTATCAGGCCAAGGAAGTTCCCTTCTATTCCTAGTTTGTTATAATTATTACTCTTTTGTTTTTATCATGAAAAGATGTTGGATTTTTCAAATAGCTTTTTTTTCTGCCTATTAAAATCATCCTGTAGTTTTTAAATCTTGTTTTCTATTAATATGGTGATTTATATTGATTGCTTTTCTTGTTAAACCAACCTTGCATGTCTGGAATAAAAACGACTTGACTATGGTATACAATCTTTTATATTTTGCTGGATTCAGTCTTCTACTCTTTTGTTGAAAAAATGTGTGTCTATATTCATAAGGGACATTGGCCTGTAGTTTGCTTTCCTTGTGGTGTCTTTGTCTGGTTTTAATATCAGAACAGTACTGGCCTCATATTAGAATGAGTTGAGAAGTGTTGTCACCTCTTCTATTTTTTTTTGGAAGAACTTTTGAATTATTTGTATTATTTCTTCTTTAAACTTTTAGTAGAATTCCCCAGTAAAGCCATCTGGGGCTGGACTTTTAGTAGAATTCCCCAGTAAAGCCATCTGGTGCTGGACTTTTCTTTGATTTTCAGTGCAAACTCCACATGTTTTGGGTCTGTTCAGATTTTCTATTTCTTCTTGAATCAGTCTTGGTAGTTTCTGTGTTGCTAGGAATTTGTCCATGTAATCTAGGTTATCTAATTTATTGGCATACAATATATTCCCTAGCCTTTATAATCTTTTAATTTCTGTGGTCACTAGTAAGGGCTCCTCTTTCCTTCCTTATTTTAGTAATTTATCTCCTCTTTTTTTTTTCCCTTGGAACATCTAGCTAAAGTTTTGTCAATTTTGTTGATATTTTCAAATAATTCACTTTTGATTTCTCTGGTATGCTTCATTGTTTTTCTATTTTTTTCTTTTATTAATCCTGCTCTAATATTTATATTCCTTGACTCATATTTTCTTTCTTCTTCCTAGGATATGAGTGGAATCATGAAATGGTAAATATGGGTGACCAGGAGTGGTGCATTTGTGTTCTGAAGAAAGGTTTGTAGTCATGAGAGTTATTTGGTCGTCAATCAGAATGAAAAAAATCTCCCAAAGTAAGGAAAGTTAGATGAAGTATTATTTTAAATTGCTGGTCATAGATGAGAATTTAAGTGTTCCATATCTATTGAGAATGAACCAGATTCTATGGTAGTGAATTCAGTGGTTGGAATTCACAGAGTTAGAGCCAGTAAGGATAATAGGGATAAGGGACTTCACCATCAGTCTCGTGACTTCACTCCTTTAATTCACCCTCTTTCTTTTCTCTGGTTCCTGTATTTCATATATGCTTGACTTTATCACATGGAGGGCCTCATCAAGCCCTAAAATAGGTTATGGGGCAACACCTTTATATTTACTTTGCTTAAGCAGGAATAGAGGAGACCAGGCCATTCTACAAGGTTCTCTTTAGATTTCCAAAAACAAACACAAGTCTTGCGGTTAGTGGCTTTGACCCTTGTGCCAATAATTAATCCCCCCTGTTCACACACTTTAGAAGTTTACATGGGATAGTATAGCCATTATGTCTAAAATTGCCAGTCCATCTGCCAGCTTCAAATTCTTTACAAACACATGAAATTCTAATCTTTTTCAGTTCAGTAGACAACTTCTCCTTTGCCAAGTTCTCTTAACTTTTCCCAGAACACCTGAAATCACAAATGTTATTTGAGATTTCTATACCACTGGAGTTCAGACTTTGGACTAGGGTACAGGCTCACAGGCTCTCCAAAAAAAAAAAAAAAACCCACATCTCAGCCAAGATCTGTAGCCTCACTACTGACATGCCTGGGAATACACATCTATGGCCCTTTTCGGGAAGACTCACTATGATGACTTTTCCAAATATTACATACCTTTCTTAGAGGTAGCAAAGGCTTTTCTTATACATTATTTCATATTATTTCCATGATGTATTAAGGGAAGGGTTAATTATTTATTTTTAGAAGAAGAAGAAACTATTTCTTTGAGGTGAAGACCTTCCCAAGGTCACACACTGGGTAACTGGGAAGGTAGACATGAGCACATCTCTTCTGGCTCCTGTGTCAAGACCTCCCTTCTCCCCTCCTCAGGCTTCTCAGGGAAGAAAAGGTCAAGTGTATTAATGGCATGGAAGGAGAGGAAGACAGTGGTATTGGAGGGACACAAGATAAGAGATGTGAGGTCAACATTTTTTGCCATCCCTAGGAGTGACACCTGGACACTGAAGAAGCCAAAAATTGTTTCCACAAAACTGAAGAGTGGATTCCGTGCTCCAGATCTGAGTGGAATGCTGCACATGTTTAAACGTGAGGAAAGCCAGGGCAGGAGGGTGGATGTCAGTTTTTTTCGTGTCAGAGACTAAACTGGGGAGCTGGTATAGTTTCAAAGTGAGGATAGAAGGGAGGGTGTTCAGAGAATAAGGGATATTGCTAACGATGGTTATATATAAGGGAAAGTGGCTAGGTATCTGGTTTATCCTCCTATTCACCAGTTATTAGCCTCACAGCAATCTTCTCCCCTGTCCCTACTCTAGAGAAGAGATAGCTATCAGTGTTTAATCATTTGCTTCTAATCAACATTATTGAATCTTTTTATCATTTCAGAGCTAACACATGTCCAGTGCTACTGGGGTAAGAAGTGACTTTGTCATCAAATCATTATGTTCTGATCCCTTTTCAGAAATTTGTGGTTTCTGTGAGATCTCATGGTCTTAGCCCCATGCGTTCTCCTCACCTCCCAATGCATATGTACAATGTATTTCTCCAGTGTTTCACACCACTTCCCCATTCCGTCAATACAAGTTCTGCCTAGTAACTTTCCAAGATTTGTTTTCATGTCACCAGATAAACCTACACCATACCTGTCACCTAATATATATTTTTTTTTCTCTGCAGTGGACATCACATTGAATCCATTCAACCTAAATCTGAATCTTGTCCTTTCAGAGGATCAGAGACAGTTGGCGTCTATGCCAATTTGGCCTGTAAAGTATTATAATTATGGTACCTTGGGCTCTGAATATTTCTCCTCAGGGAAACACTATTGGGAAATAGATGTGTCCAAGAAGACTGCCTGGATCCTGGGGGTATACTGCAGAAGACGTTCCCGTAATACAAAGATTGGTGTTAGACGAGGCATAAATCATCAAACAGTTTACTCCAGATTCAGACCTGAAAATGGCTACTGGGTTGTAGGATTACAGAATGAATCTGAGTACAATGCCTTTGAGGACTCTTCCACCTCTGATCCCAAGGTCTTGACTCTTTCCATGGCTGTTCCTCCCTGTCGTGTTGGGGTTTTCCTAGACTATGAAGCAGGCACTGTCACATTTTTTAATGTCACAAACCACGGGTCACTCATCTACAAGTTCTCTAAATGTCGCTTTTCTCAGGCTGTGTATCCATATTTCAATCCTTGGAACTGTCCAGCTCCCATGACTCTGTGCCAGCCAAACTCCTGAACCTTCTCATTCCCTCACCCACTTGTAGTGCCTCTTATGCTAAGTGTCATCTCCTGAATCTGAGCTCATCTGTACCATTTATACCATCTCTTCCTTGCTGTCTCCCTTTAGAACTTTCACACATCCTTGGGACGTACAGTTTCTGGTTTGACTTAGGAGAGGATCTTATTTACCTATTTTTGTTTTCTCAAAGAAAGACAGAGTCCCTCCTAAAGACAGAGCTGTATTGGTATAGCAGCATCTATGCCCTTCCATTTATCTGTATTTTCCTTTATCACTGACGTGATGAGACATGGTAAAACCTGTCTTCCACCATCCATCACCCTAAGACAGTTTCTAATAATCCCTATCCACCATCAACAACTAAGGAGTCTTTGAGTGTACGTCTGTTTTTGCCCAAGATATAGAATGTTCATTAGAGAGTCAAGAAAAGAAAAACATAAATAATATATGTACCCAGAGTGAAAATTCTGTGTTCAGAGTGTTTTGAGTTCAAATCCTCTCTTATAAGCTATGTAATGATGCATAAATTCTGAGTTTCTTTTTCCCAAAATAGAAATTGAGCTTTAAAACTGTACCTAACTCTTAAAATCATTGTCTACAACTGTCATTCAACGTGAAGTATCTACTTAAGTGTCCTGCACAATATAATAAATATTTGCTCTCGTGATTACTGAAAAGTATAAGCTGTGTCAGTATCCTATACAATAGATTCGTGCCCTTGAGAGGAACAGTAAATGATTCTGCTGATGTCTCATTTTTTGAGTTCCCAGGCGCTGCTGTCAAGACCACTCCAGTTTCATTCTTGTTTATAGAACTTTTTAAACTGATGCTGGGACTGTTTTCAAGGCCCTTTTGGGGGGAAAGGGGTTAGAAAACTGCAACATAATGAATTTCAAAATCTGTCCAGCAGAGGGAGCCATGTCTTAAAAAGAACAGCCTTTTGGTGTTCAGGCCTTTACCTTGAGTATGCCACCGTGTACACACACCATCTCACAGTTTTTTGTTTTCTAACCAGTTTGAAATTATGATAAGGAATTGACTTACTCAGGATAGCAAAGGAACAAACTTTTCTTAGAGAAGCATACATTATACATTAGGGCCAATCACTGCATAGAGCCCATATCAAGGTATCGAGGGGTGTGCTCACTTCGGCAGCACATATACTAAGATATCGAGGGGTAATAACTTATCTCAGGGAAATGAGAAGGAAAGTACTTGGCCTGGGAAAGATATGCACATGCACATATAAACCTCATACTTACACACCAAATGTATATATGTATATATATGTATAATATATAAATTATGTGCATAAATATGTAGAGAGAATGTTTATCCCAATCTTGAAAAATACCGTAAGAAGAAAAAATTCCTACAGGGTAGTTAAACGTATATATAAACTTATGAGGTGTTCCCAATATCCCACAGCTAATGAATGGAGGAGGTAGGATTAGAACTGGGTCTGTTTCTCTAGCACAGGTGCCCTTTCTGTAGTGTATTCCTCCTAAAAAGGTAAGAGCCAGATACCCCAGGATGTGGGTTAGGAAGGAGAAGCCAGGAGATATAATCTACAGAAGGAGCCAGGAGCATCATGGGAAAATCTTAGGTGTCAATAGATATAGACTGATGTGTTCAATACATGTATCCATTAGTGATATAGGAACAGCTCATGGTATTGGTTTGAAACATGAGCTTTTTCATGATCAGGGAGCTCTTGCAGGTGTCGCACAGGTGAATATTGGGGACAGTTAAGAGCCTGAACTATGAAATGAGATAGAATATCATTATCATGATGTTGCTATTCACTGGACCTTATTAAATAAAATGTAGTTGGATTAAGTTTCTCATCAGAAATAAACATACTAGAACTAACCTGATAGGGATACGGGGGAATTAAATAACAATATCTGCAATAACTTCCTCATTTCCTAGAACTTAAATACTGATCTAGATTGGTGTTAATTAATTTTCACTGTGATTTTAATAATGAATGTTAATAATGAATATTTGTGCTTCAAATATTAATACCTTTGTTATGGTTTGAAATAGAATAAGTTGATTAAGTAATCACCGATGATTTTTAAATTTCATCTTTTTGTAAAATAAATAGTTGCTTTTTTAACCATCAAATATATTTTATCTTATAGGTAAATCATTTTCTGAGTATGCAATTCTAGGTGGTTATTTATTTCTCTAAACATTCTTTTTGAATTTGTTATTTAATAGTCTACTATCAATTAAATTGTCCTTTTTGATTGTGGTAAAAACACTGACCATGAGATCCAACCTTGTAAATATTGAAGGTGTTGCAGTTCAACAGGTGTAAACTTTCAGGCATACAAGATGAATAAGTTCTATAGATATACTGGACAGCATTCTGCCTATAGTTAACTATATTGTTATTATGCACATAATAAATATTTCTTTATTATAAAAGAAAGTCTTATCTTCTTCATAGCTACCTAGTCTTTTATTTTAAGTACTGGAATGAATAGCCTCTTGAAGTGAATATACTAGATGAAAGTGGATTTGATGTTCTTGTCTATTTCCACAGTAATTCTCTTTCATTCGAGAGCCTGTCCTCTGTTTGCCCAGACAAATCTCCATTTTTCAGGTGCTGGTTCACATTATGACTTACAGTGATAGAGGCAGGGTCAGGAGTTCTGCATGAGCTCCCTCAGGTTTGGCGTAAGTCAGTGTTTCCTTTTCCTGGTCAGCCTCTCTCTTTCCAGGGAGCTGGAAGGCTACGGTTGTCCTCAGGAGTGAGTAAAGCCTGTTTTCCTCCAGGGAGGCAGCAGGGCGAATGCTGCAGCAATGAGTGTTCCTGCAGCACATGGTGTTGTCCCCATGCCTTCTGGCATTTTTATTTCCAAGTCTTTCCCAAACTATTGATAAGCTGAGAAGCTGACAGAAAAAGAAATATTTGTCTACTTGACCAAACAGTGTCTTCTCGGGATTCTTGTCTTCGCAAGAAATTCTTCAGTTCTCCATTTCTGGGTGGCCTGTGGTGGGAGAGGGATTCTAAGATAGATACATTCTCTCTCTCTCTGTCTCTCTCTCTCTGTCTCTCTCTCTCTCTGGCTCTCTCTCTCTCTCTCTCTCTCTCTCTCTCTCTCTCTCTCTCTCTCTCCCACACACACACACACACACACACACACACACTCCTCTCTCAGATACTGGGGGAACCTGATTCTTATCCATGTTCCCTTTGATTTCTGCTTTTCTGTCACCCTATTGCTCTGATGGCTGAGGCCATACGTCATTAAGAAAAACCTGTATTCTATGGTGTTATACAACAGGTACTCTCCAAGGATGTCCATGGGTTTTTGTTCCCTGGAATTTCAAGTCTCCAATTCAGAATGTGAAACACGTTACACAAAAAGTACTTGAGTTAGCAAACACAAAGGAGAAAGTTCACACTGAGACATCTTTAAACAAAATACAGCAGCCTCTGTCCCCAAATAAAGCCCTCTCTTCACAAGAGTATGAAGCCTGTAAGCTTCCTCTTGCATTGCTACTCCTCAGAAGGGATTCTGGACTCCTAGTAAAAGTTCACTGAACATCAAGTGTGGGTTTTCTCATGATGCAAGTTTTGCCCTCTCTTGCATCACCTCTGAACCTCATAGTGGCAAATACCCCGTCCTATATGTCTGGGACCTTTAGGATAGTGCTGAGCCATTAATTTGTCAGATGGGTGTCCACGATAGAAATTTGAGGGGAGAGGTTCAGCCGAATTTGAGGGAATAAACAGGCTACATTCTGTAGGTTGATCCATGGAAATTGCGCAGACAGTGGTACTTAGAGCTCTCACTAATGGTGACCGGAAGTTCTAAATCTTGGGGATATTAGATCCCAGTTGGGATAGAGACACATGATCTGCACTTAAGGATATCAGATTGCAGTGATCATCCATTTTGCCCAAGATTTATGATGGTGGATTTATTAATCCTGATTCCTAATTTCGTCATATTGTCCAATCTTAGGTTAATTTTTTGTACCACACACACAGCAACTGCACCATACCTCCCAGTGCTACAAACCCTCCCAGTCCTGGTGACTCATCTATTCACGCAGGGATGGAAAGTGAGACATTGTTGATCTCGTCAGGGTAGTTTGTTTTTACTTTATTTTAAAAGAATGTTTAAATTTAATGATCTAATTATTCACTAAGTATGATGTTAGCTCTAGGTTCTTCCTTATTTCCTTTTTATGAGATTGATATTCCTAATTTTTTATTGTCACGAACAGGTACTATATTTTTTATAATGCTTTTCTGCATGTACTGAAAAAAACATGCGATTCTTACCCTTTGGTTTCTTATTTAAATCAGCTCCTTTGTAGTTGTTTTATTGTTGTATTTGTAGTAGTTTTTCTGTGGTATAAGCTTATGCTATTTCCTTAATATTTTTTACAGATGATTGAGGGCCTGTTTATTATTTTCATATTGACTAATTTTTTATGAATCTACTTTTCATTTCACTTAGTCCTTTGTGATCCTGAAATTGTCTAAAGCAAACCCTGGATTTGTTTTTGAGTGATTGTACGTTTTAGTTTCAGTATTTCAATTGAAAAGAAAAACTGTTTTTATTTATCTTCTGACATTTCCTATTTGGTCATGACTATAAGCATATTTTCTTTTGCCTCTTTTACCTTAGATATAATAGCTGCTATGAAGCCCCTGTATATTAAATACAACATCTGGATTATTTCAGAGTTGGTCTCCATTGACTGCTCTCTCCCCTGAATAGGGTCATTATCTTCTACTTTTTTCATATGTTGTTTCAATCGAGTTGTGGAGGTTGCAGCTCACAGTGGTCCATGAGGGGCTTGAACCCGCAACCTTGTTGTTAAAAGCACTGCGCTCTAACCAACTGAGCTAACCGGCCCCACGCCTGTAATCAATTTTTATATTATGCTTTGAGGATTCTTCCTCCTCTCATCCATGGTAGTAACCCTCTCCATGACTGTTCCTCCCTGTAATGTTGGGGTTTTCCTAGACTATAAGGCCAGCAGTATCTCATTTTTCAATGTCACAAATTTACAGTTCTCAGGAACAAAGACTAAAGCCTATTCTCCAACGAGATAAGAGGGACATTTCTGTAATACAAGGGATGTTCATTCAGTGCTTCATGGCATCCCCGTGTCTTTTTGCATTTTTATTCCTAACTCTTCCCCAATCAAGTTCAGAGCTAAGGGGGAAAAGTGTGCTCTTTACTCAAGTATTATGTTCCCTCATCTCTGCTTGTCTCCAAGAATTCTCATCTTCCTCACATTTGGAAGAACTTTGATGAGACAAGGGATTCCAAGGTGGATATTTCCAGTGTCTCTCTTTGTGTGTATGCACACGTTTATATCTTAGCTCCCATGCATGGAACTGGGAGAAATTCGTCTTCTACATTTTCCCTTTGAACTCCGCCTTCTTGTTAGCCCATTGCTACGATGACCAGGGCTCTGACTCACTAGGAATAATCAGCACTGTTACTGTCAAATGACTGTTAGAGGACATTCATATCTTTTCAGTTACTGGAATGCCCGTCCTCCAGTTCAAGATGAAGCATGTAGTTACAAGGAAAAAAAGACCTGAATACACATTTTTAAGGTCCTTGATACCACTGTCAAGACCATTCTGGCTCTGCTTTTATCTCTGTCTCTCTCCCTCATATATGTTTGTTTTCAGTTATAATCTCCTTGTTCACCTCACTCTCCCCACTGGGCTGATAGACTATTGTCACCTCAGGCATGAGGACCAGCGTGACCTCTCCCAATGCGAGGGAGGAGAGTTGCTTCTGAAATGGTTATTCGTGCAGAGCTTGGGGAGATCCCATGTCCATTCCTCTAGAACTACAGACAGATCATTGCCCTTCAGTAAAGACTATAAGAAGAGTTACTCGTTTTTAGAGTCAATGTATTATATGTCATAATAAACAACCAGATGTTTTTCAAATGTTTGTCCCATTCTTCATTCTCACATTTGAGAAACGAGAAGAGGATGATTTAGAGTGTCGGGGTTAACGCAGAGATGCACAGTAGAGTGACTTTTGGTACACTCTGTTTTTGATCCATGAATCTTGTTGACAATTGGAGGGGATTTGAGGGTTCGGTGTTTGTGTGTTTAGGTGGAGTACACAGGGGCAGGCTAGGATTTGTGCCTCCGACAAATCCCATATTCATCCTTTTACTCTTGCCTTCCTTTGAGTCTCCTATCTGGACCCACATCCTGGGCCCCAGAGAACTAATGGGTTCCCTCTAGACTCTGTATGAGATGTTTGTATGAGGTGCAGTGCTTTTGGAATGTGAAGAAAGAGATTCTTTTGGCAACAAGGCATGTAAAAGCTGGCTCTTTCTCAGGATCCCTCTCTTTAGCCACCCCGCCCCCCAAATTGCATTCTTACAAAATTCCAACTGCAGTATACATTATGCATTTCTGAATAGGATGAGGTGGGGCAGCTTTGGGCTGTAAATCCTTAGACCAATCTACAATTTGATAATTGTGGCTGCAAAGAGGACCTGATGTTTTTAGCTTGTCTGGGAAGAAATTATAAAAAAAATTCATTGGGCCTTTTCCTTGAAAGGTGGCAGAGTATGAGTTGACTACTCTCATCACCACTTTTTGGGTCTGCATTTACTCTTTTCGCTGCTTGAGTTTCTTCTCTCTGTGAACAAGATATACCTATAATGAAAAAGAATTATTACAAGGGAAATTGGGTCTTTTTATGGTAGACATGCTATGGATGTACACATAAACATTTATTCTTTGAGAGAAAAAAGAACATCCGTTGTTGCACAGCTCAAACAGCTTCAGGTGGAAGCAGAACCAATTGTGAAGTTGTTTGAAGATCCAGAAACCACAAGGCAAATGTAGTCATCCATGGATGGTCGGATGCTCTTTGACTACCTGGTGGAATAGCATGGTTTTAGGCAATGGTTAGAGACAATACAGATGTAGCATTCCAATATGAATGTGGGTTCTGTAGAGTTGGTTCCAGCAATGGATAGAAATGTTTTTGAGTTCACTCTGGGGAAAACTGGCCTCTGATATTTTAATGCAGAATTGGGATGCAGCCATGGAAGACCTTACCTGGTTAAAAGAGATCATAGATAATAACTGAGTTCTCTACTCTAGTCTCTTCGGCAGCAAACATGGCTCCTTCTTTAATGACCCCAAAAGGCTTGATAACATTGTCGATCTCTTCTTTACCGCCCACAGTATCTTAATGCAATTCATATGATGAGTCCACATATTCTTTGGTATTTGACGACAGCAGTCATAGGAACAAAGATGTTTGAAAACACCAGCAGGTGCTAAAAGATGTTATCAAAGTTCCACAGGAGTCATAGACATGAAGACCCAATTACAGAGTTTGTTGAATGCTTATATGTAAACTTTGACTTCGATGTGACTCAGACAAAGCAGTGGGAATGTGAATCTGGGCTTTGAATGACTTGTTCGTGTTGGTGTGCCTTGAGGATTTCATTCAAATTGCCCATCTCTTCATATTTGAGACTTTTTGTTGCATCCACCAATGTATCAGCATTAACATGTTGGCAGATTAAGTGAACATGACTCCAGGAAAAGCTGAAATGTGGATGGTAATTTTGATTAGAAATTCACAATTGGATGCCAAGACTGATTCTTAATTAGGTCATGTCGTTATAGGTAACAATGCAGTCGCATCCTATGGACAAGTGATTGAAAAGACCAAAAGCCTTTCATTTACAAGCCAGATGTTGGCTATCAATATTGAGAAGATATTTCATCAGAATAGTAGGTCAGAGGCTCCTACCTGGGCAACTCAAGACTCTGGTTTATGTCTTGGTGTAGAATTAACCCCTGGTTGTTCGCAGAATGTAAAAGAATTTACAAGAACCTACAACAGTATCCAGAGAAGAGATTTATTGAAAGTTAAAAAGGGAGAGAGAGAGTCCTGTTTGGAACTGGCAGAAGTTTTGCCAGGGCAGTCTGAGAGGGAGAGCTGTGGAGAAAGAGGGTTAAGAGAGATACTGGCAAATGAAGTTGTGCCAGGGTCTCATGGGGGACAGCTGCCCTGATGACAAGGAGTGCTGGGACTTTACAGACTTTTTATGCATGATGTAAGGCGCTTGTTAACTTGCAGGGGGCCTGCCATTACAATTGTTTTCTTCAGTGACTTGTCCTTTTCTCATCTGTGATGGATGTCAGCTTCCAGGTGGTTGCTGTTGTGATTGGGAAGTGTTCTGTTCTCGCCTATGATGGATGTAAGGTGCTTATCAGCTTATAGGTACCAGTGCTAGCCAGGGGAGTCAGAGCCAAGCGGTTAATGTTTAGCTCATTCCAGTTAGCCTACAAGCTTGTTCCTGTTAACTCTTTCCTGTTCCATCCTGCCTGTTCACCAGCCCGTTCCTGTTAACTCTTTACTTGTTTCATCAGTTTCTACTGAAGGACTATAAAAATATTTTTAAAAAGCCAATAAAAGAAAGATGAAATAATAAAACTATTATATGAAGGGTGACATACATTTTAGAAACAACAATTGAGTATAAATTTTGGAGAATTTGAATAAAAATGGCTGTGTTTCACTATCTCGTGAAAGAAAATTCATTTGGAAAATTCATTTGTAATAGGGAATGCGAAACCCAAAAGGGGTTTGGGACACAGAGGGGTGGGAACCTCCTCTGAGATAATAGATTTACGGTGGAGAGAAAGCAGTGAGGAAATCAGACCTTGTCAGGGTATAAGAAAGTGTGGGCAATAGGAAGCCCAAATGAACCGTCTCCTCCCATCACCCAAAGTCCATCTCCAGAACTAACCACAAGGCTAAGGTTCACATTCCTGTATATTGTGTTTTGAAGGCCAGGGAGTAACACGTTCTCCTTAGGGCTCTGTGTTCACATTAGTCCCTCCATCTACTGTTGGAGAGGAATCTAATGAAAGATCTCCCACTTTGGGCCTATGATTTTTAACTGTATCTGGTCTGGAAAAGAACACATGGCACAGGAAGTAATGCGATTAGAGTATGGTGGTACAGATAAACAACAAGCATTAAAGTAAGTGAGTAAATCTTAGGAAAAAAAGAATAAATGAAAAATGGTTAAAATTTGTCAAAGGAGTTTATATAAATGTTAATACTGGAATTTTATTATGACCACAGCAATTACGTTGATTGCAACATCAATAGAACAGAATTATGATTATCATCAGTATATTCAAAGTAATGAACATTGTATCTATAGCTGTATAACTGCATGGTTTTCTATTTAAATATCACTCCTGCCCACAACACTTTGTAGTCGATCTGAGACAATAAGGAACAACAGAGAAAGGGTCCCCTCCTGCCTTCGTAAAACTTACTGTTATTGGATGCAGGGCTGGATGGAGAAGGATGCTCCTTGTTAGTGTTAACATGATAACTGAGACGCTAATGGAAAAAATGCCAGCTCTCAGGATGCAATTTGTGCGAAATTTGCATGATTATCATTGCACTTGAAGAGGATCAGGACTTTATTCATTGTTAGAACTAACTTTATTCATAGCCAATAACATTAACCTAATAAGGCTCAGCAATTATTCCTATATAATTTTCCATTCCTGCCTCATAGATATAAGTGAATTAAAGAGTTTAACCCAAGATTAGCTTAGTGTCTGGGGGTTACAACAAGACCAATATCTGTGCTTTAATCCAAAAAACATTGACTTCTCAGTCGCCCTACATGTCTCATATCAGTTAATGTGTGAAAATCGCCAAGCTCTGCCATCTTGTCAGTCAGGGACCCTTGTTCTGGAGCTTCCACTACCTTGCAGCTGCAGCGTCAAAATAGTCAAAGAAAGAACAAGATAGATAACAGGACAGGAGAGTATTTATAGGAACAGAAAGTGTTTCAGTTCTGCTTTTGATTGATAGTGTAAAAAGGACCAAACATTCCCAAAGAAAGTGAGGAAAAGTGAACAATTATGGAGGTGTGAGTGTTACTCAGAGAGAGACTACACTTGAACACCACCGTCTGTTCACCTCCATGCTCTTCCTGCTCTTAGTTGCTGGTAACACGGCACTGAAATAGTTGTACCACCATGAACTCTGGAAGACTTCCCCTTCTGGCCTGCCTAGACAAGGAACAGAAACTGGTAATTACCTGGTGGAACTCTAAGATTCAATGATGTGGAAAACTTTGTCAATAAGCTCACACTGAAAACCCCCCGCCCCCCCCCCCCTTTATTTTTATTGTTAGGACCATTCATGAGGACAACTGCTAACACTCGCAGTAGCAGTATCAGCTTAAATTCACTGGCCTTTATCACTGATTATCTTCCCTGGCACAATCTGCTTTACAAAGAGTAGGTACCCAGATTTTTTGGATCCTTATTTTATCCCTAGTAACTTGTTTAGGGACCTGAATGTAAGATAAGCTGAAGTAATAATTATAGGATTGAATTAAAATTCTGAGTATTCAGGCAAGCTGTCCAATGTATCATTGGAATTCACATTGTTCTCATTCAAATATTCTTGCTGGAGGAAATTGAGATGGGAAAAAGAAAAAAAGCAATTGAGTACCTCCTTGGTACTTGGTCTAGAACACACTGAAGCATTACCCTCCCCCAGTGTCCTGCAGTGACTCGTTGTTTAACTTTCTGTTGTGCTTTAAAAAGGTTTCATTTCCACTCCCAACAACTTAACTTTCATTTCTCATTCACTTCCTGTGGGGCTACTCCTCTGCAGAGAGCTGGTCTCTGGCTTGGTGAGTGAATCTTGACCTGACCACCTGATCTACACTTCCCCTGAAGGTGTGTGGGGGCAGTTTCTGAGGCTTTGGGGTAACAGATTGAATGTGTTTGGGAGAGTTAAATTGTGGTTCTGAAGCTGCTCTGCTAAAGTGGCAGAAGAGGGGAGCATTGAGACTCAAGGAAGAGTGACCTTTAAAGAAGGGACGTTTAAAAAAGCAAAGAGTCTTGTTTATTTCTTAGAGAGACCAGTTTTTCTTGAGGCTGAGTCACCCTCATCTTCTTCCTATTCCTTAGTTTTGACTTTCTGCCTTGCCAGTTCAGCCAGAATACTCTTTTTTGCACAGGCAGAAAATCCCTTCCTCCTTTTATCCAGGGAAGCCTGTGAGATGGAGCCCTGTTTTCCTCTTCATAAAGCCGAAGCTCCTGCTGAGGGCTAGCAGAGATGAGAGCCCTTACCTGGGCACATGTGGGAGGGATGGGATGTTAGGGGCTCTGCAAGGGATCAGATCCTTTTGAAGCTGATCCTGTTATTCTTGTCCCAGTAACTTCCAGGAAGCTGTGCACAACCTTCCCAATAAATGACCAGCTCTTTGGCTGGCCTGAAGGGAGCGGCTGGATGATCACGTTGTTGCCCATGTGTGTAGCTCCCCTGTGGTCACTTGTCTTCTGGAGGTCCAATTTGTTCCCCTCTGAGTGCCACAGCTTACTCTTACTTCAGGTAACCCCATGCCCCTCTGGTATCCTCTCATGATTTAGAAGTTGTTTTGTTTTTTTATCATCAGACAGACCCTTCCGTTGTTTATTACGCAACCCCTTACTCAATTTTCCCATGCACAGATCTAAGGAAAGGAGTTGGGAATTTCTCAGAACGAACTCCATCTTAAGCTCACCTTTGAGCACTGTGTACCGTGATCTCTGTTACATATATTTTGATGTATACTTACCTTTTCTACCCCTTTTCAGGGGTCATGAGTCTGTGCCGTATAGGACTAGGTTCATATGTGGCATATATTCACTGTCTACTCAGGAGCTAATACACAGCCCAAAAAACTGGAGAAGATGGAATTAAAAATTTTTTGAACACTTATTATTAAATTCGTAAGAAAACCATACAGCTGTGGTAAAATCTGTATTAACATCTATTGAACACACAATAAATATTAAGTACCTACCAAACATATTCCGAGTCAGGAGAAAGAAAGTAAACAAACAGTAAAAGAGTAAGATAGTCTGAAGCAAGATGAAGAAATGTAAATAAAGACGTAGAAACGATAATAAACCAATAGGTCAATAATAGAGCAAGATATCTATAGTTCCCTGGTAAAGGGCTTTCCCATTTTAAATAGATTTCAGATTGCATCTCAGTGTGGGAAGGTGATTTTGAACAGAGTCTTCAATGAAATGACGGATTTTTGTCCTGAGCAATTAAGGTGGCCAGTGTGGGTTGGGGTGAAGTTGGGCTCAGAGGTGAGGCAGTAGGAGGGGATGTGTAATGTAGATTTAACTAGACCATGCTAAAGATCGACTCACTGATAACATACATTTGAAGAGAGGAGTGACATAATTGATCTATACTTTTAAAAAATCACTGTGGCCAATGGTGTGAGAAATGATGACAGCAGACTATATGAGACCACTAACAGTTTCAAGAGGACTAATGGGGAAACTATTCCTGGATCCAAGTAAAGCACCTAGTTGGATTGGACCTAAGTGAAGGGAGTGCTATAGGATTTTCTGATGAACTGACTGTGAGAGAAGGGCTGAGACTAGGGGTAGCTTTATGAAGACTGCTTCTGTTACAAAACGACTTCTTTGAAACAAATTGACTTGAGAGCTGGAGCTCTTGGGGCTCGTTCATTAATGTGATGCAGATTAAACCCTGGAGTCTCAGGGGTAGTAGAAGAGGGAGCGCTGAACATAGAGGAATGGGGAGAAGTTGCAATGTTTCTGAGTTCCCCAGGTCTGGATGCCAAAAAGTTTCATCATCCCATTGGCAGTTTCTGACCCAGGGAAAAAGGGAAGTTTCAAGGATGTTGACTGAAACCCTCATAGAATTTTCTCCCCATTGTGGAGACATTTTCATTTTTCTTGTCTGAACTGTACAGATACAGAAAGCTTCTGTGCAGACGACCAGCGTATAGTGAGAAAGGAAACTCAGGACTGAGTTGACCTTTACCTTACTCTGTAAAAACACCTACACTACCATCTCCAAAAGGTAGCATAGGTGTACCTCTACCTGTATGTCTGTTTATCTTAAGTGGGTAGGGTTTCAATTGTGTAATGCTCCTTCAATAATAGACTAAAATGAATGGACAAAGCAAAAATAAGCACTTGTGTTAGTTTTCTGGGGCTGCCATGAATAACGTACCGCAAACTAGTGGCTTAACTGAAATTTGTATTCACACAGTCCTGGAGGCCAGAAATATAACATGAGTGGTGTTGGCAGGGTTGGTTCCTGTCAGGACTGTAAGGGAAGGATTTGTTCCTTGCCTCTCTGTTGTGTTCTGATGGTGCTGGCAATCACTGGAGTTCCTTGGTGTATAGTTTCATGACCGTGATCTCTGCTTTTATCTTCATATGGTATTCTGTATGTGTTCATGTCTATCTGTGTACAAATTTCCCCTTTTCATAACACAGAGTCATGTTGGATTATGTCCCACCCTAATGACTTCATTTTAACACGCTCATCTGCAAAGACCCTATTTCCAATAAAGTTACCTTCACGCATCCTGGGAGTAGGACTTCAACAACTTTTCACAGGATGCAATTCATCACATGACAGCACTCAACGTGTTTGAAATGGGACAGACTTTCTCTCTCCACTATGTGTTGAAACCTCTATGTTGAAACTTGTCTTCCACGACTGACAGATGCCTCCCTGGAACTTAAGTTGCTCAGGTCTGTGTCATGTGTGTGATCCTAAGTATATGAACCCCTCTCTTCCTCCCTAAAAACAGAAATATTCAGGTGCCTATTGACATCTTGCCTTATGTCCAGGTCAAAGGAAAGGCCCAACATCTATTAAACACAAGACTCCGCAGAACCTCAAAATTGGTCTTGATGTCTCCATTTCTAGAGCCCCATTGCACTGGGTATCAATTTAGTTCTTGCATCATCTACCTCTGATTGTCGTTGGTTAAATCAGTGTATTAGTGGAGCGAACTTTGAATGGGGGTCCTGAGGATGACACGTTCACCCCAATTCTACCTATGACAAAAGAATGATCTCTGTAAGTAATCTATTCTATTGACATATCTGGTAAAGGGAGTACTCTTATTTGTCAAAAAATTTAACATGAGAAATAAATAGGTCAAGGTGATCTCTAAATCATAACAGCTTATAAAATTGTTAGTGATAAAATGACTTTCACATTGTGGTCCTTGCTGTGTGTAGGTGTCTCGGGGGAATGAGTTTGAGGGCATGAAAAGTCTCTGTGTGGGACAGGTGTGTTAGGAGGTAAACACGTCTCAGCTATTTGAGAACTCATTTTTTAAAAAATATAGATAGATATTTATTAAACTTATTGGGGTGACACTGGTTAGTAAAATTGTATATGTTTCAAGTGTAAATTTCTATAATACACCATCTATATATTGCATTATGTGTTCACCACCCAGAGTCATGGAGAACGGTTAATTGATAGAAAAAAACATGAAAAACTGATAAGAAAAGTAGTCATCCATGGAGAGAGGAGGAAGTTCTAGTTTTATATATTCATCAAACAGTGTGTTCCTGTGTGTGATACAATGTTCTAGGTACTGACGATACATCAGTGAACAAAACATTGCCTGATCTATGCATGCATTACTTTTCAGAAAGAAGAGGGAGACAGTTAAAGAAACATATTATATATTATGTAGTAAAAACAAGAAAAAGATAGCAAATATATAGGAAGTAATAGTATTTGCAGTTTTGCTACAGATAAATAAGAGCAAGTCTTTCCGGTAAAAAGACATGTATAGGGGAGACTGAGTAAAATGTAAGAGTGAGTCATGCTGACGTCAGGGAGCTGATCAGTCCATGCAGAGAGATACGCCACTGCAAAGTTTCTGAGGCAGCAGTGGTTTTTGTCCTTTTAATAACAAGAATATATTTTTTTGCATGGGAAAGAAAGGCAAGAGAGACAAACCTCAATGACAGCAAAGTGAAAGAATTCAGACTCAAAAAACCATATATTGTGATTTCACTTTTATGAATTAATCAGAAAAAGCAAACCACTAAAAACACAAGGGGATTAATCGATGCCTGAGGCTCAGCGTCAGACGGGGGGTGACTGTTAACGGCATTAGGTTTGTTTTCAAGAAATAAAAATGTTCTCAAATTGGATTTTGGTGTTAGGTATACCATTCCATAAATTTACTAGAAATTATTGTACTCTTAAAATGAATACATGGGATGTAAATATAACTCATGAAACTGTTAAATAAAGGGAAATCAAGCAAATGGCAGAGTAGGATCATTCTATGCAGAGAGAAGAGCAAGTGCAAAAGCCTGGGGCCACAGAGGGGTTAGCACATTTAACATGGAGGATATGTTTTGAGGTGGGGAAGAAAAGGCAAGACTAACGATGGGTTGCACAAAGCTCTTGGTAGGAAGGGCCTCAATTTGTCTTTCTCTCCAGTAGAAGGAGAGAAAATAGCAATCATTGCCTGGACAGGGTGAAATTTCTTATGTGACAAATCAAGAGAAAAGTATTTGAAATTATTACAAAGAGCCCTTTTCATTCTATACTGACCTACTCTTCTTCTCTCTTTTCCTTTCTTTATTGAATATTAATGTTCTCACCAGTTCTAATTCTCTGCACAATCAGTATCCTTCCTATTTCTCCCTTTCTTATCCTGCCCCGTTCATTATCCGCAGCCCTGCAGGAGTTTGTGAGCAAAAGGAGCCTTGGGCATCAGAACAGGAAGAAGTCAGGGGAGCAAGGCAATGGAGTTTTCAGCACAGATGAACATACAAGAGGAGCTGACCTGCCCCCTCTGCCGGGATCTTCTGACAGAACCCATGAGCCTGGGCTGTGGCCACAGCTTCTGCCAAGCTTGCATCACTGCAAACTACAAGGAGCCTTTGTTCGCCCTAGGAGGGGAACACCACTGCCCTGTGTGCCAGAGCAGATACCAGCCTTACAACCTCCAGCCTAATTGGAAACTGGCCAACATACGGAATAAACTCAATGAGGTCAACGCAAGTTCACACCAGTGGCAGGGGGAAAATATCTGTGAGCACCATGGGGAAAGTCGCCTTATCTTCTGTAAGGAGGATGGGAAGTCCATTTGCAAGCTTTGTGTGCTGTCTCTGGAGCACCAAGGTCACCAAACATTCCCCATTGAAGAAGTGGTCAAGGAATGTCAGGTAGGTCCCAGAGTGGAGGAC
Organism: Rhinolophus sinicus; assembly: GCF_036562045.2. Classification (NCBI taxonomy): domain Eukaryota; kingdom Metazoa; phylum Chordata; class Mammalia; order Chiroptera; family Rhinolophidae; genus Rhinolophus; species Rhinolophus sinicus. The sequence continues at coordinate 122,379,267 of NC_133756.1, forward strand.
CATTGGGCAGAATGGTATCTGAAGTGAAATCTTCACTTTTTAAATCGTATTTATTCAGCTTGTTATCATAGAACTGAGCCCTGCATTCTCTTTTCATACCCTTGGCTACACTTCTGAGAGCTGAGGGACATTTCTGTGCATTCTTTCATTTTCTTCAAGAATAAACTTAGACTACAAAATTTCAGCAAACAGAAGTTGTTTGAGTGAGAGTTGCTTCCCAAGATGAGTTCTGATTGCAGAACACGGTTGGTTAGATGTGGGAAAGGAAAGGACTTTTCTTGCTGCAGGAGCAGGTCTTCCTCTAGGAAGAGAAGTGCAGGCTACTCTTCGTAAAGGGATGGAAACTTCCATCACCCAGGGATAAAGATTTTTGTCTACGTTCTCGGTTCTAATTGCCAGTATCATTTCTGTGAACTCTAGTCTCTCCTGAGATGAGCCTAATTTCTTCCCTATTTATCCTCTAATCAGGTGCAGAGAAAGCTCATAGTTTGACTTTGGTGATTCCTTTCTCACAGGAGAAGCTACAGGAAGCTCTGAAGAAGCTGACAGACGAGGAGCAGGAAGCTGAGAAGTTAGAAGCTAACATCAGTGAAGAGAGAGCTGCCTGGAAGGTAGGAAGAGATTGTTCCTGAGGAAGTTCTGAGATAGGAAATTGGGCAGCACCTTGGTCCAATCACAAAAAGGCCCCTTCCTCCTTGTTACCTCAGAATTCGTGAGTCCAGAGGACATTTGATTAGTCCTCATTCCATCCCTCTCCTGTTGAGGGCTGGGAGCTGGAGAGTACACCAAGTGAAACCAACTATTTGGAGGCAAAGGCTTAGAGGGAAGCAATGTGAAAATGACTAATGAATCCCATGTCCCATTTCCGTCACTAAGTTTCAGGCTCAGATACTTTCAGAACACACACTGAGGAAGGCCCAGGATTCCCCGTTTAGGAGTTACAGGTGGAAGAGTTTCATATACAGTGTGGCATGACTATCCAGGACAAGTGTCTGCAATTCAGACTTCATCAGGAAATCACATTGTGTCTACTGGTTGGCCTTGACGAAGTAGACTTGAATGAATTGCTTTGGGAGGAGCTAAAGGGAAAATAGTAGGAAAAATGGTTTTCCCAGGAACTGCTGACTTGCTTTCAACTCCCGTCCCTCTGAGAACTGCCTGAGGAAAATAGGTTTTGGCTCATGAAAGCTAGACAGACTGACTGTGTCTTTCTCTTCTCATCCCCAAAGAATCATATGGAGATTGAGAGACAGAGGATTTTGGAAGGGTTTGATGAAATGAGAGGCATCTTGGACAGGGAGGAGTGGATGGAGCTGCAAAAGCTGGAGGAAGATGAAGTGCATGTGCGGGAAAACTTGGCAGCGGCTGAAGACCAGGTAGCCCAGCAGAGGCAGTACGTGAGCGAGCTCATCTTGTATCTCCAGCGTCAGATATGGGGATCGTCACTAGACACGCTGCAGGTAAGGCCTTTGAGAAGCTCCTACATTTGAGATCTGGGGAAAACACAGAGACAAAGTTTCCTGTCCTTCTGGATCCCTGCACTTTATTCCTCATTGAAAATTTCCTTTGCCTCTCAAGTACCCCTTCTCTGTCATTCATATCAGGGATCATAGGAATAATTCAATGTACAAATGGCAAGGAGAATTTCTATTATTATTATTCTATGAAAAGCTGTTGAAAAATTTGGAGAGAAGATTCTTTATAGGCTCCCATTCTCTGTGATCTGGCACTTGTAAGGGATCTCTTCACTAAGCTTAAAGAAACAACTCAAAGCTCTGTTTATGTTTGATTTTGTTTGTGTTTTATGAGGGGTGGCAAATGTAATGTTAGACTGTGTAATACCGAGGTGAGGGATGAGCATGTATGATTATGTGTGTGTGCTTCTGTGTTTGTGTGTGTGTGTGTTTGTGACCGCTAGAGAAGGATGTGGGAAGAAACCTGCAGAGACTTGATGGAGGGATTGTACCTAGTATGAATGTTAAATTATTTTTTCTAGGAATTAATTGCATGACTGTGATCTTAAGCTATAAAATATGTTAGGAAATTCAGGAAATTTCAGAATTTCTCCGCTTGAGTTCTTGCCATTCTCCTTTGCTAGCTAAACAAAAATTTCTTAACTTTGGTTCCAATACTGAAATAACCATTTTCTACCTGCTAGATCTTAACTTCTGTCTTTAAAAAAAACCCCATATTTCTTGAGGTGTAAGTTACATATAAAATCTACCCATTGTAAGTACACATTTCAAAGATTTTTAGTAAATTTATTGAGTTGTTAAACCATGAACAAATTCAGTTCAACATTCTTTGAAAAGACTCTCCCTCTCTCCACTGAATTATTTTGGAACCTTTGTCAAACATCAATTTTCTCTAAATGTAGGATGTATTTCTGGATTATCAATCTGTTACATTACCTTGTACGTTTATTCTTGCTCTAATACTCTAAGCCTTTTTTTCTTTTTTTTATTGGGGAAGGGGAACAGGACCTTATGGGGAACAGTGTGTACTTCCAGGACTTTTCCAAGTCAAGTTGTTGTCCTTTCAGTCTCAGTTGTGGAGGGTGTATCTCAGCTCCAGATCCAGTTGCCGTTGTTAGTTGCAGGGGTCGCAGCCCACCATCCATTGTGGGAGTCGAGGAGTTGAACTGGCAACCTTGTGGTTGAGAGCCGGTGCTCCAACCAACTGAGCCATCTTGCCACCTGGGAGCTGAGCGGCAGCTCTTTGACTTCATTCTAGTTGCAGAAGGTACCTCTCGCTGGCCTAGGTTGGCCAGAGCTCGCGCTCTAAACAAGTCACCCATCTGCCCGATACTCTTAAGCTTTTGATTACTGTGCCTTCATAGAAAATTTTGAAATTGGGCAGTGTGATCTTCCACATTTGTGTTCGTTTTCTAAATTGAAACAGTTTTATTTCATAACAATTCTATTCTAAGCCTGTTGTTCTCTATGGAGACCATTTTAACCACCGCCCCTCAAGGAAGATTTGGCGAATTCTACTGCCATCTAGTGGTATGTAGGCATAGGTGCTGCTACAACGCACAAGGCAGACTCTAGGACAAAAAATTATCTGAGCCAGTATGCCAGTAGTGCCAGAGCTGAGGAACACTCTCCTAGGTCCATCGAATTTTGTATGAAAAATTTTGGATATCTTCTTAGTTTTTTTTTAAAGACTTGTTGAAATTTTGATAGGCATAATAATATAGAATTAAACAATAATTTGAGGAGTACTGCTATCTTAATATAAAATCTCTTAATTTGTTTAGGTAGTCTAAATTCTAACAGCAATATTTTGTAGTTTCTAGCTCAAAAGTCCTTTACTGATTTTCTAAGTATTTCAGTTGATTCTTTTTTATTCTATTATAAATAAATATCAATTTCATATTGGATTTTGCATTAGTAATAATAAAAAATGCAATAAATGTTAATTGATCTAGTATACCACATACACCTTTGTTAGGTTTTAGTTGTGTGTGTGTGTGTGTGTGTGTGTGTGTGTGTGTGTGTTTATTCCTTGAGATTTTCTACATAACGAATCATGCTATCTGTAAATAAATACAACTGTACTTATTTTCCAATCTAGACATTTAAATCTTTCATTTTCCCCTCTTTTTTCTTTTCCTTACTTTTCTTTTTCAAGTATTCCTCATATGATCTAACCAATTCTTATTTTGCTCTCTTCATCTTTCTCTATTTTATGTTTATGAATATGACATTTTTGTCATTCAAAACTAGGCAGGTAGAAATAATGCTTGGTCATTCAGGGATAACCAAGTGAAACCTGAGAATGACACTAACTCAGGAGAAGTACAAGCTCAGAAACAGCACACTAAGGTCGTCATTTGAGTTCAACAGACCGGTTATTCCTGGCGCCAGATAAATTACTGAATATTTTATTTATTCTGTTGGGCACAGTCCAGCCCATCTTTTCTACCAAGCCTTTTTGATTTTGTATTTGGTCATTGGAAATAAACACAAAACTGAGTAATTTGTAAAGTATTCCCTGTATTTGTTGGGCTACAAATGAAAGGTGTGAGTGAGGCAGTTCTTACACAATCATTTAGTCTACGCCGAGATTCAGAGTTTGTTTTTAATTTCAAGCTTGAATTCTTGATGACTTTGCATATTGTTGTTTGTTTAGCTTTTAGTAATGAGCTATAGGACAGTGAAATTTCAACTACAGTTGCTAAGGAGAAACTCCCTCCATTTTGCTATGAAATCCAGGTTTTCTACTCCAAGCTAAACATAGTGCCAGCAAAGACAGAGGATGAAAGCAAAGTATGACTTATGATTGGGATGAGAAAGAGCTAGAGACTGAGGAATCAGACATAGAAAGGTCGAAGGGCAAACTTCCTACCTGGATATAGTACAAAACAACACTTTAGATGTCTATTCATTGGAATGCAGATTAGGAATAGGGGCCAATTGCCCATTTTGAATTAACTCTGTGATAATGTCCAAATGTTAACAAATAAACTAAACTCTGTTAAAAAAAAATAAGGCAAATACTGCTATGATGGGGAAAAGAAGGTAGCTAAAAGAAGTTGAAGGTATGGATTAGACTGTCTTAATACGATACTGGAATTCAGGGTAAGATAAAGTTTTGAGTCAGTGACAGAGTGGATATTGATACCATTCTGGGCAATGGAATGTGAATAGTTGGGAAACAGTACGTTGCATTTTAGGCCTTCTCTGCTGCTGGTTCCTGTGACTTATTTCATACTTCAAAATTGATGAGGTCCTCTATGAGTAGTGTGTAGGAGTATAAAGTGAGTAGAGGGAGGTCAGAGAAATGTTTGCTTCAAGTGCTAGTTTGCTTGTTCCTGCAGCAAAAGAAAGTATATTTCTTGAGGACCATAATTATTAATTATTCATCTTTGATTCCCCAGTGCCTGGAATGATGTCTGACAAATGGAAGATTTCAACTTTATTTGTCTCTAGAATAAATAAAAGCATACAAGTTAAGGAGGTCTTCTCATGAATGTATATTAAAGAAATAGTAGGTCTCTTCTCTTCTTTTAAATATGTTCCATCTCTAGATCCTTGGAGCATTTTTGTCACATCCTCACATGAGTCTTCTAGGATGGTGGGTCTGGGTCTTACCTCTACATTTTGTCTGCCGTACTCTGACCATCTATTTATTCACATCCTATCAAGAGATAGTAGGGGTGTGAGGAGGAAGGTGATAAAACTTCGTAAGGTAGGAGGGATTATCACCCTTTCGAGGATTGCCAGACCAAACATGGATATGTAGTTAAATTTGAATTTCAGATAAATGACACATTATTTTTCAGTAGTAGAGTATCTCAAATATTGTAGTGGTCACGCTAATTCTAAAACATATTTGTTATTGATTCAAAATTAAATTTTAACCTGCCAATTTTATTTTCTCAATCTGGCAACCTTCTACTTGACTCATGTTTTCTCTTTTCTCCCCAGGATGTGATTAACGTCATAAGAAGGTATGTATGCGAGACCAGGTACGGTCCTTTTTGTGTGTGTGAAGACAGAATGATAGCCATAAGAGTTATCTTGGAATGAATCTGGGCTTTTAAAAATTGACAGACATGGGAAATTTGAGCATTACCCCACTGTTTCCAATTGCTTATCACAGATGAAACTGTTTAATGGTAGGAAATTTGGGTGGTGGGAGGTCACAGAGTTAGAGTCAATAGAAACATTAAAAATTAGGGGTTGCAGTATCAGACCTCCATGACTTCAATCATTCTAGTCAAACCTTAGTCTCTACCTCAGCTTTTATTTCTATAATACTTTATAGATGTCTGTCTTGTCACAGGAAGGATCTTGTTCTCTTTATCTGCCAGGCCCCCAAATTTTCCCGGAGGGCATCTCCTTTACATTTTTTTCCCTCCCTGCGGATGGAAGAAACAAGGTCTTTCCAGGTGGTGTTCTTTGGATTTCTAAGTAAATTAAATAAATAGATAAATAAATAAATAAATAAATAAATAAATAAATAAATAAAATAAAATAAACTGATGTCTTGGCAAATAGTGGCTTTGGTCCTGGTGCCAATAATTAATCTCTTTTTGCTTACATACTTACAGCTTGTAGGGAAAATGCCTTTCTCTGGGTAACGTTGCCTACCCACACAGTCTTCCCAAGCACATGAAATTCAGACCACTATTAATTTGGATAGCCTTTCCCATTTTTGTAATGTTTCCCCAGGTAATGTGCCCTCATGTTAGTCTCAGCATCTGTACTGGCGTGAAAGGCTTTGGAGACTGTTGAGACTTCAGTACAGGAGCCCCACACTTGATAACCTAAAACTCTCAGTAGCCATGTTCTAGAGACTCTCCACTGAATGCCAATCTGTCTGGGAACCCACATCTCTGTCCCATCCCTGGAAAACCACTGAGATGGCAGTGACTTCTCTAGAGGCATCAAACACCTTTCATAGGTACCATTACTTCATCTAATATTGTATTATTTTTAAGAGCTTGAGAGCATGGGGTTTATTTTTCCATTTTAAAAGGAAGAGCCCGAGCTTCTTTGAAGAGAAGATCTTCCCAAGGTCACACAGAGGGTAAATAGAAAGTTAAACATGAGGACATTTCTTCTGGTTGCACGTTCAGGGCTCTCGCCTCTCCCTTCCTCAGGCTCTTCAGTGAAGAGGATTCGAGTGCGTCAATAAAATGAAAGGTGAGGGAGACAGTGGTCTTGTAGAGACACAAGGTCAGAGTGTGGATGGTCAATTTTTGTCTTTCTAGGAGTGAGACCTGGACCTGGAAGAAGCCAAAAATTGTTCCCAAGAAACTGAAGAGTGCATTCCAAGCTCCAGATCTGAGCAGGATACTACAAGAGTTTAAAGGTGAGGAGAGCCAGGGGAGGGTGTGAGCATAGGGTTCTTATAGTATCAGAGCAAAATGAGGCAGTGGATGTTGTTTCTAAGTGAGGACAGAAGACAGGAGGTAGGCCTGATAAGGAGAGATACATACCCTATGCTGAAGATGTGATCATACCTAAGGGGGAATGGCCAGGTGTCCTCTCATTCACCAGTTGATAGCCTCACAGGGCTCCCCTCCTTTCTCCCCACTAGAGAGAAAAGATAAGTGTCAGTGTTTCCTCCTTTCTTCTAACAACATCATTGAAATTTTTGTCATTTCAGGCCTGACAGAAGTCCAAAACTACTGGGGTAAGAAGAAGTTACAGCGTCTTCAAATCACCATGTTTTCAAACATGGCGTTTTCAAAATCACCCTTTTCAGAAGTGTCCCATGATCTTAGTTTCATGTGTCCCGCCCAAACACGCATACATTTAAGAGTTCCTAAGTGTTCTACTCATCTCTGACCCTTTAACTCGAGCTCCTCCCAGTCAATTCCCAATATCCTCCTCACAGTGTCACAAAACATACAAAATTGTTTTGTCCTGTATAATTTACGTAACTGTGTAATTTTTCCTGCAGTGGACTTCATGCTGAATCCAGTGAACGCTCTTTCGGGTGTTGTCGTTTCTGCAGATCACAGACAAGTGACAGTCGGGAACAGTTTTATGTTTAGAAATGTATATCCATGCAACTTTTCTGCTTTTGATGTCTTGGGTTGCCAAAATTTCTCCTCAGGGAAATATTACTGGGAAGTAGATGTGTCTCAGAAGATAGCCTGGATCCTGGGGGTATACAGTAATATAAGTAACCTCAATAGAAAAAGGAGCTCTGGGTTTCTTTTTAACCCACACGTAAATTATCAAAATGTTTACTACAGATTCAGACCTGAAAATGGCTACTGGGTTGTAGGATTACAGAATGAATCTGAGTACAATGCCTTTGAGGACTCTTCCACCTCTGATCCCAAGGTCTTGACTCTTTCCATGGCTGTGCCTCCCTGTCGTGTTGGGGTTTTCCTAGACTATGAAGCAGGCACTGTCTCATTTTTTAATGTCACAAACCACGGGTCACTCATCTACAAATTCTCTAAATGTCGCTTTTCTCAGACTGCTTATCCGTATTTCAATCCTTGGAACTGTACAGCTCCCATGACTCTGTGCCAGCCAAACTCCTGAACCTTCTCATTCCCTCACCCACTTGTAGTGCCCCTTGTCCTAAGTGTCATCTCCTGCATCTGAGCTCATCTGTACCATTCATAACATCTCTTTCTTGCTGTCTCCCTTTAGAACTTTCACGCATCCTTGGGATGCACACTCTTTCTGGTTTGAGTTAGGAGAGGACCTTATTTACCCATTTTTGTTTTCTCAAAGAAAGACATCAGAGTCCCTCCTAAAGACAGAGCTGTATTGGTATAGTAGCATCTGTGCACTTCCATTTATCCGTATTTTCCTTTATCACTGACCTGATGAGACATGGCAAAACCTGTCTTCCACCATCCATGATCCTAAGACAGTTCATAATAATCCCTATCCACCACCAACACTAAGGAGTCTTTGAGTGTACGTCTGCTTTTGCCTAAGATATAGCATGTTCATTAGAGAGTCAAGAAAAGAAAAACAAAAATAATATATGTACCCAGAGTGAAAATTCTGTGTTCAAGTGTTTGAGTTCAAATCCTCTTTTATAAGCTATGTAATGATGAATGCATTCTGGGTTTCTTTTTCCCAAAATAGAAATTGAGCTTTAAAACTGTGCCCAACTCTTTTTTTTTTTCTATTTATTTTTTAAATTTATTGGGGTGACAATTGTTAGTAAAATTACATAGATTTCAGGTGTACAATTCTGTATTACATCATCTGCAAATCCCATTGTGTGTTCACCATCCAGAGTCAGTTCTCCTTCCATCACCATATATTTGATCCCTCTTATCCTCATCTCCCACCCCCCACCCTCCTTACCCTCTGGTAACCACTAAACTATTGTCTGTGTCTATGAATTTCTGTTTCTCATTTGTTTGTCTTCTTCTTTTGTTGTTTTTTCTTTTATATACCACATATCAGTGAAATCATATGGTTCTCTGCTTTTTCTGTCTGTGTGCCTAGCTCTTAAGATCAATGTCTGCAACTGTCACTCAATATAAAGTACTTACTCAAGTGTCTTGCACAATATAATAAATATTTGCTGTATTGATTCCTGAAAAGTATAAGCTGTGTCAGTGTCCTATACAGCAGATTCGTGCCCTTGAGAGGAACAGTAAATGATTTTACTAAAGTCTCATTTTTTGAGTTCCCAGGCGCTGTTGTCAAGACCACTCCAGTTTCAGCTTTGTTTTATAGAACTTTTAAAACTGAGGCTGGAACTGTTTTCAGGCCCTTGTTTCGGGAATGGGTTAGAAAACTGCAACAGTATGAGTTTCCAAAATCTGACCAGCAGAGGGAGCCATGTCTTACGAAGAGCAGCCTTTTGGTGTTCAGGACTTTACCTTGAGTATATATACCACCATAATACACACACCATTTCACACACTTTCTTTTTTAATCATTTTCAAATTATGATGAGGAATAGACTTACTCAGAATAGCCAAGGGACAAACTTTTCTTAGACAAGCATACATTATAAATTAGGGCCAATCAATGCATAGAGCCCATATCGAGATATTGAGGGGTCATAACTGATCTCGGGAATGAGAAAGAAAGTACTTGGCCTGGGAAAGTTAGGCAGATACACACATAGACATTCATAGTTACACACATAAATTATGTGTATAAATATATGTAGAGAGAGTATATTTATCCCAGTTAATCTTGAAAAATATAAGAAGAAACAATTCCTATCAGATAGTTAAACGTATATATAAACTTATGAGGTGTTCCCAATATCCCACAGCTAATGAATGGAGGAGGCAGGATTAGAACTGGGTCTGTGTTTCTCTAGCACAGGTGCCCTTTCTGCAGTGCACTCCTCCCAAAAAAGTAAGAGCCAGATACCCCAGGATGTGGGTTAGGAGGGAGAATCCAGGAGATGTAATCTGCAGAAGGAGCCAGGAGCATCATGGGAAAATATTAGGTGTCAAAAGGTATAGACTGATGTGTTCAATCCATGTAGCCATTAGTGATATAGGAGCAGCTCATGGTATTGGCTGGAACCATGTTGAGCTTCTTCATGATCAAGGAGCTCTTGCAGGTGTCGCACAGGTGAATATTGGGGACGGTTAAGAGCCTGAACTATGAAATGAGATAGAATATCATTATCATGATGTTGCTATTCACTGGACCTTATTAAATAAAATGTAGTTGGATTAACTTTCTCATCAGAAATAAACATACTAGAACTTACCTGATAGGGATACGGGGGAATTAAATAATAGAATGTTTGCAATAACTTCCTCATTTCCTACCACTTAAATACTGATCCAGATTGGTGTTAAATAATTTTCACTGTGATTTTAATAATGAATGTTAATAATGAATATTTGTACTTCAAATATTAATACCTTTGTTAGGGTTGAAATAGAATAAGTTGATTAAGTAATCACCGATGATTTTTAAATTTCATCTTTTTGTAAAATAAATAGTTGCTTTTTTAATCTTCAAATATATTTTATCTTATAGGTAAATCATTTTCTGAGTATGCAATTCTAGGTGGTTATTTATTTCTCTAAACATTCTTTTTGAATTTGTTATTTAATAGTCTACTATCAATTAAATTGTCCTTTTTGATTGTGGTAAAAACACTGACCATGAGATCCAACCTTGTAAATATTGAAGGTGTTGCAGTTCAACAGGTGTAAACTTTCAGGCATACAAGATGAATAAGTTCTATAGATATACTGGACAGCATTCTGCCTATAGTTAACTATATTGTTATTATGCACATAATAAATATTTCTTTATTATAAAAGAAAGTCTTATCTTCTTCATAGCTACCTAGTCTTTTATTTTAAGTACTGGAATGAATAGCCTCTTGAAGTGAATATACTAGATGAAAGTGGATTTGATGTTCTTGTCTATTTCCACAGTAATTCTCTTTCATTCAAGAGCCTGTCCTCTGTTTGCCCAGACAAATCTCCATTTCTCAGGTGCTGGTTCACATTATGACTTACAGTGATAGAGGCAGGGTCAGGAGTTCTGCATGAGCTCCCTCAGGTTTGGCATAAGTCAGTGTTTCCTTTTCCTGGTCAGCCTCTCTCTTTCCAGGGAGCTGGAAGGCTGCAGTTGTCCTCAGGAGTGAGTAAAGCCTGTTTTCCTCCAGGGAGGCAGCAGGGCGAATGCTGCAGCAATGAGTGTTCCTGCAGCACATGGTGTTGTCTCCATGCCTTCTGGCATTTTCATTTCCAACTCTTTCCCAAACTATTGATGAGCTGAGAAGCTGACAGAAAAAGAAATATTTGTCTACTTGACCAAACAGTGTCTTCTCGGGATTCTTGTCTTCGCAAGAAATTCTTCAGTTCTCCATTTCTGGGTGGCCTGTGGTGGGAGAGGGATTCTAAGATACATACATCCTCTCTCTCTCTCTCTCTCTCTCTCTCTCTCTCTCTCTCTCTCTCCCACACACACACACACACACACACACACTCCTCTCTCAGATACTGGGGGAACCTGATTCTTATCCATGTTCCCTTTGATTTCTGCTTTTCTGTCACCCTATTGCTGTGATGGCTGAGGCCATATGTCATTAAGAAAAACCTGTATTCTATGGTATTATACAACAGGTACTCTCCAAGGATGTCCATGGGTTTTTGTTCCCTGGAATTTCAAGTCTCCAATTCAGAATGTGAAACACGTTACGCAAAAAGTACTTGAGTTAGCAAACACAAGCGCCTTTGACTCACTACCTGAGGTAATTTCAGATTTGAGTAGCCATCCCCTCTCACATGACCTAATGTACCTTAGCTGGTGGATACAGCAAGAAGACATCTACCAGTATTGCTGCCTCAGGTGAACCTAGGGTGTAGGTCCCCACTGGGGTATTAGTCCCTCCTCAAGACATCTCATTTTAAGACAACAAGACCAAGTGGATGTGTGTGAAATTACACTGCTTGAGTAAGCCTAGTTCTCCAAACCATGTGTACATTGAAGAGCCCTGAGAACAGCTTCCAAGAGCAGAACTGAGATAGGATTAAGAATGGAGTCACTGGCTCTGCTGTCACAGGCACAAAAGCCTTGAAATTTCCCTGGGCGCCTATTTGAAGGCCTCCCATTGGTCCATAGTGTTTCTACTTTCCTGCCCCTCCCCCAAGAATTTAGCTTTCGTTTTCACTCTGCTGCTCTGGTTCCTCCGTGGAGATAAGCAGGTTCCTGGCTCGGGGAGTGAATCCTGACCCAGTCTGCACCTCAGGCTGGAGCTGCAGGACAGTATATAGGGCTTGTTCCTTGGCAGATTGGAGGTGAGTTTCCCGGTGCTCCCTGGGCAGTGCCTGGGGTGTGATAGCCTGGCAAGACTGTGTCTTCCGTTGTTTGAGAGCGTGGCCTGGAAGTGTACCATCCCTCACCCCAGGCTCTAGGGCCAGGCGCTAAGTGGAGTCCGCTGTGAGGGCTGCCCTGGCCCAAAGGCTGTGGTGGGACGCTGGTGGCAGGAGTGGCTCCGGTAGAGCCGCGATGGTGGCGCACGTGTGCTGGCCCTGGGAGCGCGGGCACTGCCCTGTCAGCTCTGGAGGCACAGCTGGAGCTCAGGAATGGTGCGCCCTTATCGGCGCTGGCAGGTTAGAGCAGATGCCACAATGGAGCCAGGCAGCCTGGAGCGGACAAGGTAGGGGATGAAACAACCACGGAGCCCCCTCTGTCTGTCAACGAAAAAATATCCAGCCTAAGAGAAAGCTTATAAGAGTTTATTTGAGCCAAACTGACGACAATTGCTGGGAAGCAAAGTCTCAACGGATTGAGAAAATGCTCCGGAAAATGGCCATTTTGCAACTTACTTTATACATTAGAATCAAAAGAGGAAGGATGCATGAGATCCATTGGTTGTAGGTTAAAGGCCTGGGAGAAAGCAAAGCAGGGAATCTCTGGGTTTGGATAAAAAACCAAATGGAGAGACACACTTCTTTTACATTGCAGGGTACAGGATAGTTAATAGCATTTTACAGCACATAGAGATGGTATTTGGGGAACAAAATAACAATGAGAGATTTTGTAGCTTCCTGCTCCTGTGGTGGTTTCTGCCCCTTGGGGGGTCCAATAAAGGCATTACTCTGACATTCCAAGGGCATGTTATTTTAGATGCAAAAAGACAACATACAGGCTCACTTAAGGTAAAGATTGACATTTGTCAAAAAGCTACGGGCCAAGGATGTGAATTCCTGGCATAGCCCACCTTAGTTAGGAATTTTTTGTTCACGCCATCCTTTGTGGTTATTTTCAGTCTCCTGAGCTTGTCAGGTTTAACATGTGGCCCCTTCATCGTCCCCATCTGTTTCCAGTGCAAGTCCAACATGCTTCCTTCCACTCCTGCAGAAGATGGGTCTCCTTCATAAGTGGTGTAGGCACTTCTCAAACTTCTGCTTTTGCACGGGGTTCTTGATGTCCTTTAAGTCCTGTGTATGAGCCCTCTAAGAGTGGAGCCTCCATTTCCTATAACCCTAAGGTTCTGGGCAGCTTAGGTAGGAGTGGGGACATCCTCCCAGTGTGACTCAGGCTCTCTACACTTTCCTCTCCTGTGTCCTGTGGCAGCAACTTTGACCCTAACTGTTTATAGCTCCACTGTGAAAATAAATTCCGCAGCCCCAAGGCAGGATGCATGCTGTGCTCCTCCCTCTACAGTCTCCTAAAACATCTCAGCATTAGTTGGATCCTAAATGGGATAAGAAATAATTGGAGGCCCCAGCCCCATGTTTGGATTACAGCCTGAGGAATAAACAGGGGTAGACATCATTTATTATATACCCCTGATAAAATGTCTACCTCTGATCTTGCTGTTCATCAGAGCCTGATCTGGGCCATAGTCTCTGCAGCCAGGGGCTAACTGCATATGGCCTCTGGGCTCTTTTCAGAACTGGACCATTAGCTGGATTACATTTCCAGTTCTCCTTCTGCCTCATTCCTTATCAGGTTCCCCTTCAAGTGTGATGAATATGGCACCAGTGGACATTGTCAGTAGGTCTGAATTAATCTCCATGCACAACCTTTATAGCTTTCCCTCCCTAGCACAGAACAAAGGGAAAACTTATTGTCTCACACTGGAGATCTTTCTTTTACCATCAAACTTTGACAACCATCAGGACATTAATATCTACTGAAATCTTTCTTGTCTTTGTTTGCCTCGTAGTCCCATTTACCTAGTATTCCTGATAGAACTCCGGAGCCTAGACTATGGCCACATGGCCATATTGAGTTCAGGTGGGAGAATGAGCATCACTGTGCTACCGCTCTGTGATATCCCCTCTGACTGACAGCAGGATCATTTCCCATTTGGCTGGTCATTCCCATCCACGCAAACCCCTTAAGACAAACTGCCAGGGTCTCTTAGCTTAGGTAAGGACACAGGACAGTATGTCAACATGGCTGCCTCAGGGGAGCATTCAGTGATGGTCTTCACAGTGTTATAGGTAGTACTGTATCCTTGTTATCTCAGCTTTTTAAGAAGCCAGACTAGGTGGATGTGTGAAACTATCATACCTTATGGAAACCTAGATCTACAGAGGGCTGATTGCCTGGTGAAAGCCCCTAGGTACAACTTCCAGGGGCTTAAAAGAGACACTGTTGGTTATAAGAGTCACAATCCCTGTGTGAAAAATGAGGCTTCTGCTTACTAGCTGGTGTTTGAGGTCTATATAAAGTCTTCCTAGAGCACGTGCACTTTACATGAGGCCATTTTTGCAATCAGTAATGTGGCCTTGCAAGGCAGCTGACCTTCCATTTTATTATAACTCAGTATGTTTCCCAGAACACAAAAACAAAAAACCAATTTACTGGAAGAGGAAGCCAGTGTTAACTTTATAGGAAGAAAGAACTCAGGCCTGATGTTGATCGCTCGTTCCCAGGTATCTAATCGAACTGCCAAGCTTTTCTTTTTACATCTTCTTATCTCACTCTTATCTCTGGCGCTCCATTTCCTTCACACCTTTTCTGAAAGCTCTCATCATCTCTCCCCTGGGCAACTGTGCATGCACCCTACTGATGTTTCCAATTCCACACCAGATCCACGTAACATTTCACAACCCAAGGGCAGAGCTAGGTATGTCCTCTTCCTCTCCCTGAGGGGAACTGATGAATAATTTGGGAAAGAGTCCCCGATGTTACTTAATTTGGGAAGCACCATATATCATGGTCACTGCACGCGCCTGTGATACTAAAGGCCCAGCAGTGTACTGCGTACCAGAGACACCGGCATTTATAAACTCATACAAGGTTATACATCTTCTAGGAACAGATCATTTCCTTTACCTAATATATTTGTTGCTCTCCATTATGCCATATTCCCTTCATCTTTTTCAATTTTCAATTCAATCCTTATGTTTTCAAATGGAATTATTGGACAACACTTTGTCTCCCCCCAATGATTGGATTTCTCAACAGCATGTATGTCTCTCTAGCAGTGTTTTTCACATCTGCTCTGTCGTATACAAATGTCTGATTAGTAATTTACTATTACTTTCCAGGTCAATGTCAGGGTCATAGTGGTTTCAACCCTCTTTAAGCTCATCTTTGTGTTTATGTATCTGTTTATACAGTTCACTAGCTAGCATATAATTCATTGTCATTAAAAAATTAGTTCAATAGTCTTGCTTAATATTTTTGAGACTTCTTTCCCAAGACTAATAATCATTTCATGTGTGTTTCAATTTTTCAGATTTGTGACTTGTTGGTCCTGTGAATATATTTATACTGTCTCCCTCCCCAACCCACAGACATACATACATGCATTCAAGCTCCTACCAACAGCCTTGGCGGAGGTGAATTTCACCATCTATAAACACAAGAATCCCCAGAACCTCCTAGCTGGCCTGGAGCGCCTCGCTTTTACATCCCTCATTGCTCTGGATGTTAATAGGATCCATGAAGTCATGTCTCTTTTTGTTGTTAACTCAGTGGGGTAGGTACAGACCTGTGAAGGTGGACCCTGAATAGAATATATTATGTTCATCCCAACTGTGTCTATTGAAGATATGTTACCTGTGTAAGTCACTCACTATTTCTATGTTCACATCTGATAAAGGGTTTGCCCTTGACATGTACACAAACACATTGTCATATAGTATGTCATGATAATAAGGGAAATCATTTCAAACGTACAGCAAGGAATGGCAATGGTTACACTCTAAATAAGTATGTCACAAGAGGTCTTTCTGGTAAGAGAACATTTAAGGAGAGAATTTTCTAAAGTTTAAGAGTGAATCCTACTGAGAACAGAGGAAGAATTGCATGCTGAGAGAAGAGTAGGTATAAAAGCCCAGATACATAGGTGCTTTTAACATTGAAGGTGTGTTTTGGGCATGGGAAAGAAAAGCAGGAGCGATGGTGGGTAAAGCACAGATCTTAGCAGAAAAGGCCTCAGGTCATCCTTTTGTTCAGTAAAAGTAAAGGGAAATAACCATTGCAGAGACAAAAATGAAATTTGTCATGTCATATGAGCTAAAAGTAAAGTATTTAAGATTTTTGTGAAAAGTCCTTTCCTTTTGTTTTTCTCTACCTTTTCTTTTTTGTCCTTTAGAATTTGTTCTTGGCAGAACCGAAACTCGTAAGGAATGTGTGTACTAGCTTACGTATGGCCCGAGAGCCCTTAAAATGTGACTAAGGCACGTGAGGAATTCTTTGTTTTATTCCATTTTAATTACTTTAAAGTAGCCTCTTGTGTGTAGTGGCTACCCTACTGGATGGCACAGTGTAGACACTCAATATTATTTGTTGAATAAGTGAATAGATGAATGAATAAATGAATGTAAAATTTGTATTAAGTCTGGAAAAAAAAAGAATTTGTTCTTGGCCCATCCTTCATTTCTACAGTTAATATCATTTTATTCCTTCCTTTCTTATTCTTCCCCTTTTAACCTTTCCTATCAGACAGGGATCTGAGCAGAGGAGCCTCAGAATCGGGACAGGTAGGAGCAGGGGAGCAGCTGTGATGGCTTCAGGAATCGTGCTGCACATACAGGAGGAGCTCACCTGCCCCATCTGCCTGGGGCTCCTGACAGAACCCCTGAGCCTGGAGTGTGGCCACAGCTTCTGCAAAGCTTGCATCACTGCAGACAACAAGGAGCCTGTGATCGCCCAAAAAGAAGAGCGCCTCTGCCCAGTGTGCAGGTTCTCCTACCACCCTGGTGACCTGCGACCTAATCGGACTGTAGCCAACATAGTGGAGAGGCTTAGGGAGGTCAAGGTGAGCCCAGAGGAGGGGCAGAAGAGAGATCTCTGTGTGCGCCATGGAGAGAAACTCCAGCTCTTCTGTAAGGAAGATGGGAAGGTCATTTGCTGGCTTTGCGAGCGGTCTCAGGAGCACCGTGGTCACCACACGCTCCTCATGGAGGAGGTTGCCCAGGAGTACCAAGTAAGAGAATTACATGGAGGAAAGATAGGACAGGCTGGGAAATCTCCACTTTATATTTGATCCCAAATATCTTGTCACCCATAGACTTGAGTTCCGTGATCACTTTTCTCCCTATGCTCACCTTCGAGGCCTGAGGACCATTTCTGTGCATTCTACCCACTCAAAAAGGAAAAGCCTATAGAACAGACTTAACCAGAAGTTGATGTTTTTGTACCTTATGTTAGTAAGTGGAGGTTTGGTGCCCAAGCAGCGCTGTCATTTCCCCTGTGAACAGGGGTAACTGGGGAGTGGGGTGGATTTCCTTGCTACAGGATCAGGTTTCTGGTAGGACAAAAGAGAATCCGACTTCTCCTGAAGAGGAGATGGTTCTGTTACCTGAGTCTTAAAGAACACACTCACCACCTCAGGATTTCTTACAATTTTTTATCTCAGTGTCTGTAAACTAGTCTCTTCAAGGCTCAGCCTGATTTCTTCCCCATCAATCTCTGTTCCTATGCTGAGAAAGCCCATGGCTTGACTCCGGTGTGATTCCTCTCTCACAGAAGAAGCTCGGGGCAGCTCTGGAGAGGCTGAAGAGGGAGCAGAAGAAAACTGAGATGTATAAAAATTACATCAGAAAAGAGGGAGCTTCCTGGAAGGTAGGAGGAGACGTTTCTTGAGGGAGATCGAGAGCAATCTGGGCAGGAGCTGGGGTGCTGGTCAGAAGGGGCTCCTCTTCTTTTTGTTCCAGACAGTTGATGTGTCCAAATGTTATTTAATTGGTCCTCTTCTGATAGGGGAGGGGCTGTATTTTAAACATGTCACAAATGAACATACATATTTGCGTAGAAGTATTCTCATAGAGACACTCTGTGGATAGCTTGTGAATTCTGTGTTCCATTCCTGTTACGATTTTCAGTCTTTAACTCTTCCAGGGGAAACCAGTGGCTCATGGTTCTGTCCGTAGTGTTTAATGTTAGGCAGAGGGTCAGGGCAGCGGTCAGGAGTAACTCAGGAAGGCAGGACTGTCCTGGACAGCTGTGTAAAAGCTGAGCCACACCCAGCTGTCTCATTTTGGCTCAGAGTTGGCCTCGATTATGGACTTGAGGCTATTATTTTAGAATGTGATGAAGAGAAAAGACTAGGAAAAGTCAGCTTCCCTAAGAGTCACTCCCCCGTGTCCATCTTCCTTCCCTGCGAGAACTTCCAAATCAAAAATACTTCTTGTTCTGACTCCCAGTCTCTGCCTGAGTCCCTCTCTCTCTTGCTCATTCCTAAAGACTCAAATACAAAATGAGATACAAAGTTTCCAGAATTGCATTAAACGGCTGAAGGATATCCTGGACATTGAGGAGCAGAAGGAGCTGCAAAAACTGAAGAAGACCGAGGAAAATGTTCTCCGTACCCTGGCAGAGTCTGAGGAGGAGCTGGTCCAGCAGAGCAAACTTGTGAGCGATCTCATGTCAGCTCTGGAGCATCGGTTGCAGGGGTCCGCCATAGGGATGGTGCAGGTAGGACTTGGGAAGAAGCCCCAGCGTGTGAGATTTGAGAAAAATGAAGACTAAGTTTCCTTCTCTGCTCTGCTGCTGTGTTCTCTCTGGTGGTGACACTGATTTTTTTGATCTTGCAGTACCCTTCCCCTGTATCTATTCCAGAGGTTATAGGGAAAATGGAATGCATGAATAACAAGAGGGAAAAAATGTCATTTTTATTAATTTTAAAGAGCAGTGCAAAAATTTGACTGTGGAAAGAAGATACATTGTGTTCAGTGATATTCCATAGACTCCTGTTAGGTGTTACCTAGTGTTAGGCATTTACCAGGTAATGCTTTATGACCCAAGAGTTTTCTTTTTCCTCATAAAATAAGTTTAGATTTTTCTCCACTTCTCTATTTTCTGAATAAACAATTGTGAAGAACTGGTGTTATGTATTCTTTAATTATTCAATAAATTCACCAGCGATACTGTCTCACTGAGGACTTTTCTTTTTGGAAAAGTTTAAAATAGTTTTTGTGTTTTTTTTTACTTGTGTTAGGTTTATTTAAAATTTTAACATCTCTTGAATCAGGTTTTGGAAATGTACATCTGTATAGAAATTTGTTGATTTTAAGTTGTCTGATTTGTAAATATGAGTTTCATCATAATAATTCCTTAGAATCCCTTCAATTTCTACAGTACTCGCAATAATGTCCCTTCTTTTATTCCTCATTTTGGTGATTTTTAAAAAATCAAGTTACTTATGTTTGGTCAAGTTTATTGATTTTTTTCAAGAATGAACTTGATTTTATCTATTTTTAACCTTTCTATATTATTGATTTCTGTTTACTTAGTGTGTGTATGTGTATATGCACATGCAGACGTGTGTGTGTGTGTGTGTGTGTGTGTGTGTGTGTGTGTGTGTGTACTGGATTTAATTTGGTCTTTTTCCCTGTTACTTAAAGTAGGAACTTAGACCACTGATTTGACACAATCTTTTCTGTTATAGTTTTTAATGATGTAACTGCATTGCTTTAGCTGTGGTCCATATGTTTGGATTATTTAGTGGTTATTTTCGTTCAATTCAAGTTATTTCCTAATTTGCTCTGTGAGTTTTTTGTTAACCCTTGGGATATTTTAAAGTGTGTTATTTAATTTAAAAACTCTTGGTGATTTTTCTGCTTTTTCTTCCACTGTGTATTTTAAATTTAATTATTTTATAATCATTTAACATATATTTTAATATTTCAATATTTTAAATGTATTGGCACTATAGCTTTGTACCCTAAAATATTGTATGTCCTAACATTTTTATATGAATTTGAAAAGAATGCGTATTGCGCATTGACTGGGTGAAATGGACTATTGATGTCATTTAGGTCAGTTCGTTAATAGTATTGGTAATGTCCATTGCATCCTTGATAATTTTCATACAGGCTGTTCTGCAATTATTGAGAGTGAATTATTGAAATCTCTTAAGTATTGTTATTGAATTCTCTTAATTCTTTTACTACTTTCTATTTCACTCTGTGTATTTTGAAGCTGTGCTATTAGGTGAACATCCATTTATAATTGTTACATCTTCTTGAGGTACCAAATCTTTATCATTATGAAATTTCCCTCATTCTTATAATATTTATGGTCTTAAAGTTATTTTGTGTAAAATTGATGTGCACACGTGCTCTCTTGTGATTCTTGACTGCACGGCACACTTTTTTTTCTTTAATTGGGGAAGGGGAACAGGACTTTATTGGGGAACAGTGTGTACTTCCAGGACTTTTTTCCAAGTCAAGTTGTTGTCCTTTCAATCTTAGTTGTGGAGGGTGCCATTCAGCTTCAAGTTGTTGTCCTTTCAGTCTTAGTTGTGGAGGGCGCAGCTCAGTTCCAGGTCCAGTTGCTGTTGCTAGTTGCAGGGGGCGCAGCCCACCATCCCTTGCAGGACTCGAGGAATTGAACTGGCAACCTTGTGGTTGAGAGCCCACTGGCCCATGTGGGAATCGAACCAGCAGCCTTCGGAGTTAGGGAGCTCTAACCGCCTGAGCCACCGGGCCGGCCCAGCATGGCACACATTTTATATCTCAAAAAAGTTGTTTAAATTTTTCCATTACAGTTGACATTTACATTCAGTGCAATTATTGATGGGTATGTAGTTACTGCCATTTTGTTCATAGTTTTCTGATAGTTTCTGTAGTTCTTCTGTGTTCCTTTCTTACTCGTTCGCTCTCTTCTCTTGAATGTTGATGACTTTCTACAGTGCTGTATTTGAATTCCTTTCTCTTTATTTCTTGTATAACTCTTGTTTTTGGTTGGTGGTAGCCATGTGATTCAAGCTATGTTTAGAACAGTCTATTTTAAATTGATGGTCGCTTAAATTTGAACATATTCTAGAATCACTCACTTCCTTTTTTTTTATTCTCTCCACGTTCATGTTTTTGTCATTAGTCTTATTTTGTGTTTGTGTGTGTGTGTATGTGTCCCTTTAATTTACTGTTGGAATTGCACATGATTTAACTACTTTTGCCTTTTATCCTTTGTTCTGGCTTTAGGTTTGGTTGATCCACAACTTTTTTTATGTATTAGCCTTTGTCAGTGAAAATGATTGTCTCTGTGATATTTTCTGTCTTTTTTTTTTTTTTTCCGGTCTTCTGAATGAAGTCCCTTTAATGTTTCTTGTAATACCTGTTTTGAAGTGAGGAACTCCTTCAGCTTTTTCTTATCTTGTAAGCTCTTTATGTCGTCTTTGGTTCTAAATGATAGCCTTGCTGGGTAGAGTAATCGTGTTTGCAGTAACTTGCTTTTCATCTCCTTGAATATTTCATGACAATCACTTCTGGCCTGCAAGTTATCTGTTAAGAAACCAGCTGACTGTCTTAAGGGAGTTCTCTTATAGGTAACTAACAGCTTTTCTCCTGATGCTTTTAAGAGTCTCTGTTTGGCTTTAACTTTTGGCCTTTTATTTGAAATGTGTCTTGGTGTAGGCCTCTTTTGGTTCATCGTATTTGGGACTCTCTGCACTGCCTGGACTTCTATGTCTATTGCCTTTGCCAGGTTAAGGAAGTTTTCTGTAACTTTTTTCTTCATACAGGTTTTCAATCCTTTGCACTCTATTTTCTTATGGTACCCCTATGATGTGAATGTTGTTACGCTTCATGTTGTCCCAGAGGTCCCTTAAACTATCCTCATATTTTAAATTCTTTTTTCTTTTTACTGTTCCTAGTGAGTGTTTTCTGCTACCTTGTCTTCCAAATCACTAATTCAGTCTTCTACTTCATGTAATGGGTTATTGATTCCATCTAATGTATTCTTTATTTCAGTTATTGTATTTTTCATTACTGACTAGTTCTTTTTCATGTTTTCTATCTACTTGTTTATGTTTCGTACGTCTTTGTTAAAGTTCCCACTGAGATACCTGAGCGTCCTTATAACCAGTGTTTTGAACTCTGCATCTGGTAGATTGCTTGTTTCCATTTTGTTTCGTAATTTTTGAAGTTTAGTTCTGTTCTTTCATTTGGGACCTGCGTGTCGACTGCTTCCCTGTGTTTGTTTCTAGGTATTAGGTAGAAGCTCTTCATTTCCCAGAGTTGGCAGTGTGTCCTTATGTAGCAGGTATCCTCTGGGGCCCAGTGGTGCAGTCTCACTTGAGCCAAGTGCTCCAGGGGTGTCCCTTGTGTGGGTTGTGTGTGCTCTCCTATTGTAGTTGAGTCTTGATTACTGTTGACATGTCAGTGGTGGGATTGACACTCAGGCTGACTGGCTGTGAAGACTTGCCATGACTGCCATGATCAAGCTGTTGTGCGCAGACTGACTCCTCAGAGCAGGATTCACTTTAGCAGGGCTCTGGGATCTGTCTGGTCCATGCTTTGGTTGTGTCATCTGTGGCACTAATTGGTTGGTGTGCCGGTGTGCTCTGAAGCAGGCCAATGGTGTGTTGCTTCTGGGGCATCCTGAGAGGGGCTCTGGAGCAGGCCAGGGTCAGCCACTGCCTGTGTCTAGACCAGGTAGGAGCTAGAGAATGATCAGCAGTTGGTAGCTGCCTGTTCTTGTTTGGTGGTGCCGGGGAGAGGCTATGCTGTGAAGTGAGGCCAGCTGCCACTATTGCCAGAGGTGGAACCACTTAGTAAAAGATACAGGGCACACGGAGGTCAGCTGCTACTTGTTTGCAGACCTTTGAGAGATTTTGTTGAAATCTGCAGCATGGGCTCAGGCTGCTTGCTTTTGTGGATTAGCCTCTTAAAGAGGTTCAGGCCAGGACTTGTATTGGGTGAGGTCAGATCTCAGAGAATCAACAGGGCAAGGTGAGAGCGGTGTTGTCCAGATTAATGGAGACTCAGATTTGATGCCCTCCTTTGCTGGCAGGCTGCATAGGGACATGGCTCAACAAAGGAACAATGGCACCCCTGGCATTTAGTCCAAAGGACAGTTGCCCCTTTGTCCTTGCCATGAAGCCAGACAATTCAGTTTCTCCCCATATGTCCCTGGCACTTTACGAGCTACTCTGGATCTTAGGACAAATGTTTGTGAGCAATGAGTCTCTGCTAGGGCCCTTTAAGAAGATGATGGGATCTACCGCAGCCCTCCATCTCACCTGCACTGAGTCCCTGCTGATTTTCACATCCAGCTGGTGTGGGACTTCTCTTCATGGCACTAATGGTCCCGGTTGGGGAGTCCAGTGTGGGGCTGGTACCTCTCGCTCCTCAGGGAGTACCTCTGCAGCTGAGATATCCCTTCTGGTTAATAACTGCCACATGTAGGTATGGGAGTATGCATTTCATGTCTCCACTCCTCCCAATAGTTTCGATGTTGCTTATTGTTTATATCCTTAGTTATAGGAGTTCTGTTCAGCTCATCTTCAGGTGGTTCTCCAGCGTGATTGTTCTATAATTTAGTGGTAGTTTTGATGTGGTCATGTGAGGAGAAGAGTACAGCATTTATGTACACTGCCGTCTTGACCAGAAGTTTATCATTTTACTTTTGCCTTTTGTGTTTTTGAATCCAAAATATATCTCTTATACATGGCAAGAATTGAATTTTGCTTTTAATCTAATCTAACAATGTCTGCCTTTTAATTGGTACATCAAGATAGTAACGTTTAATGTAAGTATTGATGTCACTCTTTTAAATTTTTTATTATTGTTACTTGCTTCTATGTCACCTGCAATTTTCATTGTTCTCTTTCTCATTGTCTAGCTTCTTTTGAGTTAAACAGATAATTTGTAGTATGAAATTTAGTTTTTCTATTTTCTTCCATTTTTTAAAAAATTATTTGTAGTGGTTGCTCTTTTGATTACAATATGAATCTTATCCTATCATGATCTATTTCAGATTAATACTAACTTAAGTCTAGTAAAATATGAAAACTAACCTCCAGCATTGCTGTACATTCTAACAACAACAAAAACACAGTGATACTTTTAACATGGGCAACTGATCCAATGCAGGCCACTGACATGCAGGCCTCAGAATTTTTTCACATAACTGGGAAGAGTTCTCTTTTCTTCTGGCGTTTATATGAGGAGATATATGTTTCCTGCATGAACTGAGGATAAAGTCAATGTAGAGGGAATAAACACAATTTGGAGAATGACACAGACCAGCTCCTGATGACACTATCTGATCCTCAAAATTAAGCTTTGATTAAGTTACAAATGTCCCCAAATTCTTTTTCTCAATCTAATCTATTTTAATTGTTTTTTGTAATATACAACAAAATAGTCCTCACACAGAGAGAAAAACAATATATTTTTTTTTTGCCTGTATAGACCCAGCAGTTTGCCTAGTTTTTGGTGTCATGGAGGAAGTAAGTCTGAGGTAAAGGAGACTATATACTATCTGTGAAAACAAATAAATCTGTGATGATTAAGATCTGATGGCTAAAAACTGTTAACAATGTGCACTACACTGGCTTGGTAGAGACTGAAGTACAGGTAAATATTGTAGTTTTTAGGACAGTGACCAAGTGGATATTGGTAACATGGACAAAGGGCTATGAGGGAAGAGACAGTTTGGTTGGTGAAGAGTACGGTACATATGGACATCGTAAGTTACTGGTTCCTATTGCTTCCTTAGTGAGGAATATATTAACCTGCATTTAAGAGACAAAATTTTGTAAAAATAAAAACTTGGAAGTCCATTGCACATATATGTGTGAGTTGAATTTAAGAGAGTGGATGAGGTCACTTATAGACAGTGCACTAAATGAGGCGAGACTTCAGATACGCCTACATTAATACATTTTGCCTGTGCCCTTAGCAGAAGTCATGTAAACTTCTTGAGGTATATTGTATCAATTTGCTCATCTTTGATTCTCCAAATTTTGGCATAATGCTTGACACGTAATAGTCATCACTTGACATTTTTGTTGAATAAACAAACAGACGCTTAATTATTCAAATCATCTCATGACGAGTCATAAACTTGGGGAAAATATTATGGCCCTCATATTTTCCTCATAAATATGTCCCACCTCCAGGTACTAGAAGCCTCATGCTTTCACAAGGGTCAAAACTCTTTCTACATTTTAGGAAACCTAACAACCTCACATGCATCTTCTGGAATGATTGGTCTATGACTTTTCTTTACTTTTTGGCTCTGACCTTAGGACCAGCTCTATTCCAACCACATCAGGGGGTGGTGGGGATATGATGAAGCCTTGTAAGTGGGGAGTGCCTATTACTTCTTGATTCGTGTTTTTCATTTCTCCCTAGGATGTGAATGGCATCATGGAAAGGTATGTGTGGAATACCAGTGCTGTGAAAAGAGGTTTGAAGCCATTAGAGTCTGGTGGTGAATTAGAATAAATAGTCACTCAGGGTAGTACAATTTGGGTGTAGTTTTATCTTAAATTTCTGTTCATACATCATCGTTTGACTGTTCTATAACTATTATGAATGAACAAATTCTGTGGTAGGTATTTGGGTGGGAGAAAGTTGCGGAGTGTGGGTCAGTAGAAGGTAGGGATAACATGTTGCCGTATCAGACTCCTGTACCTTCATAAATTTTATTTACCCAACGTGCCTGTATCAAACTCAGGTTCTCGTATTTCAAAGCTCCTTTATGTATCGTGGCTAGGTTTGTCTTCTTTACCTGCCAAGCATTCAGAATTGGAGACTGCTCCTTTATATTTAAGTTTCTACCTGGGAATGGAGGAGACCAGGGCCTTCTATATTGTTCTCTTCATTTGCCAAAACCAGACTTGAATCTCAAGTAATATTATGGACCTGCTATAAACAACTTATCCGCGTTGGTCATGTACTTTTGAAGCCAGAATGGAAGGGCAGCATCTTTGTATCTAAAGTAGTACACCTACTTGTCTGCATGAAACACTTTAAAAACATGAACATCAGATTACTATTAGTATGCTATTCCTAATATCTATTTTTCTTAGTGTTATAATTTTTCCTAGAGAATCTGAAATCTCAGATGTTCCTCTGAGGGCCTCCCTACTGGGGAGCAGACTTTAAGGGATTGGTCCTGTGTGGACAGTATTCCCACAATTGATGTCTCAAACAACCAGGAGCCAGGTTCTGCAACCTTACTTTCATATCATATCACTGGGAATCCACATCCGTGCAGTGACTTTTTCTCATATTTGTTTATTGTGAGGAACCAAAGTTTTCATTTTTAAAAAAATTAATTTCATATAATTTCATGTGATTTTGAGGAGGTAGAGAGAGAGGTTAGCTTTTTCATTTTGGAAGAAATAAACTATGCTTCTGAGAAGTGTAGATCCTCCCAAGGTCACACAGAGAGTAACTGTGAAGGTGGACATGATCATGTTTCTTTTGGCTCCAAGGCCCGGAGTCCATTCTCTCGATTCTCAGAGACTCCAGGGAAGTGGGTTCAAGTGCTTTAATGAGGTTGAATAAATAGGAAGTCAGTGGTTTTGAACGGACAAAATGTCAGTTGTGTGGGTCAATCTTTGTCATCCCTAGGAGTAATACCTTGACTGTGAAGGAGCCATACACCCCTTCCCATGAAAGACGTAGAAGAGTGTTGAAACCTGATCTGAGCAGGATTCTGAAAGTGTTAAATGGTGAGGAATGCTAGAGCAAGTAGGTGGCTATTGGATTCTTATGATGGTGGGGTTTAATTGGGAGGAGGTATAGTTTCTACATGTGGATACAGGAGACAAAGAAGGATGGCTATCATGCGCTGATAACATGGTCATATTTAAGGGGCAGTGGCCAGGAGTCTGGTTTACCTGTCATTCCTCTGTCTACTACTGCCCATAGTCCCAATCATTCTCCTGCTCTCAAAAGGAAATCGATTTTAGTGCTGACTCCTTTGCTTATATTTAATATTATGAATTTATATCATTTCAGAGCTGAAAGATGATTGACGCTACCCTGGTAAGGAGAAATCACAGTATCATGAAGCCACCCTGTTCTCATCTTCTTTCAGAATTTTTCATTTTTTATGAGGTCTCATGTCTTAAGACCCATGTTTTTCCTCCCAGCCCACACATACATATTATGTTTCTGCAGTGTTATTTCTCTCCCCAAAAACAAAACTAAGTTGTTCCCATTTCCCACTCATGTTATTCTCAGGATCCCTCTACAATGTCACAAATAAAGTTACATCATACCCCTCACTCAACCCTGTAATTTTTCTACAGTTTACATGATCTTGGATCCTCCAGAGAATAAACCAGATGTTGCCTTTTCTGTGGATTAGCAACAAGTTTGATATGTGTTAGGTTGGAATATAAATTATACATATCAGAAAAGTGATTATCATGACTATGGTGTCCTGGGATCACTCATTATCACATCAGGGAAACATTACTGGGAGGTAGGTGTGTCAAAGTCACTTGACAGGATCCTGGGGGTATATGGTGAAAAATGCTCTTACTTCGATATGACAGGTTTTGTTAGACAAGGTAACAGTTGTCAACATGGTTTTACTAGGTGTCAACCTAAATATGACCACTGGGTTATAGGGTTATGTAATTTTTTTTTTAACTTTTATTTATTTTAAGTGTGTTTTCCAGGACCCAACAGCTCCAAGTCAAGTATTTGTTTCAATCTAGTTGTGGAGGGTGCAGCTCACAGTGGCCCATAAGGGGCTTGAACCTGCAACCTTGTTGTTAAAAGCACTGCGCTCTAACCAACTGAGCTAACAGGCCCCACACCTGTAATCAATTTTTATATTATGCTGTTAAGGATTATTTCCCTCTCATCCATGGTAGTAACCCTCTCCATGACTGTTCCTCCCTGTAATGTTGGGGTTTTCCTAGACTATAAGGCCAGCAGTATCTCATTTTTCAATGTCACAAGTTTACAGTTCTCAGGAACAAAGACTAAAGCCTATTCTCCAACGAGATAAGAGGGACATTTCTGTAATACAAGAGATGTTCATTCAGGGCTTCATGGCATCCCCGTGTCTTTTTGCATTTTTATTCCTAACTCTTCCCCAATCAAGTTCAGAGCTAAGGGGGAAAAGTGTGCTCTTTACTCAAGTATTATCTTCCCTCATCTCTGCTTGTCTCCAAGAATTCTCATCTTCCTCACATTTGGAAGAACTTTGATGAGACAAGGGATTCCAAGGTGGATATTTCCAGTGTCTCTCTCTGTGTGTATGTACACGTTTATATCTTAGCTCCCATCCATGGAACTGGGGGAAATTCGTCTTCTATATTTTCCCTTTGAACTCCGCCTTCTTGTTAGCCCATTGCTACGATGACCAGGGCTCTGACTCACTAGGAATAATCAGCACTGTTACTGTCAAATAACTGTTAGGGGACATTCATATCTTTTCAGTTACTGGAATGCCCGTCCTCCAGTTCAAGATGAAGCATGTAGTTACAAGGAAAAAAAGACCTGAATACACATTTTTATGGTCCTTGATACCACTGTCAAGACCATTCTGGCTCTGCTTTTATCTCTGTCTCTCTCCCTCATATATATTTGTTTTCAGTTATAATCTCCTTGTTCACCTCACTCTCCCCACTGGGCTGATAGACTATTGTCACCTCAGGCATGAGGACCAGCGTGTCCTCTCCCAATGCGAGGGAGGAGAGTTGCTTCTGAAATGGTTATTCGTGCAGAGCTTGGGGAGATCCCATGTCCATTCCTCTAGAACTACAGACAGATCATTGCCCTTCTGTAAAGACTATAAGAAGAGTTACTCGTTTTTAGAGTCAATGTATTATATGACATAATAAACAACCAGATGTTTTTCAAATGTTTGTCCCATTCTTCATTCTCACCTTTGAGAAACAAGAAGAGGATGATTTAGAGTGTCGGGGTTAACGCAGAGATGCACAGTAGAGTGAATTTGGTACACTCTATTTTTGATCCATGAATCTTGTTGACAATTGGAGGGGATTGGAGGGTTCGGTGTTTGTGTGTTTAGGTGGATGGAGTACACAGGGGCGGGCTAGGATTTGTGCCTCCGACAAATCCCATATTCATCCTTTTACTCTTGCCTTCCTTTGAGTCTCCTATCTGGACCCACATCCTGGGCCCCAGAGAACTAATGGGTTCCCTCTAGACTCTGTATGAGATGTTTGTATGAGGTGCAGTGCTTTTGGAATGTGAAGAAAGAGATTCTTTTGGCAACAAGGCATGTAAAAGCTGGCTCTTTCTCAGGATCCCTCTCTTTAGCCACCCCGCCCCCCAAATTGCATTCTTACAAAATTCCAACTGCAGTATACATTATGCATTTCTGAGTAGGATGAGGTGGGGCAGCTTTGGGCTGTAAATCCTTAGACCAATCTACAATTTGATAATTGTGGCTGCAAAGAGGACCTGATGTTTTTAGCTTGTCTGGGAAGAAATTATAAAAAAATTCATTGGGTCTTTTCCTTGAAAGGTGGCAGAGTATGAGTTGACTACTCTCATCACACACTTTTTGGGTCTGCATTTACTCTTTTCGCTGCTTGAGTTTCTTCTCTCTGTGAACAAGATATACCTATAATGAAAAAGAATTATTACAAGGGAAATTGGGTCTTCTTATGGTAGACATGCTATGGATGTACACATAAACATTTATTCTTTGAGAGAAAAAAGAACATCCGTTGTTGCACAGCTCAAACAGCTTCAGGTGGAAGCAGAACCAATTGTGAAGATGTTTGAAGATCCAGAAACCACGAGGCAAATGTAGTCATCCAGGAATGGTCGGATGCTCTTTGACTAACTGGCGGACAAGCATGGTTTTAGGCAAGAATGGTTAGAGACAATACAGATATGTAGCATTCCAATATGAATGTGGGAATTACTCTGGAGCAGCAGAATAGCTGCTTCTGTAGAGTGTTGGTTCCAGCAATGGGTAGAAATGTTTTTGAGTTCACTCTGGGGAAAACTGGCCTCTGAAATTTTAATGCAGAATTGGGATGCAGCCATGGAAGACCTTACATGGTTAAAAGAGACCATAGATAAAAACTGTGAGTTCTCCCCTCTAGTCTCTTCGGCAGCAAACATGGCTCCTTTTTTAATGACCCCAAAAGGCTTGATAACATTGTCAATTTCTTCTTTACCACCCACAGTATCTTAATGCAATTCATATGATGAGTCCACATATTCTTTGCTATTTGATAACAGCAGTCAGAGGAACAAAGATGTTCGTAAAGCTTACTATTATTGGATGCAGGGCTGGATGGAGAAGGATACTCCTTGTTAGTGTTAATGTGATAACTGAGAAGCTAATGGAAAAAATGCCAGCTCTCAGGATGCAATTTGGGTGAAATTTGCATGATTATCATTGCCCTTGAAGAGGATCAGGAATTTATTCATTGTTAGAACTAACTTCATTCATACCCAATAACATTAACCTAATAAGGCTCAGCAATTATTCCTATATAATTTTCCATTCCTGCCTCATAGATATAAGTGAATTAAAGAGTTTAAGCCAAGATTAGCTTAGTATCTGGGGGTTACAACAAGACCAATATCTGTGCTTTAATCCAAAAAACATTGACTTCTCAGTCGCCCTACATGTCTCATATCAGTTAATGTGTGAAAATCGCCAAGCTCCGCCATCTTGTCAGTCAGGGACCCTTGTTCTGGAGCTTCCACTACCTTGCAGCTGCAGCGTCAAAACAAGGTAGTCAAAGGAAGAACAAGATAGATAACAGGACAGGAGAGTATTTATAGGAATAGAAAGTGTTTCAGTTCTGCTTTTGATTGATGGTGTAAAAAGGACCAAACATTCCCAAAGAAAGTGAGGAAAAGTGAACAATTATGGAGGTGTGAGTGTTACTCAGAGAGAGACTACACTTGAACACCACCATCTGTTCACCTCCATGCTCTTCCTGCTCTTAGTTGCTGGTAACACGGCACTGAAATAGTTGTACCACCATGAACTCTGGAAGACTTCCCCTTCTGGCCTGCCTAGACAAGGAACAGAAACTGGTAATTACCTGGTGGAACTCTAAGATTCAATGATGTGGAGAACTTTTGTCAATAAGCTCACACTGAAAACCCCCTACCCCCACCCCCCTGTTTTATTGTTAGGACCATTCATGAGGACAACTGCTAACACTGGCAGTAGCAGTATCAGCTTAAATTCACTGGCCTTTATCACTGATTATCTTCCCCGACACAATCTGCTTTACAAAGAGTAGGTACCCAGATTTTTTGGATGCTTATTTTATCCCTAGTAACTTGTTTAGGGACCTGAATGTAAGATAAGCTGAAGTAATAATTATAGGATTGAATTAAAATTCTGAGTATTCAGGCAAGCTGTCGAATGTATCATTAGAATTCACATTGTTCTCACTCAAATATTCTTGCTGGAGGAAATTGAGATGGGAAAAGAAAAAAGTGCGTACCTCCATGGTGCATGCCCTAGAACATACTGAAAAGCATTACCCTCCCCCAGTGTCCTGCAGTGACTCATTGTTGTTGTTTAACTTTCGGTTCTGCTTTAAAAAGGTTTCAGTTCCACTCCCAACAACTTAACTTTCATTTCTCATTCACCTCCTGTGGGGCCATTCCTCTGCAGAGCTGGTCTCTGTCTTGGTGAGTGAATCTTGACCTGACCTACTCCTGATCTCCTGCACTTAGCCTGAAGGTATGTGTGAGCAGTTTCTGAGGGCAAAGGGGAGGAGGCTTTGGGGTAACAGATTGAATGTGTTTGGGAGAGTTAAATAGTGGTTCTGAAGCTGCTCTGCTAAAGTGGCAGAAAAGGGGAGCATTGAATCTGGAGGAAGAGTGACCTTTAAAGAAGGGACATTTAAAAAAGCAAAGAGTCTTGTTTGTTTCTTAGAGGGACCATTTTTTCTTGAGGCTGAGTCACCCTCATCTTCTTCCTATTACTTAGTTTTGACTTTCTGCCTTGCCAGTTCAGCCAGAATACTCTTTTTTGCACAGGCAGAAAATCCCTTCCTCCTTTTATCCAGGGAAGCTTGTGAGATGGAGCCCTGTTTTCCTCTTCATAAAGCCGAAGCTCCTGCTGAGGGCTAGCAGAGATGAGAGCCCTTACCTGGGCACATGTGGGAGGGAAGGATGTTAGGGGCTCTGCAAGGGATCAGATCCTTTTGAAGCTGATCCTGTTATTCTAGTCCCAGTAACTTCCAGGAAGCTGTGCACAACCGTCCCGATAAATGACCAGCTCTTTGGCTGGCCTGAAGGATCACGTTGTTACCCATGTGTGTAGCTCCCCTGTGGTCACTTGTCTTCTGGAGGTCCAGGCACAGGGAATTTGTTCCCCCCTGAGTGCCACAGCTTACTCTTACTTCAGGTAACCGCATGCCCCTCTGGTATCCTCTCATGATTTAGAAGTTGTTTTTTATCATCAGACAGACCCTTCCGTTGTTTATTACGCAACCCCTTACTCAATTTTCCCATGCACAGATCTAAGGAAAGAAGTTGGGAATTTCTCAGAACGAACTCCATCTTAAGCTCACCTTTGAGCACTGTGTACCGTGATCTCTATTACATATATTTTGATGTATACTTACCTTTTCCCCCCCTTTTCAGTGGTCATGAGTCTGTGCTGTATGCCTGGACAAAATTCATATCTAATGAATATTCACTGTCTACTCAGGAGCTAATATAGTGCCCAAAAAAACTGGAGAAGATGGAATTTAAAATTTTTGAATATTTGTTGTTAAATTCGTAAGAAAACCATACAGCTGTGGTAAAATCTGTATTAACATCTATTGAACACACAATAAATATTAAGCACCTACCAAACATATTCCAGGTCAGGGGAAAGAAAGTAAACAAATAGTAAAAGA
Organism: Rhinolophus sinicus; assembly: GCF_036562045.2. Taxonomy (NCBI): domain Eukaryota; kingdom Metazoa; phylum Chordata; class Mammalia; order Chiroptera; family Rhinolophidae; genus Rhinolophus; species Rhinolophus sinicus. The sequence goes on from NC_133756.1 coordinate 122,412,219, forward strand.
GTAAGACAGTATGAAGCAAGATGAAGATTACTATGGTAGAAATGTAAAACAAAGACGCAGCAACGATAATAAACCAATAGGTCAATAATAGAGCAAGATATCTATAGTTCCCTGGTAAAGGGCTTTCCCATTTTAAATAGATTTCAGATTGCATCTCAGTGTGGGAAGGTGATTTTGAACAGATACTTCAATGAAATGACGGATTTTTGTCCTGAGCAATTAAGGTGGCCAGTGTGGGTTGGGGTGAAGTTGGGCTCAGAGGGTGAGGCAGTAGGAGGGGATGTGTAATGTAGATTTAACTAGACCATGCTAAAGATCGACTCACTGATAACATGCATTTGAAGAGAGGAGTAACATGATTGATATATACTTTAAAAAATCACTGTGGCCAATGGTGTGAGAAATGATGACAGCAGACTATATGAGACCACTAACAGTTTCAAGAGGACTAATGGGGAAACTATTCCTGGATCCAAGTAAAGCACCTAGTTGGATTGGACCTAAGTGAAGGGAGTGCTATAGGATTTTCTGATGAACTGACTGTGAGATAAGGGCTGAAACTAGGGGTAGCTTTATGAAGACTGCTTCTGTTACAAAACGACTTCTTTGAAACAAATTGACTTGAGAGCTGGAGCTCTTGGGGCTCGTTCATTAATGTGATGCAGATTAAACCCTGGAGTCTCAGGGATAGTAGAAGAGGGCGCTCTGAACATAGAGGAATGGGGAGAAGTTGCAATGTTTCTGAGTTCCCCAGGTCTGGATGCCAAAAAGTTTCATCATCCCATTGGCAGTTTCTGACCCAGGGAAAAAGGGAAGTTTCAAGGATGTTGACTGAAACCCTCATAGAATTTTCTCCCCATTGTGGAGACATTTTCATTTTTCTTGTCTGAACTGTACAGATACAGAAAGCTTCTGTGCAGACGACCAGCGTATAGTGAGAAGGGAAACTCAGGACTGAGTTGACCTTTACCTTACTCTGTAAAAACTCCTACACTACCATCTCCAAAAGGTAGCATAGGTGTACCTCTATCTGTATGTCTGTTGTTCTTAAATGGGTAGGGTTTCAATTTTGTAATTGTGGGGACAGAGCCCCAGAGAGTAGTTTACAGGCTCTCGGCCTCACGTGAAGGGGTGCTGGCTCGGGTGGTGAATGGCCGTCGGCTGTGGCTGATTGGCCGACGGCTGTGGCCGGTTAGCCAATTGGCCGCTGGTATAACTGCTGCGACTATGGAGGATTGCCGAGGAGCCGAGCAGAGCCAAGCAGAGCCGAAGAGAGCGGAAGAGGAGGGCTGAGGAGAGCGGAAGAGGAGAGCCGAGAGAGAGGAACAGAGGAGAGAGTGGAGAAGAGTCGTCGGTCCGTCGGTTGGCGGAAAAGCGGACGGCAGGTCGGCGTCCAGTGGGCCCAGCCTCCAGTGAGACCGTGGTGGTATGGCTCCCCTACCTATGGCTCCGTGGGTGTTCCTTGTTGGCCTCACCATATCCTGCATTCTTGTGTGGGGAGCGGGACCAGAGACCCCGCAGGCCGCCCCGCACGACAAATGGCGCAGCGAGCAGGGTCTCCCGCCCGACAGTAATGCTCCTTCGATTATAGACTAAAATGAATGGATAAAGCAAAAATAAGAACTTGTATTAGTTTTCTAAGTCTGCCATGAAAAACGTACCGCAAATGCCGTGTCCAGCACAGACAAGAGGGCTAGACCTGAGGGGGAAGGGTGGGAGATTAAGAAAAACACAGAGACAGGAAAGTTGGGATCAGGAATCCACTGTCCACGGATGGCAGAGCAGTGGCACAGTTTTTATTTTTCACACGGTTTTTATACTGTCTAGAACAATTGTCTATTTAAGCAAGTATTAGTAGAATTTTCTGTTATGTATATTTGCAAGCTTGTATGTCTGTGACTGTGATTATGCTATCTTGTTCTTTCTGGGGGAAGATGCTGAGGCGAGGCGTCCCTTGGAATGACCTCGCAGGCTGCAAGGACCTTGTCAGCTTACTTCCTGCTCTCCACATCAAACTAGTGGCTTAACTGAAATTTGTATTCGTACAGTCCTGGAGCCCAGAAATACAACATGAGTGGTGTTGGCAGGGTTGGTTCCTGTCAGGACTGTAAGGGAAGGATTTGTTCCTTGCCTCTCTGCTCCGTTCTGATGGTGCTGGCAATCACTGAGTTCCTTGGTGTATAGTTTCATGACCGTGATCTCTTCATATGGTATTCTCTATGAGTTCATGTCTATCTGTGTACAAATTTCCCCTTTTCATAAGACAGAGTCATGTTGGATTATGTCCCACCCTAATGACTTCACGCTCATCTGCAAAGACCCTATTTCCAAATAAAGTTTCCTTCACGCATCCTGGGAGTAGGACTTCAACAACTTTTCACAGGATGCAATTCATCACATGACAGCACTCAACGTGTTTGAAACGGGACAAACTTTCTCTTTCCACTATATGTTGAAACCTCTATGTTGAAACTGCTCTCCTATGACTGAGAGATGCCTCCCTGGAATTTATGTTCCTTACATCTGTGCCATGTGTGTGATCCTCAGTATATGAACCCCTCCCTTCCTCCCTAAAAACAGAAATATTCAAGTGCCTATTGACATCTTGCCTTATGTCCAGGTCAAGGGAAAGGCTCAAGACTCCCCAGAACCTCCCACCTGGTCTTGATCTCTCCATTTCTACACCGGCATAGCATTGGGTATCAATTTAGTTCTTGCATCATCTACCTCTGATTGTCATTGGTTAAATCAGTGCAGTAGTGGAGAGAACTTTGAATGAGGGTCCCGAGGATGACATGTTCACCCCAATTCTACCTATGACAAAAGAATGATCTCTGTAAGTCATCTATTCTATTGACACATTTGATGAAGGGAGTACTTATATTTGTCAAAAAATTTAATATGAATAATAAATAGGTCAAGGTGATCTCTAAATTATAACTGGTTATAAAATTGTTAGTGATAAAATGACTTCCTCATTGTGGTCCTTGCTGTGTGTAGGTGTCTCTGGGGAATGAGTTTGAGGGCATGAAAAGGCTCTGTGTGGGACAAGTGTGTTAGGAGGTAAACACGTCTCAGCTATTGGAGAACTCTTATTTTTTAAAATATATATAGAGATATTTATTAAACTTATCGGGGTGACATTGGTTAGTAAAATTGTATAGGTTTCAAATGTACATTTCTATAATACATCATCTATATACTGCATTATGTGTTCACCACCTAGAGTCATGGAGAACTGTTAATTGAGGAAAAAAGCATGAAAAACTCAAAAGAAAAGTAGTCATCCATGGAGAGAGGAGGAAGTTCTAGTTTTATATATTCATCAAACAGTGTGTTCCTGTGTGTGATACAATGTTCTAGGTACTGATGATACATCAGTGAACAAAACAGTGCCTGATCTATGCATGCCTTACTTTTCACAAAGAAGAAGAAGACAGTTAAAGAAACATGTTATATATTACGTAGTAAAAACAAGAAAGATAGCAAATGTATAGAAAGCAATAGTATCAGCACTTTTCCTACAGATAAGTAAGAGCAAGTCCTTCTGATAAAAAAAATAGGTCAAGGGGACACTAAGTAAAATGTAAGAGTGAGTCATGCTGACGTCAGGGAGCTGATCAGTCCATGCAGAGAGATACGCCACTGCAAAGTTTCTGAGGCAGCAGTGGTCTTTGTCCTTTTAATAACAAGAATATATTTTTTGCATGGGAAAGAAAGGCAAGAGAGACGAACCTCAATGACAGCAAAGTGAAAGAATTCAGACTCAAAAAACCATATATTGTGATTTCACTTTTATGAATTAATCAGAAAAAGCAAACCACTAAAAACACAAGGGGATTAATCGATGCCTGAGGCTCAGCGTCAGACGGGAAGGGGGGAGGGTGACTGTTAATGGCATTAGGTTTGTTTTCAAGAAATAAAAATGTTCTCAAATTGGATTTTGGTGTTAGGTATACCATTCCATAAATTTACTAGAAATTATTGTACTCTTAAAATTAATACATGGGATGTAAATATAACTCATGAAACTGTTAAATAAAGGTAAATCAAGCAAATGGCAGTCATAGGATCATTCTATGCAGAGAGAAGAGCAAGTGCAAAAGCCTGGGGCCACAGAGGGGTTAGCACATTTAACATGGAGGATATGTTTTGAGGTGGGGAAGAAAAGGCAAGACTAACGATGGGTTGCACAAAGCTCTTGGTAGGAAGGGCCTCAATTTGTCTTTCTCTCCAGTAGAAGGAGAGAAAATAGCAATCATTGCCTGGACAGGGTGAAATTTCTTATGTGACAAATCAAGAGAAAAGTATTTGAAATTATTACAAAGAGCCCTTTTCATTCTATACTGACCTACTCTTCTTCTCTCTTTTCCTTTCTTTATTGAATATTAATGTTCTCTCCAGTTCTAATTCTCTGCACAATCAGTATCCTTCCTATTTCTCCCTTTCTTATCCTGCCCCGTTCATTATCCGCAGCCCTGCAGGAGTTTGTGAGCAAGAGGAGCCTTGAACATCAGAACAGGAAGAAGTCAGGGGAGCAAGGCAATGGAGTTTTCAGCACAGATGAACATACAGGAGGAGCTGACCTGCCCCCTCTGCCGGGATCTTCTGACAGAACCCATGAGCCTGGGCTGTGGCCACAGCTTCTGCCAAGCTTGCATCACTGCAAACAACAAGGAGCGTTTGTTCACCCTAGGATGGGAACACCACTGCCCTGTGTGCCAGAGCAGATACCAGCCTTACAACCTCCGGCCTAATCTGCAGCTGGCCAATATAGTGAAGAAATACAGGGAGGTCAACACAAGTTCACACCAGTGGCAGGGGGAAAATATCTGTGAGCACCATGGGGAAAGTCGCCTTATCTTCTGTAAGGAGGATGGGAAGGCCATTTGCAAGCTTTGTGTGCTGTCTCTGGAGCACCAAGGTCACCAAACATTCCCCATTGAAGAAGTGGTCAAGGAATGTCAGGTAGGTCCCAGAGTGGAGGACCATTGGGCAGAATGGTACCTGAAGTGAAATCTTCACTTTTTAAATCGTATTTATTCAGCTTGTTATCATAGAACTGAGCCCTGCATTCTCTTTTCATCTCTTGGCTACACTTCTGAGAGCTGAGGGACATTTCTGTGCATTCTTTCATTTTCTTCAAGAATGAACTTAGACTACAAAATTTCAGCAAACAGAAGTTGTTTGAGTGAGAGTTGCTTCCCAAGATGAGTTCTGATTGCAGAACACAGTTGGTTAGATGTGGGAAAGGAAAGGACTTTTCTTGCTGCAGGAGCAGGTCTTCCTCTAGGAAGAGAAGTGCAGGCTACTCTTCGTAAAGGGATGGAAACTTCCATCACCCAGGGATAAAGATTTTTGTCTACGTTCTCGGTTCTAATTGCCAGTATCATTTCTGTGAACTCTAGTCTCTCCTGAGATGAGCCTGATTTCTTCCCTATTTATCCTCTAATCAGGTGCAGAGAAAGCTCATAGTTTGACTTTGGTGATTCCTTTCTCACAGGAGAAGCTACAGGAAACTCTGAAGAAGCTGACAGACGAGGAGCAGGAAGCTGAGAAGTTAGAAGCTAACATCAGTGAAGAGAGAGCTGCCTGGAAGGTAGGAAGAGATTGTTCCTGAGGAAGTTCTGAGATAGGAAATTGGGCAGCACCTTGGTCCAATCACAAAAAGGCCCCTTCCTCCTTGTTACCTCAGAATTCGTGAGTCCAGAGGACATTTGATTAGTCCTCATTCCATCCCTCTCCTGTTGAGGGCTGGGAGCTGGAGAGTACACCAAGTGAAACCAACTATTTGGAGGCAAAGGCTTAGAGGGAAGCAATGTAAAAATGACTAACGAATCCCATGTTCCATTTCCGTCACTAAGTTTCAGGCTCGGATACTTTCAGAACACACACTGAGGAAGGCCCAGGATTCCCTGTTTAGGAGTTACAGGTGGAAGAGTTTCATATGCAGTGTGGCATGACTATCCAGGACAAGTGTCTGCAATTCAGACTTCATCAGGAAATCACATTGTGTCTCCTGGTTGGCCTTGATGTAGACTTGAATGAATTGCTTTGGGAGGAGCTAAAGGGAAAATAGTAGGGAAAATGGTTTTCTCAGGAACTGCTTACTTGCTTTCAACTCCCGTCCCTCTGAGAACTGCCAGAGGAAAATAGGTTTGTTTGGCTCCCAGACCCATGAAAAGCAGGCCCTCAGCTAGACAGACTGACTGTATCTTATTCTTCTCATCCCCAAAGCATTGTATGCAAACTGAGAGACAGAAGATTCTGAAAGGGTTTGAGGAAATGAGAGGCGTCTTGGACAGGGAGGAACGGAAGGAGCTGCAAAAGCTGGAGGAAGATGAAGTGAATGTGCTAGATAACCTGGCAGCGGCTAAAGACCAGGTGGCCCAGCAGAGGCAGTACATGAGCGAGCTCATCTTGGATCTCCAGCGTCAGATATGGGGATCGTCACTAGACACGCTGCAGGTAAGGCCTTTGAGAAGCAACTATGTTTGAGATTCTGGGGAAAACACAGAGACAAAGTTTTCTTTCCTTTGGATCCCTGCACTTTTTTCCTCATTAACAGGTTCTTTGACCCCCTCAAGTACCCCTTCTCTACCATTCAGTTCAAGGATCATAGGAATAATTCAGTGTACAAATTTCAAGGAGAATTCCCGTTATTTTTATTCTATAAAAAGCTGTTGAAAAATTTGGAGAGAAGATTCTTTACAGACTCCCGGAATTCTCTGTGATCTGGCACTTGTAGGGCATCCATCCCTTCACTATGCTTAGACAAACCACTCTAGTCTCTGTTTATGTTTGATTTTGATATTTGTTGCTGTTTTGTTGAGGGGAGGCTAATGTAGTGCTAGACTGTGTAATACCGAGGTGAGGGATGAGCATATATGAGTATGTATATGTGCTTCTGTGTTTGTGTGTATGTGGGTATGTTTGTGTCGGCTAGAGAAGGATGTGGGAAAATACCTGTATAGACTTAATGGAGGGATTGTACCTAATCTGAATGTTAAAAGAAAAAATGTTTTTCATGGAATTAACTGCATTAATTGTGATCTTAAGCTATGGGAAATTCAGGAAATTTCAGAATTTCTCTGCTTGACTTCTTGCCATTCTCCTTTACTAACTAAACAAGAATTTGTTAACTTGGGTTCCAATACTGAAATAACCAATTTCTATCTGCTACCAGGGGTCTCCAAACTTTTTTCAACGGTTTTCACCAAGGGCCATATGCGGTAAAATACACAAACAGCCGGGCCACTCCCTCGAGGTGAAGTACGTATTGCCTCACCTGGTTTATTTAAGTAAACTAAATATATTTTTGGAATTTGCTGCGGGCCAATTAACAATGGACTGCGAGCCGCAGTTGGCCCGAGGTCCGCAGTTTGGACACCCCTGTGCTAGATCTTCACTTCTGCCTTAAAACAACAATTTTCTTGAGGTATAAGTTACATATAAAATCTACCCATTATATGTATACATTTCAAAGATTTTTAGTAAATATATTGAGTTGTTAAGCCACTAACAAATTCAGTTCAATGTTCGTTGAAAAGACTCTCCCTTCCTCCACCGAATTGTTTTGGAACCTTTGTCAAAAGTCAATTTGCTCTAAGTGTAGGATGTATTTCTGGATTATCAAGCTGTTACATGAACTTCTACATTTGTTCTTACATTGATACTCTAAACATTTGATTACTGTGCCTTCATAAAAATTTTTGAAATCGGTTAAGGTGATCTTCCACATCTGTTATCTTTTTCTAACTTGTTGGAAAAAAAAAATTGAAACAATTCTGTTTCAAAACAATTCTATTCCAAGTTAGTTGGTCTCTATGGAGACCATTTACCCACCTCCCCTCAGGGAAGATTTGGCGAATTCTACTGCCATCTAGTGGTTAGTAGCAAAAGATGCTGCTGCAATGCACAGGACCGTCTCCACGACAAAGAATTATCTGGGCCAGTATGCCAGTAGTGCCACAGCTGAGAAACGCTGTCCTCAGTCCATTGTATTTTCTACGAAAATTTTTGGATATCTTGTTAACTTTTATTAAAGACTTGCTGGGATTTTGATAGGCATAATAATATGGAATTAAACAATAATTTGAGGAGTACTGCTATCTTAACAATATAAACTCTCTTAATTTGTTTAGGTGGTCTAAATTCTAACAGCAATATTTTGTAGTTTCTAGCTCAGAAGTCCTTTACTGATTTTCTTAAGTTTATTTCTAAGTATTTCAGTTGATTCTTTTTGATTCTATTATAAATAAATTTCTATTTTGTATTGGATTTTACATTACTAATATAAAAACACAATAGATTTTTATATTGATTTAGTATCCCACATTTTCCTAAACTCTTCTTAGTTTTCAGTTGTGTGTGTGTGTGTGTGTGTGTGTGTGTGTGTGTATTCCTTGAGATTTTCCGCATAATGGATCATGCCATCTGTAAATAAATACAACTGTACTTATTTTCCAATCTGGACATTTAAATGTCTTTCATTTCCCCCTCCTTTTTTTTTTCTTACGTTTCTTTTTCAAGTTATCCTCATGTGATCTAACCAATTCTTATTTTTTCTCTTCATCTTTCTCTATTTCATGTTTATGAATGTGACATTTTTGCCATTCAAAACTAGGCAGGTAGAAATAATGCTTGGTCATTCAGGGATAACCAAGTGAAACCTGAGAATGACACTAACTCAGGAGAAGTATAAGCTCAGAAACAGCACACTAAGGTGGTCATTTGAGTTCAACAGACCAGTTATTCCTGGCGCCAGATAAATTACTGAATATTTTATTTATTCTGTTGGGCACAGTCCAGCCCATCTTTTCTACCAAGCCTTTTTGATTTTGTATTTGGTCATTGAAAATAAACACAAAACTGAGTAATTTGTAAATTACTCAGGCAGTTCTTACACAATCATTTAGTCTATGCTGAGATTCAGACTTTTTAATTTCAAGCTTGAATTCTTGATGATTTTGCATATTGTTGTTTGTTTAGCTTTTAGTAATGAGCTATAGGACTGTGAAATTTCAACTACAGTTGCTAAGGAGAGACTCCCTCCATTTTGCTATGAAATCCAGGTTTTCTACTCCAAGCTAAACATAGTGCCAGCAAAGACAGAGGATGAAAGCAAAGTATGACTTATGATTGGGACTGAGGAAGAGCCAGAGACTGAGGAATCAGACATAGAAAGGTCGAAGGGTAAACTTCCTACCTGGATATAGTACAAAACAACACTTTAGATGTCTATTCATTGGAATGCAGGTTAGGAATAGGGGCCAATTGCCCATTTTGAATTAACTCTGTGATAATGTCCAAATGTTAACAAATAAACTAAACTCTTGGATACAAACTTGAGATTCAAAATCTGTAGGACTGGGAGAGACCTCTAGTTTTGGTGACTTTCATATATTGGCAATAAGAAAGCAAAATCACAACTTTTTTTTTTTTTAAGATTTTATTGGGGATGGGGAACAGGACTTTATTGGGGAACAGTGTGTACTTCCAGGACTTTTTTCCAAGTCAACTTGTTCTCCTTTCAGTCTTAGTTGTGGAGTGTGCAGCTCAGCTCCAGGTCCAGCTGCCATTACTAGTTGCAGGGGTCGCAGCCCACCATCCCTTGTGGGTCTCGAGGAATCGAACTGGCAACCTTGTGGTTGAGAGCTGACTGGCCCATGTGGAAATCGAACCAGCAGCCTTTGGAGTTAGGAGCATGGAGCTCCAACTGCCTGAATCACCTGACCAACCCCAAAATCACAACATTTTAAGGAAGTACTTGGGAAAGATAAATCACAATCCTGGGAAAAGATGGCTTGTGGTTGTTCCATCATGAATCAATATATACACTTTATATGCAACCTGGAAAAGTGTACCTATTGGAAAGAAAGGTAGAGTTATGTAATTGACGATACCTACAGTTTTCCTCTTAGGTAGTAGGGTCATGGACCACTACTGACAAAAATAGATCTGGGGCAGCCATGTGGGCCAATCAACAAACACTTTGAGTTTATGTTATTCTTCTTCAAATTGTTGTAACTTGTTATGATATATGTGATGGGCTTCTGGTCTTTACCCTCCACAATTTTGCCAACTGGGAATTCAGATGACAGTTTCCCTGTTACTAGGACCAATTTTTGGTGTCATTTGGAATGGACCATTTTATCATATATCTGTTGGTTGCTGGGCAATCCATGCAGTGCTACTTTTGAACTGATAAGAATGAAAATGATAAAAATGTTGAATTTGAAAGTAGTTTTGAATATTAGATGAGAGTTTAGATCTTCCACCCTTGGAAAGAGTTCTTGTCCGTTTATTTTAGCTCTTTTACAGAGATATAATTCACATCTCCTATAATTTATTTGTGTAATGTATAAAATTCCATGGTACTTGTTATGTTACATTATTAAAATTTTAAACAATTGTGGTAGAACGTATAACAAAATTTATCATTTTAACCAATTTTAAGTGTATACTTTAGGGGCGTTAACTATATCCACAATGTTGTGCAAAAATCACTACTGCCTATTTCTATTTTTTCATCACCCCAACAGAAACTCTGTAACCTTTAAACAGTAACTCTCAATTCGCATTCCCCCTGATCTCATTTTCTAGTAATTGCTAATCTACTTTCTGTCTATATGAATTTGCCTAATTCTAGGTACCTCTGTAATATAAGTGGAATCATACCATGTTGGTCCTTTTGTGTCTGGCCTATTTTACTTAGCATAATGTTTTCAAGGTTCATTCATGTTGTAGCATGTATCAGAACTTCATTCCTTTTTATGGCTGAATAACATTCCATCGTATGTATATACCACATTATGATTCACTAGTCATCTGTTGATGGATACAGCTTGTTTCCACCTTTCGGCTCTTGTGAATAATGCTGCAATGAACACTGGCATAAAAATATCTGTTTGAGTCACTGCTGTCAATTCTTTTGGATACATACCTCAGAGTGGAATTGCTGGATTACAATGGTAACTGTTTAGCTTTCTGAGGATCCACCAAACTTTTCCTTAGTTTCGTTTTATATTCATACAAGCAAAGTGTTAGGGTTCTAGTTTTTCCATATCCTCCTCACCCCTACTTGTTATTTTCCATGAGGGTTTTTCTTTTTTCTTTTTGCCATCCTAAGTGATATAGTTTGGTATCTCATTGTGGTTTTGATTTGCATTTTAATAATGACCAATAATGTTGAGCATCTCTTCATGTGTTTATTGGCCATTTTGTACATCTTCTTTGGAGAAATGGCTATTCAAATCCTTCCCCATGTTTTGAATTCAGTTGTTTATTTTTTGTTGTTGAGTTTCAGAAGTTTTGTTATTGTATGTTCTGGATATTAATACCTTATCAGATATGTAATTTGCAAATATTTTCTCCCTTTCTGTGTATTGTCTGTTCAGTCTCTTTATGGTGTCCTTTGGTGCACAGTTTTAATTTTAGTGAGGTCTAATTTATTAATTTTTCATTTGTTGTCTGTGCTTTCTGTGTCCTACCCATGAAATCATTACCAAATCCCATATTATGAAGCTTTTTCCCTGTGGTGTCTTCTAAAAGTTTTATAGTTTATATCTGAATTCAGATCTTTAATATATTTTGTTATAATTTACATATGATGGAAATCACCCATTATAATATTATGGTAACTATTGTATTATATTAAAGCATTTTTTGGAAATAATTTGGTAAAAAGTGTGAGGATATGGTGGTCATCTAACTAGTGTCCAAGTCTTTGTTGGTATAAAGGGATTAGAATAGAGAGGGGGAACAAAATATATTGGTACATTTCTGTTAAAAAAATAAAGCAAATACTGTTATGATGGGGAAAAGAAGATAGTCAAAAGAAGTTGAGGATATAGATTGGACTATATTAATATAATATTTGAATTCAGGGTAAGATACAGTTTTGAGACAGTGACAGAGTGGATATTGATACCATTCTGGGCAATGGAATGTGAATAGTTGGGAAACAGTACATTGTATTTTAGGCCTTCTCTGCTGCTGGTTCCTGTGACTTATTTCATACTTCAAAATTGATGCGGTCCTCTATGAGTAGTGTGTAGGAGGAGTATAGAGTGAGTAGAGGGAGGTCAGAGAAATGTTTGCTTCAAGTGCTAGCTTGCTTGTTCCTGCAGCAAAAGAAAGTATATTTCTTGAGGACCATAATTATTAATTATTCATCTTTGATTCCCCAGTGCCTGGAATGATGTCTGACAAATGGAAGATTTCAACTTTATTGTCTCTAGAATAAATAAAAGCATACAAGTTAAGGAGGTCTTCTCATGAATATATATTAAAGAAATAGTAGGTCTCTTCTCTTCTTTTAAATATGTTCCATCTCTAGATCCTTGGAGCATTTTTGTCACATCCTCACACGAGTCTTCTAGGATGGTGGGTCTGGGTCTTACCTCTACATTTTGTCTGCCGTACTCTGACCATCTATTTATTCACATCCTATCAAGAGATAGTAGGGGTGTGAGGAGGAAGGTGATAAAACTTTGTAAGGTAGGAGGGATTATCACCCTTTCGAGGATTGCCAGACCAAACATGGATATGTAGTTAAATTTGAATTTCAGATAAATGACACATTATTTTTCAGTAGTAGAGTATCTCAAATATTGTAGTGGTCATGCTAATTCTAAAACATATTGTTATTGATTCAAAATTAAATTTTAACCTGCCAATTTTATTTTCTCAATCTGGCAACCTTCTACTTGACTCATGTTTTCTCTTTTCTCCCCAGGATGTGATTAACGTCATAAAAAGGTATGTATGCGAGACCAGGTACGGTCCTTTTTGTGTGTGTGAAGACAGAATGATAGCCACAAGAGTAATCTTGGAATCAATCTGGGCTTTTAAAAATTGACAGACATGGGAAATCTGAACATTACACTGTTTCCAATTGCTTATCACAGATGAAACTGTTTAATGGTAGGAAATTTGGGTGGTGGGAGGTCACAGAGTTAGAGTCAATAGAAACATTAAAAATTAGGGGTTGCAGTATCAGACCTCCATGACTTCAATCATTCTAGTCAAACCTTAGTCTCTACCTCAGCATTTATTTCTATAATACTTTATAGGTGTCTGTCTTGTCACAGGAAGGATCTTGTTCTCTTTATCTGCCAGGCCCCCAAATATTCCAGGACGGGATCTCCTTTACATTTTCTTCCCTCCCTGAGGATGGAAGAAACAAAGTCTTTCTAGGTGGTGTTCTTTGGATTTCTAAATAAATAAATAATAATAGGCTGAAGTCTGGGGAATAGTGGGTTTCTTCCTGGTGCCAATAATTAATCTCTTTTTGCTTACATACTTTAGCATCTTGTAGGAAAAATGCCTTTCTTTGGGTAAAGTTGCCTACCCACTTGGGTAAAGTTACCTACCCACTGAATTTCCCAAGCACGTGATATTCAGACCACTATTAATTTGGACCTCTTTTCCCACATTTTGTAATGTTTCCCCAGGGAATGTGACCTCATATGTTATTCTCAGCATCTGTACTGGGGTGAAAGGCTTTGGAGACTGTTCAGACTTCAGTACAGGAGCCCCACACTTGATAACCTAAAACTCTCAGTAGCCAGGTTTTAGAGCCTCTCCACTGACTGACAATCTGTCTGGGAACCCATGTCTCTGTCCTGTCCCTGGACGAACCACTGAGATGGTAGTGATTTCTCCATGTATCAAATACTTTTTTTAGAAGCATCAAACACCTTTTATAGGTACATTATTTTATCTAATATTGTACTATTTTTAAGAGCTTGAGAGCATGGGGTTTATTTTTCCATTTTAGAAGGAAGAACATAAGCTTTTTTGAGGAGAAGACCTTCCCAAGGTCACACAGAGGGTAAATAGAAAGTTAGCATGAGGACATTTCTTCTGTTTGCACTTTCAGCGCTCTCACCTCTCCCTTCCTCAGGCTCTTCAATGAAAAGGATTCAAGTGCATCAATGAAGTGAAAGGTGAGGGAGACAGTGGTCTTGTAGAGACACAAGGTCAGAAGTGTGGGTGGTCAATTGTTGTCTTTTCTAGGAGTGAGAGCTGGACCTGGAAGAAGCCAAAAATTGTTTCCAAGAAACTGAAGAGTGCATTCCGAGCTCCAGATCTGACCAGGATACTACAAGAGTTTAAAGGTGAGGAGAGCCAGGGGAGGGTGTGAGCATAGGGTTCTTATAGTATCAGAGCAAAATGAGGCAGTGGATGTTGTTTCTAAGTGAGGACAAAAGACAGGAGGTAGGCCTGATAAGGAGAGATACATACCCTATGCTGAAGATGTGATCATACCTAAGGGGGAATGGCCAGGTGTCCTCTCATTCACCAGTTGATAGCCTCACAGGGCTCCCCTCCTTTCTCCCCACTAGAGGGAAAAGATAGGTATCAGTGTTTCCTCCTTTTCTTCTAACATCAGTGAAACGTTTGTCATTTCAGAGCTGACAGAAGTCCAAAGCTACTGGGGTAAGAAGAATTTACAGGGTCTTCAAATCACCATGTTCTTATCCCTTTTCAGAAGTGTGGTTACTATTACGTCCCATGATCTTAGTTTTATGTGTCCCTCCCAAACATGCATACATACAAGAGTTCCTAAGTGTTCTACTCATCTCTGACCCATTAACTCAATCAATTCCCAGTCAGTTCTTCCCAGTCAATTCCCAATATCCTCCTTATAATGTCACAAAACATACATGTCGTATATAATTCACCTGACTGTAAATTTTCCTACAGTGGACTTCAGACTGAATCCAGTCATCCCTCTTTCGGATGTTGTCATTTCTGAAGATCACAGACAAGTGACGGCTAAGACCTGTTTTATGTTTAGGAATGTATATCCAAGCAAATTTTCTGCTTTTGATGTCTTGGGTTGCCAAAATTTCTCCTCAGGGAAATATTATTGGGAAGTAGATGTGTCTCGGAAGTTAGCCTGGATCCTGGGGGTATACAGTAACACAAGTGACCTCAATAAAAAAAAGAGCTCTGGGTTTGTTTTTAACCCACCTGTAAATCATCAAACAGTTTACTCCAGATTCAGACCTGGAAATGGCTACTGGGTTGTAGGATTGAATGAATCTGAGTACAATGCCTTTGAGGACTCTTCCACCTCTGAACCCAAAGTCTTAACTCTTTCCATGGCTGTTCCTCCCTGTCGTGTTGGGGTTTTCCTAGACTATGAAGCAGGCACTGTCTCATTTTTTAATGTCACAAACCACGGGTCACTCATCTACAAGTTCTCTAAATGTCGCTTTTCTCAGACTGCTTATCCGTATTTCAATCCTGGGAACTGTCCAGCTCCCATGACTCTGTGCCAGCCAAACTCCTGAACCTTCTCATTCCCTCACCCACTTGCAGTGCCTCTTATGCTAAGTGTCATCTCCTGAATCTGAGCTCATCTGTACCATTTATACCATCTCTTCATTGCTGTCTCCCTTTAGAACTTTCACACATCCTTGGGATGCACACTGTTTCTGGTTTGAGTTAGGAGGGGGGCTTATTTACCCATTTTTGTTTTCTCAAAGAAAGACATCAGAGTCATCAGAGTCAAAGATAGAGCTGTATTGGTATAAGAGCTTTGCACTTTCATTTATCCATGTTTTTCTTTATCACTGGCTTGATGAGACATGGCAAAACCTGTCTGCCACCATCCACAGTCCTAGGATAGTTCATAATAACCCCTATCCACCACCAACAACTAAGGAGTCTTAAGTGTATGTCTGTTTGTTGCCCAGGGTATAGCATGTTCATTGGAGAGTCAAGGAAAGAAAAACAAAAATAACATATGTACCCAGAGTGAAAATGCTGTGTTCAAAATGTTTAAGTTCAAATCCTATCTTGTCCTTCATAAGCTGTGTAATGATGAATAAATTCTGAGTTTCTTTTTCCCAAAATAGAAATTGAGATTGAAAACTGTACCTAACTCTTAAGATCATTGTCTACAACTGTCACTCAATGTAAAGTACCTACTTAAGTGTCCTGCACAATATAATAAATATTTGCTCTTATGACTACCGATAAGGATAAGCTGTGTCAGTGTCCTATACAACAGATTCGTGCCCTTGAGAGGAACAGTAAATGATTCTGCTGAAGTCTCATTTTTCAACTTCCTTAACTCTGTTATCAAGACCACTCCACTTTCAATCTTGTGTATAGAACGTTTTATACCGAGGCTGGGACTGTTTATTGGGAATGGATCAGGAAACTTCAAAAGTATGAGTTTCCATAGTCTGTCCAGCAGAGGGAGCCATGCTGGGGACAGCCATTATTAGGGACAGCTCCTTGGCGGTCAGACCTTTTCCTTATAGTAAAACATTAGAGTGTATACCAAGGTACATACCATGCACTTTTATTTTTTCTGGTAATTGTTGCATAATTCTTTTGCATAATTTTTGCATAATTATTTTATTCACGTGAAAAATCTAGAAATATTTGCCCAAATAAACAGTGCAGCAAATACAAAGATATAGTGCTACAGAATGAAACCACTGGAGGTAAGCAGCTTTCCCAAGTGAAAGCTTGCAATTGCTCATTGGCTGATATACAAAAGTCTGTATTTGGCATATGAAAGGTGATTTTGGTGCTGTTGTTCCAAAGTTCAGTTTGAAAAGTTGATATGCGAAGTCATTCATTTCCAAGCCTTTGTATGTCAAGTTAACCTGACACAGAGCTGCTCCATTTGTGCCAAATTTACCCTTAGTTTTCCTCTAAGTAGCAATGATTTGTTTAAAAAACATCTCAAATCCATTTATGTGCAGAAAAGCTGTACTCATTGGGATGTCTAGATTAAATGTTGATGCATTATTTCTTTTGCTTTTGAATTCACTTTTTTTTTTTTTTTTAAGATTTTATTGGGGAAGGGGAACAGGACTTTATTGGGGAACAGTGTATACTTCCAGGCCTTTTTTTTTTTTTTTCCAAGACAAGTTGTCCTTTCAATCTTAGTTGTGGAGGGTGCCATTCAGCTTCAAGTTGTTGTCCTTTCAGTCTTAGTTGTGGAGGACACAGCTCAGCTCCAGGTCCAGTTGCCGTTTATATAGTTGCAGGGGGCACAGCCCACCATCGCTTGCAGGAGTTGAACCAGCAACCTTGTGGTTGAGAGGATGCATTCCAACCAACTGAGCCATTCGGGAACTCAGCGGCAGCTCAGCTCAAGGTGCCGTGTTCAATCTTAGTTGCAGGGGGCGGAGCCCACCATCCATCCCTTGCGGGACTCGAGGATTTGAACCAGCAACCTTGTGGTTGAGAGCCCACTGGCCCATGTGGGAATTGAACCTGCAGCCTTCAGAGTTAGGAGCATGGAGCTCCAACAGCCTGAGCCACCGGGCCGGCCCCTTGAATTCACTTTTTAAAAAAGACTTGAACTAAAATACAGCTAACATAAAATATTATATTAGTTTCAGGTATACACAATAGTTATTCAACATTTATATACTTAAAGAAGTGATCACCATAAGTCCAGCAACCATCTGATAATAATCACAATATTATTGATTATATTCCTCATGGTGTATATTACATCCCCATGACTTACTTGTTTTATACATTGAAATTTGAACCTCTTATTCCAACTGTAATTGAAAAATTACAGTTGACAGTCAATATTATTTTATATTAATTTCAGGTGTAGAGCATAGTGGTTAGACATTTATATAACTTAAGAAGTAATCCCTCTGACTAGTCTAGTACCCAGCTGGCACTATACATGGTTATTACCATATTATTGACTATATTCCCTATGCTTTACTTTACATACCTGTGACTATTTTGTAACTACCAATTTGTACTTCTTAATACCATCACCCTTTTCACCCTGTCCCCCAAACCCCCTCCCATCTATTACCTCAATAAATCTAGTACCCACCTGACAATATACCTAGTTATTACAATATAATTGACTTTATTCCTTACGCTATACCTGACATCCCCATGACTACTGTGTAGCAAACAATTCATACTTCTTAATTCCTTCCCCCTTTTCACCCATTCTCAACCCCCCTCCCATCTGGCAGCTATCAAAATGTTCTCTGTAGCTATGAGTTTGTTTCTGTTTTGTTTGTTTTGTTCTTTAGATTCCACATATAAGTGAAATGACATTGTATCTGTTTTTTGCTGTCTGACATACTTCACTCAGCACAGTTCTTTCCAGGTCCATCCATTCCGTCACAGCAATATTCTATTGTATATATGTACCACCTCCTTTTTATCCATTCATCCATCGATGGACACCAAGGCTGCCTCCACATATTGGCCATTGTAAACAATGCTGTAATTAACATATGGATGCACACATCCCCTTGAAGTAGCATTTTGAGTTTCTTAAGATAATTACCCAGAAGTGGGATTACTGGGTCCCTCTTTGTCACTTGTTATAGTCTTTGTTTTAAAGTTTGTTTTGTCTAGTATAAGTATTGCTACCACAGCTTTGTATTTTCATTTCCATTTTCGTGAAATATCTTTTCCCCATCCCTTTAATTTCTTTCAGTCTGTGTGTGTCTTTTGATCTGAAGTGAGTTTCTTATAGGCAGCATATGTATGGGTCTTGTTTTCTTGTCCATTCAACGATCCTGTTTTGGAGCATTTAATCCATTTACACTTAAAGTAATTATTGATAGATATGTAGCTATTGTCATTTTATTTTTCATATTTTTTACTTTTTTTTTTTTTTTTTACTTAAAGAAGTCCCTCTAACATTCCTTGTAATTCTGGTTTGGTGTGATGAACTCTTTTAGCTTTTTCTTGTCTGGAAAACTATTTGTCCTTCGATTGTGAATGATAGCTTTGCTGGGTATAGTAATTTTGGTTGAAGTTCCTTGCTTTTCATTGTTTTGAATATTTCCTACCAATCCCTTCTGGCCTGCAAAGTTTCTGTTGAAAAATTAGTTGGTAGTCTTATGGGAGCTCCCTAGATAACTAATTGCTTTTTTCTTGCTGTTTTTAAGATTCTCTTTTTGACGTTAGCCTTTGACATTTTAATTATGATGTGTCTTGGTGTGGGCCTATTTGGGTTCATCTTATTTGAGACTCTCTGTGCTCCCTGGATTTGTATGTCTATTTCCTTCACCAGGTTAGGGAAGTTTTCAGTCATTATTTCTTCAAGTAGGTTTTCAATTCCTTGCTCTCTCTTTTCTACTTCTGGTACCCCTATGATGTGAATGTTGGTACATTTGATGTTGTCCCAGAGGCCTCTTAAACTATCCTTGTTCTTGGATTCTTTTTCTTTTTCTGTATTGATAGGGTGTTTTCTGCTACCTTATCTTCCAAATTGTTGATTTGATCCTCTGCTTCAACTAATCTACTGTTGATTCCCTCTAATGTATTCTTCATTTATGTTATTGTACTCTTTATTTGCAGTTCTTTTTTATGCTTTCTATCTCCATTTTTATGTTTCCTATCTCTTTGTTCTCCCTGAGATCATTGGGCATTCTTATAACCAGTTGGAACTCTGCATGTGGTGGATTGCTTGTCTCCATTTTGTTTAGTTTTTTGTTTTGTTTTTTTTTTTTTTAAGGAGGGTGCAGCTCACAGTGGCCCATATGGGGATTGAACCAACAATCTTGGTGTTATTAGCACCACGCTTAACCAACTGAGCTAACTGACCACCCTTTATTTAGTTCTTTCTCTGGAGCTTTGTTCTGTTCTTTTATTTGGGACATGTTTATTTGTCTCCCCATTTTGGCTGCCTCCCTGTGTTTGTTTCTATGTATTAGAAACAAACTACTATGCCTCCCAGTCTTAGTACAGTGGCCTTATGTAGTAGGTGTGCTGTTGGGCTCAGTGGCACAATCTTCCTGGTCACCTGAGCTGTGCACTCCAGGTGTGTCCTGTGTGTGTGTTGTGTGTGCCCTCCTGTTGTAGTTGAGCTTTGGTTGCTGTTTGCATGTCATAGGAGGTATTGACCCCTGGCTCACTGGTTGTGAGGACTGGCTGTGACTACAGTGGAGGAGCTGTGGTGCAGGGGCCCCTATAGAGCAGGATCTGCCTCAGCAGGCCACTGGTGCCTGCCTAATCTGCTTTTTGAGTGTGTTGTCCTAGGTGGCAGCTGGATGATGCTCTAGCTGGTCCAAAGCTCGCCACTGGTTGTTCCAACCCCACTGCCAACTGGTAGGGAACCCGCTGTGGGTCAAGTTTAGCTGCAGTCCTTGCCCCACCTTAGGCCACCTGGCATGAGCTACAAAGCAATCCACAGATAGTTGCTGCCTGCACTGTGCTTGGAAGTGCCTTGAGAGCCCAAGTCAGAATGAAGGCCAACTACCACTAGTGCCGGGCTCAGGGCTACTTAGCTAGAGGTATGGGACACGCTAAAGTCAGGTTCTGCTTGTCTGGGTCCTGTGAACATTTGAGACACCCTAGGAAAATCTGCAGCATGAGCCAAGGCAAGGAGTTTGTATGAAAAAGCCACTGGAAGTGGCTTGAGTGTGCCCAAAATTTGGGCAGGGCAGGGTGTCAGAATCACCAGGATATAGCAAAGAATCATGTCAGCCAGCTTGATGGAGACTCAAGTATGGTGGCCCCGTGCGTCTGTACACTGGGAAGGGGGAGGGCAAAACAAAGAAACAATGGCTTCCACCAGGTCCTCCATGTGGGAGAAAGCTGTCCTTCCAGGTCTTGTCCTAAAGCCAGACAACTCAGTTCCCCACCCCCACCTTCCACCCCCATATGTCCCTGTCGCTTCTCCAACTGCTGTCCCAGCACTGGAGCTCAGATCCAGTGATTCCATCAGTGAGTAAGTTCATGCTTGGTTCCTTTAAGAGGCACACCTGGTACTCCAGCCACCCTCTTGTCTCAGCTACAATCTCTGCTGGTTTTCACAACCAGAAATTATGGGGACTTCTCTCCCTGGCACTACTGGAATCTGGGGCTGGGAAGCCTGATATGGCACTGGGACCCCTTGCTCCTTCAGCGGGGAAACTCCAAAACATTTGCACTGTTGGATTATTGCCAAATGACTGTAAAGGGATGTTCGTGTCTTTTCAGTTACTGGAATGCCAGTTCTCCAGTTCAAGATGAAGTACGTAGTTAAAGGAAAAAAAGACCTGCATTTTTTGTACAACAAAAAGATCAGTACACTGAGGGCCAGCTACTTTTTAACAGGCTCCTTACTCCAGAAATGAAAACCTCTGCTGAAAAGAATATTAAACTTTTCAGTTGCTCCCAGTTACACACTGTCTTATCAGCAAACTACCGGAGAAGGTTTTCTGGACTCAAAAAGTCTGATGGGTACCAACTGTAGATTTGCTCTCTGCAAATCAATTCTAGGCCTTTCTCATTCATATAACCTCTGAACCGTTGTGTAGTAATCATGCCATCTCATATTTCTGGTGCTCCAGGACTGTGCCAGGCCATCAATGAAACAGATGTGAATCCATAGGGGCATGCTTGGGTGGATTCAGGGGACTCTTAGGGCATAAGGAACCTTTAACCTATAGGATCATCCAAGCAGGTATCTAGGGCCATCACCCAATGGTGATTATAAGTTTCTTTACTTGGGGACATGAAATCTTCATTGGAATAAACACATGACCTGTACTCATCAATATGGGATGCCAGTGTCCTTTCATTTGGTTAATGATGATACTGTGTAGTCTTCATCTTGACTACTAATCTCTTCATACTGTCCAAACCTAGGTCTCTTCTTCATCTTAGCACCCAGAGGCTTCCCTCTGTTATGTACATTCTTAGCTCAGGTAACTCTCATCTGTCTCCCTGAGTTCAATGTGGGGCAATTATTCTCAGTGTTGCTTTGCTATTAAGACTGTACAAGTCCATTCCTAGATTCTGTACTAGTCAGGGTATTCCAGAGAAAGAGAATCAATAGGATGTATGTGTAGATTCATTGATGGATAAATAATGATAGATGATGATAGATAGATAGATAGATAGATAGATAGATAGATAGATAGATAGACAGATAGATAGACAGATATTAAAGAATTAACTCAGACAACTATGGGGTGTGACAAGTCCAAAATCAGTAGGGTAGGTTGGCAGGCTGGAGACCAAGGGAAGAGCTGATCTGAAAAGGCACTATGATTGTTTAATGGTGAGGAGAGCCACAGAAATGGTATGGAATTATCATAGTATCAGAGCAAAATAGGGAAGTAGATGCTGTTTCTAGAGGAAGACAAAAGACAGGAGGTAGGTCCAAAAAGGAGAGATAGATACCCCTGCTAAAGATGTGATCTTATCTAAGGGGAATGGACAGGTGTCCCCTCATTCACCAGCTGATAGCCTCACACTGCTCCCCTCCCCTGTCCCCATTTAAGAAACATAGGTGCTAAAATGACGTCATTAGAGTGGGCCCACTCCAATATGACAATTGTCCTTATAAAAAGAGGAAATTTAGACATAGAGACAAGCAGCAATAGCAGCACAGCCACACCCTTCTGGGCACTGCCAGGACAGCCTAGGGGAAGCCTGGGCTCAGCTCACACTGGTCTGCCCTGCACTGCCCCACAGGCTCTCTGGTCTCTCCCTCTGTCCCAGAAAACTGTGTCCAAATCCTGAGGGGCTGTTCCCCCTGCCCATCCCTATGGGCCTAGGGGTGGATGGCAGGGCCCTGATGCTTTTGCCCAGACATCTCAGCTTTCAGAAATTAACAAGACTAGGAGTTAAGTGGATATGCCTCTGTCTCTAGGAGGGACCAGAAGCTCTTAGCCAAGGTTAGAGTTCAGTAGGGAGATAAAAGAAAATTGTATTTCTTGGGCATTTTAGGTATTGGTGCACAGGTGACCGTGACTTCTGCGCACCCCCACCCCTAATCCCTGGTATTGAGATAAGGGGAAAACAGATAATGAAGATAATGAATGCTCTCTGATTTGGGTTCTGCAGTCACCACCACTGTTAGAGAAAGAACTATTCAGGATACTTGTTAAAAACATAAGGTCAGGAAGACCTTATTCTGGGTGGGCTATTACAAGGGGAGTTGATAATAGAGGAAGGAGATTAGGCTGAACTCTGAATATAATAAAGTAAATTGGAGATTTGTAGCCAAGGAACAAGGTCAGAGGTTAGTGAATGGAAAACCACTAAGAGGTAAGGTAATTCTTTGCTAAACTGACCTAATATAATTTTTGCTGAAGGCAGGCCTGGGTGATAAGATGTCAGACTGGGGGTGGGGAATTTTCACTAAACTGAGTCAACAAGATTTTGGCTAAAACTGGACAATGCAGAGATGAACACCAGAAGTCTAAATGTCATGGTCCAGTGAGAAGTTCAGAGAAGCCTGACTAGAGTTTGGTCAAGGAGAGAATCTCTGTCACCACCCAGGCCCTTTCCCAAGCATGGCTGTGGGTGGGTATCTTTGTGACCCTACAAAGCCCTATTGTGATGGCCCCCACCGCTGAATATATTACCGGTATGGATAAATTGTCCATGTAGCTTTTGTAATCTTCACCCTCCTGCCACAATGGAAACTGCTGCCAACAGAGACATCGTCATGGAGCATGTGGATCCCTGGGCTATATCTACAGGTCTGGCTGTTTGATTGGGCCTCTGGAAAACCTGGGACTGACATCTGAAACAACCCCTGTGGAGAGGGCACATTGGGATAAAAGTCAGTTCTGCCTTGTTTCCCTTGTAGCTGCTCACCAGAGAGGCCCCTGTGCTCGGCCAAGGACACATAGTCAGTGAACAGACCATCTTGTCAACTGAACATAAAGACTAACGTGTCTTCTGCCCCAGGGCAAACAGATGTGAGACCAATCGCCTCCTGAATTCGTGACAGGATGGTCCTTGAACATCTGGACACTATCTTAGATTAGGCCTACACACATGGACTGCCACGACGACGGTAAGAAGATGCTGAAATGGCATGAAAAGGCTGTCCCACCTGTCATTTTCTGGCCATTGCTAAAATCACTGCCCAGGGGCCGATTCCCCAAGCCAAAGGGTGGGAATGTTCCTGCCTCCCATGGAGTCTCTTGTCCCATCAGACATTTCACTGTACCTGACTGCAGGTGACACTTGGCATTTGGCCTAGCCATCCTGTGCATCCCACTTACACAAGCCACATTATTCAGACCCTACAATGTTACATCTTTCTTGTTCAGGTATCCTGAGCATATTGCATTGGATAATAGCCCTGGATTTGCAGCCCAAGCTACACATCAGTGGGCCCAATCAGGGGACATATGAATGACCCACACGCTTCAAATCACACGCAAACCGCAGGGGGAAGTGAGCATTTTAATGGATAATTAAAGGAGAGGCTTATGCAGCTGATGGGAGAAGACAAGACAACCTCAGCCTGGACTACATGTCTCAGGTGAGCAATCTGTGGTCTCAAGGCAGCAATTCCCCAAAAGGACACTTGTCATTTGCTCCCAGGTGTGATCAGGCTTTCTGCCTCCTTCCTTCAATTTTATACCCTTCTTTTACAATTCAGACATCTTGGTCTTTGTGGGGGAATGTACAAGGGCTTTCTATCCCTTTCAACCCCTTTCTAAAGTTTCAATTAGATAAGGGGTCAGAGTGGATATTAAACAACAGGGGTGGGAGATTCATTTTTGTGCTAACGAACGCTTAAACATGATGTGTCTTTATGATTAAGTTGTCTAAGAATGTTTTTCTGTGTAACTTCTTTTGTCTATCTTGCATATAATCTGGACCAAAAATTCTGGATGAGAATAGGGATTAAACATGTAAAATTCATTATTACATGGGGCATATTGATAACAACAACAGAAAAGAAAGCTAACACCGCGGTATCTGGGGAGGATCAGGGTGTGGAAATATTCATGATCTCTCAGGTCTTTCAGAACTGCCCCTGAAAGCTTCCCCTCCTGAATTAACCCTTCAGCGCTGCCTTTCCAAGCTGCTGTGAGCCCTTGCATTCAGCCTGACCGCTGAGTCCACAATCTCACAGCTCTGACTGTGAGACGGAAGGGGAGGAATTGGTTCCTGCACTTTCCACACCAACACAAATGTCATCCACATTCCTCAGGCTGATACACTGATATCACAGACAAACAAAATGGAAACTGACCTTTGTGGCAGCCCTCAGCCCCTCCCACTCCATTCCTCTTGAACTCAGCTAAGGTGACTCTCATCTAGTCTCCTTGGGTGGGAACTGAACTATAGCATTCTTTTTCTCCTGAGTGGTGCGTTGCCACTGAGACTCTACAGGTACATTTCTAGACTCTAAGTATTTTCAGTTTTTGAGACTATTCAAAATTAATGACACACATTGTCTTCAAGGTACAGGGTAAAAGCCCTCACAGCAGATAAGTGAATGTTAATTATCTTTCTGCTAAACATGCTTCAATGCTGGGAGGTCATCTTTAACAAACTCAGGCAGTTTTATAATATTTATATTTAAAGTGGAACATGTATACGTTTTTGGTGTTTAATATAGTTTAGGAAAGCTAGAATGAACTGATGATACATTGCAATTGGCATCTGTGCTCTCACAGATGTTCTCAGAGGCCTCAGGTCTTCCTGTTTATTAAGAATTTCATGTCATTTTGCACAGCTGAGTACAGAAATATCGTAGTCTGCTTATCCCTGTCTATCTTCAGATAATAGTATTCTACTTCATATACAGTATAAGAACTTTTTAAAGAGAACATTTCCATTATTTTTTCCTAACCTTTTGACTATAATTGTTATTTTTTATTTACCTGAAAAAGTCTCTATTTTGCTCTTATAAAATATTTTAATTGATGTGAACTGATATATATATATATATATATATACATATATATGTACATATATACATATTTATATGTACATTATATATATATATATATATATATATATATATATATATATATATATTTCCTTTAGTGTTTTTTTTTTAATATGTTATTCTACTTCCTTCTGGATGCTGTGGTCTCTAATTAGAGGTCAATAAGCATCACTTGTATTTATTGTGTGGTTTCCTTTGGATGCTGTCAAATTTTTCTCAGAACCCTCACTATGGTATGCTTGAGTATGATTTTCTTTGTATTATTCTAGTTAAGATTATGTCTTTTATAAAAACAGACTTTTTTTGGCTAATATATATATTATTTTCCTTTCCTTCTCTTTGTGAAATTCCAGTTAAATGTATGTTATTCCTTTTATTTTGTCCTGCAAGTCATGAGACTGTTCTTTTTTTTTGTTGTTGATGTAATTTTTTAAAAATTTATTGGGGTGACAATTGTTAGTAAAATTACATAGATTTCAGGTGTACAATTCTATAGTACATCATGTATAAATCACATTGTGTGTTCACCACCCAGAGTCAGTTCTCCTTCCATCACCATATATTTGATCCCCTTTACCCTCATCTCCCACCCCCCCACCCCCCACCCCCCTTACCCTCTGGCAACGACTAAACTATTGTCTGTGTCTATGAGTTTCTGTTTCCCATTTGTTTGTCTTGTTCTTTTGTTGTTTTTTGTTTATATACCACATATCTGTGAAATCATAGGGTTCTCTGCTTTTTCTATCAGACTTATTTTGCTTAGCATTATACTCTCAAGATCCATCCATGTTGTCACAAATGTTCCTATATCATCTTTTCTTACCGCCAAATAGTATTCCATTGTGTATATATATCACGACTTCTTTATCCATTCATCTATCGAAGGACATTTTGGTTGTTTCCATGTCTTGGCCACTGTAAACAAAGCTGCAATGAACATTGGAGCACACGTGTCTTTATGGATAAATGTTTTCAGATTTTTTGGGTAGATACCCAGGAGAGGGATTGCTGGGTCATATGGTAATTCTATTCGTAAATTTTTGAGGAACCTCCACACTGCCTTCCATAGCAGCTGCACCAATCTGCGTTCCAACCAACAGTGTATGAGGGTTCCTTTTTCTCCACAGCCTCTCCAACACTTGTTACTATTTGTCTTGTTGATGATAGCCATTCTGCCTGGGGTGAGGTGATATCTCATTGTGGTTTTTATTTGCATTTCTCTGATGACTAGTGATATTGAGCATTTTTTCATATGTCTGTTTGCCATTTCTATGTCCTCTTTGGAGAAATGTCTCTTCAGGTCCTCTGCCCATTTTTCAATTGGGTTGTTTGCTTTTTTGTTGTTGAGTTGCATGAGTTCCTTGAATATTTTGGATATTAGCCCCTTAATGGAGGCACTGTTTGCAAAAATCTTCTCCCATTCAGTTGGTGGCCTCTTTATTTTGTCGATGGTTTCTTTTGCTGTGCAGAAGCTTTTAAGTTTCATGTAGTCCCATTCGTTTATTTTAGCTTTTACTTCCATTGCCTTTGGAGTCAAATTCATAAAATGCTCTTTGAACCCAAGGTCCATAAGTTTAGTTCTTATGTTTTCTTCTTTGCAGTTTATTGTGTCAGGTCTTATGCTTAAGTTTTGATCCATTTTGAATTAATTTTGGTACATGGTAACAGACAGCAGTCCAGTTTCATTCTTTTGCATGTGGCTATCCAATTCTCCCAGCACCATTTATTGAAGAGGATGTCTTTCCCCCATTGTATGTTTTTAGCTTCTTTGTCAAAAATTATCTGTTCATATTTATGTGGTTTTATTTCTAGGTTCTCAATTCTATTCCATTGGTCTATGTGTCTGTTTTTCTGCCAATACCATGCTGTTTTGATTATTGTAGCCCTGTAGTACAAGCTAAAGTCTGGGAGTGTGATACCTCCAGTACTGTTCTTTTTTCTTAGGATTGCTTTGGCTATTCGGGGTCTTTTGTGGTTCCAAACAACTCTGATGATTTTTTGTTCTATTTCTTTAAAAAATGCCATTGGGATTTTGATGGGGAGTGCATTAAATCTGTTTACTGCTTTGGGTAATATGGCCATTTTAACTATGTTGATTTTCTAATCCATGAGCATGGAATGTCTTTCCATTTCTTTGTGTCTTCTTCAATTTCTTTCAAAAATGTCTTACAGTTTTCAGCATATAGGTACTTCACAACCTTGGTTAAGTTTATTCCTAGATATTTTATTCTTTTTGCTGCAATTGCAAAAGGAATTGTTTTTTGTATTTCTTTTTCTGAGATTTCATTGTTAGTATATAGGAAAGCAATGGACTTTTGTACATTGATTTTGTAGCCGGCAACTTTACTGTATTCGTTGATTGTTTCTAATAGCTTTTTGGTGGAGTCTTTAGGGTTTTCTACATATAGCATCACGTCATCTGCAAAGAGTGATAATTTAACTTCTTCATTCCCAATTTGGATGCATTTTATTTCTTTCTCCTGCCTGATTGCTCTGGCAAGGACTTCTAACACTATGTTGAAAAGCAGAGGTGATAGGGGACATCCCTGTCGTGTTCCTGAACGTAGAGCAAAGGGCTTCAGTTTTTCACTATTAATTATGAGATTAGCTGAGGGTTTATCATATATGGCCTTTATTAGGTTAAAGTATTTTCCTTCTATACCTATTTTATTAAGTGTTTTAATCACACTTAATATTGTATCTGGATACAATATTGTATCTGGATACAAGATACAACTGGATGTTGTATCTTGTCAAATGCTTTTTCCGCATCAATTGATATAATCATATGATTTTTGTCCTTTATTTTGTTTATGTGATATATCACATTGATGGATTTGCGGATGTTGAACCATCCTTGTGCCCCAGGGATGAACCCCACTTGGTCGTGATGAATAATCTTTTTAATGCATTGTTGTATTCGATTTGCTAGAATTTTGTTTAGGATTTTTGCGTCTGTATTCATCAGAGATAATGGTCTATAGTTTTCTTTTTTTGGGTTGTCCTTACCAGGTTTTGGTATCAGGGTAATGTTGGCCTCATAAAATGAGTTAGGGAGTACTGTCTCTTCTTCAATTTTTTGGAAGAGTTTGAGCAGGATTGGTATTAGATCCTCTTTGAAGGTTTGGTAGAATTCACTAGTGAAGCCATCTGGTCCCGGACTTTTGCTTTTGGGAAGGTTTTGGATGACTGATTCAATTTTGTTACTGGTGATCGGTCTGTTTAGATTTTCCAGTTCTTCATGGTTCAGCCTTGGAAGGCTATATGTTTCTAAGAACTTGTCCATTTCTTCTAGGTTATTGAATTTGGTGGCATATAGTCCTTCATAGTATTCTTGGATGATCCTTTGTATTTCTGTGGTGTCCGTGATAACTTCCCCTTTTTCGTTTCTGATTTTGTTAATTAGTGTCTTCTCTCTTTTTATCTTAGTGAGTCTAGCCAAGGGTTTGTCAATTTTGTTAATCTTTTCAAAGAACCAGCTCTTTGTCACATTAATTTTTTCTATTGTCTTTTGTTCTCTATTTCATTTAGTTCTGCTCTAATTTTTGTTATTTCCTTTCTTCTGCTGACCTTGGGTTTTACTTGTTCTTCTTTTTCTAGTTCTTTAAGGTGTAACATGAGGTTATTTATTTGGGATTTTTCTTGTTTCTTGAGATAGGCCTGTAATGATATAAATTTCCCTCTTAAAACTGCTTTCGCTGCATCCCAAAAATTTTGGTAGGATGTATTTTCATTGTCATTTGTTTCTATGTATCTTTTGATCTCTCCTCTAATTTCTTCTTTGACCCAGTCGTTCTTTAAAAGTATGTTGTTTAATCTCCATGTATTTGTGTTTTTTCCTGCTTTCTTTTTGCAGTTGATTTCCAATTTCAAAGCCTTGTGATCAGAGAATATGCTTGGTATGATTTCAATCTTCTTAAATTTGCTGAGGCTGATTTTATGTCCCAATATATGGTCTATCCTTGAGAATGTTCCATGTACACTAGAAAAGAATGTATAGTCTGATGTTTTAGGATGAAGTGCTCTATAAATGTCAATTATGTCCATTTCATCTAATGTGTCATTTAGGGCTGCTATTTCATTATTTATTTTCTGTTTGGATGATCTATCCATAGCTGTGAATGATGTATTTAAGTCCCCTAGTATACTTGTGTTTCAATCAATTTCTCCCTTTAGTTCTGTTAGTAGTTGCTTGGTATATTTTTGTGCTCCCTCATTGGGGGCATAAATATTGATGACTGTGATGTTTTCTTGTTGTAAAGTCCCCTTTACCATAATGAAATGTCCATCTTTGTCTCTTGTTATCTTTTTCACCTTGAAGTCTGTTTCATCTGATATCATTATAAGTAAACCTGATTTTCTCTGGGTACCATTTTCTTGGAATGTCAATTTCCAGTTTTTCACTTTGTCTGTGCTTGTCCTTGTAACTGAGATATGTCTCTTGGAGACAGCATATGGTTGGGTTTAGTTTTTTGATCCAATATGCTACTGTATGCCTTTTTATTGGTGAGTTCAGTCCATTTACATTTAAGGTGATTATTGATATGTGAGCATATCCTGTCATTCTATCTTTAGTTTTCTGGTAAGGCTGTGTCTCCATTGTTTCTTTGCCTTTTTGTTGTTATTATTTCTGTGGGGTGGTATTCTATGATGTTTCCATCTGTGTCTTCTTTTATTACAGTATATATTTCAGTTCTGGATTTTTTTTGAGTGGTTACCCTTAAGTTTATGTAAAAGAAAGTTTGATATTTAGAGTATTCCATTTTCTTCAGCACGCTTACTTTCTCCATTCCCGTATTCCGGTTCAGGCGTTTACTCTCCCCTTTTTTATGTTTTGGTTGCCACAAATTGTCCCTGTTGATGGTGGTCAAATAGCCTCCTTTAGTATTTCTTGTAGTGCAGGTCATGTATTAGAAAATTCCCTCAGCTTCTGTATGTCTGGAAAGGTCTTTATTCCTCCTTCATATCTAAAGGATATCTTTGCTGGATATATTATTCTTGGCTCATTATTTCTCTCTTTCAATAGTTTGAATATTTGGTTCCACTCCCTCCTGGCTTGTAGAGTTTCTGCTGAAAAATCTGATGATAATCTAATGGGCTTTCCTTTGTTAGATTACGTCTTCTTTTCCCTGGTTGCCTTGAGGCTTCTTTCTTTGTTGTTGATTTTAGACAGCTTCAATACAATGTGCCTTGGAGAAGGCCTGTTGGGATTGAGGTAATTAGGTGTTCTATTTGCTTCTTGGATTCCAGGGTCCAGTTCTGTCCACAAGGTTGGGAAGTTCTCATCAACTATTTGTTTGAATATATTCTCTGTTCCCTTCTCTCTTTCTTCTCCTTCTGGTATGCCCATTATTCTTATATTGCTCTTTCTGATGGAGTCAGAGAGTTCTTATAGAGTTCTTTCATTTCTTTTAAGTCTCAAGTCTCTTTCTTCGTCCATCTGTGCAATTTCCAGGTTTCTATATAACCTCGATATGTAAAATATTATAATGTGTAAAATATTAACTAAGAATGAAGGAGACATTAATAAAACAAAATGGGACTTTTGAATATACCTACTATTACTAACATACAAGTATGTAGAGATTAAAATGAATCAAGAATAGTGAGTTTCACAAATATAATTTACAAATTATGAAACTTGGTGAGCTAAGGAGAATAATGGCTGCCCAAATGCTGTTCTCATCTTATACCCCTGTGATTATGTTAGTTTACATGGCAAATGAAATTAAGTTCCAGATCACTATTATATAATCAGTAGGCCTGAAAATAGGGAGATTATCTTGGATTACCCGGTGGCTCAAATGTAACCACAGGAACTCTTAAAAGTGGGAGAGGAAGGCAGAAGAGGAGTCAGAGGAAAATGTGAGTATGGGAGAAGGTTACAAGTAACATTGCTGACTGTGAAGATGGAGGAAGGGGGCTTCTAGATACTAGAAAAAGCTGTTCTCAAGCTTCCAGAATGGAAAGCAGCCCTTTCAACACCTTGATTTTAGCTCAGTGAGACCTATGTTAGACTTCTGAACTACAAAACTGTAAGATAATAAATTGTGGTGTTTTAAGCCACGGAGTTTGTGGCAATTTGTTATAATAGCTATAGAAAGCCAGTATTCTGCATTTAACAAAAAGGATATTTTTATTTTTTATTGAATTATTATTGACATACAGCATTATGTTAGTTTCAGGTGTACATCATAATGATTCAATATTTGTATACATTGAAAAAAGTACACAGTAAGTCTGGTTAACATCTGTTAAATACACAGAAAATTTTTTCTTGTGATGAGAACTTTTAAGATCTGCTCTTAGCAACTTTCTTAGGAAATATGCAATACAGTATTAACTATAGGCACCATGCTCTACATTACAGTCCCAGGACTTTATTTATTTCATAACTGAAAGCTTGTACCTTTCGACTAACTTTACCCATTTTGCCCACTTCCCTCCCAACCCCTGCCTCTGGCAAACACCAATTTGTTTCCCATTTCTATGAGTTTAGTTTTTTTGTTTTGTTTTTAGATTCCACATATAAGTATGATTGTACAGTATTTGTCTTTCTCTGTCTGACTTGTTTCACTTAGCATAATATACTCAAGGTCTATCTATGTTGTCACAAATGACAAGATTTCATTTTTTATGGCTGAATAATATTCTATTGTACATATATAACACATTTTCTTTATCCACTCATCCATGTATAAACACTTAGGTTGTTTCCATATCTTTGCTATTGTAAACAATGCTACAATAAACATGGGGGACATACATCTTTTCAAGTTAGTGTCTTAACCAATTATTGAGGAAATTAAAAGAAGGCTACATTAATGGAGGCTTATATCATATTTATAATATAACTATATAATATTATAAACATATCAAGTATTTCCATGTTAATATATAGATACAATGCAATCAAAATAAAAACTCTGCGTGTGTGTGTGTGTGTGTGTGTGTGTGTGTGTGTGAAAGTTGAGAAAGTGCTTATAAAACTTTCATGGTAATGCAAAGTGCAATGAATGTTTAAGAAATTTTTGAAGAAAAAGTTGGAGGTCTTATCTTCCAATATCAAGACTAGAAATTTTTAATTGTATTTTACAGTATCCGTACAAGTTTATTCAAATAGTTTAATTAAAGACTATCTCATATATAGGAACATATTTAGACCTCTGAGAATTTGTCTCAAATGGGTGTTTCTGAATTGTCTAGCTTGATTCTCCTTGGGACTTAATCTCCGCAGCCTACTAAAACTACGAAGCTGTAGCCATTCTCAAGGGAAAAGAGATAATATGGTTGATTTCATCCCTTGTCTGGGAATGGGAAATGGAGAGCACCATATGATCTGTGTTCTATCTCCTGGGAATACAAGAAAATACATAAATGTTTTCATTTCACCTCTTACAGAACTTCTCGCAGTTTAAATTTTGTTTCCTTCTAAATAGATACTTCCTACTACTCCTGCAAAGCAAGAGACAGAAGACAGAGTTTGGTGAGTTGAAAACTACAGTCAATCAAAGAAGAGGAAAACCCTACAGGTTCTTCTGACAGCAATGATTCCATAAGTTGACAGATCCCGGCAGAAAACTATTGATTTCAATTGTAGACCAACTAAAGTGGCCAGTAATACAGCAGGGTATTCAGCAGGAAAGGAGAGCAATTTGAGTAAAAGAACTGAAGTCAGAATAGGTTTTGACTGAGGCAGCAGACCTTGATTTGGATGTTTTCTTTTGACTCTCCCTTTGTAGTTTTAATGATTAGTGATTTATTTCCCCTGATCCCCCGCTTAAATTTATTTCCTGTGACTCTGAGGAAATGTGCTTCTCATCAGGCAGCAGTGAGTCTGCGCTCCAAGAGACTGAGCTGCACTCTAGCCTAAATTATAGAGACATTTGGGGCTTTCTCAGTCTACCTGCTTTTCATGTCACAGGAGATGATGACACCATCCTTTTAGGGAGGATTTAATGAATTCTGTCATTATGGTTATTCTAATAAGCTCAGTGCCTGTGGTTTAGTCTGCATCAAACTTGGAGATGTCACATTCTTATAGGTGTGGGGCAGAGACTGCCTTTAGACAATGGGAGCTAGTTACATTCCTCCTAGGTAGATGTTTTGTTCACTTTGGCTAATTAAGGACTCTGGCAATGACAAAACCATCCCCTAAATGAGAAAAGCTCACTATTTAAAACTTTGCCTGGGGTTCTGGCAAAGATATCACAGAAACTCTTACATCTAAATTTATTCTTCCCTCCTTGTGCACAAAACTACAGATTCCTGCCAAATGCAAAAATATAGAGCTGTTATGACTTACCCACACAATCTACTTCTGTTCCTTAAAAGCTTTTTGGATGATTTGTAAATTTGTTGGGGAAGGTAAGAACTAAATCTCTACAAAACTGGTCTGAGGATGGCTCAAGTTGTGCTGGGCCTCTCCATTGCTGCACTCCCTTGTAGCACTGTTACTGATTCTCTTTCCAAAAATACTTTATACAATAGATCACACAATGGAGTTAAATCTCAAAGGATGTTTTCAGGGCAAAAAAGCACCTCCAAAGGCAGGCTCTATTTAAAATAGTTCAAAGCTAGAGATTCCCAAAGATTAGTTCCAAGTATTGCAGATCACAAATGAAAACACCGAGGCAAAACTTCTTTATTATTTTTTATTTCATCTCTAGGAGATGAGAATCTGCTCTGCTTGACTTTGCTTTACCCCAATCACAGCAGCTGATATCTGTTATGGAGACATTACCAGACTGACTGATGGGTAGAGCTGTGTCCCCTACTAATGTTAGGAAACAAGAGATTCTCCAAGGTTTAGGGCATTGCCCTGAAGATATAAATCATCCTCTGAACTTAGTGCTCTCTGCTTGAATCAAAGGAATGCTGCTCTCTTGATCCTGTGCATTTTCTGGTAGATGATTCTCATATATTCACATCCCATTAGGCATCCATCCTAAACTAAATTCTATTTTAATCCTCATGTAACAAAAGCTACCATACTACCCACAGCATTGGAATGTCCTTTCTTTGTCTTCCCCCTTGCATTATTTTTGTCTACTGTATTATTGAAACTCTTCAGCTTATTTTATCAAATCCATTGTCTGAAACATAGTATATGCTCTAAAAGGTCAGTTACTCTCCCATTTAATATTTTTAATCTCTCTCTCTCTCTGTCCACACACACACACACACACACACACACACCTTCTTCCGTCTCTTCATACATATACACTACACACACACACACACACACACACACATTGCCAAAAAATGTATACACATTTTAAGAAAGAAAAAAACTGTATTAAAAGTGTAATACTCAATATATAGTCATATTTCACTTCTGCAATTACAAGGGGTACTCAGACTGGTTACCATCAGCATCCAGACATTTCTGATTATGGTGAATTAAGATAACATCTCTTAAAATGTGTATACATTTTTGGCAATGTGTGTGTGTGTGTGCATGCATGTGTGTGTGTGTGCGTGTGTATTCCCGTTTGAACCTGGGCCTATTCTACATAGTCTGCATTAAGAAAGGGACACAGTTGTCTAAGCTTAATCATATGGAATTGCTTACCCACAAAATAACCATTTCCTATGATTCATTAAGAAATATATAACATATAAAGAAATGAAGGGCTAATGGCAAAGAAAAGGGGCAATAACAAATCAATTCTATAGGTGCCAGCTCATCCAGGGGACAGGAGGTGCTCCTCCTGTAGGAACACTGAATGTGACAATTGCAGTCCTCAACCACGTGCAGCACCAGCATAGAATTGTCTTTCATAGCCTGTTCTGACAGCTGATTTGTCCTCAGGGCTTAAAAAACCAGTGGATCCCAGACTGAAGAGACATGTATAACTTGAGCTGTTACAACCCCAGTTCCTTTATCCTTGTTGGAATACCTGGCCTGGAGAAGTTCCACATCTGGATTGGGATTCCCTTTTGTGTCATCTATGTTGTGGCTATTGTGGGCAATTGCATCCTTCTCTACCTCATTGCAGTTGAGCGCAGCCTCCATGAACCCATGTTTTTCTTCCTCTCTATGCTGGCTACCACAGACCTCATCCTGTCGACTGCCACAGTGCCTAAACTGCTCAGTAACCTGTGGCATGGCTCCCAGGAAATAACCTTCTCTGGTTGTCTCACCCAGATGTTCTTCCTTCACTTCAGCTTTGTAGTGGACTCAGCCATTCTATTGGCCATGGCATTTGATCGCTATGTGGCCATCTGCCTCCCTTTGAGATACACCACCATCCTGACTCCACAGGTGATCATCAAGCTTGTTGCAAGCATTGTTGTAAGGAGCTTCTCTGTCATCCTGCCAGATGTTTTTCTGCTCAAACGGTTACCTTTCTGCGGGACACGTATCATCCCACACACATACTGTGAGCATATAGGGGTTGCTCGCCTTTCCTCTGCTGACATCTCCATCAACATCTGGTATGGATTTGCTGTGCCTCTCATGACTGTCATCTCAGATGTGATCTTTATTGCTGTTTCCTACACCTTCATCCTACATGCTGTCTTTCAACTCTCGTCCCAGGGTGCCCGCCAAAAGGCCCTCAGCACCTGCGGCTCTCATGTCTGTGTTATTCTCATGTTTTACACACCTGCCTTCTTCTCCATCCTGGCTCATCGCTTTGGGCACAGTGTCCCTCGAAATGTGCTCATTCTATTTGCCAATCTCTATGTGACCATTCCTCCTGCTCTAAATCCCATTGTTTATGGAGTGAAAACCAAGCAGATCCAGGACAGATTTATCCTCCTTTTCTCTTTGAAGAAGACACAATGAGTGGGGAGCGCCACTGAGGAAGAAATTTAGGTAAAATTGGTTAGGTGAAGTTTTATATAACACAGGAAGACGTAAAAATAAAGCTGTAACTCCTATTAATTTTAGAGTTCTACCCATATGTAAAGTCTAGGCTGGAGTGAGAGGGGAGAAAGAAAATCTTCAACACTTATAGAAAATCAATGGCTTTCTTGCTTTAGTTTTCTCACCACTTGTATGAAGAAGTTAATGATGGGTATAGAAGAGCACTAAGACTAAAGTTTACATCTTTCCTATTGCGAATTTGAGATAGTTGAAGGTTAGATATTTCCCACCATGCAAATCATCCCTGTGTTTCTTAGTTTCTGAATTAAAGGAAAAGCTTCCTGCTTTCTCTCTTTAAGCAGCTATCAATTCTCTTTACTACAACTATCAAACTTACTGCTTCACACTTCAGTACTGATTCTGCACATTCTTAATCCCTCATCCTGTGTCCTTTATTTGCTTTACTTTTTCCCTACTTATCTCAGATTACATAGATTTGATTATCTTTTGTGTCTATTTTCAGTTGTATGCTCCAAGAAAGTTTCACTACCCTTGGTCCATATTTTACAAGTATTAATATATTTAAATAAAAAATAATTATGAGAAAGTAAAATTAGTTCATTCATTTCACAGACAAGGAAACTGAGACTTATAAAGATTACAGAAAAACAATTAGTAGATTTAGGATCCAAACCTAGGCTTGTCTGGTTCTGAATTCTTTATTCAATTGCTTCCTGACTTGCAAACTTCTCAAACTTTATTTCTCCAAAACTGACCTGGAAGCTCACTAATTTCCTCTATGGAAAGGAAAAGGAAACAGCGCTTTTCCTTTTCTGCCTTCCTTTAAGGTAAATGACACCACCACAAACATTAATTCCAAAGCCAGAAACCTG
This sequence comes from Rhinolophus sinicus, assembly GCF_036562045.2. Lineage (NCBI taxonomy): Eukaryota > Metazoa > Chordata > Mammalia > Chiroptera > Rhinolophidae > Rhinolophus > Rhinolophus sinicus. The sequence goes on from NC_133756.1 coordinate 122,449,588, forward strand.
TGGCTGTCCTGACTTATCCTAAGTCACCCTCCAACAAAATTAACTGAATATCTCAATGTTTGAGTTGAATATTTGATTTTGAGTTTCTAATAAGTCATTCCAGTAGATAAATACATCACATTTTCACCTTTATATTGGCCATCAAGCTGGCCTGGGCCCTTATCTATTATCTGGCTCTTGCAGAGTATTTGAAAGTCATCTTTTTAAAGGAGTTCCAACCCTGTTCCACTCTATAAAAACCAGCATAATCATTTTTTAATTTACATAATTGTGTTCCTTTGTGCCTTGAAACTCTTCAGTAATTCCATTGTCTTCAAGATCATACATAAGTACTGTCCTTAGGATCACTGCAGGGAATGGAAAACTTTAAAGAAAAGAGCAATCTTCCATGATACTCAGCGCCTAGGACTCAATTTATATTTACTTACACTTCTTTTATATTTATTTTCACTTCATTTGCACTTCCCTGACTCTTTGAGCAAGCAATTGCAGAAGGGATAGTCTTCAGTGTCCTGTTATTTTATAAAAAAATCAAACTTGGGGTGGGTGGAGTATGTATTGAGCAGAGTTGGATGGGAGCCAGCCCTGCTCCTCTTAATAAACTGCCCCAGGATAAAAACATCTATTTCCTAAAATCTCCACTGGTAAAGAAGTCATACATTTAACCAAGATGAACATATTACATTACTTGGGAGTAAGAAGTAAAGCTCAGCAGGGTGCTTACATTTTGTAGGCATTTGGTGATTTGCTACACCCAAGCATATGTGGGTTGAACGCACACACTATGCAGCAGAAGGCAATCGTAAACCACTGCTGCATTTTCTTTTCTCAATCTCTTTTTCATCTTTCTTACCATGAAAACCCTCTGATGAGACTGTTTGCTCGTTCATAGAGTTGCCAGGAGTTGGAGCTGACTGGACACCAGGTAACAATAAGAAGTAAGGAGTAAAACTGGCATAACAAGATAAGATCCTGTGTGTGTGTGTGTGTGTGTGTGTGTGTGTGTGTGTGTGTGTGTGTTATTTTCTTTGATGTCTGTAGTGTCCTTTAAGCAGTTCGGAAAAGGCACATGCAGGTGCTGCTTTACTCATGCCACTATTCTAAACTGTCATACTTATTTGCTCATGTATTTATCTATCCACACCTACAATATGAGCGCCTTGACAGCAGAAACTTAGTCCTAGGCATCTTCGCATACCCTGTCTTACCTGACACACCACGTGTTCTCAATAAAGGTTTCATGCATATTCAAACTTCATCATAAGTCCCTTCTTCCATATCATCCCTAACTTTTCCTTTCTTCCTTCTCTATCCAGCTAAAGACTCCATAGTATATTATTTTAGTCATGTCTTATTTATCCTAAACTCAACTGTCTCTTCTACATACTCAATTGAAAAAAAATTCAAGAATCTTAATGAAGGTAGCCCTGTATTTTGGGGGAGTTTGAGAAAATGACCCCAAGAGGCTGACTGATACTGCTGTTAATAAATTAAGAAAGTACCTCACCATACTCACTGAGTTTTGCTTCCCAAATACATAAAATTTCTTTTTTCTCTTCCACTTATGCCTTCTCTTTATTTTTTGCTTGGCAATTCCTGTTTAGCTTCAATAAAAAATCCTTCCTCAGATATTTCTTATTTAATCTTGTACATTAAGATTAGTATCTCATACATATTCTTATTGCACTTTTTATTTCAAATGTACTTTTTGTTTTCAAACTTATCTCAACCTTAATAAGGTGACTGCTTGTGTACTTAGTGGTTTAATGTCTATGCCCTCCCTTATGTTGTCGAGGACCAGGCTAGCGTCTGCCTTGCTTACCATTGCATTTCTATCATCTAGTTCATAATGGGCATTCAATAAATATTTTCTGAAGACAAGGGTTGAAACAAATGAGTTTAATTAATAAATAAAATCTCTATTTTGCATGGTAGGAAGGTGGCTGGATTTGTAACTCAATCTAACCAGAGAGAAAATTATGGAGAGTCATAGAGACTTATTTTGTCTACATTAGGATAATAGTTGTTTCCTCACTAATTCTTCAGAGTTCTTCTTTAAATTAAAAATTTCCAAGTTTTTTTTTAAATTTATTGGGGTGAAAATTGTTAGTAAAATTACATAGATTTCAGGTGTACAATTCTGTATTACATCATCTATAAATCCCATTGTGTGTTCACCACCCAGAGTCAGTTCTCCTTCCATCACCATATATTTGATCTTCCTTACCCTCATCTCCCACATTAAAGAAAGTATGTTGAATATGGGAATAAATAAAATTATTACAGTCATACAATAATAATAAAAAAAATTTCCAAGTTATGATTCCCTTTTCATGGATGAAAAAACTGATTTCCAGAGCAGTTAAGTATTTTGTTAGAGCACAAAGGAAGGGAATGAGTGGAATAAGGGATAAATCCCAGATTTTTGGCCACTAAACATTGAAGATAGACCTCCTCGTTGGACCAGTGAGAGGTTGCACAGACAGTTTTCCTGTTGGAAGGATGAGACTGTACTCAGGATGGCTACCTATGATTTTAGACCTGCATATATTTGTGTTAATTTGCCCCACACAAATAGAGTACTACGCTGTACTCTAAATAGTGGACTGAACACAAAGTTAATGATGATTCATGACTGAGGGAAGATGGAGAGAACTGCCAGGAAGACTGAACATTGAGGTAAGTATCTGAAAAGAAAGGCCTCTTCACATCTGGGGGGATGGCAGTCACGGAGAGAAATGTCTCTAGGGTTTTGCTAACTAAGACTAGAAGCTGATTCCTTTATTTCAACAGACATTTATTGATTATCCACTATGAAATAAGCTCTGCCAAGGATTCAGGGACATAATGAAACAGTTCCTGTAGAGTAAGTTTTAAGAGTTCTAGGCTGGGCCTGGAGACATGGCAGAGCTGACTCTTGCTTGACAGAGGTTTTTGTTTGTTTGTTTGTTTGTTTGTTTGTTTGTTAATCAAATGACTGATCAAGCTAGATCAAGACCCGGCTGAGACTCATATATGCTACCACCCTTGATTCCACAATTCCCAAGCCACCACTAATGAGCAGAGTTGTAAATTTCTAAACTGGAAAAGTGTTAATTTTGTTAAATACTATTTCATGTCCTAAACTGATGGGGTCATGGGGCCACAGGATATGAAGCCCACATGTCTCCCTGGTTCAGAGTCTCTCTGTTGTGTTCTAACTTGTCTCTAATCCTTGGAGAAGACAAGGGCACTGCACTTCTACTCCATTCCTCCAGGCTTTGTGTTTGTTCTTCCCTACTCTGAGCATGAGCCTATGTCTGTCCCTTTGGTTCCTGTGTCTGTCCTTACTAATCCCAGGACTGCTTCTTTTGTCCTTCGGTTTGTTTTTTGCCTGCTGTGTTTCTGCATTTTCTGGTCATTACCCAGCTTTTGCAAAAGATTTCCAGGACTAGGACCTCCAAGTTAAAAGCCTGTGGTGAGCAGTGTACAATTATTAGGGGGTAAAGTCAATAGGGAGCAAAGCTGATAAGAAATGGGACTGGTGGAGTGGAGAGAGAAAGGTGGGAAAAGAGTGGGCTCTAGGAAATTGGAAAGGCCAAGATTAAAACTCTGAATATAGAATCTAGAGCTGACATTCGTGGTAATAAAATGATGTGAAAGGCTATGTTTATTAAGAGCTTAATTTTGAGTCCCTTTCACTACTCCTCAAAATAATTTGAGACTTTTCTGAAGGTCAAGATTTATAATGCTAAGGATATAAAAAAATTAAAGTGGTCATGATAGATTTAGGAGTATCCATACCAGTCTGAGGCCAGAAATCTGGATATTAAATTTTGATATGCCACTTCAGAGCCTTTTCAGTTATTTTGTATGTGTAAACATTGGTTTGTATATGTGAGTGCATTTATGAATGAGTGTCCTATTGTTCTTTTGGGATGCTGGGGGCAAGTACTAAGATACCCACTCACCCTATACACCATGGGGGCAGAAATACATAATGGATTTGAACAGTTGCCTTTTGGATTGGGTCTTACAACAGTCCTTCTGTGACCCATGAACAAACCATGGATATTCCTTTCCATAAAATGGGCAAAGGGGAGAACTTCACATAGACACATTTGGCATAAAAAATGAAATAAGTACAAGGTATGGATTATAATACTTCATGATCAAGATATTACTGAAAAACCTGTCCTACGTTTCGTTTAGTGCTGGGGGAAATGGAGCATGTAGAGATATAGGACATGTCATTACAATATTTCTAGTCTTAGGTGCGAGGAGAAAAATGCTTAGTAATCAATCAGAGGCCAGTAACTAAGATGGGAAGAGAATGCTGGCTAAAGACAAAATTCTATTCAGGATTTTGTGATCAAAGATAGAGACAGTATTAGAAGATGAAAGAGAATATATACTTAGTGACAACTGGGAAGTTTCAACAAAGAATGGAAATGTAAAGCCATGAACCTTTTTATTCTATCTACAACTTTGAAGGTGCGTGAGGAAAGTGCTATTCATTTTCTCACATATAGCTGTGTCCTTCCTTTCAGACCATCTTTCACCAGTGTGTAGTGCCTATGGCTTCCCTAAGTTTGTTTGGTGGGAGTCTTCATCTAATTTGAAAATATTTAAATATGGGACACATATTTAAATTTTCCAGAGTTGAAGTGAGGGACCTATTTTGTGTGATTATGGTAGGCTGTGAGGGTGCAAAATTGAACGAGAAGTAGTTGAATGGTAGGATAAGAAAAGCGAGTAAACTGTATTCATAACACTATTTGCATAATCAAGTTAATCAGTGTGAAGTCCAATGGATCCTCTGTCACTCACTTATTCAACAAGTATTTATTGAACGCTCTGCAGCAGACACTGTTCTAGGGGTAGAACAATGAAATAAGCAGACATGATATCTGTCCTCTCTCATAGTTTACCATTTCAAAAGTGAGAAAGCTAAGTAAATTAAAATGAAAATAGTGTAATAAATACTCTGATTGGATAATATGGAGTGCCAGGAGTGTACCTGGAAACATTACCTAATTTGGATATTGTTTAGGAAAGCTTAGTGTGTACTAGACATGAAGGGAAGTTAGCTAGAGGAAGAGAGAGAATGGACTAAGCTGAAGAAACATCTAAGATCAAATGTAGGTGGACAAGAATTTAGACAAGAGAATTTCCAGAAGCTGAAAGTCAAATAGGGGTGACACATTTAGTGAACTAAAGTTATCTTCCTTTTTACAGGGGAGAGGGATGTATGGCCTCTTCCACTTTGATATTCTCATCTGGGGTCTGGTGTTAGTTAATATAATACTTCTTTAAGACTGGACAAAGGAAATCATTAAAGGTCTTTAAAGTGCCATCTAAAAACTAGATGACAATAATGCAATGGGGTCTGATTAAATAGACAACCAGGAGTTGTATGCAAACTCTTCAGTTATGAACTGTGCCAGCAAGAGAGCTATAGATGTGGATACCATTCATACAACCAGGTAATGCGTCTTCAAGTTAACATCCACTTGCTTACTTTAGTAAATAAATGGGCATATTTTGAATAATCTTTAAAATTATTCTCTAAAAACAGGGGACAAAATAGAAGCCAAGAAAACAAAACAGAACAGAACAAACTTGACTGAAAGCCCATGGAGAAGGAAGAGTTTGCTGATGTTTCAACATCTTTTACTATTTCTTTTCCAACACCCTGCTATCAATTGACAAGTCCTACCAATTCTGTCTTCTTATATCTCTGAAGTGAATTTATTAATCTCTTCTATTATGTTAATGTCAGACTGCCATTATCTACCTCACTAGAATAATTATCATATGCTGTTGCTTGTTTACAGAACAAGTTCCCATCCCATCTGGGCACATATAGAGACTTACAAAATATTGTTTAAATGAGTGAGTATATTTAGGTTTAACAAAATAGTTATAACAGCCTTAAAATAAACTTAGAAAATGTTCAGTTTTCTTGTATGTTCAGAAATCAATTGTATCCTACATGAATTATTTGCTCTTTAGAAATAAAAAAGTTTATTTGATTAAATTGTCTACTGTAGGCACCATTTGGAGGGAGGGAGTTGGATGCACCTGTGGGACTTCTAATTAAAGATGGCAGCCATAGGATAACTAGTTTCAAGGTTGAGGAGAGAAGAATATTTTCAAAATTATAAATTTCAGAATCTTCAGCACAGTAATCACAGTTAAAGTCATGGCATTTAGGGATATTACTCATAATGAGTTTGTCAACCTAGAAAGCAGTAGACATGGATAGAGCATTACAGAATTCCAACAATCAAGAACAGGTAGAAAGAAAATGAGTGACTATTGAAGTTGGAGGGAAAGATTTATGTATCATGTCACAGAATAGAAGAGTTTTGGAAGAAATGCTCAACTGTTTCAATGAAATCTCACAAGAGCGAGTCATGATCTAGATTAGACAGGGTCCAGAATGCCATAGCACAATGTTGCTGGGAGACTGGGCCCTGTAAACTTGGTGTGGTAGACTGTATTTTCAAAGATGGCCACAAGAATATATTCCATCTTTCATGCTTTTCTGCAGTATGAATTTGCTATTCCCACAACAACAGTTGGAGACTAATTCTACTTCTAATCTGGGCTGGTCTTAGGAATTCTTTGACAAAGAGTTCAGTGGAAGTGACATAAAAATCTTCGCAGATTCCACCTAGGTCTGTTGAAATGCTTGATCTTAGTATGCTCCCTATTGGAACCCAGCTACTATACTATGAGAATCCCACGGAGAAGCCATGTGTAATTATTCTGGTTAATGGCCCCAATTGAGATCCCAGCCAACAGTCAGCAACAACTGCCAGTTATGTCAGTAATACATCTTGAACATCCAGTTCAGTTGAAACTTTAGATATCTGTAGCTTCAACTGACATTTCACTGCAATGCATAAGACTCAAAGCGAGAACTTCCCAACAGATGTAAATCAAGCCATAGGACCATGAAAAATAATAATAACTTGCTGTTTAAAGCCAATAAATTTGGGGATGGTTAGTTATAGTGATAGCTAAATAATGCAGAAATTGGTAATAGGAAGTTGGGTGTTAGTATAACTGAAACCTAAAACATGTAGTATTATCTTTGGAATAAGGCAGCAGGCAGAAGCTAAAAGGGCCTTGAGGAGGCTGTTGATGAAGGCTTGAAAGACAGTAAGGAAATTATCATTGAAGGCTGGAGAAAATGGCATGAGTTGCAGAAAGTTTGGCAATACCATAGCTTACAGTAATATGGAAAACAGAAAATATACCTAATTAACTGATGCATTTGGACAAGGAGATTTTGAAGCAGTGTTGAAAGTACCATTATTTTTATGCCACATATGATAAGGTACAGATAAAGAGATATGAGCTAAAAGTGAAATTATTTATTGTTCAAAAATAATTTAGAGTAAATACAAAGGAGTCATGTTTATATGGGTTGAAATAAAAAAATTGACTTCCACCCCACCTCAGCCTCTCCAAATGACAAGAGACTCTCAAAAGAAAGAAAAACCTGGGCTCAAGGTACAATATAATTTCTATGATGAGGCTGTAAGACCCTTTGATAAGAATAGAAAACTATCTAAGCATTTGCTTAATAAATCTTTTCAATTAGAAAAAGAAGCTTCTAAGAATCTTAAGGATATTTTTCCAGATAACCATAACTCCCAGCCAAAATCATACAGAAGGCAATCTGGAAGATATCTGTGGATGTGCCTTTTGTCTGACAGTGTAAAACCTAAAAGATTCATATAGAACTCACAGTTTTTAAGAGAAATGTATGATGCAAGGACCATCAGCTTGGACTAAATGGAACAGTTAGTACAAAATGAACAGAGAGCTTTGGATCTTCAACTTTGTTAGGCAGGAAGCAGGCTGAGAAAGGTATTAAGATGTAAATAGAGATGATTTCTCATTGAAAAGCAAATATGACATAGAATATAGAGCCAATTGCCCAGAGTTGTTGTAGTTAAGGGCCATGGAGAATCATTCCCAGGGAGCAGGAATGGTTCCTTATCAAAAAACTGGTGATATATCTCTGGCTGGATTTTTATAATCTTCAATGGACCAGTTAGTGACTATAATATGGCTCTCTCCATATTTTACATATGAGTATCAATTGTAGTTATTCTATCTCTGTATCACCATTATATGTTGGTTATATAGGCAGCTGATTTCTTTCTCATTTATTTACTACACGGATCTTCAAATTGAGAGGAACCACATTCAAGGAGTTGTATTCAAGGAATTGAATACAAGGAGCCCTACTGATACTTTGTCTTGATTTAGAGGTTGTGATCCTGGACTTTGAACTAATTCCATGATGGGAATGAGACTTTGGGATCTTAGAGAAAAGATGAATTTACTTTGCATGTAGGTGAATGTATACATTACTGGTCACAAGGTGGTCACAAGGTGGACTGTTACAGGGTTTTTTTCCCCAAAAGATGGCCAAAAAAATATCTTGCATCCCACATATTTTTCTGCAATATGATCTTGCCACTCCTACAGAAAGTGCAGTCTGATTCCACTTCCCTTTTATCTGGGATAGCCTTAGCAACTTCTTGAGAAAAGAATACAATAGATGTGACATTTAAGCATATTCAAGGCTAGATTATAAAACACTTACATATTCCTCATTGGTGTCTTTGGACGTTTGATTTTTTCCCCCTGTACAAATGTCAGTTGTTTTATTTATCTAAAATAACTTATATGCTGAAGCAAGGAACTGCAATTTAAATATATATATATATATATTTTTTTTTTTTTTTTAATTTATTGGGGTGACAATTGTTAGTAAAATTACATAGATTTCAGGTGTACAATTCTGTATTACATCATCTATAAATCCCATTGTGTGTTCACCACCCAGAGTCAGTTCTCCTTCCATCACCATATATTTGATCCCCCTTACCCTCATCTCCCACCTCCCCACCCCCCTTACCCTCTGGTAACCACTAAACTATTGTCTGTATCTACTAGTCTTCGTTTCTCATTTGTCTTGTTCTTTTGTTGTTTTTGGTTTATATACCACATATCAGTGAAATCATATGGTTCTCTGCTTTTTCTGTCTGACTTATTTCGCTCAGCATTATACTCTCAAGATCCATCCATGTTGTCACAAATATTCTTATATCATCTTTTCTTACCACTGAATAGTATTCCATTGTGTATATATACCACAACTTCTTTATCCATTCATCTATCAAAGGACATTTTGGTTGTTTCCATGTCTTGGCCACCGTAAACAAAGCTGCAATGAACATTGGAGGGATGTTTGATTTTTTTGATGCTGTCTCTAGAACACATCTGCTTTACCGTGAGTTTTCCAGGCCAAATGGAGAGTTAGTGTGTTTGATATCCTGGCCAGCCTCCTAGTTAATAGTCAGAATCAATTGCATCAATTTCAGTTAAGCTTAGAGATGACTACAGCTCCATCCAAAATCTGTTGCAGCCACATGACAGACCCCAAATGACAACTGCCCCACTGATCCCAGTAAATCTGCATGATCATAAGAGATAATAACAAATTGTTTTAAACCACTATGTTTTGGGGTAGTTTTGTTATGCAATAACTGGAACAATTTGATTTTCTATACTCTATGTTTTTTCTTCAAAGATCTTGATCATCTTACCTAATCTTCTTAATTCCTTGGAAATACCTTAGAATTTGTATCAATAATAAATTGATCTTATTACCTTATTATCTTTTCACATTTCTTCATTTTTCTCATTTCTTATTTCTCCTTATTAACATTAATTTATGGTTCATTCTTAGAATTACTGTTTAATAAAAATTCTCTCTTTCTCTCTCCCTCCCTCTCTTCCTAATACAAACCCACATACACTATGTGTATACACACATGTGCACGCGCACACACACACACACACACACACACACTTGATTGTTATTTTTCAGCAGCACTCTCTAAATTCAACTCTACACTCACTTTGTGCTTGCAGCCATGGGATAAAAGTTGTAAATGTGCTGACACCTTATTTTAAACTTAGGACTGCTAAACTCAAGAATATTTTTAGTTAGACGACATACAATTTGAGAATAAAAGGGGAAACTATTAGTAATGTCACTTAGACAACAGATATAAATTGGTACTTTCCTGAGCATATTGGGATATATGGCCACCTACCTTTTGTGTTTCATAACAATTATATTACATTTCTCTTTCCATTTTCTCTCACACTCTTTAAATGATTATTTTGTATCTTCTTTTATCTCCTCAAACCTCCAATATTTTCTTTGCTATCATCATTCTCTGTTATAGATGACCTTGTTTTTACCTGCCTGGAAACAGAGGCAAAAAGGAGAAAATCTCTACAGACATCCACAACTACCGTGTTTCCCTGAAACGGTCTTATATTAATTTTTGCTCCATTAGGGCTTATTTTCAGGGGATGTCTTATTTTTTCATGTACAACAATCTATATTTATTCAAATACAGTCTTGTCATCTTCTTCTGGAACATCGTCATAACATACTAAATGTGTCTGTCTGGCTCAGATCTTAACTGGGGCTTATTTTGGGGGTAGGTTTTATTCTCAGGGAAAGACAGTACACCTACTCACCTATCTACATCCACACTTTTATTTGTATTTTCACTCTGGTTGCTATGGATGCCAAGGTCAAACTCTCCACTTGTGCACTAAGTTTCATTGTGTAAGCCTGCTTAAAGCAATCATCTCAACAGTTCTCTCATTCTTAAATTATCAAATTTCGTTCTATATTGGATCTTTCTCCATCAGTATAGAAACTTGATGGTATTTCTCTAACCTTAAAATTCTTTCTTGACTACAGTTCCCTTCCAGTTATTACCCCAATTCTCTACTTCCCTTTGCAGCACAACACCTTGTGAGACTTGTCTATGTTTACTAATTCTAATACTTCTCACCCATTTTGACTTTAACTCACTCGTATTTGACTTTCACATTACCACTGCACAATGCTGTCCTTGTCAATAATGACTGCAGTTGCTAAAACTAGTGGTCTCAGTCCCCTTATTTCTTGACTTATCACCAATACCTTATATAGTTGACCATTTCCTCCTGTTTGAATCACTTCCTTCACTTGGATTCAGTGGTTTTCCTTCTATCTCAAAAGTACTCCTTACTTGTGTCTTTCACTAGTACTTCTTCATGATATAGTCTTTATTAGGGATTAGTTTTTGGTGCTCTTTAAATAATTTACCTTTTTAAAAATCTCATTTAACATCATAGATTTAAATATCCTTATGATGCTGATTAACAAATGTGTATCTCCAGTGTGGACCTTTTCTCTCAAGTTTTGACTCTTGCCTTAAAGCCCTATTCACAATTGTGACCCCTTCTCCTCCCTTAAGAAATGGCCAAACTTTAAGAGAAGACTCTGACATGAATGATTTTTCTCCCCAGAGATCTCATTTGCAAATTCACTTCTACTTTTAGCAGCTGAGGCCATCCACAGCCTCTCTGGGCCAAAAATTCTTGAGAGGGTGGAGATAAGTGGGACCAAATCTCAGATCTAGGAACTATTCTACTTGGGCTGGATCAAGATTTTTCTAGTGCTGTTGACCACCGAGGCTGGGGTGAGTGTTGAATGAATGCAATGGACAGAATTAAGACTAAGGACAGGTATTGAAAGCCAGGAACAAAGGTAGGGGAAGATAGAAAGAGATGGCAATCATATAAAGATATTGAGATCAGACATGTTCAGGGTATTATGCCAGTAAACGTTGCTGGCTGCCATACACCTGAAACTAATATAATATTGAATGTCAACTGTCATTAAAAAATTAAAATAAAATAATTTTAAAAATAAAAACTAAATAAGATATTAATGTCCTTGACTATTACAGATCTCATCTCAGATTATCCCCTGAATTCTATTATAGGAGATACAGTTCCTTGAATCCCTCAGGTATTTGGGTAAACTTATTGCATACAAAATTTTTCATCAGTGAGTCCTTATTTTCTGCTTTCTACTGCAGTTAGAGATTTTATTCTCTTGCTATTTTCCTTATGGTTTCAAGACAAACCAGTCAGATAGATCTCTAGCAACAGCCTTTCTTAAAGTAATGGTGTCAGAATTTATTGACAACAACTGCATCTCATTCTCGCTTATATCGTGATGCCAGCCAGACAAATGTAAAGCTATATATATTTGCTAGATGCTAACCTTGTTCTTGAGAACCTAGGACCTTCACAATGTCATTAGAGAGACTAGAGGATCAGAAAACTCATTTGATTTCCAGTTGCCCCAGTGTCTGAGTAGAGCTCGTACCCTCCAAATATAATTTCCTAATTCTCTCCTGTAATTTCACATGCAGAAAACTTGGAAGCCCACGAAGTTTGGAATCCCTAGGTTCTTTTCAGCATCCCCAGGTTCTTTTCTAGGGCAAAATCAGGTGACTGACTAATTGAACAGTCTAATAGAAGTTTTTTCCTTTAATAGAAATAAGATACACATTTTTTAATTCTTACTCTTTCTTAGTGGCAGTACAGAATATGCTCATTCCTTTTGTATTGAAGAAGCCAAATATCACAATTGTTTCTTGGTCCCAAAAATGATTAGGGAGCCTCAATGACATTGGTATATTGATGGGATTGAGGTAATTGAGGAAACATTCCATCTCATGTCTTGTGAGATTCCATCTAACCCAGCTAACTGAGGACCGGTCTTAAATATCCCTGAAAATAGTTTTTGATTTAAAAGAGGGTGAAACCCTCAGTGCCCTCACCATGGGATTACAGACTCAAGAAAGGCCAGCATGATTTTCAGTTTGAGGAACTAAACGATGTTTCCTCATTTGAGAGGTACATGGTGAGGGAGTACATGGTAAAACCAATGGACTGAGAGATATGCAAAATCATGAAAAATAGCGCTGAGGATCATAACGAATGTTTATTAAATCAAAGAGAATGTAGTATGCACTTTATATGATTTTTCTTAATCTCTGAAAATCCCTATGAAGTATTATTATCTCTACTTTATATTAGAAAACTCAGGACAGAGGGGAAAAAAAAAACAATTGCTTAAGGTTAATACAGTTAACAAGTAACTGCAGTCAGATAAAATTTTGAACCCAGGAACCTGAATCTTGGCTCTCTGATCTCATATTTTACAGACTGGATCACATAAGGAGGTGATGATTCTGGGAGCTGAGTTGTACAAGAGATGTTTGAGGCATTTCAGGAAGACTCATATTTTGAAGCTGAATTTCATTTCCTCGGGAGGATTTTTCTGATTCTCTGTTATATGCTGTTGAGTAGACTCTGATGCCTGGTGACTGCATGAATGAGTGATGTCCATGATATCCTGTCCTCAACAACCCTACTCGGCTCCTGTAGACTCATGCCTATGGCTTTTTTTATGAAGTCAATCCATCTCTGAGTAGGTACTGACTTGTGTAACTTTTCTTCATAGCATATATCAGTGTAACATTTTTACACATATATTGAAGATTATTTAATTAATTGTCTTTTCATTAGAAAACCTTAATATATCACAGAACATGCCTGTTCTTATTCTTTAGTATATGTCAAATATCTAGAAGAATGCCTGGCACATAGTAGACGCTCAATAAATTTTTTTTAACAAAGTAAATAAAAGAGAAGCCTTAGAAAGGATATTAGTGTTCATAAAATAAAAGCCTAAGATACTGATGAGGAATCCTGCCTCCTTGATGTGGATTCTGTTTACAGACATTGACTTAATGAAAAGAAAACATTCTCAGAATCAGAGGGTCTAAAGTTGAGAATGGCTGCCTCAAAAATGCACATATTTTTGCCACTAGATTTGTATAAACAACTGCCACTTGACCACTTTTCAAGGTATCACATTTAGGAGACAAGCACTATATAATTATTGAACTATATACATGTTTTGTGATGTATTTCCCAACTAGATTAAAAGATTATATTCCACTGATTTATCTATTATTTTAAAATCTCTGGCCTTTCCAGGCTAGAAGTAAAAATATTTACACTTTTCCAAGATGGATACCGAAATGTTTATAATCACTCTTTTCTTCTGTTATAACTTAATTTTTGAGTTTTTAAGTATATGCAAAATTACAGAATTGGCAGTAAATTCTATTATTTGGCTTTAAAATTCAAACAAAATAATAATTTCATTAGCAACTACAACTTATAATAACATTACTGCCTGTATAATTTATAGCTATAGTAACTGTTAACATATAGCAGCAAACTTGCAGTAGTGCATGCGAAATGCATACAGTATGGTAATCAATAAAAAGAAAAGTTGATCTTTTAATAATTTAGTTGCAGATGAACAGGGGATTGAAGGAAGTATATTGTCTTTAATTCTTATAGAACTTTTAAAATTTTTTATTAAATTTATTGGGGTGATGTTGATTAGTAAAATTATATAGGTTTTATGTGTACAATTCTGTAATACATCATCTATATATTGTATTGTGTGTTCACCACCCAGAGTCAGTTCTCCTTCCATCACCATATATTTTCCCCCGTTACCTTCTTCTACCACCTCACTTTCCCCTTACTCTCTGGTAACCACTAAACTGTTGTCTGTGTCTATGAGTTTTTATTTGTTTGTCTTTTTCACATGTTGTTTTCAGTTTTATATCCCACATATGAGTGAAATCATATGGTTCTCGACTTTTTCTGTCTTATTTCACTTAGAATAATATCAAGATCCATCCATGTTTTCACAAATGGCAGTATTTCATCTTTTCTTATGGCCGAGTAATATTCTATTGTGTTTATGTACCATATTTTTTTTATCCAATCATCTATTGAGGGAAATTTTGGTTGTTTCCATGTCTTGAATACTATCAGTAATACTGCAATGAACATAGGGGTACCTATATCTTTATGGGTAAACGTTTTCAGATATTTTTTGAGTACATACCCAGAAGAGGGATTACTGGATTGTATGGTAATTCTAATCTTAATTTTTTGAGGAACCGCCATAGTGTTTTCCATAGTGGCTGTACTAATAATTTACATTCCCACCAGCAGTGTATGTGGGTTCCATTTTCCCCACAACCTCCCCAACACTTGTTATTTCTTGTCTTATTGATAATAGCCATTGTAACAGGTGTGAAGTGATATCTCATTGTGGTTTTTATTTGCATTTCTCTGATGATTAGTGAAGTTGAACATTTTTTCATGTGCATTTCTCTAATAACTAGTGAATTTGAGCACATATATATATATATATATATCCTTGGCCATTTAAATGTCTGTTCAGGTCTTCTGACCATTTTTAAATTGGATTGTTTGTTTTTTTGGTGTTGAGTTATATGAGTTCTTTATATATTTTAGATATTAGCTACTTATCAGGGATGATGTTTTCAAATATCTTCTCTCATTTGGTTGGTTAACTCTTTGTTCTGTTGGTGATTTCTTTTGCTGTGTAGAAGCTTTTTACTTTAATATAGTGCCATTCATTTATTTTTGCTTTTACTTCCCTAGCCTTTGAGGTTAAATTCATAAAATCCTCTTTAAACCCATGGTCCATAAGTTTAGTACCTATGCTTTCTTCTATGCAATTTATTTTTTCAGGTTTTATATTTAGGTTTTATCCATTTTTAAACTAATGTTGGTACATGGTGACAGATAACAGTCTGGTTTCATTCTTTTGCATGTAGCTTTCCAGTTTTCCCAGCACCATTTATTGAAGAGGATTTTTTATTTTATTAGTTTCAGATGTACAAAACAATGTAATAGTTAGACATTTAAACCCCTCATAAAGTGATAACCCACCCCCCCAAGCTACTACTCCTCTGACATTGTATATACCTGGTACAATACCATTGACTATCTTCCCTATGTTGTACTCTACATCCTGTGACCATATATACTTATATATTTAGTTATACATAGTTGACATTCAATTTTATTCTACTTCAGCTTCAGGTGTATAGTGCATTGGATACAATCTATGAAGTGATCCCCCTGATAAGTCCAGTGGCCATCTGGCACCTTACATGGTCTTTACAACTGTTGATTATATTCCCCATACTGTGTTAACTAACAATTTGTATTTCTTAATAATATTATTGACTATATTCCTTATGCTATACCCTACATCCCCATGACTACTGTGTAACAATTAATTTGTACTTCTTAATCCCTCCCCTTTACACCCATCCTTAACCCCGCTCCCATCTTAAAGAACTCCCGCTAAGATTCCTTGTAATACTGGTTTGGTGGTGATGAACTCTTTCAGCTTTTTCTTGTCTGGGAAGATCATTATCTGTCCTTCAATTTTAAATGACAGCTTTGCTGGGTAGAGCAATCTTGGTTGGATGTCATTGTTTTTCAACACTTGGAATATTTCATTCCACTCCTTTCTTGCCTTCAAAGTTTCTATTGAGAACTTAGCTGCCAGTCTTATGGAGGCTCCCTTGTAGGTAACTAACTACTTTTCTCTTGCTGCTTTTAAGATTCTTTCTTTGTCTTTAACCTCTGGCATTTTAATTATGGTGTGTCTTGGTGTGGGCCTCGTTGGGTTCATCTTGTTTAGGACTCTCTCCACTTTCTGGACTTGTATGTCTATTTCCTTTGCTAGGTTAGGGAAATTTTCTATTATTTCTTCAAATAGGTTTTCAATTCCTTGCTCTCTCTCTTCTCCTTCTGTTACCCTTATAATGCGAATGTTGGTATGCTTGATATTGTCCCAGAGACCCCTTCAACTCTCCTCAGTTTTTTGGATTCTTTTTTCTTTTTGCTATTCTGGTTGGGTGTTTTCTGCTATCTTATTTTCTACATCGCTGGTTGGATCTTTTGCTTCATCTAATCTACTGTTGATTCCCTGTAATATATTATTCATTTCCATTATTGTGTCTTTTATTTCTAACTGGTTCTTTTTCATGGTTTCCATCTCCATTTTTACGCTTCCTATCTCTTTGTTGAAATTTTCTCTGACATCATTGAGAATTCTTATTACCAGTGTTTGGAACTCTGCATCTGATAGATTGCTTATCTCCATTTTGCTTAGTTCTTTTTCTGGAGCTTTGTTCTATTCTTTTATTTGGGACATGTTTCTTTGTCTTCCCATTTTGGCTGCCTCCCAGTGTTTGTTTCTACGTATTAGGTAGGGATGGATGTCTTCTTGTCTTAGTAGAGTGGACTTACATAGTAGGTGTGCTGTGGGGTTCAGTGGTGCAGTCTTTCTGGTCACCTGAGCCATGCACTCCAGGTATGTCCCTTCTTTGGGTGGTGTGTGCCCTCCTCTTGTCATTGATCCTTGGTTAATAATTGCATATCAATGGAAGGGACTGACTCAGGCTCCCTGGTTGTGAGGACTGGCCTTGACTACAGTGGAAGAGTTGCTATGCAGGGGCTGATCCTACAGAGCAGGGTCTGCCTCAGCAGGACTCTGGTGCTTGACCAGTTCACCCCTTGGGTGTGTTGTACTTGGAGGTTGCTGGGTAATGCTCCAGCTCATTTTGAAGGTGGCCCTGAGGGTGCCAGCCTCAGGATCACCTTGGAGGATCTGCTGTAGGTCAAGTTCTACCACAGCCTGTGTCCCACCCAGGGCCACCTGACAGGAGCCACAAAGAAATCCAGAGATGGCTGCCACCCATGCTGTGCTTGGAAGTACCCTGAGAGGCTAAGCCTTGAACCAAGGCTGGCTGCTGCTAGTGCCGTGCTTAGGGCTGCTCAGCCAGAGGTACAGGAAACCCTCAAGCCAAATGCTGCTTGTCTGGGTTCCATGAAGTTTTGAGAGACCCTAGGAAAGTCTGCAGCTTGAGCCAAGACAGGAGGTCTGCACAAAAAAGCCACTGGAAGCAGCCTGGTTATGCCCAAAATTTGGGTGGGGTGCGGTCTTGAAATTCCATGGTGTGGCAAACAAACAGTGGAGACTCAGATATGGTGGCCACTTGTGTCCACACACAGGGAAGGGGGAGAGCTCAGCAAAGAAACAATGGCCTCTGCCAGCATCTCCATCCAGGAGAAAGCTGCCTCTGCAGGCCGCATCAGAAGCCAGACAACTCAGTTCCCCACTATATGTGCTTGCCACCTCTCCAGCTACTGCCCTAGTGTTGGAGCTCAGAGCAAGTGATTCCGTTGGTGGCTAAGTCCCTGCACAGTCCCTTTAAGAGGAGCACCTGAGAGTGCAGCCACCCTCAGTCTCACTCAGTCACAATCTCTGCTGGTTTTCACAACCAGAAATTATGGGGACTTCTCTCTCCAGCACTGGAACCCTGGACTGGGGTGGGGCTGGGATCTCACACTCCTCTGGGGGATGGGAGGGACCTCCACAGCTGTAATAATCCTCCTGATCTTTAATGATCATACGCAGGTGTGGGCCCAGCCCTTTCTGCATCTCTGCCCTTTCTACCAGTCTGGAGGTGGCGTCTTCTGCAAGTCCTTAGTTGAAAGGCTTCAGTTCAGCTTGATTTTAAGTGAGTCTCAATAATGGTTGTTTTGTAGAATAGTTGTAATTTTGGTGTGGTTGTGAGAGAAGCTAAACACAGCGTTTACCTACTGCGCCATCTTGGTTGTCTGAAGAGGCTTTTACAGAACTTTTTAGATCCTATCTTAGGTGTTTCCACATTCTAAGATTTGTTTTAGGTGAGAATGATTGGATGAATTTAATGTTGCTGTCCTTTCTAAACATGAGGGTGTCTGAGTCCCAAAGACTGAACTTCAATAAGATAAGAATGATGATTCTGACTTCATCTACAGGGATCGCTCAAGGTAAGATGGCTCCGAAGAAAACTGGTTCTTTCTCTTTGTTTTTAATTTCCTAGTGGCATAATTTTAAATCCAAAGGCTAGTCACTCCAAGAAACCTACTCAGATTTAACTCATCACTAAGCCCCTACATCTCTTCCTTCCTTCTTCTATTCCCATAGCATGCTTCATCTTGAAGTTTCCCTGGAGTACACACCTGTGTGTCTCCTGGACTGACTGGTCATATCAAGGCTCATGCTTTAAAGTAGACAACACAGACCAAGGCAGGTATGTTTTATAATCAAACTAATGCATGTGGCCAATCAAGAAAAAAGACAGAAATGTATTATATAGATAGATTGGATTGGATTAGATTAGATGAGAAATGCATTAAAGAGTTTATAAGGAGCACCTCTTGGAGTAGATAGAGTGAAAAGAACATGGTGGACATTGTAGATCTAGTGAGAGAATATCTTGTTTGATCCATAAGGAGGGCTCCCAAGAAGAAACACTTTTCTACCATGGCCACTTACCCAAATTTGTTAAAAAAAATACTTTTAATTACAGTATTCAATCCTTTATCCATTTTCCTGTTAAATATTGTTTGTTACCCTAAGTTATACAAGGCATTGATGATGAACAGAAAGAAAAAAATGAGATGCAAAAATTTCATAGTGTAATGGTCAAGAGGCATTCATATACATAATTATCAAACAAGTTTATATTTCCTAAGGAGGGTATGCTGAAGATGTACGGTTCCTGCATCACAGTAGAAGGATCATATTAATAGATAGGCTTCATAGAGAAGGATGTATCCACTTAGGTTTTGAATAACTGTTAGCAGCTTGGCCAGTGACCAAATGGGAATAGCAAAAAAAAAAGAAAGAAAGAAAAAGCACCATATGAAATTGTGTGCAAGTGTGATAAAACATGTTTTAGGATATTTCCAAAATTAGATATGACTTAGCTATGGATGGAACAGTAAGCATGTGGTAGAATGTGGTAGTAACTAATGCTAGATAGGTGAACAAGAAGACCTTTGTATGCCATTGTCTCAAGATCTTAGTGGGTTGGTGCAGCCACTATGGAAACAGTATGGATATACTTCAAAATATTGAAAATGGAGCTCCTTATGACCCAGCAATTCCATTCATGGATATCTATTCAAAGAAATCCAAAACACTAATTTGAAAAAAATATATGCACCCCTATGTTTATTGCAGCATTAGTCACAATAGCCAAGATATGGAAACAACTGAAATGCCCATTGATAGATGATTGGATAAAGAAACTGTGGTACATTTATACAATGGACTATTACTTGTCCATAAAACAGAATGAATTCTTACCATTTTCAACAACAGGGATGGACCTAGAGAATATTATGCTAAGTGAAATAAGTCAGACTGAGAAAGACAATTCCCATATGATCTCACTTACATGTGGAATCTAAAGAACAGAATAAATGAGCAAACTAAACAGAAGCAGACTTAGAAATACAGAGGAAAAACTGGTGGTTGCTAGGTGGGAGGGGGTTGGGGATGGGGGAGAAGGTGAAAGGATTAGAAAGTACAAATTAGTAGTCATAATATAGTCAAGGGGATATGAAATACAGTTTGGGGAATATAATCAATAATGTAAAGATTATGTAGGGTATCGATGGGCACTGGACTTACAAGGGGGATCACTTCATAGACTGCGTAGATGCCTGACTAATATGCTATACATCTGAAACTGAAGTAGAATAATATTGAATGTCAACTATAATTAAATACACACACACACACACACACACACACACACACACGAAGTTTGTGAAAAATTAAGTTCACGAACTCATCCTAGAAAAAGTGCTACATACCTCATTGCTGAATATCACTATAGTCACCTTCAAAGTACTCCCCCTGAGAAGCTATGCACTGATGCCAGCGCCTAGTCCACCCTTCAAAGCAATTTTGGAACTCTTTTTCTGGAATGGCCATCAGAGCTGTCGTCATATTACTCTTGATATCCTGAATGTCATCAAAATGTCTTCCTTTCAATATTTCCTTTATCTTCAGGTAAAGAAAGAAGTCATTGGGGGCCAGATCAGGTGAGTGGGGAGGGTGTTTCAATACAGTTATTTGTTACTGGCTAAAAACTCCCTCACAGACCATGCTGTGTGAGCTAGTGCATTGTCGTGATGCAAGAACCACGAATTGTTGGCAAAAAGTTTAGGTTGTCTAACTTTTTCGTGCAGCCTTTTCAGCACTTCCAAATAGTAAACTTGGTTGTGGAGTACAGCATCGTGAAGATAATCAATGGTACTGTAACAACCATATACATTGTTAGAAGTGTAGTAGATTGGGGCAGGGGGGGAGGGTGTTATCACTTTGTGAAGGGTGTAAATGTCTATTACATTGCTTTGTACACATGAAACTAAAAAAAAGAAAATATTAGCAGGAAATAGATTGCATGCTCAAATTAGGTAATTTGAGTACAGTGTAATACAGAAACCATTATCAAAGATGTGAGTCAGCATAGGAAAATCACAAGTACTTGCGAAGCCTCTGGGCTAGTGATAGCAGACAATGTTACAAAACTTGGATTCAAGGGTAAAGTGGAGGATATGGTTTCCAGTGGACCCAGA
Organism: Rhinolophus sinicus; assembly: GCF_036562045.2. Taxonomy (NCBI): domain Eukaryota; kingdom Metazoa; phylum Chordata; class Mammalia; order Chiroptera; family Rhinolophidae; genus Rhinolophus; species Rhinolophus sinicus. The sequence continues at coordinate 122,470,858 of NC_133756.1, forward strand.
GCCAGAGAAAGCTGTTTCCAGAGAAATGCAGTCATCTTGCAACAATTCTGCTGGAAGGGAGATGAAGGAATAAATCTCTGACCTCCTTCCAATCTCCTGTCGATGTTTCCTTTGCCAAATCCATCCAGGAGTGAGAGGGTAGGAGAGTCTGTTGGGGTAATTCAGTGTTGCAGGGCCTAGAACATGATGGAAAGTGGTGGAGAGTAGACTAGGAGAGGTTAATGCAAGATATATTGCAAGCATACCCTAAGAAAGGTTATATTTGTATTTTAGCCAACTAGATTCACATGCTGTTTCCCCAAAAATAAGACCGGGTCTTATATTAATTTTTGCTCCAAAAGACACATTAGGGCTTATTTTCAGGGGATGTCTTGTACAACAATCTACATTTATTCAAATACAGTCATGTCATCCTCTTCTAGAACATTGTCATAACGTACTGAATGCATCCATTTGGCTGACAATTTTAACTGGGGCTTATTTTCAGGGTAGGTCTTACTTTCAGGGAATCATGGTGTTAGAATATTTAGGCAGCAATGTAGAGGCTTCAGTGGAAGATGGAAATCCTGAAAGTGGGCATATTAGTTAAAAGCTATTTCAACAACCCAGGCAAAAAAAAAATGAGGAAGACATGAATTGTAGTAGAATTGTTGGGACAGAAAGGCAAGAAATTGAATGGGTATGTAGGAAGAGTAAATGGCATCAACAGTGACTTTCTTTCATTTTCTAACCACTTTTAGGAAGAGAAAGCCTTCTGTTCTCTGTATCATTATGCTCTCTGCATCTGTTCCCAATGGCACTGCCTTCCATCCTTCCGCATTTATTCTACTTGGAATCCCTGGGATGCAAGACCAGCACGTTTGGGTTGCCATTCCCTTTTGCTCCATGTATATCCTTGCTCTGGTTGGCAATGGTGCCATTCTCTACATCATCATGACGGATAGAGCTCTACACGAGCCAATGTACCTCTTTCTGTGTCTACTTTCCATCACTGACCTGGTACTCTGTTCAACCACATTGCCCAAGATGCTAACAATCTTCTGGCTTAGGTCTCACATAATTTCCTACCATGGCTGCCTCACCCAGATGTTTTTTGTTCACGCTGTCTTTAGCACAGAGTCAGCTGTTCTACTGGCCATGGCTTTTGACCGCTATGTGGCTGTCTGCCGTCCACTTCATTATACATCCATCCTCAACGCCATGATGATTGGGAAGATTGGTCTGGCATGTGTAGTCCGTGGCCTTATTTTTGTTTTTCCTTTTGTCATCCTCATCGAGCGCTTACCCTTCTGTGGACATCACATCATCCCCCACACCTACTGTGAGCACATGGGTATTGCCAAGCTGGCATGTGCCAGTATCAAGCCCAACACCATTTATGGTCTCACTGTGGCACTCTCAGTCACTGGCATGGATGTAGTCCTCATCGCCACCTCATACGGCTTGATCCTGAGGGCTGTGCTGCGTCTGCCATCAAAGGATGCCCAATTCCGAGCATTTAGCACTTGTGGAGCCCACATCTGTGTGATTCTTGTCTTTTATATTCCTGCCTTTTTTTCCTTTTTCGTCCACCGCTTTGGCCATCAAGTACTTCCTCGTGTTCACATTATACTTGCGAATCTCTACCTCCTCGTACCCCCTGTTCTCAACCCCTTGGTCTATGGCATTAATACCAAACAGATACGCCTGAGAATAGTTAGCTTTTTTATGCGGAGGAGGTAGCTATACTCTCTGTGTACCCCAAAGACCAAGGGAAAAAGTTATAATTAATCTCACACTTCCTCCAGCATCTCTTTACCTAGAACGAGAGGTTGCTGATTCTGCTAATCCTAGCCAGCCAGTATCATGTGTTATCTGAGTTTTTGAAGTATTTAGAACAACTTATCTATACCTCCTCAATCAACAGAATGTCATCTTCCTGTAAACTAGCATATGACCTGTTAATGGGCCTGTAGGTCTTGAATCTTCCTAGGGAGAGGTAAGGAAGTGATGTAGTACACTTGAAAGTACGAACAAACATTTATTCTCTCATTGTACAGAAATCCCATGTGTTAGAAGTAAAGGAAAAGTGGTCACAAAAGAATTACTTACTTATAACTTCAAGAAATTGAGAACACACACACACACACACACACACACACACACACACACACACACACACATTGATTAGATTGATTGCTAGCACTTTCTTATACCAAGGGTATTTGCAGTGAGAGCATCAGCCCTACACAAGAGATGGCTGTGAGAGCCCATGACCCTTTGGATCTGGGATTCGGTTGAAATAGTTGAAGATGACTACTGGGTGACTTATTGTGAGAAGTTTGGAAGGAAGTACATATATATCAATGGAAAGCCATAGTACAACTTTCTCAAGGAATGACTTCAAAAGGTGACACTTTGTAGCTAATATATTTACCTCATGACTGATGACCTTTGCCGTTTTTCTGAGGTTCTAAGAATGATGCACATTACATGAAAATTACTTTTGGTCCACTGTAGACTCAGTCTGATCTTTTGTTTACCTCATTTAGTTAATAGCCCTTTGGGTATATAAGAATTTCCAAGACAGAGTTTCCTGCTAGTGTTATCCAGGGTATCCTAGAATATTCAGAGTTGACAAATTATCTTTCTCTAAACAACTGGCCTTCACGCTTTAGCACAGGCTACCTTTTACAGTAGCTGGGGTTTTTGTTTTGTTTTGTTTTATTTTTATTTGTTTGCTTGTTTGTTTTTTGATGCCTTGGAAGAAATAAAAGCAAATAACCAGTCTACCCTTCTACACAATACATTAATCTTTTTCAGAGTCAATGCTTCATCATATGTTTTTATTACCAGGAACTCTAAATCTTCTAAGGCATTCATTCCACGTTTCAACTTCAGGAGCCATATCTTTTTCCTTTTCTAAGGTCTAACATTCAGCCTACACAGAGTTGACTTAGTTTGTAATGTGGTGCTTGAAGAATAAGGGTCATACAAACACAGTATAGAATTTTTTATTGTGCTATTGTAAAATATATGTAACATAGATTAGCATTCCAACCCATTACACTAAGCAATCATCACGACTATCCATTTACAAAACTTTAATCCCCACAAATAGCAACTTTGTAACTATTAAGCAGTAACTCCCCATGGCTCCTCTACTGCCTAAAGACTACAAGCCTTTTGCAACAATGTTAGAAACACTATTCATTTATTTATTGTACAGGTAGTTGAGCATTCATTTAAAAGTATGTATGGAGGATCATCTATGTGCCAGTTACGTTAGGCATTGAATTTCACAGGTGAGTAAGGCACAGTGACCAATCAGGAAACTCACATTCTAGGGAGAGTGGAAGTGAGGTAATTAATTACAAAAGAATATGGCATTTGCAGTGAAAAGGAGTAAAAGATATTGTTAGAGCAAAGGTGAAAGTATGTTCATGTTACTTCTATTTCTTTCTTACAGTGAAGTAATCTTTATTGTATAATCCGTCTTGATTCTAGGCCCTCTTTTCATGAGCTGAGGCAAAAAGATGCAACCTGTTCCTAACTTGAGAGTATATTTTTGGTCTTCTCATTGTTTCCATTTTGGATAACTAAGTTATTTTCTATGGAAAAATCCTATCAAAAATTGATTGTAATAAGATGTTTCCTATATATTGGGGAAAAGACAATAAACAAACAGAAAAACCATGACTACTATTCTCCTCTGCTGGAAATTATTCAAATTCACTAACCTAAGAACCACCAGAACATATAGTGAAATAATTAGGTTTCTTTATTGTGCTGCAGAAAGTGAGAAAGCACCCAAGAACTGTTGTGAAACTCATAATGTGAGAGATAGAAAGGGATTTTATAGAATGTGAGCTTGTGCTTGATGATTTTTAGGAAGTTGGGGGGAAATTCTAGGTTAGATGTGGTCAAGAAATGTGGGTAATTTGGTGATTGTATCGTAATACTTTTTTAAAAATCTAGGAATATGAGGACAAATGGGAGCGAGAGGTCACATTGGTAAAGAAACAGCAGTTTACTCAGGTTATCAGAAGATTTAATTCTGGGTTGACCTTCTTCTCTATGTCTTCCAGACTTTGTTGCAGACTGGCCTGGCATGCATTGTTTTGGATTTCTGCAGATAAATACTCAGAAGTGGAATTGCTGGGTCATAAAACAGTTCTATTTTTAATTTTTTGATGAACCTCCATAATGTTTTCCATAGTGGCTGCAGGAATTTGCAATCCCACAAACGGTACATGAGGCTTCCCTTTTCTCCAAATCCTCACCAACACTTGCTTCTTGATTTATTGCTGATGGCCATTCTGACAGGTGTGAGGTGATAGCTCACTGTGGTGTTAATTTGCATTTCTATGATGATTACTGACATTGAGTATCTTTTCATATGTCTATTGGCCATGTGTATGTCCTCTTTGGAGAAACGTCTATTCAGATCCTCTGCCTATTTTTCAATTGGATTCTTTTTTGGTGTTAAGTTGTATGAATTATATATGTATTTTGAATATTGACCCCTTATTAGGTGTATCATTGGCAACTATATTGTCCCACTCAGTAGGTTGTCTTTTTGTTTTGTTGATGGTTTCCTTCACTGTGCAAACAATTTTTAGTTTGATATAGTCCCATTTATTTATTTTTTTCTTTTGTTTCCCTTGCTCGAGGAGATATGAGGTGTGATCAAAATATACAGTGAATGTTTAAATAAAAAAATTGTCATAGTATAAAACACATTGCCATTAAATCCCCTCAAAATACTCCTCCTCACTTCAAACACACTATCCCATTGTTCTTGCAACTTTCTGAAGCAGTTCTGGAAGACTTCTTTCATGAGTGTCTTTAGTTGCTCTGTCATGGCTGCCTCAACAGAAGAGTCAGAAGTCGAACAGTGCCAGATCCAGTGAATAAGGTGGATGAGGACACACCATAATGTTTTCATTTGACAGAAATTGCCATACCAGAAATGATGTGTGACAGGAAGCCTTTCCATTGCAATCAGAAAATATGGTGAACGCTGCTGCTGAATGCCATTCAAGGGAAAGGCAGGGATCTTCAATACGGAAGTGGTGCATCGAAACTTAGTAACAGTGTGTGACAAGTTTGAACTTGTTTGGTGCAGTCAGTCGGGTGTGAGCTACGGTTGAGAGAAGATGTGTTTTAAAGTGTGCGATAAATCACCCTTCATCATGACAATGCTCCGTGTCACACATTGCTTCTGGCATATGGCAATTTCTGTCAAATAGAAACATTATGTTTTGTCTTCATCCACCTTATTCACTGGATCTGGCACCGTGCGACTTCTGGCTCTTCCCCAAAGTCAAAGTTATTCCAGCCATCAAAGCAGACATGACAGCACAACTAGACACACACAAAAGAGGACTTCTAGAAGTGCTCCAGAAAGTGTCAAGAACAATGGGATAAGTGTGTTCAAAATGAGGGGGAATCTTTTGTGGGGGATTAATGGAAATATGTCTTTTACTGTAATAATTTTTTTATTTAAACATTCACCATATTGTTTGATCACATTGTATATTCCAAGAAAATATTACTAAGAGCAGTGTCAAAGAGTTTACTGCCCATGTTTTCCTCTAGGAGTTTCACCATTTTTGTTCTTACATTTAAGTCTTTAATCCATTATGAGTTTATTCTTTTAATTAAAATTTATTGGAGTACAATAGTTAGTAAAATTACATAGGTTTCAAGTGTACAATTCTGTAATACATCATCTATGTATTACATTGTGTGTTCACCACCCAGAGTCAGTTCTCCTTCCATCATCATATATTTGACTCCCTTTACTCTCTTCTATTCCGTCCTTCCCCCTTACCCTTACAAATAGTTTAAGAATAGACCATTCTATATGTTCTACTCTCATTTCTTTTTGCATGTATCTATTTAGTTTTCCCAACACCATTTATTAAAATGACTGTTTTTACTCTGTTGTATAATCTTGCCTCCTTTGTCATAGATTAACTGACCACATAGGCGTGGATTTATTTCTGTAGCCATCACAAATTCTTATCTAGTTTGTAGTTGTGCTTGTGTTAGATTATTTTTAAAAAGAATAAGGTAAAGACAGGTGATTCTGGATTGGGAGTGTTGGAAACTGTATATATCTATATCTATATACTCATCACTATGTATCTAATTTGCCTTAGAAAAAATTTTTAATTTAGATGTCTGTGGCAGATGATAAAAATGTGATTACATCAATATACCCCATCCTGCATGTTCTCCTTACAAAGAGATCTTGACACTCCACTGAGATGTACCAGTTATGTTCCCTCACTTAAATATGTGCTGGCCTCAGTTACTCAATTCTAGTGAAAAGAATGTGTTAGAAGTGACAAGGTATGACTGACTTCTAAAACCAGGTTATGGAAGGAAATACAGACTGGTTTCTCTCCTCCTCTCCCTCTGCCTCCCTTCCCTTTGTCCTCCTCCTCCTCCTCCTCTTCCTCCTCCTCATCTTTCTTCTTCTTCTTCTTCTTCTTCTTCTTCTTCTTCTTCTTCTTCTTCTTCTTCTTCTTCTCTCTCATAACAAATAATTTTCTGTATGATTAATAATAGTCTAAGAAAACATTTCTCTACACAATGTATACAGTTACCGAGAGTTAGCTAAATTCAAATTCTGAGGGAATAGTTCCCCCAAGGCTACTCTCACTTCAGATACCATGTAGAAGCTAAGGGGTACCCCAAAGCACCCTCACTTCAGACCAGCTAGCCAAAAATTTGGGGAGCATCACAATATAATGTTAATTAATTTGCTAGGAAAACACTAAATTCAGGCAAATGTTATATTTATTACTAAGGAGTTATAACAAAAAGACAGAGATTAAAACAGAACAAGTAGGAGATTCATAGAGCTGAGTCTACTAAGGACCCAAATGTGAAGCTTCTGGTCTCACTCTCTCTATGGAGTCATGGGTGGGTGCTCTCTCCTCTGGGTCCATGTGCCTATACACAGAGTACTGCCAACTAGGGATGCTTGTTGAGACTTTGGTGTTTAGAGTTGTTGTAACTCGATCACATGGCGACCTTTAGGCTTTAGCCCCTCCAGGTCAAGCTAATATCTGTAGTTTCCAGCTCCTCTTGAGGGTAGAACTGATATGATATGATGCAAAGCTCCCATTGTAAATTATATCGAGAGACTACCCATTGGCCAAAGCCACTCCTGTCATTCCAGGACATTCCAGGGGCTTAGGGGTTGAGACCAAAGGCCAGACCTCTCTTTGCTTAAAGTTATTTTTTCACTATCCCATTAGTCTTATGGAATTTTTTGTTTGTTTGAATTGTTATATTTTTAATACATTTTTTTTGTTAAGAGTGAAAAAAATAACTTCCTTTAAGATATAAGATATAAATAAGTATGACTTCTCTAACCACTTCTATTCAATAATATACTAAAATTCCAAATTGGCATAATAGGACAATAAAAAGGAATAGATGTTTAAGAGTCATAAAAGATGAAAAGAAAATATTAATAAGTGATATTTTTCTATAGAGAAAACCCATAAGACTCTAAAGAACTAACGGTAGTTCAACAAATTTGCAGAATTTAAAGTAAATAAACAAAACCCAAACTAATTAATTATATTATTATACAAATTCACGATTAGAAGTAGATATTTTATAAGTTGTAATTGACAATAGCAGCAAAATCTAAGGTAACTTATTAAATCTAACAAAAATGTGTCTGACATCCGTGTTAAAACAAATAAGAAAGAAATAGAAAGCTATTTTTAGAGGATCTAAATAAATGGAGATATGTACGCATACTACACAGTTTGTGAGTATGAAGACTGACAGAAAAAGGAAAAAGAGAAAAAATGAAAGATAAGGACATGAAATTATCAGAAGAAGAAACATAAATAACTAATAATTTTATGAAACAATCTTCAGCCATTTCAGCAATAAGGAAAATACAATAAAAACCACTTTTAGACCCTTTAGACTGGCAAAATTAAAACAAATATTCAGATAATACTAACAATCAGTGAGTCTATAGAGATATAGAAATACTTATTCACTACTAGTGGGATACTAAATGTGAACTGACTACTTTCAAGATCAATTTATTAATATTTAGCAAAGTTAGAGATATGCATATCCTACAACCCAGAAATTTCATTCCTAAATGAAAGCCCTTCAGGCATACTGCACAAGTGAACAAGGTAGCCTTATATAAGAATATTAATAATAACATTATAATTATAAATAATTGTAAACCATCTAAATGCTCATCAAAGGAGAATGAATGAAATAAACGTAGTGTCATAAACAACATAAACAAATGAATTAACTGTAGTATCTTCATTCAATAGACTATAGTAGCACCATCTAGGACCTCAAAATAGTAGTAATAAATACACTTTATAGAAGTAATAAATTGTTTACCAGACCTACATGAATCAGCATGAATGTATCTCACAAATATAATGCTGAACAAATATCAAGATGCAGAAAAATGGCATGGTATAACACCTTTTAGATAAAGCTTAAAAATATGAATTATAATATTATACAGTAATAAATTTAGTTTTAATATTTATGTAATAAAAGTATACAAAGTATAAAATGATATGGGAATGATAATGATACAATTTATTTCTGAAGGACAGGAAAACAAATGCCAGATGAATAAGCTGCAAAGGAAAGTCCTATTGTTTTTGTAACATTTTGTTTCTTAACCTACATTGTGTATGTATGGATATATGTTATATTATTCTTTATAACCTTTTTTTTTTTTAAGATTTTATTGGGGAAGGGGAACAGGACTTTATTGGGGAACAGTGTGTACTTCCAGGACTTTTTTCCAAGTCAAGTTGTTGTCCTTTCAATCTTAGTTGTGGAGGGTACCGTTCAGCTTCAAGTTGTCCTTTCAGTCTTAGTTGTGGAGGGCGCAGCTCAGCTCCAGGTCCAGTTGCCGTTGCTAGTTGCAGGGGGCACAGCCCACCATCCCTTGCGGGAGTCAAGGAATTGAACTGGCAACCTTGTGGTTGAGAGCCCACTGGCCCATGTGGGAATCCAACCGGCAGCCTTCGGAGTTAGGAACATGGAGCTCTAACTGCCTGAGCCACCGGGCCAGCCCCTCTTCATAACCTTTGCATGTCCAAAATAGATTAAAATAAGAGAAATGTAGATTTGGCATTAGTAGACATGAAAACATCATAGGTTATGTGAGAAATGCAGAGTTATTTAATTGTTTCTATGTAATTATATTATTTATAATCTATTTTTTCTCCACAGTTTTGAGATGTTGTCTTTCTTATATAATATAGTGCATATATAGTTGGGTATTTATATTGATGGTATTCTGCTAGAAAAACCTGTCTACTTCTACTCCATAGTCTTATTGTTTAAAGTGCAACAGTTTTATAATACATTTTAATTTCTGGTAGGGTAAACCACACCCCTCTGTTACATCATTATTATCTTCAGATGTTGGTTCTTCCAGTTGAATTTCACAACCATTTTGTCAAGATTCTAAGCAAAACAAATCATTGAAATTTGTTTGGATTGCTCTGACTTTATAAATTCATTTAAGGACAAGGTATAGCCTTCAAACATAGTTCTATTTGGGGTTTTATAGATACAAGAAAACAAAAATGTAAGATTTCATGGACTAGGATGCATGTTTAGTTCATATTTAAATGAATTTATCTACTTGTTTATTTGTTTCTTTGTTCATGTATTTGATGCTTATTATATGCCCATATGTGTCAAACATGTTAGTGACAGGGATACAGGATTTGGGGAAAAATCTGCCCGGGTCTATTACCCCAGAGTAGTGTGATTATCAAAGGGAAGGGTTAAAAGTTGTGACTGAAAGATGAGAGGTCTTTGGGTGATAGTAGAAGGCATTTGACAGAACTTTGGGGGATCTTCTGCAAGAAAAGTTCCTTTAGAAGTTGTGCTCGGGGATTTGATAGGACAGTGGAAATAAAAAGAGCTGGCCTATGAAGAAATGATTCTTTTTGGTTGCTACCTGTCATTATCACACTTCAGGACCACCTTGGGACAGAGAGAAAATAGATGACGGAGCCAGGTTTTCTGCGTGTTATTAGAGCATGTTACTACTTCTGCAGGGGGAAGCTCTGTAGTTGCTCTATGAGGTCTGACAATTAGGTTTGCAAATTTGTTGCAACGATGTTGCTAACCTTTTTTTGATATCAGAGGGATTATTCATTATGAATTTGTACCAACCGGACAAACAGTCCACCAAGTTTACTATTTGGAAGTGCTTAAAAGGCTGTGTGAAAAAGTTAGATGACCTGAATTTTTCGCCAACAATTCATGGCTCTTGCTTCATGACAATGCACCAGCTCACACAGCACTGTCTGTGAGGGAGTTTTTAGCCAGTAAACAAATAACTGTATTGGAACACCCTCCCTACTTACCTGATCTGGCCCCAATAACTTCTTTCTTTACCCAAAGATAAAGGAAATATTGAAAGGAAGACATTTTGATGATATTTAGGACATCAAGGGTAGTATGATGACAGCTCTGATGGCCATTCCAGAAAGAGTTCCAAAATTGCTTTGAAAGGTGCTGGTGTCAGTACATAGCTTCCCAAGGGGAGTACTTTGAAGGTGACTGTAGTGATATTCAGCAATGAGGTATGTAGCATTTTTTCTAGGATGAGTTTGTAAACTTAATTGTCTGACCTCATATGAGCAGGTGTGTCTGTGCTTGCCTCTTTATGGCCCTTTCTATTGATGTTTTGATTGCCCCAAGCCATTTTTCCTGCTACTCACTTTCCTCTGCCACTGCTTCCCTCTAACTGACACCTAACTCTGAAGGAAGTCTCCCTACAGGGCCTAGCTAGCAGAACTTGCACTATATCAGGATTTAGAATCTGACTGCCTAAGTCCTGCTTCTGTTTAGTCTTTGCCTGATTTTGTGACTGTTTTGTTCTGTCTTATGCATCTGGAATGGATTTAGCAAAATACTTTTTGAAAAACTTTAATAACCCACTTCCTCTGAAATAATGAGAAAGAAAAAAATGGCAACATATCTGGACCCAGAAGTTGAGGGAATGCTGTGGTATGAGAGGTCGTGGGAGCTGGAGGGAGAGGTGGGGTTGCAGAAATGACCTGGAGAATGTCTGGGGCAAAGCCATTGACTTGAGGAAAATACTAGAGCCTGCAAATCAGAAAGAAGCTAGGGATAGACAGAACTTGAGGCTGCTAACAACAGGGGCTGTGCCTCTGATGACTTCATGAGTATCACTACTCCAGCCATGGCGTTAGTGCCTTCCTCGCTTTCACTCCTACACATGCTTGAGAATGCGGGCCTCTGGAATATTCAAACTGAGAGGCCCTAAACAAGTTCCACACTCAGCTATGTCTTCACCCTCACTCTCCTCAGGCTCCTCCAGGATTGGCAATGACTGGAACATTCTCAGAATCCCTAAAGTTAATCTGTCTTATCTCTTGGGAACTCGGGGAAACCTCTAGGGTCAATATTACACATAATAGCAGTGGTGCCGTGTGTGTGTGTGTGTGTGTGTGTGTGTGTTTGCAGAAGGAGAGAGTAGCAAAGAGCTACTTCTGCCACCCTGGAGGCCCTTACTTAGGTTACTTAAAGGGTCACGACATGGATTCTGAGTGCCCAAAAGTGAGGAGAGGAGAGATGCAGGGTCATGAGTGTGCTCTCCAAGAGCCTTATGAATATCTGCTAAGATATACCTACATACATGTGGACACACCCACGTACACACATTTGAAGGTGTCTGAGACAAGCTTGCTTCTCTCACATCACTTCACATTCAGGTAAATGGTTCTAGAAGAAGATGGGTTTTATATTCACATTTTGGTAGCCTATTCTCTGAGCTTCAGGTGCCCAGACACCTGTCACCTGCTTCCTTTGAGTCATCACTGCAAAGTTCACATCAAAAAGTCCCCACAAGTTCCATATCTGCTGAAAATGTGTATTCTTTAATTTTTGGATTAATGATTCTATTATAAGCTTTAGGTTATCTTTTATAAAAACTCTTTAGTTGATCTTTCTGATCTTTTCACTCCCGAGAAACATGTGTAATATTTTGTCAATTTCTCTTTGTATTCTTATGCATTTTTTGTTTTACACACTTAAAGTTATGTTCTTTAGGAGGATAGGCATTCATTTATCAATATATTCTTATATATGTGATGTTTATTTTGTTAATGAATAATGAATCGGTTTGTCCTTAATAAATGTTATCAAAATGCATTCTGTCACATATTAATATTGTTATATCACATTTTACTACTATAATACTGCAATATAATGCTATCATGATTTCAGAATCATTTTTATGTATGGTAACATTGCAACTTTTGTTTTCCACTTTGAAGATCTTGATTTTTATTTAAATTGATGCTGATGAAGTTTGTTCATTATTCCTCTCAGGTACTTCACCAGGGTGCCACCATGACTGCTTGCAATGCCTCCCAGGGCCATCCTTCTTTCTTCATTCTCCAAGGCATTCCTGGGATGGAGGACAAGCACAGATGGATATCTATCCCTTTCTCTTCCATGTACTTCCTCACCATCCTTGGGAACTGCACCATCCTCTTCACCATCTCCACAGAGCGCTCTCTGCACAAGCCCATGTTCCTGCTCCTCTGCATGTTGGCCCTCACAGACCTGGGCATGTCCACAACCACCATTCCCAAGGCGCTGTGCATCTTCTGGTTTGGCCAGAGTAAGATCAGCTATGAGGGTTGCCTGGCCCAGCTGTTCTTCATCCACTCCATCTCTGCCTTGCAGTCTGCCATCCTAATGACCATGGCCTTTGACCGCTATGTGGCTATCTGCGAGCCCCTGCGCTATGCCATCATCCTTTCCAACAGTCGCATTGGGCTCATTGGCTTAGCAAGTTTAGTGAGAGCCATCCTGTTCATTCTTCCCATGCCCATCCTCCTCCAGCAGATGCCCTTTCATGCCAATCATGTCATCCCTACCACCTACTGTGAGCACATGGCTGTAGTAAAGATGGTATGTGTGGACACCACAGTCAACAGGATATATGGTCTGGTGGTGGCCTTGTTGGTTGTTGGGCTAGACATCTCAGCTATTGCCTCATCTTACGTGCTAATCATCCGGGCTGTAATGCATCTCTCTTCTAAGGAAGCCCACCACAAAGCAGTCAATACCTGCACCACACACATCTGTGTCATGCTCATCTCTTACACTCCCTCGCTTTTCTCTTTTCTCACTCACCGCTTTGGTCGGGGGATTCCACCCCATGTCCACACCATTCTTGGCAACCTCTACTTCCTTGTACCGCCAATGCTCAACCCTATTATTTATGGAGTGAAAACAAAAGAGTTTCGGGACAAAGTGACCAAATATGTGTGCTGGAGGAAGGTGCCCATAACAATTGTCCAAGGTCAGAAACCTGTCTGATCAGCCAGCAGTGGAAGGTATGAGAAAAAAATGTTAAATAGATGCAGTTTCAGGGGGAACTGGCTAGTGGTAAAAATATGTCATATTGGCAGATTAGCTGCTCAAATATTTTGAATAGATGTTAAGACACAAGAAACCTACTTCCTCTCACTAATTCCAAAGTAAGGCAATTATCCCCTATGAAATAAAAACAATGACATCTGCTCTCCATACCTGATATGGTAGTTGGGAAAATTATATATGGTAATGTATGTAAAAGCACTTTAAACAATAACATACACTGAACGCATGTAAAATGGGGTGGAATGTTTTTTATGGACCGAACAAAAGCGCAAACAATAACTTGCCCACCACTTTGCCAAGGCAAGTCCAGGTGTGTGTTGGTGTGGGTGTGTTTCTGTGTTTGTGTGTTTAAGGGGAGGTGGGAAGTGGAGATTACTTGTGGGGAGTGAGAAGAGATATGAAAAGTACAAAATGTATTTAAACTCGCTATTTTATTATCCTTGCTGTAGGAGCCTTACATTTGGGCAATAAGACTGTTGCTTCCTTATGAACCAGGGAATATAATCTCCAATTCCTCGAGAAATTTCAGAGGAAAAGGAAAAATTGGAAGCTCTTAAGCTTAAAATGTTGATATGCATTTTAACTAATTTCATACTTATAAAAACTCCTAAGCCAGTTATCCTGCTTGTCTCAACTAATTCCATTGTCTGAGAAGAATCTCTTACAGAGACAATTCTGAGAATGTTTTGTTAGTGGTTGTAGTTATAAAAGTCGGTTTTATACTGGAAATCTTTGGCTACAGACCTCTGCAAGGTAATTTCTCAATGAGCCCAGGAAGAAGTCATGAGTAAATACTTAGGACAGTTTGGGGAGCTCAAATCTTGTGCCCAGATATGGGAATTCATTAAATTCAGAGGATATTGTTTATCATTTCTGGACACTAATTAAGGACATAGTGGCCAATATATTAAGATGCATGAAGTCTGAAAACAGAAAGATTCTAGGGTTTTTCATCATAATGTAGAACTAATTTATGAAAGCAGAATTCGGTGACAAAGATACCTACCCTTAAGGCCATATGACCGGTATTTAAAGGAAAACTCTTAAAATATTTAAACTACAATGAAATAAATGAAACTTCTTCAGAGTGTGGTACCTGACATGATAAATAATACTAAAGGCTTCAAGTACACTGAGCAATTCAATAACAAGGGCTAAGAAAGCTGGGATATTTCAGAGGTTAAAATAATGGACACAACCTTCAGGAAAAGAAAAACCCAGGATTGCATAAGAAGTGACTTTTCTATAAATGGAGGACCAGAGGTGAAGGAAATCTTGCAGGAGCAGTAATGATTGAGGAACAGAGTACTGCCTGTCTGAAATGAATACCAAGAGCAGTTATGCAATCCACCACAAACATATAACAAAAAATTCACTCAGCAAAATGTTTTATGATTAATCATTTAATTGACAAATAAGTATAAGATTGTGAAAGAGCCTGAGGCAACATTAGCCTGGCAAGTTGTAGTTGTGCAAAACTTACTTTGTGCTGAGGTCTGAGAGTGATTTTTTTTCATCTGATTCGAACAGGGTTGAGGTACAGAAGCAGAGAGTCCACATGCTATAAAATATTATTGACCTCTCCATCTAAAAGAAAAAAAAATTATTTCCCTTTTTCTTTTTGGTGAGATAGTTTGTGAAAATGAGACGTCTGTTGTTACTGAAGTTATGGGCAAAAGATTGATTAACACCTAAACACAATGCATTTGTGGAAATTGTGCCAGGAAAACTGGAAGCAGCAATGGATTCTGGGAAAACTGAGGGAATTAAAGAAAATCAGAGAAAAACAAGAAGGAAGCGTGATGGTGCCTGTCCTTTCTCTCTTGGGCTTTTCTCCTTTAAAAGTGTTATTAATCTGTGGTTGATAATTTCTCCTGCTGGATGAACTTGATTCCTTGCCTGTGGGCTTGCTGGAAATGTGACAGATGACACTAATATTCACTATCTATTTTTCTTTTCATGTCTATAGAGTTGCTGCTAGACGTGCAAAAGCTAGAAAAATGTTCATGTGTTTCGTATTTTGATCAAGTTCAATCACTTTGTATTTCTTTGTTAGGTATTTGAAAGTTGAATTAATGTAGCGTCCACTTTACTTTCACTATCTCCTTTATATTTGGAGAATCTGAAATGGTCCCAAGCTCCCAAATAAGTTATAAATAATTATATAATAGCAGTTATATAAATATCTTCTAATAAATGGTCAGGGAGGCGACACCTCTGACTAGAGTCTAGGGTATTGGGACAGAAGGTTTTACAGCATTACAGACTTGAAACCTGGGTTTCTCAAAAAACAGGGTCTAAGATAAAGCTTGTGTATTGTCAGTTTATTTAGAAATGTGATCACAAGGAGTAGGAGTGCAAAACAGGTGAAGTGAAACAGGGAAGGTGGAAAAGCCAATACAAGTATTTTTTACCCAGTTTCACACTGCTGATGGAGACTGGTGTCCAATCCTGCCTGGACCATCTGAGGAGCCTTATAAAATATTTCTATCTTCCCCAGGGGAGGAAAGGATCATCCACAGTAACTCATATGGGGTTCATGGACTGCCCAACAGGTGTTAGCTTCTCTGTACTTTCAGGTTGTACATGCATGACAGCAGAGCTGGTTGCTGGGGGGTATCCTGTGCCATGGAGTTAGGACAGCACTGTGGCAAGAAGTTCTAGGTTCTAGACATAACCCAGGTTGACTATCTGATTACACCTGCATGGAACTGGTTACAGTCACAATGGCAGAATAAGGGTATGACCAAGGGGATTGTGAAGTGGTGTGCAAGGATTATCCAATGTAATAACAATCTACATGACCTTAGCCCCACAGTAGGCTATGGACTTTCTTTGAAATTAATAGGGCCTCACACCTTGAGCCCATCCCACAGAATTATTACTTAAATTTTCCAACTTTAACAACAAAGTCATCTCTGATTATTAAGGTAATTCAATCTCCACAATTACAGGTAACTCAGATGACCTTAGAAAATATGCTTTTAAAAATATTTAAAAGAGCTCCTAGAAGGAAAAGAACTTCTATAGGTGTGCATAGTTCTCAATTCTTCTGAGTATTCTTTTTTACACAGATCTAAATATGAATGTTATTTATTTATTTGCAATCCATTTTATTGTTGTTCTTGTTAAAATTATATATACATATTATATATATATTATATGTAATATATATATTTTTGGTAAAAGCAATCAAATGTGGTAAAATACACAGTGGAACGTGAAAGTCTAGCTTCTGCTTCTACATGATCCTAGTCTCTAGAAATAAACCCTTTAAACAGGTTTTATGTATACTCTCATAATTACCTTATATATTTAAAATATAAATACGTATATAGAAGCATCTAGATAGTTCTTTTCTTCACAAATATGTCCATACCATTCACATTCTTAGACATTTATTTAGCTTTGACCTTCAACTTTGAGCAGGTTTTGTTTTAAATTTCCCTTTCCCTCTTTGTAATCCATTGTGAATTCCCTCTTCCTGCCCCTTGACATGGACAAGGGGTATTTTTTTCTTTGTTTTTCTTTGATTCATTCTGTCACGGACATTTCTACTCTGATCCTTGGGTAAGTAACACTTCCCTGTCCACAATGAATTCTCTTCCACCACAAATGAGGCAAAAACAGACCCAAGTGAAGTGAACAATAAAGACAAATGAAGCTGGTAGTGCCCTTTCCCTTTGGAGCATCATGTCCCCATTTACTGTCTTCTAGTATTGAGAAAGACAATGTTTCCTCTCCCACAGCAGGACCCTTTTCCTAAAGTGCTTCCTGCATTTGCCTTTCTTTGTGAACTCTACCCCATTTGAGTTCATGCTCTGTTTTGATAGAAATAAAAGCACCACTGCACAGCTCTCTCCTGAGAGTCTTCCATGTTTGTACAGGAGAATTCTTGACAGTATTCTCTTCTTTGTGTCCTGTTGTGTCAGATGCAGCTATGTGAGTTTATTTTCTTTAGTTTGAATTTTTAAGTAATAGTTTACTTCTGCTTGTGTAATTTAAAACTTTCATATTTGAGATTGAAAATGTTATTCTCAAACATATCTATAATCAGTTTCAAATGGATTTTTAGATTTTTTTTCTACCTTCACTTAAAGAAACTCCTGCTTTAAAATCCTTTTCTTAAACTTTAATCACTGTCACTATTTTAGTAGACAAAAACACCTGAAAACATAACAGCATACAGATTTACAACTTCTCAGTTTTACTTTAGTCCGTGTTAGAAAAGATATTTATCTAGCTAAGTATCTCTAGTTGCATTTATCTTATTATTTTTGGAATACTGTATCATGTTCTTGGGTCTTGGAGTCTTACATGCCAACAACTGTATCAAAACATTTCAATACTCGATTCTGTGGCAATGAAGTCTGCAGATAGACCTGTATATTTAAACCTAAATCTCAGAGAAGAATACTTTGAATATGTACAACCAACTGAAAGCCTATTGTCCAGCTGGTCATTACTTCAACTTTTGACAGATATAGCTTTATTTTTCTTTGTTTCTTTATTTATTTGTTTAAGCTTATAAAACTCAATGCAGGGAAAGATATCCTGTTATCATTCTGGGGATTATTAAAAGATCTCAGAATTTATATATTATAATTCTAAAGAAGAAGCTATAAATTTCATTCTTTGTAAAATATGAGCAAGGACAGAGGACAGAAATTGAGTATTTAAATATTAATTCAAATAGTTAATAAACAAGAATGGGAAGTATAGTCAAATAGGTCATGTAATGGAAGGAAACTCCATCAGAGTTTAGTAGATTTTGATATGAACCGTGGGCTGTTGATATCAGTCACAAGGTAGCAGACCTATCTCAGAAGTGGTCTGATTTCAGGGATGTTCCACTTGGAATTCCTGAACTACATATGTAGAGTTTGATCAGAGAAAATTTAACCAATGGTTGACAGGTGAAAAATAAAAACAGTTCTAATTTGTGTCATCTCCTCCCATCCCATTTTATTTGAATGGTTTGTTATTTGCTTAAATATAATATAAAGACAAAACAAATTAACTTTACATTTAGGTGTTCTAGAATGTTGTTTTTTTTTTAAATAACACAAAACATCATGAAAGTCTTGCCTACTCTACTATAACCAGACTTTGTTATTTAGATAACCTGGAATCCTGATAACTAGGATTGGAGCATTGCTATCTGGATGGATGCTACAGCTTGCCCACTATAAATCTGGTGGTAGAGGATTCTAATTTTTAGCTAATTACTAAGTGACCTTAAGAAAATGCATCCTTAAGATAAAATAGGTGTCTTTATATGTCTTCTTTGGAAAAAGATATATAGTGAAAATTAAACAAGAAGTAACTTCTGTGGGAAAAATTGAATTATAATTTACAAGTTATACAAATGAGAACACATTATACAGTTTTAATTAATTTATTTATTTAATAATATTTCTTAACAACTGTTCCATATTAGCACAAATAGACCTTTTTTATTGTTTTTCACAACTCCTTAGTATTCCTCTGTATATTTGTCAAGTTTGTTTCAGCAGTCTCTTATTGATGGCTTTTGTTACTTAAAAAGGTCATATGAGCATTTTGTTATATTGACATTTTTTTCAGCATAGGGCAAGTGTTACTGAAGTCTAAATATGTAGATATGGAATTATTGGAGTAAAGGGTTTATTTACTTTTTACTTTCTTATTGTAGCTCTTTTTGCCTGATCATCAAAATATACTACTGGAATGTAAACATTAAAATATATAATATAAAATTCCACTCAGCTAATGAGGAGTAATAGTTGACATTGTATTAGTTTCTTATGCTGCTATAATAAATTACCACAAACTAGGTAGCTTAAAAGAACTATTTTTTTTCTCTTACAGTCTAGAGGTTAGAAGTCCAAAGTCAAGTTGTCAGCAGGGCCGTGCTCCCTCTGAAGGTTCTAGGGGAGAGACTTTCTTTGCTTCTCTCCCAGCTTCTGATGGTTGCTGGCATTCTTAGTATTCCTTAACTTGAAGACACATCACTTCAACCTCTGCCTCTATCATTACATGGTATTTTGCTTGTGTGTCCTTTCACATCAACTTCTCTGTGCCTATTGGTGTCCAAATTTCCTTTTTATAAAGATCCCAGGCCCTGGATTAGGTCCCACCCTATTCCAGTAAAACCTTATATTAACTCTATTACAACTGTAAAGTCCCTATTTCCAAATAAGATCACATTCGGAAGTCTGGACATGACTCTACCTAATCAGACCTATTTCTCATGTAAATAAATTCTACAAGTATTGCTACAAAATGAAATCATGTTTATAATATTGTTTTGCGATTTATTGTAATATTATTGACAGCAACCCATGATACTAAATATAGATTTATCTCACTTTTTTTTAAACTGTTTCATAGTATGTTTTAACCAATCCTGTATTGGTAGATATTTGGATTGATTCCAATATTCATTTTTATGAAATAATTTTGTGGCCTTAGAGCAGAGATTGGAAAACTATGGCCCATGGGCTAAATTTGGCTGCTGCATGTTTTTGTAAATAAAGTTTTATTGAAACACACCCAGACCTATTTATTTATGTATCATCTATGGCTGCTTTTGTACTGCAGTGGTAGTGTTGATTAGTTGTGTGGGACCATTTTACCCACAAAGCAAAAAATGTTTACTATCTGAAACTTTACAGAAAAAGTTTTCTGACCCTTGCCTCAGAGAAAACCAAGAGTCAAAGAGACAGTCTGAGAGTTGGGAACTTGTTACTTGGAATTTCATTTTTTCCTTGCCATCCAAATTCTATTCAGTGTCCTATAATGACCACATGAATGTGCCTCACAAACGTCCTACAATACCGTGTTTCCCCCAAAATAAGACCTACCCAGACAATCAGCTGTAATGCGTCTTTTGGAGCAAAAATTATTATAAACCTGGTATTATATTTATTATATATTATATTATATTATATTATATTATATTATATTATATTATATTAACCTGGTCTTATAGTAAAATAAGACTGGGTCTTATATTAATTTTTGCTCCAAAAGACACATTAGTGCTGATTGTCCAGCTAGGTTCTATTTTCAGGGAAACACGGTAGGGAGCCAATTGACTGAAGGACCTAACTTGTGCAATTTGAAATCCATCATTGCATTTACACCAATGTGATGTCTCCCATTGGATTCTATGCACCAAAGACTGAGTGTGACAAGGATGCTAAGGAAGACTTATTCCTGGGGACGAGGAACATTTTGGTAGGGTCCTTGTTAGATGACTTTGTCATTATATGGCAACCTAAGATAGTTCCAGTTAGCCTTTTCTCTCTCCTTAACTTGGGGTTATATTTATATTGTGGTCTGACTATTCTCCCAATATATACTGATTCTCCTCTTTCTTTTCTTTCACACAGATATTTCTTCAATAACATTCTTACGTGTGAAATCATTGGCATATGATTTGCAGAGGACTCAGAGTAATACAAGTGATACTGACAGTGGTTTGACTGGTAAGATAGGAAATTGGGTTAGGGATACTTTCTGTCTGGTAGGAAGAGAATGCTCTTCTGATTGGTAGATGGGACAGGATAGTACCTGGAAAGAGGTGGTGGGTCAATTGCTAAAGATTTTACCAGAGGTGGGAAATTTTGTGCCAAATGCAATTATGCAGGCATTTGAAAAAGGTAGGAGAAACAGTGCATCTAAAGATAGGAATTTACTGGTTATTGTGAATTTGTTTTGATGCCCTACAGCAGGATGACAAGCAGAGAGCCATTAACAAGCATTTAGTAGCTAAAAGAGAGAACCAGAGAGCCTCAGTGGTGATAGTATATAAAGAAATCCTCATCACTTAATAGTGGAAGGGCAAACACAATTGAATCACAGGCTGGACAACTACTTGTGAGAGTCTCAGGGCTCCAGGGATGTTTTAACATTCAGCTAAGGCAGGTCTGTTATGTGTAGATCAGGGTCCTGGTAGAGAAAACATGGAATCTTTAAAACTGGATGTTCCTGAATAAGATGACTCACTAATCTCCTTTGCAGCTTCTAGACATGCAGTCCCTGCAAAAGCCCAGGACTACTTCTGTGCTAGAAGAGGCTGCAGAAGCTTCTGCCCCAAATAATAGCAGGTACCCCCCCATCCCCATGACATACCTCCTCCTCTCCTGGACGCCAGGCTGATACATAGGACTAAATCAGTGCCTATGTTATACAGCAGGGTACATTCTAGAACTCATACAAGATGAAAAAGATCATAACCCTAAACAATTAAAAGACCTTGCTGGCATGTATTGGTGGGAGCCAGGGACACTCTCTGGATTCACTTTTGAGGGTGCTTGATCAAAGGTGTTGGAATATAAGGCTAGATGAGCAAGAATTAATTTACTTTCTCAGGAATAGGATTTGACTCATGGCTCTATTGGACAAACCACATAAGAATGTAGATGTCAATGGAGACTGGGTGATGCATTCTTTCAAAACCAACTCCTGGGGGGCACAATAGATGTCTCAGAAAAGTAGAGACTGCATGGGGGTGGGGTGGGGCATTAAAAACAGAATAACTAGAAAAGGAAAATATTTTCAGTTCTCCAAATAGTGATAACTGTTTATATTACAACCTAGATACACCTTTAATTAATGATCAGTATCAGGAATGAGGTAGGCACACAATAGTTGCCATGTTTTTATGATTAAATCCATTCTAACTGAATGTTCCACTTAGTTGTGCTGTACAACTTACTTCTTCATTCATGGTTGTCTTTAGAGAGCCAACATGGGCATAATGGAGTAGGAAGATGGTTTATGACCAGAAAGATTATGATTTGAAATTAGGCCTAAGCACTTACTACCTGTGTGACTATGGGAAAGCTATAAACAAAGTGAGCTTCTGTAACTTTATGTGCAAAATGGATATTATTACATAACTTGAGTTAACATTGAAATGATTCCATGGTCTATTATATGTAAAAATACCTAGAAAAACAAACACAGAGACATCACAACAGATGGTATTTCTTCTGGACTTAATAGAATATGAAGAGCATAAGACAGGACTCTTCCATTCACTCCTTTCCTAAGACATAGATACTCCAACCTTAGTTATTGCCCTGAACGTTTCTTTTGGTTTTTATTATCCAGTATCCTCATCTGCTTATCCAAGTTTTGAATGCTATGTCTTCACCATCATTGAGATTATATTTTGATAACAGTAGCATATTCAGTACTTTGTATTCTCAGTTTCTCTCTAAACTCCGACATGCTGACCTTGATGGTGGCTGAAAGTCAGTGTTAGGCATAAATTCTCTCCCCATGCTCTCACTTGCAATGGGAAATCTGGCTTATGAAGTACAAAAAGGCACAGAGAAGCCGCCATAGCTTAATTATCTGACTCTATCCATTTTCCTTCCCCCAGGTCAACATTCCCCAAACACACCCTCCATAAAAACATTTTCATAGTTAAGAATGAAGTAGGACGCTATTTTACTAAGAGGGATTAACAGCACAACAGGCTGAAGAAAGTGGTTTCTTTCTTCTCTAATATGGATAATATGATTTATGTTTCTATTTTGTAGGCATCTTCTACTCTAAAGTCTAGGCAGAACTAGGTGAAACTCAAGGGAAAGGAGTATTTAGTAAGGAGTCTGTCGCAAGCGCCTGGAAGGGCAGTCACCACATTTCAGTCTCTTCCTGAAAGTCAAGGGGACATTAACCCCTTGTCAGGGCCCTACGTCCCTACGTGGTATTCATGACGCAAGTGGGGAACAAAGTCCTGACACACAGGTTCAGATAGAGTAACACAGCTTTATTTGGGAACCAATGTACCTCCAGAGGCCAATGCTCTGGTAAGCACAGAAGGTTATACAGAATAGAATAATTTAATAATGAACCAAGTCCCAGAGTCAATCTAGGTGGAGAAGATCCCTGGTCTGGGAGAGATGACTGGGCCCACAGCGAGTCTGAGGCAAGCTGGTCTTGCAAGGAAGAACTTCGGAGAGTCCAGGAGCATTGCAGCTTGTACCTCGCAGAGGACTCTGTCGGATTGCCCAGACCAACGTCCCAGAAGATCGTTCCCAAGTGTCTCGCTCAGAACCTTGCAGAGGGTCTTAGCCAGAGTGCCCAGTCGGACTACTCATGGCATTGCTCTGGAGTTCTGCTTTTATCCTCTTTTCCTTGGACTTGTTTCCTCTTAGGTGACAACCAGAAGTTGTTTGCCAGGAGTTGTTTACCTCTTAGCTGATAACCAGGAGTTGTTTTGGTGAACGTGTTTATTACTCAATTTTGTTATGCTCAGTTTCACACAAAAACATGTTTTTTGCTTCACTCTTATCAGTCTCACACATGTGCAGCCATAGTCCTGTCCCTACTAGTAAACAACTTGTTTTGCAAACCTCAACCCACATGTATAATATATTTTATATGCTCTATACAGGAGGGTCTCTGCTCTAGGTCACATGAATTAAAGATGTTCTTAAGGTTTATAGATTGTTTAGCTCACCAGAGTAGAAAAGAGGCCCCGATTAGCTAAAAATCCTGGCTAGGTATAAAGCATACATACACTACTCCTACCTTCAGTGTCATTATCCTTTTAAGAATTCAGACACAGTGATAGAGATTTAAGGAAGATTTAGACATTTAGGATTCTTTTTCCTGACTTTAAAGTCAATAATCATAATTGTTTAAGTTGTGCTACAACTGTGATTATCCTATTTTTCAATAATTCTTACACTCCACGGTTTTATTTTGTTTACTTTTTATTAGAAACGGGGTCATTTTTGCCTAACTAGCCAATCTTGTATTTGCCTTATTACATTGCACAGTTGATCCTATGCTAACTATGTATTAAAATGATTAGATACAAATTTCATTTACCGTAATGATTCAAACATTTCAACATGGTAATACTTCATCATATAACCTAGTGTTTGGGCATGATCTGAGTCAGCCTGGAGTATCACTTCAGGAAGAGGTAGCTTCCTGCTAACATATCCTTTTTTTAAGATGGAGTTTCTGGTCATGAGAATCTCTTGAGTTACTCATCTGGACATGTGTTTTTCCTTGCAATAAAACCTTCTGTAATATATATCTCAACAGTCCCTGAGTCCTGAGTCTATATATGTAATCTTCAAGTTACTTCATTTTTGTCACATGCATCCACATCAACACAATCACATGATTGGTACTGTGAACATGCTGCATTGTCATCACATTAAAAAAAATTGATGAAAAGATCAATTTCCTAAAGAGTTATTACATGTTAAAGTGGTATCCAAAGAAATGAGTAGGTCAGATTCCTTTTAGCAATAAGATACTACTTAGAAATAGACACAGACACTTAGAGAAACAGACAATAGAAAACTGAAGCAAATATAAACTTTTCATCAACACAAGGAAACATGAACTTGGATCATTTAGAGAGAAATTTTGTGTTTGCTTGATGAATGTGAATACAGGTATGAAAGTCATCAGAGACCCATATTATAAGAGTGCTCCTATTAAAAGAAAGAGCTATCTTAGGTTTTCCCTTCTTCAGTTCATAGCTCAATGAAAGCACAAACATATTGGTTCTTTATGTAAGCCGACACACACACACACACACACACACACTTTCGTGGTCTATTCTTTCCATAGCTCATTTGGAGATACAACTGGGTCTTGGATGGTTGGGCAAAGGCATTTTTGTTGTCCTTACTTTTCATTTACTCCCAGGTTTAGCATGGGAGCCTATGTAGGTCCTCTGGACAGGCATTTGGCCACCTTGTCTTGTATTTCTTTCATCTTTATACCATAGATGATGGGGTTGAGCATTGAGGGTAGAAGAAGGTAGAGATTAGCAAGGAGAATGTGGGCTTGTGGTGGGATATTGACACCAAAGCGGTGGGTGAGAGAGGAAAAGAGTGCAGGCACGTAAGTGACAAGGATGACAAAGAGGTGAGCTGAGCAGGTGTTGAGAGCTTTGCAGGTGGCATCTCGAGAGTTAAGGCGTACCACAGCCTGCAGGATGAAACCATAAGAGAAGCCAATGAGCAGCAAGTCAAGTCCCACCACAAGCAGAATCACAAAGAGCCCATAGATAAGGTTAGGTCTGGTGTGGTCACATGCCATTTTCACCACAGCCATGTGGTCACAGTAGGTATGAGGAATGACCACGTGGCAGAAAGTCAACCTTTGAAGTAGAAGAGGCATGGGCAGGATAAGAATCACACCCTTGGCGAGAGCCATCAGTCCCAGGCGTCCAACAAAGGAATGGCTCAGAATTGTGTTGTAGTGTAATGGCTTACACACAGCTACGAAGCGGTCAAAGGCCATTACCACAAGTATGGCTGATCGTACCACGGATGCTCCATGGATGAAAAACATCTGGATGAAACAAGCGTTGGAAGCTATGTCCCGATAATTGAACCAGAAGATGCAGAGGAGCTTGGGCAACAGAGCCAGAGTGGATATGAGGTCAGCCACCATCAGCAGGGCCAGGAGCAGGTACACTGGTGTGTGAAGTGTGCGTTCTGTGGCCACCAGGAAGAGGATAGCGCCATTACCAATGAGGATAACCAAAAACATAGAGAAGAAAGGAAGAGATAGCCACAAGTGCTGTGACTCTAAGCCAGGTATGCCCATCAAAGTAAAGGTCAGGAAGCTGGAATGGTTGAAGATTAGCATAGCAGAAACTGTTGGTGGTTGTTAAAGAAAATTTAGACACCTGCCAATGAGACATGGGTAGTGAGTTGTTTGTATCAGTTTGGCTTTTAATGATTTGAGTGGGGCTCAGAGAAAGATGGAATAATACCTCTTTGGGACCATGAAGTTTGCGACTTAGCTTTAGGTTTATCTTGAAGCACCTATATTATTTTCACAAATATTTTTTTAAATGAGGTTCAGATTTGTTTTCTGTATAAGGGATGTTTATCTTCTCCCCTCCCAGTTCAGCAATTCTATACTTAATTTTTCCCCCCAGAATTCTGAGTATGAGGGGTGAAAATGTTTTTATCCTCGATTAAAGGATATAAGAACCTGATAGAAAAACCAGGGCTTTCTCACTGGGAAAGTCCACCTAGATAGAGAGGATATATGCTTCTTCACCCCTTGTTGCAGGAGTGCTGAACTTTTAGGGAAAATCTTTGAATTTCTTCACTTTTATGTGTTGTCCCTCTTTCAGGGATCCATTATCTAGTCATGATCCTGTTTTCCCCCCTGCGACTTTCTATGTTTTAGACAAAGTATAAGAAATCTACGAGGTCAGACAATTAAGTTTGCGAACTCATCCTAGAAAAAGTGCTACATACCTCATTGCTGAATATCACTACAGTCACCTTCGAAATACTTCTGTTGGAAACTATGCACCAATGCCAGCACCTAGTCCACCCTTCAAAGCAATTTTGGAACTCTTTTTCTGGAATGGCCATCAGAGCTCTTGTCCGTCTTATTACTCTTGATGTCCTGAATGTCATCAAAATGTCTTCCTTTCAGTATTTTCTTTATCTTCTGGTAAAGAAAGAAGTCATGGGGGTCAGATCAGGTGAGTAGGGAGGGTGTTCCAATACAGTTATTTGTTTACTGGCAAAAATCTCCCTCACAGCCAGTGCTGTGTGAGCTGGTGCATCGTCGTGATGCAAGAGCCGTGAATTGTTGGGAAAAAGTTCAGGTCGTCTAACTTTTTCATGCAGCCTTTTCAGCACTTCCAGATAGTAAACTTGGTTAACTATTTGTACGGTTGGTACAAATTCACAATGAATAATTCCTCTGATATCAAAAAAGTTTAGCAACATCATTGCAACAAGTTCGCGAACTTAATTGGCAGACCTCATATTGTCCAAATAAGGACACCATTAGGTGCAAGGTAAGTGTTTATGCACTTTGAGGGTTTTTTTTGTTTGTTTGTTTTTTTACATGACAGATGGACCTTTCTCTCACTAGAACTGGCCCTCATGTGTAGATTGAATTCCATTTAGTTGTTAGTTGTGAGGTGTTTACCTCAATTTAGTCCACTGGGCTACCAAAAAGTACTGATGTATTCTTCAATTTTTATCATGCATTAAGCAGAATTCCCCTCTCCAGTAATATATTTACTATTACAATCTTTTCCTGTTCATTGCCATCTTATCTCCTCACGGAGATAGAAAACATGTTCCATCACTACAATCACTTTCTTATATTTATATTCTACCTTCTTGTTCCTCTTTCCCTTAACTGTACTAATATAGTAAAGGACTAATTCTTGTTAAACCCAAATCTATCTACTTTACATTTATACAAGAGCAGCTGAACATGACTTCCAAAAAAATACACAACATGATCATTGATTCTAGTTTTACCACAGTCTTTAGGTGAGTTTCCAGATTAAGAAGAATCTCTTTCTTCTTAATCTCAACAGGCCCATCTCCCTCCTCGAATTCAGAAGGTGATCTTTCTATCTTTTCCATTAAAAAAAACAAACAAAACAAAAACAAAAAAACAGATGAAACCAGAAGATACTTTTCTCATTTCCCCACCACCAAAATAGTACCTACCACAATATTACCCATTTATTGTGCTTTCCTATTAGAAAGGATGGCCTGTGTCATTTCATTTTAAAGTTTACTTATCTGCTTCTGAACTGAATTGCATTTCCTTTCCCTCACATAAAAGCTTGTTCCTGTAATTATACCACTCTCTCCTAACTGCCTTTCCCTTTTCTAGTGAGACTTCCCACTATTTTCATTTACACCACTACCATTCTAGCCAAGGCGCCTTTGGTTTTCACTTGGACTACTGAAATAACCTCTTCACTGGTCTTTCTGCTTGTCTTTTGCCTACACACTGCATATTGCCCATAGAGTGACGACCCTATTATCTTAAAAAATATAGCATGATATTACAATTCTTAATAACTTTCTATTATATAAGGAATAAAATCAAAAGTCTTCCATGATGCACAAGGCACCTTGATATACTCTGATCATAAATACTCACGATACACAAAGTATCATCTAGCTTTAGCTCACCTCTTTAACTTCATCTTCTGCCATTCTCCCCTGCTTGCTCACTTCATTCTTGCCCGTTTTGCTTTTCATTAAGCATGATAAAAGTTTGTTTCTGCCTCAGGGTATTTATTCTTACTGTTCCATCTCCCCATACACTTTCATATCACTCACTCCCTACTTTTATGGTGTCTGTGAAAATGTTATTGCTTTTTAAGCTTCTATTTTTATCACACTAAACCATATATCATTTTCTGATATATGGTCAGAAAGTCACCCCTCTTCTCCCCCCATTGACATCTTGATACTTCATAGAGTGAAAAAGTGGTTCACAATCTTGGCTGCATATTAGAAACATCTGAGAAGTTTAAAACCTCTTGATACTTAGAAAACTTAAGTACATTTAAGGAATACTGAGAAATTCAGTGTGACGTTGCTGTCAGATATAAGGAGTTCTGGAGACAAAGTCAGAAGTGGACCCATGACTGACAGCAACTTTTGCTTAAAATGCTTTCCACATTCCATTTTTCTTTTCTTGACAAATTAAGAATTGTTCTTAAAACTCAATTTTACCCTCATTTCTCTGCTCATGCCATATCATGGCTCTGCCCATATCTATGCTCTATTGTATAATACTTAAGCGACGTTTCCTTTCTTTATGCATTTATCTCATTTAGCATTTATTAAGTACTCACTATGAGCGAGGATTTGTAAATCAACTCCACTTTTTCATATCTGACAATGTTGCTGCATTATTTGTAAACCATCTGATTCTTGAAATCTTTTACTCCCTCACCCCTATATCCTCTGTAAACTCACTCAAATTTCAGAAGTCTGGCAATACTTTTAGGTATCTGGGGTAGAGTTTGCTGGTGGCTATCAAATAAATGCCAGTTAAATAGAATCAGTGGGGGCTACAGACAGAAGGCACTTAGAAAGAACAATCTGATTGAAAGAAGGGGAGGCATGGATAGTTTCAATGATTTATATCAAAACTTACCTAGAAAATTCTACTATATTCTTCCTACCAGCCTCTTTTCTGCTAAGAGCCTTGTTATTTGGAAGTCACAGCTTGAATCTGCCTATCTCATGTTTCATGTGACACTAGTTTTGCAGTTGCTGTTGAGCTGATCTAAGCTCCTGGGAAGGGACTCCCTGCCCACCCCAGCTCCCAGCTTTCCTCCTTTGTTTTTACTTCAGACACAACATATAAGCTTTCTTCTTACAGTGGACCATGGTTCTCACACTATGTGAGGGAAAATTTAAACTCTATGATTTCATCATCCAAGAACTCTGGGCACAGCCATGACTCTCCAGAGGTCAAGGAAAGAGCGAGGGTGAAAGAAACAGTTGTTAGGGAATCCCACTGGGACCTTTAATTCAAAGAGCAACATGACTTGAAAAGTAGCTCTCAGAGGAAAAGGGATAATTTTGACCTTTCCGTTTTTATATAATGATGGTATTATATGACTTCCCTATATTTGGTGGATGCCTGTAGCTATGGCTTTAATAGAGACTTACGAATAAGGTCATGCTTCAGAGCTGCTCGTGAGAAAACTTAGGTACCTCTGTGTCATTATATGAGGAGCACAAAGGACTGAATCAACAAATGGTAACGTCCTATCAGATGAGACTACATTCTTTAAATGGACACAAATTTTGAAAGAAACAGAAAATTTTGTATCCAAATTCCTCCATAATGAATTTCTCTGCGTAACCACTGTTGAAAAGAATACAGCAGGGCCGGCCTGGTGGCTCAGGCGGTTAGAGCTCCGTGCTCCTAACTCCAAAGGCTGCCGGTTCGATTCCCACATGGGCCAGTGGGCTTTCAACCACAAGGTTGCCAGTTCAATTCCCCGAGTCCCGCAAGGGATGGTGGGCTCTGCCCCCTGCAACTAAGATTGAACACGGTACCTTAAGCTGAGCTGCCCCCCAGATGGCTCAGTTGTTGGTTGGAGTGTGGGCTCTCAACCACAAGGTTGCCAGTTCAATTCCTCGACTCCCGCAAGGGATGGTGGGCAGCGCCCCCTGCAACTAAGATTGAACACGGCACCTTGAGCTGAGCTGCCGCTGAGCTCCCAGATGGCTCAGTTGGTTGGAGCGCGTCCTCTCAACCACAAGGTTGCCGGTTCGACTCCCACAAGGGATGGTGGGCTGTGCCCCCTGCAACTAGCAACGGCAACTGGACCTGGAGCTGAGCTGTGCCCTCCACAACTAAGACTGAAAGAACAACAACTTGAAGCTGAACAGAACCTCCACAACTAAGATTGAAAGGACAACAACTTGACTTGGAGAAAAGTCCTGAAAGTGCACACTGTTCCCCAATAAAGTCCTGTTCCCCTTCCCCAACAAAATCTTAAAAAAAAAAAAAAGAAAAAAGAAAAGAAAAGAATACAGCAGTTGTCCTCAAACTTTAGGACTTATTTAAAAACACAGATTGCCTAGTATTTCTGACTCAGCAGATCTGGGGTGGGACCTAATATACTGCATGTCTAACAAGTCCTCAGGTGATGACACTGCTGTTCTGAGAATCCCACATTGAGAAGCACCGGCTTAATATATAGCCAGTTGTGTTCTGAGCACCTACAAGTGGGGACTATTTTTAAGTTATATTTAATAACTCATTCATGTTTAGTTGCAGCTGAACAGAGATGCTGATGCAAGCTCTAAAGATTCCACATTTAAAGGATGCAAGTTTGTGTAGTTGCTTTTCTTTCCACTTCTGTCAAAATACAAACACCTTTTGGGTAATACCTTTACCCGATAAAGCCAGAGATTCTTAAGAAAATTCTAAATTTTGTAATTATTCACACTTTTTCTTTGATAAAAATACTAAGTAATATTTTTCTTCATTTTGAGATGGTAGCAGCAGTTTGTAATTTTTTGTGGAAATCTGGATGGTATTGAGAAAATTTTGCTCTATTGTGTTAATGTATGCTTTACTCTAGGGCAGTGGTTCTCTCCCTCTCAAACCCAAATTACCTTTAAGTAATTCTTAATTATGAAATTACATGTATCATCTACTTTATAGATATAAAATCTATATAATGTCTTAATTGTAATA
This sequence comes from Rhinolophus sinicus, assembly GCF_036562045.2. Classification (NCBI taxonomy): domain Eukaryota; kingdom Metazoa; phylum Chordata; class Mammalia; order Chiroptera; family Rhinolophidae; genus Rhinolophus; species Rhinolophus sinicus. The sequence continues at coordinate 122,502,283 of NC_133756.1, forward strand.
GAGAAGAAATAAAAAATAATTGGCAATCTATGTGATAATTATATGCATAATATATTTATGATACATACATATATGTCACAAGTATATGTACAATATACACATGTGTCATCCAGGGTCTCTGGTCCCGCTCCCCACATAAGAACGCAGGATATGGTGAGGCCAAAAAGGAACACCCACGGAGCCATAGATAGGCGAGTCATACCACTGTAGTCTCACTGGGGGCTGGGTTGGAGACACAGGAGACCAGAGCCACATGATCCGCAACCCGCCGTCCACTTGTCTCTGCCAACCAACCTCACTTGCTAGCTGCAATCCGCCTCTCTGCAATCTGTAATCCACACTCCGCCATGCCATGCCACGCCACACCAGCACGCCACACCACTACCCCACTGCACTACTTTGCTAGCGTAGCCACAGCAGTTATATCAGTGGCTAATGGCTAACCAGTAACAGCTGATGGCCAACTAGTCACAGCTGATGACCATCTACTACCTGAGCCAGCACCTTTCTATGTGAAGCCAAGAGCCTGGAAACTGCTCTCTGGGGCTCTGTCCCCACAACATGTATGTATAATACATATATATAATGAAAATAAATAAAATGTCTTTCAATATGCAATGTTCAGGCCTTTCTTATCATTATAAGAAACAGAAATCTAGTGAAGTTAGAAGTTTTGAATACAACATGCTTCATTGCCATCAGGGAATTAATATTTCTTGGTAAAGTTCTAAATAAACTAAGGTAGAACCAGTCTTCAACTCTTTATTAGGGAAATTCAGTCACTATTAAAAACATGCATGATAGTGTGAGAAAATATGCATGATAGTGTGAGTTATTATCTAGCAGATATGACTCACCTGCCCCTCTGCGTGGAAGGTACTTTGCCATTCCATCATAATGGGACTTGACTGTGGCTTGTTTTGAGCATTGGGAGGTTGGCAGACGTGACAAAACAGAGGCCCTAAATGTATTTGTATGGTTGTGCTTGGCTCTTTGTGTGCCAGGGACTTATTCTGAGAGCATGTCCCAGGTGGCCTCTGGGTCCTAGGGTGAAAATACTTGGAGCTGACATGAATTCAACTCAAATCCTGAAATCAAGCTCAGAAAACCCGCCTCATGTGCATAGCTATCCAGCTGAGTCCAGCCTAAAATTAGCCAAACTAAAGTAGAACTGAAACAAAACATGTGTTATTACAAACTATTAGTTTCCTATTGTTACTGTAACAAACATGTAGGCTTTAAAAATACAAATTAGTTATCTTACATTTCTGGAGGTCAAAAGTCAAACATGGGTCTCACTGGGTGAAAATCAAGATGTCAGCAGGGCTATGTTCCTTCTGGAGAATCTAGGGGAGGATCTATTTCTTTGATTTTTCCAGATTACAGAGGGCACTCTCATTTCTTGGCTTTTTACCCTCTTCCCTCATCTTCACAGCCAGCAAGAGCTTCGGTCCTTCTCACCCTGCCATTTATCTGATGACACTGAACACCCTTTCTCGTTCTCTTTCTTTTGCCAATCTCTGTCACGTATAAAGACCCCTTTGATTACATTGGGTCCACCTAGATAATCCAGGGTGATCTCCCCATCTCAAGGTCAGCAGTTGACGAACTTTAATTCCATCTTCAACTTTAATTGCTCTTTACCATATAACCAAACAGATTTTAAGGGTTTAAGATTGGATGTTTTTGAGGGGAGTGGGGGACATTATTCTGCCTATCTTATAAACCATTGAGTTTTGGATTGTTTTGTTATGCAACATTATCATGACAAAAGGCATCTAAAACTAATGTACTTTGTATTTATTACAGTTTTGGCATAGATGATGGTCAAGAGAATTTCCACATATGTGAATATCTCTCAATGAATTCTCACTATGTAGAATTTTATCATCTTTGCCTTCTGCCCGTTATATGTCAGAAGGGCACTCCTCTTTCTTAACTGAGAGTCAATTAATGACGTAAATTTAGCATATATTCTTCTCACATATTTTGTTTTTAAAATAATTATGTATTTGGTTATTAAAATATATTATCTTGCTTTGTGTTTCTGTGTTTAATTATAGAAGGTTTACTCTGTAACCTTTTTCATGTAACATTTTGTATAACTTAGTTCTTTATTTTATCTGTAACATAATACTCCATCCTTCGAATTTAATGCATTAAAAAAAATTATGTGAACCTTCTAGTTTTTGTTATAACAAGTAGAGAACATGCTTTTTATGTCTCCTTATACAAAGAGGTTTTCTGCATTAGAGATCTTAATTGGTCTGCTATGATTTGCCTTTTGTGATAATGAATAAATAAATTTATAAATAAATAAAACAAGTGTGCCAAACTATCAATCTCCTCAGTCCTCATGGCAGCTTTGGGTGGGGTGGGTGTAAGAGTGCGTGTCAAGGTGGAGCACTGTCATGGAGGCTGGGCTGCCTCCAATTATGAGGAGTCTCATTCCTTTATACCAAAATGCCATAATTTTTCTGTTCTTTGAAGTTTCATGATATTACAATGTTGAAATATCCTATAATAAAATATAAACCAAGAAACAAATTTGCTTTACTCAGGGTTATCCATACTTTCACCTTTAATACATATTGTTACATTTCTCTCAAAATATTTCTGACATTTTACACATCCACACACATCAATGCGAGTTTCCATTTCCCCATATTCTTGATAGCACTTGATATAGTTTATTTTTGCTAATCTGATGCATATGAAATGGAATCTCATTATTATGTATTTTTATGTAACCAAGTGAAATTTACTTCTACATATTTTGCCTAGTTTCCTTAGCTGGTTGTTAGTTAAAAAATTGATTTGGAGTTATTTTTATTTTATGCTTGAAAATACATTTTCACTTACATGTGTTTCAATAATTTTCTCCTAATCTATTTACTTTGAATGTTATTACTCCATGTCATACTAACATAAATTATGAAAAAGAGAACTGTATCAATTGCTTTATTTATGATTTGTACATCTTGGTCTTATTTTCCTTATTTGTTCAGTGTCATCAGATAAATGAATGTGATATTTTAAGAATTTGTCTTTAATCCACTTAGATTTTTTGTTGTCTATGGGTCATGAAATGATTATATTCATTATGTTTTAAAATATATTAATAGATAATTCCAACTACTGATTAGTACACTCTATCCTTTCTGAATATTAATGGCACATATGTCAAGCAATTGTGTGTTTCTGGGCTTTTCATTACTTTATAGCAGGTGTTATTCTATAAAAGTTTGACATAAACTTCTATATCTTCTAATACTTCTTAAAATCTAGTAGGGCAAGTCTCCCCACCTTGCTCTTACAAACTAGGCTTTTCTTAGAAATTTATTTTTCATATGTATGTTATTGTTTCACAGGTTCTACAGAATTGTTTTTGGGAGTTTAATTGGGCTTACATCTAAATTATAGATTCATATAAGCAGATTATATATCATAGGTATATTGAGTTTTTCATCTCAGATCATGGTGTGGTGTTCTCTTTAATCACATATTTTATATTCATAAAATCTCTTAAATTGCTCCATAATTTTTCCTAAATTTTACCTATCTATTTATGTTGATTTTGCATGTCAAACTTTTTTTCTGAAATTTTTCTTCTTTTATATGTTTTATTAGTAGTAGTACTCTTTTTTTTAATTAAAGTTTATTGGGGTGACAATTGTTAGCAAAGTTACATAGATTTCAGGTGTACAGTTCTGTATTACATCATCTATAAATCACATTGTGTGTTCACCACCCAGAGTCAGTTCGCTTTCCATCACCACATATTGGATCCCCTTTACCCTCATCTACCACCTCCTTATCCCCTTACCCTCTGGTAACCACTAAACTATTGTCTGTGTCTACTAGTCTTCATTTCTCGTTTGTTTGTCTTGTTCTTTTGTTGTTTTTGGTTTATATACCATATATCAGTGAAATCATATGGTTCTCTGCTTTTTCTGTCTGACTTATTTTGCTTAGCATTATAATCTCAAGATCCACCCATGTTGTCTCAAATGGTACTATTTCATCTTTTCTTATGCCTGAATAGCATTCCATTGTGTGAATATACCACAACTTCTTTATCAATTCATCTATCAAATGGATAGACGACACTTTGGTTGTTTCCATGTTTTGGCCACTATAAATAAAGCTGCAATGAACATTGGAGCATGTGGTCTTTATGGATAAATGTTTTCAGATTTTTTTTGGTAGATACCCATGAGAGGGATTGCTGGGTCATATTGTAATTCTTAATTCCTCAAAAATCCTTAATTTTTTGAGGAACCTCCACAGTGGTTCCTTAGCGGCTGCACCAATCTGCATTCCCACCAACAGTGTATGAAGGTTCCTTTTTCTCCACAGCCTCTCCAACACTAGTTACTATTTGTATTGTTGATGATAGCCATTCTAACTGGGGTGAGGTGATATCTCATTGTGGTTTTTATTTGCATTTCTCTGATGATTAGTGATGTTGAGCATTTTTTCATATGTCTATTGGCCATTTGTATGTCCTCTTTGGAGAAATGTCTCTCTAGGTCCTCTCCCCATGTTTAAATTGGATTGTTTGGTTTTTTGTTGTTCAGTTGTATGAGTTCCTTATATATTTTTGATATTAACCCCTTATCGGAGGCATTGTTTGCAAAAATCTTCTCCCATTCAGTTGGTTGCCTCTTTGTTTTGTCGATGGTGTCTTTTGCTGTGCTGAAACTTTTTAGTTTGATATAGTCCCATTCATTTACTTTAGCTTTTACTTCCCTTGCCTTTCAAATTCATAAATTGCTATTTGAACCCAAGGTCTATAAGATTAGTACCTATGTTTTCTTCTACGCAGTTTATTGTTTCAGGTCTTATGTTTAAGTCTTTGATCCATTTTGAATTAATTTTGGTACAAGGTGACAGATAGAACTCTAGTTTCATTCTTTTGCATGTGGCTTTCTAATTCCCCGAGCACCACTTATTGAAGAGGTTGTCTTTTCTCCATTGTATGTTTCTGGCTTCTTTCTCAAAAATTATCTGTCCATATTTATGTGAGTTTCTTTCTGGGCTCTCAATTCTATTCCATTGATCTGTGTGTCTGCTTTTCTGCCAATACCATGCTGTTTTGATTATTGTTGCCCTGTTGTAGAAACTGAAGTCAGTGAGTGTGATACCTCCAACATTGTTCTTTTTTCTTAGTATTGCTTTGGTATTTGGGATCTTTTGTTGTTCCATACAAATCTGATGATTTTTTGTTCTATTTCTTTAAAAAATGCCATTGGGATTTTGATGGGGATTGCATTCAATCTGTATATTGCTTTGGGTAAAATGGCCATTTTTAACTATATTGATTCTTCCAATCCATGAACATAGGATGTCTTTCCATTTCTTTGTGTCTTCTTCAATTTCTTTTAAAAATGTCTCATAGTTTTCAGTATATAGGTCTTTCACATCCTTGGTTAAATTTATTCCTAGGTATTTTATTCTTTTTGCTGCAACTGCAAAAGGAATTGTTTTTTTAATTTACTTTTCTGAAATCTCAGTTTTGTACACTGATTTTGTAGCTGACAACTTTACTGTGTTCGTTGATTGTTTCTAATAGCTTTTTGGTGTAATCCTCAGGGTTTGCTATATATAGCATCATGTCATCTGCAAAAAGTGACAGTTTAATATCTTCATTCCTAATTTGGATGCCTTTTATTTCTTTCTCTTGCCTGATTGCTCTGGCTAGGACTTACAATACTATGTTGAAAAGCAGAGGTGATAAGGGACAGCACTGTCACGTTCCTGAACGTAGAGCAAAAGCCTTCAGTTTTTCATTATTAATTATGATATTAGCCCAGAATTTGTCATATATGGCCTTTATTATGTTGAGGTATTTTCCTTCTATACCTATTTTGATCATAAATGTATGTTGTATCTTGTCAAATGTTTTTTCTGCTTCTATTGATATAATCATATGATTTTAGTCCTTTGTTTATGTGATGTATCATATTGATCAATTTGCGTATGTTGAAGCATCCTTGTGCCCCTGGGATGAACCACACTTGGTTGTGATGTTGCATTAGATTTGCTAGAATTTTATTTATGATTTTTGCACCTATATTTATCAGAAATATTGGTCTGTAATTTTCTTTTTGTGTGTTATCCTTACCAGGTTTTGGTATCAGGGTAATGTTGGTCTCATAAAATGAGTTAGGGAGTATTGTCTCTTCTTCAATTTTTTTGGAAGAGTTTGAGTATGATAGGTATTAGATCCTCTTTGAAGTTTGGTAGAATTCACTAGTGAAGCCATCTGGTCCTGGACTTTTGCTTTTTGGAAGGTTTCAGATGACTGATTGAATTTCCTTACTGGTGATCGGGCTATTTAGATTTTTCAATTCTTCGTGATTCAGGCTCAGAAGTCTATATGTTTCAAAGAAATTGTCCATTTCTTCCAGGTTATTGAATTTAGTGGCATATAGTCCTTCACAGTATTCTTGTATGATCCTTTGTACTTCTGTGGCATCTGTGATAACTTCTGCTTTTTCATTTCTGATTTTGTTTATTAGTGTCTTTCTCTTTTTATCTTAGTGAGTCTACCCAAGGGTTTGTCAATTTTATTAATCTTTTCAAAGAACAAGCTATTTGTCACATTAATTTTTTCTATTGTTGTTTTGTTCTTTATTTCATTTAGTTTTGCTCTGATTTTTATTATTTCCTTCCTTCTGCTGACTTTGGGTTTCATTTGTTCTTCTTTTTCTAGTTCTTTAAGGTATAACATGAGGTTATTTATCTGTGATTTTTCTTGTTTCTTGAGATAGGCCTGTAATGATATAAATTTCCCTCTTAAAACTGCTTTTGCTGCATCCCCAAATTTTTGGTAGGATGTAATTTCATTCTCATTTGTTGCTATGTGTCTTTTGATCTCTCTTCTTATTTCTTCTTTGACCCAGTTTTTCTTTAAAAGTATGTTGTTTAATTTCCACATATTTGTGTTTTTCCTGCTTTCTTTTTGCAGTTGCTATCCAATTTCAAAGACCTGTGATCAGGGAATACGCTTGGTATGATTTCAATCTTAAATTTGCTGAGGCTAGTTTTATGTCCCAATATAGGGTCTATCCTTGAGAATGTTGTATCTGTCAATATTATTAAACTCTTTTAAGAGTCTCACAAATTCTCTGTAGGTTCTCATATTTTCTTTAAAAATACTAATATCATTCACACTTCTTTCTTTTATTATTTTTTTCTTATTGCTTGTCTGTGACCTTCAATACAATGCTCAGTATGGAAGGAGTGGGGGTGATAGTGGATTCCCTTGTTTTTGTTTGTTTTTTTCTTTAGAAGTATTTAGGAATGCTTCCAAATTTTCACAATTTAGTACACATTTCTAAACTTGTTACTTTCCAATATCTAATATAACTTGCTTCCCATTATATTTTCTTGAAAACTATATAGTTGGTCTGAGATTTCATATCTATTTTCATTAGGTTTTTGTAGTAACATCATGTAATATTTTCAGAGTTGCTATGTCTGAGTTCAGTCCTGTTTTCCATTTTTAGTACTCATATTCTTTGTCCTTTTTCTTTTGCCAAGCACTCCAAATTCATGGTAGACATACATGAATGACACAATGAAATAAATTAAGAAAACACATTGGTTTCTGTATCATTCAAGTTTCAATCAGCAAAACATAACCAATAGGAGATGTGTGTGTGTGTGTGTGTGTGTGTGTGTGTGTGTGTGTGTGGTGGGGTGTATCTGAGATGTGGAGAATTAAAATACAAACAAAACAAAAATAAGGAAAGAGTTTCAAGAGAGTAGTCTACAAATACTCCTTCCCTGATCTTTAACAAAAGACTCTACCTTCACCTCTCTATTCTGATCTGGTCGACTAGAAGAGAAAAGCTTGAATGCTCAATTTGCTAGGGAACACAGACATTCCCTAGATGCGTTTAGCCATAAACCCAGTGCTACACACCAAATTCCCAAGGGGGGCTGTGAGATAGGTTTCATCAGTATAACAACCTCTTGGCCCAGTATTCAGATAGTTGAGGGTAGGACACTAGTAATGTTCTTTCAGTCTTCTGAGGATACTTCCACAATGCTGCGCCTTCTCATTTCTGCTGTCGTGGAGACATGTGAGTGTGGGTTAGGGAAAGACTCTGCCGAAGACATTTGTTTGAGAAGTCTCTCTGTGCAACTGGTGATAAGAAGGTTACATCAAAGCAAGGAGAATGAAATTTAGAGGCCAGGAAAGTGGATTTTGCTGAATAACACTTTCATGCAGTCTAATTTGGCATTTTATTTAACAGGCTTCCTAAAAGAGGAGTTTTAGTTTGGTATTAGGCTCAGTATTGGAAAGGGGATCATAGTGGGGAGCTGCCAGCAAATAGAGAAGCAAGTACTGTGTTAGCCAGACTAGGGAAATAGAGGCATTGTTCAGAAAGTTCAAGACATTTACTATGATATTCCTGAAATTACTAAAAAGACATAATCACTCACTAAGCATTTAAGAGAAATGTGTGTGCCTAGTAAGATAGATAGACACTGCAGGAATCACCAGAAAGAGACTGGGCGAGGGGAATCAGCAGACCCTTAATGATTACCTTGAACTTTGTTACGCTCCAGTGTTCTTTCAATGGGTAGAGGTAGCTCAAATTTAGCTGTGCTCTTGTGCAGACAGAACAACAACCTGTGGTTTATGGTTTAGTTTCAGGCATGGAATGTCTTCTCCATCCCTAGTCTTTTCCCCAAATTGTGTTATTGGAACTTTTATCTTACTGAGGGCTTTGGCTTTAATGTCACAATAAGAATTGGCATAGAGATTGAGTCAGAGGGGCAGGTTCAAACTGAGTAAGAATGGTCACAAATCTTTATCAATATTATAAAATATTTTATACAGGAGATGGTATGAGACAACAGTTTAGTGGAGGGTGATAGATGAGGCTAAAGGCGATCAAATATATGGTGATGGAAGGAGAACTGACTCTGGGTGGTGAACGCACAATGGGATTTATAGATGATGTAATACAGAATTGTACACCTGAAATCTATGTAACTTTACTAACAATTGTCACCCCAATAAATTTTAATAAAAAGAAACGGTGGTGTGAGACTACAGACTCATTTTTGTGAGCTGGATTGGGTGGTGATGGGATGGAGTGAGATAGTAAGAGTACCTAGCCCTATGAAGACGTTGGTGTGCATAAAGGTTGGGATTCCTTAGAAAGAAACGACAAGAACTGCATGTAATGTTCACTTACACCAATCAAATTAGGAGCCAATTTCATCCAGTGATATGTGGTAATCTATGCTCTGTCTAATTTCCACAAGAAAAAAGTCATAAAGCATAGAGTCAGAGACCTAGGGAGCAGGAAGCAACCTCAATAAAGATTCATCAAGTTAAGCCTTCTGGCTTTGGGTGAGTGAATTAGTGAGATGATTAAAAACTACAGGAATGTCTGGCATAAACTAAGAAGTTGAGTTGGTATAATGAGCAGGGCTTTTCTGCTTCTTCTTTTGACTCTAGGTCCATTATCTATGTTGAGCTACCCAGCTGAGCAGAGATCCTCATTAGCTCAGCAAGTAAACCTGTGTCATAAAAACCAGAGCTGAATGCATCTAATTTGGCTGAGAGCAGCCAAAGAAAGTATTTTCCAATCTCTTAATGATTGTCATGTGACCCTAGAGGGCATACAGAAAAAATTATAAAGAACTTTTTCTTTTTAGCATGTTTGTCCAACAATGGTACAGGTGTCATTATATAAATGTTGAAGCTAAGACTAGATTCTAGTTGGTTAAGGAAATTGCATGAGGATTCTGTACTGGATGTAAGACCACTTTCCTTTTAAAGTGAAGGCAATGATAATAGTAAATGACATCTTTTGAGCACCTTTTATGGCCACAAACTAGGTATTTGTCTTTAAATTTCAAGAACCTTACTAAGTATTATTATTACCATAGTACAGATCAAAAACTGTAGCATCTTACAGGAAAATCGACCTGTCCAAGGCAGGCAACACTGCCTCTAAGAGGTAAATACGAAGATCTATTCCTAGTTTTATGGATTCCAGAGCCTACAATCTTTTTTTTTTTTTTTTTACCACCACACATTTCTGCTTTAAAAACTCCAACATCTGATGCCTCCGATATTTTCTTCTTCAAAGAATATGTGAAGGCAAGTATGAAATCTGGAGCAGATCTTGTCTGAATATTAGGTGAAGGTCTGGAGAGCTCAAATCACATCAGTTACTGTCACATTTTTGGACAAGACCAAACTCTCACCTTAATGTGTTTCTCCTTAGGGAAGATAAAACTCTAGGTCAAATTGATCAGAACCTTAGCTCTTAGCTGCCCCTGTCCTCCCAGCCATGCACTCATGAAGTAGTGTGTCCAACAAGACTTCATGCATGCTTCCTGGTACAAGCCACATTTATCTCTCTTCTGTGGCGTTCATGTGGTTTATTGGCCGTGAGCTGCAATTAGAATAGCACTTGTCACTGACTTTCTCTCCTTCTGTTAGTCCCTATGTCTGTTAGGGGAAAAAAAGTATTTGATATTGTTTTCCAACATGTTTGGGCTATCTGGTGCTTTGTCTCTTAAACCCCCCTAAATAGTAAGAAAATATCTGTGCCATCCAAAAATAGAGAAGCTATTTCTCTGTGTTTTTTTCCCCCCTGTGACTATATACATACAGTATCTGGTCTATTAAGGAACAGGATAGTTCACCTTTCTTCTCATCTCACCTATACACATCTGGAGTAAGAAAGAGCTGAGGCAGAGTTCAATCCCCTTTGATAACTATTTTCTTACTCTTCAAATTTCCTAGAATCTATGGCTTTTTTCTACTGATTATCCAGCTTCAAGAATAAGGCTAGTTATATAGGAGGTTCTCACTAAATATTTGTGGCTGAATAAATGGATATGAATTTCTGGGCAGTAAAATTCTCATTCCCATTTTGGAAACTTCCAGTTAAAGTGATGTCTCAGTTTTTGTCTTAAAGGTTGGATCTTTGTTTCTATCCATTACCATAATGATTTCATATGTACTATGTAATTCCTTTTAGTTTAAATACTCCTTTTTTGGGACTGTGTACTCCTAGGGAGTGGAAGTTTCGGAAAGGTGGGATAAATGAGAGTAGTACAAGATTTTTCCACAAGGAGAGATGAGTCAAGGTAGAATTATAAAATCATTTCCTGGCATTGTGAAAGGGTGAGGCTAAGAGGGATATGGCTACATCTTTTCTTTGAAATCAATAAAAACCACAGATAGAATGTGAATGAAGGATTAACATGGGAGTGGATTGTAAAAGGGTGGAAGTTTCTGTTTCAGAAATAGAATTAAATCCAAAAAAGGTTAATTTCAACGTCTTGGGAAATGGAAACTGGACATGTGAGGATAGATAAAGCATCTTTAAAAAAAAAAAAAAATTAAAGCTTATTGGGGTGACAATTGTTAATAAAGTTACATAGGTTTCAAGTGTACAATTCTGTAATACACCATCTATATATCATATTGTGTGTTCACCACCCAGAGTCAGATAAAGCATCTTATGGAATTTCAAGTGAAGGTTGATTAGGGATATGGGGAAATACCTCTTTGTCAGTGAAAGGAGTGGGAACAACTATGGTGATATTAAGATCATAAATAATTACCAAGCACTAGGTCCCAAACCAGCACCCATTCTAAGTTGAAAAACTAGAAAAATAATATCCAGATTCCTCCAGTGAATTGTGTTGGGTTTGTGTGCTGGACTGAGGCTCCCCCTTAATCTCTTCTCATACTCCAGAAAAGAAGTTGAGAGAGAGAGATTCCTAAGAAGGATAAATGGAGTCTATACCTTTCTTTGAGGACAATAGGCCTTAGCTACAGAACAACTATAATTTTTTTAATGATTATTTGAGCCCTTGCTCACATTCATTAATTTTATTTAACAAATATGGTGTGCCAGGCCCTACTCAAAGCTCTTTACAAATATTAACTGACAAAATTCTCTTAACAACTTTAGAGGATGGTACTATTATTATCCCCATTTTATAGATGACAAAGCTTGCCCAACAGTGTATAGCTAGTAAATGTTACTCTAGTCTCATTTATATCCCCATTCTGTGTTGTCTCTTCAGGTAATATGCTACAGTGTGAGAGTTTCTGACCAAAGAAGATGCTCGGAACTCTTGGCCAAACCATGGAGTCTCCTAATCACACTAACTTGGACCCTTCTGTTTTCTTCCTCCTGGGCATCCCAGGTCTGGAACAGTTCCACCTGTGGCTCTCACTCCCTGTGTGTTGCCTGGGCACGGCCACAATTGTGGGCAACATAACCATTCTGGTTGTTGTTGCCACTGAACCAGTCCTGCACAAGCCTGTGTACCTGTTCCTGTGTATGCTCTCGACCATTGACTTGGCTGCCTCCTTCTCTACAGTTCCCAAGCTACTGGCCATCCTCTGGTGTGGAGCCGGACACATCTCTGCTTCTGCCTGCCTGGCACAGATGTTCTTCATTCATGCCTTCTGCATGATGGAGTCCACCGTGCTGCTGGCCATGGCCTTTGATCGCTATGTGGCCATTTGCCACCCACTCCGCTACGCCACTATCCTCACTGACACCATCATTGTCCGCATTGGAGTGGTAGCGATGGTCCGGGGCTCCATGCTCATGCTCCCATGTCCCTTCCTCATTGGGCGTTTAAGCTTCTGCCACAGCCATGTTATCCCACACACATACTGTGAGCACATGGCTGTAGTGAAGCTGGCCTGTGGAGATACTAGGCCTAACCGTGTGTATGGACTGACAGCAGCACTATTGGTCATTGGAGTTGATTTATTCTGCATTGGTCTCTCCTATGTCTTTATTGCACGAGCTGTCTTCCGCCTTTCATCTCATGAAGCTCGGTCTAAGGCCATAGGGACCTGTGGCTCCCATGTCTGTGTCATCCTAATCTCTTATACACCAGCCCTCTTCTCCTTTTTTACCCATCGTTTTGGCCACCACGTTCCACTCCATATTCACATTCTTTTAGCTAATGTCTATCTGCTCTTCCCACCTGCTCTTAACCCTGTGGTATATGGAGTTAAAACCAAAGAGATTCGAGAAAGGGTTGTCAGGGTATTTCAAAAGGGGCAGGGAACTGGGGTCAAGGCATCTGGGTGATCCAGGAGTATAGAATGGACATAACCCAAAAGAAAAGATTTTCAAGATTAAATAATCCTCAGAATTTCAGATTGGAAAGAGGTTTTAATAAGATGATGATGTCCTCCACAGTAGCTTCTAGACCATTTCCAAGATTATTAAATCACAGAGGCCATCAAGTTGGTTTAGCATTCTTAACTTCCATCTAAGGAAGTGTGATATTGGAAGATCCTTCCAGCCTAGGTTAAAAGAGCCTCTGCATGGTCAAAGGAATTTTGCTCACTTCCTGGCCATCTCCCGACATAGCAGGCATGGCTTTCTGACTTCATACTTTAGGCTATAGCTGCTACCTTACCATCAGTAAGTATCAGAAGATAGGACCATACAGCCACAGTAAAAGAAATTACAGCTGCAAGAGACATAGGCTTTTGCATAATTCCTGTATTTCTCCATCAGAACCTGAAGCCAAGAAGAGGAAGGATTCAGCAATACCCATAATATTACCTAGTGGCAGAGCAAGGGCTTGAAAACTAGAATACTTTGGTAGAGAACAATAAGACTTCTATGGATGAGGCCACAGGAGAAGTCAGAAATAACTCTTCATTTCTAAACTTGGAATATTCATCCCATAGATATATTTCTGTCTCTATCATTTCAGGAGCCAACCTCAGTTCAAGTGACCTGGATATCGCTCCCTGACAAGCAATTTCCAAATATTTTTGCATATTCATACAATTGGGTGAGCCTTCCAGAAGTCATTGACTCCTATTTCCCAAACCTATAAAGGACAGTCACTAACCCAAACCAATAAGAGAAGGACATCTTTGCCATTCCTTCTTCCATTTACTTACAAGGAAAAAAGGGCCAAATAGATCTTGATGTCTCAGTCTAACTAATCTCATGTAGTAGAAAGTTCTTAATTGTATCTGTGAAACTGGCATTGAAAGCAGGTATTATAAATACTGAGACTTCTCTTTCCCAAAAAGAATAGCTTTAGACAATTGACTTAACACATTTCATTAACAAATGAGCATTTTTAATTTTTAATTTACTGGTACACATTGTGTGCTTGTCATCCTTTCAGTGTGTCATCCAATGCTGTTAGGTGGAGTAGCTACAAATCTTCTGCTGGAAATTCACAGACCCTCCCACAGTTGGAGATGTCAGTCCTCAGGGCAGAAAACTAAGGATCAGATTTTTAAAGCTTCCATTCTCAGGAATATGAAAATTTAGATTGTGATATTTCACATAGGTGGGGATAAACAGTTTCCAAATATTATAAGTAAATAAAATATGCTGAACACTATCTGTTTTTCAAAGGAAAGATGATTATTAAACTGTTCCTTAAGAAGATTGCTAGTGTATGAGTTGATACTGGTTTTAATTAATTTTGTATTCTAATCCTCAAATGGAGATATTCTTAACAAATTTTTAATAATTTTATATAATTTGAACACCATAGTTCATCAACTGAATTTTTAATTTATGCTTCAAATTGTTCATCTTGCTAGCACATTTCAAACCTGAGTACAAACCCTACAACCCCAACTCTGGAACAATTCTGTACTCTGTGTCATATATTCATTCCTACACTCAGAATGTGGAGCACGTCTGCAGAAAGCAGTAGGTAGACAGGCGGGTCGCAAGCACTATTTGTTTATAATTTCAGATTTTAATGGGGATGTCATTGCTACATGGCTATGCTTTTACCTGCTGCATGGTTTGCAATAATAAGTTTTTTGCTATACTCAATCCTTCTATACACCTCTTACTCCTCATGGTTGCCAAATTCTATAAAGAGAAATGAAATGGTTGGAGATAAATTATCTCAAATTCTAACCCTCACATGAACTTTTGACACCTACAACCATTATTTCTTCCTTTGTTACTGTATTCATTTATTACTGATTTCTTTTTCTGATCACACAAGGTTCTCAAAATATGCCTTGGGAACTCAGATTCTCACTCACTTCTGTTTACAACCTGTTTGAATTTATTGACTTTTTTATCCAATGGCAAAATTTTTCTTGACCGTAGTGACCATTCTTTTTTATGCAAGTTTCTGGAGAATGTTCTTGGAACTAATTATTTCTGCTTTCTTGACTCCTATCCCTTCCTACAACAATCTGGGTTAACAATCTGGGTTCAACCACAAGTTGAAGTTTCAAGTAAAACATCTCTCATCAAAGCCACCAGTAAACTTTTCTTATTGGACTACCTTACATGTTGTATTATTGGCCATATCTACTTCTCTAAAAATCTATTAACTGCCACTTCTGTGATACCACATAAACCTAACATTTCTTTTATGTCTACAATGTTTTCCTTGTAATTCTCCAAGAAATTACATTAGATCAAAAAGAAAATCTCAACTGAGGTCCATAAGGAAGAAATAATAATAACATTTCAAACCTGAGTACAATAAAGCTAGAAATATAAAAATTAAAAAGTCAATATCTTTAATTATTAAGACACTGTAAATTTAAATATCATTACAATATCAGTTTCCCCAATAAAATTGGTATACACTTTCTAAAGAAAAATTTGTTTTTAGTATGATAGAATGGAAATTCCTGGACACTATTAGGAATTTGTTTTAAATAAATAATAAGACCAGAGTCCCATATATGATTCATGAGCAAATACATTTATTGTAGCATTTTATTAAATAAAAGAAATGCTGGATGTCAAAAAATAGAAACATTTAAATAAATTCTATTAATCTGTTTAATAAAACTTTATGCAGTTTTAAAAATCCTCCTTTGAAAACAGTGTGGAGGTATCCCAAAAATCTGAAAATGGAACTACCTTATGATCCATCAATTCCACTCCTAGGTATCTATTCGGAGAAATGCAAAACTCTAATTCAAAAATCTTTATGCACTCCTATGTTTATTGCAGCAGCATACACAACAGCCAAGTCATGGAAACAACCGAAATGCCCATCGGTAGACGACTGGATTAAGAAACTGTGGTACATTTATACAATAGAGTATTACGCAGCCATAAAGAAGAAAGAAATCTTACCATTTGCAACAACATGGATGGACCTAGAGAACATTATGTTAAGCGAAATAAGTCAGACAGAGAAAGACAAATACCATATGACCTCACTTATATGTGGAATCTAAAGAAAAGAATAAGTGAATGAACTAATCAGAAACAGTTTTGGAGATATAGAGGAAAAACTGACGGTTGCTAGATGGGAGGGGGTCGGGATAAGGGGGAAGGTGAGGAGATTAGAAAACAGTCAGTAACCACAAGATGGTCACAGGGTTTGAAAATTAATTTGGGGACTGTAATCAACAATGTTGTAAAGATTTTGTAGGGTATTCGATGGGCACTTGGCCCATTTGGGAGACCACCTCAGGGATGAGGTAGATGCCTGATCACGGCATTGTACACCTGAAGCTGTAGCTGAACAATAATGAATGCCAACTATAATTATATATGTGTGTGTGTGTGTGTGTGTGTGTGTGTGTGTGTGTGTGTGTGTGTATACTTACAAGAAGCGGAGTACAGCATTAGGAATAGAGACAGTGGAAATGTAATGGCTCTGTGCAATGTCAGAGGGATAGTGGATGGAGGGAGGGGGTTCACACAGTGTGAGGGATATAAATGATAAATGTCTAAGTATTACTTTGTCTTGTGCACCTGAAACTAATTTTAAAAAATCCTCCTTTGGAAGAACATTTAATGTGTTAGTTGTACACTCTTTATTGAAAAAAAAAACAGCAATATATGTGTAATGAAGTAATATTATTCCATTTCTATTAAAGCATCTACCTGGGCATATGTTCATATTAATACATTTAAAAGATACACTGATAAATATTACTTCACTGGGGGGACAAATAAATATATTTTAAAAGAGTAACTTAATACATGATTGTGTGAATAATCATTGATATAATTTAAATGTATTCAAATTGATTCTTCCAGGATCTTTGTAAAACTTCATAGGAAAAGGAATAAAGCACTGCAGTAGTGAAATCATTAGTTTGTATTAAAATATTTCTTTTCTAATCTATATCCAGCTATTTATCTATACACAATATTTATATGTCAATATTTACATGCACACAAATTCATCCATTCATGCATGCATACATACATGCATGTACATGCTTAGCTATTCATCAGTCACCATTTGGGCACCCTGGCGGTTAGCTTAATTCCAATACCAGCAGTGTGTCTCTGATGTTTGAAATGTTCTTTGGGATATTTGCAGTATATTATTATAACATTCATATTCCTTTAAGCTCACATCAATAGTCTTCATATCAAGGAAATCCACAGTTTAAAACTTGCCCAGAGACTGTTTAGACAACCAAACTCCTGGAAAATTGGACTAGATATAATTTACTTTCTTGTTACGCCCTTCAAAACTAAGGTTCTTAAATATAACAATGTAGAGGTCAGTGACAGGGGAATTTCATTTTAACTATAGAGGTAAAGAGAAAAAAGAATTTAAGATGGAGACTAACTGCTTTCCTCCCGCCCCTTCCCACAGATATAAATGTTTTATTCCATTGATCTAGGTTCTAGCCTAAGGTGACCTAAGGTGATGGTACAAGGGCTGGTGGAAATATTTATTCCCCACTTTGGTGTTAAAAATTAATTTAGATGATCATAATGACCCTGCATCTATATATACAATTCTTCTAACTATATAGGAATGCTTATTTTGGGAGTGGTGAGTGTCAGGAATGGACCACTGCCATGTCAGGGAGGGAATAATGGTAATGTAGAAAGAAAAGCTCTAGGTCAAGAGAATCATGTTCAAATTTCTCTTGTTGCATACCTGCCTTCTTATTTTCCTTATGAGTGTCTGATTTCACTTGAGTTATGATCTGTCTGGAAATTCTTACTTAAGCCAAAATATATTTTACGCCAATATATATTTTTAGCAATATCTACCAGGAAGAACCTATTTTCATGTCTTAAGAAATGAGAATGTTCTACTGGGGGGATGTAGTGAAGTCATGATTGTTGGCTTTGATTACTGAGGCATCCACTTCAAAGAGGAATCTACTTCAAAGAGGGCTATCATGAATAAACACATTGCCATCCATTACTAGATAAAGAGCCAGGCCACCTTCCCCACCATGCCCTGCTCTCCACCCCCCAGGTTCCTTTGTTTTAGAGATCTTGGTTGATTTTGATAATTGACCATTTAGGCCTCTTGCTTTTTCTCTCTTCTTTAAACTCCCACTTTTCTGTTTAAAATTCACCAAGTAAGCCCATGAAACCCTACTGGTAGGTACCCATCTGTGACCCCAATAAAGGCAGAACCCTGAGCGTGTGCTCATTCTCATTCTCTCTCTCTCTCTCTCTCTCTCTCTCTCTCTCTCTCTCTCTCTCTCTCTCTCTCTGTTCAGAGCCTCACATGTGGTCCAGGTGTGCATATGATTTCTAGGATCTGTAATGAACAAACCTTGTCTCTTTCGAAGTTTCCTGATGGTAATTGCTGAGCGTATCTTGCAATCATAAGAACCACAGGGCCAGTCCAGCCTCAACACTGATTATTGATAAGCTGAGACCAACGCACAACAGGGGGAAAAAGATCTCTGCCTATAAACTTTGGAAACAAGGATTAACAATAGGTGGTATTAAAGTTGTGCTTTATGAATGGTGAGACAGACGTAACAACGTCCAGAAACGCTGCCTATATACCCACAACAGAATGTCGTACATTTCTCTGGCAAGAGATATTTAATTAATTAGACAGTTGAAAAATATTTAAACTTGTTTAAAAAAAAAAAAACAGATTAAATTTGTTATTAATACTGTCACTTTAGTTTAAGCTGGTACCACTAGCTTGGCCTTAGGCAAATGTATTGAATCTGTACAGGACCTGAAACTTATTGTAATAAAGCCATTTCTAAAAGATTAGCATTATCCTTATGAAAAAGAACATACAGAAGATTATTTTATAGTAGGTATTATAGGGGAAATATTAAGACTTAGAATTAAGCATTGTCCAGAATTGTCAAGATTGGCTTAAATTAAACACATAGCTGGACAAGTAGGTAAATATTTATAGAAACAGGGAGATCCAGAGAGAGGCAAGTAGGTAAACATAATAGGCAAGAGTTTACAGACTAAATGTATGTTTTTTAAATGAGAATAACAGTGAGTACATAAGTATCAGATGTTTTAAAACATTTCCTCTCAGGTTTATCTTCCCAATATTGTAATTAATTGTGCTACATATATTTAAACTTATATTTTTGATAAATGATACATAAGAAAGTTCTTTGAGGTGTATAATATCGGAAGCCTGTTTGTAAATAACTTTTTTTTTAAGATTTTATTGGGGAAGGGGAACAGTACTTTATTGGGGAACAGTGTGTACTTCCAGGCCTTTTTTTTTTTTTCCAAGTCAAGTTGTTGTCCTTTCAATCTTAGTTGTGGAGGGTGTCGTTCAGCTTCAAATTGTTGTCCTTTCAGTCTTGGTTGTGGAGGGCGCAGCTCAGCTCCAGGTCCAGTTGCCGTTTTTTTCTAGTTGCAGGGGCTACAGCCCACCATCCCTTACGGGAGTCGAACAAAGTACAGGACATTTTTGGAATTGAATTACAAGTGATTTGGCAACTTTTTATATACATTTCTATAGTTTTCAGATTTTCTACATTGGGGATGCATTTCTTTTGTAATTAGAGAAAAAAACATTTAATGATGTTCATTTCCAGGCTTATTTGGTCACATTTCTCACTTGGAAAAGGCATTAAACTTTAATGTGTTTTTTGAGGGTTTTGTTGTTGTTGTCATGTTGTTCCTTTTTCTACTCAAAAGCTTCTAGATACACATCTATTACTACCAGGCCCAAAGTTCATTCTCTTTCAAGGAGAATTCCTCTGAGACATCTAATTGTGGAGACTCAATCAGACTGGGACATCTTGCTGGAGATTCTCCAGGGAAACTGAAAATCCTATGTAAGAAGATGCCATCCGGATTTTGAAGAACTCCTAAAGATTCTCAGCCATGAGTAGAAATTTGATTGTGCCTATCACAGAGGTGAGTTTGGGCAATTCTCAAAAGTATCTATTTTAACAAAAATAAAGACATTGCTGGTTAAGAATACAATGGCATGGGATATGGGGACAGTTAACAAAAGGCAGTATTAGCAAGAAGCAATGTATTTCTCTTTCCCTTTCACTTCTCAAGAGATCATGGCTCTTTGTCTTTCTGGGAGGTTTCTACTAGACTTTGTCTCATTTTGCACTCATCTCACTCGTTTCATCATGGTGTACACACACACAAAAAATGGAAACTGGAGACTTTAATCTTTAAGTTTCTCCGCTCTAGTACTGTGAAATGATGATTTCTTCATGTGGTAACATTTCTGAAGGGGTTTGGGAGAACTCTCTCATAGGAACAGATCTTTTACATGAGATGCAGTCAGCTTAGGAACCAGAAACCCTGAGCCTCTGAAACTTGTATTCCTTTGTATCTTCTTTCCATGGTGGCTTCCATGTACTCTGTCCAGTAGAAGTGGACACAACAGTGATTTCCAAATTTTTTAGGTGACAGGATCTATGCCTTGTGGCTTCACAGCCATATAAAACATATCATCACACTGCAATTTACCTACTTAGTTCTGCTGGATGGTGCGGGTGTTTGACTTTGCTGTGTGGGGACTCTCAGGTCTTCTCCAGAACTTAAAGACCACTTTATTTTTTCAATTAAAAGAGATATTTTAACCATTTGGGAACTTCCACTTTCCTCAAACATCTTTGAATCTGTGAATTCCTTCAAATTTCATTCAATTCTTTCTACTGCCTCTACAAGAAATAGTAATCCAAAGATATGGTATTATCTTTTATACTGATCACCTGTCCAATTATAACAAAAGAACTGTTACTTAAATTAAAGCAGGATAGACAACTGGTAACCCTTAGAACTTCAAGAGCTTCCCGAGTGTAAATCTATTGAAAATGGAATGAGAACTAAAACAAAAACAACAACAACAAAAACATGGCAAGACAGAGAAGCCAAAGGAAAGGATGTTATGTCTGATTGGATTCAAACCTTTAATAAGATTTTTACTAAAATTTATAAAACTTGCTAATAATTTAGAAGTATAAATACATTTTTTTTCTTAAGAAGTTTCTTTGAAATTTGACAGTGTGGGAAAGCATACTGACATCAAACAGAGTTTGAGTACCAAACATACCAAATCTTTACTAATTCAAACATTCATTTATTCACATGTATTCTGCTGGGTATCTAAAATGTATTATCTTAGCAAGATATATGGACCATTAGTGGAAATTTTTACATAAATTATTAACTTTCTTTATAATCTTCAAGGCAGGACAAAAATCTTGATAAGAACTAGTCAGATGAGGGTGATCCTCTAAATATAACCATGATTTAGTAACAAGACTCAAGTACAATTAGCATAGAAAGAATCTGAGAGGATTCTAGAAATGGCTTATTGGAAGGAAGGAGACAAGAATAGCACAGTCCAGAGCTTTTTATAAGAATATGGAGTGAAAAAATTATGCAAAGACAGGAGTAGAAAGTGAGGATAGTTACTGAGACAAAAGTATGCAGTGGGATTAGGGTAAGGCTGTACTGTTTAATTATTTTAAAATACCATAGTTCAAAGCCTTTCTTGCTAGAACTGGAGAAAAAAACCAAACATATCCTACTTATCATTACAGGTGAATGTTCATGCATTTGCGGGTATTACTGTCCAAACCACTCCCTCTTATCTGATCTCTCTCTCTCTCTCTCTCTCTCTCTCTCTCTCTCTCTCTCTCTCTCTCTCCAGAAAGAAATTGCTGATAAAGAAAATAAAATGCCCACCTCCTTTCAGCCACTATGTCTGGAGCTAACAGCTCCAGCCTGACCCCAGGATTCTTTATCTTGAATGGTGTTCCTGGGCTGGAGGCTGCACATGTCTGGATCTCTCTGCCATTCTGCTTCATGTACATCGTTGCTGTTGTGGGGAACTGTGGGCTCATCTACCTCATCAGCCATGAGGAGGCCCTGCATCGACCCATGTACTACTTCCTGGCCCTGCTCTCCTTCACAGATGTCACCCTGTGCACAACCACTGTACCCAATATGCTGTGTATATTCTGGTTGAACCTCAAGGAGATTGACTTTAATGCCTGCCTGGCCCAGATGTTTTTTGTCCACATGCTGACTGGGATGGAGTCAGGGGTGCTCATGCTTATGGCCCTGGACCGTTATGCGGCCATCTGCTACCCTTTACGTTATTCCACCATTCTCTCCAACCCTGTCATCGCCAAGGCTGGTCTTGTCACCTTCCTGAGGGGTGTGATACTCGTCATCCCATTCACTTTCCTCACCAAGCGCCTGCCCTATTGTCGGGGCAACTTCATTCCCCATACCTACTGTGACCACATGTCTGTGGCCAAGGTGTCCTGTGGCAATTTCAAGATCAATGCAATTTATGGTCTGATGGTTGCTCTCCTTATTGGTATGTTTGACATCTGCTGTATTTCCATGTCTTACACTATGATATTGCGAGCTGTTATGAGCCTGTCATCCTCAGATGCTCGTTACAAAGCCTTTAGCACCTGTACATCTCATATCTGCGCGATTGTGATCACCTATGTCCCGGCTTTTTTCACTTTTTTCACCCATCGTTTTGGAGGACACAGTATCCCTCACCACATACATATCATTGTGGCTAACCTTTACCTAGTACTGCCCCCCACAATGAACCCAATTGTTTATGGAGTAAAGACCAAACAGATTAGGGAAGGTGTGATCAGATTTTTACTTGGAGACAAGACTGTCTTTACTCAAGACAAATCCTAAAATAGACAGATATATTGCTGGGGAGTTGGGCATAAAAAAAAGTGGAGGAGAAATTTGTAAAACATGTAAGTAAAATGGTATTAAAAACATGAGTCCTCTAATGTATAGATTTTTCTGAAGCATTTTCAAGTATATATTATGAAATGGGTTTTTCTGTGTGTAAAAATATGCCAAAGAAGAGAATATAGAATAAAGAAGTAGCATATCTATTCCTCATAGATTTTGTTTTACATAAGGGTTTATGGACTCATATGTTTAGTGAAAATGGACAAGTAACAAAACGAGGGTTGCAGGCCTGGTTTCAATGTAAGTATGCATTGTGTATAAGAAGAGAGGGCTGTGGTGATGTGACTCAAGCATACCCTCTCCATAAAGGACAAATTCTACTCAATTCAAGCACTCAAGCACACTGTTGCCATGGGCCCAGTGTTGCAAAAATTTTCTAATATCTTCTAAGACAAGCTAGACTTAGTCTGTGAAATCTCCCAATTTTAGTTATTGGCTAAATGTTTTTTATTTATTTATTTATTTATTTATTTATTTATTATTATTATTTTTTAAATATGTTTCATTCAAGACATGTCTAAGAGTTATATTTTTCCCATTTCATCAGTTTGGGGCCTCTATTTAAAATGCCCCTAAAATATATCATTGTGATGTTACTGTTACTAGGAAATGACGCTGAACCTAAGTTCTTGTCTTCTTAAAGCAAAGACTTCAATCAAGAGACAGAATTTTTGTGCAGCATGAACAGCAGAAGTTTATTAGTAAAAGAAAGTATACTCCAAGACATAGAAGGGGCTGACCCAAGAGAGAGAAGCAGCCTTGCTTTACAGTGCGTTTATTTCTGTGGGCAGAATTGCCTCCCCCTCTCCTTTCTGTTATCTCTCTTTCTCCCCTGAGGTGCCTAGGCCTCCCTTCTCTGGCATTTAGCAATGCATTTCTTTGATTTAGGGGCATGTGTAAACACATCCCCTAGGTTTTGGGAACATATGTAAACACATCCCCTTGATTTAGGGGCATGTGTAAACACATCCCTTAGGAGTATGTGTAGGGGACTTGACCTAAGTAGGAGCTGCAGCAAGAGGCTTTCTAAATGGGGCTAAATTTCTCCTTCTCCTGCTCATTTCTATTTATCTACCTACCTTATCATTACCAGTCAAGGAGGCAAAAGCATTGATTAAATTATTAGTATGTGTTATAATTCATTCACTTATTCATTAGTTTTAGATATTTATTTAGGTCCTATCATTGGTCAGACCTTGGGTTTAACGAGGGAGAGAGGCAGAGTTGAATATGGTACAGTCCCCGGCCTCAGGGTGCTAAGAATCTGCGGCCAGGGATATATAAAAAGAAACATAAGTGAAAGAAAAAGGAGAGATGATAAAAATGGATGTAGTATGCAGGGAGCAAAAAAAAAAAAAATGGAATAAGCATTGTTAAGAGAGTCATCTAAAATAGTGAGGCTATTTAGGGAAGTGGGGCCTGTGCCCATCTTGTACATCAGTTCTCAGAACTGCTATTAAATTGTTAAACCTGTTGCTAACCTCAGCTCAAGGCCAAATCATAAACATCCTGGGGCCATTACCATCCTGAAATAACTGCTTCATGAGCATACATGGATTTTACTTCCTTCCTTGTACTTTTCACCTCCCTCATTTGTATATTGGAACTGACTGATCCCTGATAATTTAGCCAGTAATCCTTCATTTGCATTAAAGAATTTCATTTTGTAGTTTTTGCCTTTATAAATCCTGCCTTGCCTTGTTCTTTCCGAAGTACAGTTTGAGTTGCTACCTCAATTTATATCTCTTGGATTCAAATCCTTAAGAGCCCAAATAAATTTTTAATTTGTTTTACAGCTTTAGATTTTTTGGAGGTAGCACATACTATCAATATTTTTCATGTCAATAAGTATACTCTCAACTTACAATATTTGTTTTAGATAGTGATCACATATTTTGTAGGGGAAGAAGAATTTTCCTGATCCCTCATACATAGTGGCTGGATCTGAAAATTAAATTGACAAAAACAGATTAACAGGAGGAAAGAATACAAATTTTATTGAATTTTTACATGTACATGGGAGCCTTCACACCAGAATGAAAGCCTGAAGAAAGTGACTATATCAGGAAGCTTTTATGCTTGTTAGACAAAGAAACAATAAATTTGTGAAGAACTGACAAAGAAGTCTGGGCCTGGGGAAATTAATGGTGAAGAAGTAACTATGAAGATAACAGTTTAACAAGTTTTTGTTTACAAATTCTTTTGGTGCCATTGCTGGGCTGACAAGAGTTTGTGTTCAGTAAAAGGAGAATTTATTTCCTGCCTACAGGCAAACAAAAAAGGGGGAGCTTTCTCTGTACTTATTGCTTCTTAATTGCTCAGCTCAAATAGTTTCTAAGTCAGAGTCATATTTCAGGGTGACATATGCTGGTTTCCTTCAGTTTCATTTATATCGGTTATATATGCACAGAAGTCCATATTCTAAATTACCAAACTCTGTATAGTGATAAAATGTCCCACAGCCCAGTGCTCCTCCGTGGAGACAACCATCATGGTCAAGTCTTACATGTTCTTCCAGATTCTTCCATGATTATAGGCTTTTAAAATCTAAATGGCAGCATACTCAACACTGAACTCTTTTCCATTAAACAATATATCTTGTTATTCCTATGTCCCATATCTCTACATATAGAACTTTTTTCCTCTTTGTGTAATAATTTTCCTCTTTTACATTTGTAGTGTATCTAAGCAATGTTGGGGTGCATAGCTTTACAAACCTCGTTTAAGCTTCCATTTGGAAGCTTAAAACTATTTCTAAGAGGAATTGCTGAGTCACAGAGCATTGTTCCTTTATTCAGAGAGGTGGTATTACCAATTTATACCCCAATGAGTAAAGTACAAGATCAACATTTCTCCTGTATCTATAAAATAATGTTTTAATGCATTTTCAAATATTTTACCATTTGAAGAGGTAAAAACAATAGATCTTTATAATTTACATGTTTTCTGATTTTGAATTACATTGACTATACCGCTATACGCTTATAATTGATTCAGTTTTCTGTGCACCACGGATTTATATTTTTGACTGATGTTTTATTAGACATTTAACAATGATTTGTTAAAGCTCTTTACTTATTTAGGCATTTATTCCTTTGCTCATGAAATGAGTCATACCCCTCCATGCCCTCCAGTCTCTCTCTTGACATTGTTTGTGGCTATTTTTGTCATAAGAAATTTTTTAAAGAATTAAATGTATCAATCTTTCCTTTAATGGCTACAAAATTTTCTCTCAAGATTATGATGATTTTTGCTCATCTGAGATGATTAGAATAAAAATATTCTCCCATATTTTCTTCTATGTTGTTTCTTTCATTTTAATATTCATTTTTTTAAATAAGTGAAATATAATACATGTGCAAAACAGTGCAACTCACTGTTTATTGAATTTATGCAACTCAATAAATTTTCAACATTCATGTAACCCAACATAAGTCAAGAAGTAGAACATTGCCAGCCCCCAGAAGCCACTGTCATTGGCTATTCTACTTACTACCCTTTCCACCACCCCTCCCATAGTAATCACTATCTTAACTTTTTTCGCCGGTACATCCTTGCTTTGCTCTGTATACTTATGCATCCTTAAATGTTATAATTTAGCTTTATATACTCTATTATCTATTCTTACATAAGTGGAATAATTGGTATATATTCTTTTGTGCCTGGCTTTTGTTGCTCAACAAAAGAGTAATTCATGCTGCTGCACGTATCTATGGTTCAATCATGTTTATTGCTGCATAGCAATCCATTATATGAATATCATACTTTTATTTTTTAATCCTTTCTATCATTAATGGGCATTTAGGTTTCTTCTAGGTTTGTGTCATTGTGAGTATTAATTTTGCACATGTTTCTTCATGCTCACGTGCATGTAATTCTCCTGATCCAGGTTGATATGGCTAGTCACTACTGCGTGTCCAACCACTCAAAAGCAGAGACCAATGTTTGAACTTCTGATATGAGACCCTTTACTTGGGGAAAGTGGTGAGCCAATTGTTAGTAGATTCCATGATGGGAGTAGTAGTAGGAGTGGCATTTCTTTATGTGAGTAGACATAATTGTCAAACACAAATTTGTCTTTACTGTATGCAATACCACTTATAGAATCACTACCTGTGGCTTACAGAATGGCTTATTCATCACTTTGGTGGTCCACATAACATTATGCTGAGAACAAATAATTCATTTTTCAAATAAAGAGTTGTAATCATACCCATGGAACTCATGGAATTTACTATGTACTCCATCATCCCAAAGCAAATGATCTGGGAGAATAATGGGGTAGATTATGCAAGATAAGTAACACTGTCAGCTGGAAGGAAACTTGCAAGCTCAAAGTGCTAGCCTACAGGATATTGTGTATGTTTCCATATGGACAATTTATGGTGCCATCTCCTTTCCAGCCAGATTTTTTAGTCCTACTAAGAGATGGGGATAGGAATAAACTTTCTCACTATTACAAGTCATAACTGTGGGGCTTCAGGGCAGACCATCCCAGAATGTGCCACTTTGGGATATGGATTATTTATAGCTGGAGACAATCAAGGCTCAGCAGACTCAGGAAGAACTTTTAACCTTTCCTTTAACTCCCTAACAGACTTTAGATAGGGGACTTGTACCAGAAAGAGAACTATCACCAAAAATAACTTTTTATATCTGAAAGACTTAGCTGCATGGCATGACAAACATTTGTTTACCTAACACCTGCTCTTCTCGGCTTCCTGTGAATTGGCTTCCTCCCCTTTGAGACCCCTGGCCTCTTATCTCCTCTCCCTTTCCCCTTAGCTCAGGATGGTATATAAGCTTCAATTACATGACTGCCAGGGAATTTCTCATGACTTTGTGGGACTCCCCCCCATACATACAAAATTAAACTTGCTTTTCTTTGTTATTCTGTCTTAAATCCATTTAATTATTAGGCCAGCCAAATAACCTAGAAGGGAGGAAGAGAAACTTTTTTTCCCCAACATAACTAACTACCAGAATACTTTTTCTTATCTCCATCACTTTAGATTTGGCAGGCTGGAGGTCCTAGTTCCCAAGAGAGGTATACTTCTACTAGAAAACATAACCATGATTCCATTTAATTAAAATCTAAGATTTCCCCCTAATCACTATGGATACCTCATGCCATTTTCTTAGCTAAAATGGTTAATCCTGATCATCAAGGGGAATTGTGTTGCTTTCACACAATGAAGATTTTGAAATATGAAGTTAACTTATGACAAGACTGGAAAAGTTGCATATTTATCTCTGGAGATACTGAATGTATGGTTTTGATTCATGGCTATCATGTGTCACTTAAAGTCTGAAATTTCCCTGGTGATTGCCAAAGTAAGTCTGCAACAGGCTTCACTGGCTAACAGACATTTATTGAAAGCAAAAATTTAAATGACAAAGAAAGAAATAAAAAATTTTAAATTTCATTAATAAAGGGAAATGCAAATTAAAATCACAGTGTCGTATCATGACTTACTTATAAATGTGCTAAATGTAAAAATATTTCAATATGGACAGTTAGTGAGGAGAAAGAACAATGGAAACTTCCATACCTTGAAGTTGAGAATATAAATTGGTATCCACTTGGGAAAATATTTTGAAATTATCAAGTGAAGTTAAAGATAAACATATCTTATGACTCAATAATTTCACCCTCAGGATATATCCTAATGAAATTTATGATTCTGTGTGGCTCTGGCTCTGCTAAAGAAGACTGTACGCATATCACAACATAATGATCAAGAGATATAATGACCAATTCAAAAAGTTCTATGCCAGTGAGTGTATTGATGAAGACCATTTATGCGGCAACCCTCAAAACTGATATCCCTCAAATTGAACTAGAATATTCCCAGCCTCCTGAAGATAGTAGATATGGACAAGAAAAGTCAATAGTGTCTACCATAACCAGGAATAGAACACATGCTGGTGGACGCCGTTTCTCTCAACCTGGATCACAAACAGGGTAAGGATATTCTCCATCAAGATCATCAACATAGAACCAAAAGGGAAGCAAATCCAAATGTACATTGCTTCCAACCCTGGAACTCTTACTGGGAAAAAAAGAGAGGCTGCGAATTTGGGTGTCATCCAAGAGATAGCTTTCCGCTTTTGAACTCGGGGGTGGGGGTGGGGGTGGGGGCAGGAAAAGAAAAAAGTAATGACAAAAATTAATCAAATGCAATAGCCGTTCAGAGTTAAAAATCAGCTCAATATTTAAGGAGATTTTATGCTAGGCTAAATAGTTTTGATTTGTTCAATTTTAACAAATAATTGTTGAATACTGACCAATCTAGGGAACAAAACAGCATATGACGGCAATTTGGAGTTAGTAATATTTCAGTGGTCCAGGCGAGTGATTTGGGGGCTTAAGACATGGAAAGAAAGACAATCATAAAAGGTTTATTTTTAATCAAACTTATTGGGGTGATAATTGTTAGTAAAGTTACATAGATTTCAGCTGTACAATTCTGTATTACATCATCTATAAATCCCATTGTGTGTTTACCACCCAGAGTCAGTTCTCCTTCCATCACCATATATTTGATCCCCTTTACCCTCATCTACCACTTCTTTCCCCCCTTACCCACTGGTAACCACCAAACTATTGTTTTTAGGTCCCTGATCAATTTTCTCTATAGTGTAAAGGAAGTGTCTAAATTCATCTTTTTGCATGGGGATATTAAATTATCCCTATCCCATATCATACTTAATGCACGTATTATTAACTTTAAATATATAGTGTGAAACTGAAAGATAAATAATGTTATTGGTCGCAATATTCCTCTTTGTCTCTCTACTATTTACTACATTAGATATAAGACAACTCTAATTTTTAATCTTCCGTGATCTCTGACTAGTTAGCTCTCTATCTGTTCTGAGGAAAACCCTCAGAACTCGCTCCCTAATCTGTTTTGTCCTGACCCCATAGATTACAGGATTGAGGGCTGGTGGAACAACCACATATAAATTGGCCAAGAAAATGTGAACATATTGGGGAATATTGTGGCCAAAGCGGTGTGTCAAGAAAGAGAAAAAGGCAGGTATGAAAAAGGCTAAGATAACACCAATGTGGGAGCCACACGTATTGAGGGCTTTGAGTCGAGCCTCCCAGGAAGGCAGGAGAAAGACTGCATAGAGGATCCTGATATAGGAGACAATAATAAGGAGCACATCCAATAATAAGAGAGAAATGTTGCCAAGACCAAACATAATATTCACTTTGATGCTGGCACAAGCCAGACGGGCAATGCCCATGTGTTCACAGTAGGTGTGAGGGATGATATGATGCCCACAGAAGGGAAGCCTCAGAAGAAGAAACACCAACGGGACCACCATATACAGGCTCCGCAGAATAGCAATGCCTGCAATAATGCCGATGATTTTGCTGGTGAGGATCATCGTGTACCGAAGGGGTTTACAAATGGCAATGTAGCGGTCAAAGGCCATGGCCACCAACACAATGCTCTCCATAGCAGTGAAAAAGTGGATGAAGAACATTTGGGAAAGGCAGCATTCAAAAGATGTGTCCCTGAGGCTAAACCAGAAGATGCCCAGCATTTTGGGGATGGTGGCTGTGGACAAGCCCAGGTCGATAGAATCCAACATGGCCAAGAAGTAGTACATGGGCTCATGGAGACTGTGCTCAGTCTGGATCACAAACATCACAGTAGCATTCCCCAAGAGTGCAACAAGATACAGAAAGAAAAAGGGGACTCCAATTGAGACATGCACACCTTCTAGCCCTGGGATGCCCAGCAAAAGGAATGAAGAAGGACGGAACTGGGTGTCATTAGACATAGACATTATTTCTGCCACAATTAGCTGTTCTGCATATCAGAGACAATGTTGACTTCTCTTAGTGATTCTTGTTCTTCTTATCCCTTAGTCCTGATTTCTGAAGAAACACAAGAGAACATTTTAATCGTACTTTGGTCCTATTCAGACCAGAGGGGAGATTAAATAATGATTTTCATTAAATACTGTTATATCCTTCAAAATTGCTATGAGACTAAATCTTACATGTTCTTATCTCCAAAAAGAAGTGGTAATTATATGTGTGATAGAAATGATAGCTAAAGTTATGGTGGTAATCATGTACACCTTGAACTTACACAATGTTATATTATATCTCAATTATAATATCAAATATATCTCAATTCTTAAAAAAAAAAAAAAAGGAAAAGACATTAGATATACTCTTGTTCTTCTAGCGTCTCCTGAGTGTCATATGGCACCAGGAATAAAACCAGCCTTACCCTGCTGTCATTTACCCTAATGAAAAGACTGATACAAAGAAGAGAAGGCAGGGACAGGTCCAAGATAGTAGATTAGATAAATTCTGTGCTTGCCTAATCCCATGAACACATCAAAATCACAGCTAAATTATAGAAAAATCAACATGGGGAACTAGCTGAACAGAAGTCTAGCTGAACAGAAGTTTTATAGCTAAGGATATAAGAAGAAGCCACGTTGAGGCTGGTAGGATGGGTGGAGATATGAAACAGGTCAGCCCAAACCTCCATGTGGCAGACAAAAATTGGGAGGGATATCTCAGCCACAGAGGTTCCCCACAGAGAAGCAAGGGAACAAAGCCCCATATCACACTCTCCAGCCTGCAGTACTGGTACCAGGAAGAGGAGCTCCCGTAGCATCTGGCTGTGAAAAACAGTAGGGATTCAAAAGTCTGTGGTGGGACAAAAGAATGTGGGAAACCCAGAGGTTCTCTTAAACGTCCTACACAGACTCACTCACAGACACTCATCCTGTGCTCCAGTAGAGGGACAGTGACTTGGGGGATGTCAGGAACATACAGAGGGCAGACTGAGGTGTGTTGCTTTGGGGCAAGGGCTGGAAGATAGTCACCATTTTCCCTGTGTGGGGTCCTTCTCCCATGTGGTCTGCAGGCAGGTGCTATCTTTCCTGTGTTGAGCCCACCCCCACAGACACACCCATGGCCAAATCTGAATCTGAATTTGTCTGGCAAGCTCTGTTCACTCCATCCTGGTGACTCTCTGAGACCCTGCCACACCAAATCCATACTGCAGGAGCTTTATCAGTGACCAAACCTTACAGGAGCCAGCAGTTGGCAGAAGGCCTCAGTGTCCTGACTCTTTTCAAAACGACCCCAGAGCCAGTATTGGTGGTAGCTATTCTCAGTTCACAGCATGGACTCTCCCACATGCCTCCATGTCCAGCACATGCAGCGACCAACTGTGGATTGCTTTGTAGCACCTACCAGGTACTCCCCGCCCAGTTACAGGCAGTGGCTGACCTGGGCCTGCAGAAGATCCCCCCCAAGAGGTCCCAGAACCAACATAGTTGGAGGTTGGCTTCAGACCACAGCAGATCACCACCCAACTAGCCCCACAAGTGACACACCCAAAAGGCAGTCTCAACAGGCACCAGAGCCTGCTGGGACAAATCCTGCTTCAAGTGGTAAGCCCACTGCACAGCAGCCATAAACTGTAAACATGGCCAAACCCCACAGTCAGTCAGCCTGAGGGTCAATCCCACCTACTGATGTGCCAATGGCAACCAAGGTTCAAATGTAACAGGAGGGTGCACACAACACACACAAAGGACACTCCTGGAGCACCCAGTACAGATGACCAGGGAGACTGTGCCACTGGGTTCCACAGGGCACCTACTACATAAGGTCACCTGGCAAGAGTAGGAGAAGTAGCAGATCTACCTAATACATAGAAACAAACACAGGGAGGCAGCCAAAATGGGGAGACAAAGAAACATGTCCCAAATAAAAGAAAAGAACAAAGCTCCAGAAAAAGAACTAAACAAAATGGAGACAAGCAACTTACCCGATGCAGAGTTCAAAACACTGGTTATAAAGTTGCTCAATGAACTGATTGAAGGGAGAACTTCAACAAAGAAATAGGAAACATAAAAAGGGAGATAGAAAATTTAACAAGACTAGTCAGAAATGAAGAATACAATAACTGAAATGAAGAATACATTAAAGAGAATCAATAATAGATTAGATGAAACAGAGGATCAAATCAACAATTTGGAAGAAAAGATAGCAGAAAATACCCAATCAAAACAGCAAAATGAAAGAAGAATTTTAAAAATGAGGATTGTTTAAGAGACCTCTCAGACAACATCAAGTATAACAACATTCGTATCATAGGGGTACCAGAAGAAGAAGAGAGAAAGCAAGGAATTGAGAAACTATTTGAAGAACTAGTGACAGAAAACTTCCCTAACCTGATGAAGGAAATAGACATACAAGCCCAGGAAGTGCAGAAAGTCCCAAACAAAATGAACCCAAACAAGCCCACACCAAAACACATTATATTTAAAATGGCAAAGGTTAAAGACAAAGAGAAAATCCTAAAAGCAGCAAGAGAAAGGCAACTAGTAACTTATAAGATAGCTTCCATAGCATTGTCAGTTGATTTCTCAACAAAAACTTTGCAGGCGAGAAAGGATTGGCAGGAAATATTCAAAGTGATGAAAAGCAAGGATCTACAACCAAGACTACTCTACCCAGCAAGGCTATCATTTAGAATCAACGGACAGATAAAGAACCTCCTAGATTAAAAAAAAAAAAAGCTGAAGGAGTTCATCACCACAAAATCAGTATTACAAGGAATGTTAGAGGGACTCCTTTAAGACAAAAAGATAAAAAATATGAATAATGAAATGGCAATAACTACATATCTGTCAACAATATTACTTTAAATGTAAATGGAATAAATGCTCCAATCAAAAACATAGGGTGGCCAAATGGATAAGAAAACAAAAAACTTACATATGCTGCCTACAAAAGACTCACTTCAGATTGAAAGATACACACAGACAGTAAAAATATGGAAAAAATTATTTCATGAAAATGGAAAAAAAATGCTGTGGTAGCAATACTTGTACCAGACAAAATAGACTTTAAAACAAAGGCTATAACAAGAGACAAAGAAGGACCCAGTAATCCCACTTCTGGGTATTTATCTGAAGAAACTCAAAATGCTACGAGGTTACGTGTTCATCCATATGTTCATTGAAGCATTATTTACAATGGCCAAGGCTATTGTTGAAGAACCCTGGGTGTCCATTAATGGATGAAAGGATAAAGAGGAAGTGGTATATATTTACAATGGAATATTCCTTGGCCGTGGAAGGGAATAGGTTCTTGCCATCTGCAGCAGCATGAATGGACCTGGAGGGTATTGTGCTGAATGGAGTATGTCAGACAGAGAAAGACATATGCAATGTGACTTCACTTACATGTAGAATCTAAAGAACAAAATAAACAAACAAACAAAACAGAAACACACTCATAGAGAGAAGATTTTGATGGTTGCCAGATGGGAGGGGGTTGGGAGTGGGTGAAAAACGGGAAGGGATTAAGTAGTACAAATTGGTTTTTACAAAGTATTGATGAGGATGTAGTGTATAGCATAAGGAAAATAGTCAATAATATTGTAATAACTATGTATGGTTTCAGATGGGTACTTGATTTATCTGGGTGATTGATGGGAGAGAGGTTGGAGGATAGGGCAAAAAGAGGTGAAGGCATTAAGTAGTACAAACAGGTAGTTAAAAAATAGTCGTGGGGATGTAAAGTAAAACATAGGGAATATAATCAATAATAAGGTAATAGATATATATAGTGCCAGGTGAGTACTAGACTAGTCAGGGGGATCACTTCTTAAATTATACAAATTTCTAACCACTATGCTGTACACCTGAAATTGACATAAAATAACATTATGAATTTTTCAATAATTACAGTTTTTCAATAATTGAAAAATTATAAAGGGAGGAAAGTTGAAGGGAAATAAGAGGTTCAAATTTCCAGGCATAAAACAAATAAGTCCTGGGGATGTAATGTACTGCATAGGGAATAGAGTCAATAATATTATGATAGTATAGTATGGTGTCAGAGGGTTCCTGCAGTTATGATGATCACTTCTTTAGGTATATAAATATTGAACTACTATGATGTACACCTGAAACTGATATAATGTATGTTAACTATATTTTTTAATTAAAATATGTTTTAAAAAGAAGATAAGGCAGAAGAGTATCCTCTGCATAATGGAAATTCAAATTCTGGAGTGTAGCCAGAAACAAATGGAAAAAATAAATTCCAAATGTGTATCTGAGTGTTCCATATATTTTGCGTAATGTGTAAAAATATTTCTTTGGTGTTTGTAATCTGAACTATTTCTCTATTAAGGAATCTAGAAAATCCAAAAATGTGGAGTGCATATTCCTCAGTGCATATGTGCATGTGTATGTGCGTGTCCGTGTTGTATATTTATGAATTTTTTTGTATGTCTGTGAATACCAGATGGCCTGGTTCTTAGAAACACTTTATCTTTGCTTATCCATATGCATGAAAAAAATTCTGCCACATCAAAGTTCTTAATTTTAAAGTTTACAAATAGATGAATTGATTAAGAAGAGACAGGACAGTAAGCAATTTCAATGTCGTATTTTAGAAAATAAACAACTTAGTTCATGTCATAATTTGTTTCTGAAAAAAATTACTCATCACATTTAGAAAATGGATAATGACAAAAAGAGATACTTGACAAAAAGTATTTTGCAGTTATGATGAAACACGAATTGAGAGATTATTTTAATGCACAAAAGCCTATCATTTGGAGAGTGCATAAGTAAACACATTGTGTAAAGAATCTGTCCAGGTATAGTCATCCGGGGGAGGAGAGATTAATATTCTGGGCTCGGCAACTTTCAAATATATCTCTGCCTTGTATCCATGGGGAGAGAGAAGAAGCATTTAGAATATCTTAAAATTTAATTCCTACCAAGATTCTGTCCTAGCTCTCATGTCTTTATGGATGCCTTAGAGTAACACTGAAAGGGGAATTATCAAGTGATTTTGTATTACAGCACTCATCTAGAATATGTGAGTATTCTGAACTTACTTATAGTAAAACAATTTTGAAGCAAACAAAAGAGAAGTTCACCACTGTACAATTTATTTGGGGAAAATTAGTCATACAGAAAATGTGTAAGTGATTGAATGTGATGTCTGAAATTGTGCAGAAAGCTTAGATTCAAATTTAGGAATGCATGGGTGTTGGAGAAAGTCAGAGATGAGAGGCATCCATCTGAGATAAATGCATATGAAGGTAAGTACATCATAATTTAAACCCATGTCAAGGCAAATGCCTTGCTTACTGGGCCCATTTAAAACCTATGAAGAGTAGCAAAAAGAAGAGATAATTTTATAACTTGGGAAATTCTCTCAGGAAATACACACACACACACACACACACACACACACACACACACGAGGTCTGACAAATAAGTTTACGAACTTGTTGTAACGATATTGCTAACCTTTTTTGATTTTTTGATAGAGGGATTATTCATTATGAATCTGTACCAACTGGACAAACAGTTAACTAAGCTCACTATTTGAAAGTGCTGAAGAGGCTGCATGAAAAAGTTAGATGACCTGAACTTTTCGCCAACAATTCATGGCTCTTGCATCATGACAATGCACCAGCTCACACGGCACTGTCTGTGAGGGAGTTTTTAGCTAGAAGCAAATAACTGTATTGGAACACCTTCCCTACTCACCTGATCTGGCCCCCAATGACTTCTTTCTTTACCCAAAGATAAAAGAAATATTGAAAGGAAGACATTTTGATGACATTCAGGACATCAAGGGTAATACGACGACAGCTCTGATGGCCATTCCAGTAAAAGAGTTCCAAAATTTTTGAAGGGTGGACTAGGTGCTGGCATCGGTGCATAGCTTCCCAAGGGGAGTACTTTGAAGGTGACTATAGTGATATTCAGCAATGAGGTATGTAGCACTTTTTCTAGGATGAGTTTGTGAACCTAATTGTCTGAACTCATATGTGTGTGTGTGTGATGTATATGCCTGTGTGTGTGTGAGAGAGTGTGTGTATAAACTTGGACTGCTAGGGTTGAGTAGGAGACAGCTTAAGTTCTCAATTTTGTAATGTGAAACTATCACAGATAGTTTTCTGTTTTTCATTAGTGGAGAATCTTGTACAAGGTAAATGGAGATGTGATTCCTCTACATACCTGCATTGATTTGGCAATTTGAATACAATTTTGAATAAAACTCATCACAGACCCTCAGAAAAACCATTGAGTAGTAAGGGAGATAAAATTCTCAAGATGAAATTTAAAAATTGTTTTGCAAGTGCTATGTTACGAAGTGTGCACAGAATATTGTAGGTATAGAGGTGAGTCAAGAAAAAATTCCGTGGAAGAGGTTAGCCTTATGTTAAGACTCATAGAATAATTCTTCAGTCAAAAAAGTAAATAAATTTTATTCTAGATGGAGTAAAGAGCAATGACAAAGTGAAAATAAAAGCACAGTGACCAGTCAGGATATAAAAAAGAAATCTGTCATCCTCTCAATGAACTTATCCACAAATTCAGTAGATTGATAGCCACTCTTAATTGTCTGGTGTCTCTGCCACTCTTGGAGCTCCATACAGCAGAAACTTATAAAATAAAATCTTGAGATTATCATGCTAAGCAAAATAAGTCAGACAGAAAAAGTTGAGAACCATACGATTACTCATATGTGGGATACACAACTGAAAGCAACAAACAAACAAAAATTCATAGACACAGACAACAGTTTGGTGATTACCAGAGGGGAAGGGGGGAAGGGGATGGTAGAAGATGGAAAAGGGGGTCTAATATATGGTGTTGGAAGGAGACTGACTCTGGATGGTGAACATACAATACAATATATACATGATATATTACAGAATTGTACATTTGAAACCTATATAATTTTACTAACAAATGTCACCCCAATGAATTTAACAAAAGTTTAAAAAATATATGGTTACATCCCAAGAAAATCAACTTATGCTATTTATTTCTATAGATTTTCTAGGAGGGCTTGAAACTGGTGCTTTCTTCCTCTTTGAGAAAATATAATTTCTAGTCTGTAAATACTTATCAAAGCAATCAATCACTAATCATTCTATAATATACACTGACCTATTACTTCAACACATATTCATATATCTTCCAATCTCTGCTGCATTGAGAAATAAGACTGGATCCCAGCTTCTCATTTGACCTCCTAACTCTTAATTAAGTGCTACATGGGATTATATCCAGCTATCCAGCAGTCATTTCCTCAGTGTGGCATCTTCTTACTTGACCCTATTCCACCAACCTCCACATGTGCCAAATACCCACATTCTCATTTCCTAGAACTGATGAACGTAAAGGAGAAGCTATAATATTCACTTTCTTTCTCATCCTTGCTTAATCTTGCAGTCTCCTGGCCATCCTGCCATACCTTTCTCAGATGCTGCATCACCCTAGCCCTAGGTCTTATTTTTACAAAAATCTACCCCTCAGGGCCATACTTTATCAGTCAATTGTTCATGAATGTATTAAATCAAAAACATTTATCGATCACCTTTACTATACCTGACACAATTCTAGAAAATCGAGAAAGCTACTACTTACCCTTTTGTTATTCACATTAGTGCACCTGTAATAAAGGTCAGATGTAATAGCTAAATTGATACAGGATACATTGGTGCCTCTCCTTCCACATCAGCTTTCACCGTTTAGTTTTGCCTGTGAGTTTTGCATGGTCATAGGTACAATTACATGTAAGTAAAAGTGTAGCTTCAGGAGGTTATGAGTATGAGCATACATTCTGTCTTCATCTTGTTTTCCTTACTTTCACTTTTCCTCCATCTCTCCATACTATCTTTGTATAAGCACTTTCTCCATCCCTTTTGCTATTTTTCACAACTTAACCATTAAACGACTTACCTTGGTCTCTAAATCTCTAAGAAACTTCCTTGGCTTCTTCTTGAGGCATGCCATTTGTTATGCTGAATAGAAGGTATTTATACTTTTCTTACAACCCCACTTCCCCTGGGATAAGGACTAATAGTGTTTCAAAGACACATTCCCATCTGGCACCTTACACAATTGTAAAGATTATGTAAGGTGCCAGATGGGACTTATCAAGGGGATCACTTCATAGACTGTGTAGATGCATGACCAATGCACTGTACAACTGAAGCTGAAGTAGAATAATACTGTATGTCAACTATGAGTGTATATATTGCATCACAGGAGGTGGAGTATAGCATAAGAAAGATACTCAATAGTATTGTAACAAGTATAAGATGTCAAAGGGGTAGTAGTTTGGGGGAGGGGTTATCACTTTGTGAGGGGTGTAAATGTCTAACTATTATGCTGTTTTGTACACCTGAAACTAATATTAAAAAAGACACCTTCCCAGAGAACTGTCATTATTTGAACATATCTGGAAGCACCCAGGAAGTTCTCTCTCACAGGATACATCTTTATTTGACCTGACTCAAAACTCACTCACTGCGAAAAGCTTTTTCCTTGGGCTATTAGTCAAAACAATCAATAGAAATTATTTGGACTTCCGGAAAAATGGCGGAGTGAGGTGAGCCTCTGTAAAACTCCCCTGGAATTTACAAAGAATCGAACAACAAAAACTCCACAAAGGACTCCCTGCACAGCAGACAGGCAAGACGAAGAGGCCCACTACCGACTGAAATCACCTACAGGTGGGAGATTCGCGTGAGTGGAGGGAGGAGGAAAGGGAGAAGCATGTGGAGACGGAGCCGCGCGGGCGCAGGACGCAGACCTCGCTCAGTGCTCCGAGCTCGCTGCATCCCGAAACTACCGCAGCTGCGAGTGAGGGAAGAACTCGGACTGCTAGCGCTCCGCCAGGGCTCCACAGGGCTGAGGGGACAGCATATAACATGGCTGAACCCAACGCTCATGGCAGAGACCTCGGAGAAAAGACTGAGGGAAAAAGGCTGAAAACGGTGGTTGAAGCCCGCACTGCCGAGCAGAGACCGGAGCCTTAGGCAATGAGACTAGCCGCCCCCTCCTACCCCTCCCAGAGCTCGCCCCGCCCCCACCTGCCCGGTGCTAGAAGCGAAACAGTAGCAGTGTCAGATCAAAACAACAGAAAATTTGCTATTTTGAGAACTGTGGACCGCAGACACAAATTCACAGCCCAACTAGTTCCGGCAAAGGGGAGAGAGCTGTGGAAGCAGGACCAGCTGTGGTGGTGGTCGTGGCCATTGCTCTGGGCCACCTCTCACAACTCACCCCGCCCCTGACCCCACCGAACTGGGCGGATCCCTGCAGGAGTAAACAGAACTGCTGAAATATACGGGCTCTGAATCGGGAGCTGGAAGAGCTTTGGAACATCAAAAGCTCTCCGCATACCCACCGGGACACTGTGCCCTGTGACCTAGATGAACTATTAACAGAGGAGAAGCCCGTCTCCCAGGGAATCCCCCCATTGTGTGAGAAGTTGGAATAGTGCAGAGAAAACATAGCACTACCGTGTGAGAGAAGAAAAATAAGTTGCAGTTGGAGAAATAATAAAACATTCTACCAACAAGTACTGACAAACAAAAGAAAGACCGCTTTCTATCAACCTGTTGCAGAAGTCACTCCTGTAGATGTCTAGGAAGAGAAATAGTAAACCAGTAATCGCCATGAATAACCAAGGCAACAAGATAGCTCAGAAAGAAAGTGAAAAATCTCCAGAGAAGGCACTTAAAGATACAGAAATATGTGACTTAAATGACAGAGAATTCAAGATTGCAGTTCTGAAAAAACTCAACGAGATACAAGAAAACACAGATAGGCAGTTAAATGAACTCAGAAACACAATCAAAGAACAGCATGAGCATTTTACGAAAGAGATTGAAATTTTAAAAAGAACCAAATAGAATTTCTGGAGATTAAGAACTCAATAGAAGAAATTAAGAATGAAATAACCAGCTTAGGTAGTAGAGTTGACCAGATGGAGGAAAGAATCAGTGACATCGAAGATAGAAACCTGGAAATGACACAGATAGAAGAAGAAAGAGACTTGAGACTTAAAAGAAATGAAAGAACTTACAAGAACTTTCTGACTCCATCAGAAAGAGCAATATAAGAATAATGGGCATACCAGAAGGAGAAGAAAGAGAGAAGGAACAGAGAATATATTCAAACAAATTGTCGATGAGAACTTCCCAAATTTGTGGACAGAACTGGACCCTCGAATCCAAGAAGCAAATAGAACACCTAGTTACCTCAATCCCAACAGGCCTTCTCCAAGGCACATTGTATTGAAGCTGTCTAAAATCAACGACAAAGAAAGAATCCTCAAGGCAGCCAGGGAAAAGAAGACGGTAACTTACAAAGGAAAGCCCATTAGATTATCATCAGATTTTTCAGCAGAAACTCTACAAGCCAGGAGGAGTGGAACCAAATATTCAAACTATTGAAAGAGAGAAATCATGAGCCAAGAATAATATATCCAGCAAAGATATCCTTTAGATATGAAGGAGGAATAAAGACCTTTCCAGACATACAGAAGCTGAGGGAATTTTCTAATACACGACCTGCACTACAAGAAATACTAAAGGAGGCTATTCGACCACCATCAACAGGGACAATTTGTGGCAACCAAAACTCAAAAAGGGGAGAGTA
Source organism: Rhinolophus sinicus (assembly GCF_036562045.2). Taxonomy (NCBI): domain Eukaryota; kingdom Metazoa; phylum Chordata; class Mammalia; order Chiroptera; family Rhinolophidae; genus Rhinolophus; species Rhinolophus sinicus. The sequence continues at coordinate 122,543,721 of NC_133756.1, forward strand.
AAGGCCTGAACCGAATATGGGAATGGAGAAAGTAAGCGTGCTGAAGAAAATGGAATACTCTAAATATCAAACTTTCTTTTACATAAACTTAAGGGTAACCACTCAAAAAAATCCAGAACTGAAATATATACTGAAATAAAAGAAGAAAAAGAAGAACAAGTAAAACCCAAGGTCAGCAGAAGAAAGGAAATAACAAAAATTAGAGCAGAACTAAATGAAATAGAGAACAAAAAGACAATAGAAAAAATTAATGTGACAAAGAGCTGGATCTTTGAAAAGATTAACAAAATTGACAAACCCTTGGCTAGACTTACTAAGATAAAAAGAGAAGACACTGATTAACAAAATCAGAAACGTAAAAGGGAAGTTATCACGGACACCACAGAAATACAAAGGATCATCCAAGAATACTATGAAGGACTATATGCCACCAAATTCAACAACCTAGAAGAAATGGACAAGTTCTTAGAAACATATAGCCTTCAAGGCTGAACCATGAAGAACTGGAAAATCTAAACAGACCGATCACCAGTGTGAAATTGAATCAGTCATCCAAAACCTTCCCAAAAGCAAAAGTCCGGGACCAGATGGCTTCACTAGTGAATTCTACCAAACCTTCAAAGAGGATCTAATACCAATTCTGCACAAACTCTTCCAAAAAATTGAAGAGACAGTACTCCCTAACTCATTTTATGAGGCCAACATTACCCTGATACCAAAACCTGGTAAGGACAGCACAAAAAAAGAAAACTACAGACCAATATCTCTGATGAATACCGATGCAAAAATCCTAAATAAAATTCTAGCAAATCGAATACAACAATGCATTAAAAAGATTATTCATCACGACCAAGTGGGGTTCATCCCCGGGGCACAAGGATGGTTCAACATACGCAAATCCATCAATGTGATACATCACATAAACAAAATAAAGGACAAAAATCATATGATTATATCAATTGATGCAGAAAAAGCATTTGACAAGATACAACATCCATTTATGATTAAAACACTTAATAAAATGGGTATAGAAGGAAAATACCTTAACATAATAAAGGCCATATATGACAAGCCCTCTGCTAATCTCATAATTAATGGAGAAAAACTGAAGCCCTTTGCTCTACGTTCAGGAACACGACAGGGATGTCCCCTATCACCTCTGCTTTTCAACATAGTGTTGGAAGTCCTTGCCAGAGCAATCAGGCAAGAGAAAGAAATAAAAGGCATCAAATTGGGAATGAAGAAGTTAAATTATCACTCTTTGCAGATGACATGATGCTATATATAGAAAACCCTAAAGACTCCACCAAAAAGCTATTAGAAACAATCAACGAATACAGTAAAGTTGCCGGCTACAAAATCAACGCACAAAAGTCCATTGCCTTCCTATATACTAACAATGAAATCTCAGAAAAGAAATACAAAAACAATTCCTTTTGCAATTGCAGAAAAAGAATAAAATACCTAGGAATAAACTTAACCAAGGATGTGAAAGACCTATATGCTGAAAACTATAAGACATTTTTGAAAGAAATTGAAGAAGACACAAAGAAATGGAAAGACATTCCGTGCTCATGGATTGGAAGAATCAACATAGTTAAAATGGCCATATTACCCAAAGCAATATACAGATTCAATGCAATCCCCATCAAAATCCCAATGGCATATTTTAAAGAAATAGAACAAAAAATCATCAGATTTGTTTGGAACCACAAAAGACCCCGAATAGCCAAAGCAATCTTAAGAAAAAGAACAATAATGGAGGTATCACACTTCCTGACTTTGGCTTGTACTACAGGGCTACAATAATCAAAACAGCATGGTATTGGCAGAAAAACAGACACATAGACCAATGGAATAGAATTGAGAACCCAGAAATAAAACCACATAAATATGGACAGATAATTTTTGACAAAGAAGCTAAAAACATACAATGGAGCAAAGACAGCCTCTTCAATAAATGGTGCTGGGAGAATTGGATAGCCACATGCAAAAGAATGAAACTGGACTGCTATTTGTCACCATGTACCAAAGTTAATTCAAAATGGATCAAAGACTTAAGCATAAGACCTGACACAATAAACTGCATAGAAGAAAACATAGGTACTAAACTTATGGACCTTGGGTTCAAAGAGCATTTTATGAACTTGACTCCAAAGGCAATGGAAGTAAAAGCTAAAATAAACGAATGGGACTATATGAAACTTAAAAGCTTCTGCACAGCAAAAGAAACCATTGACAAAATAAAGAGGCCACCAACTGAATGGGAGAAGATTTTTGCAAACAGTGCCTCCGATAAGGGCTAGTATCCAGAATATACAAGGAACTCATGCAACTCAACAACAAAAAACAAACAACCCAATTGAAAAATGGGCAGAGGACTTGAAGAGACATTTCTCCAAAGAGGACATACAAATGGCAAATAGACATATGAAAAAATGCTCAACATCACTAATCATCAGAGAAATGCAAATCAAAACCACAATGAGATATCACCTCACCCCAGTCAGAATGGCTATCATCAACAAGACAAATAGTAACAAATGTTGGAGAGGCTGTGGAGAAAAAGGAACCCTCATACACTGTTGGTGGGAATGCAGACTGGTGCAGCCGTTATGGAAGGCAGTGTGGAGGTTCCTCAAAGAATTACGAATAGAATTGCCGTATGACCCAGCAATCCCTCTCCTGAGTATGTACCCAAAATTCTGAAAACATTTAGAGATAAAGACACGTGTGCTCCAATGTTCATTGCAGCTTTGTTTACGGTGGCCAAGACATGGAAACAACCAAAATGTCCTTCGATAGATGAATGGATAAAGAAGTTGTGGTATATATACACAATGGAATACTATTCGGCAGTAAGAAAAGATGATATAGGAACATTTGTGACAACATGGATGGATCTTGAGAGTGTAATGCTGAGCGAAATAAGTCAGACAGAAAAAGCAGAGAACCATGTGATTTCACTGATATGTGGTATATAAACCAAAAACAACAAAAGAACAAGACAAACAAATGAGAAACAGAAACTCATAGACACAGACAATAGTTTAGTCGTTGCCAGAGGATAAGGGGGGCGGGGGGTGGGGGTGGGAGATGAGGGTAAGGGGGATCGAATATATGGTGATGGAAGGAGAACTGACTCTGGGTGATGAACACACAATGGGATTTATAGATGATGTAATACAGAATTGTACACCTGAAATCTATGTAATTTTACTAACAATTGTCACCCCAATAAATTTAATAAAAAAAAGAAATTATTTCACACTGCACCTTCCTGAAGCAGGAAAAACAGTTGGAGCTAATAAGAGACTTGCCAAAGAACTTAAAAGAAAAAATTGGAAAATGAATTGACCATACAGTAAAGACCTGATAAATCCCTAATCTGCCACTTCTGTCTCACCTTGAGGCAATAATATTAAAATATAGAATGTGGCTCATCTGGTGAATTCAAGAAGTCATTTCTCTCTCTCTCTCTCTCTCTCTCTCTCTCTCTCTCTCTCTCACACACACACACACACACACACACATAGTGGGGTTTTGTTATGTTGCAGACTGTACATATTTTTAATAAGAAAACTACAGATAAATATCCCTATGAATATAGATTTAAAATTCTCAACAAAATACTAGTAAAGAAAATGCAACAGCATATTAAAAAGAATTATACACCATGACCAAGTGTGATTAGTCCCAGGAACGCAAGGTTGATTAAATATAAGGGAATCAACCAATGCATTATACAACATTAATAAACTGAAGGGAAAAAAACGTGATACTTTCAATTGATACAAAAAGAACATTTGACAAAATTTAGCACTCTTTAATGATAAAAATACTCAACAAACTTGGAATATAAGAAAACTATATTCTCTTCCTCAACATGATAAGGGCATTTATGGGGGAAAATACAATTCATATCATACCCAATGGTTAATGTCTGAAAACTTTCTCCCTAAGATCACTGAAAAGACAAGGATGTCTGCTTTCACCACTGCTATTTAACATTGTATTGGAAGTTTTAGCCAGAGCAATCAGGCAAGAAAAAGTCATTCAAATCAGAAAGGAAGATATAAGTTATTTCTATCTGTAGGTCACACAATCTTATATAGAGAAAATGGTAAAGAATCCACAAAAAATCTATTAGATCTAATAAATTTAGCGAAGTCACACAATACAAGATCAAAATACAGAAATCAGTTGTATTCTCAACAATAATCAATCTGAAAAGGAAATTGAGAAAACTATCTCATTTACAATAGCATCAAAAATAATAAAATATTTAGGAATACATTTAACCAAGTAAGTGCAAGGTGTATACACTACAGGCTGCAAAACACTGCTGAAGGGAAATTTTAAAAGCCTAAGAAATGGAAAGTCATTCTGTATTCATGAATTAGAAGACTTAATGAAGTTAAGATAGCAATTCTCTCTAGTGATCTATACACTCAATGCAATCCCTATCAAAATCCCAATGTCCTTTTATATAGAAAAGTGAAAGCTGATTCTAAAATTCATATGAAATAAAAAGGGTCCTGAATTAGCAAAACAATCTTGAAAATGGAAAACAAAGTTGGAGGACTAGAACTTCCTTATTTCAAAATGTATTACAAAGATACAGTGTTCAAAACAGTGTGGTGGCATAAAAATAAACGTACAGATGAATTAAATAAGATTGTGAGTTGAGAGATAATCACATATGCTTATAGTCAATTGATTTTTTACAAGGGTGCCATGAAAGAATAGCATCCTCAAAATGGTACAGGGTGTGAAGACAGAGTCTCAGAGAGCAGTTTCCAGGCTCTCGGCCTCACTGAGGGGTGTTGGGGAGGTGCTGGCTCAGGTAGCGAATGACCATCAACTGTGATTGGTTGGCCATCAGCTGTAACTGGTTAGCCAATTGGCCATCAGCTGTAACTGTGGGACTGCATTGATTGGTTTATTGGTTGGTTGGCAGGCAGAGAAGTGAATGGCGGACTGCAGATAGTGTGGCTACTATTGTGTGTGCCTCGCCCGGCAGACAGAGAGAACATGGTGGTATGACTCCCCTATCTATGGCTCCGTGGGTATTCCTTTTTGGCCTTGCCATGTTCTGCGTTCTTATGTGGGGAGCAGGACCAGAGGCCTCACATGACACCCTGCACGACACTGGGACAACTGGATTTCCACATAAAATAAGTAAAGTTGGATCCTTAATTCACACCATATACAAAAAAAAAACTCAAAATGTATTAAATACCTAAATATAGTAACCAAAAATAAATAAAACTCTTAGAATAAAATATAAGGGTAAATCTTGTCATCTGGCCAAACAATTCTCCAGATAATCCACCAAAAGAAAATGGTTTATTCGGGGAAAAGAAAAAGAAACAGAACCACCAAGGAGTACAAACAAGCTCATGCCTGGAGGGCAGTCCCCCGTGGCCAAAAAAGGGCCTACACAACATGGCTTCCCCTTTTATTTCCATCCCTCCTCCCCGGAGGTTACCATACAGTTCAACAGGAAGTCAAGACTAGAGCGTTAACAAGGGGCCCAGCTCCACCCATAGTCCTCTCAGCTCTATGGTTAAGTATCTTAAGATGTCAGTTTACTTTCAACAATCTTCATGACCTCAAATTTGGCAATGATTTCTTAAATTGGTCAATAAAAGCAAAACAATAAAAGTAAAACACATAAATTGAACTTCATCAGAATTAAAAACTTTTGTGAATCAAATGACACTATCAAGAGAGTGTTAAGACATATTATGGAAGGTAATTTGAAAATCATACATCTGATAAGGGTCTAGTTTCCAGAATAGATAAAGAAAACTTACAACTCGACAATGTATAGACAAGTAACTCAACCAAAAAATGGGCACAGAACTTGAACAGACATTACTTAAAAGATGTACAAAAGGAGAAGAATCATATGATTTCACTCCTTTGTGGGATATAAAACAGAAAGCAACAATGAATGAGCCAACAATCTCATTGACAAATAGCAGTATGGTGGTTTCTAAAAAGGAAGGAGGCTGGGGAGAGGTTGAAAAGGGTAAAGGAGGAGAAAAAACTTTGAGTGATGAGCACACAGTGCAATATATAGATGATATATCATAATATTGTACACTTGCAACTTATATAACTAATGTCATCTCAATGCATTTAATTTAAAAAGATGTACAAAAGGTGAAGGTGTCCATGAAAAAAAATGCTTAACATCGTTAGTTATTAGGGAAATGTAAATCAAAAAGTTAGTTAGACACCACTTGGCACCCAGTAGGCTCCAATTGACAATAATGGAAAATAACAAGTATTAGAGAGGATGTGGAGAAATGGGAGTCCTCATATATTGGTGGTGGAAATGTAAATTGAGGCAGCCACTGTGGAAAACTTCCTCAAAAAGTTAAGTGTAGTATTATCATATGACCCCCAAAATTCCACTTCTTGGTGTATATACCTAAAAGAATTAGAAACAAGTGTTCAAACAAATCTTGTATAAGAAGGTTCACGGCAGAACGATTGACAATAGCCAAAGTATATAATAACCCAAGTATCCACCAACTGACATATAAACAAAAATGGTATATCTATACAATACAATATTGTTTAGCCATAAAAAGAAGTACTTATATGTACTACAATAAGGATACAACTTAAAAACATTATTCTAAGTGAAAGAAGCTAGGCACAAAAGGACATATACATATGATTCCAATTATATGATATATCTAGAATAAATTTATATAAAAAATTCATAGAGGCAGAAATCAGATTAGTGGTTCCCAGAGGCTGGGAAGAATAAGGAGTGATTGCTTAGTGGGTACAGGGTTTCCTTTTGGAGTGATAAAGATGGAACTAGATACTGGTGATAGTTGAACAATATTGTGAATGTACTAAGGGCCACTGAATTTTAAACTTTATGTTGTCTCAATGTCTTTGGAATTATCATGCTATGTGAATTCCCCATGTGCATGTATTAAAATTTTGATTTTCTCCTGTTTTAAAAAATAGTTAAAATGGTAAATTTTATGATCATGTATATCTTACCACAATAGGAATAAGTTGCTGGTTATATAAATGCCCAACAGTGCCCAAAGAATTAGTCCAAGCAATTCATAGACTAACAAAAAGAAAGATAAGGCAGAAGGAAGGAGAGAAAAAGACAAAATGTGACCTGTCATAATATTATGTGAAATAAGAAGAACTGAAAATTGACCAAGTAGCAGTCAGCAAGGTTCACTGAGATTTCCCTACGGCTGCTTTGGTGGGATGACCAAAGGGGATTTCTATTCATTTAATTTCAATGTCTTAGATTCTCTGGCACCTGGAAACTTCATTTCAAATTCTCCCCAAATACATACACACAAAGATATTTTGTTAACGCTTCTCGGGGTATATTGAGGCTCTGTTCTAAACCATATATATATATATATATATAATTTCAATAACTGAATTCACGGTTGCTACATAACACCCTAAGACTGAACACAAGGTAAGTACTTGTGATCAGTGAGTCTGTGCAATGTGCACTTAAGATTAGAATTTGGATTCACAGAAATTGAGTTAAGACCTAGAGTATTGGGGTAGGAAATAAAATGGCACAAATCAGTGGTCCGGGGGAGGTAGCAGGAGGACAATGATGGGAAGAAGTTGGAAAGAAAGTATCTACTGGGCATCTACAGTATTTCACACATATAGCCTCATTTATCCCACCCAGTAACAACACAAGGTAGACTGTACTATGCTTATTTCTAGATAAAACTGAAACACAGAACATGATGTACAGTCATAGGGCCATTAAGAACAAAATCAGAACTCCATTCCAAGCCACAATGCAAGTAATATAAAATACTGTATATTATTAATTCTTTTTCCTATACATACTGCTTGATAGTGAGTGAGACACACAAAAAAAGAGCCACAGTTGGCAAATAGGATAGGATAATAAGCTTGAATTCCCTTTTACTTAGACTGACTGCACATATACACTGTTATATAGATAGATAGGTAGGTAGATATAGATAGATAGAAGATAGATAGATAGATAGATAGATAGATAGATAGATAGATAGATAGATAGATAGATAGATAGATAGATAGATAGACAGGTAGATAGACAGACAGACAGACAGACAGACAGATAGATAGATATGTAGACAGACAGACAGACAGACAGACAGACAGAATATGGTGATCAGCTGTTGGTCTCTATCCATGCTTCATACTTCAGAGGGATTAATCTGAACTCAAAATTGATTACGGGGACACCTAAATTTATGGTTGATGCCATGGCCCAAGATGAGGCATGAGGTGAAAACCATAGCTACTGCAAGAGTGAAAAATATCTTTGGAATTAAATGAGTAGACAGATGTGTCTTAAAGAACTTGGCACTGCCCAAATTGAGGTCTTGGCCTTTGCTCTTGGCTTCTAGGTAGTTTTGGCTGTTCTAGGTCCTTTTATTCTTCCCCATCCTTTATTTTTCTTTCTCCCTCCATTCACTACTTCCACTAACAAGTTTGCAAAGACTGGTTCAGATCAGTGTCACAAAGCCTACTTTCACATAGAATTGTGGAGAGAACTAAATGAGATAATATATACAAATAATGATAAGAATAATGTACGAAAAACAGTAGGTACCCAATTAATGACAGCTATCATTATTGTGGTGGTTATTATTACTATCAATTTTATTATCTCGAGGAAGCATTTAGTAGCATTTATTTCTCGAGGAAGAGCAAGTTAATGTATTCACTTGTTAGTTTCTATTGTACAGGTAAAGAATGATACTGAGATTATATACGGAGAGCTGAAAAGAGGAAAAGAATTAAAGGTCTTTAGAGAATCTTATTCTTAATATCAACCCTTTGTTTGGAGACAGTTTTATTTTTAATTTTTATAGATCCCAGTTAACGGTGTATGAATTCTCCAATGGGAACCAGCAACAACTTTTAAAAACCAGGCCACTATTAGCCTGCATAAGAATGTCTTCTCCCAATGTCACCAAGTCTCGCCCTTCTTCATTCCTGTTTCTGGGGATTCCAGGGCTGGAAGTTGCACAAATCTGGCTTGGCTTTCCCTTCTGTGTAGTGTATCTCATTGCTCTTGTTGGAAATGTCATCATTCTGTGTGTTGTCTGGACTGACCATAGCCTTCACCAGTCTATGTTCTATTTCCCAGCCATGCTGTCAGTGACTGACCTGAGTCTCTCTACTGCTACCATCCCCAAAATGCTGGGTATCTTCTGGTTCAGCCTTCAGGAGATGTGCTTTGGGTGCTGCATTACTCAAGTCTTTTTTATCCACGTTTTTTATAGTTATGGAGAGCATTGTACTCTTGTCATGGACTTTGATCGCTGCGTGGCTGTTTGTAACCCCCTCAGATAGAGCATGATTTTCACCAACAGAGTCACTGATGTCATTGCTGTGATAGTAGTTCTAAGAAGCTTATGTATGATTGTTCCTATAGTTTTTCTCCTCCTGAGGCTACCTTACTGTGGACATAGAGTCATCCCTCATACCTACTGTGGGCACATGGGAGTGGCATGACTGGCTTGTGCCAGCATTAGCGCCAATGTCTACTATGGTCTTGGGAATATTTCTATTTTGTTTCTGGATGTGCTTCTTATCATTATCTCCTATGCTAGGATCTTATATACTGTCTTCCACCTCCCTTCGCAAGACCCCCGCTTGAAGGCTCTATATACCTGTAGCTCCCATATCTGTGTTATTTTACCCTTCTTTGGTCCAGCTCTCTTCTCCTTTCTTACTCATCGTTTTGATCATGGCATCCCCCAGTATATCCATATCCTTCTAGCTAATCTCTATGTAATCATCCTCCCTGCCCTCAACCCAGTCATTTATCGGATCAGGACCAAGCAGATCCAGGAGCGGGTACAGAGTCATTTTGTTAAAAAAAGATTGAATGAGATGTAATGCATTCCAGTAATGAAGATATAGTCTGAGAAGGCTGAGATTTGTGATAAAGTTAATAAAGGAATTTATTTCACCAAAATTAATTGTGAATATTTATATGTACATATATGTATATACATATATATATGTATATATGTAAATATATACATATGTATGTACATATATACATATATATATATATATATATATATATATATATATAGAGAGAGAGAGAGAGAGAGAGCCAAAAATTGTATACACATTTTAAGAAAGGAAAAAACTGTACTAAAATTGTAATACTCAATATATACTGATAACAAAAGATGAACAAGTCATGTATATACATTTTTTGGCACCCCCCAGTATATAATATTGACTGTAACTGTTGGAGGCATATATATGCATATCTTTGTATATACATATATAGGAGGGTGCCAAAAAATGTATGCACATTTTAAGAAAGCAAAAATCTATTAAAATTGTAATACTCAACATATACAGATAACAAAAGATAACTACAAACCACATTTGACTTTTGCAATTACAAGATGTGCTCAAAGTGGTTACCATCAGCATCCAGCGACCTCATTACAGCAAACTACTGCTTGAGCAACGTTGACCAAAGTGTCCACTTGTATACATTTTTTGGCACCCCCGGTATATATATGTATATACATATATATATGTATATATGTAAATATATACATATGTACGTACATATATACATATATATATATATATATATATATATATATATACACAGAGAGAGAGAGAGAGTGCCAAAAATTTTAAGAAAGGAAAAAACTGTACTAAAATTGTAATACTCAATATATACTGATAACAAAAGATGAACAAGTCATGTGTATACATTTTTTGGCACCCCCCCCAGTATATAATATTGACTGTAACTGTTGGAGGCATATATATGCATATCTTTGTATATACATATATAGGAGGGTGCCAAAAAATGTATGCACATTTTAAGAAAGCAAAAATCTATTAAAATTGTAATACTCAACATATACAGATAACAAAAGATGACTACAAACCACATTTGACTTTTGCAATTACAAGATGTGCTCAAAATGGTTACCGTCAGCATCCAGCGACCTCATTACAGCAAACTACTGCTTGAGCAATGTTGACCAAAGTGTCCACTTGTATACATTTTTTGGCACCCCCGGTATATGTATATACTCATGTATGTATGTATGTATAAACATGTATATATATGTATATATGTTATATATACATATGTATATAATATTGACTATAACTGTTGGAGGCATGTGTGTTTTTGTGTGTCTGTATGTGTACTTGCAATTATATTCTCTATTGACCCCTGGCATAAAATAAGCTATATAAGAGTAAATTTCAAGAACTTTAATTCACTGTTAAAAGTGTATGGGATCTAGCTCTCTTTTAGGTAGTAACAAGATTTCTTTCATAGAGATGTTTAACTAGAGATCACATGGCCAATGACAAGAATTAAGTGAAAAAAAGTTTCTATAGATAATAAAGTGCTTCCTAAAAATAAGCAAAATATGGGAATTAGACTAGTTTTTTTTTTCTTTTTTGGTGTGTTTTTTTCCTTTCTATGATCTAAGTTTCTGATTCTATGAAGTTCTTTATAAGCCTAATCCTGATATCACACACTTTCATTCTTGAACTGGTAAACTTAATACTATGTCATCTGTGATGGCCCTTTTTTCTTAGAGTTTAAAAACGCTCGTGAAACAAATGAAAATTATATGTGAAATCAAATTGATGATTATAAAACTTGTGAACATGTTAGTGCTTAATGTTTCTCCATCCCATATCCCCCCCACAGAAACAAATATTTGTCAGCCATCAATGGACAAAAATGCTTTTGTGGGAGCTTTGGGATCCAGGTAGGATGGTGTAAAACCCAAGTAGAGCCAACAGCTTCTTTGAGAAGGCAAGCCCACACACCAATGCAGGCCTGCTGACTGCGGTCCTGCCTGCACACTGGAAGCATCGCTGTCCCCTATGAACTCAGCTCCAATCCCACCTGTATGTGGTCCTGCCACCAACTGCTTCTGCCAAAGGACCCAGAAGGTGCCGTGTCGTCTGTGCACCCTATAACAGGCACACCAATGTCAGATCTGACTGTGATCCCTAAAGCAGTCCCATGACCCGATTCCAGTCCCACTGTACAACAGACCAGAGGCAGTTCTGCTCAAATAGAGACCAGCCCAGTGACCCAATTGGAGCACAGTTAGGAATCCAGTGATAGCCATAAGATTTGGTTCCAGCTCTACTCAACCATGATCTCAGAGGTAGTTCCATCAGTCCAGGGACCCCTCAAGGGAAGGACTTTATCTGCCAAACCACTCAAAAAATTGGAAGAGGTGTCTGTTCATTCAAATGCACATACGAGGTCTGACAATTAAATTTGCGAACTTATTGCGACAATGTTGCTAACCTTCTTTGATATCAAAGGGATTATTCATTATGAATTTGTACCAACTAGACAAACAGTTAACCAAGTTTACTATTTGGAAGGTCTGAAAGGGCTGCGTGAGAAAGTTAGATGACCTGAATTTTTCGCCAACAATTCATGGCTCTTGGCAACAATTCATGGCTGAATTGCCATCACAATAATGCACCAGCTCACATGGCACTGTCTGTGAGGAAGTTTTTAGCCAGTAAACAAATAACTGTATTGGAACACCCTCCCTACTCAGCTGATCTGGCCCCCAATGACTACTTTCTTTACCCGAAGATAAAGGAAATACTCAAAGGAAGGCTTTTTAATGACATTCAGGACATTAAGGGTGATAGGACAACAGCTCTGAAAGCCATTTCAGAGAAAAAGTTCCAAAATTGCTTTGAAGGGTGGACTAGGCTCTAGCATTAGTACATAGCTTCCCAAGGGGATGACCATAGTGATAGTCAGCAATGAGGTATGTAACACTTTTTCTAGGATAAATTCACAAATTTAATTATCTTACCTCATAGCAACTCAAAGCTACATGGATCACAAAGAATCAGACAAATATGAAACCAACAAAGGTAACTAATAAAGCTCCAATAGCTGATCCTCAACAAATGGTGACCCGTGAACTAGCTGTTTGACAAAGAATTCAAAATAATCATCTTAAAAAAGCTCAATGTACTACAAGAGAAAACAGACAACTAAATACAATCAGGAAAACTACATGACTAAAATGAGAAGTCTAACAAAGGAATAGTTATTATAAAAATGAACCAAACAGAAATACTGGAACTTAAAAATATAATAACTGAACTGAAAATTTCAGTAGAGATAAAGAAAAGGTGGTCATATGCAATGGAATATTATTCGACATTAAAAAAGAAGGAAATTCTGCCATTGCAACAACATGAATAAACCTGAGGACATCATGCTAAGTGAAATAAGCCAGTCACATAAAGACAAATATTTCATGACCTCTCACAGAAAATAAATTGATGGTTGCCAGATGGGAGGGGTCAGGGGTGGCTGGGTGGAAAAGGTGAAGGGATTATAAAGTACAAATTGGCAGTTACAAAACAGTCATGAGGATATAAATTACAGTATAAGGAATGTAACCAATAACATTATAATCGGTATGTATGGTGCCAGGTAGGTACTAGACTTATCAGGGGATCACTTTACAAGTGATAAAAATGTCCAACCACTATATTGCACATCTGAAACAATATAATATTGAATGTCAACTGTAATTTTTAATTAAAAAAATATATTACATGATCTCAGTTTTATGTGGAATCTTAAAAAAAAAAAAGCCAAACTCCTAAAAACAAAGACTAGAGCAGTAGTTACCAGAAGCTACAACATGGGGAAGGGAAGGGGATATACAAATATATATATAAAGTAGAATGGTAGCTGCCAGGGGATGAGAAACAGGGGTCATAGGGAGTTTAATGGGTGAACAGTTTCAGTTTTTTGCAAAATAAAAAAGTTCTGGAGATCGATGGTGGTTATGGTTGTTCGACAACATGAATGTACTTAGTACTACTGAACTGTACACTGAAAAATGGTTCAGATAGCAAATTGTATGTTATGTGTATTCTACAATAAGAAATTGCGAAAAATGGGAAAAGTAGAAACACTAAATCAGAGGGGAAAATGTGCATGTTATAATAGCAGAGCACACTGATATGGAGAGATTGATATCTTATCTAGACGGTTAATACAGAAGACAATCATGGAGGACATGGTAATTGAGGGAGAGTTGAAGGAAAGTTTAAATGAGCAGTACTTATTACATAAGGAGAACGTTTGATGACCAAAGACAGTGTAATGTTTTGGAGAGTGATGAAGTAGAATTAAAATGTAAAAGGTTGATTTGGTATTAACTGAAAGTCTTTGACAACAATGATGTTGTTAGTACTGTATCATATAAAGCCTGTAGTATACAATGGAGAAATGGAGGTCGTAGGAAGGGATTTTAAGAAAAGATTAGATAGAGTCAGACTTGATTGGGGAAGGTAAAAATTGATACAATGCGGAAGATATATACCATGATGAAGTAACCAGAGACTATCCCTAGTAATAGGAACAGTAAATGTGATGGATGTTTACAATTCCTTGGCCTGAAGAGAAGAGGTTCCTGGAATCTACAGACTCAGAGGGCAATGTGAAAATATCTACATGCAGGAGTTAGGATTTATTTTGAGAGGCTCATCCAGCCCATGGTGACTTGCAGTTCACCTGCGAGGAGAAAGCAGGTGGAAACCAGAATAACCATTCTGACTTTACTCCCCTCCTACCCTCCTGCTGATACCGGTACTTCCCATTTTCTGAACCCACACAGTGCCAAAGGGCAAGGGTGACTTCCACGCAGCACACACCTGTGAGTCCTCTAGGACACAGTGTGGAGTGGTCCTGGGGAGGCATAGAGGAAATACCAGCACACTGGCTCACATAAATGAAGAGCTGGAGGAAAATTCTGAACAAAGCCTTGAAGGCCAGCATTTTTATATATTCTCCTTTCCATTACTATTCTATACTAATTTGTCAGGATTAGATCTGTGATATTAGATACTGCCTCTCTTTTTGTTCTCAAAATTTCTTCAGAAGATATTTGAATTTCTTTTTATCCTTTTAGATACCGAAGAGTTATCCATAATAACACTGATTTTTAAAAATCCTGTGGACAAATACACTTTGAAATCAAATCTAGTATGTTTACCTTGAGGATGAAATTTTTTTTAAACGGAATGGAATAATCATGTAATTGCCACCCATGTTCTATGTTTGAATCCCTAGGTATTCTCACATAATTTCAGAGTATTCTCTCTTTAAGGCCCAAAGTGGGATGAAGTAAAAAACTAATATGCACAGAATATTCTTTTATATGTTTTATAATATAAAAGAGGAAAACACTGAGCTTTCTAAAGCTTTAACTAATATTGAAATTCAAAAACATTGACATAAAAATGTATAGCCAGGTATGTCAAATTTTGTAGAGAATATTATAAATAATCAAGAAGATAAAATAACTTTTTATACTTTATGCTCATTTATCATAAAATAAACCAAACCTCCCTGAAAAAAAATTGCTCTTAACTTTGGAGCTATACAAGTAAAGATATATCTGTGAAATATCTTTAAAAATTGCAGTTACCTAGCCTGATAACGCACATGAGATCTCTTATTTGTTCAAGAAATATAGTTGATTTGACATTACATATATAAAATGCTAAACTAACAAGCAAGCTTTTATTGATTTAGCTTATATATATTGAGCACCTAATTGGTGTGTGGTCAAACTCATAGCAAGAGCTTAGTAAATGTAGGCTAAATAAATATTTGTCATATGAGCATTACTGCCATCTAGTGGTCAAACTAACCACATTTCTTGAACAAATAAGTTTGTATGCGCAACATAGTGAACTACAAAGTAACTGCACTCATCTGGGATATAAAACTGAAAGCAACAAACAAACAAGACAAACAAACAAGCAAAAACTCATAGACACAGACAACAGTTTAGTGGTTACCAGAGGGTAAGGGATGTGGGAGAGATAGAAGGTAAAGGGGGCCAAATATATGGTGACAGAAAAAGATTTGACTTTGAGTGGTGAACACACAATATATAGATGGTGTACTATAGAATTGTACACTTGAAACTTATATACTTTTATTAACCAATGTCACCGCAATAAGTTTAATAAAATAAATAAAGTAGCTACAGTTTTGTTTTCTATTCAAACTCAACACCAAAACAAAATTATTTCAAATAAACAGTAAAGATATTATCCATTTTAAAAACAACATAAGTCTATTGTTAAACGCTGTTATTTTAGTTAAATGCATTATCTCACTTAATTTGGAGAAAAAAACCAAACATGTGAAGTGTGAATTGTCATTTCCACTACCCGTATGAATCCATAGGGGTAACATGAAGCTCAGAGGGGTTAAGAAATGTGCTCAACATCTCTCAGCTATTGAATTAAAGAAAAGTTATTTAAGCTGTCTGACCCCAAAATGTTGACTTCAGAGATAATGCCATACAATAATTATAATAACCAGTGTTTATATTAATTAATTGCTAATAAACAGTTGCGGAGCACTTTCTAGGCGTTACCCTATTACACCAGTAAAACAATCCTACAAGAGAATGTAATTTTTTCTCATTTTGCCTGTGAGAAACAAGGCTTAGAATGGCAAATTAAATTGGCTAAAGTCACAGAAGAAACAGGTAGATAAAAAGGTCATGTTCTTCATATGTATGATAAGCTGCTTTCCTTTCTATAAACATATATATTTTTATGTTTTTATTAATTAATTTCATACAGAGTGTTGGAAGCAGTATATTTTCACACAAAAAAAATCATCTACTGTAATTCTTAAAACAGATATGGCTCAGGGTTTGGAAACTTGTATTGGAATTCTGGCTGTCATTTACTAAATGTTGCATATATTTCTGAGCTGACTTTCAGGAAATGCTGGGTTGGGTTTTATCCCTACAGTGCTCTTTCCCTGCCTTCCCTACCTGTCTGTCAAAAGCATCTGTTCAGCTGGTACCATAGTGAGATTTAAAGTGTTGGTAGGAGGTCAGTATGCCTCTGGCTGACTAGACTCCTCATCTTATCAGAGAGGATACTTGCTGGAGGAAGCAAATTGCACATCATCTATCACCCAAAGGTATATCTGAACAGAAAGCATAGAGCTTTATCCTCAGGGATATTGAAATGTTCTATCCCATTACTCCAGGTCCCGAGACAAACTCACTGTGCGGTGGCCCTTCCCATGGGACTAGAGTTCTCATATAACTCCTTGGTCCTGGCTATTGAGAACACAGTCGCATGCAGGTTGCAGTCTGTGGCATCCAGTTTTCACAACGATTTCTCAGATTCTGGATAAGGTATGTGGGTCAGCTCCTGGTTATGCTGGAAGAAGGTTCTCAATGATAGTAACTTATGTGGTTCTTAGGATGATGGTGCTCCAGTGACTCAGCCAGAGTCTCTGTAGATAGGACCATCTCCAAGCAATATAGCAAGATGGAGAGATAAGAATTGTGTTGAGAATAACCTGGATTCATAGCAGCATATCAGTCACTAACGCAACAGCGTACAGCACAACTCACTGTGCTAAATAACAACTGAGAGCAAAAAACCCAGGAACATATATGTAGATACAAACATATGAACAAAGAATGTTATATGCAAAAATGAGGAAAATACCATAAATGATGTCTTTTCTTCCCTACATCCTTCTATTTTGTCACCTCAGAGGAGGACTTCTTACACTGGTTACAGTCACTCTAGTACGAAAAAGTTACAGCATATCTGAAAATGGGACACAGAGGGGTTGAGAGATGGGGAGATTGGGAACCTAGGCAAAGAGGTTATCTAATTCTGCTGCAAAGGATGGAAGCCAGTCCCTGGGAGAACTCTCCACAATTTACCCTGGGAACTGAGTGTCTAAAATGGAAAAGAGAGGTTCAGAAAGAGAGAGGAAGAGAGAGTTGCAGAGCGTTATGGTGAAGATAAACTTATAAAATATACATGAAAATGCTTATTAAACAGAAAAAATGATTAAGCAGACAAAATGAGAAGATGACATCATCAGTGGTGGTCATAGTAATGATAGTGGTTTCAGCAGAGGTAGCGACCTAGATAGACAATGATTTTTGCCAATGACAATACGCTTATTGACCGAGCATTCTGAATTTATAATATATTTAGAATACCAAAGCACCTTCTGGAAAGTTTCCCTATAAAGACTGTTAAAAAATGAAAGAATTACTACCACAGTGTGAGGCTAAGAAGCAAAATACCGACATGACTAGACTTTAGGTCCATGATTTGGGGGACCTTGACTCAATCTGTGCTTCTTGCCTGAATTTGGAGCAATATTTGGCAGATAGTAAGCAGTCTACAAATACTTGTTAAATGAATTAAAGATTAATAATGGAAACTTCTATAAAATAACACGTGAGGGCAGAGAATGGCAGTGGTGATAAGTTTGCACATAATCCTAAATATAAAAGGGAGGAGAACAGAATTCATTGGGAGCAGTTATTAGCACATGTAAAAGTCTATCTGATTTTAGGACTTTGCAATAATCTTTTATTGCAAGAACAATGTAACAAATCCCACCAGCTTAATAACTTCCACCCCCTGCCCACTGTAAGTTCCACCATGAAGAGTGAACATAGGACTTCTCAAACTATGTGTAAGTCCTCAATCCCTCTCCCGTAGTCCTACACAGAGCCCACTGGCCCCTTCTCTTAGGGTGTGAATAACTGCTTCTCAATCACATTTTTTGATGGGACTATACTGATCAGTCATATGTTTTCAAAAGGAAGAATATTGAGGGCCATTGCTTGAAGAAGGATGAATTGTAGGAAAAGTTAAAAGATTTTACATGTGTTATTTAACTCAGTAGTTGTGAAGAGGAAGAAAAACAGATTTGATAACTATTTCTGAACTCTAATATTATCAAACCCAAAGGTGACCTTCTCCCATCAGTCACTAACAGCATGGTACGAGGAAACATTGTCTTTAATCTGACATCTGTGATAACCTTCTAAGAAATCCGACTATAATGCACTTGCTGCTTTTAATACATTTTTGACAGTGCAACCAAGTGATATTTTTGAAATGCAAATTTGATCAGGCTACACTACAGCTTAAAATCCTGCACTTTCTTCCCATTGTTTCTAGGATGAAGAAAAAAACCTCTTAAAATTTATCTCAAGGGCCAACATGATCCCATCACTCAATTTTTGCACCCCCTGTTTCTATTAACTAGAAATATTTTTTCTGTTCAATTCCCTCTTCCACTTATAGGTGGATTCCCGTCCTTCAGTTATTAATCTAGTTAACACTTCCTCTGAAAAGCATTCCCCATGAACATATAACATAAAACTTTGTAGTTTTAGGAGGGACCACTGTTTTGTAGGAATTGTATAATAGTCTCCCAACTTGTCTAAATTTCTTAATTCCATTACTTAGCTCACGTCTAAACACCAGCTACCCAATCCTTCACCTCTACCAGTTCTTTCCCACATAGAATCTTTTTTTAATATTTCAGGTCTACTTTGCAAGAATGTATCATTCCCCTGAACCATCAGACAAGCTGAGTCATGAGCTCTACCTCAATCCCAGTCCTATGATATTTTACACACACACACACACACACACACACACACACACACACACACACACACATTTTTTATGTTTTACATCCTGATTAACAGATATAATTAACAACAAATATTTGCTAATTTAATGCTATATGCAGGCTCTTCTTCAGAGACAGAAGGGAAGAAAGACATGAGAAGTGCAGAATTGTTGTATTTGGAAATTTTCTGCATGGTTTTCTATGTAGGGGAGGCAAATATATTGGAGAGTACCTTTTTAACTGTGCCTCCTATTCCTTCTCTAGGTCTCCTCTGCTGTACTATGGAATTAAAGAATGGATTTTATGTTTCTACAGAAAATAGGCAACATGCTATGAAGGAGGTTAGAGGGACACAAGGAATCTCCTGCAAGAAATGTGTCTATAACCAATTCTCACCGATATGCTGTATCCCAACAATACTCTGTTACACCCTCCTTCCTTCCTTCTGATGGGCATTCCAGGGCTGGAAGATGTGCACATCTGGATTGGCTTTCCCTTCTTTGCAGTGTACCTAATAGCCCTCCTGGGGAACATCACTATCCTCTTTGTGATCCAGACTGAACGCAGCCTCCACCAACCCATGTTTTACTTCCTGGCCATGTTGGCCTGCACTGACCTTGGCCTGTCCACAGCCACTATCCCCAAGATGCTGGGCATTTTCTGGTTGAATCTCAGAGACATAGTGTTTGGTGCTTGCATCACACAAATGTACACTATCCACATATGCACGGGCCTGGAGTCTGTGGTGCTCACAGTCATGGCCATAGATCGCTACATTGCCATCTGCAATCCTCTGAGATACAGCATGATCCTCACCAATAAGGTGGTGGCCATTCTGGGCATAGTCATCATAGTCAGGACTTTGGTGTTTGTGACTCCATTCATCTTTCTCATCCTGAGACTGCCTTTCTGTGGTGTGCGGATTATCCCCCACACCTATTGTGAACACATGGGCTTGGCAAAGTTGGCTTGTGCCAATATTAGGGTCAACGTTATCTATGGTTTGATTGCTTTCTCAGTGGGATACATTGACCTTTCTGTGATTGGATTTTCCTACGTCCAAATCCTCCGAGCAGTCTTCCACCTCCCATCCTGGGATGCCCGGCTCAAAGCTCTCAGCACATGCGGCTCCCATGTCTGCGTCATGTTAGCTTTCTACCTGCCTGCCTTCTTCTCCTTCATGACACATCGCTTTGGCCACAACATCCCTCATTACATCCACATACTTTTGGCCAACCTGTATGTGGTTGTTCCCCCTGCTCTTAACCCTGTTATTTATGGGGTCAGAACAAAACAGATAAGAGAGCGTGTACTAAGGATGCTTAATCCTAAAAGCTGTTGACATTTAGTCCCAAAATAATTTCATGATAATTCACTGGAACAATAATAAGATCAAAACAGAAGTAAACACTGGAAATATTTTTGCTAAACTCCTCTGGCATTCCCACACAAGACAGTCATAATACATTTCCTCCCATTCCTCATAATTTGTACAGCCCACTAGAAAGCATAGCTCAAAGATTCCAAAACAATCTCTACTGTGCCACAAGAAAAGTACAAAAAATATCTCACATTTGAACCCTACCAATACTACAAAATTCCTAAAGGGAGAAAAAGGTTTGCAAAAAGTTGTGCCTTGAATAACTGATGTGAAAAATCTCCTTCTACACAGAGATTCTCTTCATTCACATGTCAGAAGCTGAAGTTCATGCTTTAAAAATGATGTGGCATTCTTTGAAAACGGAGTCCTATGATCCGGGTTTAAATTCAGGCTCTGGCCTTGACTGGAAGATTTACCTGAGAATTACACTTAGAATTCTTTCAGCTTCACTATCCTTGCCCATAAAAAGCTATAAAGCAATATTAATTTGGCACTGTGAATTCAAAAATAAATGTTGTAAAATCTTTACAGTTTGTAACACATTAAAAGATTTGGAAATAAACTAATTCATTTCTAGTATGGTTGTTACTTCTAGTGTATGTAGATTTTGTTTACCGAATCCAATGCTAGCGTACAGTTATGGATATGAAGCAAGGTCTCCAACTCCACCAAGCATTTGGTTCTCTTTAGTGACTCTCAGCCCTTACTTTGGCGAGACGGTCTTTCAGTCAGGACACTCTAAGCCTACAGAGTGAAGAGGGCTCTACCTGGGCTTGAGGACTCACTGAAAGCACATCCTCCACAGTTATTAGGGCGAGCTTTCAGGCAGACTGTAATACAGTGGCTGCTGCCAAAATATAAAGTCATTCTGATTAAAGTATGGAAGCTGGATAAGACAACTGATTTGGAGGGTATTCTAGGAGCTACAAAAATAAGAAATTGAAAATGGGGCCCTGGCTGGAACTCAAGGTAGGATGAGCAAGGAAAATGCAGAGAATAGGGCTAAGGTGATTGCAATATAAACTGAGAGCAAATGAAGTGAAGAAATAGTGCTTTGTATAAATATATAAAGAAAAACTGATTGAGTGACTATTTTATAAATAGAAATTACAATATCGACACCAACAAGATTTAGAAAAACTAAGCACATTAAAAGGATGAATGAAGATGACAGAAGCCTGCAGTTTTTCTTTCAAGTAGGATGCCAGGCCATGATAGCTTTTCATGTTTCTTATGCCTTGTTAACTATTTCACAATACTAAAAAATTTGCAAAGCTTTAAAATCCTTTTAGAAAAGTTAACATTATTCTGGTGCAAAATCAGAAAATGGAGGAAAAAAATACGGAAGAAAAAAACCCAAGAAAAAAGAAAAGTACAGGTCAACCACACATACAAATGCAAATACAAAATTATAAATAAATTTGCCAAACCAACTTGGTTATATATTTTAAAAACAAAATAATGTATATGATGAGAAGGGTGTCCAGTGCTTTATTTCCATTACCTCATTTACTTTTCAAGATAATACTAAAAGAGAGATACTAGTATTAATGTCAGTTTACGTAAGTGAAAACTGACTTCAAAATGATGTGTTTTTCACTTAATATAGTGTAGCTACTTAGTGCCTCTCTAATTTTACATTCCAAGTTCTATACCTATATCATACTCTGCCTATAGGAGTAATTACAGAGATGTGCATGTCAGGTAAATTGGTACGTCTAAATTGCCCTGGGCTGAGTGAGTGCTGGTGTGTGTGTGTGAGTGTGTGTGCACACTCTATGTAAGGACATCCTGTCCAGTGTGGATTCCCTGCCTGAACCCTAAACTGCAGACAGAGGCTCCGGCCACCCCTCACCCCTGAACTGGGATAAGAAGGTTAGAAAATAATTATTTTACTATTTCTATTAATCTTTATTAAATGTATGTATATAGCTCACATTTCTTTCAATGTTTAACATAAAAAGTGTTTTGGGTCTTTATTTAGAAGTTTGGTGATGTTTTTGTGATCAGAAATACACCACAGGAATTTAAATCTTGCTTATTTCAGTTAGCCTATGGTAAAATTAGTTTTGTTATATGTCATTTCACTTAAAGTTGCAGTTTTCAAGAAACTGTCAATGACGTTAAGTGAGGACTTACTCTATTTTTTGTTATTATATATTCAATTAATATGCATGTAAAATCTTGTCAATATTCAAATTTTTACCGGCTAAATTATCACTAAAAAAGCTGCTGGAATTAATAATATAGAAACACATTTTTAAATACACTAAAGAGTTAAGAAGGAACAATCAAAATCTAGGGGAAAGTAAAATCTGAGCTATAAACCCAGGATTTAAAGCTACTTTGGCTCTGAGGGCTTTTGCCAAACATAAAGAAATCAGTATAAAATACAACAAGAAATTGTCAATGTCCCAGCATGAGGAAAAAAAATCAAAGTCCAGGACCCAGCAAGTATAATCTGATAATCATCTTCCCACACTCACATTTTAAACTGGAACCTTGGAATATACAATCAGAATGTAGTTGAAATTAAGTTCATCAGTCTTTTTGTTAACTGGTAACTGCTAAGTTGATTATATCCACAAAGACGTTATTTGTAACTAAGGTCACATTTTCAGGTGTCTGGGGGTTAGGACTTCAGCATATCTTTTGGGGGACACATTTTAACCCATAATATGTATACTTTAGATTTTTCATCAGGAATTGTTAACTGTGATAATTGTTGACTGTGATAATAGATATCTCATTAGTTTGTTAAGAGAACTAAATGAACATAGGGTAGCAATTGAAATAGTATGACACATTAAGAACCCAATGAAAATTTATTATTATTATTACTAGTGTAATCCTTGGTGCGACTTTAAGTTGTGGTCTCCTTCTCTAAGGAGGCAGAAGTCATTTTCTGAAATACCGTATTTCTAACATGTGGTATAGTGCTTTGTACAAAGCAGGGTCATAACATTTGTGTAATGCAAAAGTGAAAGCAATTTTATCCTTTCAACAGCCCTCTGTTAGAAGGTTCAATATCCTCATATTTCAGATGAGAAAACTGTGGTCCGAGAGCTTATGAAGTTGTCCAGGAGAAGCAGCCAGGAAGTGCTACAACAAGGGCTCAAACTTAAGCCTCCAGTTGCCCTTTTACCACACGCACATGATCTGAGAATGGAGAAGGGTTACTCATTCATTAGAAAGTCAGGACCAGGATATTTTGCCCAATGTATACTGCATGTTCTAGCAACATGCTTTCATTAAATGAAGATGATTCACTCATGGAATAGTTTTCTTCATTGAGCATGTCTACCAACTGTATCTGAATGCAAACTGATAGAATTGGAGTGTTGAAGATCAAAGCAATGCCCCAGATGGCCAACAATCCCTCCGTTTTCAGGTCAGGAGGCCTCAGTTTCACTAAAGCAATTACAGAGAGAAGAAAAGTGGTCCCTGCTATTGAGGAATTTAAAGGGGACTATGAAAGAGAGCTGACAATGTATTACTACCTGGGAGACTATATCAATGCTAGAGGAGGTCTGAAAAGGACGTTTCTTCCCTATGTCAGTTCAAAGATCCTCAGTGACATTCATGAGTGCAGTTTCCCTCTCTCCCCTCAGCCTTTCTTACACGAAAATTGTCCTCTGATCCATCGAACACATCCATTCTTCTCCACTCCCATTGCCTTTGTTCAGATAGTAATCACGTCTCCTTCAGACTATTCAGGACTCTCAAAAAGAGTCCTTGCCTTGTGTGATTCCCCTTTTGTCCCACCTATAGCACATCACTTCCCTGTTTCAGATCTTCCGTGGTTCCTTACAGTGTGTGTGGTAAAACCTGTTATCTGGTGGACATCACATAGCTGCTTGTTCCACTGCGTACCTTTACACATTGTCTCCAGAATTGCTGCTCTCCTACCTCCTTCCCTCAAAGAACTTATGCTCTACCAGCCCCTAACACTAGTCATACCAAACAGGTTTTTCTTCTCTTACCACTGCCTATAGGGATAGTCCCTCTTCTCCCACAGCTGAATGTTACCTCTTTTTTCATATTCTTCTCTGACGCTCTCAGCTTGCTGTATCTCCCAGCCTAACAGGAACTCAGGAAATGATACCCATTCCTTCCGCACAACAATACCTGAAATCATATATTATTATCTACTTCATAAATGAGGCAACTAGCTGCCATAGAGCTAAATAGATATCAGTGTCACAGAACGAGTATAAGAGCTAGACTCAAAAGTTATCTGTCAGAGGCCAAGTTTTTGACCAAAGCACGTGCTTAATTCTTCTGGACTTTTGTGTCTTTCCCACTGTTTCTAAGACTATCATTATTAGAGAAACAACTCTGAGGATCCAGAACTTGAGGTTATTGGAAAGGAGGGTATGTTTTCAGAAAAAGTGGCTATATTTTCAATTCTTATTTCTCTGACTTGCACTGAAAGTAATTTTTCTGATCACAAGTGTACAACATAATGATTAGATATATGTATATTGTGAAATGATTACCACAGTAAGTTTAGTTACTACCTCTCACCTCATACAGTTATAATTTTTTTCTTGTGATGACAACTTTTAAGATATACTCTCCTAGCAACCTTCAAATACACAATACTGTATTGTTAACTATAGTCACCATGCTGTACATTACATCTCCAGAACTTATTTATCTTATAATTGGGAGTTTGTACCTTTTGATCACCTTTATCCATCCGGAGTATGATTTGCTTTTCCCTGATGCTTAATGATGTTGTACGTCTTTTCATGCTCCTGTTGGCCATTTGTGTATCTTCTTTGCAAATGTATATTCAACTCCTCCGTTCATTTTTAAATTGGATTTTTTTTTGCTATTGTGTTGTAGAATGTCTTTATATATTTGAGATATTAACCTCTTTTCAGATACATACAATTTGAAACTATTTTCTCATGTTCCATAGGTTGATTTTGTCAATGGTTTCCTTTGCCATGCGTAAGCTAAGAATTTTTTTTTAATTAAAGTTTATTGGAGTGACAATTGTTAGTAAAGTTACATAGATTTCACATGTACTATTCTGTAATATATCATCTATATATCACATTGTGGATTCACCACCCAGAGTCAGTTCTCCTTCCATCACCATATATTTGACCCCCTTTACCCTCTTATACCATTCAACTCTCCCCTGTTACCCTCTGGTAACCACTAAACTGTTGTCTGTGTCTAAGAGTTTTTGTTTCTTTATTTGTATGTCTTGTTCCTTTGTTTCTTTCATTTTTATATCCCACATATGAGTGAAGTCATATGGTTCACAACTTTTTCTGTCTGACTTATTTCACTTAGCATAATAATCTCAATATCCAGCCATATTGTTGCAAATGGCAGTATTTCATATTTTCTTATTGCAGAGTGGTATTCCATTGTGTATGATGACCATCAGTGTACATATATCTTTACAGATAAATGTTTTCAGATTTTTGGGGTAGATACCCAGGAGAGATATTGCTGGGTCATATGGTAATTCTTTTCTTAATTTTTTGAGGAACCTCTGTACTGTTTTCCATAGCAGCTGTAGCAATTTACATTCCCACCAACAGTGTATGAGGGTTCCTTTCCCTCCAGAGCTTCTCCAGTATTTGTTATTATTTGTCTTGTTGATGATAACCATTCTAACAGGTGTGAGGTGATATCTCATTGTGGTTTTGATTTGCATTTCCCTAATAGCTAGCTAGTGAAGTTGAGCATTTTTTCATATATCTGTTGATCATTTGTATGTCTTCTTGGGAGAAGTTTCTGTTCCTCTGCCCTATTTTTTAATTGGATTATTTGAAAAGACTGTTTCTTTATCACCAAAACATACCATAGATATTCCCACATCTAACAACACCAGCTACAAAGTAAATAATAAATATTAAATAAATAAACACTTGAAATATTTATGTCTCAGAAAGACTTAGAGGACCCAAGACATTTAGTCTTCCCATTAGAATAACATTATGTTCTGCTAAGAACTAATTTTAGCTGTTTAATTAAATGAATTTCTTGTTATTTATTGTAACTTAAGGATATGCTGTAAACTCATTTTAATTATTGTAATATTAATTATAATTATTTTATTATTTAATATTTTAATTATAAAATCTTATTTCTTACAGTCTGAATATTTATACATGTATGTTTAAGGGATATAATAAGACCTATAGGAAAAAAAATCTTTTCAATTTTGTTCACTCTACCATTTTCAAATGTATTTAACCTCCAGAAGACTCAATCTTAGCATCAACCCATCAATAACTTCTACTATTAGAGAGCTTTTCTGCTGCACTAGTGATTTTCATTTCTAAGGCTTTGCTAAGTGTCTCTTAGCCCAGTAAGTGAGTAATATAAATGGAAATGAGTGAAAGAGTGAGGTCAGTAAGGCTAATTTCTAAGTAGCATAGAAGAAAATACATAAGAGAAAAGCCCAACTGGTCACCAACTGCATTTCCAGGGGCTGTACATTAGAGACTCGCTTGGAAACAGCAGGGTGTGCTGACAGACTTCCCAGGAAGGCAAAATTGCTTAGGGATATCATCAATCTCTAGAACTTTTTACAAAATGGATTTGTACAAAGTCACTGACACTGTAAGGATCAGAACGAATAGTTCTGTCACTCTGTGCCAAATGCTGTGTTAAGTATTGGATTTCGGTCAGCGTGGTTGAGATCTGTGTCTGTGAAGCATTAGCATGCTTCAAGCCAAACTAAAAGAACTCAACTTGGCTATCATCTCAAAATTCTGGGCCACTGAAAGCTGGATCTCCACATAGTCACCATTTTTGCTAGTGAATATTTTCATCAGGGCCAACTCTGATTAGAACTAGCTAAACAAGTAGAATCCACATCAGCACACCTGAATTAAATGGAGTGCTTCTTTGGCAGTATTTAGCATACTCTCACACCCAGGTATGGACTAATGCATGATCTGTTACTCTCTGCGATTAAACAACCCTTCCCCATTTGTGTAACTTTCTTTTGTTATTTTTGTAGCTAGGCATAATTAACACTTCAATCCTATTTCCTGAGGGTTGTTATATCTCTTTTAGATGTCTTTAGATACTTCTGTTCTAATCATAGCATTCACTAAATAATTGTTATTCAGATGGCAACATCATTTCCTCTTTTCAGATCTTGTACTTGAGAAAGAGTAGCACCTATAAAAGAGATTCCTTAAAGTTAATTATAGGCATCTTTCATACTGAAAGTGAGAAAATAAGAGTAAATATCACTATTTTTAGATAGCAAATAAACACTGAAAAAAGGAAGTGCAATGAACAGATTCGTCTTGGACAATCATTAACGATCATCTAAATGTTTTAAATCTCAGTGTGATTCAATTTTACTTTAACATACAAAATAAAGCATTTAAATCCATAAGAATCAGATGAAATACTGCCATTTGTGACAACATAGATGGATCTTGAGATTATTATGCTAAGCAAAATAAGTCAGACAGAAAAAGTTGAGAACCATAAGACTTCACTCACATGTGGGATATAAAACTGAAAGCAGCAAGTGAACAAGACAAAGAGACAAATAAAAACTCATAGACACAGACAACAGTTTAATGGTTACCAGAGGGTAAGGGAGGAGAGTTGGGTGGTATAAGAGGGTAAAGGGGGTCATATATGTGGTGACGGAAGAAGAACTGACTCTGGGTGGTGAGCACACAATGTGATATATAGATGATGTATTATAGATATATAAACTTGAAACCTATGTAATTTTACTAACCATTGTTACCCCAATAAATTTAATTTAAAAAAGAGGGGGAAAAAAGAATTAGGTCTCCTCTGAAGTAAATTGATTTTAGGAGTATGTATGTCAATGAGAAGTAAACTTCTGCTTCTGATATAAACATTGGGAGAAATAAACTAGTGAGAAACAAATTCCCATCTATGGCAGCAGGAGAGCAGGAAAAGCACTCCAAAATGTTTGACACTGTTGTGGCAAACTGTTGTGTCTTCTCATTTAGGTGACATTTTGGGACTGAATTTGACAGGTAACTTAACTGCTGGGGCGTGTTCTAAGTGGAAACACAACCATAATTTCCATGTAATGATATTCATCTCAAGGAAAAACACCAAAACTCTGGATCAAAGGAGGGATATGGAGGATGGGAATGATATGGGTAGTGACATCACTACACATTTTTTTGTACACAAAAGAACAAAGAAACTATACCAAGACACATGATCATCAGATTACTCAGAACTAATGACACAGAGAAAAATCATTTAAAAATCAGGAGAAAAGATACATTGCATGCAGAGGAACAAAAAGAAGAACAGCAGGAGATTTTTTTTTTTAATTAAAAATTTTTAGAGTAACAATGGTTAGTAAAATGTCATAGGTTTCAAGTGTACAAATCTGTAATACATTGTCTACATATCACATTGTGTGTTCACCACCCAGAGTCAGTTTTCCTTCTATCACCATATATTTGACCCCGTTTATCCTCATCTACCACCCTCCTCCCCACTTACCCTCTGGTAAGCACTAAACTATTATCTGTGTCTATGAGTTTTTGTTTATTTATTTGTCTTGTTCCTTTGTTGATTTCAGTTTTATAGCCCACATACAAGTGAAATAATACGGTTTTCGACTTTTTCTGTCTGACTTATTTCACTTAGCATAATAATCTCATGACCCATCCATGTTGTCACAAATGGCATTATTTCATTTTTTCTTATGGCAGACTAGTATTCCATTGGGTATATATACCACATCTTCTTTATCCAATCATCTATTGAAGGACACTTTGGTTGTTTCCATGTCTTGGCCACCATAAATAAAGATGCAATGAACATCGGAGCACATATATCTTTATGGATAAATGTTTTCAGATTTTTAGGGTAAATACCCAGGAGAGGGATTGCTGAGTCATATGGCAATTCTATTCTTAATTTTCTATTCTTGTTGATGATAGCCATTCTAACTGATGTGAGGTGATATCTCATTGTGGTTTTCATTTGCATTTCTCTGATGATTAGTGACGTTGAACATTTTTTCATGTGTCTATTGGCCATCTGTACGTCCTCTTTGGAGAAACGTCTACTCAGGTCTCTGCCCATTTTTTAATTGGGTTGTTTGTTTGTTTGTTGTTTAGTTCCTTATATATTGAGTTTCTTCCTTATATGTTGAGTTTTTTGTATGAGTTCCTTATATATTTTGGACATTAGCCCCTTACCTGAGGCGTTGTCTGCAAATATCTTCTCCCATTCATTTGGTTGCTTCTTTATTTTGTCAATGGTTTCTTTTGCTGTGCGGAAGATTTTTAGTTTGATATAGTCCCATTGATTTATTTTAGCTTTTACTTCCCTTGCCTTTGAGGTCAAATTCATAAAATCCTCTTTGAATCCAAGGTCCATAAAGTTAGTACCTTTTTTTTTTTCTATGCAGTTTATTGTTTCAGTTCTTATATTTAGGTCTTTGATCCATTTTGAGTTAATTTTTGTACACGGTGACAGATAGCAGTCTAGTTTCATTCTTTTGCACACAGACAATAGTTTAGTGGTTACCAGAGGGTAAGGAGAGGAAGGGGTTGCAGATGGGGGTAAACAGGATCAAATATATGGTGATGAAAGAAGAACTGACTCTGGGTGGTGAACATACAATGTGATATATATAGATGATGTACTACAGAATTGTACACTTGAAACCTATGTAACTTTCCTAACCATTGTCACCCCAATAAACTTTAATTTAAAAACAAAACAAACAAAAAAAAGGAAAAAGAAAGATAATTCCATGACTGACTGACTGGTGTGTCTGGAACTGGCTGAAAGAAAAGAGACATGAATTTACGGTTTGACTCTTTCATGAATAAGTTCCTACCCAATCTACCTGCCTCCATTCTAGGCTATGAAGTTTCTCTACAATTCTGTTGGCATAAAATCTGTCTAAAAATTAAATTAGACCACAATACTACTTGTTAAAATAATTTCTTTAGCCTTCATAACTTTATAAATACTAAGTAGTAACTCCCTTCACATGAATATGTTCCAACTCCACACACATAGACACAGCCACCTATAGAACATGCTGTGCTTCGTATGTTTTCACATGTGTCATCGCCTTCTTATAAAACCAACTTTCTTGCCCACTGTTAACTAACTTCTTGTCCCATTCTACCTGTACCAAGAATTACCCTTCTTAGACATTTTTCTCTTGTTACTCTTTTTACATACATAGATGCCTCTTCTTTTCACTGTTTCTCTACGATCCTTAAATATCCTGATCATGCAGCTATTACAGTGCTAACAAAACTTTTCTATATTCATTGATTGTTTCCAATTTGTTTTTAAAAAATCTGTACTCCATCTGCAAGCAATAGAATCTTATCTTTTTATTATAGCAGAGAGAAAAACACAGTGCACCTAGTGACATAATAGGCACTGTCTATGTACAGCTTGGATACATAAGACTGACAGAGATGCCACAGAAACACAAAGGATTATCCGAGAATACTATACCAAATTCAATAATCTAGAAGAAATGGACAAGTTCTTAGAAACATATAGCCTTCCTAGGCTGAATCATGAATAATTATAAAATCTAAATATACCGATCAACAGTAAGGAAAATGAATCAGTCATCTGAAACCTTCCTAAAAGCAAAAGTCCGGGACCAGATGGCTTCCCTAGTGAATTCGATCAAATATTCAAAAAGGATCTAATACCTGTCCTACTCAAACTCTTCCAAAAAATTGAAGAAGAGACAACACTCTCTAACTCATATTATGAGGCCAACATTACCCTGCTACCAAACCTGGTAAGGATAACACACAAAAAAGAAAATTACACACGAGTATATCTGATGAATACAGATGTAAAAATCCTAAACAAAATTCTAGCAAATCGAATGCAACAATGCGTTAAAAAGGTTACACATCACAACCAAGTGGGGATCATCCCAGGGGCACAAGGTTGGTTCAACATATGCAAATCATTGATGTGATACATCACATAAACAAAATAAAGGACAGAAATCATATGATTATATATCAATAGATGCAGAAAGAACATTTGACAAGCTACAACATCCACTTATGACTAAAACACTTAATAAAATGGGTACAGAAGGAAAATACCTCAACATAATAAAGGTCATTCATGACAAATCCTCAGCTACCATCATAATTAGTGTTAAAAAACAGAAGCCCTTTTCTCAATGTTCAGGAACACTACATGGCTGTCCCCTATCACCTCTGCTTTTCAACATATTATTGGAAGTCCTAGCCAGACCAATCAGGCAAGAGAAAGAAATAAAAGCCATCCAAATTGGAAATGAAGAAGTCAAATTGTCATGATGCTATATATAGCAAACCCTAAAGACTCCACCAAAAAACTATTAGAAACAATAAACAAATACAGTAAAGTTGCCGGTCACAAAATCAATGTACAAAAGTCCACTGCATTCTTATATAATAACAATGAAATCTCAGAAAAAGAAATACAAAAAACAATTCCTTTTGCAATTGCAACAAAAAGAATAAAATACCTAGGAATAAACTTAACCAAAGATGTGAAAGATTTACATACTGAAAACTATAAGACATTTTTAAAAGAAATTAAAGAAGACACAAAGAAATGGTAAGACATTCCATGTTCATAGATTGGAAGAATCAACGTTGTTCAAATGGCCATATTACCCAAAGCAATATACAGATTTAATGTAATCCCCATCAAAATCCCAATGGCATTTTTTAAAGAAATAGAACAAAAAATCATCAGATTTGTTTGGAACCACAAAAGACCCCGAATAGCCAAAGCAATCTTAAGAAAAAAGAACAATACTAGAGATATCACTTTCACTGACTTTAGCTTGTACTACAGGGCTACAATAATCAAAACAGCATGGTATTGGCAGAAAAACAGACACATAGACCAATGGAATAGAATTGAGAACCCAGAAATAAAACCACATAAACATGGACAGACAATTTTTGACAAAGAAGCTAAAAACATACAATGGAGGAAAGACATCCTCTTCAATAAATGGTGCTGGGAAAATTGGATAGCCACATGCAAAAGAATGAAACTGGACCGCTATCTGTCACCATGTACCAAAATTAATTCAAAATGGATCAAAGACTTAAGCATAAGACCTGAAACAATAAACTACATAGAAGAAAACATAGGTACTAAACTTATGGACCTTGGGTTCAAAGAGCATTTTATGAATTTGACTCCAAAGGCAATGGAAGTAAAAGGTAAAATAAATGACTGGGACTATATGAAACTTAAAAGCTTCTGCACAGCAAAAGAAACCATCGACAAAATAAAGAGGCAATCAACTGAATGGGAGATTTTTGCAAACAGTGCCTCCGATAAGGGGTTAATATCCAAAATATACAAGGAACTCATGCAACTCAACAACAAAAAAACAAACAACCCAATTGAAAAATGGGCAGAGGACCTGAAGAGACATTTCTGCAAAGAGGACATACAAATGGCAAATAGACATATGAAAAAATGCTCAACATCACTAATCATCAGAGAAATGAGCTATTACCTCACCCCGATTAGAATAGCTATCATCAACAAGACAAATAGTAACAAGTGCTGTAGAGGCTGTGGAGAAAAAGGAACCCTCATACACTGTTGGTGGGAATGCAGACTGGTGCAGCTGCTATGGAAGGCAGTGTGGAGGTTCCTCAAAAAATTATGAATAGAATTACCATGTGACCCCAGGAATCCCTCTCCTGGATATCTACCCAAAAAATCTGAAAACATTTATACGTAAAGACACGTGTGCTCCAATGTTCATTGCAGCATTATTTATGGTGGCCAAGACACGGAAACAACCAAAGTGTCCTTCAATAGATGATTGGATAAAGAAGATCTGGTGTATATATACACAATGGAATACTATTCTGCCATAAGAAAAGATGGAATAGTACCATTTGTGACAACATGAATGGATCTTGAGATTATAATGCTGAGTAAAATAAGTCAGACAGAAAAAATTGAGAACCATATTATTTCACTGATATGTGGTATATAAAACTGAAAACAGCAAAAGAATAAGACAAACAAATGAAGAAACAAAAACTCATAGACACGGACAATAGTTTAGTGGTTACCAGAGGATAAGGGCAAAGGGAGTGGTAGATGAGGGTAAAGGGGATCAAATATATGGTGATGGAAGGAGAATTGACTCTGGGTGGTGAACACACAATGCGATACATATAGATGATATATTGCAAAATTGTATACCTGAAATCTATGTAACTTTACTAATAATTGTCACCCCAATAAACTTTAATGAAAAAAAAAAAGACTAGTAGTCTGGTTTTCTAATTCCTGGGCATGCATTTGTCCAGTAAATTCAGTGTTATTGAAATGTATATGAAACTCTACTCCTAGAGAATTTCAAATATCAAAAGTTCAAATAGGTGAACAGTAATCATTTCATATGGTTTGTCAACAAATTCTAAAGAAGTAAAATGAAGATTTCAGTAGGGGATTGTAGCTCCATGTATACTAACTACCATTTCGGAGGGAATTGTCATACTTCTGAGTCAGGATGAAAATGAGATGGGGAGAGAAGAAAGGAATTTGCCCAGGTTTGCTTACAGATCATCCCAAATAGGTGACGTATATAAAAATTAACATAAGTAAAGTAGACAAAATTTTACTTTCCCATCCCTTTTCTCACCTCAGTGAAATAAACTACAGTTATGTACCACATACGTACATTTGGGTCAATGACAGACCTCATATATGATGGTGGTCCCATAAAAAAAACAAAACTGACATATTGTTGAAAGTATCATGATGCCCTTAAGTAATTTAATTTAGCATCTCCATATCTTGCTCTACTATAAACCAGCATTCTTGCTTAGCACTCAGTAAAAAGCTGAACAAAGCAGCATCAGATTAAAAAATAATTTACTGGTAAGAAAAAAAAAAAGCAATCTAGTGATTAGAACAATAAACACAAAAGATAGCTGTGCTGCATCTTATTTGCATATGTAGTTGGTAAGTAACTGCTTTAAAAAAGATAAAGAAAGCCACTCTGCATTTCC
Organism: Rhinolophus sinicus; assembly: GCF_036562045.2. Lineage (NCBI taxonomy): Eukaryota > Metazoa > Chordata > Mammalia > Chiroptera > Rhinolophidae > Rhinolophus > Rhinolophus sinicus. The sequence goes on from NC_133756.1 coordinate 122,578,657, forward strand.
CTGGAAAAGGAGGGAGGAAATGGAAATGAGTGTTTTAAGATAAGACTTCTAAGAATAATTGAGGAAATATTTATACATGCCCAGGATATGATGCTACATGGACCAGAGTATCAGTTCTCTTTGAGTATCTTCTCAATTGTCCAGGTTCTTGCTTGTGAAGAAGTTGCCAGTTCCTGCTATGCTCTCCTCTGAAGCAGAGGAATGATCATCTCCGGCAGATGGATTTTTGGACATGATGTTGGGCCATCCTTGGGCACAAAAAATCTCCCAATCAAGGTTTAATGTGTTTTTTCTAGAATATATAGTATGGGCTGCTTATTAGGATTTTCTTTTATGTAGACCAGTGGGTCTCAAATAGGAGTATGTGTCAAATCACGTAGAACTCTTGCTGAAACATGAACCCAACCCTTAGTTACTAATTTTGTAAGTCTAGGGGGATGCCCAAGAATTTGCCTTTCTAACAGATTCACAGATAATGCTAATGTTGCTTTTCCAGGAACAATACTTAGAGACTGAGAGAGCTGCACCCAACTATGATAATTCACCTAACCACTGATTCAGACTAACCCTAATCCAAGACTGTTGCCTCAGTTCAGCCAGCCCTAGCCACAGCTCTGCTCAGCTTCACACATCAAATTGGTTGCTTCTCCCATAATCTGTAGTTATTTAAGCACAATTCTGGCCAATCTCTGGTCTCCCAATTTGAAAGTTATCTTCCTCCCATGGACTCTCTGAGAATTATGTAGGTTCTTTTTTCATGGTTTTATTACTCTGCTTGGATCTATAGCTCTTAACCATCTCTCCTTGGAGGACCAAAGTCAAGGACAAGGTATCCTTTATTTTTCTTTATGGCAATTGGCACAAATTCAGACAGTTACAATATGCCTCTATTAATCAAAGAAGGAATACTCTGGACAGCCTTCCTGCCAGAGATAGACCTGAGCTGAACTTCCATGAGCTCAGCTGACCCACACTCTGATGGGCTCATGCTCTTCTGACATCAGTGATCTTCATGGTCTTCACAAACTAACATCTGAGGGTACAATAGCATTCTCTAAAATAAACAAAGAATCAAGTCAAGGCCAAACTCAGTGTCACTTACGTTTGGCTTTTTTATATTAAATTTATTGGTGTGACATTGGTTAGTAAAATTATATAGGTTTCAAATGTACATTTCTAGAATACATCATCTATATATTGCATTGTATAAGGGGGGAGTGGTAGAAGAGGGAAAAGGGGCCAAATATATGGTGATGGAAGAACTGACTCTGGGTAATGAACTGTTCCCAAAAAAACATAGAAAGTTGGCTCCAGACAGCATTTGGACCATTCAGCTGCAAATATGTGATTCCTCAACTTCTCACTGGCCTTCTACTTGTGGCTTTAGCCCCTGGACGATTTTATGATGACGTTGTCCCTATAAAAGCCATTCCCCTGTGGCTGAAACATGGGGAGTCAGTTTGGGGATCCTATTCCCATGGGCTCCCTGCAGATACATGAGCCTTTCCCTAAGATTTCAGGGGAAATAAGAAACAAGATGTGCACATATGAGTTATTCACTTTTATTCAACAGCAAAAAAGAAAACTACCATATGTAAAGAATTATATTAGCAGCTCTAAAATATATAAAGTTAAGAAGACAAATAAAACTCTGCACCAGACTCAGAGGAATTTATAATCTAGTATCAGAGGGAGATATACACATGGTAGTTAATCCATTGGGTTCATTGTGGAGTAGGTAGAGTTTAAATTTAAACTTCTAGAATGGAAATAGTTTGTCAAATGAAGATAATGGCATTGGTTTTCTATGTGGAAGAAGATATTTGAGCATTGACTTTATGAAAATATATTGGAAGACATAATCTGAAAATAATGAACTAGAAGCAACTGGAATGATGGGTGAATAGAAGAGTGTTTGAGAACTTTGTATTTTGGTTAGGATCAGTCTTTGGAGTTGTAAAACATAGGAGAAAGAATAGAGAAGAGCTGTTATTTTGATAAAAGACAATACTATACAAATGATAAGCTATTTTATAAGTCCCCCAAGACTGGCTGGCTTCATCATAGATCTATATTAGAAGATATAGAGCTATATTAGAAGACATTCTCAAATGACTCTTAGAAAAGAAGCTCTCAGTATCCAAAAAAGGGGCCTAGTTACCAAAGTAAATCAATCCCAGGAAATATTGGCTAATATCTGAGTTAGTGCCCACCATTTTCAGAGCATCGTTAGGCAGGGAAATGCAAAGAGTAAAACACACTTATCCTTGTTCAATAACCCAATAATGCAAAAGCCTGGATCCTATAGGAAGCTATGTTGGCACCTGCACAGGATATAAGAATTGACACAGCAGGAATGAAAGTAAGATGAGAAAGCCAATTTTAGTATATCTAAGATAAGCAGGAGAGAGTGGGGATGCAGATAGTGCCTGAAATCTGATGGAAAAGTCAGGTAGGATCAGATAAGTCAGAAGTTGGTAAAGCACATCTGAAACACACACACACACACACACACACACACACACACACACACACCTAAAACAAATCAGACACACACACAATTGAGTTGCCTTAAAGTCTTTAAAAATTCATTTTAAAAAAGGAAAGAACTACAGGAAATTCATACTATAGAGAAGTGGCATTAGATAAATACATTAACAAGATCTCACAGGTCTAGAGGAGGCAGAAGATGGCACATGTCATTCACTCAACTATAAGAATCAAAGTTCTGAAGCCAACTTCTGTATCTCCACAAGAGACCAATTCATGTCACAAAACAAGTTTCAGCTGTAACAGGTAGAACCAAAAGACCTAATATTATACATATCTAAGTATTAAGCAATTGAGAAAATTAAGAGACATTGAAAGTGGTTCTTTATTTGAAAATCAATCTCACTATAATTAAGCTAATATAATTATGGTTTGATAAATCCTTTCACATAGATGAGGTCAGGAGAAACTTCCAGGTGACTCCAGAATACAAAAAACTAAGGTTCCTGTCTATTCAGTAAAAAAAACAGGAACAAGACGTGAATATCTCCATAATCAACTGAAACAATGAAGAAAGAAAAATCCAAACCTATTTCTGCAGTAACTATTTAAATTTCCTATGCATCATGAAAATCATTCCCCATTATCAATTTTTGTTCCCTAGGTCAGATCTCACTTATTTTACCTCTTGCAACCTCCTCAGCAGTTTCTTCATTCCCTGCTTGATCTCCTTGGTTCTCACACCATACACAATGGGGTTCAGAGCTGGAGGGATGAGGTGGTGCAGGATGTTAAGCAGGATGGGGACATCTGGGGAAATTCTCTTTCTGGCCAGGTTAGTGATGACCAGAACCAGCAGGACTGTGCTGAAGAAGAGGATGAGGATGAAGTGGGAACCACATGTGCTCAGGGCCTTGGCCGCAGCACCCTCAGCCTTGATCCTCAGATGCAGTTCTTGATGATGGTCTCTGCACAGTATCTGAGTCTGGCAGAAAGGATTGGAACAGGAAGAGAAAAGAGGGCATTTCGGGCCACAACAAAGAGGGCAGCCCTAGCCACAAATTGGTCAGTGATGATGGATGAGTAGCGTAATGGGTGACAGATGGCCACATAGCGGTCATAGGCCATGACCATGAATGTGCAGGATTCCATGGTCAGGAAACTGTTCATGATGAACATTTGGAGGAAGCAACCAGAAAAACTGATGGATTTATTGTCAAACCAGAAGATGGCCAGGACCTTGGGGATGACGGTGAGGCAGAGCACCATGTCCAGCAGAGAGAGGAGGCTGAGAAGGTAGTACATGGGCTGGTGCAGAGAGGCCTCCAGCCAGATGGTGATCAGGATGGTGGCGTTGGCTCCCATGGCCAGGAGGAAGAGGAAGCTGAGGGGCAGTGACAACCAGTGCTGCCAACTCTGGTAGTTAGGGAAGCAGGTGAGGAGGAATTCAGAGACTGGAGCAGTGGAGTAGTTGTTTGGCAATGCCATGTAAAGTATTCTGATCACAACTGACACTTCAGAAATCCTGGAATGTTTTCTGAATGGTAAGACAAAATAAATTGTAAGACAAAAATAAATCCATCCAGACATAATAAATACCCATGGAGAATTAACTCATTTTCCAAAGAACCATTGATAAATAATAGTAGTTAAGTGCCTGGTACTATTCTAAGTATTTGATAAATATAAACCCATCCATTCTGTTAAAAATCCTAAAAGTAGAAGACAGTAAGATGACCATATTTCTTATTTGCCTGGCATAATTCCCATTAATGCCCCTTTTCACTCTTAATATAAGTTTCCCAACTTGGTTGATGAATTACATGATCATCCCTTTTATGAGATACTACCATTGTTATTCCACTTTTACATGTGAGGAAACAAAGGCAAATGTAAGTAAAATCATTTTACTAAAATCACAGTAGTGATGCCATGATGTGCAACTATAAAGTCAGAATTACAGCTCTTACTACCTTTTCTATCTCTATAAACAAAAACACTTATGCAGGCTATGCTACTACAGCAGATCAGCCATAGGCTTCAAACAAATGCCTGCCCCTTCCTTCCTCCAGGAGAGAACATCACAGGCAAAGGAGAAATTAGACATAAGTACACCACCAGAAAATATCTGAAGACTTCATTAGCGTTATGAGTATCATTTGTGCAGGAAATAGCACCTTAGAGAAGCTATGAAAAGGTTTCCTAATGTCTTAGGCAAGTAGTTGAGAATAACAAATTTCAGGAGTCAGCGGATTTGATGCAACTGTACTATTCCAAGAGTGAGTGATATGAGCACCTGTTGTCGTCATCTGATTCCATGTGGATTCTCCATCAGTCCCAAACACAGACTAAACAGCTTCTCATGGGTCCCTGGCTTGGTACACTATAAGTAGTTACAAACAAATTCAAGACACTTATGAGATAACCTTTTATATGGTTGCCATGCTAAAGCCTATCTCATAACATTAATTGATCTACCACAGTGACACTATTTGTTTTCAATGCTCGGAGGAAGTCCAACCTCCGCCAGTTTTTGTCAACAATGGTAGAGGTCCTGAAGATTGTTGGACCCTCCTAGCGTCAGCTTCCCTTTCTTTTCTGAGAGAGCAAATGCCTGTTCCTCAAAGGCAAGAATTAAGTGGGAATATTTAAAGGTGGATTTGGAAGTTGGAAGAAACAAATTTGCCCTTCTGTTTTGCCTAATATAATTGTCACTTTCCATATAATCTATAGTAGCACTTCCAATAGAAATATAATGAAAGCCAGATATGAAATTTTTAATTTCTAGTAGCCACCCTAAAAATTAATAGGAAACATGCCAAATTAATTTTAATTGCATGTTTAATTAATTTTAAACATGCAAAACAGTAATATATGCTGTTTTACTCAACATATCCAAAATATTATAACTTTAACATGTAGTCAATGTAAAATACTGTTAAAGAGCAATTTTGCATATTTTGTTTTTGTTTTTGTACCTGAGTCTTCAGAATCAAGTGTGTATTTTACAATCACAACACATCTCAATTCTGACTAGCCAAATGCAGCTACTGGCTGCTATATCGGACAGCACAGGTCTAGTTTGGGAAAACTAAACATGCCTCTTTTTATTTTGCTTAACATATGAGTTTGCTCTTGGTGTTAGCCACATGGCATCTACGACTCTTGGGTTATAATGAGGAACTCCTTTCATTTAGTTCTATTTCTGGGTCAGCTCAAAATTACAGTTTGTATTTTCTTTTTCAATACTCTCCATCAAGTTTTCTTTAGAGATTTCTTAGTAAAGGTATCTTTCAAATTCAGGGTGGGAATACCTCATTAAGGACAGAGATAATCAACACTTCCAGAGTCCCCAGTTTAGGTAACACAGATGCCTCTACCAGAGCCTCAGACTTTCCAGCAACCCCAACCTCCTTGACTCATGCTAGATACCACTCTTCTCCCCACTCTTACCTTTAGCCAGTGAAGTTATTTATTTGTTTTAGAATCAATGTCACTAATTAGTAAAGAGTGCCAAAATGTCCAGATATCTTCAAATGTGGTCAGAGGAACACTATTCTTTCACATAAGATATATTTGGCAAGTGGAACTAGGTGATGTTAACAAAGGGTGGCAAAAGATCTGAGGTTCAAATGGGTACAGGGTTTCTTTTGAGGGTGATGAAAATGTCTATAATTAGAAGTGATAGTTGCACAACATTGTGAATGTAATGGAATAAAACACTTTAAATGGTAAAAAAACAAACAAACAAACAAAAACAGAGGTAGAATCAGAATCAGAAAACAATTATAGTTTCTGACATAAATCCAGATAAAACCTATCCCGTTAGTCCGACCATACAAACTTAACCTGTGGCCAGATCCCAGTTACCTTAAAGAAATAAATCTATTTCTATGAATTCATCTTCTTTGTTTCTAATTGGTTATGGTGTTCTTTTTTCTGGATCAATGAACCAGAAATAAAGAATTGACTCCACACACAGTCTGGAGTCTTCTGGGGAGCATGGTGGCTTGAGCAATAGTAAAGCTATTCTGTCCCAGCCAGAAAAGCAGAAGGGAGCAAAGGTAGGAGACAAGGTAGGAAGAGAGGAAAGGCCAGGAGGGAAGTAAGTAAGTAATCAAGGCAGCTGGGATTAAGGTCCTATATCATCTGGCACTACATCTAGGGCAGTCTTCTTTAGGTGGGGCTAAATTTTTTCAGTTAAGAATTGTAGTTAACAATATAAACTCCTGGTCTCTTATTGCCATAGTCAACAATGAAGGTATAGATTTCATTCAAGAACACTCACCCTGAAAATCTTAGTTTTTCTAAATAGGTAGTATACAGCTTACTCTAGAAAAACTTTGTTCCCATATGAAAACAGTGACCCACCAGATTTGGGGAAATTAGAAGACTCTGATTCTGAAGTACCACATATGTCATAGTCCTACAACCAGAATTTCTTCTTCCAGCTTGCCTTGGATACATGCCTCATCATTCCCATTGTCAGGACTTTCCTGGCTCCAATCCAGACCTACCAGCTTGAGGAAGCTGTACTGTACTGCTACTTATGACTGCTTACTGCACCATCTGGACCAGCCCCTCATAGGCTCCAGAGGCTAAATTTTCATGGCCCTAAGCTCCTTTCTGTCCCTTCCCTCCCCACATCCCACAGGGGCTAAGATCACTTTAGGCATCTGAACCTAAAGCATAAGGCCCATTGTGTGTGGGGAGAGGCAGGGGAGAAAACACAGAAGATAAAATTCAATATAGGAGTAGTGGTGAACAGGGAGAAACCAGGAACAGTAGTGGTGAACAGAGGAAACCAGGAAGACATGGGGGGTAAGGGTCACATAAAGAGCATATATGTTTGAAAACAAATATTTCTAAGCTTAGGACAGAAAGAAATTTATTTCAGACATTAGATGTGCAATTAGAAAATTTATGTTTAAGTGAGGATTTAATATTATCTTAAAACTGGAGTTATTTCATTATGGCCAGTGTACAAAAAAATGGGCTATGAAGTATAATATGTTATGGACATATTATTTTCCCTTATTACCCACAGTGCAGTGGCTTAATTGGAAATAGAAATGGACAAGTGAAACTTTTATTTTTTTATTGTGGTAAAATTGGTACACAAGAATATATATATTTCAGGTATACAACATTATAATTCAATATTTGTATACACTACAGAATGTTCACCACCATAAGTCTAATTATCATTCATCACCATACAAATGATCCCCTTTAACCATTTCACCCTCCCCTTAATCCCTTTCCCTGGTGGTAACTACCGATCTGTTTTCTGCATCTATGAGTTTGCCTTTGTTTTGTTTTGTTTGTTTTGTTAAAGAATAAATTTAAACCAAGTAAATGTGATTACCTAATTGGCTTTATTAAGCAATTAATTAATCAGGCAGCATCCCATCCAGCAACTCTCAGGTTGGTGCAAAAGTAATTGTGGTTCAAAAGTTAAAAATAATTGCAAAAACCGCAATTATTTTTGCACCAACCTAATAGAAGGGCTCTGAGGGCCCGTACAAAATGGGAGGTTTTTATAGGAAGAAGCGTGGAACAAGGGAGCTATTAACAAAAGAAAAGAAAGGATTATTTTTAGACCAAGATTTATTCTTTTGGGAGAAAGGGAACAGCAAGTGTTTTTTTATCATGCAGACTGCCTCTTCTTTCTATGGAGGATGAAGAAGGTCCATGTGACAGATTGCCTCATTGGTGTTGACCAGAAAATTCCAGACTAGCTGATTAAGATTATGTTTCTGGGAGAGACTGAACTACCAATTAGGTTAGGTATTAAATCTAAGTTTGGGGTCATGGGCTTTAGTATAAATGATGCCATTTTGGGTTTGTGGTTTTTCTCTGTAACAGTTCGTTTTGTGAAAAATGTATTATTAATGATAGGGCATAATAAGAGTGTGAAACTTTGACTCACTCACTGGGTAAATAAAGGTGCCATCTGCCTATGTGTGGTAGTAAAGGAGAAATGCCTTAGAACGCTTCCAGGTACCAGAAATAGGAGCGAGGGAACTAAAGAGGATGCTGAGACACAGTCCTCCATCTTTGCCACCTCACCAGGTCTGAGTTACAGGATTAGGACTGCAGTTGTGTTTCAGATGATGGGATAGAGCTGGGCAAGATACACTTCTGTTGCTTTGAACGTCTCTATGTCTTCTGAAGAGAACCTTGGGTTGACTATCAGCTTCATCCCATCTGGCCAACCTAGTACTGACATAAGTAATACTTAGGGATAGAGATAATTCTGTTATACTTTATTCTTCCAACGCTGCCACTTCTTCATGAAGGAAAGGGGAGATTCAAAGTACCTGCTGCTACTGCCTGGTTTATGTACTGTCAGTGCACCAGAACCAGAGGCCCTCACTCAGCAAGTCTAAATTAGTCTGAGGGATCAGAATGAGACACCCCAAGATGTCCATCTGTGGTATGTGGATTGTTTTGAGCTACAAGCAACTTTAGCATCAGAGTCAAGAGAAACGTCTGCCCTTCCCTTGACTACCTGGAGGAACTTGAATGAGGGGCCTTGCCCATAATAAGAGATTATGAGATAGCTTCTTTCAACCTATAGGGCAGGGCAAATTTCTATTTACTAAATGTCTGTTCTTCTTATCACCATACAATGACACTTGGAAGTCCCAGAGGTGCATTACTTCATCCCTAGCTCAGGATGTCTTATATACCAATGTTCCCTTTCTATTTTTGAACCTCTCATCTATGTGGGGTCTCTGACTCATGTATGTGGGGTTCTCAAACATATGTATGTATTAAACTTGGTTATTTTCTCTTACTAATCTGTTTCATGTCTATTTGATTATTAGACCAGCCAGAAGAATCTTGAAGGTAGAGGAAAGGTTCTTCCCCCTCCCCCACAATAGGAAGAAAAATTAATCAAAGAAAGGGAAAATTTTGATGGACAGGACACAGGTAGACAAAGGTGATGACACCAATGAATGATACCATCACTCTATGTGACTGAGAGCACTTCAAAAGCAGAGAATAATAGCTTAGCAACTTTTCTCAGATGAAGTGCCAAGTCAGAGCTGGTTCTGATAGAAGTTGCAGGAGCTCTTCTGCCCGAAGAAGGAAAATTGGACTAGAGCAATGACTCCATGGGATCTGAAGAAAATATGTATTACAGCATTGTGGGCTCTATATATTTCTGCAATTATTTTACAGGTAAACTGGGAGTAATATTCCTTTCTACTGACATGGGCAGGGTTTGCAAAGAAGTTAAATATCTGTACACTATGTGGCCATAAATCAATTAGATATCTTACTAAAACAGCTGCAGAAACTGTGGTGTGGTAAAAAGCAGATTGCTGTTTCATGATTGGTATGGTAGAGCCTGTCTTTCTAGCCTCGATTATACGAGATGGGAAGGTGGAGATACTTTTACAGGAAAAGTGACACTAGAAGTCGGATAGCCTCAAGGATGAAAGGACTGGGGGTTAATAAGGAGAGGTTGTATAAATGAAAAATCTTAACAAGTTCTGGAAGGATCTGAGGCGCCAGAGGATGGCATGTCTGTCCACACATAACAAAGAAGAGAGTCAGCAATGTTCAGGATAAAGCACACAATCCCAACAGCCAAAGTTCTGAGGTAAACTTCATTATTTTGACCAATCAACCCTTTACAACAGAAGTCATGTAGGACTCTGTCAGGCTGACAAAGGAGACAGGACAAGTATCTATGTCCTTTGCGAATCAGGAGACAGGCAGATCCTTTTTAAAGACATTGTGTAAAGTTTTTTTCTTTAGTGGGCAAAAACTCCAACTCTAATCCAGCTCCATTTGGCTAAGGCTTGGCAAGACCTTGGTTAAGAATTCAATCAGCTAAAATTCCCAAGTAACCACAGAATCCAGGAGAAGGAGTAGAAGACACAGGGAACAAAGACTTACAGAGAAATGTTTCCATTGTTCTCTGAGATACTAAGAAAAACGAGAATCGGAACTCATTCCACGATGAAAAGTGAAATTTCTTTTCCAGCTCAAAAACGATTTCTGATTTTTATTAACAATTTCAAAGGTCGATCTGATCCTTTTTACCTCTTACAACCTCCTCAGCAGTTTCTGCATTCCCTGCTTGATCTCCTTGGTTCTCACACCATACACAATGGGGTTCAGAGCTGGAGGGATGAGGTGGTGCAGGATGTTAAGCAGGATGGGGACATCCGGGGGAATTCTCTTTCTGGCCAGGTTAGTGATGACCAGAACCAGCAGGACTGTGCTGAAGAAGAGGATGAGGATGAAGTGGGAACCACATGTGCTCAGGGCCTTGGCCGCAGCACCCTCAGCCTTGATCCTCAGCACAGCTTTCAGGATAAAGGAGTAGGAGAGAATAATAAGGATGAGGTCAGAGCCCAGTAGGGTCCAACCTGCCACAAACTGGTAGAGCCGGTTGAAGGTGATGTCATCACAGGAGAGTTTGGACACAGACAGGTTAGTGCAGATGCAGTTCTTGATGATGGTCTCTGCACAGTATCTGAGCCTAGCAGAAAGGATTGGAACAGGAATTAAAAAGAGGCCATTCCGGAACACAATAAATACGGTAGCCCTAGCCACAAATTGGTCAGTGATGATAGATGAGTATCGTAATGGATGACAGATGGCCACATAGCGGTCATAGGCCATGACCATGAATGTGCAGGACTCCATGGCAAGGAAGCAATTCATAATGAACATCTGGAGGAAGCAGGCCGAGAAGCTGATAGACCTGAGGTCAAACCAGAAGATGACCAGGACCTTGGGGATGACGGTGAGGCAGAGCACCATGTCCAGCAGAGAGAGGAGGCTGAGAAGGTAGTACATGGGCTGGTGCAGAGAGGCCTCCAGCCCAATGGTGATCAGAAGAATACCATTGGCCCCCATGGCCAGGAGGAAGAGGAAGCTGAGGGGCAGTGACAACCAGTGCTGCCAACTCTGGTAGTTAGGGAAGCAGGTGAGGAGGAATTCGGAGACTGGAGCAGTGGAGTAGTTGCTGGGTGTGGCCATGTAAAGTATCCTGTATAAGCTAGAAATTATAATCGCTTAATATGTAGAACAGAATATATTACCATCAAAAGTATATTTCTTCTAGATGTAGTAGAATTCAGGTTTTTCACTGGGGCTCTTAACTTGTCCCAATGAAGTTTTTAAATCATTATCATCATCAATTATTGGTAACATTAACTGTACTAGGCATGATGCTAAGTGTTTATATTCACAATCTCACTTTGTCCTTTTAGAAAAACACTTAAGAATAATTAATAGTTATCCTAATTTCACAGATAATGAAAGGATACATGTAAAGGTGAGCAGCATAGTTTGATCAAAGTGAGACAGCCAGTAAGTGGAGAAGCCAGGACTGAGAATCAGGGAATCTGACTCTAGCGTCCATGTTTCCAGCCACCACACAATATTTAGTCTCAACCAGCACAATGACTTAACTAATCCCCTTCTTCCTTCAGTTTAGAAGGGAAAGCTAAATGGAGAGCTCTGTTTAGTGACTCCATGAGAGTCCCAGAAAAGCCCAGCCCGCTACTCCATACAATTGGACAGGACTTAACTTCAGAATTCTTTATTTTCACTCTTCAGGAAATGATTGGATTAGAGGTAGAACAGTTCTTGCCCCACCCAAAGACATGATTTCTTTCAACCCCAAAGAAGTATTTCCTTTAAACAGATAGTGTTTATCATTCTCTTACTGGATTATTTGCTGTTCCTTCTCTGTAAAGTTTCAGGAGATACCTTCTTTGTTTTGGGTACTTTAGAATGGACTGTGAATTTCCTATTCTGGTGTCAATACTGAGTCAATACTGAGAGATACACCAGAGGTTCACCAAAAGCAGAATAAAAGCTAGCTAGTGAGTGAGAGTTAGGCATATAAACCTATATAAGAATCCTTTTACCTGGTAAGCTAAGTTGTCTATGATTCCCTGTGGTCAGGATCCAGTTTTCCTAGAATACAGAATCTATGTTGTGAATTCATCTGCTTTGATTCCAGTTATTTCTCTAGTTGGGTGCTGTCTTATTTCCCTCGCTACTAAAAGCACAGAGTAGCCAAGTACTAAGAAATGTCACAGTAATGGCTATCACATCAAAGAAGAGGGGAAAAGCCAGGGAGTCATGGCGGGATATATGATGGAGCCCAGGAGGCATATAACCAGTATATTTGGGGTTACTGATCCTGCTCACCTGTGCCATCTGATAGTCACTTCTAGGAGGGTGAAATGTGTATGAGAAGGTATTGGACTAGCTGCTAGAGAACATAAGATCCAGGGACTTTCACTTTGAATATCCCAGACTTTCCAAATACAGAACAAATAAACAAACATACACACACAAACTTTCTATCTATTGTAGGGCTTTAAGGAACCAAGGATTCAGGGGTTAAAACTGGGGTAGGGACAATTATGAATCAGCTTTTTCCTGTAGTTTCATATGTGATTATAAAAATGACCCTTAGTGTGAATCAGAAAACTAAGGATAGGAAAAATATCTACCTTTTCTGAAAAGGCTTCTCCTTTCCAATAACCTCAAGTTCCAAATACTCAGAGTGACTCGATCTGTTTGAACAAGTGAGAAAATAGTCAGCTCTCTGTACTGGTCTTAATGTTAGGCATACTAATGTATAGCATGGATTTATCAAAACAACTTCTGTGAACATAAAAATAGAGGAAAACTGGGGTGGGAGTAAGCACTTATAATACAGTATAGTTATAGCTCTAATAAAGATAATCTTTCAAACAGTGGGATAGGGACAGAAGTACACACAAATGAATCATGTACTATGGTTGAAAAGATGATCTCAGATAGGTAAATTCCAAGACTGGCTCTTATACTCTTTCAATGACCCTTACCTCTATTTAAACTCTATGGCATCTCGCTTTCTCATTAATGAAGTAGATAAATGATATGTAACTTCATTTATTAACAGGTATTCCTGTGGGTAGGAAAAGGGGCTATCATTTCCTGAGGTCCTGTTAGGCTGGGAGATACAGCAAGCTGAGAGCATCAGAGAAGAATATGAAAAAAGAGGTAACATTCAGCTGTGGGAGAAGAGGGACTATCCCTGTAGGCAGTGGTAAGAGAAGAAAAGCCTGTTTGGTATGACTAGTGTTAGGGGCTGGTAGAGCATAAGTTCTTTGAGGGAAGGAGGTAGGAGAGCAGCAATTCTGGAGACAGTGTGTAAAGGTACGCATGTGATGTCCACCAGAAAACAGGTGTTATCACGCACACTGTAAGGAACCACAGAAGATCTGAAACAGGGAAGTGATGTGCTATAGGTGGGACAAAAGGGAATCACACAGAAGGCAAGAACTCTTTTTGAGAGTCCTGAATAGTCCGAAGGAGACGTGATTACAATCTGAACAAAGCCGATGGGAGTGGAGAAGAATGGATGTGTTCGAGGGATCAGAGGACAATTTTAGTGTAAGAAAGGCTGAGGGGAGAGAGGGAAACTGCACTCATGAATGTCACTGAGGATCTTTGAACTGACATAGGGAAGAAATGTCCTTTTCAGACCTCCTCTAGCATTGATATAGTCTCCCAGGTAGTAATACATTGTCAGCTCTCTTTCACAGTCCCCTTTAAATTCCTCAATAGCAGGGACCACTTTTCTTCTCTCTGTAATTGCTTTAGTGAAACTGAGGCCTCCTGACCTGAAAATGGAGGGATTGTTGGCCATCTGGGGCATTGCTTTGATCTTCAACACTCCAATTCTATCAGTTTGCATTCACAGACTGATATTCACAAAGGAGTTGTTGTAGTGGTTCCTTGTTCTAAGCGCAAAAGAACAAAACAGTCCCTGACAATAAGATATTGACAGTCTGAAAAGGTCAGACAAGTCTCAAGTTAACCAAAATTACAACAGAAAAACAGAAGATTCAAGCCGAGCTATGGTTGCCTAGAAAAAGAGTGATCTTGGCTCAGAGAAGAATTGAGACTACTGTAGAAAGGAAGATTCTGACCCAGCCAGGCACAGAGCCTGGGCATTCTAGCCAGGATATGGGTAGGAGTCTCTGAGTCGACAGAAGATCTGAATCCACAAACCTGGTATGGCCAAAGAGTGACTTAGCCTGTAGCTCTGAATGAAATACCAACCTTAGGTGGGTCTGTGTCAGTCACTCTGTACCAGGATCTAAGCATCGTGGCAGCTTTGGCTTCTATACCAGAACCTATGGAAAGAGTTCCATCTGTACATACCAGCATCTCAGAATCCTCTCCTCTACCCTCCTCATTATCTTCTTCCTTGTGACTTTCCTGGCCCTTATTGGAGACGCACCACCATCTTCAGCAGGTTGCACTGCTCCTGTTTCTGGCTGTTGAAAACAAGCACCTAAACCAAGGCCTCTAGAGCCTGATTTTATAGGCCCTGGCTCCACTGTAACCTCCCCATTGCTCACAGGAGTTGGTGCCCAGGTTAAGCACATGAGGTCTGAGGCTCTCTGGTCTATTTCCCAGGAGAGTATATAGTAAAAGGCTTATTTCAGCATTGTGAATAAAGTGAGGGTGGAGAGATCAAAGGCTGCAGGGAGTCTAAATAAAGAAAAAGAAACTCTGGGAAAAGGATGGTAAGGAAACTGAGGGATGAGAATCTTCTCAGGAAACATTTCTATGGCTACACCCATGGGGAAGAACTGAATAACTGTCCTCAGCACTATAACTCTGTGGAGGAAAGCGACAGAGAAACAGCCTCGGCCATCAAAAGAGCACGGACCTCAGAAGAGCATGGACCTCAGAAGAGCATGGAACATGGGCAACTGAGGGGAGCAGGGAGCACTTTGTCTGCAAGCCCTTCTCATGCAGTGGGAGGGTCCGTGCTCTGGTCCCAAGCAAATCCCTGAGAGTGGCCCTGTTTTGTCTAAGTTTCACCTTCATGGTTGTACTTTGTCTAAACTGTTTCCCTAGTATGGTTGTGGAAAATGCAAATGTTAACAATACTCACCTTCCCCAGAGCAACACTTGGCATTGATTCCTTGGGAAAACAGTGGGATTGTCACCAGTACAGCCACCACTCTGCACTGCTGAGCAATAGGACCTGGAAAATGTCCTCTTCTGTGAAGGTCTCTAGATGCTGCTTAGGATGAGGATACTTGGCATAAATCTAGGATTTTTTGGGCTTTGGGCACAGGAATCTTGGAGTGAGGAGAGAAAGTGAAGTCTGGTCCTAGATCTTACACTTTCCTACCCACAACTGCAGGGCAGAAATGTAGATGGAACGTGATCCCATTCCCTCCATGCACTAACTCCTCTCCTGGCCCTCCCTCTGCCTTGCTACCTGGAGGTCCTGGATGAAGCACCAAAGTCCTGGCAGCATCAGATACAGTTGGTAGACATGCTCAATGAAGAAAACTATTCCATGAGTGAATCATCGTCATTTAATGAAACTATGTTTCTAGAACATGCAGTATACATTTGGGCAAAGCTTCTAATAAACGAGTAACCCTTCTCCATTCTCAGATCATGTGCGTGTGGTAAAGGGGCAACTGGAGGCTTAAGTTTGAGCCCTTGTTGTAGCACTTCCTGGCTGCTTCTCCTGGACAACTTCATAAGCTCTCGGACCACAGTTTTCTCATCTGAAATATGGGGGTATTGAACCTTCTGACAAAGGGTTGTTGGAAGGACAAAATCGCTTTTACTTTTTTATTGAACAAAAATGTAGACTGTTTTGTACAAAGCTCAATACCACATGTTAGAAATGCAGTTCATAAAAGAATGATTTCTGCTTCCTTAGAGAAGGAATCCAAACTTAACATAAAGTCACACGAAGGATTACACCATCTGAATAATAATAGTAGATTTTCACTGAGTTCTTAATGAGTTATATTATTCCAATTACTACATGATATTTTATTTAATTTTCATAACAAACTAATGACATACATGTTATAGTCAACAACTATACTTAACAATTCTTGATTAGGAATCCAAAAAAAAAAAAAAAAAATACATGTTATGGTTGAAATGTGTCCCTCAAAAAGACGTGTTGAAGTCCTAAGTCCCAGGTATCTATGAATGTGACCTTATTTAGTAATAGGGTCTTTGTGGATGTCACCAAGTTAGGAGCTACCAGTTAACAAAAAGATTGATGAACTTTATTTCATCCACACTAATTATATATTCCAAGTTTCCAGTTTAAAATGTGTGTGTGTGAGAGGATGATTATCAGACTCTATTCTTGGTGGGTCCTGGACTTTGATTTTTGTCTCCTCATGCATGGAAATTGACAGATTTTTGCTGCATTTCATACTCATTTTTTCAGGATTGGCAAACGTCCTCAAAGTAGAAGTAGCTTTAAATCCTGGGTTTGTTCTCAGTTTTTATCTTCTCCTAGTTTTGACTTTTCATTCTTTACTCTTCAGTGATTTTAAAAGTATGTTTCTATTTTATTAATTCAAGTAGCTTTTTTAGTGACAATTTAGCTAAGTAAATGTTTGAATACTGACAAGTATTTTTATACATATATAAATTGAGTAATATAATACATGTAATATATATGTTACGTAATTTTATGTCCTATATATGTAGTTCTACAGCTTTCTGACAGCTATTGTTTCTCTTGAGAATGTACTCTCAGTCAACTTGTTCCTTTGTAGGTAACGTATTACCTTTCTGTCTCTATTAGAACTTTTTGTCTTTGGGGTTTTAGAATGTTAACAAATATGTAAATATATTTTTAATTATTCTGTTCATGATTAATTAAGCTTCTTGAGTCTGAAGATAATTCAGTCATATCCCTTTGAATATTTCTCCTTCCCCTTATTTTCTATATTCTTTTGTTTATATTCAGCTTGGGGTATATTAAGCCTTCTTATTCAATTCTCTTTACCTGTTCACCTCTATTTCACATGCTTTTCTCTTTAAAATTATACTGCTTTCAGATTAAGCTCTTCAACTTTAGCTTAATTTTACCAATTCTTAACTCAACTGTGTCAATCTTTTGTAATATGTTATTCATTTTATTTATCAATTACTAAACTTGTATTTTTCAGAAGGTATTATAAATTTTTCTCAAATATACCTGGTTTTCTGATAGGTTAATGCTCCTTTCTCATATGTTTGGACTCCATTTTTTGTTTCTTTAACCATTTTAAACGCAGTTGTTGTAAGCAATGTCTGGTAATTCCATTGTCAAAGTTCTTATATCGAATTCTGCTGATTCTTGCTCATCTTCTGTCATTTTGGATTGTGAGCACATGAGCAACAGAGCTATCTCTGTGAAATCCTTTAAGATCATTCTAAGGACACTTTATATTAATTTTTCCACTTGGGATATCCCAGGCCACATAGTATAAATTTCAAATCAAACCTACCTGAGGCAAACTTGTTTTATTCGCTCTAAAGTCTAGTTCAAGATGAAACGTGTGTGTGTGTGCACATGTGCACGTGTGTATGCATTTGTGTGTATATTTCTTGTTTAATGCTTTGCTCAGGAGCAAACATCGATGGCACTATGATGACCTGTGTTTCTTAACTCTACTTCTCCCCCTTGTGAGTATCAAAGTTTTTGTGTTCTCTATCTGTATGATCATTTAAAATGCAAACCCTTTTATTGTAGAAACTGATAAATGTTCCTATTATAGCCAAAGATTCAATGTGTATTCTTCAGTGTTATTTTCATCTCCCATTCCTTTTGACCACTAGCAAATTTCCTTACTTCTTTTTTAAACATATGCATTTGAGAGGAGGTTTATTATGCTTTACTTTGATGTTTAACAGCAGGAGGATTTTTCATGTTAGGGTCTACCATGAAATGAAAGTCAGAACTGTTCTTTACAGGGAGGACAGGATTCATTCATGCATGTAGTGGTGTGGAATACTCTTTCAGTGTGAAACATGAGAAAATGCCCCTAAATAACAAATGTTTGTGCTCTAAAACCCTGTCAGCTCTGTTCACATAATTATTCTCTCTTCCTCTGGATGCAGCTGGACAAGTAATTAAGCTGGTTGCCTCTACTTTATCTACTGATACATGTATTGAGATTATGCAAAGCAATTAATTGATCCTGAAAGTAAGAGATAATGGTGACCCACTTTGAAGATTATAAAAAGACGAAGTCCTAGTGTCACAGTCTAGAGCACAATAACTTAGTTGACTTTCTTGTCAAAAGAATAGAAGAAGAGAATGGAGGAAGAATGACATAGGTGGGACAGAGAATAAAAGAGCAGAGGTAAAAGGAAGGAAGAAAAAAGGAAGGGTAAAAGAAAAGGGGGAAGACAATGGATAAGGAAGTAAAAATAAAAAAGCTATTGAGTGATTGTAGTTAATGTTATTATGTATATAACTGAATAAAAAATCAAACTGAAATAATTGCTCTCATCCTTGTTTGTGAGGCAATTAAACTGAAATATGGAGAGTTTAAATTCTCTTCCCAATTCATACAGCTGACAACAGCAAAGCCAGGATGTAAAATCTGACTTCCAAACTTAAAATCCAAGATTCTTTATACCAAAAGTCAGTGTCAGAAGGCTCTTTCTCAAGAGCATTTAGGCATATTGGTCAACCTGTCATTCTATGAGACTAGGAACAGTGAGGCAATAGTGGTTATTACGACATGTTTATTATTTTGGTGAACAACGCAATCTACTTGGCTAAGAGAAAAAGATTATGGTGCAAAATGAAAGTGAAGCTGATGATACTAAGCAAAGCAATGTTTCCCACACAACAAAAAAAAGAAATGAAGAGAAAGTAAATCTTATACTCTCAGAAATAAGTTCTAGCTGACATTAATTGGCTGGATAAATGTAGTATAGAGTTCCTCAGATTTCCTTTAAGTCAGCAGCTCACCTGGGAAGTCAAGGAAACTGGTCTCATCTCAGCTGTGAGGAGGCAAAACTCATGAATCCATAAATATCCCTCATTTGGCTCAATCTACAAACAAATCAATATCTACTTTTATAGGAGTAAGCAAGCATAAATCCAAGGAAACTCTCAGCCACTTTCTCAAACAGAACACAGTTCTTAATTTTATTATAAACATTGAAGTAAATGCAATAAATTCAGTGATTTTGTCCAGAAAATCCACCAAGGTCTGTTCTTCCCTAGAATATTGACTCATCTAGTCCCCCTCCCCAACTATGTCCTAACAACAGCATCTCTTGACAGACCACAAACTGCATAAACTCAAAGAAAGGCTGAGCAGAAAATCATTGCTTGTTTTAGTCAAATATTGGACTCAAGACGTCACCTTGATAGAATGTCAAGGTAGGTTTCAGGAATATGTTTGGACAGTCCTGAGCTGAGACTGGCTCTGGGGAGGGACTCAAATCCCTGTACTTCATCCATTGGACTTCCACTAACTGGGAAAGATGGAAGGAATCTAAAAAGGCCCTTCTGCCTCTCTCTCGTGAGTCTAAAATAAAACCTGATGAGCTACTTAATAAGGCATCTGGAGGAGGCAAACAAGAAGCAGATCAGGCTCCAGGGCTGACAGAGTCTTAGACCAGGAGGGCCACAAAATCTTTCATAGCTCTCCTTCCACTTTTCACCCTTCCCATTCTACAACTTGGATTTCAGTCGACAATCAGTGTATATGAGCGACAGAGACAAGGCTAAGTTTACCAAACAGAGTTCTTCCTCTTAGACACAGATAAATTTACATTTTCCAGGCTCACTTGCAATTAGGTGAGGCTAAAAGACTAAGTCTGGCCAAGGAAATGGCATTCATCTCTTCCAGGCTTATGGTCTTAACAACCTCTTTCATGTCCTGTATACTCTCTCCCTCTCCCCACTTTTGGCCAATTGCAGATAATCCACTGGAAGACATGAAGCCCTAGAAAATGATGGAACCACACAATGGAGGAGGCTAGGTCCCTGAATGATTGCGTGGAGGGTAGCTTCCCCTTCCACATGCATTGGACTGGATGTCATCAAAAAATAAAATTGGGCATTGTTAAATGACAGATAAATTGGAATTGTTTTTTCAACAGCTGGCAAGTTATCCAGACTAAGGCTGCAGACAGTGAGAAAACTGGCATCCAGTACTAGAAAGATCTCATAACAAGGAAAACTGACATGCCTACTAAATGGTAACTCTAGGAGATATAGTTGGAACAATTCAAAATAATTGTGTGTGCTTGCAATTATTGATTCCACTTGACTAATAGATGAGCTTAGTAGAAATTTGGCTGGTTTTCCAGGAGAAATTAATAATAGAGTCCACAAGAATGGAGTCTTGAAGAATTGTCCCACTGCTTGGTAGACCAAAGATTAAGAGAATGATTTAGAATGCTTTTGAGTAACAAAGACTCATAGAAACCAGCCCTGAGAAGAAACCAGATTTTGTGTTTAGCTGTTCTACTCAAATCTGACAGCCTTGGAACAAAAACATTAAGTAAGAAAAGAGTAGCATGAGGAAAAAGACAATTTTTATTTTTTTTTAACTACGCCTGAGAAAAATCTTTGAGTGTGTTTTGTGTGGGTCTCAGCCTATGGATAGTGATGTTATTGGCTAGAAATGCCAAGAGGCATTCACCTGGATAGAAAGCCACAGACATTTATTTCCCTAACTGGAGCCACTATTGAGGCTACACCAGTCTTTTGGCAGCTTTTGTCATGATTGGAAGGTGCACTCCGCGACAATCATCAGGAAACTTTGAAGACATAAGGTTTGCTACTCACAAGTCTTACAGGATATGGAGTATGGCTGGGGCCACACAGCAAGGTCAGGGGTACAGAGAGAGAGAAGAAACCTGGGGTGCTGCCTTTATTGAGGTCGAGGATGAAGCGAGTGGGGTTTCACCGGTTCACTCTTTATTGGTGAATTTAAAATGCAGTTCTCAAGAAGTAAGTGCCCGAAGGGATAAACCGGAACACTCCAAAGGTCAGTCAACTAGGTTAACCAGAGTTTCTAAAACGGCAAACTTTATAAGCCATGTAGCCTCTTTAGTTGTGTAGCTGGCAGTGTGTTTATTTGAGATGGATGTCTTTTGTCTTTGAAGTGGATGCCTCAGTAATCAAATGCTTAATGTCAGGCACTCACATTATAATCACAAAAGCTAATTGTCAAGCACTTCCACTACAGAGTGATTACTATCACAGGGAACTGACCTAACACAAACAGAGCAGAATCCTGTTAGGCTTTTGTGGGGGTTCATTACCAAAGAAACATGAGCTTGGATTTTAGAGAAGGTTTTTCATTAAGAATTAAAACAATCATTGATCCTAATATTTTACAACAAGAAGCGGGCTCCAAATGTAGTGTCTGCAAAAGAAGTCACGGGTCCAATGCCTGCTTCACTTAATGTCAACTGGGGAGAATGAAGAAGGTACAAACCCCCCAAAGGCAGAACAAGAGCGAGAGTTCCACCCAAAGAACATAACCAGTGTCAAGTCAGGGAACTTAACTGGCTATCAGGAGGTAAAATATGTTGCAATGCCTGCCCCAAAGTATTCCAGCATTACCAATGAGAAATTGAATTCCATGCTTCACTTCCAACTGGAAATCTTTATGGCTGGTCCCCAGTTTCTGCTCCACCATTAAATATGTGGTGGGAGGAGGAAATGACTGGTCCAAGAGGAATCACCTCTGGACCTCATGGAGAAGACCACACACTCCTGGAGATCTTGGGCTTTGTGCTACATACAGGGATTAGTTGAGAATTTGGATAGACTGATTTGGGAAGCAGTAATATATATTCCACATGCAACAGTCTCTTGGATAATTTCTTTTAAGAAATGAATATTCAGTGACCCAGCCTCTCCTGTAGGCAGCTGGATCTACATGAGGAGTCTGGTCAATTGAATGATAGAGAAAATGATGTAAATCTCTCCCAGGTTGAGCCCCTAAAACCTCCTACACATTCTCTCCTTTCACTTGTATGACAACCGGATACAGGAGTACAAGTGGAGATCCCTAAGTACCTAGAACGTGGAGGATCCATGTATGGAAAAAACATGGATCCCTAAAGGATGACATGAAGCAAAGCCCCCACACATTGGAATGGAATATGGATGAGAAATAAACTTTTATTGTGTGAACTTACTGGGATGGCTTTGTTGCATTATAGTAACTTTATTTGCATTGACTAGTTCAATACATGATGGCTTTTGATGTGCATTGCCTTTGCTATCTATAATCTGGAGCATGAAAAACTTCAGAAAACTACAAAGCTCTCCAGTTGAAAATGTAGCTCAGTCCCTAAACAATGTAATATGAAAAGTGGATTTAGATAGAAAACATCCCTAATGTCTCACTCCTCACTTTAGTCTCTATTAGGTGAATGACCATTAGTAATTCACCTTTTTTCTTAGTTGACTAATCTGAAAAACTGGGAGTAATGATAACTCATGGGCTATGCTGATAATAGTCTCTCTGGAAGTAGTTTGCCTCTTGGTAACTAGGCTAATCAGTACTGTGTTCATCACACATAAAGCACTCAATAAATAATTTTTGGTTGAGTAGATGAAGAAATGAATAAATATTATTACATATGGTCCTTAGCCAAACACTGCTAATGCAACATCTTATTAGATACTGAGATACATACATCTTACCCTTATGAATACTGGACTCATTGATGGTATTGACCCTGAAATGTCACCGAAGGGAAAAAAAACAGAGTATAAATTGTTATAAACCTTTTATTTTTTCAATCTTTCAAATCCCAATGCGCCTATGAGAAGGAAGTACAATAACTTCTTCTTGAAGCTGCCCCTCCCCTAAGTGTTGGAGATCCCAGGAGTTTTCTGATACAGTTGTCAGTCCCCTTTCAAACACCAAGCAGAGGTTGAGAAGTCACTCCAGTATTGCTATTCCCATTGATAGCCACAAGGAGGCACTGTTGACGTTCCAGTAATGTAGCTTTTGTTTACTCTTGGCAGTAAAATCATGTTGTTTAGACTCCATGGCTGCCCCGCCTGATGCCACACTGAGCCTCCGAGGTCACAGCTTATAATACCTGTATGCTTAGAATATATCCCAAAGCACAATAGAGTTTGAGGATGACTACATACTAAGAGGCTCCCAGATTCTATTTTACATGTGGAAAACAGTTTTGTTCGCTCAACAATACTTAGGTCTTTGTTTTGAGCACTAGTCACCAGCATAGACTGACTCCCTTTGTCCTCCAGATACTTAATTCCAGGGGACTTGTTGCTCTTTCTTGCCACTGGGTCTTGATTTAAATCTGTTCTGTTCCTGAATAGCAGTGTACAATGGCTTCAGATATTCTTTCTCAAAAGATTCTGTGTTCATTACAAATTACTCATGCAAATGTAACTAACCTGCAAACCAGCGAATGAGGTGAGTGGCTATTGGTAAGCCACTCCCTCCGCCCTTCAGACAATTGGACTATAGTCACCTTATATTAGCAAAGTGACTCTTCACAGAGTTTCTTAGTTAAACTGACAAAACATCTGTACCTCATCAATTAATATTTTTCTTTTAGTTTTATTGAGATATAATTGATGTACAGCACTGTATAAGTTTAAGGTGTACACCATAATGACTTGACTTACAATTATTCTGAAATGATTACCACAATTAGTTTAGTCAATATCCAACACCACATATAGATAAAAAGGAAAAAAAAGGAAAAAAAGTTTTGTTCCTTTAAGATTTATTCAACTTTTAAACATACCATACAGCACTGTTAACTATAGTCGTATGTTGTACATTACGTCTCCAATACTTATTTATCTTAAAATTGGAAGTTTGTACCTTTTATATCCCACCAATTTTAAATGCCTTTAGTTTATGATAGTCCATTCCATCCAATCAAGACAATGTTCAAAGGTTGCTACTAAGCTCATTTTTTTAATGCTATGGGAATTTTATAGCAGAGCTGTGTTTGCCCTTCAAGATCTGGCTCTTGAAGGGCGGATGGGTGGCTCAGTTGGTTAGAGCATGAGCTCTGGGCAACAGGGTTGCCGGTTCGATTCCCACATTGGCCAGCAAGCTATGCCCTCCACAACTGGAATGAAAGACAACAAACTGCCACTGAGCTCCCGGGGGGTTGGAAGACTCAGTTGGTTGGAGCGCATGCTCTCAACCACAAGATTGCCTGTTCGACTCCCACAAGGGATGGTGGGCTGCACCCCCTGCAACTAAGATAGAACAAAGGTGACTGGATGTGGAGCTGAGCTGTGCCCTCCACAACTAAGATTGAAAGAACAACAACTTGACTTGGAGCTGATGGGTCCTGGGAAAAACACTGTTTCCCAATAAAGTCCTGTTCCCCTTTCCCAATAAAATCTTAAAAAAAAAAAAAAAGAAAAAAGAAAAAGATCTGGCTCTTAAGATAATCCTGCTCCCTCATTACCTTTACCTGGATGTGGAATCACCCTAAAACTGGTCATAGGACCATTGTGTTCAATTTCTTGAACCACTTGCACTGGGCTTGACAAACCTGTGAGAAACTGTGGCACTCTTAACCTCTCTCATCAGAATCAGAGCAGAGCCAATCTTAAGTATGTGCCTGTCCATTCCTTATACTCAGAACTCTACTGCTATGAAACTAGAGATCCATGGTAGACACTATTTGTCAACCCTTCACTTAGCTACTTCAGCATCATAAATAAGAGAACGTTTACTGAGCCCCTCGATGTGCCAAAATTGTGCAGGTTAGTTTGAGGAATGACAACTGGTGTGTTGGTTCCTACATTCTTTAGAAATTCCTGCAAGTTGGTAGTTTCTATTCCTGTGTACACCCATTTTGAGCCAAGCTTCTCATAATTATGTTGGCCGTTTGCTTTAATCTAGAGAAGTCCTCATTCAGGAATTAAGATCTAAATTTTGACCAGCTAAAAGACTGCTCTTTGAGTCCCCTCTGGGTTTGCCGCTGGGTAAAAGCATAGCTGAGGTAGAGAAAGCAGTCCTAGAGAGAGCAGAGTGGACAAGATGTTTGAAACTATCACCTGACCATATGTATCATAGTTCTATGAATTATATTCTTTCTGCTAGATTTTTAAGAAATGTATACTATAATCATCCACAGAAGGCTTTTATGAAAATTAAAGATTATCATGCACACTGATATTTTGCAAGAGCTCAAAAGATTTGAGCTTTTCATTTCATTATTATTATCATTATTATCAGTATATAAAGACACTGAAATTATAATTATTTTAGGCATCCAGTGTTGAAGTCAGCCATTCTGTCCTCTGAGGGACAGTAGGAAGATGGATAAAACTCTTCTAGCAGCCATGAGATGGAGAGAGGCCCAAACTACTGAGTGTCACACCTGTGGCTCTGGCTTGAGGAAATAAAAGCCAAGGCTGAGAACATAAGAGTGTTAAGAGCCCCTTCTTGTAGGTAAATGGGTGCCATTTTCTTTCCCACTGTTATTGAGTGTGGCTTTGGAGAACCTGGAGCCCACACCAGCAGTGAGTTGCAGTTACTCTATCTAATTGCCCGTGTGGGGCAGTCAATTCCTGCTGACTCTATTTCTGCTGTCAATAATACCAATTTTTTTTATAGCTATGAAAGCTGTCCCTATGACATTATGTCATGTCTTTTTACCTACCCTGCACCAGAGGACTTGATTCTGTCTCTAGTTCCCTGGGAGGCATTATGCACTGCAAAGTGCTATTACAGCTGTCCCTCATGTCATCATAAGTTTCAGACTCAGAATCAAAAGGATCTGTGCAGTCATTAACTCTTGTCGCCCTGCTCCAAACTCTCCCATCCAAACTCTGCTTTGTGATGCTGGGGTTCAGACTCTGGGACTTTTATTTGTCAGCTGGCTCCTTCTTAGTTTGCACCCACAGAGAATAACAGAAAAAGACTGGAAGGTTGAAGCAGGGGAGGGAATACTTGCTTCTTCCTGTCTGTTCCTCTTTTGTCAGTATCTCATAGCAATGACTTGTCATGCAGGCAGTGGAGTTGATCCTAGTCTCCAAGATTGGTTGGTTGGTTGGATGGATGGTTAGTTGAATGGATTTGGGGTTTGGGTTTGGATTTGAGTTTTAGAACGCCCAGGATTAAATCAGCCTCACTGAACTCCCTCAGAGATATCACCAGTAGGATAAAGTTCTATCCTCAGAGGTCTTAGCCCCAGCTATAAGGGCACCTCCTCTGGGCTTCTGTGACATTAGAACCAGAGTCAGAACCCATCCTCAGATTTCTGAGACTCAGTTTAATGAATGAGCCTACCGCCGACATTCTGTGTTCTAACCAACCTCTTCCTAAGTGTAAGGTTCTTCCTTCGGGTACTATCTCTGTGTTACTTCATCCCCTTTTTTGGTTTCATGTCTCCAATACCCATTTAATCAATTACTTACATTACATTTTCTAAAAGTAATGGGTGCAATATCTTTTGTCCTGATTTGCCCCACTGTTAACCCAGAAACCCGACACTATGCCTAGTCTTGCCACCTTCAACTAGAGACCTTGGGCAGAGTCAACAGATCAAATAAGACTTGAATTTCAATTCACTGCATGTATAGCTCAAACATACCTATAGGGGAAGTGGCCAACCCACTGTTCTTATCAGTTTCTCCGTTTCCTGCCCCAATGGTATCTCCTCTCTCAACCTGCATTCTCATTTTCAAGACTCCCTGAAGGTAATGGGGTTATGATAGAATAGAAAGCTGGCATTGCTTTATATTATTATGAGCAGTCTTTTCCTGCGATGCTGCAGATGCTTCGTGGGGCAGAACTCTGCCTTCTCTGAAAACACCCTGACTCTCAAGGATGTAGGTACAGGCAGGATACACCCAAGGACAGCCTAAAGTACAAAACTCAGGCCAAAGCAGAGTAGGGTGGAAGCCTGATCTCCAGCTTCAATTGTACTTAAAGGAGCATTTCTATCGAAAGAGCCTAAACTCTATGGCCTGGATTTCAATCTCTACTCTATCACTTCCCAGGTATATGATCTTTGGCATTTACCTCTCTTAAAGGCATCTTTTATTTATTTTTTTGCTGTGTAAAATGGAAGTAGTGATACCTGCAGGAATGTTGTGAAGATTAAATGACTTAAATATAATTGCCTATGCTCAAAGCATTTACTCAAGAAATATGAGTTTGCTCCCTCTTGCTTACCTCCCCTGAACCAGGGGAGAAAAATAAAGGAGGTTATCTGGGTCAGTTAAGAAGTGAGTCTCGGTGTATGTAATAAATACTTACTCACAGGCATTTCTCTACCTTGCTGCCGAGGCAAAATCATTGAGAAGGAAGGGGAGAAGGAATTAGAAGTCTTTTCTACATGTTCATATCCCTCTATGCAGCAATTTCTGAATTCCTTGTTTTATTTCTTTGGTCCGAATCCCATATACAACAGGGTTCAAAGCAGGAGGTATGAGGTGATGAAGGACATTGAGCAAGATCAGAATGTCCATGGGGACCCTCTTCCTGGACACATTTGTCAATACCACAACCAGCAGGATGGTGCTAAAGAAGAGAATAAGGATGAAATGGGAGCCACACGTGCTCAGGGCTTTGACTGCAGCCCCCTCAGCCTTGAGTTTAAGCACAGCTCTTAGAATGAAGGTGTAGGAGAGGACGATGAGGATGAAATCTGAGCCCAGTAAGGTCCAACCAGCCACAAACTGGTAGATTCTGTTAAGAGTGAAATTGTCACAGGAGAGCCTGGACACCGAAAGGTTGGCACAGATGCAGTTCTCAATGACTTTTTTTCCACAATAACGAAGCCGGGAAGCGAGAATAGGAATGGGTGCAGCAACAAGGGCATTTCGTATGACAATGAAAACACTAGCCTTGGCCACAAATTTGTCAGTGATGATGGATGAGTATCGTAGTGGGTGGCAGATGGCCATGTAGCGGTCATAGGCCATGATCATGAATGT
Source organism: Rhinolophus sinicus (assembly GCF_036562045.2). NCBI lineage: Eukaryota > Metazoa > Chordata > Mammalia > Chiroptera > Rhinolophidae > Rhinolophus > Rhinolophus sinicus. Next base: position 122,606,888 of record NC_133756.1, read on the forward strand.
GCAGGACTCCATGGGGAGTAAACTGTTCATGATGAACATCTGGAGAAAGCAGGCCGAGAAGCTGATGGACCTGAGGTCAAACCAGAAGATGGCCAGGACCTTGGGGATGACGGTGAGGCAGAGCACCATGTCCAGCAGAGAGAGGAGGCTGAGCAAGTAGTACATGGGCTGGTGGAGAGAGTCCTCCAGCCGGATGGTGATCAGAAGAATACCATTGGCCCCCATGGCCAGGAGGAAGAGGAGACTGAGGGGCAGGGACAGCCAGTGCTGCCAACTCTGGTAGTTAGGGAAGCAGATGAGGAGGAATTCGGAGACTGGAGCAGTGGAGTAGTTGCTGGGCAGTGCCATTGAATGAACCTCAAGCTGAGAAGGCTTCTCTTGACTATTCTTATGGGCAGATACAAGTGGTGATTTTTTAAGTTGACTTCAAAAGTATCCCTCTCACTTATTGTTTAGGAAGCTAATTATATATAGGAGACTCTTCCTCAATAAAGCAAATTCCAGTCAATATTTTAAATGTAGATTGGTGAGACAACAAATAATGCTATGGTCTATGAAGAAAAATGAGTTAATGAGAAAACTAGTTTTGAAAAGAGAATAATAGGGAGTAACCTCACAACATTAAAAATGTGTAACAATTTAGATCAGTATGGTAGGAGTGTAAGAAAAGCAAACTCTTAATAACATAAAGGAGATAGGCCAAAAACACCTAGTTTTTACAATAATCTATTATATGATGAAGGAGGCATCAAACCTATGGTGGATAAGAAGTTTCTTTAATAATAGGTGTTTTTGAGATAATTGTTGACATTGTTGAGGGAAACCTATAATTAGGTCCTCACCTACTACCATATACCAATATAAGTGGGGATGGCTAATTTCATTGTATCCCTTTTCCAAACTCATGGTATACTAGAAGAAAATAGAATGTAAAATTGATTACATCAGTCCTTGGTTAAAACCCTAATCCTCTTTGAATATAACCATTCATTTTCCAAAGCCTGCACTTGACCATTCCAGCACCCTTGGAATAAGCCTAAAACAACAGGAAAGGTTGCTTTTACTATAAACTTATAGTTACCAGTTTTAAATGGGGCCTCAGCATTGTCTGTCCATCCTACAAAGCTTTCTTGATCAACTGTTCACTCTTGCCTTTTCAAACCTTCATTCTTTTCAATCCTTGATCTCTTCTTTTGTTGGAAGGTGACATCGACTACTACCTCACAGAGAAAAGAGAATGCATCCAGTCAGATTTTCTTCAACTTTCTAAGATAAAACTTACAAATGTGCTTGCACATTCTCCCATCTTTTCCTTGTTTCCTCCCATTATAACCTGTCCATCCTCAAAATGTCAAACCTTCCACTTCGGCATTGAATCCTAGCACTCCCAGCTTGTATTTGTATTAATTGTGCATTCTACTTCCCTAATTTTGAGTCATAGTTCCTTCTTTACTGGACCAGCACTGTCTTTCAAAGATTCTCCAGTATCTTTCATCTTTAAAAATAATTTAAAAGCCTCTTTTCTTCCTTTCAGCTATTTTTCTTTGGCCTTCCCTTTACACCCAAACTTCTCACAAACACTGTTATACTTTTCGTCTCCATTTCCTCACCTCATATCCAATCTATAACTCCCTGCAATGTGGCTTCCTTCTTTATTAGTTTCCACAATACAGTTCTCAAAAACAAACATACAAAAAAAAGAATAGATCGTTGAACAAAAAAAAAATAGATTGTTGAATCTTGCTAAAACAATTGGTCGAATCCTCTTCCTTAAAACATTCTCTTTGGTTTAATTTGTATCACAGTCTCCTGGTTTATCTCATACCTCCTGGTACCCTCATTTTCTCTAACATGTTTTTCATCTACTATCTTGGCATCAGTTTCCAGATTCAACCCTGGATGCTCTTTGATTTTCTTCCCCTCCTTCTGCTACTCTGTTCTGCTCTTTCCCACTTCTTTTCTCTTTTCCACATCTTCAATTACCATCTCTATGTTGATGATTACTAAATTATATCTCTTAACTTAGAACACTTTAGAAGCCTATTGACATATCAACTTAGGTCTCTCAAAGATATCCGAAACTCACCAAGTCCAAAATTTACTTAAGATTTTTCTACGAAAACTGGTCTTTTTCTAGCATCTCCTATCTCAGTGAATGGCATATATATCTGGACAGTTCCACAAGACAAAGACTTAAAACCATCTTGAACACATTCTTTACCTGTACCACCCATTACAAACCCACCATCAAGATCTGTCAGGTTTTCCTTTTAATTAGTTCTTGAGTCCATCTACTTCTCCATCTCCACTGTCACCATCCAAGACTAACGTACCATTATCTTTAGAATGAAATAATGAAATTACCTCCTAATGCATTCTAGGTTTTATTATAAAACCATCCATTACTTTAAAAATCAGAGAAATTTAAAAATATAAACCTGATCTTGTCACTTGTAGGCTTAAAATATACCATTGGTTTCTCATTGTTAATAAACTAAAAACAGAAGCCTTAACTTGCACTTCATTAGTTCACAAGTTCATGAGAGAAGAAACCATGCCTGTTGGGTTTTTTTTCATCACTATATGTACAGTGTATAGAAAGATTCTTTTATGAGGGCTCCTGATTCATTGAATAAATTATTTAATAAATAAGTACATGCATGAATGACAAAAATGTCATTTGCATCCTACTTAATTTTCCCATCTCATTTGATAGCCTTCACTCTCCGGCTTCCTGAGCTCTAGCTATACTGTCCTATCAGATCTTCAAATACAACATGCATATCTGCTCTTAATTCTCTTGAAAAACTATGCATTATATGCTCCCACACATACATCCTCTTACTTACTATTCATCCTTTACATCTCAATTGAAATAGTGTCTTTTCTGGGAAGTTTTCTCTAACCCTCTCCAGATAAGATTAAGGTCTCCTATTTTATGATCTCCTAGTACTTTCCCCATCCTCCCAGTTTGTAGCTATATATTTATGTGATGGTTTAGTTAAATATTCCTTTCTCCCAAGTTCAATTAGACATTTCCTAAATCAGCCTGAGAAGAAAATGGAAGCTCTTATTAAGTTGCTAACACCTTAGATGAGTTTTGATGGATGTGGAAGATTTATAACTGTGGGTGGTATATTTCAGGTATATGAAATGGATTATGTAAAAGCATGACAATGAGATAGAGAAAAACTTTGGAGGGAAACTCTATGAAATATTTAATCTGGCTGGAGTCAAGAGGATGGGGAGTTGAAGGAAAGAATAGGAAATTGAGTTGATAAAAACAGAAAGCCAGATTATGAAGGACCTTTGCTATGCTAAAGATTTTACAATTAATCTTGTAGATAAAGAGACAACAAAGAAGTATTTCTATTAGGAAAGAGACATGCCTAGGTATGGGTGACAGGAAGGTCACTCTGGATGCAATGTCATGGATGGATTTGAGAAAGGAGAGAGAGCAGAAGCAGAAGAATAGATGATGCAATAGTCAGGATGAGAAACGGTGAGTATCTGAACAAAGACTAAAGGACCGAGAATGGAAAGAAGGGGCATATTCCAATGGTAAGATAGACAGAATTTAGTGACAAATTAGTTATGAAAGACACAGTAGGTGAGAAGCCCAGAATGGCACCCTGTTTTCTGATTTAAGTAAATAAATAGAATCACTAAGATATGAAACACAGGCAGTTGAGTATGTTTAGTGTATATGGGTATATGTCAAAGCTGAGGTGTTTATATAATCTTCACATAAAGATTTATCTTAGGCTGTTGGAAATGAGGGGTTTGAACAAATTAATAGCATGTAGTTTAAGATAAAAATTCAAAGAGCATCAGCTGATGTAATTGGAATAGTATAAACTACAAACTGAGATTGAAACCCTGGAAAAGAACAACACTGAAAGTGTGAAGAAGAAAAAAAGAGATTTAAATGGGGAGTGGGGGGTCTGGAAAGATATGAAGAAAATTAGAAGAATATTGTGCCCTAAGAAAATGGAGGGGAAATTTTCAAGTAGTGTGTGGTCAAACTTGTCAGATAAGAAGTTCAGTAACATGAGAAGATGAATATCCATTAAATTTTATAAAAAGGTTGTCATCAGTGACCTGGACAACTGTCACTGGACTGGTGGCAATAGAAATCAGAATGAAGGGAGTTGAGGAAGTATAAATGGGAAGGATTGACTAGAGCTAAAGAGCCTCATTTCAAATTTGTAAGTGAACAAAAAAGCAAGACAAAGAAAAAAACAAAACACCATACTACAGCATGTTATTTGTTTAAGGAAAAGATAAAAATCCAGAAGGAAAGTAAGATAATTGGAGTCATTAGTTCACTGAGAAAGCAACTACTGTTGTTATTATAATTTTCTATGTAATCCTTAATGCTTAGCTTTTGTACCGCTCTGTCTCCCTCCACCCTACTCTGTGAGGAAAGTGCACAACCCAACATTCTCTAGGACCTCATAGATTCTTAATAAAATTTCATTGAAAAAGATTTTTGAATTAGTGGACCTTGATATTTTATATTGACGGAAATTTTCAAGGAGAGAACGTAAGAGGGGAGACTTAATCAGAGTTTCAGTGTGCTAAAGAGGACACTGAGGTGGGAAAGAAGAGCAGTTCTAATCAATACTATGAATGGTGGTCACTGAAGATTTGTGTGGTGGGCTTCAGGGAGGCAGGGCATGGCACAAAATGCATGTTAAAGCTTCGGGGTTTACTCATGCCACTGAGTACAGATGCTCCTCAAGAGCCTGGCCTTGGTCAATGGTAAAACTCTGGGTTATGTCTCTGACTTATAAGTCTTTTGCACTTGCCCTAATACAAACACAAAACAACTCTATTGTTCCCAGTATGTTGGCAAGCATTTTCTTGAATTTCCTCCAGTCCAAATCATTACTAACTTATCCACAGAAAAATCTCATCTCCCTGCACTAGTCTTCCATCTCCTCCTTGACCCTTATCCTCTCCATATCCTATTTTCTCATCCCTAATGAATGCCTTTCTTAGCACTTCGTCCTTTTCTAGCGTTGTTTGCCATCATCTCCAAACCTGCTTAAGTGCCTCCTCAAAGGCCATTTGCTAATCAACTCTCCTGTTTATCTGCTTGTGTTCATCACATATTGGCCATTTACTTGTGGAAAGACCAAATGTTTATTGCCTGAAACTCATCAAGCCCAGGACACTTGCCAGTGTTATCACTTAAGCTCCAAATTTATTAAAGTTCATTTCTTCACCATTTAACATTGGAGAATGGAGAGAAGGGGGTTAGGGAGTAAGAAAATCTGAAACAGGGGAGAAGGTAAAGGGAACAGATTACTAGATGTTCTGACAGGTGGAAGTGCATACGAGGTCTGCCAATTAAGTTCGTGAACTTCTTGCACTGATGTTGCTAAACTTTTTTGCTATCAGAGCGATTATTCATTATGAATTTGTACCAGCTGGACAAAGAGTTAACCAAGTTTACTATTTGGAAGTGCTGAAAAGGCTGAGTGAAAAAGTTAAAGGACTGGAACTTTTCACCAACAATTCATGGCTCTTACATCACAACAATGCACCAGCTCATACAGCACTCTCTGTGAGGGGGTTTTTAGCTAATAAACAAACAACTGTATTGAAACACCCTCCCTATTCACCTGATCTGGCCCTCAATGACTTCTTTCTTTACCCAAAGATAAAGAAAATGTTGAAAGGAAGACATTTTGATGACATTCAGGACATCAAGGGTAATACAATGACAGCTCTGATGGCCATTCCAGAGAAAGAGTTCCAAAATTGCTTTGAAGAGTGGACTAGGCACTGGCTTCGGTGCATAGCTTCCCAAGGGGAATACTTCGAAGGTGACCAGTGATAGTCAGCAATGAGGTATGTAGTATTTTTTCTAGGATGAGTTCTCGAACTTAATTTTCTGACCTCATACATGAACATAAATTAATAACGTGGTACACAGAGTGAAAATTAACATAGAGATTCTAAAACAGGGTTGAAAATATTAGCTGATATATACCAAGGAGGTACCACACATTTTATGTATTAATTTATTTCATAAAAGTACAATATCAAGAGCAAAGTAGTTGAGAATCTTTCTAATACTGTTCTGGACTGCCCTATCCAATTCAGGACACTGTGCCTTAAGAAATTCCTTGTCAAAGGGAAACATGGTCATGTGAGTTACAGGATGATAAAAGGCATTGGTCCTTTTGAGGGAAGGGTCAATTATAGATGCATGGCCTGCATAAAACAAGGATATCAGTGATAACTTCAAAATATATGAATGGTTATCTTGGGGTAAAGGGCAAAACTGGGACCATCAGAGAGAAATCACAGAGAAGCTGAGTTTGATTAAATACGAAAGAGAGCTTTCCTTCAGTCTAAAGAAAATTTTCCTCTCTCCAGTTTAAACTGGGACAGAATTGGAGAGAAATTTCTTCATCAGTATTTTTTCTGAATCCATGTGCTAGGTGTCCGGTGAAACACTAAACTCAGCATCCTTACACCTTTTATATCACTGTAGGATTCACAGACCTCCTTTCTTTCCTGGTCAGGCACAATGAAGCCCAATTCTCTACTTGCACTGTCTCCTAACCAGACAAGGAAATGGAACCCTCTTATAAGAAGGCAGAGGAAAGAAAAAGAAACTAGGAGGCTCCTTACAGATGTGCTCAGGATTTCTGGATGCTACCGTGTTTCCCCAAAAATAAGACCTAGCTGGACAATCAGCTCTAATGTGTCTTTTGGAGCAAAACTTAATATAAGACCTGGTCTTATATTAGACCGGGTATAATATAATATAATATAATATAATATAATATAATATAATATAATATAATATAATACTGGGTCTTATATTAATTTTTGCTCCAAAAAATGCATTAGAGCTGATTGTCCGGCTAGGTCTTATTTTCGGGGAAATACAGTAATGCATCCAGAATCACCACACCTCCCACCTCCCCGTTGCCTTTTTTCTCCCTGTTTATTGGAGGTTGCCTCTTAGAAAAAGACCCCTGCCTGCCTTATCACTCTTCCTATATAGACCCAGTACAGCCTGTGCTACCCTCCTTTTGCCCTGGAACTTACAGAAGACGTGAAAGTGTGAGTCCTTGATGATGTGTCAGCTGTAGTGGTAACCATCCTGGTATTCTGATGAATGAATCTTGAGAGTTTTATGAACTCCTTATTCCTCTCCTGCCCCCACTTCTTAGACCCAGCTGGGGGAAAGTGGCTTGGGAAGCAGAGACCAGGGGAATGAGAAGCAGAGTCCTTTGGGAACTCTGTCTTACAGTGCTTCTGCAGGTAGGGAGTTGGACTATAATGGATGGAGTGATTTGAAACTGAGATTACAACTTGCCTAGAATCCAGAAGTCAGCGATCTGGTGCATAAGCCTGACACAAAAACATAGATGAAAACGTAGGAAAAGAGACTAAAAAGCAACCACCTTTATTATGAGAGTAACTCCAATGTTTGAGTGCTTTCTGAGTGACCTAAACTTAAACTATTTAAGTTGTTTATATATTTTTTCTCATCAAATCACCTCTCCTTTAGATATGAACAAGCAACTCTTTGGAGTAGAAGCTATTATCCCCACTGCATAGGGGACAGAGAGAGAAATGAAGCCTTGGCCAAAGTCACACAGTTAGCCCCCTTAGTAGCCACATCAATCTGATTCCAGTGTCTTCACTACTGTCTTCTCTAGACCAATGAATGTGACTACAGGTATTGCTATCCTAAAAAACATCCTAGCAAACCAAGTTCAGCAAGCTGGTAACATTTTTTTTGTAACCAACTATATTTATCTCCTAAAGAATGCGGAGAGTTCAATATAAGGAAATCTATCAACCTAACAACGTATCAAGGTTGTGGGTAAGATTGTGGAAATACAATCATTAAAATCACAAGCAGGTTTGAATCCTAGCTCTAGCATTTGCTATTTGTGTGACCCATCTATTAAATAAATGTTTACTAACTACTTACTATGCTCCACAAACTGTGCTAGACACTATATACACTGGTAAATGACGCTAACATGGTCCCTGCCCTCACCAACAGTTCTAAGTATAGGGTTATTAAGAAAATAAGCCTCTCTAAATGTACTTATTAGAGTAATTTCTAAGATATATTGGTTAGCAAAGAAACAAGTGGCAAAAACAGTGCATAAAAGGCTACACAAAAAATTTTTGTGATGTTATAAATATGTATATTTATTAATACATAAACATATATAAATATATATAAATGTTACAAGTATATATTTATAAATATGTACATATATATATATATATATATATAACACAATAAATTACCTCTGGAAGGATGCACAAGAAACCTGTAAGAGAAGTTGCTTCTGGGAAATACAAATGTGTACTTGGCAGACAAGAATAGGATGGTATGTTACAGATTGCTAGTTGTTTACCCAATGTTACCCATTCTTCCTTACTAACAAAACCATGATTTTATTTGAGTACCCAGGTATACTGCCAAAATGCTATACCTCTCAGATAGCAAATGTTAGTAGATGTCATTTGGTGGAGTTTCCAAGAAGACTGTTTAATGTGAACTAACACAGCTGAGACATGATGGTCCTTTGCCCTCACTCCTTCCTCATGAGACAGGCACAGGATTGATGCCAGAATTTCTAGCAACCACCTTAAACTATCAGCAACTTTGAGGATGAAAGTTAGATTCTAATAAAGCAGAAAGAAAGAAAGAAACTGGTGAAGCTCCACTTTTAGCTTTAGATGTCCACCTCTGAAAGTCTTTTATGTAAAAGGAAAAATATTTATAGTTTGTTTAAGCCATCATTATTTGGATTTTCTATTATATGCAATGAGAAATAATACTGATAGAGAAAATGATTACTTTTACTGAATGCCTTTTTTAACTTTTAAAATTTTGAACCATATGCATGTCTTATCTATTTTATTAAATATTTTGAAATTTTATTCTTCTGATCATGGAGATAAAAATATAGAACAAATAAATACAGCTTTGGTAATAATGTAAAAGAAAATATACAGAATCCTGTCATGTGCTAGCATAGAGCTTCACCATGGGAGCATTACTTTAGATAAGGAAATCAAAAAGGCGTTAATGATGAGAGTTATAAATAAAAGAGAAAATAAAAGTAGAGGGACAGAAGCCAGTGAGAAGACTTATGGTCCAGGCAAGAGATGGTTGTGGCCTAAACCAGAGTGGTGGCAGAGGAAATGAGTTTGACTGGACAAATTTTGGAAGAACAATCTAGTAGATACATTGATGAATTAGAAATGAGGTATTCAATGTAGGAATCAAATATGACTTTTAGGATTCAGTCTTGGACAACTTGGTGTATATGTGACTATTTACTATAATGCCATCACACAGTAAGATTGCTGGCTATTGTTGAGTTTATATTTGAAGTTTGTGAAAATAAATTTAATGTGAAATCAATACATTTATGTATGGGATTTCTTTCCTAGCAAGTTTTAGAGACAGGTATTTAGATTTAATCAGAGTTTAGGTTTTTTTCAAGAAACTACATTGGAGGGAGAGAACAAAGGAGGTAAAATTATTTCCAAAAAACTGATTAAATGGTGTGTTATAGAATCTAAGCTAGACAAGGAATAAAGTCAGTACAAGAGAGAGATGAATAGTATGGAAGGGATTCTGTAATGGCTTGGTAGTCTTGATGCTCAACAACTGACTGTACTGAATATAGTTGAAAATTTGAGCCCAAAGTTACTCAGAAAGTTGGATGTTTCAAATCTAAATTTTTGTGGTGGATCAACCATAAAAATGAGGTATGTCAAAAATTGAGAGTTTAAACAAGACAGGTTAAGTTTTGAGTACAAGCTGGAAATGCAGCCATTTCCAGTTTTCCCAGCAATGGGACTCCCATTGCATGCAAATGACATTCTAATAAAAAAATACATATAAATGAAGTAATTAATAATTATAGGAGGAGATACATATAGTATAATTACTTAAATCAAGAATAAATCTGCATTACGCTAAGTGAAATAAGTCAGTCAAAGACAAATACCATATGATCTCACTTATATGTGGAATCTAAAGAACTGAATAAATGAGCGAAGTAAACAGAAATAGTCTCAGAGATAGAGGCAAAACTGATGGTTGCTAGATGGGAGGGGGATGGGGATGAGGGAGAAGGGGAAGGGATTAGACAACAAATTGGTAACTACAATATTGCCACAGGGATATGAAAGACAGTTTGGGGAATATAATCAATAATGTTGTAAAGATTTTGTAGGGTGCCAGACAGGCACATGTCTTATTAGGGAAACCACTTCATGGACGGTGTAGATGCTTGACCAGTGCACTATATACCTGAAGCTGAAGCTGAATAATATTGTATGTCAACTATAATTTAATATATATATAGTCATGGGATGTGGAGTACAGCATAGGGAATAGAGTCAGTGGAATTGTAACAGCTGTATACGATGTCAGAGGGGCAATAGATTGGGGGAGGGGTTATCACTTTGTGAGGGGTGAAATGTCTAACTATTACATTGTTTGTATACCTGAAACTAATAAAAAACAAAAAAGACTATGAAATATCCAGGTAAAATGAAGATTGAAGAATGACCACCATTTCTAGATTTATTTTCTAGCCAATAACAAATTAATTATGTCTGTACCTGTTATAAAAAAATAGCAACCTTAGGTTAACAAATTGCTTTCTTTAAGTATGTAGTATGAATGAGGAAAAAACAAAAAAAAGTAAATCTGAGAGGAATTTGGACGAGGTTTAGACTTCAGGCAAACAGTATTTTCAACAGAGAAATAATTTGAGATACAACTTTTTATCCTGTAGTATCTCCCACTGATTTTAGACAAATAATTTAGTTAGGTAACAAATAACTTATTTAATTTCCTCATTGTCTCATCTGATCACCTGCAGACATCATTGTCTGGAAGCTCCCTTACATCAGAAAATGAGCAGAAACTTATTCTCCTGGTGCCCTTTTATAAATGTGTTTGGGATTGGTGTAATTGTAGCCGTCTGCTGCTTGGATGGAGCTTCCTGTCCCTTTATATTGCACGGGAGGATTGGGCCCATCCGTAATAGATACAACGAGAACTAAGAGATAACAATTCAGTGAGGAAGCAAGGCAGGGACCTTTCTGCTGGGAACTTAGTAACACAGCTCTATTCATTTGTGCTGGGAGTAACGTGCTTGGAAAGAAACAGTGCTGTGCAAAGATAGCCCCGGAACAGGCTGATAGGCAAAACTGAAATTTCAAAAGGGATGCTACAATTAAGCCAATAAAAAGTGAAAGGACTACTTTGTAGTTCCCACTCCTCCCATCCTTACTTTTTGTTTCTCCGTGAGATTCTAACTGGTGACCTTTAAATGTGTCCCTGAATTCACTGACTTCTTACATTTATTTTCTACTCATAAACACTGATATGTTTTTCTCACCAGCCCAATACTCATCCTTTAAATTCTCATTCTGAACAATGCAGCCCAATCAATAGTAGTTTTTAATTTTTCCTCAAATTATATAATAATACATTGACATGTTAACATTCAAATGACTTGTATATGATATTGCTTGTCATTTGAAGTCCAGCAAAATATTACCCATCAGAAATAACAAGTATAAACAATCTGTTGTGTATTTTTATCTATGTTTTTCTATACATATATCAAGATTTTATGTATATATATATATATATATACACACATATATATGTAAATAGTATTATCTCATATCAATTTAACTTGAATATATCTGTTATAAATTCTTTATTATATTCCAAGCTTTTATATTAGGCACAACTATTTTATATACTATGAGTTTGTAGTATGTTTTATTTCCTGGCAAGGTGTGATTTGAATCTTTTTAAAACCTCTCTTCCATTTGGTGAAACTGTCACCTTCCATATATAAATTTTATAATAACTGTAACAAACATTCCTCTGAAAATCTTGCTGGACTGTTTCTTGAAATTACATTGAATTCATCAATTCATTTGGGGAGAACTGACATCTTTAAAATGTTCATGTGTCCTTTCCATGTACATGGTTTATCTCTACATTTAACCAGATCTTCACTTAAGTACTTTAAGTGTCATTTTAAAACAGTATCTTTAAACGTCTTGTTGCTTGTAATGATGCCAATTTCTACACATTAAGGTTTTTTTCCTACTGTAAATGGTATGTTAACTTCTAATATCTTAGATGATTTTTGCTGGTATAAAGAAAACTATTGGTTTTTTAAGTTCATCTTATATGTGAACATCTTACTGAACATATAATTCTAAAAATCTGTTTATTATTTTTAATGATTATATCATATGAGAATGATGATAGTTGAACCATTTTTATTCTGATCCTTAAAACTCTTCTTTCTTCCTTGACTTAGTGTGTTGGTCAGGACTTCCTCTTTCAGGTTGAACAGTTACAATAATAAGGGCATTCAACTGCTTTCCCCTTGGTGAAGTGCCCTCAGCACAAGGAGGCTGCCTTCTCCAAAGTTATGCTCCCTCCCTGGGGCAACCCCAATCCAATGACTAGTTGATGAGGGAGATCAAAGGCTTGGCCCACATGCCCCAATTTTGGTGACTCTGAAAGGCTAACCAGAGCTTCCTATGCAATTATGTGGGTTCTTGTTGTTTCCTCAAATATTTTTGGATAGAATCACACATGCATGAACCAATCAATACTGTGCTGAATACTGAAGGAGATCCCACTGTAGATTTTTGAAATTCTCTTTCTATGCTGTTCTATCTTCATCAGTACTCTACACTCTGAACTCTAGTTGCCTTGGCCTCCCCTGATTCCCACATTCTTCTCCTCAACACAGGAAGTTTGTCAGGCACGCCCAGGTTTGCCCTCCCTTTGGCATGGCCTGGAATTTCTCTCCAGTAAGCTGCACCAATCTTTCTCCACTAAACAGGGCTCACCTCATTTTTCTTTTTTCTCAGGGATCATCCTCCATTGCCTCATTGCCTAATGCCCAATGTCTTCAGAACCGTTGTTTCACATGCTTTGTCCGGTTTTTGTTGTTGTTGTTTCAAGTGAGAGGATAAATCTAGTCCTATTGCTCCATCTTGACAATCTGAAGTCTTCCTGAGTATAGAAAATCATGCTGGACAAGCAGAAGAAAGCACCATCTGACTTCTGACTGTTCCCTGGGCTCAGAGTTGGATTTGTGACTGCACAAGCCTCCTACACTGTTTTACAGCTGAAACCTTAGTATCTTAGCAGGACTATGCACCATAACAAAAGGGAATATACCTCTGGGGGAACCTGAAATCAGAATGATTTGGGCACTCCAAAATATACGTAAGAAATTTGAAGAAAGTCGTAGGACTGGAGGAAGGGCAGTGGTGTACAGAAATAGGAAAAAATCAAGTGAGATATGACTAGTTTGGGACCTTCAAGATTAAGAATAGTACTTAGGTTTATTTTTAAGTGAATAGTCTACCAAAATATTCTTCCGTGTATAGAAACCTTAGGATGTGTACTCAGAATTAATATGAGTGTCTTAGGGAAGACCATGTAACTATGAATTTTTTTCACAAGGTTAAGTAAGGACAGCTGTATGACCAGGCCTCCAGGTTAATTATGTTAGGCTCTAGGCACCCCAATCTCTGGCTTCACCCATAAGAAGAGAAACTTATGCCAAAATTTCTTGAATAATCAAAGACTGGAGAGGACAAAACCCATAGAAGTGTCAGCATGAAAATATAGTCATCTTTCTCTCCCTCTCACATATTCAAATGATAATGAAGTTCTACTCATTCTTTAAAGAAACTTCTTTAAAATACTTTCTAATCACTTTTTCTTGTGCCCTTTGCAGTTAAAGGAGTTAAGCAGCTCCCCAGCTCACTTTTCACCAAGTTTTTGTTATACTCTAATGCATAAAATATATACTTTTTCATCTAATATTTGCAATTTACCAGTCAAGAGACATTTCAAAAACAAGATCATATTTGTTGTGACAAAGGATTACATTTCAAATGCCTTTAAGAATTTTAAAATCTATTCATGAGAACTAGAGTCTAAGGACCTCCTAAGAGAGTGGCCCTTGCTTTTACCCTATGGGATGTTGCAAATAAAAATTATGTCTAACCTTTGGGTTAGGTTATTAGATGAACCTGAGTCCTAAGTTCCCAACTACCTGTGAACAAAAAAAAGTGGGCTATGTAATAAACTTGACAAGCTTCAGGGGCTGCATGGCAAGCCTGACAAACACAATGACCAAAAGTAACAACACAGGACGGTCTGGTCACAAATTCCTAACTGGGCAGGTCATGGTGGGTAGTGACATCCCAGGCCTATAGATTCCTTAGCAAAGGTCAGTCTTTACCTTAAGTGAACACTGTCCATTGTTCTCGTATCTAGGATAATATGCCTTTGAAATGTTAGAGTAATCTTTTCCAAACCCCTGGGAGACATAATCATCTGGTAAATCACCCAGTGGAACACAATGACTCTGAAATTTCATATTGTTTTCTTGTTGCTCACATACCATCTCCATTAACTGTAATTGTTAAATGTTAACTATCCTGTACCCACCAATGTAAAACAAGTATGTGTGTCTCCGTTTTACTTTTTATCCAACCCTAGAGATTTCTCCCCACTGCTTTGTTTTCTACTGCCTCCTTAAGCTACCACCAATGGATTTCCTGTACCTTCCTTATGTTCTCTCCTTTGATTCTAAATGCATAAAATAAACCTCAAACTACCATTCTCCAGAGCATTTTCTCAATCCCTTGATGTCTTGCTTCTGGGCATGTCCTCAAAATTTTGGCTCAAATAAACTCATAAAGTTTTTTTTATAGGTTTGGACATTCTTTCGTTGACATAGCCATACAAATAATGAAATGACATCACTGCCTGCAAACTATAATAATATATTATGTTTTCTCACTCATATTCATCAGGTTATGATATCCAAAAGTTTTACCATATGCCATACTTACCATCCCCTCATTTGAGGCTCTTAAGTGCAACTCCAGACTGTGTGAAACGTGATTTGGAGTAAACAGAATGTCCCCTATACCATCACAGTCAGTTTTACCACTTCCCACATTACTGGTCTTCTCATTCCCCACCTCCACCTCCACTAGGGTCCTCAGTGTCCTCATCTTTATATAAAGACTCTGAATGCATATGGCTTCTGCTGGAAATAGATTGGTACTTGTATGAATATTATCCTTTGTAACTGAAGGTTGAACAGTCATGATTGGAGAAAGATGGTGATCTCTGTGAGTTCTGTGCCTCTGCTTAGTTCTTCCTTACTCTGAATGGGAGGGTCTAGAGATAAGATGCTTATTGGCATCAACAGGTTCAGAAAATGACACCGAGGTCATGCCTGAAGAGCAGAGCTAGAGCTTCAATTGTACCTGAGGAAGGAGTGTCGTGTCTCAGAAACTCTCTGCAGTCAGATCAACCTACACTTGAATTGATGTCCAGCACTCACCAGATGGAACCTTTGTCAACGTTTCTCCACAAACTTTTGTTTTCTTATGTATAAAGTAGAATAATTCTTGCCCTGCAGAAGTGTTATAAAGGTAAGATGATTTAAATTTATAAATGTCTAGACACAAAGTTAAGTATCTAAGAATGTTAGTTACCTGAACTATGTAAATGAACCTTTGTCAGGTACTAAGAGACCTACAGTAATTCCTGATATGGGAGGAATAGAGATTAGGTAGGAAATATTCACTATCCAAGCATTATTATACTTTGGGGAATCACAAATGCTGGAATAGAAACAGAGGAAACAGTAATAAGTGTTTCTATAAAGAATCCCTTCTGTATATTTAAAGCTTCTTCTGTAGCAACTTCTGAAACCCCTGCTTTAATTCTTTGGTCTGAAACCCATATACAATAGGGTTCAAAGCAAGATGAGGTGATGAAGGACATTGAGCAAGATCAGGATGTCCATGGGGACCCTCTTCCTGGACACATTTGTCAACACCGCAACCAGTAGAATGGCGCTGAAGAAGAGGATAAGGATGAAATAGGAGCCACAAACTAGTAGATTCCATTAAGGGTGAAACAGGAGCTTGGCACAGATGCAGTTCTCAACGACTTTTTCCACAACAATGAAACCAGGCAGAGAGAATGGGGAGTGGTGAGAGAAGCAAAACATCCCAAGCCATGATGAAAACACTAGCCTTGGCCACAAATTTGTCAGTGATGAAGGATGAGTATCGTTGGGTGGCAGGTGACCACATAGCGGTCATAGGCCATGACCATGAATGTGAAGGACTCCATGGAGAGTAAACTGTTCATGATGAACATCTGGAGGAAGCAGGCCGAGAAGCTGATGGACCTGAGGTCAAACCAGAAGATGGCCAGGACCTTGGGGATGACGGTGAGGCAGAGCACCATGTCCAGCAGAGAGAGGAGGCTGAGAAGGTAGTACATGGGCTGGTGCAGAGAGGCCTCCAGCCGGATGGTGATCAGAAGAATACCATTGGCCCCCATGGCCAGGAGGAAGAGGAAGATGAGGGACAGCGACAACGAGTGCTGCCAACTCTGGTAGTTAGGGAAGCAGATGAGTACATGCTGGGAGATGTCATGAGATAAATCCTAATATGAGGACATTTCACCTGGGTTTGTGTATGGTAAGACACACAAATTAGGTCAATAGAAAATGAAGTTATTGAAATATTTGCTAACACTCATCCAGAAAACTGATGAGATGTAGAACAGCAAACCCAAATAAAAGCCAAGTTCAGTGAAGATAAATATGAATAGGGGGAGAGCTTGGCAAAACATTTCTAAAGTTAATTTGGAAACATAAAAATAATAGACTAGCCACAGGTTTAGAAGGAAAATAATGAGAAGAATTACCTCGTAAAACAAACTGCAAATCTACAAAATTTTTCTATGCGATACTGACAAAGCAAATTGACTAATTATAGATCCCATAGGTAGCCAGAAATGTTCATTAGTTTACAGAATAATTCAGAATTAATAAAGGTGTCATAAAATCATATTTAACTGCAGGTCTTTTCAGTAAGTATTGCTAACATAATTTGTTAGATAGTGGTAAAAACTTCACTTTTCCTCACTTTTTATCACACACCAAAGTAAATTGAGATGAAAAATTTATGATGTGAATGATACTCCCAATCCTATGACAAAAGAAAAGTAAACATTGATTAAATATAAAGAAGTTCCCCAAATTCATCTATCATTCTAACTTATTGTACCTTTAGCACAAACCATTCTAGACACACTTAGTAACTCAAGCCTGCACAAGTGCAATTCAATGTTCCTGTTGACAGTTGTGCTCAAAGGCAGGCTGTTTTCATTAACATTTTGGCCACCAAACTCAAATGAGCACTTATTAGGCATGTTCAGCATAACAACCCCTGGTTAGTTCACTTCTTCACTCACTGCAAGCAATTTTTCTTTTTTCCTAATTTTTTTTCAAATGCTAAATCCTCTCCTCTGTTCCACAAAGAGGGCAGAGACCATCAGATGCAAGTGCCTCAATTTCCCATGATAGACTCATAAACTCATAGGTACCTATACCCTTACTTTCCTCTTTGCGTTTGACTCAAGGATCTACTCCTCCTCCTTCTTTCAATCCCTTCACCTCTGATTTGGAGTCTATTCGCCCTGATCTCCTCAGGAACTTTAATCTATTAATTATCCAGTCAATTTTCTGTGTTTTCAAGCTCTCCCTTCCTAGATCCTTCCTATGGACATGCAAAATGCTCAAGGCTCTCAGATCTTAATACGTTTCTACATCTATCCCACATCCATATTTGGTGTAAAGACCATGATTTCAGTTTTGAACAAAGACACCACATCTCTATCTCTTCTTCCTTTTTTTTTCTACACTGAAACTTCAGGAACCAGAATAGGAAAGAGACACCTAAAAGGAGCCAAGCAACTGTTAGCTTCAATACTCCAGGTGAAAATTGATCAATGTGTAAACACATGGCTATGGAATGGCTCTGAGGGTGTAGAAAGGGTCACCTTTTAGAGATATAAATATATTGTCATAGATAAAGATTAGACTAAGTACTTGTATAGAGGAAGAAAGGGTAGAAATTCTAAACTTGTATTGTCTCTTCTGGATTAAACAACTAAATTTATTTCACAAGACAGACAACAGGCTTTGAAAAAACTTGGTATATGCTGTAGAGGCAGAGATGACAGATCCAATTTTGATATGTTGAGTTTATAGCATCTGTAAGATATCAAAATAAACATAAGTATGAATTGTTGGAGAAAAGAGTTGGAATTCACTTGAAAGTATGGAGTTAATAGGTAGAGAATTGGAAACTATCATCACATAGGGTGTAGTTCAAAGCATAGCTATTCTTATTTCTCACCATTTACTCATTCTCCTGGTTGTTTATGTTTGGTCTTATCCTGCCATTCCTGAAAGATCCTTCCTTAGCACTTTGGTTTTCTTCCTGTCCCTTAAGTGGCGCCTATCCTTGATCATACTTCCCAAATGCAAGTCTCTGATCCATCCACATCCCTGTTTTCATTCTTTCCTTGCATTGCAGAGAGCTATTCTAATTAAGCTCATCCTTCTGTTACCTGGATTTCACTAAGGAAGGTGTACGTAACATAGGATGACAAAGGAGGGGGTAAAAAGAAATAGGTGGGGAAAAAAGGAGTCAGATGCCTGGATATAATGTCAGGTGGAAGTACAGACATGAATGAGTTGAATAAGAACTACTAAGAACTACTAATAAGTTAATAAGAACTACTAAGAAACTTACGATCTACTAAAAGATGTAACCATGATTAGAGAGAAAGTGGTGACTCTTCTATTCTGCTTTTACAGATTCAAGCACACTTAGAGTATTGTGTTCAGTTCAGTGCACTTTAATTTAAGGAACATTTTTGAAACTGTACCTCATAGAAGAAGATGATCAGAATAAAGAGGGCCTTAAAACTCATAATGAAAAACAATTTAGGAAAGTGAAGAAATTTTACCTAAGTGATGTCTTCCACATGGATGGTTAACTTTCAAGAGGAAGAGATAAAAACTATAACCACTAAGAGAAAAATCACAGAGAAATCTGTTTCTGTTGACTATGAGTCCTGTATAATAATCAGAAGAGACTTTCTCTCTTGTTAACACTACTTTGCTGAAACATCTTGGGGGAAGGCAATAACCACATTTCCTCATCAGCTCTCTCCGAGCATTGTGGTCCTTGGTGCCCAGTGTTTTATTAAACTCCAAACACTGTCCCTGTCCCGGAACCATCCTTTATTCCTCTAGAATCCCTAGACAGCTTTTCCGGACAGGCCATATGGATTTCAGGCTTGTACTTGCTGAAGTTCCCAGCCGTGGAAAACATGGGACCTCTTGTAGTCAAACATATGGGAATACTGAGACTATAGAAGTGCATTTTCTTCCAGGAGGAACCTAGAATTTCTGAATGTTCATGCGTCTGATACCAACACTCACAGTCTTTTCCTTTCTTTATCGTGGGAGCCAAAATAAGAATGGGGGGAAGGTCTCCTGCTCTTAGTGCCCTACCAACCCAGCTGCTACATTGCTTTCATCCCTTAACCCTGGAACTCACCAAGGACGTGACAGATTGGGTCCTTCCCAAGGAGTCAACTGCTGCTTCCAGAAACCAGAACTTAAACTATTTCCTTGACTCCGATGAAAAAATCTAGAGGTCAATTGACTGTAAATTGATCTACAGTCAATTCTTCACACCACCCCACCCCTTCTCCAAGCCAGCTAGGAGCAGTTGTAGTTTGGGATACTGGGTCCCATTAGCTGAGGAGCTGGATCTCATGAGAACCGTCTTCTTACCTTCTTACAGCTACTGGGTGCTAGTAGTTGAGAAGTGGGGAACAAGATTTGAAACTGACTTAAAATTCAAATCTGCATTTATCTGCTTGACTCCACAGACCATCCTATTAAACATGATACCACTTTCAACATCCTGAAATGGTATATTGAACCTTTCCAGAATTTCTTAACAAAGTTGTACTGTTTCCTGCTTTTTATATTATCCTGAATTCAACACAGCTGTTTGATATGTGCACAAATTTGGGCAGCTGATTAACCCTATCTAAACCTCAATAATGCAATGAATATGTATTATTATCAATCGTATGTATAGCACAAGGATAGTCACAGGAATAAAAAGATGAATAAAGTAATTAAGGCTCCTGCCCTTGTTGAGATCCCTATATAGTAATTACATTACATTATTGTATCAGTAGCTTACCATTGTTCATCAAATAAAACTAACTTTCTTAATATGGACTATTCAAGACTACACATGAACCGGACTCAGCTTCATGAGCATTAGATCTGTATTGATCTTGTTTCTCATTAATGTGGTACCTCAGAGTGTTTAGAATGTAGTGGGATCAACACATTTTTTTACCTAATTAATTAATTCAAGGTCTTACCAATAATCTTACTTCTTTCTACCTTTCTAGTGTATTTAGAACCACTTTTCTGCATGAGTGATTATTCCAGTCACAGATATTTGTTGAATGTCTCGTGGGAGATTGTGATGATGAAGTTAAAATAAAACCAGTCAGATTCATTGTGGGTTTTATTCTCCTTTACCAAACAGAAGAAGAAAAATGGAAGGGGAAGGGGAAGGGAAGGGAAGGGAAGGGAAGGGAAGGGAAGGGAAGGGAAGGGAAGGGAAGGGAAGGGAAGGGAAGGGAAAGGAAGGGAAGGAAAAGGAAAGGAAAAGAAGGGAAGGGAAGGGAAATGAAGATTTGCATACATTTTTTTTGTTTGTTTTTGTTTTTTGTGGGGGGTTTTTGGTCATTTCTATCACTTTGTTAAAATTCTTGTTTTGTTCATGCATTGTTAACTTCATTTTGTTTGGTTGTCTGTGTGGTCTTATAATTCACTAAACTTCTTTAAAAGGATTGTTCTGAATTCTTTGTCAGACAATTCATAGATAATCTTTTTTTAGGTATTAGTTATTGGTGTTTTATTAGATTTTTTTGGTGGTGTTGTGTTTACATGATTCTTCGGGATCCTCGTATCCTTGCACTGATATTTGCACTTACCCACTGGGGTAAGCAGTCTCCTCTTCCATACTTTACAGGTTTGCAGGGAAAAATCCTCCACCAGTCAGCTCTTCCTCGGGTACTGGGTGGGTCAGCTGGCAGCATCCAGGGCCAGGTGGGGCTTGCTATCGTGGTCTCTAGTTGGGCAAGGCCACTACCTATGCTCTGAGGTTCTAGGAAGACGGATGTCATGCTGACTGGGTTTTGCAGTTGGGTCATCCTGCTATTTGGGCGCTGCATTCAAACAGGGCTGCTGAGTGGGCTCCCTGGTCAGGTGGAGGTGCTGACTGTGAGCCATCTCATTAGGTTCTGCAATCATCTCCAGTTGGGCAAGATTGCCAGCTGTGTTTCCTGATAGGGCAATGCCACAGGTTGGACTCTGCAATTGGGGCGGGCTGCAGGCTGGACTCCGTAATTGCTCCTGGTCAAATGGGGCCTCTGGCATGCTCTTCAATTGGATGGTGTTGCTGTGTTCAGGGAAGACCACAGGCAAGACTTCATAGTCAGACAGGGCCTCAAGCTGTGCTCTGCAATCAGATGGGGCCACAGTCTGTGCCCTGAATTTGGGTGAGACCACAGGTTGGGCTTCACAATCACGTAGGACACTGGCTGTGCTCCACTATTGGGCAAGTTCAATGGCCAAGCTCTCCGATCAGGTGAGGCTTCCAGCTTATCACCTAGCTGGATGAAGCTTGAGACTTCTCTATGGTCCAGCATTGCTGCTGCCCAGGCTTTCTGGTTGTATGGGGCCACAGGCTCCTCAACTGGGCAGGGTCACTGGCTGGACTTCCTGCCTGGGCAAGGCCACAGGTTGGGGGGGATTGTAGGCTGGGCTCCCAGGCTGTCAAGGTCACTGTTGGCAACCTGGTTTTGAGGGACCTGAGGAAACGCTCAGTAGTTGGGCAGGGCTGCTGGCTTGGCAACCTGCCTGAGCAATACAGGGTTTCCTGGTCAAGCAAAACTGGAGAGTATGCTCAGCAATTGGCAAGGGGTGAGGGTGTCTACGAATTTGCTTCCCTACCTGGGTGGGGCATAGAATGGACTCTACTGTTGGTAGGGCTCATTGATTGGGGACCCAAATCGGGTAGAACTGCCAGCTGAGCTGCCTGGCCAGACAGGGCCATGAGCTCAGGTCTGCAAATGGGCAGAACTGCTGCCTGAGATTTCTGCTCAGGCTCCACTGCAGCAGGAATGCAGCCCTCCAAGATCTGAGTGCAGGTTATTATGAGACCCACCCACCCCCCTTCTTCACCTCTATCTGCCCCCTGGTGGTCAAGCCTTGCAGATTACCTCGTGATCCCTGTGAAATGAGACCTGAGTTGGCCTCCCAGAAAGCATTCAGAATGTTGGCATTGCTGGACGTCTACATTGGGTCTCCTTTCCCACTGGAGAAACAGGAGGTCCAGGTGGGCCCTCTCAGCACAGGGCTGTGCCAACCTGGAAGAGGGATGATGCAGTCAAACTGAAACTGCTCCTCTTACGTTTCTAACGCAGTCTTTCTTGGTCTGTGCAGTCCAGAGGGATGCGACAGCCTCACCCCCGGGTTCTGGGATATTCACAATGGTGTCTTGTCTATGGATAGTTGCTAATTGGTCTTCTTGTGAGGAGGACTGAAGTCAGACAATCTGTATTGCCATTTTAACGACATCACCTCCCTCTCTTTTCTTCCTTGATAAGTTGTATTAGGGCTTTATAGATTTTATTGATATTTCCAAATAATCAAGTTTCAAATTTGTTGATTTTCTCCATTGTTTCTATTTTTTATTTTATTGATTCCACTTTTATCTTTAGTAACTCCTTACTCTTGTTTACCTTGGGCTTAATTTATTCTTCTTTTTCTAAATTCTTAAGTTATCAACTTAGATAATTTATTTTAAATCTTTACTCTTTTCTAAAATTGGCATGTAAAAGTATAATTTTCCCTCTAATTTCTCTGTAGCTGTATCCCACAACTTTTACTGTATGTCATTATCAATTAGTTTGAAATATTTTCTAACATTTTCTGTGACTTCTTATTTGACCCATGGATAGTTTACATATGTGTTGTTTAATTTCCAAGTGTTTGGGGCTTATCATGACATCTTATTGTTATTGTTTTCCAATTTAATTATGTGTTGGTAAGAGACTATATTCTATAACACGTTGTTTTTTGAAATTTATTGAAACATAATTTATGACCCAGCACAAAAAAAAGCATTCTGCCCCTCCCTACATTTTCCAACCCCCATGTAACATTACCAAAGGATGTGAAAGGAGTGTCAATGCCGCTTATTAAAGAAGCATCTGATTTCTTCCACTTTCGCTTCCGTAGAGGAAGGCTTTTTTTCCCTCTCACCACAAGGGGGAAATAACAGCGGTGAAACTTCTGCTCTTTCCCCCCTCTCCTCCCCCTTCCTCGCTTTATCATATGGGAAGAGGGATCACTAGTACAATTCACAGAGGTTATTGGAAACAGTGGTTGGGGTTATTCCATATCAAGAGTAGGAAAAATATCCCAACCTGTCTGTTTCACTGCCTGCCTGGAAGATGTGTAGGGACACCAGAGGACTTTCTTTGGCTTCATTTTCAAATATCATAAACTCACCTGTCCATAATCTCTTTCCCCGAGAGAAACCTGGAAACTGCCATTGTCTCTTGCATTTTACATTCTGCTAGGGCTCCATTTACGGGGATATTGCAACCCTTTTTCATGACGGGTATTTTTACTTGGAGCAAATTTTCAAATCAAATCTCACAATATCTGGGTAAGGGTAAGGGGTAGAAAGGGATCCTGAGACCTGAAATTTAGGGAATGAAATTGAAGGCTTCCTTTTTGTCCTTTGATCCCACCTATATTTTCCAATTGTGACTTGTCAGAGAGCCATGCATATGAAATATATTAATTTTTTAACCACTATTACCTTGATCTCTCTTTAATGCCTTGTGGACATTCTCTACTGCTATGAATGCAGAATGGATAAAAACTGAGAAATCTGCACTTTTAATCTCCAACCGCATGCCTGAGCTTCTTTCTCTCAAAGAGATGCCCTTTCTCTGTCAGGTGAAGAGCATCTAATTCTAAGATCGAAGATCTGTCCTCCTAATTCAAAACAGAAAATCACACTAAAAAGTAATAAAAGGGAACACTCATTGCAGAGATATAAATTTTGTGCAATAATTGAATTCAGTATCTCAAATAATTATTGAGGGTGTTTGTTCTGTTGGAGAGTAAGTCAGACATTCAGTATCGAGAAGTAAATGAAACAAGATTATTGCTTTCCTGGAGCCTACAATCTAGCATGGAAGATATATACAATGTAAGTAATGCTCATAAATTGCAATAATTCTGATTCAAGCTGTTAGACAGATAACATGATTTACTTCCTCCTTTCTCAAAGTTACCATTTTTTCTAACATCTCTAGAACTTATTTATCTTATAACTGGAAGTTTGTACCTTTTGACCACCACATTCCCCCCACCCCCCAGATCCCATTCTAGCAACCACCAATTTGTTCTTGGCTTTTATGAGTTCAGTTTTTTAACATTACACGTATAAGTGATAACATGCACTGTTTGTCTTTCTCTGTCTGACTTATTTCACTTAGCAAAATAACCTTACAGTCCATCCATGTTGTCACAAATGGAAGGATTTTCTTCTTTTCAGTATTGCTGAATAATATATATATATATAATATTTTCTTTATCCATTCATCTGTTGCTCAACTTGTAGGTAGTTTCTATGTCATGGCTATTGTAAATCATGCTGCACATAGGAGTACAGCTATCTCCTCTAGACAATGATTTTGTTTCTTTTGTTTATATACTTAAAAGAATTGCTGGATCACAGTAGTTTTATTTTTAATGTTTTGAGGAACATCTATCCATACTGTTTTCCATAGTGGCTAAACCAATTCACATTTTCCCTAACAGTGCCCAAAGATTCCCTTTTCTCCACATCCTAACCAACACTTATCTTTTGTCTTCTTGATAACGGACATTCCAACAGGTGTGGGATAATATCTCATTGTGGTTTCAATTTGCATTTCCCTGATAATTAGTGATGTTGGGCATCTTTTCATGTACATGTTGATCATTTGCATGTCTTCTTTGGGAAAATGTCTATTCAGATCTTCTGTCCATTTTTCAATCCATTGTGATTGGTTGGTTTTGTTTTTTGTTTGTTTTTGCAATTGTGTTGTATGAGTTCTTTATATAATTTAGATATTAACCCCTTACCTGATATGTTATTTGCAAATATTTTATCTGATCCCATAGGTTGACTTTCATCTTATTGATGCTTTCCTTTGCTTTGCAGAGCTTTTTAGTCTAACGTAGTTCCACTTGTTTATTTTGGCCTTTATTGCCTTGGCTTTTGTTGTCAAATCCAAAAAAGCATTGCCAAGACCAACAATTTTGTCTCCTATGTTTTCTTCTAGGATTTTTATTATTTCTAGAGAGAAGAATGTATATAGGGAAAAAGACATTTATAAAATACATAATATTTTTAAATGACCTTTCCATGCATCTTTGAGGTGGTAGAAAAGTAAAGAAATCTAAATCAGCAGAAAAGACAAGAAAAGGTTAACCCAAAGAGCCATATTTAGTTGAATATTTAAATATTTGTATAATATTGATAAATGTTTAACATGGGTGATCAAACAAACAGACAAGGCACAAATAAATACAAATATAATGAAATAGGGGAAATACCGCAGGCACAGTATGAAATAAAACAATAAGAAAATGTTACAAATATCTTCCGATTGTAAATTTAAATGAGAGTAAAATAAGAATTCAAGTGGCATAACTACTTCCACATTTATTAGTAAAGGTATGTTTGCCAACACTATACTCCAGCACATTTTATAGTTCCTAGATAATAGTAATTACATGGCTCCTTTTTTTGTTAAATTAGTACTTATAAAACACACATATATTCAATACTTGGTCTTATTCTAAGTATTTATTCTAAGAAAAAATATAAATTAATTAAAATACAATAAATTAAAAATACAGACTTACTTTTAAAAAGAAATCCACTGTACATATAATGTTTCTTTTTTGAAAATAGGGATTGTAACATATTATTCCTAGAACCTACTGTAGTACCTGCACAACTTGAGTTCTTTTTAAATAAATGAGTAACTGCTATATTGCAACGAAAGATGTTTTCCACATTGTGGACATCTCACATGCTTTGGAAAGAGACATTTTTGCTACATCGGAGCACAGTGACCTTGACTTCACAGCACTTAGAGGGTTTGAGGACACTCTAAAACTAAAAACCAAGCAAAGATTGGGACTTCCCATTCCCATTCCAGAGGATGTTATGCAGTCATTGGTTAAAGGCAGAAAAAAATGGCATATCCATCAGTTTATCCTATCCCCAAGTTTCTCCATCACAAGGAGTAGGGAAATGTTGGGATCGGGAGAAAAAAAAATGAATACAGAAAATATTCACAAATCCAACAATTCAGGTACATCCCAACCAGCTAGGGAACAAAATGGCCATAAGTACTCTGCCGTGAGATTCATAGGACTACAACGACTTTTCAGTGTGGGATGGCTTCTGTTCATATAGCCTAGACCAGGCATGGGCACCTGGCAGTATCTTTGGCAGGAACCTCTGAAGAAAATTATCAAGACGTGTTTATATTTATCCTTTTCTGTAGAACACCCTGAGTACTCGCTCACGGATCTGCTGAGTCTTCACCCCATAGACAAGAGGGTTGAGTGCAGGGGGCACAAGGAGGTAGAGAGTGGCCAGAAGAACATGGATGTGATGGGGTACTTGGTTGCCAAAACGGTGAGTGAGGAAAGAAAACATGCCAGGAATATAGAAGACCAGGATAACACAAATATGAGACCCACATGTGCTAAAGGCCTTAAATCGCGCCTCACGCCCTGGAAACTTCAGTACTGCCTGGAGGATGAGGACATAGGAAATACCAATGGCCAGGACATCTAGTCCAACCACAAGCAGTGCCACAGCCAACCCATAAGCTCGGTTCACTGTGGTATCTGAGCAAGCAAGTTTCACCACGGCCATATGTTCACAATATGCATGACCTATGACAGTGGCCCGGCAGAATACAAGTCTCCACAACAGGATGGGGAAGGGGAGGAGGAGGAGGAATCCCCGCACCAGAACTGCTGTTCCAATTTGCCCAATGGTTCCTGGATGCAGGATGGTGGAATGGTGCAGAGGGTGACATATGGCTACATAGCGATCCAGGGCCATGGCCACGAGTACACCTGATTCCATGGAAGAGAACGCATGGATGATGAACATCTGGATCAGACAGCCAGTGTACCCAATCTCATGGGCATGACCCAGGAGCACTGCAAGGACTTTGGGTGCCGTGGAGGAGGCCAGGACCAGGTCAATGCCAGATAACATGGCCAGAAAGAGGTACATAGGCTGGTGCAAGGATGGGTCAATCCGGATGATGAAAAGGATGGTGACATTGCCCACTAGAGCAAGGAGGTAAAGCACACACAGTGGCAATGCTATCCAGTGCTGGCTGTCCTCTAAACCTGGGATGCCAATCAGGAAAAAAGAAGGCTGGAGTAGCCTCCAGCTAGAATTACTAAGGGTTATCATGAATAGCTCAGAGAGGGAAGAGAGAAAGAAGCCAAAATAATGATTTCTCCATTCCTGATAGGTTATCGCATTGTCCAGATATTGCTACCATCTTCATGAGAAGAAGAAGGCTTTAACTGAAACACAAAGGGATAAAAAGAATAAATATACAATGAAGAAAATCTCCTTTTCTTGAGATAGTATTTTTTTATAGCTGAGACATGCACATGTCTGAATTAGGATAGGTCTAGTTTCATTTAGAGATAAGAGTCAGCATATGATGTTTTTAGAGACATGTTTAAAGTCTACCATTCAATTACTTTTAATTTGCAATTGTCTACTTGAAAGGATACTCTTATTACCTCTTGGCATTACTGAACAATGTAAACCAATCTGTTATTCTTTAGTCTCCCTCAGTTTCCATAACATAGTTCTCTACAGTTGTTTCTCCTATATCCCCAGTACCACGATCTTCTATCTATCCATTGTATGCTGTTGATTTCTGTCATCTCCTCTGTTCCCATTCTATCCATTATGTCTTATTGCTGGTTTTAACTACTTATATACTTTAATACTTTAAAATCTATGTTTCTAAGTCAAATAGCTTTCTGAAACACAAGTCTATTTTTTCATTTGCTTCTTAGTTATACCACACATTCAAAAATAGCTATACCACACATTCAATATATTTAAGACCAAATTAATTCACCTGTTCTTCCCAAATCTTTTCTACCTCCATTTTGTCTATGTTTATGTGAATTATATCACTTTCTACCTATCCAACCCAATGTAGAAATGTAATACTATCCTTATTCATTCTTATCTCTCATCCCTTTTACCTAGTCACCAGTTCCTGTTGACTTTATTTTTAATTCTTTTTTGTCAACCCCTAACATCATTGCCATCTAGTTCACACTCCCAATTTTTCTCACCTGGATTGTTTCCTAAGATCTCTCTGCCTTTGCTATCATACCCTTCCCAATCACTCTCCACCCTGAAGTCGAGAGTTTTTCCTGAAATGTAGATGTTGTCATGTCACCTTTAAGGTTAAAATATTTTTGAATTTACTCCATGGAAAAATATTATGCATTTAAGACCGGCATACAAGGTTTTCAAAGGTTATCTTATATAAATTATCTTATGTCAATATCGTTATCATTACTAACATTAATAATAAAAGATCACTGAGTATGGGATCACTGGCCTCTTTCTTTTTCTCTTTGTTTCCATGAGTCTGCTTCTCTGTTTCAAACTTTTACTGTCTGTCTCTCATCATGATGTAATGATGATTCACTGTTTCTGACACCCCTACGTTAACAAGAAGTACCAATTAAATAAGTGCTCTGTTTAACCTTCTACATATGAGTCACCTCCTGGCCATTAAAACAAAAAATTTGAAACTGGATATGTTTGTGTCTGTATGCTTGTCTTAAAAGCCAAAAACAGTCTGAAATAATTATAATTTTTATGTAAGTAGGAGTGCACATGTATATGTTTACGTAAAAAGAGTCAGGGATAGCTCAGTTCCTGTGAATTATGCATCCTTCTATAGATCACTCCAAGAGTCTTTTTATAGATCAATGATGACTACAATATTGTCCAAAAACTCTGAACATGGCAGCTACAAAATCTGAAATGCCAGGTGGGCATATATCTTCCAGCATTTTTTTTTCCCTTCCAGATTCAGATCCACTGTTAACTTCAAGTTACAGTGACATAATTTTATTGAGACCCCCACCAGAAGAATCTCATAATCTTACAAAAATTCACATTTCAGTGCTTAACATTCTACACAATGAGAAAGTTAATTCTCTTTCTTAACTACTCTCCTTCTGCTGCAACTTTCAGCCCATTGTTTAGCTGAGGAGTCAGAAGACAGCTGAGCACTTGGAGAAGGCCACCGGTCACTTTGACAGAAGTGGTGTCAGTGGAGCAGAGAAGAATGAAGCCAAGCTACAATGGGTGAAGGAGAGAAGCAGAGATAAATGCATGGGCCTGAAAACAACCTGCCTCTTTGTGCTGCATGGTTTGTGAGTCTAGAGGAAAAGCCTAGGGCTGCTTATTAAGCATTAATTACTAAAGTAAATAAGAGGTCCCTCAGTGATTTTTAGAAGAGAAGCAGAAGGGATTTTATTTCCAGGAACCTAAAAGTTAAGATATATTTAGCTCTCTGATCAGGAAGCAGAGGACAATTAGCAAAGAACTAATGTTGTGCTTTCCTACTTATTCATGTAAATTCTACTGTAAAGCTGTCCCCAAATTCGGTAATGCAGTATGGCATGTGTCCTTTTCTTTCCCGTGAAATCACTTGACCTGCCCTGTCATTGCCCTGATTACTTTGCATTGAAACCTGTCAGTGTGTCCTTCCTTGAAGAGTAGGGATTGTGCTTTGTTTATGGCAGCAGTCTCAGGATAAGTTCTAGAAGTGCTGGAATCCAACTGGTACTCGGTAATGTTTGCTGGATAAATAAATAAATATCTATATGATTAAATTTTAAAAATAAGTAGATTAGTATATAAAACAACCAGGAATCATGGAAACTTGACAAGACACACTGAACTTACAGGATGAGAATGATGTAGCAGATAGTGGGGTGTCCATGAATGGACTAATTCCTCAATGCCTCTCACCTGAAGTGATATTCTGGGTGTTCCACGGCAGAAGGAACCCGATCTCACTGCCATAGAAGTGATGATAGAATCCTGGGAATGTGTCAGAAATGAGGGACTCCTGGGGTCATTACTGGTCACGTCTGTCACTGTACCTGTTTCTGCAGGCAGAGAGGCTCCTCTGTGGGATATGGCCTGTCCCTGTCTCCTGAATCTCCTTTTTAACAGCGTCATGGACTTTATAATAGTGGTAATAGGGAGATGCAGGGATACACAAGTTAGCTTGCAGCAATGTGTAATCTGAAGGGCAGAAGCTAAGGGGACTGGAGCAGAGAGGGTTAGTTTTGAGGAGTCAGACCTGGGGAGAACAGCTACTCTGAGACAAGGGCACATAAATTTAAGACTACTATGAGGTATCAGACCAGAGGTGTTGGAAGACTCAGAGCCATAACAGTCAACCAAGCAATAACTCCTATTACAAGAGCTACAGGAAAGGCAGAAGTAGTGAGCTGTCAATAATCTTCCCCAAATCCATAAGCCCCAAACCTGGCCTCATTTTCCACACCTGAAATCCTGTAATGAATGTTTAGCTGATTCTGTCATCTTCATGCTGAAAGGCAAGTCTATTCTTGATACTTCGTCAAGGCAGGGCTGGTGACTATGAATAAAGCACTGGGCAGGTGAGATGTTATTACCAATTGACAGGTCTCAGAGGACACACCTGGGTTACAGTTAGCCTCAAGATTGTCTGCAGGCACCCAGAGCAAAGTCTCCTGCTCCAGGGATAGCTGGCTGGGCAGATAGGCAGAGCAGAGTGCCACCTGCACGTGGCCAAGTGTCCCACATCTCTCCAGTGTTTGTCATCGCCCCTAAGGCTGTACATCCTGGTGGCTGTGATAGGAAACCTCATGCTCAGTGAGCTAGGAAACCTCACATATGAGCACTATAAGCTCATACTTCTCATTCTCACAGGTCAAACTCAGACCCAATAATTTCTTTAGCGGATTCTGTTGTTAAATGTGTTCACTCCTCCATCTGCTATGAGTGTTGGCTGCTAAAAAGCTCATAATTGAGTCACTTTCACATGAGCAAAGACAGCTACTTACCCAAGATTAATATTCTTATCTGAGAGCCCCTGTTACTCAATAACTGGTCTATATAGCAACACAAAGACTTATCCTCTTTCTTCAATACAAAACAACACTGAAGGGCCATTCCTCTCAAGAGCCTCCCTTGGCATTAGCTCAGGCATCTGGGGAAATTAAATCATAGTTTAACTTCTTTCTCTGCTCCATCCTGCTTCCCTCACTTTTGACAGGTGTTATTTCCTAATCTGCTTCACAATAAGGTTCCTGCATGCAAGCCTCTGCCTTAGAGTCTGTTTCTGGAGAATCCAACCTAAGACAAATGCCACTTGTCTCAGGCTAATTGAGTGCTCTGCTTCTCTTCTGGAGGACTGTGACAGGTCCATGGACATCAAGTCCAGTACCATGGTAAATATGGAATTAATATAGAGTCTCGGACTATACATCCCAAAGAGATGAGCTAAGACCTCCTCTATCATATCTTCCCAACACCAGACAAATCTTTCCTTTGGTCCCATCTCTGATAAAGCAGCTACCAGTTCTCCCCAGTGTCCACATTCTCCTTTAGAATAATGCTTCAATTACATGGTCTATTCATTCATCTACTCAACAAGTATTTCATTCAGAGATCGTGGGAAGCCTCATTTCTCATTCATTCATTCCATTTGGTTGGTAGATATTAAATATCTACCAAATCGATGTACTCTGCTAGAGTTGGAAAAAACAAACAATGAATATGATAAATGGTTCTTGTCATCATAGCTCATGGGATGATATATGTTACATATATGATCACAGATACCTAATAATAGTTATAAGTGTTATAAATTAAAATTACAGTGTGTTAAAGCATATAATATGAGAGCCTTCACTAGATGAATGGGTTAAAAGTGAAGAGAGATGCGGGAATATGCTAAGGATACAAAATCCCTGAGGCAGGAAGGAAGGGGGCATGATATCGCCAAACCTGAAAGAATCATGAAATTTGGAAATGTAGTACTCGCGAACTAAGCCTAGTGTGTAAGCAGAAAGCTTAGCATGAACATTTTAGGTCATGTTAAAGAGCAGTGGAAAGTTATGAAATTTTTAAACAAAAGATTGAGACATGATCAGAATCTCATTATCAAGTATCATGCTGGGAGTATGGATGAACAGGAAGGAATGAAGCACAGATTCTGGGAGACGTGTTAGAAACAAATACAGTGACCTCTCAAGAGGTCC
Source organism: Rhinolophus sinicus (assembly GCF_036562045.2). NCBI lineage: Eukaryota > Metazoa > Chordata > Mammalia > Chiroptera > Rhinolophidae > Rhinolophus > Rhinolophus sinicus. The sequence goes on from NC_133756.1 coordinate 122,639,353, forward strand.
AAGGATATACCATGGAAATCGGTTATGAGGTTAGTCTTTGGGGGAAAAGAAATCAAGACGATAAAAATCCAGAGGGTTCAATGGGTCATTTACATAAATACTGAAGTCCCCACCAGGATTATGGGTAGCCAAAAAATTAGAGAGTATATTGATCAAGTCATCATTTAATGAAGGAGAGCAACCAGGAGATATATCCATAACTGGGAGTGGTAGAGGATGAAATACATAAGATAGAAAAAACAGAGGTAGAAGAGGTGTGAGAAAATGAATGGTCCCCACTTAGTAGAAAGTGTAACATTTTAATCTGAAAAAAAAAATGGAAATAATGAGAACATCAGCTTCATATCCATTTTGCGGGCATTAAATGAGAGAGTTTATGTGCAAAGTTTTCTTTTCCAGGGCTCAAGGTACCATGCAGTAAGAGTTGAACAACAGGAGCTGCTCATATTATCAAGATTTCATGCTAATAGATATATTCAAACTAAGACCATTCAAAACTAGTTTGGCCAAAAGCACTTAGAGACCTCTAAGTCCATTGGCCATAACCATCACTCATCCTCCACCCACTGAGGGATCTTTCTTTCCAATGCTGTGGCTGTTCCCACTGTCCTGCAGATCTTTCTTCCACTCGCAGCCATGGAGCATGGACAAAAGTTGGGGGAGGGTCTCCACTATTTGCCCTATCTTTGAAGAGCTAGCCTCTTGTTAATAATATTGAAGATTAATATTTAACAGGAGAAATGGGATTTTAGAGTATGGCATAGAGCAGAAGCTGCTCAGGGAAAGATTGAGACAGTCTCCCCCTAGGGAAATAAGTTTAGCCCTGACCTTCCTCCTACCTATCCAACAAGCCAGGTCCATTGTCTTCTAAGCCCTGGTTATTCATTGTATTGGTTCAACCTGACCAAACCCATGTCCCATTCCTGCCCATTACCTCCCGTAGAGATTTAGTCCTCTATGAATTGGAACCAATCTCTAATACAGCACTATCACATTTTATCATAATTTCTGTATTTTCAATTTTATTTTTAATCACACTCAGAGCCTGGTAAATAATCAGGATGAGAAAGAAAATAATGAAGAAAAGGAGAGCACATGAATTTAAAAAGGAAGACAAATGCTAGTTTTCTGTTTATTCTGTGCTTACACACAGCAATGAGTCTGCATTATAAGAGTAATCATGTCCTCTAGTGTTGTCTGCACAGTGTCTAAAACACCAGCAGTTGAAATTACATTTGAAAAGACTTAGTTAAGTTTGTGTTACTCATGAAGGTGGCAATAAAGACAATGGTGTTAATAGTGATCATGATTGCAATGGTAATTTTGTGACAACTTATTTCTTCAATATAAATTTATTGAATACATATTGTGCTACACTTTGCAGGTTTATGTAATCATGTATTCAAAAACACACGTGTCAATGTGATTGATGAGGAAATATATTAGTAATGACACAGTCCATTAAAATAATGAGTTTTATTTATTGAACAAACACATATTGAGAGCTTATCATGTGCCAATTACTATGCTAAAAATATAATACAACTCATCATTTAGCAAGAATGGAGACAGAGATCATTCAACCAATCATTATATAATTATAAAGTATGATGGATAATGAAATAAATATACACAGAACTCTGAGTTCAGAAAACAAGTGACCCCATCTAGTTATTAAAATCTTCTTTGAGGAGGTAAGATTTGAACTGAAGTTCAAAATGAGAAGGAATGGTGAGGATAAGGACAAGGATATGTATTCCCATTAGGAAGAGCCCAGATTACCCATGGCTGGAGGAAGCATGGACACGTGAGAAAGAAACATAACTAAGAAAAGTGATGTTAGAAATACATGATGCTCAATCAACACTACATGTATTGCAAGAATATGTAAGTACTTAAGAACATACAACAAACACATTAAAGTGAGTGCCAGTGGTAAGAATAAGAAGATAATGTGCAAGGGAGTTAGAAATGAAGACAGAAAATAAACAATCAAGAATTAGAACAATAATTATTGTATACAATAAACTCTAACTCAAGTCTCTACACGTAGGCTAAAAAATGAAGAAATAAAAGAATTATTATTACTCTCAGAGGATAAAACTACATAATACTACAAGAGTCATAGACAGTCATCCATCTCAAAAACAGGCTGGAAAAGAACATGGAATAAAGAAATCAAGCTTTATCTGCAATTCTGGAGTAATATGGAACATGAATTTTTAAAGAGTTTCTCTCATAAACTGAAAACTCTAAAGTATCTCGATAGTTTGCAACCCATTTCTGTGATGCCAATTTTTTCTGATAGAGAGAGCCTATCTGCTCCCACATACTGGTTATGCGTCAGTGTCATGATGATGGGAAGTGACCCATGTTTTCGTATGTTTGAAATAGGCACCTAAGTCATCTCTTCCTAAGCTCTTAAGTCACTTGATCCAGGTCTGTCAAAGTCCTAACTGTTTCTTAATTACATGATGCATTTATCTTGTCAACACAAGTTAGTCATAAACTTTTAGAAGAAAAAGGTATCAAAAAAATTATTTGCTAATTGATCAGTTGAGATACCCCCAGCCTTCTCAGTTTTCCATCCCAATATCTAAACACCATAGGCCTCAGGAGAGATTTACCAACTTCCAAACACCCAGGATAGCTTTATTTGCTTTCTCTTCACTGTCCCCTCCAGGTAAATGACCTGGGCTGTGGGGTTCCCACCCCCCAGGGGATGGTCACCCTGGCCCGTGAAGTCTAGCTGATGAGAACTGTACTCAGGTGGGATCAATCCTCTTGGGGTTTATTATTTTAAACAGCTGCTCCCGGATCTGCTTGGTCTTGATCCCATACACAATGGGATCCAGTGCAGGGGGAAAGAGCAGGTAGAGATTGGCAAGGATGACCTTGGCAGCAGAGGCTGTGGGTGGGCCAAAACGCTGCATGATCACAGATAGAAAGCCTGGTACATAGAAGAAGAGGATGACACAGACATGAGCTGTACATGTGCTGCCTGCTTTAGCACGTGTCTCAGGTGAAGAAAAATGAATTATAGTCCTCACAATCTGCCCATAGGAGTAGGCAATAAAGGCCACATCTCCCACACCAAGAAAGATTGCCACAGCAAAAGCATAGAGGTTATCCACTGTGGTGGCCCCACAGGCCAGCTTCACCACTGCCATATGCTCACAGTAGGTATAGGCAATCGTGTGGGAGCCACAGTAGGGCAGCCGATGGGCCAGGCTTGGAAAAGAGATGGTTAATACCACACCTCGCAGCACCACCAGGCCTCCAATCTTGGTGACGACAACCGGGGTAAGAATAGTTGCATAACGCAGTGGGTTACAGATGGCCACAAAGCGGTCCAGGGCCATGGCCACCAGCACTCCTGATTCCATGGCAGAGAATGCATGGATAAAGAACATCTGGGAAAGACAGGAGTGGGAGCTGATGGCTGTAGCACCAAACCAGAAAATGGCCAGCATCTTGGGCAGAGTAGAGAGGGAGAGAATCAGGTCGACAAAGGAGAGCATGGCAAGAAAGAAAAACATGGGTTGGTGAAGGCTGCGTTCTGTCCAGATGAGAAAAAGCATGACACTATTCCCAGTCACTGCCAGAAAGAACATGAAGCAAAAGGGAAGTGAGATCCAAATGTGGGCAGCAGTCAGTCCTGGGATGCCAGCCAGGAAGAAAGTATGTGGGAAGAGATGAGAATTATTGGCGAGAACTGTGGTGAGCATCTCATTTAGAAGAGCAAAACGCCACTGGGGGAAAAAAAAAAAAAAGTGGGTTAAATTCAATAACATGGGGGTTGGGAGCTCAAGATATATGGTCTCTCAGTAAAACAACCATCACTATCACTCTTGCCCCCACAGTTTCCAAAAACAGTGAAGAATAATTTTCAGTTTAGTCAATATTTCTGCAAGATCTTCAAACACAGAAGAGTCACGTCAGTTTGGTCCAATGGGAAATGCATTGGACAAGAAGTTCAGAAACTAGGTTCCAGCTTCCAGAATTAAATACCCTAATATATCTGTGACCTGGAGCAATTCACATAACCAGATTTAAGTAAATGTTCAGGAACTGGTGTTAAATCAAAATCCTTCACATCCTGCTCATATTCCCAAGTTCTGAATGCTGGTGCTAAATTTAATTAACACTGGTCTCATATGGTCCCATAGTCTTATACTACTAGCCTTCATCTGAAAATGCCTAAAATCCTAACATCTGAAAAATCCCTTAATTTGGAGACATCCCACTCCTCTAAATTTCATTTGACTGACAGGTTAAGAACACATAGTCCCTGATGAATCTAAGTGATCAGGTTCTTCTTTGGCTTATTCCCCAGTCATTTCACAAATACACATCTTGTTTCTGTCCCCAATATCTCAATGGCTACCTGATTTCACCATCTCCTGTATCTCCCTCTCCTTCAAGGTACGGTTGTACAGGGATAGACACAAAGTTCAGAGCTGTGGTGACCTGGAATAAACAGAAGCTCTTGGTAATAATAACCAAGTGAAAGCCAAAGAATTCTGTGTCAGAGCCACATTACTGAGAACAAGAGAGAAAAAGGGTGGATAGTTCCATTTTTCATGTAATCACACAAAGTGTACAAAATTATTCAGATCCCCAACATGTCCTGTGCCCAACATGTCCTATGCCCAAACCAGAAAACTGAGGTCTAGAAAGAAGTCAATGGCCCAGGGTCCCAGATATATTTACTGACAGAATCAGACAAGAACTTATATTCACTGATCCCTGAACTAGGAAGTTTTCATCCTGTCTCCATGTTAGCAGTGAGTGCTGCAGAACCAAGAAACAACATCCAGTGTCTGTGGCCAAGGGTTGGCAATAGAGGAATCAAAAAGCTAAAGAGTGATTTAGGGATTATATGTCTCCCCATTACCCCCCAATACCTCCAGTACCACAATCCTCTCACATGAAAGAAAAACACAAGGACACACAGAGACCTTGGCTAGGGTCTGAGAGGGCTTTGGATCATAACATAATTGATTCACATTCCAGGCAGAAAAGCTGCAGCCATATTGATCTCAGTTTCAGTGACAGCAAGAAGAGGTCTCTAAACATGAGGGAAAGAAGCAGAAGTTGGTCCAGGAGCATTGTTCAAGAAATAAGAAGCATCACAGCCTTAAAATAGCCAAGAACCTTTTGTTTTTCTCCCCAAGAGAAACCATGTGATTATTTCCCGTACTTTCAACCACAGATGCTAAGAAGACTATGTGATGACAGCAGAGATATGAGGGCTGGGAAGATGGGAGAATTGAGTGGACCAATAGTTCTGGTGTCATGAAACAAACTCTGGACCAGGAGTCAAGATCCTGGTTTAGGGTACTATTTCTGCCATATGTCAGCTGTGTGACTTTAAGCAAAGCATCTAACCATTTTCAAGCCTTAATTTCCTCATATGTGAAATGAGTATATCAAAGCCTACCTCCCAGGAACATTGTGAGAAGCCAATGATATATAAATGTGAAAATTATTTGTCAAATGCTAAAAACAGTAATTTTATTATTTTTACTAAATTTTAAGAAATAAATGATGCATTAGGAGGGATCTGTTTAAGAACAATAGAAACTTTAGAGATTCAAAGACAATGCATTTGATTTAACAAAACATGATAGATTCATCCCATTGGCAGATGTTGTATAGGAGTAATCTGGAGCAACCCAGTCAAAAAATACTATATCCTCCCTGACACTGCTCCCTTCCTCCCTCCCAATCACCCCTTGTTCCCTTCAGCACCTCCAGAGTGTGGTAATGGGTGGAGATGTAGAGCGCATGAGGAAATGTGGGTCTCATCACCTGAGCATCTGCTTCAAACTATCTTCAAAGCTGACCAACCCTAAGCCTCAGCCCACCTTGTGGAATGTAACAGTGTCTTTAGAACACTGTAAGAAATAATTGCATCTGATGTCCCAACTATCCCCTCAGGACTAGCAAATGTCCCTCATTATAAGATTGTGCCTTAAGGAAAAGTCTGCCCCAGTATGCTCAGCTCCTCTACCTCCATCAGGGAGGTACACAGATTTAGGTGCCTCCATTAATGTGACTCACCCTGTGGGCTTCAAACAGGAGCAGATTTACAAATAGCTGACTGATGAGCTGGGATTAGAATATTTGCCTGCTTTTGGAGGAAGAAATTTGCACACACCTAATCCCTCTCTCGCCTGTGTCCACATAACATGGAAGATCCAGATAGACCTCTGATGATGTACAGAGTATTGGCAGTATTTCCAATTATCCCTAGTGATATCAAGACCATGCATTTCCATCCCAAACCACCTGTCAGATTATCCAGATCTGGAAAGCTTGAGGGAAAGCTAATTTGTGATGGAGCCTGTATATATCTCTCTTCCTTGGGCCTACCCTTAGCCATTACTCACCAAAGAGCTGCACCTACAGAGGGATGAGAAGTTAAGCTACCAGTCAGGTCCCAAGAACAGGGTATATAATGGGCACCTTTTCAGGCATTGCTTTTAGGAATCCAAAGCAAAGCTCCCACCATCGATATACCAATTAGTACTTCTGCCTCCTCTTCAAACAAAGGTTTAACAAGGTCTTTTCCTCTTATTGGGGCCTCAGGGAACAACTCCAGCAGGGAATATTTTGAACAGCATACTCCAGGGTGCCATGTCAAGAGAGGGCCAAAGCCCTGCAAGCAGAAGCAAGGAGAGGCTTCCTGCTATGGGGAAAGGGACCACCTTGTTTTGTTACAGGAAAAGAGGGTTCTTGGCTTCACATAGGAAAGAATTTAAATGTGAGCCAATACAGAATTTAAAGTAAAAATACGTTTGTTTAGCAGAGTACATAAGAAAACAAAGGCCACCCCAAAGATAGAGTGGCGGTCTCTAATTGCTAATGGAAGAGACCCCTTCATCCCCCAGGCTAGGGTTTATATGTGTTTTCTGCTTCCATGGAAAATTCATTGGTATGGGGGGAAAAGAGGATAGAAGGACAATGGTAGGTTATCTTTAACTTTATTAAGAAGCAAGAATAGGGACAGGTTTGTTTTTATTTTTTTTAATTAAAGTTTATTGGGGTGACAAAGGTTAGTAAAGTTCCATAGGTTTCAGGTGTGCAATTCTGTAATACATCATCCATATATCACATTGTATGTTTACCACCCAGAGTCAGTTCTCCTTCTATCACCATATATTTGACCTCGTTTACCCTTCCCCTGTGGTAACCACTAAACTATTGTCTGTGTCTATGAGTTTTTGTTTCTTTATTTGTTTGTCCCTTTGTTTTCAGTTTTATATACCACATATCACTAAAATCATATGGTTTCTAATTTTTCTATCTGACTTATTTAGCTTAGCATGATAATCTCAGGATCAATCCATGTTGTTGCAAATGATACTAGTTCATCTTTTCTTAGTATTAGTATTATACTAAGAGTATAATTCCATTGTATATGTCTACATATATACAATGGAATAATATATATATATATATATATATATATATATATATCTCACATCTTCTTTATCCAATCATCTATTGAAGGATACTTTGGTTGTTTCCATGTCTTGGCCACTATAAATAAAGCTGCAATGAACATCGGAGTACATATATCTTTACGGATAAATGTTTTCAGATTTTGGGGGTAGATACCCAGGAGAGGGATTGCTGGGTCATATGGTAATTCTATTCTTAATTGTTTGAGGAACCTTCACACTGCCTTCCATAGGAGCTACACCAATCTGCATTCCCACCAACACTGTATGAGGGTTCCTTTTCCCCCCACAGCCTCTCCAACACTTGTTATTATTTGTATTGATGATAGCCATTCTAAGTAGTGTTCAGTGAATCCCAAAGAACTAGACAATCTAAATAGACCGATCACCAGTAACAAAATCTAATCAGTCATCCAAAACCTTCCCAAAAGCAAAAGTCCGGGACCAGATGGCTTCACTAGTGAATTCTACCAAACCTTCAAAGAGGATCTAATACCAATCCTGCTCAAACTCTTCCAAAAAATTGAAGAAGAGACAGTACTCCCTAACTCATTTTATGAGGCCAACATTACCCTGATACCAAAACATGGTAAGGACAGCACAAAAAAAGAAAACTATAGACCAATATCTCTGATGAATACCGATGCAAAAATCCTAAATAAAATTCTAGCAAATCGAATACAACAATGCATTAAAAAGATTATTCATCACGACCAAGTGGGGTTCATCCCCGGGGCACAAGGATGGTTCAACATACACAAATCCATCAATGTGATACATCACATAAACAAAATAAAGGACAAAAATCATATGATTATATCAATTGATGCAGAAAAAGCATTTGACAAGATACAACATCCATTTATGATTAAAACACTTAATAAAATGGGTATAGAAGGAAAATACCTTAACATAATAAAGGCCATATATGACAAGCCCTCTGCTAATCTCATAATTAATGGAGAAAAACTGAAGCCCTTTGCTCTACGTTCAGGAACACGACAGGGATGTCCCCTATCACCTCTGCTTTTCAACATAGTGTTGGAAGTCCTTGCCAGAGCAATCAGGCAAGAGAAAGAAATAAAAGGCATCCAAATTGGGAATGAAGAAGTTAAATTATCACTCTTTGCAGATGACATGATGCTATATATAGAAAACCCTAAAGACTCCACCAAAAAGCTATTAGAAACAATCAATGAATACAGTAAAGTTGCTGGCTACAAAATCAACGCACAAAAGTCCATTGCCTTCCTATATACTAACAATGAAATCTCAGAAAAAGAAATACAAAAAACAATTCCTTTTGCAATTGCAGCCAAAAGAATAAAATACCTAGGAATAAACTTAACCAAGGATGTGAAAGACCTATATGCTGAAAACTATAAGACTTTTTTGAAAGAAATTGAAGAAGACACAAAGAAATGGAAAGACATTCCGTGCTCATGGATTGGAAGAATCAACATAGTTAAAATGGCCATGTTACCCAAAGCAATATACAGATTCAATGCAATCCCCATCAAAATCCCAATGGCATATTTTAAAGAAATAGAACAAAAAATCATCAGATTTGTTTGGAACCACAAAAGACCCCGAATAGCCAAAGCAATCTTAAGAAAAAAGAACAATAATGGAGGTATCATACTTCCTGACTTTGGCTTGTACTACAGGGCTACAATAATCAAAACAGCATGGTTTGGCAGAAAAACAGACACATAGCCAATGGAATAGAATTGGGAACCCAGAAATAAAACCACATAAATATGGACAGACAATTTTTGACAAAGAAGCTAAAAACATACAATGGAGCAAAGACAGCCTCTTCAATAAATGGTGCTGGGAGATTTGATAGCCACGTGCAAAAGAATGAAACTGCACTTTTAGTTTTATCATTAATAGAATATAGACATTTGGAGACTCCATCAGTCTTTCTTTAACTTAAAAAAATTATTTGAAATTATTAGTAAGACTCTTCTCTACCATATACTAAATATACTAATTCAGTTGGTACTGGCACTAAAAACAGAGAAGACTGTCCAGTTAGGCAATTATCCTTGAATGTATGTTCGAACTTAATATTTGACAAAAAAAACACATTGCAAATTAATGAGGAGCGGAAGGTTTATTTACTGAATTGCTGGAACAATGGGTTAGCTATTTGTGGGTAAAATTAATTTAGAGACTTTCTTACTCCATGTCCAATTTCAAATAAGTTACAAAATTAATCTTAAAATAAATTTTGTAAATGAAATACAGCAAATACTTATTAAAATATGTGATTTTACATTATTTAAAGCTTAAAATCATGAAATAACTAATTTTAAAAGTACGATTGTAATGAATACATAAAAGTTTATATGTATGAACATGTTTAATTTGTTTTTAAAAAGGATAAATAAAATTTAATGGAAAAGGAATGAGGAAATATTTCTGGAAAATTCAGCAGATAGAGGATATATTTTTAAACTATAATGAAACTCATACAAATTCATAAGGTCGTGCTTCCAGACTCCATGCTAAGCACTTGAAAAACATTTCATTTAATACTACAAGACAAGTTAAACATAAAGCTAAAAGTGAAAATGGACTAAACATATAAATGAGGGGAGAAACCTTTGAAAAAGCCAAAGTTCACTAAATAATGAAGTGAAAGGTGAACCAGAATTTAAATATCAATTTTTACTTATTTTATTAATAAAAATTTTTAAATCAAAATATCCAGTTATGGCATGGATGTGATGAAATACACACTCATAACTAATTCTGGGTGTGTAAAGTACTACAGTGTATCTATGAAGCAACATTTCAGTGTATGACAAGAGCATTGTTGTCATGTAGGACCAGAAAAACTTCTTGAAAAGACAATTTGGCAATGTCAATCAAAATCATTTTTTTTCCCATTTCACCCAACAATTTACTTTTTGGAAATTATTCTGTGGAAAACTTACATATATGCTTAAAGATATATGAACAATCTACATTTTTAATTATTTGTTACAGTAGCAAAATACTGGAAGCAAATTGAATTCATCAAAAGTGCTCATAAAAATACTGGACATCCATGTGGTAGAAAATCATGCAACTTAACAACAATGAGACCTATCTATATGGTGATAAGGAACAGTCTCCAAGATAACTAAGCTAGAAAAGAAAAGGAAAGGAAACAAAGGATTAAAAAAGGTATGATTAGTATGCTACCATTTATTTTTGCCTTTTCTGGGAAATATATATACCTATATTCTTGTCCATGCAAAAACTATCTCGGAAGGATTCCCAAGAAATTGGTATTAATGGCTACCTATGGTGAAAGGAAGGGATTTGGGAAGCCCAAGCACAGGAGTCTTACTTTTCATTGTTTATATTTTTTATTTAATTTGGTTTTTTTTTACCATGTGCATGTATGACATGTAAAATAATATCAAAATATTGTTAAAAGTAAAATTTAAGGTGGCTATGCCCTTTGTATGTATTGCTTTTGTATCATTTTTGAAATTTTAATCAAAGAAAATTATCTGAAAAGTAAAATATTGGTGAGTAATTTATGAAATAGCCAAATATAGGAATATAAAGCAGTCATTTGAATTAAGATAACATACTGTTTTTTTTTTTTTGTTTTTTTTTGTTTTGTTTTTTTTTTTTTATTAATTAGTTTCAGGTGCACAAGACAAAGCAAAACTTAGACATTTATCATCTAGCAACCCTCTGTTTTTCCCTCCATGTTTCCAAAACTGTTTCTGATTAGTTCATTCACTTATTCTTTTCTTTAGATTCCGCATATAAGACAATAGCCAAGACTATATACGATAACATACTGTTTTTAATAATACTGGAAAACTGTGGTTCATGTATTTAATCATGCAATATATTTTTACTGAGAGCCTATTTTATGTCTTAGAACATAATGCTAAAAGACAAAGGCAAGATACAAAATTACCTCTGTATGATGTAAACTGCTTAAACAGAAAACAGAAAAGTGGAAGTAAACCAAATATTAACATTTGTTATCTGTTGGAAGGAAGATTATTGTTAACATATTTGGACATGCTTATTAAACATACAAGTGGTAATGACAAATCGCTGCTCTAACCTACCTATTTAGAGCTAATTTTGGCTTTCTTTATTGCTCCTCTGTGGAATATTTCCAAGAGCAAAAAAAAAGAAAGAAATGTTGAGGGTCATTCACGAATAAAAGAAATTAGGTTGGTGGTGAGAGTGTCTCTCTAATCAGGACCCTCAGCTGAATTTATACATGCAACCTCCTTCCTATTTCAGTTTTATGGAAAGACACTGAGAATGAGACACCCGTGCCATGGATATCTCCACCAGTATTACCAACAGTTCCAGTCTTCGGATTTCCCAGTTCATCCTCTTGGGGCTCCCATGCATACATGAGTGGCAGCACTGGCTCTCCCTGCTCCTGGCTCTGCTCTACCTCTTAGCTCTTTGTGCCAATCTCCTCATCTTGATCACCATCCAACATGAGTCCACAATTGCATGAGCCCACGTAACCATTTCTTTGGCATATTGGCAGTCATGGACATTGGCCTGGCCACCACCATCATGCCCAAGATTCTGGCTATCTTCTGGTTTGATTCCAAGGCCATCAGCCTCCCTGAGAGTTTTGCTCAGATCTATGCCATCCACTGCTTCTTGTGTATGGAGCCTGGTATCTTCCTCTGCATGGCAGTGAACAGATACATAGCCATCTGCCACCCCTTCGACACCCCTCCATAGTTAGTGAAGCTTTTATGGTCAAAGTCACAGGATTCATGGTGCTCAGAAATGACCTGTTGATCATCCAGTGCCACTATTGCTTCAAGAATGAAATTGATCACTGCTGGTGCTCTAACTTGGGGGTTATCAGCTTGGCTTGTAATGACATCACTGTAAACAAATTTTACCAACTGATCTTAGCACGGATCCTGGTTAGGAGTGATACGGCTCTGATGTTTTTCTCCCAGTGCTCTAATCCTTCACACTGCTGAGGCTGAACTCAGCAGAAACAATGACCAAGGCTCTGAGTACCTGTAGCTCCTCCCACCTCATCCTCATTCTGTTCTGCAACACAGGTATCATTTTGCTGTCACATACCTTGCAGAGAAAAAGATTCCCCTTATGCCTGTGCTCCTTAATGTGCTGCACAATGTCAGCTCCCCCGCTCTTAACCCCATGGTCTATGCTCTCAGGATGCACGAGTTCAGACTGGGCTTCTAGAGGTTGCTTCAGCTGGGTGAAGATGTGTCTATTAATTAACTACAGCTTTAGAAGGCCATCAAGGTGTTAGGAAAGGAAGAGGTTTTAGCTCTGAATAGACCTGGATTGTAATCTGCCTTTATCTCTCACTAGGGAAAAAATGGCCAATAACATCATGAAAACTGTCAGCCTCACTAACTGAAACAAAGTTACAATGAGATTTCCTATTACTAGAAATAAGTAAGCGTAGAAAAATGAAATGTTCTTGACCACCCAGAGATACACCACTACCATGCTTTGAGATATGATGTACATGTGGAAAAATTCATCTAATTGTGTGGGAAATTTTTCTTCCTAGGAAAAGAAGAATATGGTCCTAGAAAATGCCCTAGAAAAGCAGTTCCAAAAAAAACAATAAATTAAATTAAATCTAAATGAACTTTTACCATTTGCACACCTAACAAAAATGCACACTTTTGTGTACAAGAACCCTGATCTGTGTTCATTTTGTACTTCTCTGAGCCTAATACACAACTCTGTGCTCAATAGATGCTTAATAAATACTTTATTCATGATACAATCAGTCAGGAGACAGGCATAACATGATCCACTGAATCCTATGTATCAAAGAAAATATCCTGGACCATGGTCTGAAGAATGACCTCAGGAAGTTTGCATATGATTTCACCTTGAAGAACAACCTCTTAGAAGCAGCACTGGGACCAAAGCAAGGTCAGAAACCGTGAGCTTATACACTGCTTGTGGGAATGTAAACTGGTGCAGCTGTTTTACAAAACAGTCTGGCAACCTCTTAAGTGATTGAACAAGAGTTACCATATGATCCAGCAATTCTACTCTTAGATACATACCCAATATAATTGAAAACATACGTCCACACAAAAATTTGTACATGAACATTCATAACAACGTCATAATAGCCCAAAAATGAAAACAATCCAAATGTGCATCAACTGATGAATGGATAAACAAAATGTGATATATCAATACAATGAAATATTATCCAGCCAGAAGAAGTAAAGTACTGATCCATTCTACATCATGGATGAACCTTGAAAATATTATGCTGACTAAAAGATGCCAGACAGAAAAAGACACATATTATATGATTCCATTTATATGAAATGTCCAAAATAGGCAAATCCATAAGCACAGGAAGCAGATTAGTGATTACCAAGAGCCAAGGGAAAGGGAATATGGGGAACAACTGTTTAATGGGTACAGGGTTTCTTTTAAGGGTGATGAAAATTTCTGTAATTAGAAGTGATAGCTGCACAACATTATAAATATAATGGAATTGAATTAAACACTTTCAAATGGTTAAAGTGCTGAATGTTATGTGAATTAATTAATTAATCAATTTAAAAAAACTTTCCTCTTATATTGTCTCTCCACTGCTCTCTACTGACAAAGTTCAGCATCATTCCAGCCGACAAAGTCATATTATTTAAAGGGCCCAGACCCACATTCACAGAGTAGACCAAAAAATATGAATTTGTAATTTAGTCACAATAAGTTTATTACCAGCATAGTTCACACCTTTGACTACTTAGCTTCCACATGCACTTTTTTACACACATTTGAACTCCCATAAAATAATCAAACAAGTCAACACATCTATTTTAAAAGATACAGCATTTCTTCATACAAAGGAAGGAATTCTACCTTTTCCTCCAAAATAACAAGATGTACAGTCCCAAGAGTCATTGTACGCATTGCTGGATATATTACCAATTTCTCAAATTCAGTCAGTCCCACTGAATATTCTATGACCTAAAGACTAAATTGTAACATTAACTTCCAATACTTGTATGAATATATAGAAAAGAAAATGGTTAGCATATAGGAATAAATGCTTCATATAAAAAGCAAATGGAAAATATTCAAAGCTACTACAGTTCTAATTTCTATAATTGTTCACAAGGTCATAAGTGATATCTACCACATTCCCCCCAACTCTGTCAAAACTTGGTAGAGTAACCAGAACCTTCATTCTAAAGGGTCTGAATTCTCAGTCATCCTGCTAAAGATTTAATATCCTGCTAAGGATTCAGCATCCTTTTTTGTTGGAATACTTTTCTATTAACCTTTACTATCGGACATGGAAGTACTAAGAGGTCCCTCAGAGAATAAGTACCCTGGGTTCCCAAAATAGTCTACTTGTCTCCACTGTATAGAAGCAACCTAATTTCTCCTTGGTAATCGGGATTAATTACTCCATGTGAGGTCTGACAATTAAGTTCACGAACTCATCCTAGGAAAAAGTGCTACATACCTCATTGCTGAATATCACTATGGTCACTGGTGTGACCATACAGAGAATTATGTTTTAGTTCTATTTATGCAGAAATACAGATCTTTTTCATTCCTTTAAATCGCCACATAGTTTTACAGCATATGATTATGCCAAATTATATTTATTTATCTATTGATATACTTACAATTATGTGGGGTTTTTTTGTTATGCACACCACTGTTAACATCTTTATGCATGCTTCCATTTTCATATATATGAAAGCTTCTCTAGAGTATACACCTAGAAGTGGAATTGCTGGGTCATAAATATTCACATTTTCACCGTTAGCAGATATTGTCAAATTGCTCTTCAAAATAGTTAGTCCAATTTGTATTCCCACTAGTAGTTTATGAGAGATACTGTTTTTTAAATTCCTTGACAATGCTTTATATTATTAGACTTACATTTTTGTGAATTTGATTAATAAGAAATATTAGCTCATTATTTTAATTTACATCTTTCATATAATTACTGATCATTTAGGTTTCCTCTTCTATAAGTTGTCTGATCATTTCCTTTGTCCATTTTTTATTCAGTTGCCTTTTTCACTCCTGTATTTTTGTAGCCCTTCTCTATACATTCTGGATATTAATGCTTTATGTTGGAAATACAACCTTCCAGTCTACTAATTATCTTTTAATTTTGTTTATGATGTCATTCGCCTTACAGGAATTTTTAACTTTAATAAAAAGCACATTTCGGCCATGGGGTTTTGTGTATTATTTACTAAGTCCTTTCCTATCCTGAGATTGTAAAAATTATTATATGAGTTATGACAATTAAGTTTGTGAACACATCCTAGAAAAAGTGCTATATATATCATTGCTGAATATCACTATGGTCACCTATGAAGTATTCCCCTTGGGAAGCTATGCACCAATGCCAGAGCCTAGTCCACCCTTCAAAGCAATTATGGAACTCTTTTTCTGGAATAGCCATCAGAGCTGTCATTGCATTACCCTTGATGTCCTGAATGTCATCAAAATGTCTTCCTTTCAATATTTCCTTTATCTTTGAGTAAAGAAAGAAGTCATTGGGGGCCAGATCAGGTGAGTAGGGAGGGTGTTCCAATACAGTTATTTGTTTACTGGCTGGAAAATCCCTCACAGGCGGTGCTGTGTGAGCTGGTGCATTGTCGTGATGCAAGAGCCATGAATTGCTGGCAAAATTTTAGGTTGTCTAACTGTTTCATTCAGCATTTTCAGCACTTGAAAGTAGTAAACTTGGTTAACTGTTTGTCCAGTTGGTACAAATTCATAATGAATAATCCCTCCGATATGAAAAAAGGTTAGCAACATCGTTTTGACTCTTGATTTGGGCTGATGGAACTTTTTTGGTTGTGGAGAATTGGCTGACTTCCATTGTGTGCTTTGACACTTTGTTTCAGGGTCATATTGGTACACCCATGTTTCATCACCAGTGATAACATGGCCCAAAACATTGTCTTGCCTCTCCAAAGGATCTTGGCGAACTTTGACTCTCCTTTGCTTTTGTTCATCAGTGAGCTCCTTTGGGACCATTTTTGTATACACCTTTCTCATGCCAAGATTTTCAGTTAAGATTTTCCTAATTGTTTTTCTATCGATGTTTACTTGGTCTGCTATGTTTCTCACAGTCAGATGATGATTTTTAAGCACAATTCGATGAATTTTTGCAATGGTTTCATCAGTTCTGCTCATTACTGGCCACCCTGACCTCTCTTCATCAGTGACGCATTCTCTCCCCTCGGAAAAATGTTTAATCCATTTTTACACTGCGGTTTTCTTGGTATTATCCCCATAAACTTGGACTAATGTGTCCCTGATTTCACTTCCACTCTTGCCAAGTTTAACAAGAAACTTAATGTTTGTTTGTTGCTCTAATTCAGGGGTGTCCAAACTGTGCCCCGCGGGCCAACTGTGGCCCATGATCCATTGTTAATTGGCCCGCAGCAAATTCCAAAAATATATTTAGTTTACTTAAATAAACCAGGTGAGGCAATACCTATTTCACCTCAAGTGAGTGGCCTGGCTGTTTGTGTATTTTACCGCATATGGCCCTTAGTGAAAAACGTTGAAAAAAGTTTGGACACCCCTGATGTAGAGGATCCTCTTAGTTATGTAAGTCAAGATTTTTTTTTCATGATGCCTTTTCAGTTTATTGTTTGTCCTTATGTATTCATAAACAAAGTACAATATTTCAAATGTTAAAATTTATACAAATGATGTATTATACAGCCTACAGATTGTTTTGTTTTGTTTTATTAGTTTCAAGTGTACAAAACAATGTACTAGACATTTACACCCCTCCATATATAAGTCAAGAATTTGACAGGAATTATTTTGTTACTTTACAAACTCTTTGCCAACTTATGAGCTAATTTGCACTAAACACTAAGAGGAATATTTCAACCCTTCTTTTTTTAACATTTAACATTACTTCAACTTCTCTAATGACTTAAGAAAATCCCAGTGAGATCCTATGGTTCATTGGCAGTATAAAGGACACAAAAATTATCTGAAGTGGGACTTTCCCTGGAAGAGAAATGATGAAAATTTGTGAACAGGAAGAGAAGTTGATTGTTTGTTTGTTTGTTTGTTTGTTTGTTTGTTTCAATGCCAGATCAGCAAAGGTGAAATGTTGGCTCCAGGATGACATGTGGATAAGTTTGGGACCTCCTGACACAATCACATGGCGTTAGGGCAGACTGAGAAGAAAGGCCCAACTGTGCCAGTAAACTTGGAAGCCCAACAGTGAGAACCTTAGGCCATTAAAATTCAAGGAATTGAATCATCTTTCCTTTGACAAAGTTAGATAGCAAGGGCTTTATTACAGCTATCAATAAGGCAGAATTGGATATGTACTTTCACCTGTTTTAACAGTGATCCCACATACCAAGAAAAGAAGCACTGACAGCTGATAAACAGAAGTGAGCTAATGGATGGGTCAAATTGCCTGTTTCTCTTTCCATACAGTGTTTAGACTAAGTTCCTGAAATTCTTTGGCATTTCAAGGAGTAAAAACAAGTCCCAAAAGAAAGATACTGAATTTCTTCTAACCTGGCCATGGAAGAGGTTAGATTTCCACTTCTACTAATGGCTGATAGGGTAACTCAGACAAAGCCACCAAGTGAAAACAAGTAGAAATGATGGGAGAACATCTTTAATTGGGTATAAAGAGATTGGAAAAGCAACAAAGTAGCAAAAACTCATGTGGCTAAAATCTGAGGGTAAAAGAAAACTCAGAGAGACTTTATTTCAGCTCCAACAGGTAAAGAGAGCTTAGAAGTTGTCACTCTTATCCTTACATCAAGGAAAAGCTGGGAAAACTGAAAATCAACCACTTTTCTTCCACCCATCAGAAAACTGAGGCCTAGCTAACATCCAGGAGTCAGAGAAATACCCTTCCTCTAGGTGAGATATGGGCCTAATAATGTCTTTTCCCTGAAGAGGAGTTTTCTATTATGGGGAATGCTCTGGGTGTATTTCACAATGTTAACTCTTCCCCCTCCTCTTCCAGAGCCAGCAGACCATGCTTGGATCTTTACTATAAGAATCTGCTGGGATTGCTGAACATAAGTGTGGGGCCTCCGTAAGACTACAGTTTAAAGTACTTCTCATTCCCATGCTAGTCCACACTCATCCTCCAGGATTTATCAGAATTATCTTTGAAAACTTCCTACTAGCTTGTGGCTCCAGCAGCTTCTGCTCCAATTAGCCATATTCTCTGTATTCACCAGTTTTTCCAAATTTGTGGTTGTGGTTGCCCTGCAATATCAATTTTCTGATGAATCCAAGAAAAGTCATTTAATTTTCTTTTTGTCAGTTTTTTGTTTTAAGAACAGGAGCAATGATTTAAAGTTCTTTACATGTCAAACGTTCTAGGACTGGATTATACTTAAAGTATGAAACAAATATGTATGAGTCCAGACTAACATAAACGAGTGTTCCAATAAATAGATACATAGGGGACAATAGACAAACATCCCATGGAGAAAAATTCCAAATAATTTATGTAGATACACCACCCTCAAGAAGGTGAAGCATAATTCCTCATTTCCTAAGTGCACAGTAACTTCTTTCTAAAAGCCTACCTTGTCTACAAGTAGGAAAAGAAAAAAAAGAAAAAGCAAACTAACACCAAAATATGTATTTGAAATTATGTATTATTATACCTTCTTCCTCAGTATGCCCTGTCAATTAACCAAATGTTAATAATTTCTTAAATCCAACTGACTCTCCAAAACTGCAGATTCCTCTATAGACATGGATTTTACAACTGGAGTTACCACATGGCTGGGAACCACAGAGACACATGATCCAGAGACAAGAAAAGAGAAAGGGACTGAATTTTCTAGGCTTTTATATATATATACAGCTCAGATTAAGATACTCCTTAAAAAAAAAGATACTCCTACTCTGAATTGAGAGCCCAGAAATAACACATATACATGGTCAAAGAATTTTCAACAAAGAAGCCAAAAACATACAATGGAGAGAAGAAAGCCTCTTCAATAAATGGTGCTGGGAACATTGGAAAGCCACATGCAAAAGAATAGAACTAGACTGCCATTTGTCATCATACACAAAAGTTAACTCAAAATGGATCAAAGACCTAAATATAAGACCTGAAACAATAAAATACATAGGATAAAACATATGTACTAAACTTGTAGACCTTGGTCTTAGAGAGGATTTTATGAATTTGACCTCAAAGGCAAGGGAAGTAAAAGCAAAAATAAATGAACGGACTATATCAAACTAAAAAGCTTCTGCACAGCAAAAGAAACCATCAACAAAGCAAAAAAGCAACCAACTAAATGGGAGAAGATAGTTCCAATCAACACCTCCAATAAGGAATTAATACATAAAATATATAAAGAACTCGTACAACTCAACAACAACAAAAAGAGCCCCAAACAATCCAATTCAAAAATGGGCCTGACAGACACGTCTCCGAAGAAGACACACAAATGGCCAACAAATATATGAAAAGATACTCAACTTCACCAGCTATAAGGGAAATGCAAATCAAAACTACAGTGAGATACCATCTCACACCTGATAGACTGGCTATTATCAACAAGACAAGTAATAACAAGTATTGGGGAGGTTGTGGAGAAAAAGGAACCTCATACACTGCTAGTAGGAATATAAATCGGTACAGACACTATGGAAAACAATATGAAGATTCCTCAAAAAATTAAGGATAGAGTTATCATATGACCCAGCAATCCCTCTTCTGGGTACCAACCCCAAAATTTTGAAAACATTTATTCATAACAATATATATATGTCTCTATTTTAGTGTCAGCATTATTCACTGTGACCAAGAAATGGAAACAACTGAAGTGTTCTTTGATAAATGATTGGATAAGAAGATGTGGTACATATACACAATGGACTACCACTCCGCCATAAGATGAAATACTGCCATGTGGGACGACATGAGTGGATCAGGAGAATATCATGCTAAACAAAATAAGTCAAATAGAAAAAGTCAAGAACTATATGATTTCACTCATATGTGAGATACAAAACTGAAAGCAACAAACAAACAAAAACAAACAAAAACTCATAGACACAGACAACAGTATGGTGGTTATCAGAGGGAAAAGATGGTGGGGGCGGGGAAAAAAGGGTAAAGAGGGTTAACTATATGGTGACAGATGATTTGATTCTGAGTGGTGAACGCACAAATCAATATAAAGATGATTTATTTATTATAGAATTGTACACTTGAAACCTATATAATTTTATTAACAAATGTCACCCCAATAAATTTAATAAAATTAGGAATATATATATATTTATATAAAATTTATATACATATTTAAATATAAATATATATATTTAATAAAATTAGAAATATATATATATATATATATATATATATATATATATATATATATATATTCCTACTCTGGATAGTGAGTTAAGAATGAACAAAAGCCAAGAGTATTATAACAATGGACTGATCACCACATAGCAAAAAAAAATCAAGGGGAAAAATGCACCTTCTTCACATTAGTAAATAAACTATTAATTAGGATTTTGTTTAGCTATATATGAGACAATAGATTATAGTGGTTAGTCAAATTGGAGTTTATCTCACGCCACGCATACAATGGGGGGGGAGGGAAGGAGGGAGAGAGGGAGGGGAGGGAGGGGAGGGGAGGGGAGGGGAGGGGGGAGAGGAGGAGGGGAGGGAGGGGAGGGAGGGAGGGGAGGGGAGGGAGGGAGGGGGGGGAGGGAGGGGAGGAGGGAGGGGAGGGAGGGGAGGAGGGGAGGGAGGAGAGGAGGAAATCAGGCAGTTCAGAATTGTTAAGGCAATTCTATTGTGCCATCAAGGGACCAAGCTCTTTTTACTGCTCTGCCATTCTGAACTGCAGCTACCATACTCCACATTTCCACATTCAGACAAGAAAAAGGAAGAAATTTAAAAGGAAGTCTCAACAGACTTTTACTCACATCTCTTTGGTCAGAAATGTGTCTGATGTTCATCTCTGGTTACAAGGAAGACTCAAACGTTAAGCCTTTTAGTTTCCCAGACTCTATGATAGTGGAAAGTTTTGGAAAGGTGGGCTTAAATGAGTGCTGAATGAACAAACTCCCAGTAAAGACAGACAATACATACACATCACATTATTTTCATGAAACATTTTCAGAAATTGATAAAATATTGGTCATAAAAAAACTCTTAAAATTCCAGAGTAGATAAGTTCCAAAGATCTCTGAATCAATATAACAAATTCAGCACTCACTGCAGCTTCCTCCTCCCACTATGAAACCTAGTAATCACTAACAACATAGTCAATAATAAATCAACTAATAACAAATGGGGAGCCATTGACAATACAGAAAAAATTGAGTAAACACCAAAGATGAAAGGCAACTGTGATGGAATTATGAAAGACTAGAAGCCCAAAAGGTGTACAGGAAAGGATTGTTATGAAAATAATGTAGATTCAGACTGAGAAATATCTGATACTGAGAGAAGCATAGGGCCATGAGGAAACCAACCTGGTGACTAATAGGTAGCACAGTAGGAGTAGCCATGCATGCCTATCCTTCTGCACATACACTTTTGGACCAAAAAGTGGGCTAAAAGTCAAGCAACAGCTGTGGATGTTTCCAGAATATCAGAGATTGGGTCTGAACACAGGGCAGCAGTGACCCATGAGGCTATGAACAACCATGCCTCATGAGGTATGGGGAACAAGCTCCACCATAAATCAAGCTACTAGCACACCTCACGTCTCTACAGCAGGTTGCATCAAACAAATACAACAGCATCCTGAGATTGCCTACTAGAAAGGTAAACAACTAACCAATGACAAAGATGGCTTGATCTAAACTTTAGACAGGTTTCTTTCTGACTACAGTCCCCTGACCTCCCTTTTCTTATAGCATTTGCTTCAGAAAACTTGTACTTGTAAATTCTTTCTCTGCCCCTTTGTAGTGTATATAAATCATATCCTAACCTCTTATCAGTTATATAACCCAGGAAATGTCTTTCTCAAGGACCTGGGAACTATCTCTTGAAATTTAAACATTGAAGGAGATAGCACCCCATCTCTCAGTCTCTGTGGAGAGTAGAAGCCTAACTTCCAAAGGCGCCAATTAGCAAACACAGATGGCCTGATCACAAGCAAAAACATTTGCAATCTCAGGAATAACTCAATGTGCTTGACACATCCCATTGATCAATCTCCCTCTAAAGACCTTCAGTACTTTTCCACTAGCTCACCCCAAGGCTTAAACCCATTTCACAAGACACCTTACAACCCACCCAGTCTTACCTTTTCTTTAAGAAGAACTGGGTATCCAGACTTGGTCTGTGCTCTCTTCCCCATTGCTCACGATAGTATCAGAATAAAATCAACTTCCATTTGCTCATCCTGTCTAGTACAATTTTTTTCTTTAACACCAAATGCAACCATCTATTTTGGCAAACCAACATGAAAAATTGCATTAAAATTAATAAGCACAACTCACACCTGAAGAGATAGAATAAATTCAACATCAACCAAAAAAGAAAAAAAACCTCCTCTCAAGGTAACCTTCTCTATGCCAACTCCACTTCAGGATTCGTCACTCATCCTTTCAGGTCTAGAGGTTGTGACTAGTGCTATTATTAGCCCTAGGTAACTGCACTATCACTTAGGATCTCCTACTGACTACATCCTTATAAATAGTCCCTTTGTAAGTAATCCCTTCTCAAATTTTTTAATTTGAGAAATAACAAGAGTTGTCAAGGATGTAGAAAAAGGGACCTTTTGTGCACTGTTGCTGGGAATGTACATTGGTGCAGCCGCTATGGAAAACAGTACGGAGGCTTCTCAAGAAATTAAAAATAGAACTACCATATGATCATATGATTCAGCAATTTCATTTCTAGGTATTTATCCAAGAAAACAAACTTAAAGAATGGGATATGTGGTACTGCAAAAGAGCACAGGTTTTAACACTCAACAGACCTTGGTTGGGATTTGATTTCTCTTCTTCATTAGGAAATATAAATTCTTAGCTAACACATGAACAAAAATGCACACACTCTAGACATAAAAATATTGTAAATGACAATGAATATGAGAGGTGGTTCCTGCCTTGTGGAAATATATACATTGTTTTTAATGGTAACAATATACATTTAAAAGTTTCAAGCAAGGAAATAACTGAAATGTCCATCAGGTGATAAATGGATGAACAAAATCAGTAGATCCATATATTGAAATATTATTCAGCAATAAAATGGAATGAAGTACTGACACATGCTATAACATGGATAAACCTCAAAAACACTATGCTAATTGAAAAATCCAGACCAAAATAAGGGCCATATGTTGTATGATTCCATTTACATGAAATACACATAATAGAGAAATCCATAGAGACAGAAAGTAGATCTGTGTTTGTCAGGGTCTGTGACTGCCGGGCATGGGGGAATGGTGATGACTGCTAATGGGTAACAGATTTCTTTTCATGGTAATGAAAATGTTCTGGAATTACATAATGGTAATAGTTACACAAAGCTATGAATATACTAAAAAACATTGAATTGTACACTTTAAAAGGGTAAATTTATAGTAGGAGAACTAAGTTGATATTTTTTAAAATGTTGCCAGACACTGACTAACAGTGAAGGCAGCAGGTTTTTCTTTCTTCTAGAAGAATTAGCATAGTAAAAATTAATTGTGTATGGCAAGAATGCAACATACATTATTTTGTGGCTTGAAAAAGGCCTGACCTCTCTCACTATATATGGAGCTAATTTGTATTGGAG
This sequence comes from Rhinolophus sinicus, assembly GCF_036562045.2. Taxonomy (NCBI): domain Eukaryota; kingdom Metazoa; phylum Chordata; class Mammalia; order Chiroptera; family Rhinolophidae; genus Rhinolophus; species Rhinolophus sinicus. Next base: position 122,663,590 of record NC_133756.1, read on the forward strand.
CCAAGAAGCTTTCTGGAAGAAAGGTAATGAAATCACCTGCCCCGTAATATCTTCATTTTAGAGTTTAATATAATATTACCTTCCCTGATAAGCAGATGAAGATGATCCCAACAGTCTAGATTTAACTGCATCAAAGATCATAGAAGATCCCTTAAGGGAAAATCGCACTGTAAGTGAAGCGTGTGTGTGTGTGTGTGTGTGTGTGTGTGTGCGCATGTGTGTGTGCTTGCATGCATGCATGTGCACATGTGTTTGTGTTGGGAGGAAGTAAAACTGATGTCCTGGCTTAATGGCAAAGAAGAACAAGTGAGGGTTGCCAGATTTAGAAAATAAAAATACAAGCTGTTAGTTAAACTTTAATTTCACATAAATGGCAAGTAATTTTTTTAGTAAAATGATGTGCCACGCAGTAAACTTGGGAGTTCAAGCATGAAACATTCTTAGCCAAATATTATGTTGAGGAAATGTACACATCTTACCTGTGATATTTGGTATCCACTCACACTGAAAAAGTATTCATTATTTATATGAAATTCCAACTTAACTTGGTGTCCTATATTTTATCTGGAAAACCTACAGGGAATAGATTGCTTCCAGGTCACCATGCAGCTGAGGATGAAATTCCTTCTGACTCTATGGGAATATTTTGGGAAGAGTAAGCATATAAATTCAAGCTAAAGAGCTATAAACTTGGTAGGCCAAGTATGAAGCATGCTTGGCCAAACATAATATTAAGGAAATGCATTCATCTTACCTCCAAAAAATTTTTTAGGCAATGTGATATAGCAGTATGGCAGTATGAAGAAGTCATGAACCCTCACCCTAGGAAACAACTGTAAAATTAGAAAAAATTATCAGAAATACTCATTTCATGGCTCTGGAAACACGGAGCGCACAGAGCAGTGGAAAACCACAAATTGGGAGACATTTATTCATGAATAGCTGCTAAACTTCAAGTAGGAGGCATAGGACTCTGTTGTTCTTATCTAGGTCTGCCCCTCATCCAACCTCCTCCAGCCCAACTTGGTCTGTGTGATAGTTTTACCAGGGAAAGACTGGGTATAAAATAAGTAGCTTCAATGCCAGAGGGGAAGAGGAGGCTGACTTGATTTGGAAGGAGGAGTGGAAAACCCATACCCAGTGCCAAATGGAAAACTCCTGTAGCCCATTCTAACCAAAGGCTGTTGTCCTGGTTGGTGCACACAGCAGACTGGAAGACTGACCAGAGGTTTTGAGGGAGAGATTACAAATGAAACAAGCATAGGGGGTTTAATAAGCATGTACCTGATTGACTGAAAGGCTATACATACATTCAAGGGAGAAAAGAGCCCAAACTTTTCTCCACCCCCAAAGCTGAGGAAACTGAGCACAGGAAACTGAGTATATATGCAGAAGAGATTCAAGGAGTCTGGAAGAAAAATAAAAGCTAGGGCAGACTTGAAAACTGCCTGAACTTTGAATATGCTTCCCAAGCCATATACAGACCTATTAGTAGAGGACAGAAGTAATATTGGCTCAAGGTGTTTGGATACAACATCTGATAAATCATTGGTAGTCCATTAAGCTATGCAGACACAGGGCAACCCATAAAAATTCAAGCTTAAAAATAAAAGTTTAAAAAATATATGAGCAGCAATGTCTGGTGAGCATTGTGAAAGAGACAGATTCTACAGATTCCAGGAAACATTACTAAAAAAAAACAAAACAGCAACAACACCTCAGGAAAAAAGTCAGGAAAAAAAGTTTTTTAAAATGTCTACTCTTTAAAAAAATTAAGTTGAGACATGAAAAGGAACAGGAAATTATGACTTATGGTAGGGGGAAGGAGTCATCAAAACTGTCACTCAGTGGACCTAGATGTTGGGTTTATCAAACACAAACTTCAGGGCAGCTATTGTAAATATGTTCAAAGAATTAAAAAGAAGCATATAAAGAATTAAAGGAAAATACAGAGAATCTCAACCAAAAAAAAAAAAAATAGAAACTATACAAATGAAAACTGAACAGATACATGCAAAAAAATGAAACTGGATTACTCTCGTGTACCATATACAAAAAATCCTCAAAATGGATTAAAGACTTAAATATAAGACTTGAAACCATAAAACTCCTAGAAGAAAAATAGGTAATAAACTCTTTGACCTCTGTCTTAGCAGTATCTTTTTGGATATGTTTCCTTAGGCAAAGGAAACAAAAGAAAAAATAAACAATGGGGCTACAACAAACTAAAAATCTTCCACACAGTGAAGGAAACCATCAACAAAACAAAAAGATAACTTACTGAATGGGAGAAGATATTTGCAAATGATACATCTCATAAGGTGTTAATATCCAAAATATATAAGGAACTCATACAATGCAATAACAACAACCACAACACAAAACTGATCAAAAATGTGCAAAGAACATCAATAGACAGTTTTTTCCAAAGAAGACATACAGATGGCCAACAGACATATGAAAATATGCTCAACATCAATAATCATCAGGGAAATTAAAATCAAAACCACGACGAGATAACACCACACACCTGTCAGAAAGGCAATGCTCAAAAAGTCAACAAATAACAAGGGTTGGTGAGGATATGAAGAAAAGGGAATCCTCATTCACTGTGGTGGGATTGTAAGTTGGTGTGACTACTATGGAAAACAATATGGAGAATCCTCATAAAACTGAAAATAGAACTACCATATGACCCAGAAATTCCATTTGAGTATTTATCCAAAGGAAAAAAAAATAACTCAAAAAGATATATGCACCCCCATGTTTACTGCAGTATTATTTACAATAGCTAAGATATGGAAGCAACCTAGGTGTCCATCAATAGATGAATGAATAAAGATGAGGAGGGAGATCAAAGATGGCACAGTAGATCACCCCATGCTTGACTCAATGAGTGAACATGTTAAAGTTACAATTAAAATATAAAACAATCAACCTGAATAAGTATCTGAAATCTAGCTGAACAGAAGTTTTACTATTAAGGATATAAAGAAGAAGCCACATCAAGACTGGTAGGAGGGGCGGAGACATGAAACTGGCCTGCTGCAAACCTCCCCATGGCAGTTGAAACTTGGGAGGTATATCTCTGCCACAGAGGTTTCCCCACAGAGGAGCAAGGGACCCCTCCACTACACCAGGTGGCCTATCCCAGAGGACTGGTTCTGGGAGGAGGAGCCCCCACATCTGGCTGTGAAAAACAGTGGGGATTCTGACCATTTGGGCAGGATGGAGAGCTGCAGGAAAACCAGACATCCTCTTAAAGGGACCACACACAGACTCATTTGCTCACAGGCACTCACCCTGGACTCTGGCAGAGGGACAGTGATTCTGGGGGTGTCAGGTACATGTGGGGAAAGACTGAGTTGTGTGGCTTCTGAGCAAGAACTAGAGGGACAGTTGCCATTTTCCCTGTGTGGTGTCTTTCTCCCATGCAGCCCAAAAGTGGGAGCCATCTTTTCTGTGTTGAGCCCACCACCCCCCACCCCACCCCCACACATACACGGCCAAGTCTGAATCTGAATTGGTCTGGTGAGCTCTGCTCACAACACCCTGATGACTCACTGAGACCCTGCCACACCTAACTCTATACCACAGGAGGCTTTATCAGTGGCTGAATGCTATGGGAGCCAGCATCTGGCAGCAGGCTTTGGAGTGTCCTGGCTTTTTGCAGAGATACCCCAGACCTGGTACTGGTGATAGCCATTCTCAGCTCACAGCATGGCCTCTCCCATGTGCCTCCGGGTCCAGCACAGGCAGCATCTAACTGTGGATAATTTTGTAGCTCCTACCACGTAGTCCACACCCAGTCACAGGTAGCTGCTAACCTTGGACTGCATCAGAGCTCCTCCCAAAAGACCCCAGAACCAACATACTTGGATGTTGGCTTCACACTACAGCAAAGCACCACCCAATTAGCCCACGAGTGACACACCCAAAGGGCAATCTCAATAGCCACCAGAGCTCACTGGGATGAATCCTACTCCATGGGGTAAGCCCCCTGCACAGAAGCACATAAGCTGTGGACCTGGCCTAACCCCACAGCCAGTCAGCCTGACAGTCAATCCTACCCACTGATATGTTAACAGCAATCAAGGCTCAACTACAACAAGAAGGCACACAAAACCCACACAAGGGACAAGCCTGGAGTAGCTGGCCCAGGTGACCAGGGAGACTGTGCCACTGGGCCCCACGGGACACCTACTACATAAGGCCACCCAGCAAGACTGGGAGATGCAGCAGATCTACCTAATACATAGAAACAAGCACAAAGAGGCAGCCAAAATGAGGAAACAAAGAAATGCATCCCAAATGAAAGAACAGCAGAAAACTCCAGAAAAAAAGAACTAAAAAAAAATGGAGGCAAGTAACCTACCAGAGACAGAGTTCAAAACACTGGTAAAAGGATACTCAAGGAACTTAGTGAGAACTTCAACAAAGAGATAGCAAACATGCGTGCACGTGCACATACATACGCACAGAAACATAAAAACCATAAAAAAAGACCAGTCAGAAGTGAAGAGTACAATAACTGAAATGAAGAATGCACTAGAAGGAATAATCAGAAAACTAGATAAAGCAGAGGATTGAATCAGAGATTTGGAAGACAAGGTAGCAGAAAACACAATCAAAACAGCAAAAAGAAAAAAGGATTTTAAAAATGAGGATAGTTTAAGAGACCCTCTGGGACAACATCAAGCATACCAACATTTGTATCATAGGGGTACAAGAAGGAGAAGAGAGAGTGCAAGAAATTGAAAACCTATTTGAAGAAATGACAGAAAACTTTCCTAACACGGGGAAGGAAATAGACATACAAGTCCAGGAAGTGCAGAGTCCCAAACAAGATGAACCTAAAGAGGCCCACACCAAGACACATCATAATTTAAATGCCAAAGGTTAAAGACAAAGAATCTTAACAGCAGCAAGAAAAAAGTACCATATTTTGCCATGTATAATGCACACTTTTTTGCCCAAATTTGTGAGGGAAACATAAGGATACACATTATACATGGGTACTACTAATTCCATATCTATATAAATGTTTTAATTATTTTATTTATGCTTATGAGTTAAAAGTGTAACTCTAGAAATCAATAATGATATCCATATGCAAAATAATACCCTGAATACAGTAATTGTACCCTGGAACTTACAACAAACTTGAAATGACGAAGAGTTCTTGGCTTTCCATGATGTGTAAATATTGTAAATTTGTGACTGGTACAGAAAATTTCTTTTCCTTGTATCTGTTCTTGTGTTTTGTAGTTATTTGCTACATAAAATTTCTTACACCATAATATATTAAAAAATAAATGCTAAAATTCCTTTATAATACAAAAAAGTACCTAAATGTAAACAAATAAAAATTTGAATTAAAAAATTAAAATGAAAGATTTTTTCCCTTAAAGTTTGGGCCAAAAACGTGGGTGTGCATTATACATGGGAGCTCATTATAAACAGCAAAATATGGTAGTTAGTTATCTACAAGAGAGCTCCAATAACACTGTCAGCTGATTTCTCAACAGAAACTTTGCAGGCCAGAAGGGATTGGCACAAATATTCAACGTGATGAAAAACAAGGACCTACAACCAAGATTACTCTACCTATCAAAGCTATCATTTAGAATTGAAGGAGCGATAAAGAGCTTACCACACAAGAAAAAGCTAAAGAAGTGCATCACCACCAAGCCAGAATCTTAGAGGGACTTCTTTAAGACCAAAAATAATAATAATAATTAATTAAAAATATGAATAGTAAAATGACAATAACTATATATCTATTAGCAATACTTTCAATGTAAATGGACTAAATGCTCTATTCAAAAGATAAGGTGGCTGAATGGATAAGAAAACAAGACCCTTATATATGCTGCCTATAAAAGACTCGCTCCAGATCAAAAGGTACACACAGGCTGAAATTAAAGGATAGAAAACAATATATCATGACAATGAAAACAATAAAAAATAAAAAACTGGGGTAGCAATATTATACCAGACAAAATAGACTTTAAAATAAAGGCTATAACAAAAAACAGATAAGGACCCAGTAATCCCACTTCTGGGTATTTATCTGAAGAAATCCAAAATGCTACTTTGAGGGCACATGTGTATCTATATGTTTGTTGGAGCATTGTTTACAATGGCCAAGATGTGGAGGCAGCCTGGGTGTCTGTCAATGGAAGAATGGATAAAGAGGAGGTGGTACATATATACATATATACAATGGAATATTGCTCAGCCATGGAAGGGAATGGGTTCTTATCATCTGGGGTGGCATGGATGGACCTAGAGGGTATTGTGGAGTACATCAGACAGAGAAAGACAGATGCAATGTGGTTTTGCTTATGGAATCTAAAGAACAAAATAAACAAACAAACAAACAAAACAGAAATAAACTCATAGATACATAGAATATTTTGATGGTTGCCAGGTGGAAGGGGGATTAAGAGAGTGAGTGAAAAGGGGAAGGGATTAAGAAGTACAAATTGGTTGTTACAAAGTAGTCATGGGCTGGGCGTATAGGGTATAGCACAAGGAATATAGTCAATAGTGTAATAACTATGTATGGTGTCAGATGGGTACTATATTTATTTGGGTCATAGATGGGAGGGGAGGTGGGGGACAGGGTGAAAAAAAGTGAAGGAATTAAGAAGTACAAATTGGTAGTTGTAAAATAGTCACAGGGATGTAAAGCATAGGGAATAGCCAATAATATGGTAATAACTGTGTATAGTGCCAGGTGAGTGCTAGACTAGTGGGGAGGGGTCACTTCTTAAATTGTACAAATATCTAACTACTATGCTGCACACCTGAAATCAATATAAAATAATACTGAATGTCAACTGTAATTGAAAAAGTGAAAAAAGGGGAAAAGGTGAAAGGCAATAAGAGGCCCAAATTTCCAGGTATAAAACAAATAAGTCATGGGGATGTAATGTGCAGCATAGGGAATATAGTCAATAATACTGTGATAGCATCATACAGTGTCAAATGGTTACTGGACTTAATCATGGTGATCACTTCTTTAGGTATATAAATGTTGAATAACTATGGTGTACATCTGAAACTGATATAATGTATGTTAGCTATATTTTTAAGAAAAACTTTAAAAAATAAATAAATAACAGGTGGTATATATACACAATGGAATACTACTCAACAATAAAAAAGAATGAAATCTTGCCATTTGCAACAACATAGATGGACCTAGAGGGTATCATGCTAAGTGAAATAAGTAAGACAGAAAAAGACAAATACTGTATGATAACTCTTATATGTGGAATCTATTTTAAAAAATGAACAAAGAAAACAAAAACAGACTCATAGAAACAGAGAACATTGAAACCTATGTAACTTTACTAACCATTTTCTTTTTTTTTTTAAATTTATTGAGGTGACAATTGTTAGTAAAATTACATAGATTTCAGGTGTACAACTCTGTATTACATCATCTATAAATCCCATTGTGTGTTCATCACCCAGAGTCAGTTCTCCTTCCATCACCATATATTCGATCCCCCTTACCCTCATCTCCCACCCCCCACCCCCCACCCCCTTACCCTCTGGCAACCACCAAACCATTGTCTGTGTCTATGAGTTTCTGTTTCTCATTTGTTTGTCTTGTTCTTTTGTTGCTTTTGGTTTATATACCACATATCAGTGAAATCACATGGTTCTCTGCTTTTTCTGTCTGACTTATTTCGCTCAGCATTACACTCTCAAGATCCATCCATGTTGTCACAAATGTTCCTATATCATCTTTTCTTACTGCCGAATAGTATTCCATTGTGTATATATACCACAACTTCTTCATCCATTCATCTATCGAAGGACATTTTGGTTGTTTCCATGTCTCGGCCACCGTAAACAAAGCTGCAATGAACATTGGAGCACACGTGTCTTTATCTCTAAATGTTTTCAGATTTTTTGGGTAGATACCCAGGAGAGGGATTGCTGGGTCATATGGCAATTCTATTCGTAATTCTTTGAGGAACCTCCACACCGCCTTCCATAATGGCTGCACCAGTCTGCATTCCCACCAACAGTGTATGAGGGTTCCTTTTTCTCCACAGCCTCTACAGCACTTGTTACTATTTGTCTTGTTGATGATAGCCATTCTGACTGGGGTGAGGTGATATCTCATTGTGGTTTTTCACCCCAATAAACTTTAATTTAAAAAAAAGAAAAGAAAGAAAGAAACAGAGAACTGATGGTTGTCAGAGGGGAGGAAGGTGGAGGGATGGGTGAAAAGGGTGAAGGAGAATATAGTCAATAATATCGTGATAACTTTGCATGGTGACAGAAGGTTATTAAACTTAGTGTGGGGATCACATTGTAAGGTATATAAATGTCAAATCACTATGTTGTACACCCGAAACTAATATAACTTCGTATGCCAAATATACTTCAATAAAAAAATTTTAAAGAAATTATACGAAAGAATCAAATGGAATTTCTGGGATTGAAAAGTACAATAACTAAAAAAAAACTCACCAGAGGGGCTCAACAGCAGGTCTGAAATGGCAGAAGAAAGAATCAGTGAACTTGAAAATAAATCAATAGAAAGTATACAATCTGATAGGCAACCACTTAAGTAATACCCTATAGAGGTACTTGGCAGCTTAAAAATTGTCCCAAGCAAATCTCATTTAATCCTCATAAAATCCTGTTAGTTAAATATGCTTCTTGACATTCAAAAATTCTGAAAATCAAACTAATTCAGAGACTGACTGTATTACTAAGAATACGACTTCAAAGCTTCAGTTATTTAACCCAATAAAACATAAGATGCAATGGGGCAGCTGGTTAGCTCAGTTGGTTAAAGGACGATGTTTGTAATGCCAGGGTTGCCGGTTCAATCCCCACATGGGCCAGTGTGAGCTACGCCCTCCACAACTATTGAAAGAACTACTTGACTTGGAGTTGATGGGTCCTGGAAAAACACACTGAAATAAATAAAAGTTTAAAAACAGAAAAAGAAAAGACAAAATGATGGTGTTGCAGGTTGAATGATTCTATTGATGGCTCTCCTCCAAGTGCTTACTTCCCCAGCTTTATTAAAATAGAATTGACATATAATGTCAGTTTAAGGTGTACAATGTGTTGATTTTATATACATATATATATTGCAATATGATTACCACCACAATATTAGCTCCATCATGTCACATAATATCACTTCTTTTCTGTGGTGAGAACATTTAATATATACTCTTTTAGCAACTTTCAAGTATCTAATACATTAGTATTAGCTATAATCGCTGTACTATACATTAGATCTCCAAAACTTATTTGTCTTATAACTGGATGTTTGTACACTTTGACCAATCTCTCCATTTCCCCCACCCTCAGCCCCTGGTAAACCATTCTACTCTCTGTTTCTATGAGTTTGGCTTTTTCAGATTCCAGGTGTAAGTGATATCATACAGCATTTGTCTTTCTCTGTCTGACTTATTTCACTCTAACACTTCACTCTTTTGCCTCCTTTTTTCACTTATAAGAATGCTTGTGACTACATTGGCCTCACACACATAATCCAGAATAATATCTGCTGATTAGCAATCATTTTTAAAATTTATTTTTTATTTAAGTATAGTTGGTATACAATCTTTTATTGGTCATATTAGTTTCAGGTGTACGATATAGTGATTCGACATTTTCATAATTTACAATGTGATCACCCCACTAATTCTAGTATTCATCTGTCACCTTGTAAACTTATCACCATATTATTTATCTGCAACCTTAATTTTCCTTTGCCATGTATCCTAACATACTCACAATTTCTAGGGATTAAGACGTAGATATCTTTGGGGGCCATTATTCTGCCTACCACAGAAGGTTAAACAGAAAAAACTCAGAGCTTTGCAGAGAAAAAAGAATTGTTTCTAAACTCCAAACAGTAAAAAATGGTTTTTAAAAGCTTCAAGCAAAACCTCCCTATAAAATGTCTCAGTTAATTAAAGTACCTAAAGATAAAGATCATGTTATGAGGGTGCTGACAAGTAAACATCTCAAATAAATAAAGCAACTGAGTGCAAAGATCAGATTAAAGATGGTACCTTCCACTAAAGCATCATAGTCCCAAATTAGCCTTCATTTAGTTCAGAGATGTATATGGAAGTGATAAACAGAAACTAGAAAACATTTGAGAATTAGATATTTATAAGATTTTGGGGTGTGTTTATTGGCACATAAGTGAAACCAAATACATGAGAAGTATATAAGGTTTATTTTATTTTTATTTTTATTGGGGAACAGTGTGTTTTTCCAGGACCCATCAGCTCCAGGTCAAGTCATTGTTTTCACTCTAGTTGTGGAGGGCGCAGCTCCCTGGCCTATGTGAGAATCAAACTGACGTCACTGGTGTTATGAGCACTGCACTCTAACCAACTGAGCCAACTGGCCACCCCGAGAAGTATACAGGTTTTTAATAAACATATATTAAAAAAAAAACAAAAGAATTCAGCTAAGAAAGCCTTTGACTATGAGAGTTAACATAATTCTTGGAACCCAACTGTTCAGCACCAGGAAGTAGACTGAGAAAGCTGTGCTGTCCCCAAGAAGGACATATTCACCAATGCCAATTTTAGATACAGCCTAAAAAGATAATGGAAAAGAAATACGCTCCCAGAGAGAAGCTCCCATGAGCCACAGAGAGGAATGTACAAGAGAGTTCCTGCTAGTCTAATCAAGACACTTCTCCCAAACCCAAGGCACAGAACCTTCCCAATGTTCTGGGGTTTTAAAAATTATGTACATATAGGTACTTTTTTTGTATTATGAATTAATGACTATTGTGTGTCTTATACTCTTCATCTTTCCAAATGGGGGAAGTTATTATTGTTAAATGTCCCTGTTACATTAGTATATATTTAATAAGAAGGTGAGAAGTAAGTAAATAAATTTTCTTTTAAATCATAGGTCTCTAGACCAAGAAAAGCCCCCGCCAAATCTGATAGAGAAGTTCTTGTATATCACCTGAAGATCTTACTCTTTGAGCTGAGTAAAGTGCCTAGATGGGACTTTGGGGTCTCTCCTACGGAGAGGATTTGACTGTTTCCTATACGTGGGAAGAAGGGAACAAAGAAATATTAAGTGACCAAAAGCACAGATGGCGGCAGAGAAATTAGCACTCATTGCAAATCCATGAACACTCCTACATTTCCCACTTTCCCTGGAAGTTGAGTTGGGGCCATGTTAGGGCAACACGCTCACCAATGAAAATGTGAACAAAAGTGATAATTCACTTCAAGACAAAGGCAATTAATAATTGGAGTACCTCACCTTTCCCTCTCTTTCCTTACTTGGCAACTCTGAAAAATGCATGTTGATACGACAACTTCATGAAATGGGAAGATCTAGGATTCCTGGGTAACTAAATAGAGAATAGATTCTGTTCACATACACTACACTTTAAATGAAAGAGGAATGAACTTTGTTTTGATAATTCACTGATATTAAGCATAACTTAAGCTATCCTAATACAGACATTTTATTTTGAGGTACCACATAGACATACAATTGGAGATGTCAAGAAACAATTGAATACATGAATATGTGATCTCAAGGGAAAAGTCTAGGAAGTCATCCTAATTTAGAAATGAGATTTTAAAGCCTTACAACTATCTCTAATTAGGAAAAAATTACCAATAGAGAACATATAATCATAGAGTATTGGCTTGCTTCATCTTTTTAAAGCTGAATGTTTATATAACATATCATATTTTCTATTATCAATGTGCCCCCATAAATTGTTTTTGTTCATGTGTCCAGCTTTCTAAGGGCAATGCCTGTGTCTGGGTCACTCAACCCATTTCCTGTATAAGAGATTTTTTAATATAATAATGGTGATAGTTCCTTACATATAAAATGTAATCAATATCAATGTTAGTCTTTTTCAACAGCTTAATTTTTTAAAAACACTCTTTTCTATTCATTATCTAATTTAATTTTTACAATAAACTTGTTATGATGGCAGTGGTGTTGGAGGTGGTGATAGTCATCATATAGTCTTACAAGGGAAGCAGGAAAAGGCAGAGGAGCCTCTGAAAATACTGGAAATCTCATATACATCAAATCTAAAACATCTTCCTCAGGTACAAACTTCAAGTTAGAATCATAGCTAACAGTGAGAGCCCACGAAATGCTGAGCAATGTAACAAGTAGTTTACATATTTAATTTAACTTTTACATAAACCTTAGAGCCCAGATACAAGTGGTTTCATTTTATAGGTTAGGACTAAATTTCCAAAAGGTGAGAACCTACCCATGGTCAAAACTCAGAAAGCAAGAGGGCCAGGATTTGAATCCAGATGCATTTTATTCCAACGTCCATGTTCTTTCTGCTGCAACACACTATAGTGCCTACGTTCTCTTTTCTCCTGCTGGTAAAAGAAAACTATGAAGGAACTGTGAGCTTTCTCAAGACTTCCCCACAATAGATAACATGTGAGACATACTGTCCCTGATTTGCTTGATCTTTACTCCATAGATGATGGGATTAAGCGTGGGAGAAATTAATACATACAGATTTTCCAAAAGGATGTGGATATGGTGGGGGATATTCTTGCCAAAGCAATGAGTCAGAAAAGTAAATAAGGATGGGATATAAAAGAGGAGAATGACTCCAATCTGGGAAGCACAGGTATTGAGATTTGTGTCCGGCATCCTGGGAAGGAAGTCTAAACACAGCTTGGAGGATCAAAGTGTAGGAAATACTAATGAGTGCAACATCTACTAAAACTGATGCCATTGGCACTAAGAAGCCATACAAGATATTGACAGTGATGTCAGCATGGGCCAATCAGGCCACCCCAATGTGTTCACAGTATGAGTGGGGGATGATATTGGTCCGACAGTATGGCAGCCTCTTCAGCAGGAATATGATAGGAAAAATTATCCCAATACTCCGTCCCCAGATTGCCAGGGTCATTTTTCCAATTGCCATAGGAATTAAGATGGCTGTTTATCTCAAAGGAGTGCAAATGGCCACATGGAGGTCAAATGCATGGCCAGCAGGATTCCTAATTCAACCACAAAGGCAACATGGGTGAAAACCATCTGAGTGATGCAGGCATCAAAGGCAATCTCCCCAGCATGGAACCAGAAGATAGCCAGGGCTTTGGTTACAGTGGTGGTGGACAACAAGATGTCAGTGCCAGCCAGCATGGATAGGAAGACATACATGGGTTCATGGAGGGTGCGCTCATTGAAGACAACAAAGATGAGGGCTCCATTTCCCAAGATTGCAGTGATGTGCATGAGCAGAAGGGGATGGAAAGCCAGGTGTAGTAATTCTCCAGTCCTGGGATGCCAAGTAGAATGAACACAGTGGGGTGGGGTATAATGAGGTTAGCACCAAACATGCCTGCTTCTGGAATGTCTCTATGAAGACTGCAGAAAGTGAGAGTCAGTGGGCAGAAACAGCTATAGATTTCACTAAAAGTTGAATATTAGATAATGGAATCAATCACTAATGCCATGACTTAGAGTATATAATATTATGCTTTCACTTCCTACATTATCATTACAAACATAAATAGAAACAAAAGTTCCCGATCATACCTCAGCAATGTCTAGAATCCATTCATGCCTCACCATTTTCGCTTACATGCTCCTACTCAGGCTTTGGTCATCCTTCACCTTTTCTACTGCAATAGCATCCTAACTAATCTGGTCTCCCCACCTCCCAGCTTCCCATCCTCAACCCCTCCATGTCCATCAGCTATTTTGCAACCTGGATGGTGTGCCCAAAACAAAAATCTAATTGTGTTTTCTCTTACAACTTTTGTATGATTTATTGAATATAAGATAAAGCCCAACTTCTCAAGCATGCAAAGACTTCTCAATCCCAGTTACTCTCTTCTCTAGTTTTGATCACCTTTAGGAACTCTGACAAAGCTAAATTAAACTATAATCCATTCTCCACACAATTTTTAAACCTTCATGACTTTTCTCAAGCTTTTCTCTTAATCTGGAACATACTTTTATACCTTTGGTGTTAGTTAAACCTACTGATCTTCAAACTCACAGCTTAAATAGTTATCTGGGAACCCTTCCCCAGATTCAAATTCTGGGCTTCCAATTTTCTGATTATTAACAGAAGGCAAGTTTTTCACATCTCAGAAATTAAGCCAATCTGTGAAAACTATTGCTACTCATCTTGCAAAGTATACATTAAATATTTTTTTTAACTGCCTAGTATAGTGCCTTGTATAAAAACACTAAATAAATGCTACTTATTACTATTCAGTGGATCAATACAACTTAATAGAGAACACAAAAACTAATATAAGTATATTTGGAATTTAAAGTGTGATAAAATGGCATTTCAATTTAGTGGGGAAAGGAAGGCCTATTCAATTAATGACATTAGGATATTGGACAATGTTGTTTTTGTAAAAGAATAAAATTAGTTCCCTCCTCATTTAGTAAAGAAATAGAAATTCAAGACAAATTAAAGGTGCATATTTTTAAAAATAAAACCACACAAATATTAAAAATTTAAATGAAGGTCTTAAGAGAAAACACAGGAAAATTTAGGGGGGATTGGAAAGATCTTCCTGAGTAATATAAGAAAACCATATTTCATAGTCAGTAATAATTGAATGATTTAATTATGTAAAAATGTAGATAAGAATAAATGAAAATTCTAGGAGAAAAACATTACAAAACATGTAATAGGCAAAATGTTATTTTCCCTAAATACTAAAAGTTGGTATGAATGAATGAGGAAAAATTAGAAAATGTGCAAAAAATCAAAATAGGCAATTCATGGTCAATATTCGTATGAATAGATGCTCAAAATTTAAAGAAATGAAAACCAGTGTCATATGGAAATATTATAGTTTTCTTATCAAATTGAAAAAACATAGGAAAAACAATTAGCCCTCAGAGTTCAGGACACAGCATGAGAACATATAAATAAATCTATAGGGGTAGTCATTGCTATATTGTTGCAATAATAAAAGAAATTATTACAATTTCCATATCTATCAATAGAGCAATAAATAAATTATGGTACATATATTAAAATGAAATGTTTTGTTTCCATGTTTTTAAAAAGGAGTCTTAACCATGGCAATATAATTATGTGAAAAAGCAAACTGAAGATTAAAATGCATAATATAGTTTTTTTTCTTTTTCTCTTTTTATCAGGACAGTTTACATTATAAGTAACAGAAAATCCAATCCCATTTTGGCTTTCACACAAAGGGAAATTTCTTTGCTCGAGAAACTGAAAATTATGTTTCTAGTATCAGGTTTATCTAAAGATTCAAGACATCATTAGGGGTTCCATTTCTTTGTGACTCTCAGGCCCGCCCTCCAGGTGTTGACTCTCCTGTGGCCAGAACTAAAGTTAAAAGAGTAAGGCTCTTACTTCAGGTGCAAAATTTAAGTGGGTATCAAAAAACTCAGTAAAGATAAATAATATTTTAATAAAATTTTTAAAATCAAACTTAATGCAAAATACCTATAATGAAAAAATATCAAAATTTTAAGTAAAACTAGGATTGACAGTGCTTCACTGAGCCATATGGTAGCCTGAGGCAAAAGAAAAAATGGAAGCCTATATATGATTTTATGTGTTTTTAATCGTCAAATTTTTCCATAATTTTATTTTGAAAATGTTATTTATGAGTTTCTTTCATTAAATCCAGCAAAATTACACTAAATTCTAATTTTCATATACATAATATATTTAAACTTAAACTAATGTGAGTTTTAATGTGAGGAGTTTTAATATACCTATTTTTCAATGTTATTTTTTAAGCTACTTTAATGATCTGGGGGAAAAAATTAACCTTAGTCCCAGTCCTGCATAGCAAAAATGTCTGCAGCACTTCAAGATGTCAAGATATACACACTGGATAGTGGGTACTTACGCTACATCTTCCAGAAAACTCAAGAATATCTCATCTGAATCACAGTTCAGTGGGTTTATTCCAAGAAATAATCTAAAAATCCCAGGAACCAAACATTTATTCTCTTCCCAGAAACTTACCCCAACTCAAGAGAAAGAGCTTCCCCAGTATGTGAAAGAAGCTGCCAAATGCAGATTCTGGAATAAATTAGGATAGTATTTGTCCTTATCTGCAGGAACCTTTTGGGTGAGGAGAGAGTTTCTACCCCACTAGGTCTTTAGGGAACATTCGTTTGATTAGACAGGAGTAGACACTAGTACAACCCATCTCCAGAGACCACTGGCTCAGGAACAAGAGAGGGTGGGTACTCTAACTACATCCTGCCTTCAGCAGTCCATATGTACTGCATCTGTTAATGACTCCATATACATACTTCACCAACATATGGACACAGAGTGGATTTGGGTTGCTGTTAGTCAATATGTAGAATATTAAACCCCTGCTATTACCTGCTAGACCTCAAAGTACATAGAAGCCTGGAGATATAGAAGAAATAGTAGGTCGGAAGGAGTTAAGTGTGGGGTGTGGGGTGTGTGTATGTGTGTGTATGTCCAAATGATTTTCAGTCATAAAATTAGATAATATTTAACAGTGAAGGGTCCAGAGATCAACCACCTCATCAACATTTCAAATTAATCAATCCACAAGTATATATATTGAACCCTATGCTAGATGCTGGAACCATAATAATGAATGAGACATATTTATTGCCCTCACAGAGTTCAAGTTCTGATGGTTTCAAATAATAATTAATATTCAGTTGAAACTATAAATGTCATTGCTGTGGAGACCCGGAAACAAGCTGATCACCTCCAACTTAGGGGCTTGGCGAAGGCTTCAAAGAGGAGTTGACATCAGTACTCTACATTTGCCAGCTGTGTGGCCTTGGTTATTTATCCTCTATGAGCCTTGGGTGCCCCTGTGTATAAAACAGAGATAGCAAAGGTACAATCTATGAGGTTGTATGAGGATTAAATAAACTAATGGCAGGGCACTTAACGTGGTTCCTAGCATAGAGTAATCTCTTCATAAACATTGGCCATTGTTGTAATTATTATTATCATTAATATTATTATGGTATATATTATGTGTTACAATATGGTGGTGTGTTTGGAAATCGTGATGGAAAACTAAGTTAGGACCAGATTATTAATGCTCAGTTTAGAAATTACTCTGTAGTCCTGTGATTTCTAAACTGTGGCTAATGGAACATCAGGTTATTTTAGAGATGTAAATTGATGTGCTATAAAAATAATTATATGGATATGGATACAAATACCTATAGTCAAATAAGTATGGGAAACATTGCAAACTCTAGCCTTCTCTTAGACAGCCATGTGTGTGACTCACAGAAAGTCAGCATTTTTGACCATGGAACTTTTTAATAAAACATTCATTACAATATCTGATATTTTTTTCTACACAATGTTTTGTGGAAAACACTTCTGTAAGTAATGAAGAATGCTCAAAAGTATTTAACAGAAAGTAGTATAAACCCCTCTGTCTGTTACAATGCTTAACATCAAATAAATTTATAGTTTAAGTTACAATGTAAAAGATTGGAAACATTGAAATCAATTAAGAAACTAGTGCGATATCTGAGGTGAAAGATGATAAGGGACATAAGTAATTGGTAGAGGCAATGTTAAGAAGAAAATTAACAATACTAACAACTTACCATTATTTTTCAGATACCTACTATGAACTAAGGTTTATGTTAAGTGATATATATGTATAGTTTATTTCTATTAATCTTCTCAACAAACCTAGGAGGTACTATCACTACCCCCACTTTACAGACGAAAAAA
This sequence comes from Rhinolophus sinicus, assembly GCF_036562045.2. Taxonomy (NCBI): domain Eukaryota; kingdom Metazoa; phylum Chordata; class Mammalia; order Chiroptera; family Rhinolophidae; genus Rhinolophus; species Rhinolophus sinicus. The sequence continues at coordinate 122,681,327 of NC_133756.1, forward strand.
CTGGGGACTAAAATTGTTAAAGAAATTTCACAAGTTCACTCAGCTAGAAAGCAATGGGGATAGGACTTGAATCCTGATGTGACTCCAAATACTATCCAGGTAACTATTTAGTGGTACAATCAATATGAGTAACAAGTAACTTCTTGAGGAGCAGGCCAGAAAGGAAGAAGTTGAGAAACTCACTAGGGTTTCCAGCTCAGTGAAGTTGATGGGATCATCATGATCTAGTTTCCAAGAACAGGAACAGGAAGAAAAGCTAGCATGAGTGAGAGTTCTATACTCTGGAGGAGATATCCAATTGTTAGGTGGGTTTATGCATTTAAAACTCAAAAGAGTTCTCAGATGGAAAGAGAGATGTGGGACTCATTAGTATAAGTGATGATTAAGGAAATGAGTGTGCATGACCTTTTCTGGAAAAGCATGAAAGAATGAGAGTCAAGAAACTATTCCAATTTTGCTAACCTGGCCAAGAACAATGTGCTATAATTCCTAATATGGAGATGTTCAGAAGCCAGGTAGAAGAGACAATCAAGAGTACCCTGTTTCCTCCTACTCTTGTCTATTGCCTGGAATAAAAAGTACTGTAATCAGCAGCTTATTTGCCTCCATGATACCAAATTGTCTTTGTGAGTAACTTGTTTACTAATCACTAGGTTAGTGGACTAATTTAACTGATCATTTCAGTGCATGATAAAGACGTGTGTTCTAACTTCAGGGAGGTAATTGTACTGTCATTCATATCATAAACATTTATTACATACCAGGCATTTTGTAATGCACTAAGACTACAGATATGAATGACACACTCTTCTCATTTCAAGTTTACAGTTAATTGGGGGTACAAATAAATATACAACCCATTATAATTCATTACATACATTTAGAAATTAGTACAAGATGCAATAGATATGCAAAGATAATACCCTTGGATTGAAAAATCAGGAAAGACTTCTCAGGAAAGGCTGTTCTTGAACTGAAATTTGAAGAATGAACTCCTGTTTTCCAGATGACTGAATGGCAAGCATGGCTGTTTTTCAAAACACCTGCCACTGTAAAAGTACATAGAGAGCTACTTGATTCTGTACAAAGAATCAATACACATTTTGGGATAAAATACTGCAACCTTTTCCGAAGTTAAATATAAAATTATTTTTATCCATTTATTCATAACTCCCTTTATGTCAACTCCCTATGTTTCTGGAGTACATCTGGTTTACTGGAGATATCAAATGTTCATAACAGAGGCATGTACACTTAGTTATCATTTTGGGGCTGTGTGGGAGGGATATGAGAATAAGATAGAGAAAACAAAAACAGGCGGAGGCAAAAAGAAAGAGCCAGAGAGAGAGAGAGAGAGAGAGAGAGAGAGAGAGAGAGAAAAGAAGAGTTGGAGGAGTAGGTGGATGAAGAAGGAAGAGAAAGAGGACAAGAAGAAAAGCCCTCTCAGTTCAGGAAATCTCTGTATTTCACACCTAATTTCCTTGATAAAGCTAGGAGTGGTGATGCATGGGGAGCCATCAGCCCAGAGGGGAAGCACAGTATCAAGACTTGATTTCAAGGAACCGGCGGGCTACACCCTCACGGATCTGCTTAGTCTTCACACCATAGACCATGGGTTTGAGCATTGATGGCACCACCACATAACGGTTGGCCAGCAGGATATAGACATGGTGAGGAATGTTACATTCAAAGCGGTGGGTCAACACGGTAAAGACAGATGGAACATAAAATATGAGATGACACAGAGGAGGGAGCCACAAGTGCCAAGAGCCTTGTGCCGGGCGTCCTGGGAGGGCATATGAAACACTGCTCGGAGGATCAGTGAGTGAGACAGAGCGATGAGGATCACATCCAAGATGACTCTGACAATGGGCCCTGAGAAGCCAACCAGAGGTTAGTGGTGATGTCAGCACCAGCTAAGCGGGCCGCCCCAGTATGCTCACAGTAGGAATGGGGGACAATGTTGGTCTGGCAGAAGAGCAGCCGCTTCAGCAAGAAGATCACTGGGAAGATGACGCAGAAGCTTCAGGTGGCAATGGCCACAGTAATGCTTCCCACAACAGGCCATGTTAGCACTGTTGTATAATGCAGAGGGGCACAGATAACCACAAAGCGGTCAAAGGCCATAGCTAATAGGATGGCTGACTCCCCCACAAACAGCACATGGACAAAGAAAACTTGGGTGACACAGGCATCAAAGGCAATATCATGGGCATGGAGCCAAAAGATGGCTAGGGTCTTGGGTACAGTAGTGGCGGACAGCAGGATGTCTGTGATGGCCAGCATAGAGAGGAAATATTACATGGGCTCATGAAGGCTACATCCTGTGATGACCATTATCAGGATACTGCTCCCTAGGACTGCAGGGATATACATGAGGCAGAGGGGTATGGACAGCCACGTATGATACACCTCCAACCCAGGGATGCCAAGAAGGACAAAAACTGCAGGGGGGAGGATGGTAAGGTTGGTGTGAGTCATGATGAACTTTAGGGTCCTCTCTATGATGACTTAGAAACGAATCTGCTGAAAGTGATAGGAACAGAAAGCAGCACCCCTCAGTATGTGCAGAGTTCACAAAAGATAGCATGGTTCTGGAAAGGAGGTTACTCTCTGTGTGAAAAAGGACTTTCATTTCATTCAATGGCTTCTGAGGGTTCCATCTCAGTCTAGAGAGTTCTAGGCTAGTACAGGAAAGGGTCGGGGGTGAGAAGAGAGGAAAGTCACAAGCACAAAGAGGCATATCCAAAGTCTTATGGAAAGTACCTCCCACAGCCCTAGTAGAATATCCAGATGAGCAAGAGAAAAGAGCAGAACAGCAGAGAAGGGTCATGCTGAGTGGGAGAGAACACATGCAGTGGATAAGGACACAGTTCTGGAGCCAGACTTCCTGGGCTAATTTTCCAGTTCTTCCCTGACTCGCTGATTGGTATTGGACAAGTTACTTTACTTCTGCATGCCCCTGTCTTTTAATTTATAAGATGAGGAGAACAATAAACTCCATGAGGTAACTGGGAGGATTAAATGAGAGTCAATTCATATAAGTCCTATTTTTAGAAGAGTAGGCTACCATTATTGCTGTTATTATTATTTATAAACCTGTTTGGCCATCATCCTATTGTATTTTTCCAATATTCAAAACATCTTAATGAATATTCAGCAATATTAATGTTTTATTTTTATCCAAATATAACCAAAGGGAATCCCTTTCCTGGGAACAAGAGGGAAAGGGATGAGAGAAGTGCCAAGGAAGAGAAAAATACCTTGAGAACAGATCTCTCAGATGGACCTGGTGTCTCAGAACCAAGGCCTGAGGGCTTTGAGTGGTGCACCAGGCAGGTCCACCAGTATTGAATTTAGCTTGGGTCAGAGTTACTTGACAGGTTTCTCTCAAATGCTTTGAAAACATCCATGTGTCTCAGCAGAAACAGAATGTCTCCATCATTTATAGAATCCCCAGGGAAATGGTAGACTGATGAGAGTGATAGCTTCAGCTATAGAACCAAGGAGAGCTGGGAATCATAGGGAAGAGTTGATCCAGACTAAGGAGAAATGGAATCACTCTTCTATTCTCTGCTTTCTCCTTTTCTTCCTAGTGTCTTTTCTTCCTGTGAGTCCCATCCAACCCTATTTTTGGTTATGGCCATTCCCTATTTAGGGGAAGGCCTTTAATGTCTTTATGCAATCTTAATTTTGGAAGCCTCTCCTAATACCATGACAACATATTAAAGTACATCCACAACCCACATCAGATATAATTGTTAGATAACTATATTCAGTCGAGTTACTTTTCTGCCTAGTTGTATGATCTATTTATCTGTCCTTTACATATACTTCTACACACACACACACACACACATACACACACACACACACACACCTGCCAATTCCCCTCCTTGCCGTCATCAATGCTCTTAAACTCACCTACTACATCACAGTATCAGCTGAAGGATTGAGAAAATGGTAGAGAAGAGCTAAAAACTTTGCTTGTTCTCAGAGAAGAGGAATAAGAAGAAAAGAGAAAACTAGACTGATCATGTTGGTATGAGGGGTATCACTATTCCTGCCCCATCCATGGTGCTTCTGTCTAGAGACAGAGAAGCCATATGCTTCCTTCTTCTGGGAGCAGTGCCAGAGTCACTTCTGGCATCACTGAGCATGGGGTCAATGAACCAAAGGAGAAATGAAAACCCTTCCTCTAATGCCAAGAGGGAACACTAACTCTAAGAGTAATTAGCAGCTCCAGAGAAAATGCCCATAAAGCATTTGAAAACACAGCATAATAGCAGTGACAGAAATCCCAGCAATAAAATAATAACTTAATAATGGCAACATTTATTGAGCCCTTACTATATTCCTGTCACTGTGTTAGGGTTTATCATAAATTGTCTCATTTAATTCTCAGAACAACCTAATGAGATATGGCACTATTACTATTTTCATTTGGCAGATGAGAAAATAGAAGCTTATAGAGACTAAGTAGTTGATAAGGGGAGAAGACAAAATCCCTCAGGTGAACATGTCAAAGTGTTCAGATTCAGTTCAGAAACATTGATTAAGGGATCATTTTAAAACAACCCTGAAAGCGCAATCACTCAAGTTCAAGGGGAGAAAAGGTACAGAATAAATGAAAGATTGATTAAAATGTTCACACCATTAAAAACAAACATTACATTGTGTGAACACTTAATTAAAGTATTCTAACATTGTTGGGAGGCGAGTAATTGTTCCCAACTCATAATATCTAGAGCAAAGAAGTTTCTAGAAACCCAATAAGGAAAGAAAAAAAAAAGACATCAACCTAGCAATCCCACTCTTAGGTATTTACCCAAGAGAAATAAAAACATAAGTCCACAAAAGCCTTGTACACAAATGTTTACAGCAGCTTAATTCATAGTAGCCAAAAACTGGACAAAACTCAAATGTCCAGTCAAAAGAAGAATGGATAAACAAATTGTTATATACTCATACAACGGAATAGTATTCAGCAATTAAAAATTTTAAAAACTACTAAAACATCCAACAATTTTACTAACCAATGTCACCCCGATAAATTTAATAAAAATTTTAAAAAGCATGTAACAATACAGATTAAGTTCATTATTATGTGTATAAAAAAAAAACAGATACAAAAGCCTACCTACTCTATGATTCTATTTATATGAGGTTTTACAACAGACAAAAACTAGTCTGTGGTGACAGAAATCCAGAATAGTGATTACCTCTGGAGTAATCCTTTGATGGAAATATTTTATAAATTGAGAGGAGTGTGAGTTACATAGGTGTCTGCATTTGTCAAAAGAAAGATTTTTTTAGGAGCATCAGGAAGGAATAAAAGGAGTGGAAGTATAGGTAAATTCTTCTAATGCGTTTTTATATCACATGCAATGATTAAAATAAAAATTATTACACCATCTGATACTCAAGATAATGATATTTGAAAGTAAGAAGAGTAAAGGAAATTAAATGAAACTAAGATTTCCTTATTTAACGTAAAGTGGTAAAATGTTGATACCAGTGGACTGTGAGTCACATGTTTTAATAGAGCAACCACAAACAAAACTACACAAACCATACACTCAAAATCCCTATAAATAAATCAATAAGGAATCCTAAAAATGTTCAAATAACCAACAGAAAAGCTAGAAAACAAAAACAGAGGAATGAGACACAGGAAACAAATAATAAAGTGGAAGGCTTAAGTCCTAACATATTAATAATTACCTTAATATAAATGATCTAAATACACCAATTTAAAAAACAGAGATGGCATTTGCAAAATAATAACCCAACTATAGAGGAGAGATCCAAGATGGTGGAATATATAAACACTGTGCCTCCATTCTTCCCTGAATACATTAAAATTACAACTAAATTATAGAACAATCAACCTGGAAAACCATCTGAAGTCTAGTCAAACAGAAGTCCTATAACTAAAAATATAAAAAAGAAACTACATTGAGATTGGTAGTAGGGGAGGAGACATGGAACAGGCCCCACACCTGCGTGTGGTGGTTGAGAATAGGGAGGGTTATCTCAGCCACTTTGGTTCCCCCCAGAGGAGTGAGGGACCCCAGCCCCCAACACCTGGCTCCCAGCCCAGAGTACTGGTACCAAGAAGAGGAGCCCTAAAAACATCTGGCTGTAAAAAACAGTGGGGATTCCGACAGTTCGAGGGCGCCGGAAGGTTGCAGGAAACCCAGACTTCCTCTTAAAACGCCTGTGCACAGACTCACTCACTCACAGGCACTCACCTAAAGATCCAGCAGAGAGATGGTGACTCAGGAGCCTTGGAGACATACGGGGGTGCAGACTGAGGTGTGTAACTTTGCGGGGAGGATTGGAGGACAGTCAGCATGTTCCCAGTGAGGGGCCACCTTCTATGCAGCCAGCAGGCGGGCGCCATCTTTCCTGTGTTGAGCCCGCCCCCACAGGCCAAGTCTGAATCTGATTGGCCTGGAGAGCTCTGCTGCTACACCCTGCTGACTCACTAGGATCCCATCCCACCCAACTTGTGCACTGCCGGAGGCACTTTCTGAGCTAGCAGCCAGTCCTGCTGACATTGCACTCTTTCTTGGAAAACTGTCAGAGTCCGGCAGGCCCCAGGCAGGCGGCAACTGGTCTCGGTGTTCTCTGAGACTTTTGCTGAATCACTCCAGGCTCAACACTGGCACCAAACCAAAATTTACATTAACCTGGTGACCAGGATTCTTCCCACTCAAGTGACTTCTTGAAGCCCTGCCTCACTCCACTTGAATAGCTCAACAGACATTATCAGTGGCTCAGCTTAAAGCGAGCTGGCAGGTGGCAGTAGGCCTTGGGGTGTTGTGGCTTTTTGCAGAGCTAACCCAGACCCGATAGTGGTGGCAGCCAGCCTCCCACGCACCTCCAGGTCCAGCACAGGCAGCAAACAACTGCAGATCACTTTGTAGCTTCTACCAGGCAGTCCCCGACAAGTCATAGTCAGTGGCTGACCTGGGCCTGCACCAGAACCCCTCCCAAGAGGCCCCAAAACCAACATACTTGGAAGTTGGCTTCAGACCACAGCAGAGCACCACCCAATTAGTCCCACAAGTGGCACACACAAAGGGTGGTCTCAACAGACACTAGAGCCCATTAGGGCAAATCCCATTCAGTGGGAAAAGCCTCCCACACAACAGTCCATAAGCTGTGGACATTGCCAAACACCACAGTCAGTCAGTTTAAAGGTGAGTCCCACCCACTGATGTGCCAAGAGCAATGAATGCTCAACTATAAGAAGGCATACACAACCCGCACAAAGGACCTTCATAGAGCACCCAGCTCAGGGACCAGGGAGACTGTGCCACTGAGCCCCATAGGACACCTACTACATAAGGTCACCCAGCCAAGACTGGGAGACATAGTGGATCTACCTAATGCATAGAAACAAACACAGAGAGGCAGTCAAAGTGAGGAAACAAGAAAATGCATCCCAAATGAAAGAACAGGAGAAAACTCCAGAAAAAAAAGAACTAAATGAAATAAAGACAAGCAACCTACAAGTGACAGAGTTCAAAACAATGGTTATAAGGATGCTCAAGGAACTTAGTGAGAACTTCAACAAAGAGATAGCAAGCCTTAGAAAAGGACATAAAAACCATAAAGAACCAGTCAGAAGTGAAGACTATAATAACTGAAACGAAAAATGTACTAGAAGGAATCACCAGCAGACTAGATAAAGCAGAGGATAGAATCAATGATTTGGAAGATAAGGTAGAAGAAAACATCCAATCAAAACAGCAAAAAGAAACAAGAATTTAAAAAATAAGGCTAGTTTAAGAGACCTCTGGACAACATCAAGTGTAACAACATTTGCATCATAGGGGTACCAGAAGGAGGAGAGAGAAAGCAAGAGATTGAGAACATATTTAAAGAAATAATGACTGAAAACTTTCCTAACCTGGAGAAGAAAATAGACATACAAATCCAGGAAGTGCAGAGAGTCCCAAACAGATGAACCCCAATAGGCCCACACTTAGACACATTATAATTAAAATGGTGAAAGTTGGAGACAAAGAGAGAATCCTAAAAGCAGCTAGAGAAAGATAACTAGTAACTTATAAGGGAGCTCCCATAAGACTGTCAGCTGATTTCTCAACAGAAACTTTGCAGGCCATAAGGGATTGGCAAAAAATATTCGAAGTGATGAAAAGCAAGGACATACAACCAAGACTACTCACTCCAGCAAGGTTATCATTTAAAATTGAAGGCTAGATAAAGAGCATCCCAGACAAGAAAAAGCTAAAGGAGTTAATCACCACCAAAACAGTATTACAAGGAACTTTAGACTTCTTTAAGATGGAAAAAAAAAAATCAAAATTATGAATAATAAAATGGCAATGGCTGCATATCTATCAACAATTACTTTCAATGTAAATGAATTAAATGCTCCAATCAAAAGACATAGGAGGGCTGAATGGATAAGAAAATAAAACCCTTATACATGCTGCCTACAAGAGACTAATTTCAGATTAAATGACACACACAGACAAAACGTAAAGCAATGGAAAAAAACATTACATGAAAATGGAAACAACAACTACAACAAAAATCTGGGGTAGCAATACTTACACCAGACAAAATAGACTTTAAAACAAAGGCTATAAGAAGAGACCATGAAGTACCCAGTAATCCCACTTCAGGGTATTTATTAGAAGAAACCCAAAGCATTACTTCGAGGGGATGTGTGCATCTATATGTTCATTGCAGCATTGTTTACAATGGCTAAAATATGGAGGCAGTCTCAGTGTCTGTTGAAGGATGAATGATTACAGTAGGTGGTGCGTATATACAATGGAATATGGCTTGGCCATGGAAGAGAATGGGTTCTTGCCATCTGCAGCAGCATGGACGGACCTGGAGGATGTTGGGCTGAGTGGAGTATGTCAGACAGAGAAAGACAGATGCAACGTGATTTTGTTTATATGTGAAATCTAACAACAAAACTAACAAACAAAACAGAAACAAACTCATAAATTCAGAGAACACTTAGATGGTTGCCAGATGGGAGGGTGGCTGGGGATGTAGGTGAAAACAGGGAAACGGATTAAGAACTACAAATTGGTTGTTACAAAGTAATCATGGGGATGTAGGGTATAGCATAAGGAATATAGTCAATAATACTGTAATAACTATGTATGGTGTCAGATGGGTACTAGATTTGTTGGGGTGATAAATGGGAGGGGGTTGAGGGCAGGGTGAAAACAGTGAAGGGATTAAAAAGTACATATTGGTAATTACAAAATAGTCATGTGGCGCCACGCAACAGCTTAACCGTTTCTACCTGCCCCCAAAGAAAGGAGAGTCTGTAAGACGGATCCTTTCAGGGACTTTGCTAAACCTTTGTGTTTGCATTTTGTACCTCCCTGTTTGGTCCCAGAAAGATGACTGGACAGTCAATGATGAGTAAGATTCCTCACTGAAGGAACAACTCAAGCCAGACGCAGTCGTGTGGGGACCAACAGGAGAACCCACAGGGTTCATGGAGGTGGGCACAGCCCCCAACCTTCCTCAGGCTAAGGAAAGCCTCAGCCTCTGTGGCTGCATTCCTTCCCAAAACCTGCAAGGGAAGTGATTCAATGAGGTGCTCTCCATCTAGTCATATGCATATAGGTTTTGTCTTTTGGGCAAGTTGAAACTTATGGTCCAGCTGTCTGCAGGCAAGGGTGATTGACTTAAATCAATTTCCTATTATGATGTATAAGATTCACAAATCTTGAGATTGACAAGCTTTATCTCCTTTACTTCCCCACTGAACTAATAAAAGCTGGTGCAAGGCTCGATTCGGGGCTTCCAGTCCTTGAGATTGGGGGTCCCTTGGTCTGCTTAAACCCTATTCATGACTACTGTCTTTTCTTAACCCTGTGCCACCCTGCTCGCTCCCCACAACTCGCATAACGCTGGACGCGACAGTCATGGGGATGTAAAGTAAAGCACAGGGAATATAGCCAATGATATGGTAATAACTATGTATAGTGCTACGTGGGTACTAGACTAGTCAGGGGGATCACTTCTTAAATTATGTAAATGTTTAACCACTATGCTATACACCTGAAATTAACATAAAATAATATTGAATGTCAACTGTGAATGAAAAACTTAAAAGGGGGGTAAAGTGGAAAGGGAATGAAGTCCTAATTTCCAAGTATAAAACAAATAAGACATGGGGATGTAATGTAAAGCATAGGGAATATAGTCGATAATATTGTAATAGCATAAGACAGTGTTAGATGGTTGCTAGACTTATAATGGTGATAACTTCTTTAGGTATATAAATGTTGAATAACTATGGTGTACAACTAAAACTAATGTAATATTGTATGTTAGCTATATTTTCAAATACAATTTTTAAAAAAATAACCCAACTATATGCTGTTTACAAGAAACGCACTTCAACTTCAATGACATAAATAGGTTGAAAATAAAAGGATGAATATATATATATATGTATATATATATGTGTGTATATATATGTGTGTGTATATATATGTGTGTATATATACACACATATATATATTCTGGAAACATTCATCAAAAAGATATTAATATCATATAAAGTAGACTTCAAAGCAAAGAAAATTACTAGTAACAAAGAGATACATTACATAATGATGAACGGATGAATTCACCAGGAAGATATAATGATCCTGAGTATGTACATACCAAACAACAGAGCCTCAAAACACATGAAGCAAAAACTGAAAGAACTGAAAGGAAAAATAGACAAATCACAATTATAATTTAAAACTTCAACAGCTGCCTCAGTGTTAAAGTTCTAACTCAGCAACTGATAGAACTACTAGACAGAATATCCACAAGGATTTGGATTTGGAAGCACTAATCAACACCATCAATCAACAGGATCTGGTTAACGTATAGAAGACTCCACCCAACAACAGCAGAATATACATTTATTTTCAAGCACCAATGGACATTTACCAAGATAGACCTTATTCTGGACCATAAAACAAACCTCAGCAAAAAAATTTTTAAGGCAGAAGTCTAATATATGTCATTTTAGGTACATATACAATTATACATACATAATTTTAACAAATGCTTGAAAAAACCAAGTGTACAATTTGGTCTTTTTTCTATGTAGCTGATATAGGAGAAACAGAAATATGCATACCAAAATATTAACAATGAGTAGGCTTTCTAAGAGGTGATATCGGGAATACCATTTATTTTTTCATTTGTTTATTTCTACATTCTAATTTTTTCTAAAAGAGTACATGAGTTGTATTACAAAAATCTTGAAGTTTATGTTTTAGGATCACAAGTGTATTCAACTGAACTTTATTATTAATCCAGTCTATTTTTTCAAGTTCTCTTTAATGTGTGTGGTAACCCATTTGTTAAGTCAAAGGAAGTATGACGACATAGTTATTTTAACTACTGACTTATTCACATTATTTGAGTTACGTTCTGTTCTCTTTTTTTTTAATTTATTTTTTAAATTTATTGGGGTGACAATTGTTAGTAAAATTACATAGATTTCAGGTGTACAACTCTGTATCACATCATCTATAAATCCCATTGTGTGTTCACCACCCAGAGTCAGTTCTCCTTCCATCACCATATATTTGTTCCCCCTTACCCTCATCTTCCACCCCCAGCCCCCTTACCCTCTGGTAATTGAGTTACTTTCAATACTTTATAATACAATGCTATTGAAATGGGCATTTTTCCCACTTAATATTGTTATTTATTGTAGAAACTAGAAAATGTTCCCTGAGACACAAACATAAAAATTATTAAAGATAAAAGTTTAAAAACATACTACTTTTTGGAGGACTCAACTTTATTTTTTTTTAAGGAAAATGGAACTTGTTGTAATGCCATTAATATTTTATTTTAATCAAGCACCAGGTAACAGCAACATTATCATGCTTGAATGCCTAAAAGAAACATGTTTACATCATTGGAATTTATTGATTTACATAGGAAAAAGTGGGAGAGATAAAACACTCTAAGTTAGTAATGGTCGTGACTTCTTTTGTTGGGATTATGGTGGTTCTATTTTCATCTTATTTAATTTTTCTATATTTCTAAGCATTCCCTAAAAATTAAAATACACATTTCTAAGATAATCTCAACAATTCCTTTAAAATGTGATGTTTAATTTTATTTGTCAGTGTGACTTGGCTAGGGAATGCCCAGACTGGTAAAAAATTTCTGGGTGTGTCTATGAGGGTACCTTTAAAAGAGATTAAAATTTGAATCAGTCAACTGAATAAAAAAGACTGAGTGGGCAATGCAGGTGGGCATCATCCAATCCAGTTAAAAGCCTGAATAGAACAAATAGGCAGAGGAAATACAAATTTGTTCTCTCTGTTTGAGCTGAGACATCCATCTTCTCATGTCATACACGCAAATGGATTAAAAGAATGAAATGTAAAAATGTCTATACACTATGAAAAGAAAATGTACGAGTTCTGACAATTAAATTCGAGAACTTGCCACCATGCGCTTACATTGGTAGCACTGTACAAACAGCTCGGTAAGCTTTCATAACCTTGTTATATCAGTGTCTCACAGCTGTGTTCATGTCAATGTGTGGCGGTGTCTTGCCGAGTAGTCTTCAATATTGTTGTTGTGTGTTTTTGTGTGCCGTCACAAGAATGTCTGCACTTAAATTAGAGTAACGAACAAACATTAAATTTCTTGTTAAACTTGGCAAGTGTGGAAGTGAAATCAGGGACATGTTAGTCCAAGTTTATGGAGATAAGGCCATGAGGAACCAACAGTGCACAAATGGATTAAACATTTTTCTGAGGGGAGAGAACATATTACTGATGAAGAAAGGTCAGAGCGACCAGTAACAAGCAGAACTGATGAGAACATTGCAAAAATTCATTGAATTCTGCGTCCAATTCATTGGCTGACTGTGAGAAGCATAGCAGACCAAGTAAACATCAATAGAAAAACAGGAAAATCTTAACTGAAAATCTTGGCATGAGAAAGGTATGTGCTAAAATTGTCCTGAAGACTGACACATGCAAAAAAATGAAACTGGACCACCTCCTTACACCATATACAAGAACAAGTTCAAAATGGATTAAAGACTTAAATGTAAAACCCAAAACCATAAAACTCCTAGAAGAAAATATAGGGAGTGAATTTGCAGACATTACCCTGAGTAATATTTTTACTGATATATCCCCTCAGCCAAGGGAAGTAAAAGAAAAAATAAACATATGGGATTACATCAAACTTAAAAGTTTTTTGGGGCTGGCCAGGTGGCTCAGGCAGTTGGAGCTCCGTGCTCCAAACTCCGAAGGCTGCTGGTTTGATTTCCACATGGGCCAGTGGGCTCTCAACCACAAGGTTGCCAGTTCAATTCCTTGAGTCCCGCAAGGGATGGTGGGCAGTGCCCCCTGCAACTAAGATTGAACACGGCACCTTGACCTGAGGTGCCGCTGAGTTCCGGGATAGCTCAGTTGGTTGGAGCGCATCCTCTCAACCACAAGGTTGTCGGTTGGACTCCCGCAAGGGATGATGAGCTGTGCCCCCTGCAACTAACAACAGCAACCGGACCTGGAGCTGAGCTGCGCCCTCCACAGCTAAGACCAAAAGGACAACAACTTGAAGCTGAACAGCATCCTCCACAACTAAGATTGAAAGGACAACAACTTGGAAAAAAGTCCTGGAAGTACACACTGTTCCCCAATAAAGTCCTGTTAAAAAAAAAAAAAAAAAAACTTGAAAGATTTTTCACAGCAAAGGAAACCATCATTAAAAAAAAAGGCAGCCTACTGAATGAGAGAAGATATTTGTCAATGACACATCTGATAAAGGGTTAATATCCAAAATGTATAAAACAGTCATTCAACTCAACACCAAAAAAATAAACAACCTAATTAAAAAACGGGCAGGGTATATGAAGAGTCATTTCTCTAAAGAGGACATACAGATGGCAAACAGACATATGAAAAAATGCTCAACCTCACTGATCATTAGAGAGATGCAAATGAAAACCACAATGAGATACCACCTCACTCCGGTCAGAATGGCTATCATCAATAAACCAACAAACAACAAGTGCTGGCGAGGTTGTGGAGAAAAGGGAACCCTGGTGCACTGTTGATGGGATTGCAGATTGATGCAGCCACTATGGAAATCAGTATGGAGCTATCTCAAAAAACTGGAAATGGAACTACCTTATGACCCAATAATTCCACTCTTAGGTATCTATCCAGAGAAATCCAAGACACTAATTCAAAAGAATATATGCACCTCGATGTTTATTGCAGCACTATACACAATAGCCAAGACTTGGAAACAACCGAAATGCCCATCGGGTAGACGACTGGATTAAGCAATTGTGGTACATTTATACAATGGAGTATTACTCGGCTATAAAGAAGAATGAAATCTTACCATTTGTAACAATATAGATGGACCTAGAGAACATTATGATAAGTGAAATACGTGTGTCAGAGAAAGACAAATACCATATGATCTCACTTATATATGGAATTTAAAGAACTGAATAAACAAGCAAAGTAAACAGAAATAGTCTCACAGATATAGAGGAAAAACTGATGGTAGCCAGATGGGAGGGGGATGGGGATGAGAGAGAAGGGGAAGAGATTAGACAGCATAAATTGGTAACTACAATATTGCTGCAGGGATATGAAAGACAGTTTGGGGAATATAATCAATAATGTTGTAAAGATTTTGTAGGGTGTCAGACGGGCACATGTCTTATTAGGGAGACTACTTCTTGGACAGTGTAGATGCTTGACAAATGCACTGTACACCTGAAGCTGAAGCTGAATAATATTGTATATCAACTATAATTAAAATATATATATATATATATATATATATATATATATATATATACACATATACATATATGTATATGTATGTATATATGTATATATAGTCACAGGATACAGAGTACAGTATAAGGAATAGAGTCAATGGAATTGTAATAGATGTATATGATGTCAGAGGGGCAATAGATTGGGGGAGAGGGGTTATCACTTTGTGAGGGGTGAAATGCCTATTACATTGTTTGTACACCTGAAACTAATAATAAAAAATAAATAAAAAGAAAATGATCCCAAAGGAGCTCACTGATGAACAAGAACAAAGAGTCAAAGTTTGACAAAAACTTTCAGAGAGGCAAGATGATGTTTTGGGCCATGTTATCACAGGTGATGAAACATGGATGTACCAAAGCATCAAAGTGCACAATGGAAGTCAGCCAATTCTCCAGAACCAAAAAAGTTCTGTCAATCCAAATCAAGAGTCAAAATGATATTGCTAAACTTTTTTGATATAGGAATATTATTCATTCTGAATTTGTACCAACTGGACAAACAGTTAACCAAGTTTATTATTTGCAAGTGCTGAAAAGGCTGCATGAAAAAGTTAGACAAAAACGACCTGAACTTTTTGCCAACAATTCATGGCTCTTGCATCTCAACAATGCACCAGCTCACACGGCACTCTCTGTGAGGGACTTTTTAGCCAGTAAACAAATAACTGTACTGAAACAACTTCCCTACTTACCTGATCAGGCCCCCAATGACTTCTTTCTTTACCCAAAGATAAAGCAAATATTGAAAGGAAGACATTTTGATGACATTCAGGACATCAAGGGTAATGCAATGACAGCTCTGATGGCCATTTCAGAAAAAGTGTTCCACAATTGCTTTGAAGGGTGGGCTAGGCTCTGGCATTGATGCATAGCTTGCCAAGGGGAGTGCTATGAAGGTGACCATAGTGATATTCAGCAATTATATATATAGCAATTTTTCTAGGATATGTTCACAAACCTAATTGTCAAAACTCATATAGTGATTTTTACAATCTCAAGATAGGAAAGGACTTAGTAAATAATACACAAAACTCCATGGCCTAGATGTGCTTTTTATTAAAATCAAAATTTTCTGTATGGCAAATGACATCATAAACAAAATTAAAAGATAATTAGTAGACTGGAAGGTTGTATTTCCAACATAAAGCATTAACATCCAGAATGTATAGAGAAGGGCTACAAAAATACAGGAGGAAAAAAGGCAACTGAATAAAAAATGGACAAAGGAAATGATCAGACAACTTAAAGAAGAGGAAACCTAAATGATCAGTAATTATATGAAAGATGTAAATTAAAATAATGAGCTAATATTTCTTATTAATCGGTTCACAAAAGTGTAAGTCTAATAATATAAAGCGTTGTCAAGGAATTTAAAAAACAGTATCTCTCATAAACTACTAGTGGGAATACAAACTGGACTAACTATTTTAAAGAGCAATTTGACAATATCTGCTAACGGTGAAAATGTGCATATTTATGACCCAGCAATTCCACTTCTAGATGTATACTCTAGAGAAGCTTTCATATATATGAAAATGGAAGCATGCATAAAGATGTTAACAGTGGTATCCATAGCAAAAAAACCCCACATAATTGTAAGTATATCAATAGATAAATAAATATAATTTGGCATAATCATATGCTGTAAAACTATGTGGCAATTTAAAGGAATGAAAAAGATCTGTATTTCTGCATAAATAGAACTAAAACATAATTCTCTGTGTACAGTAGGAGGTTAGTAAATATTTTAAAGCACTAATTAGCAAAAGCATTAAAACCTGAATTAGAATGATAAGACTAAATTCATGATAACTACTATCTCTGAGGTGAAAATGGAACAATATAGCAATATAAGAGATAAAAGAGACTTTAATTTTATCTGTAATTTTTACTGCGTTTATTTACAAAGGACTAAAAACAAGTGGGACAAAGTGTTAATAATTGTCAGTTCTGGATGTGTTGATACATGTGCATTTGTTTTTATTCTTTGTACTTTTATATACATATATATTAGCCAATTCCCAAATAAAAGTATAAAAAAAATACGAAGAAGTATATCAGAGACAAAGGTATCAGTATGAGGGTACTGCAATATTTTAAGCTTGTGGGATGTAAAATAGGACATTCTCTAGCAGGTACAGAGAGAAGAAATACATGAGGTCTTAAGATGGGCATCGTTGGTTGTTTGAATTTCATGATAAGGGAGGGAGGCTGTTTTCCCATTCATAATACTGTGCTTGGCATGTAATGAGTTCTTAGTGTTTGTTGAATTCTGTGGATGATGTTAGTACTTTTTCTGATTATAAGAGTCACGCATGTAATGTGAGCATAGAGGAAGGGAGGTTATGATGGGAAAAGATAAAGGTGCTACCTATTATATTTCAGAAAAGAACTTTAGGGAATTAATTTCTTGAAAGATGGCCCCAACATAGGTAGTCAATGCAGAAGATCCTTTTATATGCTAGAGAACCTTTAGAGGAATCTACTCATCTTCTGCAGGAAAGCCTTTGGAAGACCATCTCAGCACTGATCTCTTTAGCCAATACTGGTCAGAAAGGCTTAGTCCAAAAAATTCCTCTCCCATGCTTCACATTGAAGGAAAAGAATGATTGGATAAATTAAGGGGTCTCAGGGTCCTAATCTAATCTTATTGTCTTACAGAGTTGTCTAGGAGACAAGGATAGAAATTGTGACCTCACTATTCAGGAGAACACTAGAGTCACTGCCATATATGGTCAAAGATGGAATCAGTCCAAAGGACTGACTCAGATGCAGAGGAAGGGGAAATGGAGAAGAGAAGACAATATAGGAGAATTGATAAAAACTAGGTCCGACCTACTCCATACCCTTACTAGTACGTGATTTCCACTAGCTCCTATTATAATATAGAGGGAGAACGGTTTCTCTCTTAACTCTACAACCTCAGTGCCAGACCATCCACTATCCTAGGGATTGGGAACTCCCAGAGTCCCCAGAGCTTTTTGGAATATTAAGGACATTCTTATGAAAGGACTGGTGAGCCTCAGATGGAAGGGCAAGAGAAGCTAGAAGACCTAGAAGACAGATGGAGTGGTGGGTTCCACTTACTTCCACATCACCACAGGATAGTGCCACCTTAGGGTAATAGGGTCCCTCTGGCCCTCCCGAAACTGAGGGAAGGTGAAGCCTGGGCTACTGTGGTGCTACTTGTCACAGAGTGGTCTCATGCTGACCTGAGAATTGAGACTTGACAATTGAGAATTTGCCTTAGGAGGTTTCTAAAAGAGGATTCAGTGTTCAGTGGTACCACTAGGACCCAAGATTTTCTGATCTGTAATCTATTCTGTAAATGGATAATC
The DNA here is from genome assembly GCF_036562045.2 of Rhinolophus sinicus. Taxonomy (NCBI): domain Eukaryota; kingdom Metazoa; phylum Chordata; class Mammalia; order Chiroptera; family Rhinolophidae; genus Rhinolophus; species Rhinolophus sinicus. Next base: position 122,699,519 of record NC_133756.1, read on the forward strand.
TACTCTTACATGTTTTGCTCATTGGTCATTGTAAGCAGAAAACCGTAGACCCACACGGACACAGGCTGATGATTCGGGACCCTATTCTATAGCAAGTGTTGATGGTAGCTGTATTAGTCAAAAACTCAGAAAATCAGGGTCAGTTCCCAAACAGAGCCCTCTCTTATCTGATTTCCCATGCCAGTCCAGAAGCAAATGAGACGTCCTGTGAGCTTCCCTCCTCCTCCCACTCTGGCACCCCCTCTGAGGAGCAGACTCTGGCATATAGCTCCCCAAGGTCACAGGTATATTGTCAGATCCCCTACTCCAATGGCCAGTATCACAGAGAAAAGACCAGCCAGGTAATCAATACAGTTCAGGAACCTCCTATAATGTTGGGCTGGGACCTGGGAGACAAACAAAGAAACGTTTCTAGAAATAAAGTTGATGGTATCCCCTAATACATCCTGGATTACTGGAGAGTGGGAAATGCAGAATATATCACATTTGCAGGAACTTAATGAGTGCAGCTCTGTTGGGCTTAAAGTGTATGTGATTTATCTTATGAACAATCTTTGTACAAACAGTGTCCAGAATAGGCATGTGCCAGTCAAAAGTCCTATTAGTGTTCTCTCAAAGCCATTTGGATATGATGGCATTCAAGGGCATTTTTTCCCAACCCTCTCCTTCCTGGCTCTCAATCCACTGCTCCCACCTCCCAACTGCTTCTGCCCCACCCCCACCCCCAAAAGATGAGAGCTCACCATCTACTGCCAACTAATTGAAGCTCTTTATACATCTCCCCGTTCAGCAATCCTAGGCCCACCTGCCAATCTCAGGCTCCTGAACTCTTCCTCCTAGGAACAGATGCCTTTTGCCCCAAATATCCTAGAAAACTACTCATGTGCTAAATCTCAGTGGGACTATTCCAAGTAGTGGCTAAGAGCAAGGATGCTAGAGCAAGACTTAGCTAATATCCTGACTGCTATTTACTGGCTGTGTGACCTTAGGCAAGTTACTTCATCTCTTCGTGCCTTAGTTCTTTGTCTGTACAAAGATGGGAGAAGGAATTGTACCTACTGCAGGTGCTTGTTGTGAGGATAGGGCTTAGAGCAGGGCCTGCACAAAAGAAACTCCAGAGGACTGTCGCCATTACTGTCATTCAGAGAAGACTTCCCTGACACCCCGAGGAGGGGGGAGAGGCTCCTTTCTCTGTGCTCCCACCATACCTGGTACTGACCTGGGTTAATGCAGTTACTTTATGTGTCCACTCCCTGTGTCCACTGGACTGTGAGCTCCTGGAGGGGAGCAGGCTCTTGTTACTGCCATTGTATTCTCATCACGTGGCATGGGGCCAGGCACAAAAGAGATTCAATCAGTTCTGCTATAAAGCTAGTTTTGAAATGAAAATTTGATCCATTCAATTGATATATTAGGGAAATGAGCATAATGTGAATTTTGTATTTGCTTATGTGTGATTCCATCTGCAAGAAACTAAACGAATGCGGAAAACTCGGCCAGCTGAACTGAGCCGTGTAGGAAAACTGAACATGCACACGTGCACACACGCAAACATCTACCCGCTGCCTCAGGTCACTGCTTGTGTTACGAGCCACATCCACCCACCTCTGGTATTACAATATTTCACCTGATTTCAGATTAGCTCTCTTTCTACCTTTTCACAATAATTCACAAGCTGCTTCCAACACTCATTTCCACAAGGAAAACTCCAGGTCTTTTCATGGTGAAGTACCATATTTACTGGTGTGTTTATGTACTTTCTAACCAAGTAACATGAGCTACCGTTTTTATTAGGTTCCTATCCTTTTTAAAATGTGTCACTGATGCAGGTTTTAAATGTTGTGCCCCATTCCCATTTTTCCTATAAGCCCTGAATTTTTTATTGCATTGTCTTGCATAGTGTAGTGATTTTTAGCATATGCCTTGTTATAGCAGAAAGAAGCATACTCAGTGGACTTATGGTTGATGGCGACTAATTCTTTCTTTCTCATCTCTATGGATACTTAAGGCTCCTGAAACTGTAGGAGGCCCTGTTAGTCAGCAGTTTTGGCCAGCACTTCTGTCCCACAATTAAAAGCAATAAGTATTTGTTTATTCATAGACAACTACATCCCAGGCATCGTGATGAGCAGTGGAGCTACTGTGGCTAATGAGAAGCACTGCCTGTGACTGTGTCAGCCTAGTGTGTGTGGGGGGGAGAGAGAGAGAGAATTACAATAGAGGGGGACTGATGCTATTACAGAATAAAGCAAGGTCTTCTCTCTCCAGACTTCAGGGAGTCAGCAAAGACCTCTCAGAGGAAGTTGTTCCTCTTTCCCAGATCTTTGCCCTCCTATAAGTCAGTCTCTTTCCTTGTTGCCCCATTTCTGCCTCCTTACTCTACTTCCTGAGTTACCAGGCCAATCAGCACTGAGCAAAAGACAGAACAGGGAAGAGTTAATGTGGCACAGGTGGGAGGGGTAAGAGCCCTGAGGGAAACAGGTAGAATAGCCACGTAAAGGCTCTTGGGCACATAAAGGCTACGGGCACTGGTCAAGACAGAGAAGCTGCCACCACGTGGTGCTCAGGATCTTTCCCCAGTCAGATCTTCTGCTGGTGCTTTCTTCCTCCTTCACTTATCCATTCCACATTTGCTAAGCTTCTGCCATGGGCTACATTCTGGGAGAAATCGGTTCTACTTGCCCTGCCTCCTCCAACATCAGAGATGCTTCTTCTTCCTTCTATCACTGCTACTCTGGGTTGGGTGCCATTTCCTTCCTCTCTGTCACCTCCACACCCTCTGGCACACCAGGAATGAAACTCCAGTGGAACTCCCTTCTGGATTGTGAAGATGGAATAGAGAAGTGCCTTTTTTGCTGCCATCTCTTTCTCTGTTGCTTCCTAGGCCCAACTTCAGCTCTCCAGCCGGTGTTCAAGTTCACTATTTCAGCATCAAGTTAAAGACAACGTAAGCACCCCACACACCAAAAACCTACCAAGTTTTCTCCTGTCACATAGGGCTTCCAGCTTCACCCCAGGTCCCATCTGCCGCCGCCTGCTGTTTCTCTCGTTCTCTCTACTTTCCTTTCTTCATGGAGACTTGGTGCTCAGAATGTGAAAGCTGGGCACATTTAAGCCTGCTCCCATTATAGAGCTAAGGAAGCTGAGGCCCAGGACTTCTGCCTAAGGGTACACAGTCAGGGACAGGACCAGCCTGAGGACTGATCCCCACCCAGCACTGGCTGTCTCCCCATCTCGAGACTGAGACTGACTCTACTTGGACCCTGAGGAAGAAAAACTTTCACTCCACTCCATCTTCAGCTGACCTCCAAATGGAGGGCTCTGATCATACCAGTCACTGAAGCAGTGACCCTTTCCCCCTCCTCACTACCACTGTCCCCCATTTCTTCCCCTACTATGCTCATGGGTTTTCATTCACAAAGGATTTTCCCATTTCAGCTAGGGTTGTGACCTTGATTACCCATCCAAAACTCCAACCAAAGGTTATAACCCTGTGATCCTCCCAGCCATGCACTACTTACCCCTACACATACTCCATGGATGGGTCTGTGCCACTGTGACACGCCAAAATCCTTCCCTTTGTCCTTCCCCTATCAAGAGTCATGATCCCATGAGCCCCAAAGCTTTACCCCCACCTCCCACAGGATGGCAGAAGCTCCACAGCCAAACTCTACCTTCCCATGCCCAGCCTTCTTCATACTGACTGGCATTCCAGGGCGAGGGGGTGCCCAGGTCTGGCTCACACTGGTCTTTGGGCCCATGTATCTGCTGGCCCTGCTGGGCAGTGGAGCACTGCTGGCAGTGGTACAGGTAGATTCCACACTGCACGAGCCCATGTTTTTGCTCCTGGCCACACTGGCAGCCACAGACCTGGGCTTAGCCACATAGATAGCCTCGGGGCTGCTAGCTGTGCTGTGGCTTGGGCCCCGTCCTGTGCCATACGTTGCCTGCCTGGTCCAGATGTTCTTTGTTCACATGCTGACTGCCCTAGAATCTGGTATACTGTTGGCCATGGCCTGTGATTGTGCTGTGGCAGTAGGGCGTCCACTGCACTACCCTAGCCTAGTCACCAAAGCCCGCGTGGGCTATGCAGCCCTGGCACCACACTGAAAGCTGTGGCTATTGTTGAGCCTTTCCCTCTGCTGGTGGCACGATTTGAGCACTTTCTAGCCAAGACCATAGACCATGCCTACTGTGCACACATGGCAGTGGTGGCGCTGGTGGTGGGCCACACATGGGCCAACAACCTGTATGGGCTGGCGCTTTTACTGGCCATGTCAGGTGTAGATATTCTGGGTAGATATCACGGGCTCTTATGGGCGCATTGCCCACACTGTGCTGCGCCTGCCTACCAGGGAGGCCCACGCTAAGGCCTTTGGGACATGTAGGTCCCACATCTGTGTCATTCTGGCCTTCTATGTGCCTGGTCTCTTCTACCTCACACACCGCTTCAGTCGTCACACTGTCCCAAAGCTCGTGCACATCCTCTTCTCTAACATCTATTTGCTGCTGCCACCTGCCCCCAACCCTATCTACGGGGCCTGCATCAAGGAGATCAGGGACCGACTGGGAATCTTCACGTTCAGAAAAGGCCAGTTCTAAGGGCACTGAAAACAATGGAGCCTGGGGGTGAAGATGGGGGACATTCAGAGGAGAATCTGGGGTCTGGATTATGTGGATTATGTCATCTTTGTCCCATTATCTGGATGTGACTGTGATAATCACTCAGCAAATTTTTCCTGTGAAGCCCCTGCCTAGCCACATATCCTTGGGAGGAGGCAAGAGGCAGGGGCTATGTGTTACCATGATCACAGTACACAACATTTAACTTAAAGCTCCCTCCTCGCCTCTCACCATCATTCAAACCTAAATCTGCCCATGTTCCCTCACAAAAGCTCCTCTATAGATCCTGAACCTGGGGGTCTAAGAAGAGTAACAAGTTTTAAGGTACTTGTCTGGGATCACAGCCCTGTCTATTCCTGGAGCCAGATTCCATTTCAGCCAGTCCTTGGATAAGGAATCATATAAGCTTATCCCCTACCTTCTAAGAATCTGGACAATGTGTCCTGTGGTCCCAATTTGGCCAGGACACTGATCTTTAAGACATTCCCAGTTCAGAGAATCCTCTTGGTCTCATGTGTAATCACTATCTCCCCTACCCCTCGTTCCTCTGCCAAAGTCTTAAGAATAAATGGCTAGACGTTCTCTCTCTGGGCTTCCAGCTTCAGGAGTCAGGCATCCACCTGATACACATTTTGATATCCCAGAAAATCATTGTAGCCGTGTCACCTGCTTGCCTGAGATCCAGAGTCACTACGGTCTCTTACCAACCTGCCCTTTTGGGCATCTTCGGCCAAGAGTGCCAAATTCCTAAATAAAATCCTCATCAGCAATTCAATTTGCCCTGGCCAACATCACCAGAAGCACATGATACTGGTGTAATATGATGAAATAGGAGTACACAGCTGCGGATGCCAGAGAATAGAAATATTAACAGGAAGTGTCATGGTGTTGCCCAACAGGGGATTCACTTTCCACTCCTCACTGGAAGGGGCATTACATAAGCGAGCTTTCACACCAGCATGGAGTGCAGAATGAGTGTAATCTCAGACGTAAGGCAGGAAGTCACTACTACAAGGTCAGAGAAAGCTGCAGGCTGCACAAGCAGACCCAAGCTCTCCAGGAAAACTCATACCCACAGGTATTGGAGTTAGTCATGAAGACCTGAAGCCAGGCGCAACGCTGACCACTGAGCACAGACAGCTGGACCACGCACTATGGGATACCACACAGGGGGTCACAGGTCTGAAAAAGCAGCTGATGACATCTCTAGGGCCACATGGGGTCTCACCAGGTGCTCATTAACAAGGAACTGAAGAAATAGCCCAGAAGTTCTGTGACATGTTCAGAGGTGTTGTCACCCTGAAACCAAAGGGATGAGAAAAAAATCTACACTTGTCCACAACCCAAGTGTGAGCTCAGTCATTCTCTCATGAAGTTATGAGTTAAAAAGCCCTCTAGGCAATGATTTTGTGGATTACTGTGACAGAATTCTAATCCTACTGGTACACAGGTCTTTAAATTGTCCATATCCTTCTCTTAGGGGTTCCTCTTCAATAAATCTATCCTGACAAAATAGTTAGACGTGAACAAAGATGTATGCACTAAGATAATTTGTTACAACATTATAAAGAAATGTATGTGTGGCCGTCACACATACACACATGCACACCATTTTTCGCCTTTCCCCTCTGGTACGTGAAAAGGGAAATCATATGCAGCCAGTGTTCATAAGCAGTGAATTCTGTCACCCTCCCAGAACAAGCAGCCTCTCTTCTAAGGCACTTTCTCCCCCGGTTGTGCACAACTCCCCAAGGCAGCTGATTCCAAAGCTGTGCATTATTCATTGTAAGAACTTGCTTTCTTCAACCCCAAAAGTCACTCCCTTGGATATTTGTATTTTGTTTTGGATTGAGATTGCGTATATCTCTACCATGTGATATGTTTAGAAGGCTTTACCAGCACTCTTTTACTCATCATGACAACCTGAGAAGCACTGAAGCCCATAACCCCTTATCTACAATTCCAAATATAAAAAAAAGAATCTCTGAACAATAGTTTTTGGTCCAAAACCTGACCTAAACCGTCACAATTCTATTTATATTTATTTTAGTGTGACTATTTATATATTTAGCTGCAGAAATACTGTATGTCCATTTATAGGGCACTGAATCTCACTGGGGTACCCCTGCATCTCTGTCTCCTCCTCACACTGTTGGTCAGTTTTGCCCATGTCTCTCTTATATAAGGGCACTATAGCCCCTTTCTAAAATCTGAAGAATTCTAAATTGCAAAACACATCTGTCCTGGAAAGTTTTCAAATAAGGGATTAGAAACTTCTGTGATTACCCCTTAGCCTGAGAGAAGTGAAGCAACTAAATAGGGCTGTTATCACACTGAAGTCTTTGCTATCTGTGCTATTCTATCCTGCCCTAAAGGTCCCTGCAGAGAACCTTGTATTCTCTGGAAGATCAGCCCCCACCAGTTTGTTGTCCTCACGCTTTCCACTCTGCTCACCCCTCAGACGTGCTGCAGATGATCTGTGTCTTTTTCCCAGGGAAGCCCCAGAACGTGCCACACGGGAGGCAAACCCCATGAGCAGGGTGTGGCCCGCACAGCCCAGCCCTTGGGCTCATCGGCTTCACCCAGAACTCAGGTGTCATGTTTGCCTTCAGCAAGTTTCTGTCTCCAACTCTATGAGCCAAAAAGAAAGACAGGTTTTCTTCATATCAGGGGAGGGTAGTGTGGAGCTCAGGGAGCCTAGAAAATCGTTGATAAACGACAGCAAAAGAGAGAAGACAGAGGTATGGGCTTCTTGGTGCAGAGTTCATCAGTACCCAATCTCCCTGCTCAGCCCCCTCGATGAACAAAAATCTGAGAGACCTCATCCGATTTCACCAACAGCCCATCAACCCTGCCCCTACCTCATCCATGCCCTTCTCATTCTGGAACCCCCTCAGCTATGGATGTGCTTCCTTCTCTGCCCGTTTATCAGTGACTCTCATGGTCTCTGTACCTCTGCATCTCTGTCTCCTTCCACCGTCGGTTTTGCCCCACGTCTGTCTCTTGTCCTCGTGTATCTCTCTCTCGCTCTCCCTCTGTCTACCTCACTCAGGATTCCTTTCTGCAAGGAACAGGAGTGCCAACCATACTCCCCCAGGTGAACTCTCCTGGTCAACTGTGATAAAAAATGTGCTAATGGGCGTTGGAAGGACTTGGCTTCACTTGTCTCAAGGGGAAACTTGGGGTTTCAATTTGTTCTGTTGCAGCTCTCCTCTCACCCTGCCCATTTCCTCTTCATGCCACCACTTTGCACTTCCATCTAGCAGGCAACCCTTCCACCACACACTCAGGTAAGTAGAAGGAATATGTTGGTTTCTCCCTTCACCAAAAGGAACTACTGTTTAATGATAAAAGCTGGAATCAGGCAGACTTGCACTTATTTAACCTCTCTGAGCCTGTTCATTCACTTGTAAAATGGGGAAATGATAGGAACCTACTTCAGCAGATTACTAAAAGGTTTAACTAAGATAATGGACTCAAAATGTTTGGCACAGCCCCTAACACTTAAGAATTCAACAAATATTTGGTATTAATTCCTCTCCTGGAGCATGGGCCCACAACACTGTCAAACCTTTGCTCAAAGGCCTGGCATCACATCCTTAGTTCTGTCTAGGGAGACCCTCCCCTAAGGCCACTTACATCTCTTTCAGGAAACTTTTCTTGGCAACACTCTCCTACCACTGTAGAACCTTCTCTATTCCCCAAACTCACACCACCTCAGCCAGCTCAGCCAAGGGCCCACTTTGTGGGCTAGCTCTACACACCGAGCTGGGATAGGGGAGGACGCTCCCCACACATGACAGGTCTTCCTGGGCCCACAGGAGGTTCTGCAGGAGGACTTGGGAGAGCACTCTGGACTGGTGAGGGGCAGAGTGGACAGGAGTACTAGAAAGGTTCTCTAGAGTGGTTCTTCTCTGCAGAAAAACCACTCTTCTTTTCAAGCAAAACAGCAGGTTGAGATCGCTGGACAGAGACACAAGGGGAAATCACACATAGGTTAGGGCTGCAGTAGGAGTACCTACGAGACACAGAAGAGCCTAGGACAGGGAGTAGAGCATGAAGAACAATGTCCACAGATGTACCTGGGTAATTCTGGCTTCCTGAGAGTTCTCTCTCGTTACTAAGGCAACCGTATCCCAATTAGATTCTTATCCTCCACATTGTCACCGTGCAGCATGGCTCCCTCCTACACACACCTGGTTTTCATTGCAGTTTAACCCACTTGTTAATAATGGGTTTCAACCCAGGCTACACATTAAAACTGCCTGAGGAGCTTTTAGAAATCCTGATGCCCGGGCACATTCCAGACCAAAATCAGAATTTCTGGGGGTAGAATCCAGGCAACAGTAATTTTTAAAGCTCCCAGGTATTTCCAAAGTAAGGCCAAGGCTGAGAACCAGGGCTTGATTCTGTTTAAGTCCTGATCTGTACTTCTCTCAGGACTTTCAGGACCCCAAGGCAACCTCACAAAGTCATCTGCAGGTGACAAGGTCCATAGTAAATTGTTTCATGGAGGCTGCTGACAGGAAGAGGGACCTGGTCCTTTTTCCTTAAAGAACTCAGACCGAGAACTACACACACACACACACACGCAAACATATACAGACATCCTAACAGATATCTGCATTTTCCTCCCCTAAAGTCCGAGAATGGATAGGTGACTCGAGTATGGACTTGGGCTATGAAAATAGTGAGGCTAGGAGAGTGACTGCCCTCTCCTCACCCAAGGCTCTGTCACCTACCAGGCCCTCTATGACCTCATGCTGTAGTAGGTCAGAGCCTAAGGCCTGGGCCTCACCTTCCTAGGCGGCTTGGGGCTCCTGCAGCAGCCACTGCCCTGCCTAACCCTTCCCATACCTCACCATGTTGGTTGGTGCCCCCCACCTGCTAACACTGGATGAAGCTGATGCCGCCTGGACCCTCATCAAGGATAAGGTAGGTAAAGCACGAGGCTAAAGGCGAAGTAACAAAGTGTCACCTAGCTGGGTCTGAGAAGCTTATGAACAGGAAGCAGCAGGAAGCCTGAAGACAATAATAACTAACATTTACTCAGTGCTTGTTTATTATGGTCCAGGCACTGCACTAACTGCTTTGCACAAACTGTCCAATTGAATCACAATTGCGAAAGCAGTAAGAAATTTTCCTTGAATGTATAGGGAGCTATGAGAGCAGACAGGAAAACTGTTAAGTCAGGGGTAGGACTTGGGAGGTCAGGAAGGCTTCCTGAAGAGAGTGACATCCTAGCTGGGTAAGTAGGAGTTATTCACGCATAGAAGGAAGACGACTACTCACATAGAATCATTGCTTAATAAACACTTGAATGTGTTTATTCATATGAACTCACATGAAGGAGTTCATGATCAGCAGGGGGGTAAGTGATCAGTGTGCCAATTAAAGGTAGAGCATATGTAAAAGCCAGGAGAGGAAAAAGAGAAATGTGGATTCGTGAGCTACAAATAGTCCTCTAGAGCAGAGTTCAAAGGAATCGTGGTAAAAACAAGGTCAAAGATGTACAGGGGCTGATCAGGAAAGGCCTTTTAAGTTTTCTGAAGAACCTTAACTTTACCTTCGACTTCTTCACAGACACTCCCTCCACCTTAACTTCCACAGAAAGAGAAATTTGGGTTTTCAGCCATATATGTAGATTTCAAGGAGCAGGTAGATCTTGGCCTGAGTTGTAGGTATCCAACAAATCCCACCAAATCCAGATGGTTAAAAACTTCTGAGGTGAGAATTTAGGGATCATGTTCTGGTTATATGACCTGAAGGAGAGTGAATTTAAAGCACTCGTAGAAGGCAGCCCACCAAGTTTAATAAAACAACCATCTTAAAAGTGTGCCTACCATACTCAAAGCAGCCTTAATGGCATGTAGCTCCCATTTGACATGGAGTAGCAGCTCACCACAAAAGTCAGCTTCCCAGGGAAGCAGAAACGAGAGCCAAGGTCCTCCCAAGTTTTAAAGTAACTGGTTTCAGCACTGGAAAAGGTTGGCCCTGGACTAGATCCATCAGAATTAGCGTGAAAATAAATGCAGCCTTCAACCATTAGACAGCTACACCATGTCTGTGCACCAGAAAACACCCCTATCCTATTTAAATAGAAAATTGTCAGGAAAGTTGGGGTAGAGACATGCAGGATAAATCACTAGCGGTATGTGGCAAATTCAAGCAAAACACCTCTGAGTGACCTGCTTTCCTCTCTCAGGAACTGCTGACAGTTTATTGGGCACTCTGTAGAACATTTGGTTAAACAGAATGTGGCTTAAGAGGTCCCCATTCAGAATTCAAACCAGCCAAGGTACATTCAAAAAGAATCTTCCACCATCACTTTCCTGGGCTGCCCCTAGAAGATCTAAATTTGCAGTCCTCTAAGTTCCATAGAACTTCTACCCAGAAGTAAAAGTACAGTGGAAACAGGGACTAGTCTCAAACGGTGATTCTATCAAGAATACAGTCACCCCAGCATAGAACTGAGTGCCTTATTGTTCCTATTTGAGGATAACACTGGGGCCCTTCAGGGGTAAGAAAGAAGACCTAATAAACCTCCATGGTATATTCATGTCTATGTTCTGACAGTCTCCAGCTAACCCAGAGGTTCACCTTTTAGCAGAAACCTGGACCATAAGAACCAAGTGTTGTGTCACACTTCTGTTAGAGGGACCTCTTCTGGAGACACTCCCATTTGTCATATTTCTTTAGGATCCTAGGCACCAATGGAGGAGCTGGGGTAGGATTCTGAAGTTATGCTTGGTGACTATGGTTTGATTGTCATGGGACAGAGCATTCTATACATAAATACCAACCCAACCAGTGCTCTGCTCCCAGCCCTGGAAACCCAACTGGCCTTTCTCAGAGCCCTTTTCTTCAGCCTGATACCCCCACCCAAAAATAAGGGTTCCATGTCTCAGTGAAGCAAGCGAGAAGGAATGATGGGAAATTCTTCCATGCAGATCAAGTATGAGCACCAGTTATTTTCTCGGCTAGGTGACAAAAGACAGTAGTCTTCAAGCTACCGGAGCTTGCGGGAAATGCAGACACAACTCCATCAATTAGCTATCCTTCTTTTATGTTCAAGGGCAGCACTTCCAAAATAGCTTTATGTAGCAAGAAGCAGATCAGCCTTAAGGGACCACTAGTGAATTCTACCAGAAGGCCAGCCAAGTGGGCAATACCATCAGAAGAGGCACAGACATGTGAGATGTGGGGGCTGGGGGAGGGGAGCAAAGTACACAGCATTTGAAGAACAGGGCTCTAACATGAAAGGGACCCAAAGAAATTTTGGAATTTTGTATTCTCCTAGCAGAACACAGAGCCAGAAGTCTCAGCCAACAATATCCTGGATGAGTTATCTTACCTAAGTACAATTACTGCAGAGGACCTTACAGTGTTTTGCAGTTGGTCATGAAGTTAAGCTTTCCAGAACTGGGTTACCAAACTCAAAAAGGCCAAGACAAGTAGGAGAAAACCAAGAGGAAGCGGAATCCCTAAAAGCATATTGGAATTAGCATTACAAAGAGGCCTCAGATCCTTAAAAGAACCCTCAGCTAGGGTAGTGTCTTCTAAGGGGTGATAGACTGAGTGTAAGAATGGATATTCCAAACCTATTTTGGTACACCCTTTCTTGGTTAATGACATTACCCATTTAGGAATAATCACCTAACAATAATCCTTGAGGATTCCTTTCCCACACCCCATTAGTGACCAAGTACTACTAATTCTATAACCTGCAGCTCTTCCCTCATTATTTTAGTTGAGGGGCTCCCCGTCTTGCCTGAAGTATTACAATACTCTCAATTATCTTGACTTTTCTCTCTCTCCTTAGTTTCTTTCTGCCTCTCTATTCAAAATTCGCTTTCTAAAATGCCTAACTGATCCCGACCCTCCTAACCAGAGCCTTTCAAGTAGCTTCCCATGGACCTCAGGATAAATTTCCCATCACTTAGGGTGAACACAGGCTTTTCCTAGTCAACTTCCTGTGTGCTTGTTCCTCCTCATACCCTACATTTATGCGATATGAAATGACATGTTCCTGATGTGCCCCTCTTATTTGCAAGCTCAGGTTTTCTCACTGGCCATTCCTTCTGCCTGGACTAACCATTCCGCCTGGTTCATCCCTTCAAAGCTCAAGTATTACCACCTAGAAAACTAACCGCAGACAAGGCTGTTAAATCTCCTTTCATCTCTTCCACAGCTTGCTATTATTTTCCTTAGCTGTGACTGTTTGTTTAAATTTTTGTCTCCTCCTTTAGACTGAGCTATATTAGGACAAGGACAAAGTCTCCTTCTTTTATGTATTCCCCGTATCTAGCAGTTTGGCACACAGTATACATTCAAGGTTTTGTTACAGGAAAGAACTGGGAGATAAGCAGAAGGCATGACCGTCTGAGTACATTGTGGAGATGTAATTGGACAGTGACAGAGGGAGGGTCAGTCTAGAGCAGGCTACCAACTCCTGACCCATGAACTGGCCACTTACAGGTTATCGAAGAGCGCTTTGGGCCCAATGGAGTGGCAGTACCTTTCCTGTCGGATGCAGCCTGCTATGACCTCCTGGGTGTGCTAGTGAAGCAGTCCCGCCCAGCCCACACCCGCCTGGCTTTGCCGGGTCGGCAGGGAAGGCGGGCACTGCAACCAGTGGGACCACTACCGAACCTCCTGGAGCAGGCAGGGTCCGAGGGTGCCTTTGCCCACTGCACTCGGGAATACTCACCAAACGGCCGAGCAGAGATAGCCTATGAAGAAATGCGACTCTTGGATGGGCAGCCCTGCCGGATCCACCTACATATGGGTGGTCTGCGCAAGAAGGTGGCCTTCCTGCAGCTGCCACCAGGGCAGGTGGGCTTACAGAAGACTCTCCCTTGGCTCCGAAGCACCCACAGCATCTATGTCATCTACCAGGTCTTCTCCTGTGCCTGGCTGCAGCTGGGGCTGTTGCCTACAGGCCGTGAGCCCCAGCTGCTCCGGTTACAACGGTCACTGCCTATTGCCTTCTCATGCCTCAAGTTTTCACTGCAGCCCAAGGGAGTGCTGGGACCACAGAAGCCCCTGAGCAAAGACCCACTACTCCATGGAGCCCACTGGGTCAGACCCAACCTCAATATCATGCCATCTCTGGCCCCCATATCGGCCCCTGACAACATCCCCGGAGCTGCTGATGTACCCCTACCTGTCCCAGCCCCACCTACACCACCTCCCCAGGAAGGGCTAGAGGGCAGATTCACCAGATTCTCCTATAAGGGCCGAAACCCTTTCCGAAGGGGGCCACACACACTGTCAGGTACTACTGGGGGGAAAAATTCTGAGGGGGACGGGACAAGGTGGAGGGCCAGGAATGTGGGACACCCATAACTGTGGTGAGGGGGATGGAGGAAGGGAGCCAGGGAGGGTGAGATGGAAGCATGATCTTGATGACGGGGTGGGTACAGTACAGAGGACCAGAGGGAGGGACCAGGGAGACTGAAAGAGCAGGGCATGAGTCAAGCTGTGACTATCCCCAACCCTGGCAGAGAACTGGCTCTTCAGCCCCCGCAGCCCCCCACCAGGAGCCCAGGGTGGGGGCCCCGGGGACCCCGACCGGCACTCCATGTCCCTGCCCCTGCTGCAGGGTCTGTCCTCGGAGTTCGACAGCGACGACTGAAGCTGAGGCAAGAGGTGCAGGGGGCAAGGCCTCTAAGATCTGGCATAGGGATATTGGTCCCCAATAAACATCAGCTGCTGCTCCCCCAAACCACCATGTGGTCCTGCTGCTTCTTCCTTCAGGGCTCTGGAGAAGGGGTAGAGTCCCTACTTTTTTCCCCAGGTGTCATGTCCCCTCACTCTTTAAGGGAAGAAGGAGCACCTTGAAACTTTGGCGTCAATGTTCCTACCAGAGAGAAAATATCTCTGACCACCTCCCCATCTATGTACAACCTTCTTGGGGGCCCAACACCATAGAAAAAGGGTGGGAAAGAAGAATGAGCACAGAATAGAGATTTCCCTTTTATACATATTGCAACAAGTTCTCCATAAAACATTCATCTGAAATAAATTAAAAAGTCCTCTTGCCACTGCCTCCAAACGTAAAAAGGAGCCTGTACCCTGGCCCCAACCCAGGCCACTCAAGGCCCTGATTGTCCATGGAAGGAAAGTTAAGGATTGAGGGGCACGAAGCCTGAGACCGGAAGGGCACATCCCTCTTCTGAAGTATCCAACAAGAAAGGCGAGGTGACAGCATGGGCCTGGGAGATGGCAGCCAACTCCTTGAGAAACTCGGGGAAAATGACTGCACAGTAGACAGCATTCTTGACTCGCAGAGCCTCGCCTTGGCGCTCGGGGACCCCGCCCCGGGGGGTCAGAACAGGAGGTGAAGTCCCAGGGGAGCCACCACCTAGGCCAAGTCCTGCGCCATCTCTCGCAGGCTGATGAACCACCTGTGCCGCCTGCCGGGCCCTGGTAGGACTGTGTGCATGCCGCAGGAGCAACTCTCCCAAGGACGGCCTCCGGCTCTTCACTGCAAACAAACGGGGCTCATGAGGTGCTGGGGTCAGGCAAGCTCCCTGCGTCTGGAAGAGATTTCCCCACCCCATTCCCCAGGTACATGGACTTCTCAATGAGGACTCGAACACCAAAATGCTACCTGCCCAGCCTTCTTCTCTATCCAGCCTCCCCACCCAGCAAACCATCATCCTCAGCCTTCCTAGCCAGTCAACACTTCGGCCACTTCATTCCCAGCCAGATCCCTTTCTTCTCCATGCGCCTTCACCCTGGGGGATTCTCTTACAACTCCTCTTTCCGATCACTATTCTACCATCACCAACCTATTTCTCCCTAGTCCAGAACATGCCCTTACTTCATGCTTCCTATCACCCTCCTGAACTAGAGTCAACCTCTTCCACCTCCCCACTGCCTCTGTAACACGTGACCCACACAGCCTCTGCTCCTTCAGTATCACAGAGGCTACATACGCAGTCATAGTTCAGTGACGTATCATTTCTGTCATACTCCACTATCCCTCCAAGATCCGCTCTCCTGTGCCACTGTGCTTCTTCCTACCAGTCCCTCTCTTATATTCACCCAAACCACCCTCCCACTGGTTGTGGGCAGACAACTTCATGTCAGATGAGCCATTTAGAATACTGCCCTCTCTCCTCTAATTCTCTGTCTAGATTCCTGGTTCTGGACCTACGTCTAATACCTAAGGCCTAAACTCTAGGGATCTAGTCTCTAGATCATGATACAGTCCCCATTCTCTACCTCTATTACTGGCTGCACTGACACTGCACAGATCTATTAAATTTGGCATTCAGAACCCTTCACAACCAGGCTCACCCTCCCTCTCCAACCTCTTCTCAAAACTTTCTACTCCCCACCCTGCCTTTGTATCCACACCTTTCTGCTCTTCCCGGAACCCTCCAGGCTCTTACAATGCTTCTATAGCCCCCTCTGCCTTAACTTTGCTCTCCCTACAGTTTTCATCCTTGACTTTCTTTCACAATCCCCACCTCTCTGGGAAACTTTCTGATTTGCCCTCCACTGACTTCCCATTTTCCTGCCCTTACCACATTGTATTTTAATACCCTGTTTACATGTCACCTACCTCACACACTAATCTGTGAGCTAAAGGACTGGGCCTCTGTCTCATTTACCTTTGTATCCCTGGGCCCTCCACAAAGAACACAGAACCAGAACTGTGGAAGCAAGAAATGTTCACAGTACTGGACTGTCAGGAACTCATGCTAAGGAACTTCGCTGGGTCTTCACAGCTGGATACCCTTCTGGTACGCTCTTCCCAACCCATGCATTTTCTCTTTAAGCCCCCATCTTACCTCCGCTCTCCTGCTCTCAAGCTATTTTGCCTCCTACTTTGATTAACTAAAGGATGGCTTCAGTTCCCTAACCTTCCCTTCCACACCTCACAACTTCTTTAGTACATTTCCTTTGATCTCTCCTCATTGGCCTCAAAGGGGGGAAAAAACCACCTTTTCCTGTCCAAAGTTAATCCCTCCCCAGTGCTCTGGCTCACACTACTCCCATCACTCTGGAACCTTGCTCCTCGATTATGACATTCCTCTAGTCTCTCTCTAGACCATCAGCTCTTTGAAGGCAGAGATCTCATCTTGTACCTCCATGAGTTCCCTGGACCAAAGACAATGCCTAGCTCATATGGCAAGTGCTCAGATATTTGTTGATAAAAGATGAGGATTTGAAACTTCATGGTCATATTTAACTAACCCTTCTTCCTTATACCCCCACAACCACTCACCAAATTCTGCCAATACGCCCATCCTATTTCTACTTTTCCAAATTCTTCCTTTCTATGTCCACTATTCTAATTCAAGCCTTACAGGTCACATCTACATTACTGCAGAATCTTCCTGCCTGCTCTTTCTGACTACATTTTCCCCTAGCTCCAATTTACCTAGCACATGAACTAATATTAATATATAATACTTATCTCACCACTCCCAGATCTAAGAACCTCTAATGGCTTCTCATTGCCTAAAAGATCACAACTTCTACCCAACCCAACTTCTACTCTGAGAACCTTCTGCTCCGCTCAAATCTTTCCAGCTTTACTACCAACTATTCTACCACCTTCCAAATCCCCTGCTTCAACTCCTTTTTCTACCCAAGTCCCATCTCTCAAGGCCCATGTGAAATGCCATGTCCTTTGCCACGATGTAACAATACTTCAACCTAGAAGAGACTATGTCCCCTTCTCTGTCCCCAACTACTAGAGCAGTTTTTGCTGGTACTGTTGATTTCGCTCTTAGTGGACAGAAGTATGTTTATCCTCTGACCAGAAGCCTGAGGATGAACACCGAGACTCAATTTTCTGCAACTTCCCAGTTCCCAGCACAACGCTTCACCCTCAGTAAGACTCCAATTAACCGAGGCTAATTAGCTGTCTAGAGAGGGTAGGGAATGGGCTGGGGGTAGGCCTCACCTAGGGGATCGGAGCGGCGGGGAGCAGGTCCTGCTGCAGGGCCCTCGGCCCAGTCCAACTTGCCACGGGCAATGAGGTACTTCTTGGCTTTGGAGAGCAGTGCTGGGAAGTCCTCCTGGGAGGCCGCAAAGCTCTCAATCTTATTCTTCACGGAGCCCAGCACCTACAAGCACAACTTCATGGTACTTCTGGGTGGCTCTAGATGGACAGTCCTTTCTAGTCCCACGGGGCCTGTTCCCAGCCTCCCCCTCCACCCCCCCGCCCTAGGACCACTCCAGCTGCGGGCCTGGCCCACCATGGAGCCTGGACGCACCCATGCATGCATGCATCGCACACCTGCAGCAGGGACTTGACACTGGGCTGGAAGACCATGTTGGTGTTGAGCAGGAAAGAGCGGAGCAGGGGCTGGGGGTGACAGGCCAGCTGGGCCACCAGCCCCGTCAGCAGGAAGTTGACATAGACGGAGTTCTGCAGCATATTCTCGAGTTTGGCAAAGAGCACAGCCATGAAGGGGCCTGGCGGGTGGGCACAAGGATACCAGGCCTGAACACAATGCTCATCGCACGCATTCCTCCCCAAAAAAACAAGAGACACCCCCCCACAAGATGAAAATTATTTGTATGTCAGTCTCTAGGTATGTTTAAATATCCCGTGACCACCTATTCTGAAGGAGATAAAATGGCAGGCACCACATGGACTCAGAAGAACTCAGACGCCAGCTTTAGCTTTACACACACTTGAGCTGAAGAGCCAGATCGTAGGCTCTGGAGTCAGACAGACCTGGTTTCAAACTTCAGTTTTACCCTTTACTGGCTATTGGATGAATCAAAACTCTCCAAGCTTAGTTTCCTACTTGGTAAAATAAGAAAATATACCCACCTCATAAGGTTATTATTAATAAGAAGGTCAAAGAGAGACTGACATAGAGCATTTAACCTAAGATCTAGCAAATTATAAGTATTCGATAATAGCTATAAACTACATATTTCTCAGTTTTTTTTAAAAGCTTCATCCAAGAGGCACAGAAGTAAGAACAAGAGCGAAAGTGATTAGGACCAAAAGAAGACTCGGGTTGCACACAAAACAGAGGCTAACTCTAGACAGGTCAGAAAGAAAGAAGAAAGTGTAATGAAGGCAAAGAAGGTGACTATATGGGCTGACTGAACGTTGGGGGAGAAATCTTTGGAGGACCAAAGAAATCAGCTCTGTTTAGGAGCTGGAAATAAGAAGGTGGATAAGAAGCTATAGGAAGAAAGAGCTTACTTCAGAGCTAGAGAAAACCGATTCAGGGCAGGCTCTTTGATGGGGGAGAAGAAAACAGAAGGGATTAGAATGGTCTAGAGGAGAACCGGCCTCAACGGAGCCAGATCCCCAGCACTAGGACTCCAGAACCATCAGTTTGTCAATCAGGAATCTGTGGGGCAAAGGGACTGTACCCAAGAACTGCACTGTGAATTGAGACAGAAGAACAATGAAGGACAAGAGGCAGTGAATCCTGGAAAAGATCCCAGGATGGTCTCCACTCCAGATGCACATGACCAGCCTTAACTCCAAGGCAGCTCTAGTTTAAGAGGGTCCTAAGACACCCCGTAACCTTGTCCTTCTGTTCCTCTCATTTCCTGGCACTTTCTTGCAAGAGAAAATTCAAAAAGGTCAGAGAAACTTTTTTGTTTGTTTTTGCATAACTTTTTTTTTTTTAAGTTTCGGGTGTACAAAACAATGTAATAGTTAGACATTTATACCCCTCACAAAGTGATAACCCCTCCTCCCCCAACCTACTACCCCTCTGACATCACACTCAGATGAGTTTACAAAGAAGTAAAAGGACAGAGCTTCAAGTAATGCTTCAAGAATGTGGTAAAACCTGCACACCACCTTCTAGTGGTACTGAGCAGCAAGGAGCAAAGCAAAGGCTGAATAAATAAATGGAACTATGTATTTTCTGTAGTCTGCAAGACAGAGTCATCATGACTCCAGAGCAGAAGGCCTGATGCTATGCAAATAAGAAGGCAGCATATCCCAGGCCCAGTTAGGACATGTACTGATCAAGGCATGACAACTTGACCTCAGCCAACCAAAAGATGGGTGGTTGCCTTGGTCAACTTATATCTGCCATGCACCCAAGACATGATAATCCTAATAAAAAGCTGCCACATGCCTAGTTCTCACAATGTACCAGCATCACAGTAAGTGATTTACATGCATCAGTGACATAAATGGAACACTACTCAAGGTTATGTCTAGTCCAAAGCACTACACTGCTTCCCAGAGGGGGTTTTTTGTTTTATTTTCCCCCCAACTCGGGTGTGGAGTAAGGATAAGAACCAGATGAGGGCTGGGCTGGGTAGAACTGGCTCTCAAACAAAAACAAAGGAGAGTTAGCCCAGATACTCAGGTCAGGTCCAGCTCCAAGGGCGTCCTGGAGAGACGAAAGAACTCAGGTGAGGCACTCAGAGCCACACTTGGTCATTTGCCCAAAAGAGGTATTTCACTCTTTCTGTTTCAGTCCTTACTACAAACCATAAATCCTTAAGAAAGTCTTACAGGACAGTCATGGCAGCCAACAAGATACGAGGACAGGGAACAGGAGACACGTGAAATTAACTCTTTCTGCAAAGAGGCTGACAGAAAGGAGGCAAGGACTGGGGAGGGAAAGAACACCAGAAGAGCTCATCCTGGGCCACAGAAAAGCTGACCGGAGGCCTAAGCCCCAGATGGATATACTGGTGGGAACAGTATCACAGCGTGGTTTACAGGTGCCTCACACAGGACAGCAGGTGTGTCTTCCACGTGGTTCAGGTATATTGCTGTGATTCACCAGGAAACACTAAGCACAATAACCTAATCACAAATCCCAGTAAATGGCCAGACTTGGGAAGAGGAGGAACATGCACATAGGACAGACATACAAAGCTCAGACACAAGTCAATACTAAAACCAGCACAAGCATGGAAAATGTACACACAGACACAAGAGACACAAGTATTACATGATATGTATCTGGAAGGAACCCAAGCAAAATGGATGAGGAGCTAGGCAAGTACACAGAAATGACATGGCCAAGAAGTCTCCGAGACCAGCACAAACATGTTGAAAGCATGCAAAGAGCACACAAAGGAGAAGGCCGAGGGTAAGTAGCTTACCAGTGAAGGGCTGGCTTGGCAGCTGGTTGAGAGTCCGCAAAGGGCTGCTGAGGAAGGGGCCAGGGGGCTCAGGCGGACAGGTGAAGCTCTCGTAGGCCTCCTCCTCCTCAAGAGGTAGTGGAGGCTCTAGTGGGGGCTCTGAGCCAGCCCCCCCATTGCTCAGTGCCACCTCCAGTTCCCGGAGCTCCTGCCCAAAGCCCTCTAGTCCTGCCATGCCCTCGGAGGTGCCCTCTAGCAGTTCTGTAGCTTCCTCCTGTGGCACCCGACGAACTTTCTTGGCCCCGTCAGGCCATGGTCCTGGCATCCCATTGAGCTGGGGAGGAGGCAGGTGGCTGGGGCCTTCCCCCGCACCCCCAGCCAGTCCCCCACTCCCCAGCTCCTCCTCTTCCCCTTCCCCCACATTGTCCCTGTCTTCCTCAGGCAGGAGGCTGCGTTTCTTAGTCCGGGAGCCAACAGGACTGGGCTCAGGAGGGGGCCGCTCGCCATCATAGGGGGCAGACCAGGTACGGCAGGCTCGGACACAGCGGTCCACACCACGGCGCGCCTCACGCAGATACTCCAGGTAATTGTCTTCCAGCTCACCAGGCTCCTCGGCAGGGCTGGGCCGTCGGCCAGGACTGGAGGCCGGGGATGCAGCAAGCCCTGGTGAGCGAGGGGCTGGGGCTGGAGACTCAGAGCCACCCAAGCTCTGCTGTCGCAGGAAAAGGGCCAGACGAGAAGGCGTAGAGGGCCGGGGTACTGTCACCACAGAAGAGGAGTCAACACTTGGGCTTCCAGGGCCTGCAGAGGGGAAAAAACCATAAGAGGGATTAAAGAGTCAAGGTCCAGGAGGAGGGATAGGACACCTAGGGAGACTGAGAAAGCAAGCAAGGAGGCAGCAGAAACACGGGACCAATTCATACAGCTGACTCTCCACCCTCTAAATGAAGCTTTTCCTCATCCACCACCCTGTCTCACCACCACCATCAAAGAAACCATGGAGATAGGAAGAGGACAGGGCTGCAGAGGAACAGCGTTGCTCAGAAGCTAAATTTCTTTGGTAGCGTTAAGGATCCACCCTGCAAGACCCCTCATTGACTTCCCCAAAGATGGAATGCCATTCACGGCCACCTCCCTCCCCTCACCCCTTCTTATTAGGCTCCCCCAGAATCCAGGCCATACCCGTGGTGTCCTCCCTTCTCCCTGCCTCTCTGCTAGGCCCACCTCGTGCCCACGAGGCATGCTCTGGACGGGGTGGGCTGGGGGCATGGTGCCGACAACAGCGTGGGATTAGGGAGAGAAACTTGTCCGCTGCTCGTCCGTAGAGGTCCACGTCACGCACAGCTGGCTTCTGGCTCAGCATCACATGGTTACACGGAACAAGATACCTGGGAAAGACAGCAGAAAAGGGACACAGGACAGATCAGGAAGGAAGCACAGGGCTTGGGAGAACATCAGGCCAATGGAACTATATGGCTAAGCCAGGCTCCAAGAGGAAACACATGAGCAACCCAGGACAACCCATCGCCCCAGTAATGCACAAGGCGCTGACGGCCCTGAGGGTCCAGGATCAGCCATCCCTCAGCCCTGCCCCCACAGGTACCTGAGAACCAGCTGCAGCAGGACATCCTCACAGCTGAGGTTCAGTAGGGTCCTGAAGAGACTCAGAGAGACCATGCAGAGCTGGGGGGTGGGGGAGGAGGGAGGGAGTCACCATAAGAGCTCTCTACCCTCCAAGATGTTTACCAAATGGGAAGACCCCCTCAGCCCCAGGTCCAACCAACCGCTCCTAGAGGAACAACGTGCACAGGGCCTGGCCCGTAACATTTAAGTATTAAATAAATGATCACATGATCTTTGTGAGCAAGACTTCATTACTCACAGTTAGAAATGAACCATGTGTCACATTCAATGTATTCCTATAGACCATACACACGTTAGCAGGCTCTCTGGCTATATTCACCGGTCAGCAGAGATTCCAGCAGCACTGAGATGGAATGAATACCCATGAAAAGAGACCCTAGGAAGTACTAGGACAGAAAGAATGGACTAGCAGGAGACAACAGCAACATGATAACTAGATGAATGCCTGCCAGTAGAGACTGTAGCAGCACAGTAACTGAATGCTACCAAGGAGAAAACTGAAGGAACCTGGAAAAATCCCAGCTGGGAAGAGGGCGGGGCTCTGAACAAGAGTCTGAGTCACCTTTCCAACACCAGTGTCTCTCTCAGAAGGTAGGATAAAGAAAAGCTCAAGGGCAGCTGACAGAAAAAGGAAAAAACAGGTGGGTCCAGAACAGGGGAAACTTTGTTTTAGAAAAGGAAGACGGGTGGTCTGTCTCCAGCGAGACAAAGAGAACAGACACCGACCTGTAAGCTCTCCTCCGCTCTTCTGAATCCCCACAGCCCTTTCTCTGCACTTGCAAGTATGTCAGATACCTTGAGCTCCCTGAAGACAATTATGGCGCTTAGTCTAGGGCACGACCTGCACAATCTAGGTGCTCATCATTTACTAAATGACTGTGGGAGAATTCAAAGCCAGCCACGGCGGGAAACAGATGACACAGCAGTTCACATTTTGGATAGTATGAATGTTTAGGTTTACCCAAAATGATCATTTTAACTTGCAGTGAAAACATTCAGACTCACCGAAAGGTTATGTGATAGGGAGAAAAATACCCACTACCCACCCTACCCACCACCGCCCTGCCAAGATGTCCAGGTCCGAATCTCCAGAATCTGTAAATATTTTACCTTACATAGCAGAAGGGACTCTGCAGATATGATTAAGGTTACAGAGTTTGACGTGGGAAGATAATCCTGGATTATCAAGTATCAAGGTGGGTCCAATCAAATCACACAAGCAGAGACTCTTTCCCAGCTGGGTCAACAAAAAAGACGGAAGAGAGATTTGAAACATCAGAGGGACTCAATCCACCACTGACTTTGGATGGAAGAAGGAGGCACAAGGCAAGGATGTGGTTGGCAACCAGAAGCTGGGAATGGTCCTCAGCTGACAGCCAGCAAGAAAATTGGAATCTCAGTCCTATAACTGCAATGAAATAAATTCTACCAACAACCCAAATGAGAAAGGAAATGGATCTTCTCCTAGAGCCTCCAGAAAGGAACGCAGCCTCACCACCACTTTAATTTTAGCCTGGTGAGATCGTGTCAGACATATGAACTACAGAACTGGAAAATAATAAATTTATGTTACTTTAAGTCAGTATGTGGTAGCTTGTGGTAGTTTGTTATGACAGCAAGAGGAAACTAATACCGGTAGTCATGCACACAGAGACTGACTAGCCAACATGATTCACTTTAAGCCACAAAAGACAAGCTACAGAAGTTACAAGGTCAGGCCAGCAGAATCAAGCTTAAAGGGACTAAACAGTGGAAAGGAAAGCATCTGCACATTTAACACAGGCATCCTGAAATCAGACGAGATCCAGTTCTTCAAAGAACCAGGAACCAAGAATACCCCAACAACATAAAAGGCTCCTGAGACCAGAGGACCAAATGTGAGACTAATAGAAATATATGCTAAAGATTAAAGACAACGAGGGAGTGTCAAAGAAGTTGGGATAACAGTAAGACAAGCAAGATGGATAGAGGCCAACACAGGAAACAAAAAAAATAAACAATAAACAATCGACCCCAAGAAGGAAATCAACTGTCCTGAAACATGAGCAGGACATTCCCTGAGGTCAAACAGATGAAAGACCACACTGTAACTTCAGCATAATGAGAAATATTTTGATATCTTTGTAAACTTAAAGCTTTGACATCTATTCTCTATTGGTTTATACCAGTAATTCCTAACCCAAGGCATGTATCATGATTACTTTTTGGAAGATTTTTTAAAAATACACAAGCCATGGGCCTACTCCCAAAGAGTATAATTCAAGAGCTCTAAGGCAGAGTTTAGAATCTGTTGTGGTAGTCATTTTCAAATTCTGAAGCGTACGCTTGGTTCAGAAACACTGGTCTAACCAAAGTGAGTCTTGATTATCTCATATATACCCTAACTTAGCTATTCAAAAACCTCACCTACAAACGTATACAAAACACAGCTATCTGAGAAACTCACCTACCTAGAATCCTACTACCAGGTGCCTCAATTATCTAGAACAGTTTTCTAGAACCCTTAGTGATCCAAGAACTTCTGTTTTAAACACAAGGACCCAGGGAACTTAAAATTATTTGTAATAAAAGGAAACAAAAATGGTTCCAGAGCCGAAATAAATGCCATAAAGTCCACGGCTAAATTAATGTTTTATTCCCCCAGAAAGACTTCAGGTTTTTATTACTTGGAAATTATTTACTCCTATTATATACATTTTTATTGGTTAAAACCCAAACTTCTTACCATGGTCTACAAGGCCCTGCACAATCTCACTCCTACCTACCTCTCTACTTTCATCTCATATGCTTCTCCCCCTTGCTCACTACACCTCCGATCACACTGGTCATTCATTTCCTCAAACACATTAAGCTCTTCTCCATTTGTTGTCCTTTGCATGTTGCTGCCTCTGTCTAGACTGCTCTTCCACTTGCTTGTCAAGAGGCTAACTCCTTCATGACCTTTAAGTCTCAGCTCAATGTCACCTCCTCAGAGAGTGACACACATTATTATGTCACTGTATTATTTTATAAGCACCCTATTTGATTTTTTCATAACAACATCCACAATTTTCTATTATTTCAGTAATGTTTGCTTGTCTACCTCCTCTAGAAAGGAAGGTGCATGACATCAGCAACCGTATCTACCTTGTTTGCTATTATATCCTCGGTACCAGAGAACTGCATGGCACATACTGAACATTCAACACAAATGTGTAAGAGGAATGAATGTAAGTAGGTAGGTGGATGGATGGGAGCTCCAAGTTATAGCAGTTCAAATGCAGCAAATCCAAAGGGGAGAAAAAGTAAGCATACCAGTAGCAGCTGGATCATCTATCAAAGCAGACGCAAAAATTGAAACAGTAATCTTGAGTTACCCCCAACAGGCCACAGAGCGTTACATACTGTAGCTGAAAAGAACCTCCTCAGGCCAATGCTACATTACAAGTATAGCACAATGGCAAAACCTACAGCCATTAGCAGCCAAAGTCATCCAGAAAAGGAAACATATGACTCAGGGTTCTAGAGTCATATATTATAAAAGCAAGGGAATAGTTTAAAATCTGTACCCAAAATGGTTAAAAATTAAATACTAGAAAGTAAATGCCACCTAACTTTGAAGTGATTGCTGGAGACAAAGGCCAAAGAAGGGCAGTACCACCCTCCCAGAACAGAGGTCAGAGAGAGGAGATGGCTCACCCAGGTAAGCTGGGACAGAGGTAGGGGCCATACCCGGGAGTTGCTGCCAATACGGGCAACGAGGGTGTCAAGGATGGTGTGGGTGTCATGCCGGTGTAACAGCAGGAATCGCAGGAAGGTACGGAGCAAGGCAGGCTCTGAGATACTCCGTAGGAAAAGTTCCAGATAGGCGGTGCTGGCGATCATCTCTTCCACAGAGGTCTGGATGAAGGGAAAGGGAAGTTTGGAGACTTAGGGCTTCCCTGCACATATACTGAGTCATTTTCCCTGGGTCCTAAGGCGGAACGAGGAGCAGACAGGGAAAAGGGAGGAGTTTCCTGTGCTGTAGCCCACTGCCTCCCACACTGGTCTTGGCGCTGAGTTACCACCCATCAGCCTAATGCCCTAGCCTACCTTGCCACCCACGACTCTCACCTTGTGCAGGGCAGGGCCCATGACAGGGACCAAGAACCCATTATGGATATAGTCAACCAGCTGCTTCTGCACCAGAGGGTGAGCCACCTGTAGGAGTGCGAGAAAGAGGAGGAGGGCTGTGAGGAGGACCACTGTCTGGAAGGGAGTAGATGGTACAAAACAAGCAGGTACCCTACCCCCAAGATGACAAAATAGCAGAACTTCAGGGAATGCACCACCTCCCACCCCATCTCCCCAGAATGTCCAAGGAACCCCAGTCCCACCTGAATGACTGCATTACAGAACTCTAGGGAACTCATGAACAGTGCAAGGGCTGGCACCCCCAGCCAGTCCTCCCGTCGCAGGCAGTGCCAGTCGTCCCCTGGGACTTCAATCTTTCGAGGCAGTGAAGAGTACAGGGCACTCAGCCCTGTAGCCAGCACCTGGGGGCCGTCCCCAAGGATAGGTTACCCACAGCTCAGACATTATGAAAAAGGGGAACAGGGGAGCTAGTAACCCAGAGTTTTAATTGGAGTAGGGGCAAGAGCTACTACCAGAGCAGGTATTTAGTTACCCAAGGTGCCAGGCCATCCCCTGGGAACACTGGCCCACGAAGAGGCTTAGTGCCTGCCCTATCTACCTAAGCCCATGTTTCATCCCCACCCCAACTCCAGGCAGGCTTTCAGACCCCAGGGGCTACTTCCTGAGGAGAGAGCCCTGGGACACAGCCCTCCACATCTCTTGTCCAGTGCCCACACCCACACACCAGACCCTACCCCCCATCCCAGGAGGTGCTGACCGGGCAGAAGTAAGAGTGATCTGCGATGTAGCGGCCCACAGTGGGGCTCCCAGCTGACAGAGCCATAAGCAGGAGTAGGGCGTCACGGGCCTGCTGGCCCAGGGTGCCCTCTCGATGAACGAAGGGAACAAGGCGAGAAAAGAGGAGGAGACGGGGGGCAGCTCCAGGCTCAGGAGGTGGCTGCAGGAAGAACTCAAGCAATGAAGGCTCCCGGGCCAGACACACACACAGCTGGCTGAGAAGTAGCACCAGGCCTTCATCCAGTGCTGGGCTACTGGGCACAGGGCGGCCGCAGGCATCCAGCAAGGTCAGCAGAGCCTCACGAACGGGACCATGCCGCAACAGTGGCTGACGAGCTTCGCTCACCAGCATCTCAAACAGTTTCAGTTGCTCAGCCCGCCGTTCTTCAACCCCATCCCCAAGCTCATCCCATTGAAGCTGCCATGCCAACACACGGCTTAGCAGATCCTCACGCAGAGCAAACTCCAGAAGGGGGCCAGGGGCAGTGGGGGACAAAGGGACGGCACGATCCTCTACCAGCAGTGTCAACATCTGGTAAGTATGGTTGCGCACAGCACTGAGATCGTCTGCACCCCCAGGAGCTGCCCGAGGGCCTTGCCGCTCCAGGATTCGCACCACCTAGGGACACAGGACAGAAGACAGAAAGAATCTAAGATGATGAGGTAACTAAATGGGATGCTAAGAGAACACAGAAGGTTAGGAGGACTGGTTAGGAGGACCGCGGAAGCCAATAAACTAGGCCCTTTGGCATATAGTCTCCTACCTGGGACCAGTGATTCTTGAAGACCATGAGGCAAGTCTCAGGGTCAGCCATGACAGGGGTCTGCAGACTGGCCCCTTGAGGTACACGGTGCCCAGCGCCCCGGGAGGCCAGTCTGCTCAGCCAGTTCATCCTCTCCATTAGGCAGGCTGGACAGGGCCAGCGGCCAGAGCACTACACTCTGAGAATTTGCCAGCTGGAGGCTTTCTCCACTTGTGTTTCCAGTCTGCTTCATCCGGTCTGTAGGAGCCAGTAGCTGGCCATGAAGCCAGAAAATACACCAGGCTGGAGTGGCAAGCCCAGAGGTTACTGACCAGTCCAGACTTACAAATCTAATTCAAAAAGAGAGAATGGAAGAGGTCAACAGAAGTTTGCCTCTCTGCACTCCCCAGCAGGAAGAACTCAGAACCACCACTCCACTGCAAACTCCACATACACATGCACAAATGGAGTCAGCATCTTAAACTTACCATGTCTAAAACAACTCATTTCTACCACCAAGCTTATTACTCCCCAGCCTTCTCCATCTCAATAAACATCAACATTTACCTACATGCTCAGGCCAAAAAGCTGGGTATCACCCTCATTTCTTCTTTTCCTTACTTCCAATATCCAGTTCATCAGCAAACTCTTATCATCTATACCCTCAAAACATGTCTCACTATTGCAATAGCTTCCAATGTGGTCGCCAGGCTTCCAGTCTTCTCCCTGAGAGTCTATTCTCCACACAGCAACCAGAGTGATATTTTTAAAACATAAATTACATTACATCTGTCTTCTGCTGAAAACCCTCCAATTATTTCTTATCACACTAGTAATAATCCAAATCCCTGCCTTGGCCTAGATAATCTAATCCATATAACCGACCATCCTCCTCCTCATTCATACTTTCCTCATACAGGCCTGTGTGAATACTTCCCATTCCCTCTGCCTGGAATTCTCTTCTTCTGATCTTCACACTGCTTGTATAACTCAGTGCTTTTCAAATGCCATCTCCTCAGAGAAGCCTTACTCAACAATTCTATCTAAATAGTACATCTTCCCACTTTCACTTTCTAGCTTTCTAATCCTACTTTCTTCTTAGCAGTTTTTACTACCTGAAATTACGTGTCTATCTTCCCCACTAGAATGTAAGCTCATTGAGGGCAGGGTTTGTCTGCTTTATTTACTGTTGTATCCCCAGTACCCAGAACAGTGCCTAAAGACTCAATATATATTTGTTGAAGGTGTGAATGCTTAAGTGAATGAATGAATGAACAAACGAACAAATAATCAAGAAACCCAGTCTTGATCTGACTCCAGCCCACTGGGACTGTTAAGGAAAAAATTTTGTTCTGCCTATCAAAGATCCCTCCCTAGAAGTCCACCCAGCAGGAAATGAACAAATAGACCCTTAACTGCCTGAATACTCTTAAGAGATGGAAATCCAGAGCCCACCAAAAGAGCAGAACAATTTTCATTCTCCCAAGGACACATTCCCACATACACATATACCCCACTCCTGTCAGATACAGCAACACTCACTCCTGGGGACGTGGCATGACACCCTCACTAAAGAAACGGAAGAAACACCAAAATAGTTGTTGGCTCACAGTTCCTTCTCCATAACACCCACCACCCCCTCGGCAGTATTGTCTCTAAAGAATGTCAAAACTGCAGAGGAAAGGTGTGGTTCAGTTGTCCTTCCTCTTTATACTCAACAAGGGCTGAAGAAACCCAGAGACCTGGCAACAGCCCCACACTTTGTTCTTGGGTTATAGTAACCAGCATCTCCTTCCACCCAGATACCCTCTCGCCATCATCAACTCACAGCTAAAGGAATATAGCAACTACGCTTAAGCAGACCTTCTACAGAAGAGGAGACAGTCTTACAAGGGGTGGGGTCAGTCCTAAACAGCAGACTGGACTCACGCACTGATTAACTCAATGTACATCCCCACCGATGAAAATACTGGGCACTGTGCTACGAAAACACTAGAAATACCAAGATGGATAAAAACAGCTGGGAGGAGCATAAACAGAAACTCCAATAAATACTAAAAACAGAGGTATTTACAAAAGTGTCACAGGGGGTAGGGGGTATGAATGAAAGCAACTAATTCTGCCTGGGATGCTGTAAGAGGATTTCAGGAAGGAAGTGGTATCTGTCTTAAATCTTAACAATGAGATACTGGCCACAAAGAAAGCAGAGGGAAACACTATGTACAAAATACTATGTACAAAGGGAAGCAGAGGGAAACACTATGTTAAAAACACTACGTACAAAAATATGGCACTATGACAAATTTGAAGAACAGTTTCAAGTTTAGTGTGGCTTGCAGACTACAGATACAATATTGAGTTGAAGCGTAAATATGGTTGATGGTTATAAATATCACTGGATATCATGCTAAGAAATTTGGGTTTTATCTATTGACACCCTGGAGACAAAAGAGGTTTTTAAACAAGATAATGACAAGATCAAATTTGCCTTTAAAAAATAAGTTAGATAGCAATATAAGGTGGACAGACAGACATGACAGTGGACAATTTATAAGAACCTGTTTCAATAGTCTGTTTTAAAGGACGCAAAAAAGGATGGCATGAACTAAGGTGGTAAGAGCAGGATTAGAAAAGATAAATCTGAGATTCACCTCTATCTTAGCATGTCCCATGCGATAATGAAATTATTTACACTTGTAATATTTCTGCCATTAATAGCAAGCTCCTTGACAAAAGTGACCATATCATTCATTCTTTGAAGCTCTGGCAAAACAGTGCCTGGCATTCAAAAATTCTTGTGAAACTGAATGATGAATTAAAAGTAATTATAACAGCTAACATTACTGTGTGCCAGGCTCTAGCCTAAGCACTACATGTAGTAGCTCATTTAAATCTCATAAAAACCCCAGATGTACTATTATCTCCATTTTACATATGAGGAAATCAAAACCTAGAAGTGTTAAATAAATGATCACAGCTGGGCAGCTAGTAAGTGCCAAGACTGGGATGCAAATGCAGAAAATCTGCCTCCAGATTTAACTTATTCATGAAGTAGAAGCAATAAGACCTGGCAAATGAACGGAGGAGAAGACCCTAATATGAAGTACAGGAGACTCAGTAAAAAGTAATGCTATTAACAGACTAGGAACATGTAACAAAGGGAAATGTGTTTCAGAAAAAAAAAATGAGTGCAGTTTTGGATATGTTAAGTTTTGAGACACCTGTAGGATAACCACGACTCCAGAAAGCAAGTAAAAATATTATAATGAGGTCAAGACTGAAATCAAGACTACAGATACAAATCCAGGAGTCACCAGCTCATAAGTGGCAGATGAAGCAATAGAAGTGGATGGAATCATCCAAAGAGATCAGCAGATCATGAAAGGCGCTAACAGTGACATCCTGGGGAAAACCAGGATTTAGGAAAGCAAAGGAGGAGGAGTCTTAAAAACAAACTGTAAAGGTGGCCAGAAATGGAAGCAGAAATCTAAGCTATAGTGGTAATCTAGAAATCAAGGAAAAAAACGTTTCAAAAAACTGGAGTTTGCCCATAGTGTATAGTCTACACTGAGATTAAGTAGAATAAACACTGAAAATGGTCGGTTTTAGCAATCACGTTTTAGATAAACTTAGGAAAGTCATTGGCTAAAGAATGACTAGGAGCCAAAGACAAGTAAGATGAAATTTCAGGAAATTCCGTAATATAGGGAAGGATGAAAATAGGGCAATAGTTTAAAGAAGCTGAGAGGAGTGGTGGGGAGTCAAGATAAAAGAGTTTTTATTGTTTTGTTTTGTTTTGTTTTGTTTTGTTTTGTTTTGTTTTAGGATGGAAGAGCCTCAAAGGTGCTAACCAAGTGAGGAAAAGAAATCTGAAGAAAGCAACAGATCATGGGTAAATAAGATGGGGATAACTGACAGAAAAATGAGGTATACCACTTTAAGAAAGGAGGACAACAATAATAAATAAAGGATGGGTGCCACTTCAGGTAAATCTGAAATGTGAAAGAGGGAAGCTAATATCTACCACTATCATCCCTCCCAACCGTCCCTCCCTCATTCACCTAAGAAAGTGGGGTTCAGAGAGAAAAGAAGGGGTGAGAAGGTGGTAGAGCCACAGAATGCTCATTCTTTCACACA
This sequence comes from Rhinolophus sinicus, assembly GCF_036562045.2. Classification (NCBI taxonomy): domain Eukaryota; kingdom Metazoa; phylum Chordata; class Mammalia; order Chiroptera; family Rhinolophidae; genus Rhinolophus; species Rhinolophus sinicus. Next base: position 122,731,603 of record NC_133756.1, read on the forward strand.
TGGTTCCCTACAAACCATCAAACACAGTCACACAGACTACTAGCTATCAGCAGCAGGGATGCACTGGAAAAGGTACTCATCCATCTGCCCAAATACTTATGGTCCCAGGTAGACCTGGGCTGGAGAAGGCAAAGCGAACAACTGAGCATTCTGGTAAGAAGTCTCCTGTTACTACCCCTCTCATTGTTATTAGCCCTGGGATACTGCATCACCCCTTGCTGGATTGCTTAAATTCTGCCCATCTATGTGTAAATATCATCCCTTTATTAAATTTTTCCCAAACCCAATTTGTGCCATCGTCTACCTGCAAAGACCCTGACTGAGACAAGAGTATTATTGTTTACAGAACACTGTCTCAATCGCATGGCACTTGAGTACTGAAAACAAACAGAGTCCCTAAGGTCAATCAAGAGAAACACGAAGTAGGTAAAACATGAGCTCCAGAGTCCCTCAAACAAAGGCGTGAATCTCAGTCCACCATTTGCCAGCTGTGTGACCTTAAATAAATCACTTCACACATTGGAGCCTCAGTTTCTTCATCTATAAATTTGATGAAATAGTGGTTACTATTTTAAGAATTAAATAAGATAATCTACGTAGCACTCCAGGCATAAAGCATGTGCTCTATAAATGACGTTTACCTTTCCCCACTTCCCTCTCCTGGTCCTGTTTGACCAAGGAGCCCTCATCTCTGACTGAGAAAAAAGATCTAACTTGCTCTGACACGTCCATCCTCACCACCTCACACTCATATCCTGGTTAGACAAGAAAGGCCAAGCATCCAGTCTCAAGAAAGTTAGGCCTTAACATGTCCAAACTGCCTCCAGCTTCTAGAACACAATTCCAAAGATTAACAAACCTACCATGCAAATATACCTGGGATGCCCACTTCTGCTCCACTGCTGGACCAACAAAGGACACTGCTCAGGACCCAAGGGGGAATGGCCTCTAGTGCCTTTCCTTGTCCCCACCCCATCTCTTTTCAAAGACCTCAAGGACAAGAGGCATGCTGGAATTAGTGCCTCATAACCCAGAAGCCAGCACTTAATGGGCCCTGTTCGCATAATGCGGATACATCAGAGAAGACCATATCTTAGTGTCCCTTATCACCTAGTTAGACTCCCTGTTAACCCTGCAAAGTTTAGAATGAGACAAAGAAGACTCTGGAATCACCACCCTATTACTATGCTCCTTCCTCCACAGCAAAGTCTAGAAAAAAAGTATACCCCCTCTTCTGAGATTTACCTTCACGTTCAGTCACAGGGAAAAAGAAGATGATCTTTCGGACCCACAAACAGCCAAGGTCAGACATTCATCTTAGGGCCCAAAATATAGCGTTCCAGGCACATTTGGCAAGCGTGTTCACCAACCTCAGAACAGCAAGCACAGGGCAGGAAGTGGCTCAGCCTCACTTCTGAACCTTTGCCCTGGGAGAGGCAAAACGAGGGAGGGAGCTGGGGGCAGGGAAACACCTGCAACACTTACAGCACACAGGGAGGGACCAGAATGACCTCCAAGAAGAGATTGGTAAAGTCCTAACACTTCTCTCCCTACAACAGCTCTCCCGAAACAAGATGACTGATACTGATACAAGAGGCATGGACGGGCTGTTACCCTACATACTAAACATAGAAAGACCAGATTAAAACCTCATTGGAATACAAAAAGTGGAGTGGGGGAAGAACCACCTCAAAGGAGACTACCAACCTGGAGCTTAGCTTACACATCTCCTCCCTGCTTGTCTGTCCCTCAGCCTATATGTGATAGACAAATGGGCTATCAAATGGGACAAATGGTCCCAACTCACTCCCTCACCTCTCCCCAGTACCACCTGTTTCTTACAGGGAATCCTCTCATCCGACTCCAGCAGAGCCCTTGTAACTCAACAATGTCAACCTGAATCACACTGTGACTCCCCTTTACAACAGTGAATCCCCACGTCACACGTGGTTATCTCTACTCCATTGGATGAGGGTGACAAAGAAAATGTCAAAGAGGAGGTAAAGCTGAACTAGATCCTAAAGATGAGGGAAGTTCACTGGGCAGAGAAGAGAAAGCATTCCTCGTAGAGGAAGCAGCTACTACAAAGATTTTGAGCTTGTTAGGAAACTGTGAACAATTTATTCAAGCTAGAACACAGAGTAGAGAGTAGCAGATGAGGCTGGAGAGGTGAGTTCAGGCCAAATGATGCCATATTAAAGAATTTGGATGCTGTCCTACAGAATACAAAGAGCCAAAAGTTTTTAAGCAGAGGAGTTCCGTGATCCGATTTATATTTTTAGAAAGATCATTCTAGGGACAGACTAGAAAAGAGCAAGTTAGAAGGCAAGAGATTGTTGGGGGGGGGGGGGGGGGAACATCCAGATGAGAGATGAGGAGGAAGTAAACTAAAGCTGTAACAGTGAAGCTGTAGCAGTGGAGATGAAGAGAGATAACAAAAAAAAAAATGTATTAAGATTTTAGTGACTAATTAAAGTCAAAAGGTGAAGGAACAGAAAGAATGGAAGATAACACTCAAAACTTGAATGGACTGAGATGCAGCATAAGACGGAAAAGCATGCTTTCAGAGCAAAGACAATGAGTTCTGTTTTGGACATGTTACTTTGGCGATACTTAGATACCTGTGGAGATATATAGTAGATCACCAAATATATATGATGGAACATAGGGAGAGATTGAGACTAGATATAGAGAAGTAATTACCTTATCATGATAGATTTTTATATTTCATAGTCTCCAAACTGAAATTATCTTTTCACGTATCTATCTCTCCCACCCAGATTGAGAATTCCTTGAGAACTCAGAAGGCCGTGTCTTATACATCTCATAAAATATGAGCATCACAAGAGCAGGCTATATGCTGAAGAAGTATTTGCTGAATGAATAAATGAATTAATATATGAATGAATGAATCTGTCCTCCAGCACTTGGTAGAGTGCCCGGCATACAGCAGATGTGGAATAAATGGTTACACACAGCGGCCCAAACGTGTTTCTATCTCTACATCATCACTCTCATCTATGTTTCTTCTCAAATATACCACTGAGCTATATGTCATAAGTCAAAATCCACGATACTTAATGCACTGCTATGTCAACAAAGAGTTCAGTACAGCAAACAGTTAAGTTTACCAAACCCAGTGCTTTCTCTAGAATACCCAAGAACTTGGACCGTCCCGAAGAACCCTGACATGTGACTTGACTCATCCTATCACTATCACGATGTGATCCAGGTATTACGTGTATATATGTACCTGTTCCTATGTCATTGCCACAATATTAAACAGAATCCTCATCCCTGTCACCCTCAAACTAGCTTTAATTTTTTAGAAACAGAAGCATTAGGAATCATAAAAAATGATTCTTGGCAGTATAATGCCCCCCATGATATCACAACCTTCCTACACATCACGTGCGTGTGTTAGTCCACATCACCTGCACTCTGTCTCACAAACTTTCTTTCTCAAGTCACTCACTCTCAGGAGACCATATTTTGGGTTCTGTTTTGAGACTTTATCACTATCTGACCTCTGGCTTCTGAACTTGATTCCTCATCCTTAAAATAAGAATTCCTGCCCTTGCCTACTTCAAAAGATATCTATATAAATCCAGTACAATTTGTGATTGCTATGTAGACCACAACGCTGTTCAAATGTCAGAACTTACATAGAATTATTGTATAAATGCATGCTTCCTCAATATAACACAACAGCCACATCATTATCACTAAGTTTCTGGATTTCATGAGCCAGTAGAAGTAATTTAATTAAAAAATGGGGTTCTTGCTTATTTTAACAAATAAGACCATTTTTTAAACCCATCATCTACTGTCATCATTATTTCATCAGTGGGAGAGCATTTAAACACCAAAATAACAGAAATAATAATCACAGAATAAACTTATGAAAAACTCATATTTCTTATGTTATCTTTTTCTCCTTCCACCTTGGATGGATGAACTTTATCATGGACTGGCAACATCCTAGGCCCTCTGTTTAGGAATCACTGCTCTAAACCCTGTCATGATACATGTAAGGTTTCACAGCATTCTGACCATCTGGGCAAGTTGCCAAGGGTTCCACAAGCATGAAACCTTGTTTGGCCTCCAGAAAGGAGCGATGAAAATATACCACGGGACAGAAAAGTAGTTGGCTCTGATACTGAGACTCTGGAACAGGATGGGAACTTGGGCTGCCCCTAATTCTGAGAGAATGTTCTGGATAGGAAAGGCCTAACTCTTCTTGAGGTTGGGGAAGCTGTCTAGGCATTGTGGCACACTGTCAATAAAGAGGAAAATTTAGTGGTATAAAAGTGGTCATTGTCACTCAGTGCCAATCCAGCTTTCCAGAACTTTCAAAATTTTCATGTGCATGTGAGTTAGCAGGGAGATAGGGACCTGTAAAATGCTAGCAAAGTGAACCCAATATCAGGTGGTGGAGGAAGCTATGAATTGCAAAGGGACAGGAGAAAACTTTTGGGGGTGGTAAAAATATTCAGTATCTTGAAAGTGGTATTGATTTCACAGATGAAAACATATGTCAAAATTCATCAAACACATACACTTCGAATATGAGCAGTTTATTTATGAGCTGTACATAAATTTACCTCCATTAAGTAGTTTTTCAGAAAATTTAACTGTAAGAAAATGAGAGCAAAGCCACCCTGTCTGGGAGCCTAAATGTAGTGTTGTATGTAACAAACCATGTGATTTCCACCAAAATAGAATTAGCAAGTGAACGTGGTTAGTCCAATACAGATAAAAACCATCAAAGCCCCACAGCTCAGTATAGGTGAGGAGCAGCAGGAGAGTAAGATTGCCCAGAAGCAGGTGGAGAGAAAACAAAAACAGGCAGTCATAGGCAAAAAACCGCCCTGAGAGGAACCATCTTCAAGTCTGCTGTCCCAAGGAGGAACCTGAGGGAACGTGGGTCCCAGTAACTATTCTGTTGAAGACTAAGCCTCAAAAATTATTTCATTATCATAGTATCGCCCAAGACTTTTTGTTTTTTTTGCCCTCCAATATATGTCGAGTCCATGGACGCAGAAGAGCTAAGTGCACAACACTTCCACCCAAGCTGTCCTACTCAACCTAGAACTAGCGCTCTCACTGGGCAGGGCAGTCCACTGAAGGAAGCTTCAGAACCAACCAAGCTCTCACCCTTATTTATCTGAGGCTCACAACCCTCAGTCCTTCCTCCCATGCCCTGCCCTCAACTCCCTCATCAATTTACCACCAGCCTGCATGTTCCCGCGTTCGCCCTTTCCTCTCCCCAACCCGCACAGGCCTCACCCCCTCACTCGGGTCCCGGAACTGTCCCTCATTTCTGCCTACAGGAGCCCCAGGCTCTCGGTAAATCGTGTTCACAAGTCCCTTCCACTTGGCCCCTCGGAAATCACCGCAGTCCCTCAATACAAGCCAGCTCCTGGTTTGCCCACTCACCCTTAGGTTCCCACCCTGCTCTCCCACCTGAGACACTCAAAACCGACCCCTCACCACATGCTAGCCCCTCACCCTGTCCCCTCATAACCCGTAGTCACCAAACCTGGGGCCGTCGTGGCCCCGTCCCTCATCCCCTCACGCGCCTCTCGGGGCTCTCCGGCCCATACTTACTGCTACTCACGGAACCCCTACCCTGACCAGGCCCGACCGCCACGGCGCCACTAGGTGAGCTCAGGCCGCCGCCATCGCTCTCAGGCGCACCAGCCGCGCCCCGCCCCGCGCCCCACGCAACCCGCGCCCCCGCGCACCACACGTAACCACCCAGCGACGCACGACTGGGCAGTGGCGTGCCAGCTCATTGGCCGGGCCCAACCAAAGCAGGAGAGTCGATGCCTGTATCCTGGCAACGGCTGAGCGTAGGGGCGGGGTCGCCGACGGCCGGTAGAGAAAGAAGCACCGCCTCTTCCCCAGGTCCCGCCCCTTCGTGCTGTAAACCCCGCCCCTCAGAACCACTCCGATGTATCACAGGGGAAGACCTCTTGGGAGGCGGGGGCCCGCAGGGCAGGGGCGGATCCTGAAGAGGAAAAGTCGAACCAGAGGGCAGAAGGCGGGACCTATAGAGGGACACTACTGTTTAAGAACCCGGGAAATACCGGAGGGCGGGGACGTTGGAGAGAGACGGGAGTGAAATAGACCAGCAGGGAAGGGACGGGGCCACGGGTCCTGGGAGGTGCTTAGAGTGGAAGAGTGGGCGTGGGAGGGGCGGGGCTAGCTGAAAGGGTAGGTCTGAAGGGGTGGAGTCAGTGTGGGGGCGGGGCCTGTGGAAAAGCGGAGCTGTAGAGAGGGCTGACTGCGAACAATCTAGGTCATTTTTGCCCCGTCTGTACGCGTGGCTTGAATAGTACCTGGACGATGACCGCTACTCTCGGCTTCTCAACACCTGCTGCCCCATGATCCCTTGGGTACTATCTTATTCAGTCACTCAGGAACGCGGAATAAGCGCCTCCATGTCAGGGGGTATTCCAAATCAATGAGAACGGGCCTCTACCCTCCAGGACTCAGCCCGTTAACCAGACAATTGCAACATAGTGTAATAAGTGCCATGGAGAAACAGCACTTGGCATGATTTGTGTGTATAAAGGATGAGAGAAAAGAAAGGCGCCGGGCCTTAGGGAAGCCTTCCAAGAGGAGGTGATGTCTGAGCAGTCTTGTGAAACAAGCAAGAGTAAGATAAACTGAGATAGTGCTTTGGAAGTTTCAGATAAGGTCTGTAGTTTAGTTGAAATTATTGTATCAATGTTAATTTCCTGGTTTTGATCATTGTACTCTGGTTATATAAGACGATAACAGGGTAAAATGGGTAAGAAGTTTACAAGAACTTTCTGTACTTTTTTTGTAACTTTTTGGTAAGCCTAAGATTAGTTCAAAATAAAAAGTATTGAAAAAGAAAAAGAAATGGAAGTTTCAGCTCAAAAGATCAGCACATACCAAGGCAAAGGAGAATGGACAACACGTCGGGCGTGCTCTAGGAATTAGAATCAGTACAGCCTGTCTGGATCCTAGGGAACATGCAGAGGAAACAATGTGAGATGAGGCTGAACACACCGACAGAGGTCAGGTACTAGAGAGCACTGACTGGAAAAGGGCAGAGTGTTGCTCTTGATGTGAGTGATAGTTACATGAGCATGTTCACCTTGTGAAATTCGTCAAACTATATATGTAGGAAATATGTACTTTTCTGTATGTTGTTTGTTCTGGTTATGCTGTGTAACAAACCATCCCAAACTTAGTGGTATAAAACAATGGCCATTTTATTCTGCTGGAAATTCAAACAAGACACAGCAGGAATGGTATATCTGTTTCATGATATCTGGAGCCTCATCTAGGAAGTTCAAACACCTGGAGGTGACTTGAGGCTGGTGACTGGAATCATTTATATGTCAGATACCTGGACTGGGATAACTCAAAGGCTGACCTCAGCTGGGACTGTCAAACAGAGTACAGACGTATGAATGCTCCTTATGACTTGGACTTCTCATAATATGGCAGCTAGCTTCCAAGAGGGGTCATCCTGACAGGGAGCTTCAGGACAACGAGCATTCCTAAAGAACCAGAAGGGAGCTGCATGGACTTTTCTGATCTAGCCTCAGAAGTCACACACATCACTCCTGCTATACTATTTTTGTTGAAACAGTCACAGGGTATCAAATAATTTGTGACTGTTTTTAAAAACTGCCACAGTGTCTTACAATAATAATAATGTTAAGTAATAACAAATACTGGTACTAGGTGTTTTGGCTGAAAGCCAAAGATAGGGATTATAAGAGAAAGAACAGATGGAGGAAGATAATGAGCTCAGTTATAGACCCATGGGCAGAAAATGACTGTAGGATATCCAGGCAGGGACATCCAGTGAGCAATGAGTGGTATAGATAGGCCTGCAGCTCAGAAAGAGTTATTGGAAATCATTAGATGGCAAAGGATATCCTGTGGGTGACTGAGATTGGCCAAAGAGAGTCGGGAGGATGGAAAAAGGGAAGGCCTAGGACAGAGTCCTATAAAAACACCAACACAGAGGGATAGGCAGAAAGGTTTATGGAAGAGATTAAGAAGAAATAAACAGAAAACCAAGAGGTTGGGTGTCACAGAAGCCATGGGAAAAGAGGATTTCAAAAAAAACTGAAAATGTTGGGGACTATATATGTTCCTTCCAAGAAACTCTCCAAAACCACAAACCGGACCATATCACTTAACTGTGCAGAACACTTCACAGGTTCTCCATCGCCCTTAGATAAAATCCTAGCTTTATAACATTGCCGACAAAGCTCCCTGAGCTATCCTCTCCACCATTCAGCCTCATCTCTCACCACCAGCCCCTTAGGCTCTCAACAAAAACCAATTAATGTTCACCCAGTTACCCATGCATTTTTTGTTTGTTTGTTTTTGGGTTTTTTTTTAGATTTTATTGGGGAAGAGGAACAGGATTTTATTGGGAAACTGTGTATTTCCAGGACTTTATTGGGGAACAATGTGTTTTTCCCAGGACCCATCAGCTGCAAGTCAAGTTGTCGTCCTTCCACTCTTAGTTGTGGAGGGAGCAGCTCAGCTCCAAGTCTAGTTGCCGTTGTTCAATCTTAGTTGCAGGGGGCGCAGCCCACCATCCCTTGCGGAGTTGAACAGGCAACCTTGTGGTTGAGAATATGCGCTCCAACCAACTGAGTCATCCAGCTGCCCAGGAGCTCAGTGGCAGCTCAGCAGCAGCTCTTTGTCTTTATTCTAGTTGTACAGGGAGCAGCTTGCTGGCCCATGTGGGAATCGAACCGGCAACACTGTTGCCCATAGCTCGTGCTCTAACCAAATGAGACACCCATCCACCCCCAGTTACCCATGCATTTTGAAGTCTATGTCTTTGCACACTCTATGCACTTTGCCTCTAGTGTTCTCCACCCTCCACCCTCTCTATACCTGACTAAATCCTATTCATTATACAGAACCCAGGCTCAGTTGGGACACTTCCTATGTATTGTAATAGCCGTCTGTGTACCCACCTAATAGAATACCCATCAGACTGATGTGAAATTACCTACCTACCCAGCTATTTCCCTTACCAGATTGTTCCCCTACCAGAGGACAAGGAGTGTCTTTCATTCATCTTTCATCTCCAATACTTAGTACAATATTGGCCTGACACATGGCAGCTGTCCTGATTATGACTTGTTGACTGAGAAAGATGATAATAGTGAAAGGGACATGAACTTAAAGGAGAAATTTTAGGTTTGGGTTTTGTTTTGGTATGGGAGGGATTTAACCATGTTCACAGAAAGGGAAAATTGAAAGAGATTAAGTTTCCAGAAAACACAGGGAATAGTTGGTGGGATCAGGCACTAGAGATAACAAGAAAGAAATGGGGCAAAAACACCACAGAACCACCCCCGTCACACTGATCCAGCAGAAATAAAGTAAGGTGGGTGTGGTTGTAAGACAGGGTGCAGATCACGAAAACAGAGCTCACGTCTATCTGACAAGTATTGTTTGTCCCTGGAGACTAGTTCAGTACCTGACACAAATGAGCCATTCAGTAAATAGTTATTAGATGAATAAATAATGAGGCCCAAGCAGGGAACTTGCACAAAGTAAAACAGAATGAATGTCTGAGCCTACACTGTCACCCAGGTCTCCTGAGTAGAGGACCCCTATATAGTTCAGCTTGGAGTTGGCGGGAGGAGACAAGGCCCAGCCTTACTGCTGAAGTATGCACCCCCACCATCTCCAGGGACCTCATTAGCAATGTTTAGCTGTGCAGGTGTAAACTCAGGCCCTGGGAGACAGTGCAGGGCGCTGGAGCCACACTGCCTCCGCCCTTTCAGTGGTGCTGGCCCTGGCTGTGTTGCTAAGAGCTTCAGAAGCCAAAAACACTGGAGTCGCAGCTGGAGACCAAGGGCAGCCTCTTTGAGGCTTTCAGTCACTAGCCCCCACCTCCTGAAGCTGTCTACAGGCAGAAGCCCTCGTTATCTCACACCTAGGCACCAGTCCACAGAACCATGAGCCAGGACAGCAAAGTGAAGACGACAGAGTCCAGCCCCTCTGCCCCATCCAAGACCAGGTGAGAGATCCTGGTCTCCCATGTCAGATCTGTCTGCCTCACTGGATGGAGCCTGATTCTTCTTGGTGCCTCCAGTCACAACTTCAACATTAATGATGAATAAATGAAAGATGACTTCCCCTCTTGCCCACAGGAAGTCGCTGCCAGTGCTGGACCCATCTGGGGATTACTACTACTGGTGGCTGAACACAATGCTCTTCCCAGTGATGTATAATCTCATCATCATCGTGTGCAGGTTTGGCAGGGCACTAAGGGAAGGAAGGGCCTTAGCAGTGACAAGAGCTACAGAGGGAGGCACAGAAGAGGGGCGGGGCCGGAGGAGGAGCGGGGCCTAAGTGAGAACCCGGGGCGGAGTGCTCAGTGGCTTGGGAGATCGTCTCACACACAGAGGGTGCCCTTAAGCCAATCCCTTATGTCCCCGCCACACAGAGCCTGCTTTCCTGACTTACAGCACGGTTACCTGGTGGCCTGGTTTGTGCTGGACTACACGAGTGATCTGCTGTACCTACTGGACGTCATGGTCCGCTTCCACACGGGTCAGTGAGTCCCAGTACTTGCCCTTTGTTCCCAGTTCCTTTTGTAAAGAGAGCCTCTTACTAACAAGAAAGTGACCCCTCCCAGACGGCACTCTTACATGCCTCTATTCTTGACAACATCCCTTATGCTCACCCCAGAAACCCTGGGGCAGCGTTATACCCGCCCCCACCCTGTCCCGGTGACTGTCTTCCTGTCCTTTCTTGACCTGCCCACCCTCACCCTGATTGCTGGAGCAGACGGGTGCCCTGAATTAGCCCCGTACCTGACCCCATCCCATGACTGATCCCACCAGTCCTCCCCTCCCTTTCCCAGGATTCTTGGAACAGGGCATCCTGGTGGTGGACAAGGGCAGGATATCGAGTCGCTACGTTCGCACCTGGAGCTTCCTCTTGGACCTGGCTTCGCTGCTGCCCACTGACGTGGCCTACGTGCGTCTCGGCGTGCACACACCCATGCTGAGGCTGAACCGCTTTCTGCGTGCGCCCCGCCTCTTTGAGGCCTTTGATCGCACAGAAACCCGCACAGCTTACCCAAACGCCTTTCGCATCGCCAAGCTGATGCTCTACATTTTTGTGGTCATCCACTGGAACAGTTGCCTCTACTTTGCCCTGTCCCAGTACCTGGGCTTCGGGCGTGACGCCTGGGTGTACCCGGACCCTGCTCAGCCTGGCTTTGAGCGCCTTCGGCGCCAGTATCTCTACAGCTTTTACTTCTCCACGCTGATCCTGACCACCGTAGGCGACACGCCGCTGCCAGCGCGGGAGGAGGAGTACCTCTTCATGGTGGGCGACTTCCTGCTGGCTGTCATGGGTTTCGCCACCATCATGGGTAGCATGAGCTCTGTCATCTACAACATGAACACGGCAGATGCGGCTTTCTACCCCGACCACGCGCTGGTGAAGAAGTACATGAAGCTACAGCACGTCAACCGCTGGCTGGAGCGGCGAGTTATTGACTGGTGAGGATGCTGGGGATCCAGACCAGGACAGGGAGAGGTGTACTGGGGGGAATCTGAGGCAGGTGGCTAGGTTCTTATTGCCTGTGGGTCAGGAAGGCCATCAGGAAGTGGCATTCATTGTGGGGTTCAGTGGGTGGGGCTTGGAAAAGGATGTTGTCCACTAATTGAATCTGTACTTAAGGGGAAGAGTTGGGTGAGAGACTGATAGGGACAGGAACTTAACCACAAGTAAGGATAACCTGGAGACCAGCGGATGGGAACTGCCACTGCCTGGTAGGGCTCAGAAAGCCCTGGAAGGAGTAAGGGAGAAGAGCAATACCCCCCAGGAGATGGCCAACAACAAGATGGTTTACTAGGTCATGGTAGTCTATACTGTGAGCTGAACAAAAGGAAGTGTCACCAACTATAGCAGAGACTTCTAGAGAAGATGAGGCTTGGTGATTGAACTGGATATCAGGGGGATGGTACAAGACATCATTAATTGGTGGATAGGGTAGAACCTGACAGGAGGTAAAGGTTGTCTTATTTATTGTCTGCTGATGGAGGCTTCCTCCCTGGGTGAGGGAGAAAAAGTCAAAGCATATCTGTGACCAGCAAAGGAGACTGTGGACTAAAGATATTCATCAGCCAATTGTCACGTATTCTCATGATCCCTGTGAGATCTCAGTGTGGTTGGGCTCTTGGCTGAGGCTCAACTGAACCCTGATGGGGAAAGTGGAGGGAGGGATGTAGGACACTGGTGAGGAATTGGTGCTGTCCTTGTCCCCAGGTACCAGCACCTGCGGATCAACAAGAAGATGACCAATGAGGTAGCCATCTTACAGCACCTGCCCGAGAGGCTGCGGGCAGAAGTTGCTGTGTCTGTACACCTGTCTACTCTGAGCCGGGTGCAGATCTTCCAGAACTGTGAAGCCAGCCTGCTGGAAGAGCTGGTGCTGAAGCTGCAACCTCAGACTTACTCACCAGGTGAATATGTCTGCCGCAAGGGCGACATTGGCCGAGAGATGTACATCATTCGCGAGGGTCAGCTGGCCGTGGTGGCAGATGATGGCGTCACACAGTATGCTGTGCTTGGTGCAGGGCTCTACTTCGGGGAGATCAGCATCATCAACATCAAAGGTGGGCATCCCAACATTTGTTCTGGGGACAGCAGAACCCAGTACTGAGACCAGATGGTACTTCAGGGCCTACAGAGTAAGGACACTGGCCCTTGCCTGAGTCACAAGAGGGCTCAGGAGAGAAGAAGATCATAGAGGGTCTGTTCCCTGAGAAGAAGCTGAGCCAAGGTCAATGAACAGGGTGAGTGTTTGGAAGAGATAATAGACCTGCTCTATGGGTATCGACCTGAGGCACCAACATTCCAGGGCAAAGTGGCAGAAATAGTAATAGTATTTATTGTATGCTTATTACATGCCCTGTTCAAAGTGCCTTACATGTACCAACTCAAATTCTCTCAGCAGCTCTATAAGGTAGGTACTATTATCTGCATGTTAAAGGTAAGGAAATTAGAGCATAGAGAGGTTTAGGAACTTGTCCAAAGTCAAACGGGCAATAAGTACACACACTTGGGGACAGTACAAGGAACAACTTTCTCACAGTAAATGGAAAGGAAGGAATTCCCATTTACTGAACATCAACTCCAGTTGGAGCCAGGTACTGTACTGTACAGGCTCATGTATTGCTCTTAGCGCCTGTGCAGTCGGAGTTGTTATGCCTAATCACAGGTAAAGACACTGAGGCCACGGGAGATGGGAAAGCCTGGAAAGGGGGTGAGCCCTCTGTCACTGACTGAGGCTAGATGCGCTCTCAGCCTGGGGATCCTACTCTTCAGCTGCCCTAAAGGCCTCACGTCTGTCCTCCACGGCCCCCTCAAGTTCCATATCCTCTATGCAGTTTGCTGCTGTCTACCTGACTTTGGACAAGGCATTTCCTTTTTTTGCACTTCAGTTTCCCTACCTCTCCAATAAGGATGATATTAAGAACCCAAAAAGTTATTTGTGAGGTCTAAATGAGCTATGTGAGTGAGGCACCCAGAGCAGCGCCTGGCATATAGCATGTTTTCAACAAACGGTAGCTCTCTTGCCCCTTCTAAGGTCCTTCTAGCTCTGAGACTGTACAAAATTTGGCCTAATCTACCTTCCCACCCACCCATCCCCCACCAATGCTTTCCTAAAAATGGTATGACCTGCTCAGAATATTTCCCTAGTTTCCCTCCACCCTCAGCGTAAGGTCTGAACTCCTTACCATGGCTTAGGAGATCTGGTCTACCTGGCTGTCCCCTCCTCTTTCCATTGTCCTCACACCCTGCATTTCAGCCACTCTGGACTGCTTCCTGCTTTCTGTACCCACCTACCTCTTTCCTACCTCCATCCCTCTGCTCACGCTCCTCCCTCTTCCTAGCTGCCCTCCCCCCTTTCCTTCTTCCCCAAGTTACTTCCCACTCAGTCAGGCATCACTTCTTTCAGGCTTCCCTAAATTCTCTGCCTTACAGTTATGGGCTCTTTGCCTGTCTTCCCACATTACCAAATGCATACATCTGCACTGCACCAGCTATATTGATATGTAACTATCCGATTAAATGTCTGTCTCCTCTAGGGTGTGATTTGTTGGAGGCAGGTCACTGATACCCACCCAGCACAGGGCGTAATCCCCAGTACATTACAGAATGAAAGCATTACTGAGGCAGAAAGAGAGGTACAGAAGTACAAATATGGAGGGTGGGGGTCTTGGTTCGGAGTGAAATGCTCCCTCACACCCACTCTAATTAACTCTCCTTCCATCTGTGGCCCATGAACCACAGGGAACATGTCTGGGAACCGCCGCACAGCCAACATCAAGAGTCTTGGTTATTCGGACCTGTTTTGCCTGAGCAAGGAGGACCTGCGGGAAGTGCTGAGCGAGTATCCACAGGCCCAGGCTGTCATGGAGGAAAAGGGCCGTGAGATCCTGCTCAAAATGAACAAGTTGGACGTAAACGCTGAGGCAGCTGAGATCGCCCTACAGGAGGCCACGGAATCCCGGCTGCGAGGCCTGGACCAGCAACTGGATGATCTCCAGACCAAGTTTGCTCGCCTCCTGGCTGAGCTGGAGTCCAGCGCACTCAAGATTGCTTATCGTATTGAACGGCTGGAGTGGCAGACTCGAGAGTGGCCAATGCCTGAGGAAACAGCCGAAGCCGATGATGAGGGCGAGCCTGGGGAGGGAACTTCCAAGGGTGGAGAGGACATGCCTGGCCAAAAAGGAACCCCAGGCCCAGAGTGACCCCATCCCTAACCTTAGGCCCCCACCTTCAAGTGAATTCAGGGTTGTAGGAAAGTCTGCCTGCAGAAACTCTGCCATCGTATCTGTTAGGTTACAGAGATGGGAGTGAATGGGTCTGCAGATGCCCACCTGGCGATGTAGACGTACGGCACAAGTTCATCCCCGACTTACCAGCACACACACACAGTTGCACATACACACACCAGCACCAAGACTGCATTCCATATAAAGTGCTCTGGAGTTCCCATTCTCAGAGCGCACATGTTTTCTCACATAGATATGTCTTATGCCCACGTGATATGTACACATTCAATCATGAATCTCATAAACAGACACATACTAAGAGTCATACACCAATAAACACACAGATACCCTCCACAGGTGTGCACACACTTGTGAACACATAAAAGCATACCCACAGCCCTCTTGTTCCGAAATATCCTTTTAATGCCACCCATATGTGGTCACAAGTGTACCATGCAAGTTGCACTTCAATAAAATATTTGCCTCCTCACTAAGCATTTATGGGGCTGACAGGAAAAGGCTATTGGTTTAACAATGGGCCAGGGTGACTTCTCTCTAAATTCTGAGTGATAACGATAAAGGGCATGGTCTCTGTAGTAGCTGGTGTGTTGGATTCAAAGGGGGCTGAAGTAGCTGGTGAATTGAGAACCAGTACTGAACTAGGCAAGCAAGCTTATGCATCACACTGCTGTGAGAGTGTGCATGTGTTCGTAGGTATACTCACATACTTGTACACACACTGATCACTGCATCTCATGGCAGTGTGTACATCCTCAACCTTGTGAGCTCTGCGAAGTTTGATCTAGCTTAGTGAGCCAGAGTAGATAGCTCTGCTCCTTTTTCCTTCCCCTCGCCCAGCCTGGAACCTGGGGCCAGGGCTACCCTGCATTCAGGACTCATTTCAAGGGGAGACTAGTTCCCAGAACCACTCACCTGGCCCTGTACTCCCACGCCAGTTGTTGGAGCTGGCCTTGATACTTATATTATCTAGCCCTCATTTTATATACAGTATTCCAAAATATAGGGTGGCAGAGAGAGACTAGGTGGAGTGGAATATCATGGCTGGGGACAACTGGAGATAAGTGTTTTGGGGATTTTAACATACTTGGAAGGAGGTCTGCAGTTTTGGGGCTGGGAAGGTGTTGTGGGGTCTGTGGGGAGGAATCTGATGTCATCTCTAAATCAGATTCACCTTGGTACCTAGTCACAGCTTTACCTCCTCCAGGGCCCAGCCAGGCTTTGTGTGTGAGTTGTGCCATGTGGTATTTTTAAATGTACCTGGAATTTAATTATCAATATGATGGAGTGATGACACAGAGAGGTCAATGCCATTGAAAGAACTTATTACTTACAATCCCCAAGAGGAGAGGGGAGGGCACACTGTACCATGCAGGACCACATGGGGAGGAACCAGAATTGATTAAAAGATAAAAACAAAAAACAAACACATGAAAAACAGAGGGGAAATCATGGGTAAAAAGCCTTTATTACTATAGCGGTGGGAAGTTTTTAGGTGGGGATGTCTCCTACTAGGCAGGAAGTGAAACACAGATTTCGGAGCTTGGGGAGGGTTCATAATATGATTTCTAAGCACCCATAAAAGCTGGACCACAGGGAGATGTTTGGTCATTAGTTTGGCACATAATTTCAAGATTCCAAATCATCAATTACAGAATAACAAGAATGGTTATTACAAGTGGTACAAGAGAATGTAAAGTAGAGTCCTCAGTGCTGGAAGGGCTGCATGTGTGGGGAGCATCTGCTGATGTGTGGTCATGGACACAGTCCCCCAGAGCTGTTGGTGACCAACCTTTTGGGTATGGTGGGTACAGGTGACATAGATGCACTCAGATATGAAGGACTTGGAACAACACTTTCACAAATAGTCATAGGAGCTGAGGTCAAGGTGTCAGAAGAGACTATGAGGGACATTGCACATTAAATTATGTTAAATATGTGGTTATTTTGTGATATCTTCCTCACAAAATATGAGATCCATAGAGCTGACACTCAGTCTGTCTTGTTTATCTATGGACCCTCAGGGTCAAAATTGTACCTGGTTCATAGTAAGTACCCAAATAAGCATTTGGCAAACAAAGAGATGAGAGTTGAAGTAGACAGAGGCCTGATGTCGGAGGAAGATGTGTGTTAACTTCTCAAGAGATTTCCCTACCATCTCTGCCCTCAAATCATGTTGAGCTAGAATGCGTGGGTATTTTATGAAGGCCCTTTTGGTCGTACCTGATGGATTTAGGGCTGAGAATAAGCTTTTCATTGACATACTACAATGTGCACACCTGTCCCAAGTGAAATGAAGGCTTTTTTAGAACACATAGCTCTGCCACCCCGTAGAATCCTGGTCTACAGCACAAAGAGGGTGATAACTGGCCACCTTCCCTATCCTGGATGCAGAAACAAAACTTTCCTGTGGCCAGGTGAACATTTTGCTTTGCTTCTGCTTTTCTGGGATAATATCAAATTCCTCATGGTGGAGCCACTACACCAGATGATACCTTGAATATCAGTAATTCCATGCTGGGGTCCTCTAGTTGTGGAGTGATTTCCATCACTATGTGGAAGACAATGTTTTGACCATTTAAAATTAAGCTGGGTAGAGCTAGGTCAGGATGGGAAGAAGGGAATCCAAATTTTAAGTTCCTGACATAGCAAAAAAACAAACAAACAAACAAAAACAATCTTGTAGTCCAAAGAATATCAGTTACTGTGTATCAAGCACTGAGCTAAATTCTTATAGGAGTACATGTGGCAGAAAACTTTGCTAAGATATTCGTTTGGATACATTTTATCCCTCCTTCCATTATAGGAAAGCACCTAAAGCTTTGTATCCCATGGACTTAAAGCTTCTTGAATTGCAGCATCAAAAATAGAAATTTTCAGAAACTCTGCCCTAGCTTTTGTTTGTGAAAAGCAGGACTTCTAACTTTTCACAACCAACTGTGCTCAATTATCTGTGAGGGCTTAGAGTTAAAGAAGCAGGACCTTCTGAACCCAAGGAGAGATTTCCCAAGACTAAGAAAAGGAATGGGATTCTTGAACATTATGTTAGTTTTCTTTTGCTGCTGTAACATCCTAGCACAAATTTAGCAGTTTACAATATCATGCATTTATTATCTCTCAGTTCTGTGAGTCAAAAATCCAGGCACAGTATGGCTCAACTGAGTCCTCTGTTCACAGACTCCCAAGACCAAAATCAAAGTGTCAGCTGGGCTAGGCTCTTTTCTAAAGGCTCTGACAAAGAATCTGCTTCCAAGATTAGTCAAGTCGTTGGAAGAATTGAATTCCTTTTGGTTGTAGGACTGAGGTCTTTTATGGCCCCTTCATCTTCAAGACAACATAAGTGTGTTAAATATTTCTCATTCTCCAAATCTCTTACTTCTCCTTCTATTACAAGGCTGAGAAAGGTCTTGCTTTTTAGGACTCGTGTGATTAGGTCCACCCAGATAATCCAGGATAATCTCCTGATTTTTAAGGTCAGCTGGTTATTAACCTTAATTACATCTGCAAAGTTCCTTTTGCTGTTATCACAGGAACAACACCAGAGGGCAAAGGTAATGGGAGCCCAAATTCTACCTTTCACAAGGTTTCTGGGGAGGAAAGCAACGTGGACCCCACTTTCACAGGGATCTCAGAATAGGGAACATTAAGAATCGAGTCTTGGAAACTGGAGGAAGATCTCCTAGTTCGCACTGGGGCCTCAGACAGCGCCCCCTAGGGGGAGAGCCTTTTAAAATAAGATGCATACCAACATAACCAGCATGGTCTGAAGGCCAGGACCGTCCCCACCTCCAAATATTGTGTCCAATATAAAATCCCCAGAGACTATGCAAGACACTAAGTTGGGGGGGAAAGAGACTGGAAAGAAAACCACAAAACACAAATGACAGAATCAAGGAAATGTCTAATTTTTAACACACTGTTATGGAATCATTCATTGAATAACTGCTACACATATATTATCTCATTTAGTTCTTAGAACAATATTAGGAAGTTTAAATTGTTATTATGCTCACTGTTCCAGGTCAGAAAACTGAAGCCCATAGAGCAACTAAAACTATTAGATACGATATATTATTGTAAAGCATTTTATCCTAGATCCTGGACTAAGTGTATTGTCTTAATCCTTACAACTATATGAAAAAGAGGTTAGTATTACCCCCATTTTGAAATGAGGAAACTAAGCCTTTGGGAGATTAGATAACTTGCCCAATATCACAAGAATCCTAAGTCACATGGAATGAAACCTTACTGTTTCTTTTAGAGAGATAAAGGAAGAGGCTACCGCAATTTAAGCTGAGGCCAGGCAAGCTGCCTTCCTTTCTTGAGCATGACTGTTGCAGACAGTAACAGTGGTAACCAGGGAGAAGGAGCCAGTCGTACAGAACAAAGACTGGGAATCACCAGCAAGCCTGCCTAATGTGCTGAAGTGTGATCTCAGGGCTGCAGCCAAAGACAAGGGACTACCCACTGCTTTAGAGAAGAACTGCCAATTCCAGCTCTCCTGTCTGCTTACATGCAGCTATGGGAGGAGGGCAGGAGTTTTGGAGTCACTGCTAGATGCTTACAGGGGTGTCAAGAACTGTCCAAGGGCCCTCCTACTGAGAGCCCAGCTGCTTCTGGCTTAGCTCTTCTCCCTCCCACAGGACCTAGAGCCTCATCCACTTCCCTCCTTGGGTCACTAACCTCAGGACACCTCGGCTTGGCTAAGAATTGGGATATATACTCCTCCTCAGTGTTCCCAGTTAGCTACTCCCTACAGAAGCTTCTTTGGCCCTTCCCACTTTATCCTTTTTTTTTAACCTGAGGATTTGGCTCCCAGCCCCCAAAGACAGATGGAAATAAAGCATCAAGCTTGGAGGAAATCAGATTCATAGGGAGAGGAGCCATTCAACCAAAGGAGGTATCTGGTGCAAACACTAGGAGCAGGAGCAGAAGGCAGGGTGGGTGGATTCTAGTTTAGGGCTGAAGCTACGGTTTGGCTTGAGGCTTGGATCAGTGATGGATGGTTAATCGTGGTTAGAACTGTGATCAGAATCATGGCCTAAGTCAGGGCAAGTATTAGGCCGACCTTAAAGCACAACAGATGGAAAAGAGCTTAGAGCCAATCAGGTGCTTGGAGCCAATTAGCGTCAGCTTTTAGTTCTGTAACATCACTCACTAGCTGGGGGATTCTCAGCCCTCTACAAAATCTTTCAGGGTTTTTGAAAAACAAACACTTGGAGAATTAAATGTAAACAAGATAATGAATATAAACTGCCTATAAGCGCCTGGCGGATAGCAACTGCTTAATAATGAATAGTAGCTATGACCATTATTCCTATCCCTCTAGCAGCAGTTGTGCCTTTGAGGGGCCCTGGGGCACAGGTTGTCTGGCCCTGCTTAACCCTGAGCCTCTGGGCTGTGCTGGCAATGCCAGACCTGGCCAGCAGAGGGCACAGAAGTTTCTTTCTCCCCTCCTTCCTGCTCCGTACCAGGCTTCAGGATTGCATTGCTTTGTAAAGTTGGGAGAATTACCCAGGGAAAAATGGAAACTTAGGGACAGAATTGTGGTCTCGACTGGTTTGTGAAAACCCTTGTTCAGATTGTTAAAGACTAAAATGCACCAGTGGTGGTGCTGAGAGACGTTACAGAGGAAGCCATGCCAAATCAGAGCCTGAGGCAGCCCTGTTGGGGGCAGCACCATCTACTGGCTGGGAGCATTCAGGACTGCCCTCCACACAGCCTGAAAAATCCTTGCACTTTTCCCACAGAAGGCATGGGTCCTCTATGTGTCTGGCACTGCCTTTCCAATGTCAGTGCCTTGGCCTGTTGCCCTCAGCATTGCAGTTGACCAACAGGTCCCATAATGCCCCAGAGGCTAATGACATGGATGTGTTCACTGAAGCCCTCTCTCTGGGTGACTTCCTGAGAGAGTTTTCCTGTGACTTTTTCAGCCCTCAGCCCTGATGGGAAGATCCAGGCCCCCCTTGAGTCACCTGTGAGAGCCTATGTCTGAAGCCAAGCGTAACCATCCAGTAAGAGCCAGCCCCTAGGGGTGTGCCTTCACTCTCCCCAGCACAAGCCCCAGGCTCTGGAAGGCCTGTCCTGTCACCTGGTTTTTATCTCTGCCCAACATTTCCTGCCTGCTCTGGTTCCAGCCCATCTGTCTTCTCAGCCCCCTCCTTCTTTCCTTATCCCAAAAGAAGGGCCTCCTACATGGGCAGGAGCTCAGCACATAAGCATATCTGCATATCATAGAAATACAGAGAAAAAAAGGCCTTGAAAGATGTCAGGAGAAAGCAGCCTAATCAGCCACAGAGGGAGGGACTGAACCAATGGGGGAGTGGACACCCCAAGGACTAAATTGTGACTGGTTTCTCTCCTACACTTCATCCCACCTGCCAGGAGCACCCAAGGCCAAGCCTATTCTGACATTCACCCCTCTGTGTGTGTTATTACTGGGTTTCCTGAGTAAAGTGCTGATATTTTGTGGGCCTGCGAGCTACCTAGAATAAGCAATACCTTGTAAGGCAGGTTATCTGGCTGTGCATTAGGAGCTATATTCTCATCACTTTAGATGTTTCTGCTCAACATTTACTGAAGTATTGTCTAAATATTCCCCTTATCTCCATTGTGATACAGAATGTTGAAAAAGGACCTGCCCACTCTGGGGCCAGTAGGGGCAGTAGCTGGGTGATTGAGACTTCCCCAAGAGAATATAAATTGTTCTAGCTACAAGAGTCAAGGTAAGTGGGCCAGCACCCCCTCCAAAACACAAAGAGAGAGAGAGAGAGAGAGAGAGAGAGAGAGAGAGAGAGAGAGAGAGAGAGAGAGAACAAAAAACAAAAAAACTGACAACCTTGGAAGGTCAAAGCTTGAGTCAGAAAGGCGGCTTCCTTCAGAACTGAGCCTGGTTCTGCTTCAAGACACCTTGCTTCCTTGACCTCCGAGGTGTCTGATTTGTTCTGGGACAAGGGTCTAGGTCTCTTTCCTCTGGCTACCCATACTGACTTTCCAGTTGCCTCCTTGTTCTGATCTAAAGGGCCATTTCCTGAGTAATCCCATTTTCTGAATGCTGACTTAATCCCAGGCATGATGGAATTTCCTGATTTGGGAAATGAGCTTCAACACTCTTAGCCCTGCATTTTCACCCCCTCCTCTACTCATGGTATGGACCCCTCTTCCACTGTAGTGATTACTTAGGTTTTTTTCTCTTTACAAACCATCTTCGTGAGATAATATATTTCCACCATCTCCTGGCCTTCACCTCCCATCGCCCACCTGCATTTAGAGGGCAGATTATGAGTGAGGTACAAGGGTGGTGAAAATATGGAATGCACCATTAAACCACAAGCAACTCAAGTTTCCTTGAGCATAAAGAAAAAATAGAAAATAAGTAATGTGAGTAGTATGGAGAGCAGTTTGAGAGACTGTAGGAGAAATGGACAGGAGCAGACCCTTGGAACATAAACAGTAAAAAGAAAAGTACAAAACATGTAATTGTAAGAATTACCATCGTGATAGGTACAGTGTTACAGAAGTACACAGGAGAGGCACCTACCCCACACCTGTGGGGGTTCAGGAAAGCTTTCAGAGGAGTTTGCCGTCTAAAACTCTTTTTCCAACATTAGCAAACTCATATCCCCAACTTTTTCAAATACTTTCCCAACTCCTGTGTTAACTAAAAGCAGCAATCCAGAAGGATGATGCAAAAAGGGGTGGTTTCTCATCCCCTCACAAACCATGTATGTAGATTTGGGGTCCTCTGCACTTATGGATGCCGCTTCTCCACTCCCAATAGAGCCCTGCTCCTTGACATTCAGATGTTCACTGAGCAACCCTCTTCCCTTTATCACTGCTGACAAATCCTACCCTTCCAGAACCTACTTACTACTCACTTTAGACTTTGTCACCTACCTCATAGTTCTGCCTTCTCCATGTTCCATCTGAGATTTCATGGCCCATTATTTTATCCTTGTCCCTTTGGTTTTCCATCCCACCCACCTGGTAAAATCTTAACTTTGGATGAATTGAGCCACCAACATTCTCCATGCTTGCATCCAACCATCTCTGCTGGAGAAACTGACACCACTAGATATTCTTGGTTATTAACTCTTCGGTGGGTCCTCAGTGGTTTCCTAATTATGTTACAGCATTCCTCTGGTCTGCATTTTCCCTTTCCCATTATACATAATTTTCTCAAACCATCTTGACTCCTAAAATGTCAACCCTATCCATTCACACACACACACACACACACACACACACACACACACCACTCAGTATAATCAGATATCCAACTTCATAGAGAAAATAGAAAGTATCAGACAGCAGCAGCTCTCCCCTCCAAATCTACACACCTACTTTCTTAATTAAGATACAGATCAAGTTGCTATGACAAGAGAGAGAAAAAAATTGTATGGCCTTAAAATTGTAGTTTCTTTCTTTTTCATACTGGAGAACCAAGGGTGGTAAAATGGATTGAGACTATTGGAGACCCAGGTTCCTTCCATCTTGTCACTCTGCCATCCTTAGTGTGTTACCCTCACTGCGTGACTAAAGGTAGCTTACCGCCACATCCACATTCAACCTGTAGGAAAGGGCAATAAGGAAGACAGAAGCCATTTCTCCTCTCTAAGAGCTTGACCTGAAAGCTGCATTTATCACTTCTACCCACAATCACTGTCGAGAACATAGTCATAAAGTCACACTTAGCTGCAAAAATAATCTAGGAGATATAGTTGTTACCAAGTTGGCCATGATTTATTTTCATCTATAATTATTCTCTTCTATTAACTTCTTCTTACAATTGAATCGCCACTCCTATCAAAATCTAGAACCCTGCACATGTGCTCTGGGTTCCATACCTCCCTGCCTTCTCAGGAATTTTGCATTAGTGATTAACTTCTCTTACAACCTCACCACAATGGCACTTTTTCCAAGGTTACCAAGGGTCTCCAGGTCACCGAATTCAGAGAGCATTTCTGTTCTTGCTGTCTTGGTCCATTTGAATCAGTTCAGCACTTTTTTGCTTTTATGATGCCTTGCTCTCCTTGTTTTCCTCCCACCCCTCTGTCTGCTCCTCTTGGTCTCTTTTGCAGGCTGGTCTTTCTATATCCAACCTTTAAATAATGCTTTTTTCCAGACTTCTGAGCTGGTTCCTCATTTATCTTATTCAGCACACTCTCATTAATGCTATGGTTTACATTACTTCCTCTGCAACCTATATATTCAGCTTCCTACTGGCATTCTTACTTAGATGTCTAATAGGCATCTGAAACTCAACGTGTCCAAAATGGAACAGATTTGCTGCTTGGAGTTGCTGTTTGATAGTAACTATTTTGATAGTTACTATTTTCTCTATGAAGTGGGAGGCTGACTTACTTATTGTGAGTGAAGGGTGGGGAGTGTGTGTGTGTGTGTGTGTGTGTGTGTGTATGTGTGTGTGTGGTGAAATTAGACAGTTTGTGAGTCAAGAAAATTTGAAAAAAATATTTATAAAATGAGAGAAAGAAAGTGATCAGAGACTTTTAGTAAAATTTACTCATTCTGGGAAGCAGCACAGTATGAGCATCTGAATTCTGACTTCCAAAATCCCTAGCTTTAAACTATGGCTCTTTTACATAGTGGCTTTGTGGCTTTGGGCAAGTTACTAAAACTCTCTGAACCAGTTTTGGGTGTTTTGTTTTTCTGTCTAAAATAGTCATCAATACTATTGGACCTAGATTTGTAGTTATTGGTGAGGATATGCTTGGAATATAGTAGTTGATCATCAAACCATTCCTATCCTAAGTTACCAGAAACCTTACTCATTTTAATTTCATCTGCTCCCCCACCTTCCACATGCAAATGGCCTCTAAATTCTGTCCCTCTTCCTCCTAAATAGCTCTTGAATTCATCTTCTCTACTAACTCCACGACTTTAGATCAGGCCACTGTCATCTCTCACCTGATTACTACCATAGACTCCCAATTGATCCCACCCCTTAAATTGTTCTCCTCACCAGCTGCCACTGCAATCTCTCCAAATCTTTCTAAATTTTAACAAATTTCCAATGCCCCCATTTCTTCCTTGCATGGCTTGTAAGGGCGTGCATTTGCTACTTTCTAAAATGAGAAATGTGTTATTTTCTATTCTTGCTGTAACAAATTATCATGAATTTGGTAGCTTAAAGCATAAATTTATTAGTTCACGGACATGTAGTTCAGAAATCTGGTATAGGATGGCTGGGTTCTTTGCTCAGGGTATCACAGACTGAAGTAAAAGTGTCAGCCAGCCTAAATTCCTTCCTGGAACCTCTGGGGGAAAATCTGCTTCCCAGCTCATTCTTGTCATTAGCAGAATCCAGTTTCTTGTGGTTGTAGCACTGAAGTCCCTATTTTCTTGCTGGATGTCAGCCAGAGAGTGTCTCAGCTAGAGACCATTCTCCGGTACTTACTTACTCTGTGTCCTTCTCCATCGTCTAGCAAGCCACAGTCACCCTTATTCTTTGCCATGTGGCCCCAGCCATCTTCAAGCCAGCAAGAGTATTGAATCTCATTTTTCAAATTTCTCGAAGTTCCTCTTCTGCTTCCAACCAGGAAAAACCATTGGCTTTTAAAGGATTCATGTGATTTGGTTAAGACTAGGTGGATAACCTCTCTATCTTGAGGTCAACTGATTAGTAACATTAATGACATCTGCAAAATTCCTTTTGCCATATGACATAACCATGGGAGTAGTATCTCCTCGTATTCACAGTATCTCCTCATATTCACACCCACACTCAGGGAAGATTATACAAGAGTGAGATTATAGAAGATTATACAAGAGTCATTGGGGGTCAACTTATAATTCTGCCTACCATCGGAGGGAAGCCAGGAAAAACACCCCTGAGAAATGCTGGGACCTTGAACTGAGATCAGAAGGATGAGTGAGAATTAACTAGATAAGGAAGGAAAGCCTCTAGAGAACATGTGCAAAAGACATGTAACTGGAGGACACATATCAAAAAAAAAAAAAAGACTATAGGAAGACCAGTGTGTCTACAGCAGAGAGAACAGGAAGCACAGTGACTTGGAATAAGGTGGTTAGGGAGGTTAGGAGGAGCCAAGCCATGCAGGCTTCAAAAACTCTCTTAAAAGGTTTCTCTATCCCAAAAGCAGAGGTCAGAGAGTGGCATGATCAGATTTGTATCTTGATCATATCCTTTTGGCTATAAAATGGAGGTTGGATATAAGGAGGCATCAGTAAAATGAGGTAGACCACTCAGGAAGCTTAGAAAGCAGTGCAAGAAACAGTGAGGTGATGTCAGTGGAGACACAGCAGACGGATTCAAGGAACACTCAGTAGCTAAAACCAACAGGGCTTCATGATTGATTAAATATGGGAGTGAGGCAGTCGTGTTCCCAGGAAGTGGACTCTAAGACAGAGATTACTGTGGAGGATGTTTACTAAGGAGTGCTCTTCAAGTCAACACCTGTGGGAAAGAGAGGGTGAAAGGAGGATTGGACAAAGGGAGAAACTGAGCAGTAGTTCAGTCTCAACAAAGGCCTCAGTCAACTCCAGAAGGAGCTGTGAAGAGCTTTCAGAGTTGCTCTCTGCTGGGGTGAGGGGACTGAACTTTTATACCTCTCTACTCATCAGTCATTGGTTGCAGGATGCCCCAGAAAGGGAACATGACTTTGGATGAGTCGACTTTCTTCCGTTCAGGCAACTCCTGACAGGGCTGACAGTTGAGCACTGCCTTCCAACAGCCTTCTCAGCAACTGGAGAATAAATTGTTCACTTCTGAAGAGGAGTCTGGGCTTTTCCTCACAGCCTCCACCACAGCGATGAAGAAGCATAAGACAGTAAGGCATCCAGGATGGTCCCTAAATTTCTGCTTAGTGCATTTTGGTCGATGTTGCATGTTGTAATCTTGGTGGACCATACCTTCTAATCATTGGCTCACCTGTCATTCTCTCCCCTCCTCGCTGCCCCACTAGAGTGGAAGCTACTCAGGCACAGACTGCATGGAACAGCTAGTACACAGCCTTATACCTGGCATATACCTTGCTAAATAAACGAATGCCCATCGACTTCTATTTCCACTCCCCTCTCCCCTACATTTCCTTTGCTCCCCCAACCTCCACACTCTCCGGTCATCCAATGTGGGAAAAGTCCAGCATGTTATCTGAGGCCCCACCTGTGCTGGAGTTGAGCAAACAGCAAATCAGGATCCTCTGGTCCAGGACTCTCTGATGGGAAAGGCAGGCAGTGCCAGGAGGAAAGTGTGTGTGGTGGGGGTAGGGGAGGTGGAGAAGCAGGTGACGACATCCCCACCCACCTCAGGCTTAAATCCTCCTTAAACGCCCAGCCCCTTTAAACTCGGCGCTAGGCGGACCAGGTCCTTTCCAAAAGACTGGATAGGGCTCTCTGAATTCCCCACAAACTCAGACCTCATCCCCCATCTAATCTGCTCTTTGGGCTAAAATATTAGAGGAGGCAAGTCCAGCCCAAGGAGCTGAATCCGACTCAGTCCTGCGCATGCTCTCGACAGCTTTGTTTCCGCTGCACCCCAGTGACCCAGCCCCCTTCTGGCCCCTCCCGTGGGAACCTGACGCCCCACACAAGCTGCTCCACCTGCGCGGAGAACAAACAGGGAGCGTCCGTGTCGGGTGACGGTGGGCGCTGCCTGGAGACCACGAAGAAAACCAGCAGCCTCCTCCCCTCTTACGCCTACGCAGGGCTAGTTTAGAACCATACCCCAACCCTCACCCCACTCCACCCCCGTTTATCCTAGGTAGTTTTCACCACCCCACCCCACCCCCAGACTCCTCAACACCCAAGTCAGACTCTTCCTCCCGGCAGCCGTTTCCCCCGCCAGGGTTCCCCGTGATCAAATGCTGCCTCTCCCGCCCCATCCTCGCATGCTGCTGAGGGTTCCCTGGGAGCTTTGGGTGGAAGGCTGGGTGTTGGCCTGAGGCAGGATGCGGCGAGGAGCTGCAGGGAACTACGGGAACGATAGCATCGCGGTCACTGCGGCCACTGCGGCCACTGCGGCACAGTATCGTAACTGCAGCGCTCGCTGTGAGCTAAGTCATTTGCGCCGAAGCCAGTGACCTCGCACGCGGCCACCGTCTGTTTCCACCTCCACGTCCCCCGACACTCCAGGAAAAGATGCTAAACCTCACGGCAGCAGCCCCGCCCTACCCCACCCCTCTTACCCTTCCTCCCCCGAAACCTACCTCCTCGCAACCTCCCCACCATCTCTACATCCACCCCCAACCCCCACCCCACCCTTCCATCTCAGCGCTCTCTCGCTCTCTCTCTCTCTCTCTCTCTCTCTCTCTCTCTCTCTCTCTCTCTCTCTCTCTCTCTCTCTCCTTCCCCGGGGGCGGAGACTGTAGTGAAGGGGAGTGGGCGGGAAGAAAATCTCTAAAAGAAGAACGGAGAGATTTATTTTAGGGTACGGAGGGCTCAAGCCTGGAGGACAGTCACGCAGGGGGCACGTCCTGAGCGGGGAGGGGGGCGGAGATCACCTGGCAGGACAGCCGAGGACCCGAGCTGGGGGGACGCGAGCCCAGGCTGGGCGCACCGCGGAAAAGCTGAGGGCAGGAGCCAAGGTTGGGGGCGGGACCAGGCGAGGCGGGCGCCTCCGCGGAATCTCAGCGCGTGCAGGTGGAGCCCCCGCGGGAGCCCGCCCGGAGGAGCTGAGGGAGGGGGCCGGCTGGGCCAGGGCCATGGAGCTGCTCAAGCTGAACCGGAGCGTGCCGGGATCCGGACCCGGGCCAGGGGCTTCCCTGTGTCGCCCGGGGGTCCCCCTCCTCAACAGCAGCGGCACAGGCAACCTCAGCTGCGAGCCCCCTCGCATCCGCGGAGCCGGGACACGAGGTGGGTGCCTCCCTAAGCCCCCTCCACAAGCTCCTTCTCACTGCACCCCACGACACGAATAGAGGATCCCACTGCCTCCACATTGCCTCCTCAAACACCCACACCATGCCCTCAGGGCACTCCCTCAGTCCCCAAACAGCTCCCCTGAGGAGGACATTTGTCCCCTTCACCTCATAAAACTTCATCCCATCTCACACTGCCTGGTGAGAAACCCTACACACCCTGGTTCCCGGGTCACAGCCGAGCTTTTAATCACACCCCAAACACAGTACCTTCCCCAATACACAGAGGGTGGGGAGTTAATCCTTCGAGGTCTATCTTTTGCCTTTACATCCAGTTCACAGGGCCACAATGGGGAAGGAAAGAAAGAACAGAAGGCAAGATTGGGAAAAAGAAAGGGGCTGTTTGGGGAAGGGAGCAATCTGGAAGGCCTGAGTGGGAAGTTAGAGTTATAATCTCCTGTGTCCCCAACCCCAACCCCCAATCTTCCCCAAGCGATTGTCAAACTTGAATTAGGCTGGGTGCTGCTCAGTAGAGCTGCCTGTCTCCGTTTCACTCATCCTCAAATCTTCCGGCCTCCCAACATGGAATTCTTCTCAAGGTCTGAACTCTCTCTCTTTCTCTGTCACCAAGTAACGTCTTCAAGTCCCTTCCAAGCCTCCCCTCCAGACTGCCTCTCCTTAGGTTTCACCATCCTAGAGCCTGGCTGGACCCTGCATCACCCCATCACTTTGTGCTGCCACTACCCCTTCAGACTACTTCCATTCACCCAGTCCCCAAAATAATTTTCACTCTTCCCATCAGCCAACATCTGCATTTTCTTGATGACCCAGCTCAAGTTATATATTTTCTACTTCCTGTATGTTTCCTTTCCCTAAAAGTTTCCTGGGCAACTGCTATTGTAGTCCATGGGGACATAGGGATGAACTAGACCCAGTCTGGACCCTCATCGGTCCATAGTCAAGTGCAGAGAGGAGACAAAAACCAATGGAAAAATCACAGTCAGCATGGGAAGACCCACAAAAGGGTCTGAATTGTGGGCACCCAAAAGGATTCAAGAACTTCACAGAGGGAACCTGGGAGCTGGGTCTTGAAGTTGGAGTTTATTATGCAGACAAGGAAGAAGTGGGATTCCAGGAGAGGAAATAATGTTAAGCAGAAGGAAATTATGCCAATCCCAAAAAGGGAAAATGGGAATAAATTATAATTCAAGTACTTTGTTACCCCACAAAATAATGCATGCTTTTTCATACCAGTTGTTACAGACTCTCACTTAGATTTTTATTTTATTCAACAAATATTTATTGAATCAGGGATTGTGCTAGGCACCAAAACTGACACAGTTCCTATTTCATGGAGCTCACAGTTTAGTGAATGAGACAGACAAGTAAGCAGGGAATTGCAGCACAAAGTGCCTTGAGAGAGCTGTGGAAACACAGAAGAGGAGCACCTGTAGCCTAGCCTATCGTTGGGAAATCAGTTAGCCTCCTGGGGAGGCAAAGCATGAACTGAATAAAAATAAAAAGGATGAAAGAAAGCCAGCCAAATGAATGGCAGAAAAGGCAAAAAAAAAAAAAAAAAAAAGGCACTCCAAGCAGAGGAATAGTATATGTAAAAGCCCAAAGTTTAAAACCATGGCACTTTTGTTCAGTGTGTCATAGTTTCTGAATGCCTGAAACATATACTATAAGAAAGGAATAATGAACACTCAGAATAAAGGTGAGCCTAAAGAGCTTTATAGACCTAAGGAGTGTCAATTTTATCTTGAGGGCAATGGAACTACTGGAAGTTTCAGTAGTACTGCCAGGATTCATTCTGTAGTGTAGAGGATGGATTGGAGGACAAGACATGTAAGGAAGGGGGATGGGGGTGGGTGGACACTTTAGAAAGCTATTATATTACACTGGCTCTGGGGAAAGATGATACTGGCTTAGACTAAGTTACTGGCAGTAGGGATGGAGAGAAGTGGATGTTTGAGAGGCACTTCTGGAATCAACAGAATTTAGCTATTTATAAGAAATGGAGAGGGAGGAAGAGGTCAAGGGATAACATCCAGGTTTCTGGCTTGAACAATTGGATAGATGGTGGTGCTATATAATGAGAAGGATAACAAAGGAACAGAAACAGATTTGAAAGAGGAGATAATAAATTCGATTTGGAACACACTGAGCTTAAATGCTGGTGAGGTCAGCCAGTAAACTATTAAACCCAGGGGTCTGGAACCTAAGGGTGAGGTATGAGCTAGAAATATAGACTTGAAAGGTCTTTGCCTAGAGGAGCTAATGGAAGCTATGGGAATAGATAAAATTATACAAAGATTGTGTAGGATGAAAATAAAAGAGGTCCTGAGACAGGACCCTGAAAAAGACCAATATTTAAATGCCAGACAGACGCAAGAAAATCCAAGAGGGTTGAACATGCAGAAGATAGCAGAGATAGTCAATAGAGCAAGGGACAGTAAGAAAGCAGAATGTAAGGGATTCAAAGCACAGGTATAAGAATTGGCCTCTTATCTGGCTGTTGTTACCTACACGCAGTGGGATGTTACACAGGCTGTCAGAAGTTACCACAAAGGCTCTGTTAGCCATGCTCACTCAGATATTACTCTCACAGGTGCTTGTAACCCAGGCTCACTCCAGTGTTACAAGTAGAAATTTGGATGTTACCCACACTAGTCTGTATAATCCACACAAACTTGAGTGCTACCCATGTTCACTCAGATTCTACCCACAGAAAAACAGATGTCACCCACACTCACATTAATAATGCCCACATCATTTAGATTTACTCATCCATCAAACACACTCACTTTCATTTTATTATTATCCACACACAATCTGATATTACCCATGCTCACTTAAGTAACCCTTCTCCAGTTATTACTCTCACACATTCAGATACCACCCCCAAAGATTCAAATATTCACTCGGGTGCTCAGTTATTTCACTCAGGTTAACATCTCACTTAACGTCTTAACACGTTAACTTCCCACATCCATACTCACTTAAATACTGTCCACACATACTTGGATATAACTTCTGTCTCCAACAAGACAGAGGCAGAGAGGAGAGGGCAGTCTCAAGCTTTAGAGGCACAGAGATGAAGGATGAATGAGGAAGAACAAAGCAGGTGCATTTGTGTGCCGAGTGACAGAGACTCATTCCAGATTCATCAACAAGCATGTGTTAACACCTATGTGTGGGACATTATGCCAAGTGCTAGGGATATGCTGGAGAACGAGATGGACATTGCCCTCGTCCTCAAGAAGTTCATAGTCTAGTCTAGTGAGGGAGACAGAATTAAACGTCATCATAATGTAGTGAGAAATGCCATGATAGAGAACAGAGGAAGGAAGAGGCACTGAGATTGAGATTTGATTGGGGAAAGGAGGCAGCATGATGCATGACAGACAAGTGTGGGAGCAGTAGCAGGCAAGCATTTTACAGATGTGGAGATTTGGCTTCTATTCTGATTCTGCCCCTTACTTGTTGTGTGCTTTGAGTAAATTATGTCACTGCTGGGTTCAGTTCAGGGATCTCTTGTAAATAGTATTTATTTGATGGTTATGACAGCTTCTGAATTAGTTGGTTATTTTGATGAGAAGACAGTTTAATTTGGGGGCTAAGGCAAAAATAAGCCAATATATAGGGGCTGTGGAAGAGGAAATTGCACTTCTGGGCCCTTCTCTACAGGCAACCTGGAAGGCTCTGTCCTCTCTCCCTCATGCTGAGGCCATGGGTATGGGTAACTAGGCCAGTTTAATTCAATTCAGTTTTGTCTGGATCTGCTTTGCTGTGATATAGAGCCCAAAGATGTACCAATCTCCCAATAGATGGTGATGCAAATCCCATCTGGGGTCGGCCCTCTGTCTAGACCAGCAAACCTAGTGTCCCTCCTGTGACTTCCCACAGCACTCTGTATTCCTCAACCTCACTCCTTATCACACTGTGTGGCGATTGTCTGTTTATATATCTGAGTTTCCCTCCTTCTTTTCATGTTCTTCTCTGTCCCCAGTGCCTGGCATAAAGGGAATCCTCTGTAAATGTTTGGTGAGTGAGAATGAATGTTTGGAGATCATTAAAATACAAGGCAGAAAGTAAAAAAGGTTCTAACAAATGTGTAAGGAACATGCATGGGTCAGAAGAAGGGGAGATTAACTCCAAATGAGATGTCCAGAAAGGCCTTACAAAAAAGGGGGCATTTGATCTGAGTCTTAAGGACGATGGTAAATTGGAATGCACGAGATACAGACAACAAGTTTGTGATAGGAGGCAGGGGGGTGGGGAGGAGGGTGGTGAAAGAGCATTCCAGACTGAGAAACCAACATGAGCTAGAGAGGAAGTCATGAGTGCACATGATGCCTTCAAGTAACTGAGTCATCCAGCAGCTTAAGTGGGTGCATTACAGGGAGGAGGTAGAAGCAGGAACAGGGCAGTTCTCGGAGAACCTGGATGACATGCTAATGGGTTTTAGACAGTAGAGAGTAGGTGAAGGTGGTTTTTTTTTAGACAATTAAGGACATGATCTGACCTGTCCCCCGGGGAAGAAGGGGTGTCGGGGTGACCTGGGCGGATCCCAGGAGACCAGACCCGGGGGTGCCACACCCCAAGCTGAGAAGAGGCCTTTGGATTTAGCAGTTAAAGCTCAGTGACCTTGGGAAGAAGTGTCCTAACAGTGATGGGGGGTCAGATGGGGCACTGGATTGTAATGGGTTGAGGAGTGAATGGAAAGATGCAAATAATCCTTTCAAGAAGTTTGGCTGCAAAGACTAGGAAAGATTTGTAGTAAAGCTTGAGAAGAAACAGGCTTTTTTTTTTTCTTTTTTCTTTTTCTCTGTGTGTGTGTGTGTGTGTGTGTGTGTGTGTGTGTGTGTGTGTCTTAAAACACACATTTATTAGCTCACAGACTTGTAGGCCATAAGTTTCGGCTCTGGGGGGAAATCTGCTTCCAAGCTCATTCTTGTCATTAGCAGAATCCAGTTTCTTGTGGTTGTAGGACTGAAGTCCCTATTTTCTTGCTGGATGTCACCCAGAGACTGCTCTCATCTAGAGGCCATTCTCAGGTACTTGCTCTGTGCTCCATCTTTCAGTGAGCCACAGCCACCCTCATTCCTTGTCATATGGCCCCAGCCATCTCAAGCCAGCAACAGTGTATTGCTGGCTTGAGATGGCTGGGGGCCTTATGACAAGCAAATTTCCTGAAGTTCCTCTTCTGCTGCCAACCAGGGAAAACTGTTGGCTTTTTAAGGATTCATATGATTTGGTTAAGACTAGTTGGATAACCTCTCTATTGTTTTTTTATTAGTTTCAATGTACAAAACAACATAATGATTAGACATTTACACCCTTCACAAAGTGATAACCCCACCAAGTCTACTACCCATCTGATATCGTACATAGCTGTTATAATACCATTGACTATATTCCCTATGTTGTACTTTACATCCTGTGACTATATATATATATATATATATATATATATATATATATATATATGACATTCAATATTATCTTATATGAGTATCAGGTGTACAGTGCAGTGATTAGGCATTTATATAATACATGAAGTAATCCCCCCATAAGTCCAGTACCCATCTGACTCCCTATATAGTCTTTACATTCATGATTATAGTCCCCCTACTGTATTTGACATCCCCAGGACTATTTTGTGACTACCAGTTTGTACTTCCTAATCCCTTCACCTTTCTCACGCATCCCTCACCCCCCTCCTGTATAGCAATCATCAGTTTGTTCTCTATATCTAGAGACAGGCTGTCTTAAGGAAAGGTAGAGTTAAGCCAATTTAACTAAGCCCCAACAGGTTAGAAGGGCAAGGAATTCAAGTTCACCATTTACTGAGTGTGTGGGGGGGTGGTGTTCTTGGAAAGCAGAGCATCTGGCTGGGTAGTGGGGGTTGGGAATAAGTGGGATTGGAGGATCTGGCTGAGTGGAGGCCAGACCCCCTATTGTCACCTCTCCCTTTTCCTATCCAGAATTGGAGCTGGCCATTAGAGTCACCCTTTATGCAGTGATCTTTCTGATGAGCGTTGGAGGAAATGTGCTCATCATTGTGGTCCTGGGACTGAGCCGCCGCCTGAGGACCGTCACCAACGCCTTCCTGCTCTCTCTGGCGGTCAGCGACCTCCTGTTGGCTGTGGCCTGCATGCCCTTCACCCTCCTGCCCAATCTCATGGGTACATTCATCTTTGGCACAGTCGTCTGCAAGGCGGTTTCCTACCTCATGGGTAGGTGAGACTACCACCTTGCCCCCTTGCTCCTCTCCTCTTCTAAAGTCCTTGGCAGAAATCAGGGTGTTTCCTGGTAAGGGTTGGGAATGTGACACTAGCGAATGTGTAGTACAAGTTTCCTAGGTGACCCTTTCCCCTTCCCTTGCTTAGGGGTGTCTGTGAGTGTGTCCACACTAAGCCTCGTGGCCATCGCCCTGGAGCGGTACAGCGCCATCTGCCGACCACTGCAGGCTCGAGTGTGGCAGACGCGCTCCCACGCAGCTCGTGTGATCGTAGCCACCTGGATGCTGTCTGGACTGCTCATGGTGCCCTATCCCGTGTACACCGTGGTGCAGCCAGCGGGGCCCCGTGTGCTGCAGTGCGTGCATCGCTGGCCCAGTGCGCGGGTTCGCCAAACCTGGTGAGGGTGCCCCTTACCTACACCTGGAAATTCCCTTCTCCATCTCCATCACATGCTTAGAACCATTCCCAAGAATCTTCCTTTAGCTGCTCCAAGAATTACCACTCCAATTCCCTTTCCTCACCCACCACCCTAAGATTCCTATTTGGGGACCCTCTGCAGTTTTCTAGCCCTTCCCAGCAGCAAGTCCAAATCCTACATCTGCCTCTAGGGCCTGATCACCAACCCTAGAAACATCAATCCTTGGCTCTTCTTCCACCTGTAATTATAGCTGACAGAGACCATGGTTGGTCTGTGCTCTGCCTTCAGGTCGGTACTGCTGCTCCTGCTCTTGTTCTTCATCCCGGGTGTGGTAATGGCAGTGGCCTACGGGCTTATCTCCCGCGAGCTCTACTTAGGGCTTCGCTTTGACGGTGACAGTGACAGCGAGAGCCAGAGCCGAGTCCGAAGCCAAGCTGTTGGCGAAGAAGCGCGTGGTGCGCATGTTGCTAGTGATCGTCGTGCTTTTTTTCCTCTGTTGGTTGCCAGTGTACAGCGCCAACACTTGGCGCGCCTTTGATGGCCCTGGTGCCCACCGTGCACTTTCAGGTGCTCCCATCTCTTTTATCCATTTGCTGAGTTATGCCTCGGCCTGTGTGAACCCCCTGGTCTACTGCTTCATGCACCGTCGCTTTCGCCAGGCCTGTCTCGATACTTGCGCCCGCTGCTGTCCCCGGCCGCCACGAGCTCGCCCCAGGCCTCTTCCAGACGAGGACCCTCCCACCCCCTCCATTGCTTCACTGTCCAGGCTGAGCTACACCACCATCAGCACACTGGGGCCTGGCTGAGGGGTGGGGACTGAGGCAGGACAGACCAATTCCTACAAGCACTGACCCATCCAGACACACAAGAGACACAGACCAAAACTGACACAAGATACTGACACCCAATAGCGTGGATTAAACCCAATGCACAGGAAATAAACCAAACCCCCACACAGGAAACGAGGCACATTCTTGACATGGCACATCGAAATGGCACTGCCCTAGGACATACCCAGGCACAGCGTCCCTAGCAATGGATTATCCCTCCACAGTGGGAGCTCTGATGGGTGACTTGCCTCTCAAACACATAGAGTAAGGGCACTAATTGTTATAGGAGCCTGGCATGGGGCTGACTCCTGAGATGCTCCAGGCTGCCCCCAGTTTGACCTCACAGTGCCCTTCCCCAATCAGCACTGGAAATACCATCCTCATCTCTCACATCCCTGACCAAAAGGCTGATTTGCACTGAAAAGTCCCTTTCTTTCCAGTTAAATACTATGCCCCCGCCCCCTCCTCCCTCACCTGACCTCTTCAAGAAATAATAAATGGCTTGGCTTCCTCCTAAACTTCCTTTCTGGACTTTTGGGGGGCAGGTGAGGCGGCATGGGGTTTTGTGATCTTCCCTGTCAGTTCATGCACAGTATGACCTCCTGCCAGAAAGCCCATGATCTGAAGCTAGATGAGGCTGTGTGTATTCTCTCTGGGTTGTCATCCCAGACCCACCTACACACCAGTGTCATAGTAGCTGAGAATAGGGGTGAGGGTGGGAAGTGGGATATCCATAATACATCATGAGTCCTGAGCACATTTTCCTAAAGTGATGCCATTGTTACGGTACTATACTCATGTTAATAGATGCTTATTAAAATTTTAATGAAAAAATAAAAGAAGCACTGTATAGTGAGACTCAGTTTATTCAATGTGTGTTTGAAACATCAGAAATCAGACCATGACAGATATACAGAAGGTACAGAAGTTAATTAAAAGCTAGGGCCTTTTCAATGCATTCTTCTCTAGTAGCAGAACCTGGTCAAGCTTCTGCCCCATAGAAGCATCCCTACTGGCCAGCAATGACAAAGGGTGTGTGGGCGAGGTGGCGGGCGTGGGGGGGGGGTGAAGGAGGCTGGACCTGAATAGGAGTCCCACAGCTCAGCCTCCCTTTTGACTGTAAGACTGATCCAGCCCCAGAGAGAGGTAGAGACAGAAACATCACTCCATACACACAATGACAAACAGGGAAAAGCAGATGACCTCACCAAGGGAACATACGTGGATAATCAAAAGTATGTTATGTTGGGAGAGGGCTTCTTTGACGTTATCTGTAACAGAGGGGCAAACTGAGACCCAGAGCAGGAAAGAAAACTGCTCAAGATCATACAGCAAATTAGAGCAAGACAGAAATAACCCTATTGATGTAGCTAAGCTAGAGATGGGAAAGTAGCCATACCCACCGAGGGGTAGCCAAGTTTTGTGGCACCTGGAGCTTATAACATTTGAAGTCCTTTTTAAAGAAAAGGAATACAAAATTACAGATATAAAATTGCTAGCACACTGACTAGGCCCTTGGAAGAGGCCTGTACAAGTGAGAAACCTGGAAATTTAAGCCTCATTAGCTTCACAGCAAAAATGCCTGTAAAATCCACCCACTAACTACACTGGACAAAGACTTGATGGAGCAAAGGACAGTGAGAAAGGAGAGTGGGTCTCCTGTTCACCATCGCTGAAGCAGCTCCCATCCACCCTTCCAACGGTGCTCTGGGCTACAAGAGGCAGGAGGAAAGAGAAAAGGAGAGAGAAGGCGTTCCAAGCTGTCAAGCAGGACAGTGCTGGTTAAAAATAGAATCCCAGCCGGTCTGAGGAGCTGAAGGCAAGATATTGGGCCTTTCTTTCTCATACCAATTTTTCCAGAAGGTGGAAGTAGGGCTGCCCATAGACTTCACTGCCCTCCCTGCCGCCCATCTTCACTGTCATTACCATCCCTTCTGAAGAGATGCAGCCTTGGTGAGCCCCTCCAGCTGGGGCCTGGGCTCCTCATGACCACCAGATGGCAGTGGGGAGCCCAATGAGGGAGGGCTCAGTCCAGCCTCAGCGTGGAGTGTCAGGTCAGGTACTACCGGGATGGGACTGGCTTAGAATCTAGCACATAGGCATGGCCCGAATAACCCCATTTCACACACTGGGCAGCCCTTTAGTCCACGAAATACTTACACATCCATCATTCCTCCCTACAGCCTATCTAGTTACGAGATGTGGAATGTTGGGAGTCTCCCATCTATTTCCCATCTCTTGAAATGTGACGAAACATTTCAAGTCCAGATTTATTTTGCTGCCTTCATGAAGTCTTGTTTGACCCTCCTAGCAAAACTCATGAGCTTGTACATTACTTACTGCTTTCTCTCTTCTATGATACGAGTAGTTATTGGCGACCCTGCCTGATTTCCCACATTGGACTGGGAACAACATGACGCAGTGGGAAGATGACTGAGCCTGGGCCTAGGAGTGATGGAGGGGAGCGGTGGTGAAATCTAATGCTTCTCGGTGCTACATGACAGGCGTTTTATATACACAAATTAATTTCACTCTCAGAACTCTTCTACAGAGCATTTCTCTTCATTTGACAGAAGAGGAAAGTGAAGCTGAGAAATTTAGGTCCTGCAGCTTGAATGAAGGCAAGAACTAAGTTTAGGTATCTGCCTCCAAAGTTTTTCCTCTTTCCATTATGCTGTGTTGCTTTCTTTCAAGCCTTGAAGACCTGGGTTCCAGTGGTCCTGCCTTTTAAAAGTTGTGGATTTGTGCAAGTTATCTCAGTGAGTCTCAATCTCAATGAGTCTCAGTTACATTAACTCCTGTGACATTGTGATTTTTATAATAAATATATATTCAGTCATCATCCCTGTTCCATTCCTAGCACAGAGCTCCCAAACCCTTAGAATTCTCTAAGTGTGGAGAGCCATAAATGTGTTTTTGTTATGTTAATGAGGTGTCTTTTGGAAAGCCCCTAGGTCACCTAAGGATGGAAACTTGTTGCCAAAGGAACCAACTTTGTGATTAGAGGGTTGGAACTTTCAACTGCACTCTACAATGCCCAAGGAGGGGAGAGGGGCTGGAGAGTGAATCAATAGCACAATGCCTAATGATTTAATCAATCATGCCTACATGACAAAGCCTCCATGAAAACCCTGAAGAACTGGGTTTGAAGAGCTTATTGGTTGGTGAGCACATGGAGATTTGGGGGAGAGTGGTGTGCCTGGAGAGGGCTTGGAAGCTCCGCGCCCTTTCCCCATACCTTGCCCTATGCCTCTCTTCCATCTGGCTGTTCCTAAATTATATCCTTTTATAATAAACTGGTAATCTAGTAAGTAAACTGTTTCCCTGAGTTCTGTGACTCACTCTAACAAAGTAATCAAACACAAGAAGGGGATTGTGGGAACTTCCAATCTATAGCTAGTCAGTCAGAAGCATGGAGGACAACTTGGACATGTGATTGGTATCTAAGGGGGGGGGGGTGTCTTGTAGGACTGAGCCCTTAATCTGTGGGATCTGACACTATCTCCAGGTAGACAGTAGCAGAACTGAGTTGAATAATTTTCGGACACACTAAGCAAATTTCTTGGTGGTATGGAAACACACACACACACACACACACACATTGTAATTTGTGTGAGAACGGTAACTGCATGCTGCCATTTTGAAAATTAAGGCAAAGCTCAAAAGTGCTTATCATTGTACCAGGCACAGAGCATAAGAAGGGTTAGACTTGAGGTTGCCTCAAGACCAAAATAAAGGAAAAACACCAGGAAACAAGGTCCTCTGCAGACAGAAGATCATCCCTAACTGAACTCTGAGTCCAAGGGAAAGCTTGGGGCCTGCAAGGAGGTGGTGTTAGAAAAGTGGTGGAGTCAGAATTTGAACCCAGGCCCATACAAAACCAAAGTTCGTGTGTCCGATACTTCAGAAAGGTCAAAACTCAAAATGTCAGAGTCTGGAGTAAGGAAAGGTTTATTGATTGAGAAGGTGCTGCCAACTAAAAAGATGGGAGATCTATCTATTGGTGATTCAAATCCATCTTGCTTGCTGGAGTAGGTTAAGGGTTTTTAAGGGGTTAAAGGGGGGAAATTATATGAAACTGCTGGTAGAGTAAGTTTTAATTGGAGGAACTTGAAGTTGGCCATTTATGGTAAAGGGACCTGAACACCTGATCTTCCTGGACAACAGACCCTTGGCTTCTGAAAGGGTTCTGGTATTCAAGTTCTGGTTACGTCTTGGTCCTTTGGTTTGGGCAGGGGCAGGGGGTAGACTTTAGTTCTGGGTGCAGCTGGAGGTCAAAGTTCTGTCCTCTGTGCATGCTTCGGCTGCATAACTTGCAGTTTTGGTCTGTTGTCTTGGAAAAGCAACTCAGTATCTGGTTAAACAGGATAGGACCGTTTTGAGCTGGTTCTGTCGTGACAGGTTTTCCTGACTCCAAAGCCCATGCTCTCTTCAATCTACATCCTGACT
Organism: Rhinolophus sinicus; assembly: GCF_036562045.2. Classification (NCBI taxonomy): domain Eukaryota; kingdom Metazoa; phylum Chordata; class Mammalia; order Chiroptera; family Rhinolophidae; genus Rhinolophus; species Rhinolophus sinicus. The sequence goes on from NC_133756.1 coordinate 122,772,223, forward strand.
TTGACCTCCCAGGAGGATCATTCAGGGCTGGAGAGTTGGGAGCAATTTGGAACCACTCAGCACTCTTCCCAGGGCTCAAAGTAGAAGAACAGGTAAGTCTGTAGCTCTGCAGGCCCAGATTCTTCAGCGAACCCAGTTCTAGCATCTCCATCCCTGGAGGGAAGCCCCTGGAGATTCACCTCCATAAAATAAGAGGAGGTGAATCAGCTGTCCTGGAAAACTCACCCCTCAAATCTTCCAGGACAGCAGGTTTCCTGGCTAAGTCTCAGAAACTCTGGCTGATATGGAGACAAACCAGAAAAGAGGAGGTGTCACAGTAAACATGTACAGAGGTGGACCTAAGGCCAGAAACTGGTGCCTCTCACTGACAACTGTAGCCAGAGTGTTAAATGACCACACACTGTGGTTACTCAGGTATGACTAGTGGGGAGCAAGGGAGGCTTTATTGAAAGACTTTGTTCTTCTGAGTTATCTCTGGGAGGGGACAGGTAAGAGGGATGAAAAGCAAGCAGAAAGGGTGGGGAAGAAAGCAGGCCCCAAGGGTCAAGCTCTGTGGCTGGGATTTAATGTCTGGAGGTAGGGCCCTCCTGGAAATGGCCGCCCTTATTGCAGAGTCTAGCTGTGGTCCTTTGGCTTCTTCCCATTCTCTGAGCTTCATTCACCATCCCCCAACCTTAGGGGTTACTTGGTCAGTCAGACTTTTGGTCCATCACTAGCACCAAGCACAGATTAGCACCTCCCTCTTGGTAGGGCCAGGTCTTTTGGAAACAGAATTCTAGCCCATCCATGTAGCTACATCATGAGGGAAGGAAATAGTTAACCAATTAGGCTCACTGAAGCAGCACTTTGTCTTAATCAAATAGTTTTGGGCTCCAGAGACCTAACTGGGCATATAAGGAGTGAGAGATTAGACATGGAAAGGCTCGTAAGGAAAGTACACTTTAATGATAAGGCAGGTTTGAGTGATAAGGCTGTCCAATTTCCCAGGGCGAATCAAGTAGGCTTTGAGCAACGTGGAAAAGGCAGAACCACAAGATATTCCCAGCCAGGATACATGACCCCTTCTGTCCTTCAAGAAACAGAGCTACAACACTACACATAGGCTAGGAGAGGCAGGTGCAAAGGTCCCACGTGGACAGGGGCAGAGCCTTCCAGGTAGAACTCAGTTTGTGAGCAGGGGGAAAAACTCCTTTCTTGCCTCAAATCAGAGATAACTCCCCAATTCTTCCAAATTTAGCAATATTGGCCCTCCATGAAGTAATGGGCAGCACTTCAGGATATTTGAAGGTCAGCCCCCAGGCTGTGTGGACTTGTAGTTCTGCCCAGAAGAGGCAAGAGCAAGAACAATGGGGTGGTTGAGGCAGGATATCTGGCTTTGAGCACAGAATTTGTAGGTATTACAGCCAGAGATGGAGGGCCCTCACATGTGTCAGGAACAGCTGCAGCCACCAACTTGGAATGGTGAGGTAAGTTAAACCAGATCTAGACAGCAAAACTGGGGATCTGGCCAGAGGAGACCAATATGCAGCCACAGTCTAGGGAGCTAACACCAGTTTCCTGGTATGAACAATGGTCTCATCGACAGAAGGATCTGGTACCTAGTCTACCTCAACGCCACTTACTAACTTTGAAGTGACTAGCTCTGCCTAGTTACTTTCCTTTTCTGAGCTTCACTTTCCCTCATCTGTCAATATCCCTCACTGGGGACTATTTCATGCCTTACTAGTTGTAAGGGTTACATGAGACTATCTCCCCCAGAAAATGTACAAGCTCAGGAAGACTGGTAGAAGCCCTATCATTGAAATAATTTAGCACCCACCTCCATATATAACCCAAAATAAAAATAGTACAGAATCATAACATAGTGTAACACGTCCAATAAACTTCTGCTTTCTCCATGATAAGTACTTCAGAGTCTTTTATTTGAAATGTCAAACACTGATTTACTTAATTTAATTTTATTAGTCATATATGCACATAGCTTAAAGAGTCAACTAGTTCTGCAACATTAAGACATATAACAGTCTCCAGCTCCCTGCATTGTTCCTCTCCCTTTCCCTTTCCCCATCACTTTCAAATCTTTTAAGTATCTACTTCCTTTTAGTATTTATACCTGTATCTTTTAATAAAATACTAATATTACTTCTTGGGTCTTCTGTTTGGCAGTATTATCTATTGACTACAGACCATGGAAGATGAGGGTTTAATTCTCATTTTCACCAATAGCCTACCAGACACACACATTCCTATACCCCCTTTCCACCCAATAAAATCATAACACAATTTTTGTTATTGTGATAACCATGCCCCAAGGTGATTCCCCAATGATACTCACCTCCTTGTATTCATGTCCCTATGTAATCCTGTCCCACTTTAAGTAGGGCTGACCTGTATGACCAACACAATATCAAAATGTTTAATAAAGATGAGATCCAACCCAGCACTTGAATGACTTGGCCTCACCTCACCTTAACCCAGCCCTGTTGGGTCCTATATTTATTTAACATGTTGATGTTTTGTTCATAATGGATTTTTTCCATTAATTCTATTTTTTAAATATTGCATTAAAATACTTTTTATCCTAATCACTAAAGGTTTTGATGCCCCTCTAAATTTTTCACCCAAAACATATAAGCACCTCACTCAATTTACTTTAGTCCCAGCCCTAACATATTCTAATAGCTTCTTAAGAAAGGATGCATGGAAAGTAAATTTTTAATAACTTTGGGTCTATATATGTCTAATTCAACTCTCACATTGAATTCATAGTTTGGCCAGGTATATAATTCTAAGTTGGGAATTTTTTTAACTAATATTTTAATGTTATTCTTATAAAATCCAAAGTCATTTGACTTCTGATCCTTTGCTTTATTTTGGCTGCCAATTTTGGAATTTTGTTGGTATGCAGGTCAGTCCTATTCACAGTAGGACAGGACTTAAAGTTTAGCAATGGAAGACTAAAAGCCAATTGGAAGTTCTGAGCAGTGGGGGGAGCTTTTCAATTTGGAGCTTCACTATAGGGTGATCTGGTTAGATTGTTGGGGAACTCCATGTCTGGACCTTCAAGTTTTTCCTCTTGGACTAGTCAGATCTCCTAAAGAAAATTTTTCTAATTTCCTGAATAGAGAATAAAGGCCTGGGTTCCAACATTTGGGGAGCCAGTGGGAGGAGAAGATGTGGGATCGGATGAGGTAGGGTGGGTTGGGCTGGCTAGGCATTTAGCAAGCATATGTGCCCTTAAGCTTTCAGTGGTTTTATGGTATCCCTGCCTTCAACTATGCCTGAAGGACCCTCAGTTTTACCCTCTCTAGATAGATCTACTATTTCTACCTGGTGAGAAGAGCAGTAGGGAATTATGGAAGGGATATAGGAATCTATCTTCTTCTCAATAGCTTTCAACTAATTTTCTCTTATTTTTTCACTTCCAGAGATACCTTGAACCACCAGGCCTTTTGAGGGTTCTATCATTTAGCAGTGGTGGTTCTTTGCTTATCCTGTAGTGTTAGGTTTCTGCTTACTTGGGTCCATGATGTCATTCAATACCTGTCCATCTGTTTTTCAGTTTCCAAAATGTTGTCATCATCTCTGAGGATTTATGCCTTTAAAAAAAATCCCTTTAAGCTCAGTTAAAGGATCAGGGCAATCCTCAGCATGCTGCCAGAGGGGTTACAGAGCACAAGAGATGGGGACACATCATACACTTTACCTAGGGTAGATGAGAAAATCCTATTCCCTAACTTCCTCTCACTTTCACTCATATTGCAAACACTGCATTAGGAAAGGGAGATTACTGTAGCTTTAGTGGGGTTTAAAAAGAGAGCAAAATTTTATGCCTGTGTTCAAAGTGTAGTATTTATTCTGTTTAGTTTTTCTATTGAATTATCCAGCATGAGATGAGCTGCTTTGGGAGGTTAATTTGAGCCTTTAAAGGAGCAAATACTGCTGATGCTTATGGAAGTACAATTTTACTAACAGCATATTCAGTGCATTCCTCAAATAATCATTTTAATTCTAACAATTATAAAATCAGTTATTTTGTATAGAGAGCATGGCCAAGGAAGATGCTCCTAAGGGTTGGGTTCTGGGTCCCACTTGTCTGATCTTTGTCTGCCATAATTCATCTCAAGGTCAGGCTGTGAAGGAGAGACTGACCCAGGGCAGCTCAGGAGGAGACACAAAGATGTGAGGTGTGCCCAAGGGAGGTGGTTCAGCGCCAGGCCCTTTCCTAGGTGAGCCCCAGGGAAATTGGATCTTTTTGTTCCTCAGGTGCTGTGGCGCCACCCTCGCCTCACCCCCGCTCGTGGGCGCACGTAAGCCAGTGCACTCCTGAAAGCATTGAATTTCCAATGCCTGCTGGTGAGAACCCGAGCTAAGCACCACCCGGAAATGGCTGAGGCCAGGAATGGCTGAGTGGCTAAGATGGAAAGAGGCTGAGCACTGTGGTGTTCCTGGCTGAAAGGGGCTTTCAGCGGGAGAGAGGGTAGGAGGAAGTGCAAAGAAGAGTTGCTGGGGGAGGAGAGTGAGCCGTGGGGAGAAGCTGGCAACAAGAATAGGACATAAGGAGCAGGTGATGAGAGCAAAGGACCAGAGGCAGGGGGAGAGGTAGTTTTAGTGAATAGCAACAAGGAACAGATGGGCAAGAAGAAGAAAGAGAAAAATGAAATACAGGATGGAAAACTAGGGGAAATAAAGGACTTAGGAGGACAGCCAGTGTGCTTTCTGACTCTAGCAAGGAGGGTTCCTCACCAGGGACAGGAAAAACACGTGGAGCTGTGGAGCCCAGAAGTAGCTGCCTGGGGAAGCCTTGATTCTAATATGTTTTGATAACCTTGCAAGGCTCTCAGCAAGACTTGGCAGACACTGCAGTAACTATTGTGTTGGGTTGTAACGGTTGTGATCTGGCAAAATGCAAATAACTGTAATAATCCTACCTCCTGGTCACATAACCCTTTTAAAGTGCTTTCAACGTACTTTCCCTTGTTCTAATTTGGTCCCTGCAACAACACTGTGATGTCTTTAGGTGGTTGCATTTTACAGGCAAAGAAGTTAACACTCAGGTGAAATGACCTGCCCAGAGTCATAAATCAAGTAATGCTGAGGTTGGTTGTGATCTTATTGAAGCCAGTATTATTGGACTAGTCTGGAATAAAAATAATTATAGCAGGATGTGACTCAGTAACATAGACCTGATGACTTGCTGAGTCCACAAGAAAATGTCTCCAGACTCAAAAATCATTCCCTCCTCATCATAAAGTTCAGGAAGGCAGAAGCTCCTCACCCTCGTCCTCAGGTCTCCAGGACCCATTAGAGCATCTCTGAGAGTCCTCAGTGTGGAGCCCTCTATCAGGCATACCTTTACTCAGAGTAACAGTCAGTTCAGAAATTGGGAGCCTGTCTTAGTCGGTTCAGGCTGATATAACAGAATACCATCGATTGGGTGGCTTACAAACAACAGAAACTTATTTCTTACAGTTCTGGAGGCTGGGAAGTGCAAGATCAACGGGCTGGCAGGTTCCATGTCTGGTGAGGACCTGCTTCCTAGATGGCTATCTTTTTGCTGTAAGGGGCAAGGGAGCTTTCTCTGGCCTCTTTTATAAGGGTACTAATCCCATTCATGAGGGCTCTGCCCTCATGACCTAATCTCCTCCAAAAGGCCCCACTTAATACCATCACCTTGGGGGTTAGGTTTCAGCGTATGAATTTGGGGTACACAGGATGCAGACCATAGCAGAGCTGTAAAGGACTCAGTGCTAAGATGGTGTCAAATATGCTCAGGTAAAATGATCGATCCTTTGTTCTTCAGGAGTGAGGCAGAGCCACAGCCTCTAATCTCTTAGACTCGCTTGCCAGCCCTTCTTTATTATTTGAGAATGTGTTTAACCTTTCTTCTGATCCATATAACTTAGGTGTTCATTTAATCTATTGATGCTGAACCCAAGGGAGATTCAGGGACTTTGAATTGGTGGGTAGGAACCAGGTAGTGAAAAGTCTAAAAGAAGTGTTTTCCAGGCAGATGGAATAGGGAGGGAAAGGCTCTAGAGCAGGAAGGACCTTAGGAAACATGAGCTCAGGAAACAGAGGTCCCAGGAAGCTGAAGCACATAACCTTGCAGGCTAAGGTATGAAATTTGGGCAGAGGTGGGCTGACAGTAGGAATGTCCCCCTAGAGACCCCAATATTGCAGAGCAGTAGAGGAGGTGAGACAAGAAAATGTATGCCAACTGGTCTGAGCCTCCTAAATGAAGAAGGCTGGTAGAGATGACGTGGGATGAACAGGAAGAAGCACAAAGACCACTAGTTTGTAACACAGCGAGCCAGTGACCTAAGGAACTTTATTAAGAGCCATACCAATGTCTCAAACCCAGAAAATGAAGGGTGTTTGGGAGGATATTTGAGACCACAAACCCAATTCAAAGGTGCAGACTATCTTAAGTGACTCCTTTTTAGAAGATTCTGTTGAGATCTCTGTGGACACTTCTGAGGATGGAGATGCACTGTCTTCTTTATTTAAAAGGGGGGGGGGACCTTTTATGTTGTTGATGGCAGCACATGGAAGTTTACTACTCACTGGCTGGGGGCTTGTCCTCTAAAAATTTATAGTTAGAATATACAAATAGGGTTTTAACAGATTGTCTGATGGTAGGTATGTTTACAATGGAGGATAAATTCTTAAAAGGTAAAAAATACTGGAATGTAATTCTACCTAATAGATTTCACAGTCCTAATGAGTTTCTGTATAACCCTAGCACTTGAGAGTTCCTGTATGATTTCACTTTAGAGAAAATAATGATATAAAACTCTTCAATGTTTGTTTTTAAAGGACTTGTTTTTAAATTATTCACCCCTTCTCTCTGGAGATTCTGTATTGTCTCCACCTTATACCAAGCCACCATTGTCTTTCACCTGGATTATTGCAATAACTAATTAATTTATCTTTCTGCTTCCACACTTGTATCCTTACAGGATGTTCCTCAAACAGCGGTCTGAATTTTCTAAACATTAAGTCAGGGCTTCTTTTTCCCAGTAATGGTGTGCTACGTTATTTGGATCAACCCTCTAGCTGAAAACAACTTGAAAGAGAAATACTCAACAAAATGTAAGAAACATTTTCTTAAAATCAATGAAGAGATGACAAAGCAATAAGGAATTATCATGCCAAACAGTGAAGGGGTAAGACTTAAGAGGGGTAAGAAGGCATGGAGTCACTTTTGCTGTGAAAGCTCTAAAGCACTTCCATATTCCCCAAATTATTAGGTTGGTGCAAAAGTAATTGCTGTTTTTGCAATTATTTTTAACCTTTTAAACTGCAATTACTTTTGCACCAACCTAATAGAATGTTTGCTTTGTGAGAATAGTGAGTCCAACGTATAGAGATCAAAACCAGGGGCTGGCAAAGTCAGGAATCTAATAGGAGACTGTGGTGAACAGGCTCTACGGTACCCACTCTTCCCCACCCCAAGTGTAGCTGAAGGAACCTATGACTTTAACCAAAAGAATATGGCGAAGTGATGGAATGTTACCCCCAAGATTATTATTTCATAAAAGTCTCAGTCTTATTAGTAGACACATGGCAGGGAGCTTAGGGCAGCTTCTAGCAAGAAATTAAAGCCACAGATTCAAGAAACCCTATGAATCCCAACAAATATAAAGCAAATCAACACCTAAAGTCAATATAAGAAACTGTAAAACACCAAAAAAAAAAAAGAGAATAGCTTAAAAGCTGCTAGAAAACAGGATAAATTATGTTTAAGAAAGGTACATGGTACATGGGAGACTCTTAATAAATATTTGTTGAATGAATAAACTATCCCACTGTATTTGGGAGCTTTTCTGCTTACTAGCTCTATGACTTGTGTCACTTGACCTCTTTGAAACTCAGTCTCCTAGTCTGCAAAGTATAGATACTAAAACCTACTTTGTAAGGACAAGTGTCAGGATTAAATTCGTATTGAGTTATACATAAGAGCTAACAGCTCCTATTATATATTATATTATGTGCTCCTGTTCTATGCAGATTCTCCCCCAAATTTGGGTTTCTGGTCTGTTCTACGCAAATTTACTCTCTCATCTAGGCCTCCAGTTCAGGCTTTCTTCCCAGTTCCAAACATCCATCTTGAAATACTTCTGTATCTAAAACATATTTCCTTCCTTCCTTTTTAAAGTGCTGGAGGCTTCATAAAAACAAGTCCTATTGCAATAACACCTGTTTGGCCACAGGCAGGAAAAAAAGCTGAGAGAACAAACATCTAGCTTAGAGTGCACCCGATAATTCCCTGACCTAAATTACACTCGGCAATATTTTCCGAATTTCTGTCATGATAAGAATTACCTGGGCAGTTGTTACAGATTTTGGTTCTGTTCTCCTGAACAACATGATTCTTTAGGTTCAGGGTAAAACCCAGGAATCTGACTTTTTAACGAGCACACAGGTGATTCTCACTTTCATTGGAGTAGTGGGAATATGCCTAGGAGGTGAGGATTATAACACTGGCCAAGCCACTGATCGATTGAGTGAACAATATTTCTTATTACAGGAAAGGAGAGAAGAAACTACAAAACAAGAGGCTGGATCTGTGAAGGTGGATGTAACATGGATAGGTTCACCAACTTTTGGAAGACATAGGTGTACATTAACTATTTTAAGGCAAGCAGACTATGCTCCTATTGGATGGGCAATAATGGACAAAGGAGGGATTTTGATGTGGGGACCTGGGAAAGCTCTGTGAAGGAAGTACACTCAACTAGACTACTCTCTAGACTTCTAGAATTTTTTTTTTTTTAGGTGCATATAAAAAGGAAATGGAATTCCAGGAAAGGAAAATTGTTCTAAGCAAAAGAAGAAAAATAGGAAATGCCCAAGTTGGTCCAGGCAAGAAAACTGAGACATTCTTTCCATACTTACAGGGAAGGTACCTGAGCTAAGAATATGGGGGAGGTAGAAGAGTCAGGTGGAAATGAGTGCACAGTTTGAAAACCCCATGCAGAAGATCAGGCCAGAGTAGAGGACAGAATGGGCAACAAGAGGGAGCAAAAACCTGAAAAGTCTCCCATGAGATAGGAGCTCCCAAGAGAGGGAAAGCCCGAGATTAGTTCCTACCTCAGGACCCCTGATCCCACACCTTTAGGGATCACTTTCTGATGCCACAGCTGACTGGGAAATCCTGAAACTTTAGCCCCCAAATGTCGAAACTCCTGCTAAGCTACCAGTAGTGGGTAGAGACTCCGAGATCCCCTCCTGAGACTGTAAACACTTTCTTAGCTGCTCTGATCCCTGCCTACCTACCCAGCCTCTCTCTTTTGTTCAAAATTCCTGTTTGTTCTTGCATCAGGAACCCTTTCTTTTTTTCATCAGCAATTTCCTCTGCCCAAAATGTTTTCGGCCTCCTCTTCATTTGTTACATTCATTTGTCAGGTCTCTGTTTAAATATTTCTTACTCAGAAAAGCCTTTCTCACTCCCCTAATCTAAACTGTCCTCCACTCATTATTTCTTAGACACCCATTAGACTTTTTCTTCATAGCACATATAAATATTTAAGGTTGCATGCTTGTTTGTGTTTGTGGCTCTCTCCCTTCACACAGTAAGCTCCACCAGCCTGTTTCTGTCATCACTCTACTGGGTTCCCAGACAAAAACAATCTTCCACCATTAACACTTGTTTTAAAGAAGAAGGGAGGAGGGGATTGTCACCTTAGTAACTACTAACCTGAGGCCTTGGCACACCCCCTTCTCCAAGACTCCTCAGTCTCAAGACGCTAATGCCTTTCTTGTCTTCTCCTCCAGAGCTCGTTCCTGGTCAAATCCTAATATCAGTATTCACTAGCATTGGTTCACTGGAGAAATTGTCTACACTTCTTAAATCTGAGTTTCCTGTTCTTATAAAATTGAGACAATAACAGTTCCTACCTTGTAGAGTTCTGAGGTGGATTACGAAATAATTCATGTAAAATATCTAACAGAATACCTGGAAAATAGTGATTGATAAAGGTTAGCTGCCTTTATTATTCTTGCTAATAATTAATTACCTCGAAAATTCAAGCTATTGGGCTTTTTCCCCACAAGTAAGTCCTCACTGTATTAATGTATACAGAGGATGCCAAAAAAATGTATACACATTTTAAGAAAAGAAAACTGTATTGAAATTGTGATACTCAATATATACCAATAACAAAGGTGAATACAAGTCACATTTGACTTCTGCAATTACAAGAGGTACTCAAAGTGGTTACCATCAGTGTCCAGACACTTCTGATTACGGCGAACTACTGCTTGAGCAACGCTGACCAAAGTGACCACTTGTATACATTTTTTTGGCACCCCCGGTATAAAGAGATATTATAAAGCAATAAGAAAATACAATAGAAAATGGGCAAAGTTTATAAACATGCAAATTTGTAGAAAAATATTATCAGAGAGAAAGAAAGAAAGAAAGAGAGAGAGAGAGACAGAGAAAGAGAAAGAAAGAAGCCTGGTCTCGTTCTCAGATACTCCCACATCTTCCCCCTCTAGTGCTGGGGAAGAAGGAAAAGCAAAAAGGCAGGTGCCCCTTCCTTGATAGAGTGATGCTGGACTCCTGTCTCGTTAGGTGGTTACTGCTCCTCTGGCTGACACAGCCTGCCGTGATGCCCTCCATGCATGCTATTATGGAGCTCACATGTGGTTCTTTGGAGGTCATATACTTCTCTACCTCTTGCCATGCCCCTTAAGCCCCTCTCACCAGAAATGTATTTCTGGGACTTGCCAGTGACGTATCATGCATGCTCTCCCATGTGTCTGCCACAGTTCTGCAGGGGTTCCATTTAAGCAGCCTCACATCTGTTGATTATAGACTTCCTAACCATTAGAAAATAACCCAACCCAGTATAAATGGTAGATTTTGAAGGAACATGGAAATCATCTGCACCTGGAACTTCATAATACCTTCTCCTTCAGGTATATTTCAAGATACATCACTATATTTCAATATTCACTTATATCTGAATAATTATGGATGGGAAAATGATTATAATGCACCTATTTTGTTAGCAGATGCATACATTCATGGTGCTGAGAAATAAACAGCACAGCTTACATTGAAATTATACCTGCACAGGGTCCTTAAAGATAATTCTTTCCCCAGCTTATAACTTGTATCAAAGATTGGTTTGAGGATATTGCTGCTCTCGGCAGAGGTTGGAAGGGCTTCAGCTAGTGTCCACCTGCCACTCCACGGTGCAGAGTCTCTAGAATTCACCCAAAGGTTCTTTGGCGTGCTTCCCGGGACTTAAGTCTCACAAAGTACAGAGAACTGCCTTGTGAGTGTGTTTTCAGAACTCATTGCATTTTCTGTGTGGTTTGATTTCTCCATGGTTTTGATCAGCTGGATGAGTCAGCACTGATTCTTTTTCCTCCTTTGATAAACAAGCCCTTAGCTCTAAAACTTTCTGTCTGATGAATCCCATGGAGTTTTCAAAATCTAAAGGCAATGCTAAAAGACCCTGGAAAAAAACATGAAATCTTGCTATTATTTTCCTGTTTGGCTGCTATGTTCTGTCAACTAAAAAAATAATATTGACTAGGTGTTTTCTCACCAAAAAGGATTTATTTATTCAAGAAAAAGTGTTGCAACCCAATGCATGCAGACATGGCAAGCCACGTGCATGTTCTGGGCCTGCATGCCAAGATGGAGGGGTATTTATAGAAGGGAAGAGGAAGTTAGAACCATAAAGCTTTATTATAAATGTCAGAGTTCTCCCTATAGGATTCTTGAGATTGTGCAGAGTGCAAGAACTTCCATAAGCTCTAGCTCCTCCTGTAAACCCTCCTGACTGATTATGTTTGCTTACAGTTCCTGTTAGTCTTTATCAGTTCTTTATGATTGACAAGTTTCTCAGAGCCTGCAGGGTCTTTTTCTGGCTAGGATATCCTGGGAATGGAAATTTCTGAAGTCCTGTTGAACCATTTTAGGAGGACAGTGATTGGCTTACTAAAAGTTGAGAAAGAGTCTGTCTTCGTTGGAGCAAACTTGTACAGCCATCATGTTAAAGGGGTGGCATTTGACAGGGTGTGCTCAGAAAGGAACTTCACTTTTTCATGTTCCTTCTGCTCAGGGGCTAGTTTCTTCTCTCTTGCCCCTGGGTGAAATCTCAGGCAGGTCCGTGTAGCTTTTCTAAACACTCAGAAAAATTAAAAGTTCCTCCAGTCAATTTTAGTCATAAAGTATCTCATTTCTGTCATTGAAATATCCAGTCCCGTGTAATAGTTAAGACTCTGAACTTTGTTTAATGCAAATATTTCTCCTTTCCCAGCTAAGGCTGATTCAGGCTAGAAGCCTGAAGTGAGGAGAATGAGGTGGGGGCTAAAGGGATGAGCATGGCACAACTGGCTTCTCTGTTTTCCCGCCTAATCCTTTCACTCCTCCTCCCCCACTCCCTCTAGGACATGGGTCTGGCAGGGCTTGGAAAGGAGGTAAGAGGAGGAAGGAGCGAGAGGAGGAAAGGCCTTACTTTAGGGGAACTGTTGCTGTTTCAGGATCTAGTGGACATTGACTGTGGACTCCTCCTCTTATGGGACACTTTTGTGGGGCTCTTGGAGTTGACGCCACTGAAAACACCTCCTCTGCTCCACTGGCTTCTGCATTTGATTCCAAACCCTGTTGCCTATCAGCCTGTAGCAGGAAGCCCACCTCTGTGGGAGCTCCTTGAAAAGACCCTCATTTTCTCCCTTCCCCCATCTCTGCTGCTCTGTGTTCAGGGGTTTATGCCCTCCTCTTTGTTCTACCACATGACTCCGGCCACAGCCTCTTGCCTTTCATCTTCTCTGGCATGGGTCAAACACCAGTTGCTTTGGCCCTCTCGATTCTAAGGGACACCATTTTCTGACTGATCTTTCAAAGCCCCTTCTCAAGAGAGGAGGTGAGGAAGAGCTCACCTCAAGGGGGAGGAGGTGAGAGGGAAAAATGCCACAGTGCATCAACTATTTTTTCCAAAATCTCTCTTTTCAAATTCTTTAACCCTAAACCTTGCAGGGTTGAGGCATGAATGTTAATCTAAGGGTCACAAAACTATCTCCAAGTAGCTCCTTTGTTGGTCCTCCCAGGTGGTTTCACAACCCACCTTGAAGAAAGGGGACTTGCCACCTACTGTTTTTTCCTTTGCTTCTGGGCCTCAGCTGCATCCATGACGAAGAGGGCCCATTTTAACATCATGCTGTGCTTTCTAGCTCCACAATGCACCCGTGAAGTTTCATTTTAAAACCCTAGGGGGAGAAGGACGAATCCCTACCTTTTTTGAACACTGTTTTAGGCTTAATGAATGAGACTGCCTTTTTTTTCCTTTCTGTCCTTATTAATAGTTTATCATAGTACATTTTTATGAGAGTTCCTTTTTTTCTCTTTTAACCGTTTAGAAATGAGACTGGGCAATTCATCATAACTCTGAGTTGAAAAGAATTATTATAGAGAAGTAGGGAAGCCTGCTGTTTTTCTTGTTGAAAGCAGTTTAAGGAAAATGCTTTTAGATTTATGAGTGTTTTCTTTTTACATTTGAAACTTAAGTCAGGGAGGTTTTAAACAATTTCAAGTTTAAAAAAAATATTTTTTTAGTTTTAAGATTTTCTGGACTTCAGAAACATCGGAGGAAATTATTTTCCCCATTGTTTGTGGCCTGGCTGGTGATCTTCTGGGTGTTAGGCGGGAGTGCTTGGCGTAATTGAATGAAAGTGTGAGGTGGTTGGGCTTGGGGAAGTGTTGCAAACATAATCCTAGAGTAATCCCCACCCCTAGTTGGGACCTAAGAGTGACTGAATTACAGGCAGGTCCAGTAAGACCATATCTTTCCAGCATAGGGAGTGGCGTCAGCATCTCAACTTTAATGATAACCTTAGGTAGGAAAAAATTTGAGCTTCAATAACACCCTGCATTGTTTATAGTACACCCTTTCCATTATTTGATTCTAAATCTATTGGAGCTATTTTACAAAACCAAGTTGTAGATAATAGCAAGTAAAACACCTTCCCTCATCCCAACCCCACCCCAAAAAATAATCAGTTTGGGCTCTATTTGTACATGCATTTCAATAATCCTATCCGACAAATGTCTGTCCATTCTTTGAATTCTCCTTTGACCTAGATGTAACACCTAACCACTTCCCGCATTAATGAGTTAAATAAAAATTGTAATACATCTTTATATGTGTATGAGAATTATGCTTTTTTCTTCTTTTGAAAATGGCCTTTTGGCGTTTTGGAGGTCTCCCACCAAGATACCCATGGATTTATCTGACAGCCTGGTTAACTTCATCACCAGACAAGTGCACCTCCCAAGGGCTGCTTAAGCCTGGGCACCTTTCCTCTTGGCTCACCGCTGCTTGGCTCCCAGAGGTGAATCTAAAGTGACAAGGCATCTTTGCTATTTTTCTAATTTTGATTTTCCTCTCTACTAATTTTGTGTTTTGTGTTTGTTTTTAGTTCATTTACCACCAACACTCATTAGTGGTGGCAATGACTGAGAATTTGGTCTGACCACTTGGTGATCTCTGTAAATGGATTGATGGATTATAGAAATCTAGTCTCTGTTGGATGAGAGACAATGGAAAATCTGGATTGTTAATCTTTTTTGTTTGTTTATTTTGAGCCCAAATCAGTTAAGAATCCTGTGCTCAAGGGGAAGGAGAACAACTCTCATACCAGGACTGGGGAGATTTGGCATTTCTGTATTTACTCTTAACCTGTGACTGAAATTTTAGAATTGAAGCTATAAACTCTCTTAATCTGTCTCTGTGTGTCTATGTGTCTGTACTTTAGAAAGGCCTTGATGTCTCATTGTGTGAGTGTGTAGTGTTTTCCTACCTCCAGAGGGTATTAATAAATTTGATTATAAAGCCTCATGTTAAAGGAGTTCTTTTCTGATTGGCTGATAAAGATAAATAAGCATGTAAATAAAGTGAATATTCCTAAAATTCCCAGAAAGTAGTGAAATTGAACTTCTAAATCTTTAAATGTGCTACATTAATAAAGTATTCTTACAAAAACCAACTCAATAACATTTTAGAATTCAAGTTTGTATATTTAAGTATATCTTTGGAAAATGAGACTAGTTTAATATTTGGGGTTTAATAAAAACAGCTATATTTTCTCTAACTTATTCATGTTAAGTATAATTCCCAACAGTATTCTATGTGGATATGTTTTTTCTAAACTTATACAGGTTTACTGATCAAATAAGTTAACATTACTCTTAATGTTTAAGATAATGAAAAATGGAAACTTATGTTTAACTTGAATTACTATTCTGAAAAATTTTTTATTTCAACAGTAATTTTGTTTAGCAATATGTCAGCTTGAAGGTTTAGGTAACTTAAAACCTTAAACTGATATTAAAATGGAATTAATTAATGGATTATCAATGGATACCAACATTATTCCCAAGTAAATAGAATACTGAAACATTGATTACTAAGCACAATTTTAAGTGTATATGTTTTCGCTTCTTATATTTATACAAGTTTCAACAATTAAGTTCGCGAACTTGTTGCAACGATGTTGCTAACCTTTTTATAATGTCAGAGGGATTATTCATTATGAATTTGTATGAACTAGACAAACAGTTAACCAAGTTTACTATTTGGAAGTGCTGAAAAGGCTGAGTGAAAAAGTTAGACAACCTGAACTTTTCACCGAGTCATAGCTCTTACATCATGACAATGCACCAGCTCACACAGCACTGTCTGTGAGAGACTTTTTAGCCAGTAAACAAATAACTGTATTGGAACACCCTCCCTACTCACTCTGATAAATCACATAATAAGGGGGCAAATGGTACACTTAAAACCTATGTAATTTTACTAAACATTGTCACCCCAATAAATTTAATTAAAAAAATAAAATCCAAAGGAATTTACCGAAATGCCTAAAACTAATAAGTGAATTCAGCAGTCACAGATTCATAAAAATCATCAATGCATAAAAATCAATCACATTTCCATATACTAATAATAAACATATGGAAATAAAAACATAATACTATTTCAATCACACCAAAGAAATCAAAATGTTTAGGCCTACATTTAACAAAACATCTGTAGTGTCATGGCTCTTGCATCACAATAATGCTCCAGCTCACACGGCACTGTCTGTGAGGGAGTTTTTAGCCAGTAAACAAATAACTATATTGGAACACCCTCCCTACTCACTTGATCTGGCCCCCAATGACTTCTTTCTTTACCCGAAGATAAAGGAAATATTGAAAGGAAGACATTTTGATGACATTTCAGGACATCAAGGGTAACACGATGACAGCTCTGATGGCCATTCCAGAAAAAGAGTTCCAAAAGTGCTTTGAAGGGTGGACTAGACTCTGGCATCAGTGCATAACTTTCCAATGGGAGTATTTCAAAGGTGACTATAGTGATATTCAGCAATGAGGTATGTAGCACTTTTTCTAGGATGAGTTTGCGAACTTAATTGTCTGACCTCATATGCTACAGAAAGGCTGTATCTTTGGGTTTGTTAATAACTGTGTTCATTTTTACCACTTTGATAAGTTGTATTATAAGGAATGTATGTGGCTGTGGAAAGTTGTATTATATGTATTTATGAGCCCTGCTTGTCTGTTAAAAATCTGAAAAGCTGGTATGTGACATAGAGTTCACAATAAACCACTCCTCACTCCCACCCCAATTTTCTCTGTGAAATAGAAGTTACTTTAGTTAAAACTTCTCATTTATGTTAGTGGTTGATACTGTATTGAGGAGCAATAGAGAAAAACTGTTCATGTTTCTGTTTTTCAAGAAAAAAGAGTAGTTTTGTCCTGAAGCAATGGTTCTCGGGGGTTTTATATCTGTTTTATTTTGTCTCCAAAGCCCCCTTTGCACTCTCCAAACATATTGAGGAGGGGAGTGTTTAACTATCAACATCTACCATATTGAAAATTGAATTGAGAAATGTTTATAATTCATATTTATTGAATTGTATGAAGATAGAAACAACGAATGCATCATATATTAATAATATCTTAATAATATTATAAAATTGAAATTAGTTCTGATATTGCAGATGCCCTGAGATGGTTCCTAAAATCAAGTATGAGCTTATTCCAGAATATGAAAGAACATAATGAATGACAAACCCTGGAAACAATTTAACATTTTAACCCTCTTTAAGTGTACAGTTCAGTAGCATTAAGTATATTCACATTGTTATGCAACCATAATCACCATTCATCCCAGAAATTTTCATCTTCTCAAACTGAAAACTCCCTACTCATTAAACAGTAACTACCCACCCCTACCCCCACCGCCACCCCAGATGCTGGCAAGCCACCATTCTACTTCCTGTCTGGAAATAAATTTTATTTGCCTTGGTTTATAAAATCTAAATCTGAAAAACTACGAAAAGTGTTAAAATCTTAGAATAGCTTGCTCAATTTTGATAGTCTAGTTCCCTTGGTTTATTGTTTATTGCTTTCACCTACAATATGAAAATTCTTTCTTCTGTGTAATCTGTGTAGATTGCAAAAGATTCTGTCTTACTAGAATAATTTTCGATGCTTTATATTAACTTTATTATGTTTTTGATCATTTTTAAAAAGTAAGCAAAGTTTCCTCACTTGTAAAAGAGCTAAGTTTCTTTACAATCATGTTACAATCTATGCTTATTTTCAGATGTTCCCTTGTTGCTTTCAAATTGAGCCAACTATTGTTTCTTAGGCACCATGATCCTATCTTAAGTGTTCAAATCTCCTGACAACTTTTGATTTTTGCCTCCCCAGAAGCCAAAATTTTATTATTTTACCTTATAAAAGAGAGTTGTTAGAAATAGTCTGGTTTTATTTGTTATGTTACTAATGATGAGTTTTATGAAAAGTGTCATCAAACCACAGAAGATGCTCAGCCTTCCATAAGTTAAATTTGTATAGGTAAAATATTATTAACATCAATATTTTAAAACTGGAATGCTTCATGGGAAAGCCCCCGGGGATTTGTCAATATTTCTATTTATCAATATTCTGATGGTGCTTTGCCTGATGTTAGGCAACAACAATATGGTGTTACCAGTACTAATGTTTGTTATTGTTTAAAATGTTTACTTTGGTAGAATCTTATTTTAATTTGAATCTCACATCTTCTAGGCGGGTGGTTTTCGTTTGGGGATAAACATCAGACTTATCTATAGAGTTTAATTAAAACACAAATGTTTAAGATCTACTCCTGATATATTCTTGGTATATTGAGTATATTTAGTATACATTATGACTCAGGAATATTATACATTTCAAGAATTTTCCCTCTGAAACAAGTATATTCATCCATTATTATAAATCAAATGTAATAGTCACCATCTTATTTGAAAATAACCTTAATTCTTATCCATATAGACATTGTGTCTAAAGATGTGTTTGTTTTAGATTAGTTTTGTTTTTCATGACACAGAAATCATCAAATTTCATTGTCAGTAGCATCATTCTTGTTATGAACCCTGATCAATAATTATCAGTCATTTTAAGTCTCTGGCATCTACAGATAGTCTTAGTATTACTTAGAAGCTTCTGTGAAGGCTCTGCAATCAGCTGCCAGCCAGAGTTCACATCTTCAACAAAGAAGCATGGTCTCAGAGACTGTGGAAAAGGACTGTACCAGGTACTTCAAACTATTGACACTTCAGATCTTAGGTACAGGCTTCTGATATCACTTAAACAGCTTTCAGTGGATGCAGTCAGGATTTCCAGAACTCTTTCGAGTCAAGAAGCCAATGGGTTCATGATACCACTAACCCAAGATCAAGCAAAACAAGAATTGATTGCATAGGACTGAATGAACTCATGAAAGATGATTGTAGCTATTTGTTTGGAATATTGTTGATGTTGTTTTAATGTTCTACTTCCTGGATATAGAAGAAAGCCCTTTCTCTTTCTTATTAAGTTATCCATAACCCATAACAATTTAGTAGGTTCTGGGTTTGTACACTGAAATGAAAAATTCTTAAATGATATCTATGCTCCCTGCCTAACCCACCCTCTCCGAGTCAGAACCTCTTATTAAACATCTTACTTTTAAATGGTAAGATAGTTATTTGCATAGGTTCAATAAGACTTTACTCACCATCTTACTAGATATAATTGGGAAAATTGTTTATGCAACCAAGGCCTTCTCTGGAATGTCATATTTGAGAATAATGCTTATTGAATTGGGTATAACCAGCCACTGGTTTTTTTCCCCCAGAACTGTTTTAAAATGATATTGCATTCAACTGTTCATCCCAAATTATGGAGTATGAACTAACCATTTACACTTTTTCCTTTGGAAAATGGCTCTCCCTATAAATTACTTTTTAAAGTAATATTGTCAATAGGTTATTCATTTCCTTTATTTCAAATACAAATTTCAAAATCAGCTGTTTTTCATCTCTTGACTTTTTTGGATTTCTCTGACTTTACTCCTTGCTGCTTACATAGGAAACAAAACACCATTATCAAAAATACTTTTTTACATTTCAATTTGTTTGTTTATTACAAAGATAAACAAAGTGGTACTGTGATTCTCAACTCCTTCCTGAATATCCTTCATTACAGACACAAAGACCTGAGTCCATTTACTGCTGCTCCTCTGCCTCTGAGTGGCTGCCACACAGCTGAACAGCTCTTCTGGTGTGACAGCCTCTGCCAACTCAGTTAGAAGCTGTGCTGTATGAATAAAGTCTATCTGTAGGAAGATATGTTCATATACTTGGAGGATTTCCTAGCCCACTTCTAAATAAAAATTTCTCCCATCTCTGCAAAGTATATCCCAGACTGCACAGGCTGGGTCAAGTAGAGTACTGATCTGTGACACTGTGTGAAGATTCGTTTGTCAACTGTATGTCTGATTCAAGACCCTACGACTTGATGTGAAGAAACAGTTTGAAGAGAGTGTCCTCAAAGAATACTTCAAATGTTCGAAAATAGTTCAACATCTTGCTGTGATCCACACAAAAAGGCCAACGGGTATGACTTATTCATGAGCTTTCCAAATGCAATGAAGGCATCTGCCTCTTCCAGAACGAAAATATGCATTGCCTCAATGAAGGACATCCTCGGACATAACCAATATCAGGTATGTAACATGAATATGTTCCCCAGATGCTGTGTAAAATGTCATGGTATGGGTCGCCCTTGTGAAAGATGTAGAGATGGAAATGCATAGGTCACATCCAGCTTTTTTCCAGACTAGCATCTGGACCGTCAACAGATACACCTCCTACATACAGAGAATGATATGTCTGGAGAGAATGTGTTTCACTGAAGCTTTTCCTTTCCTTTGCGGAGGAATATTCAAAGTTCAGAAATGGTATTAGTTCACATCCCACAGTGAGACTCCAAACTTTACCATGAACACTAGAGGGCAATCACTGCACCTCAATTCTCCAAACTTCTTCCTACATACTATGTATTACTTCCAATTGGGAAATATTTCAATGGTACAAATTACCATTGCATTTGCAATATTTTCTTCTTGCTTAATTTTTTTTTAATGTACTGCTTTGATTTCTCAAGTTTGAGACTCAGCTCAAAGAATAATGTTCTTGTTGATGAGGTAAAGCTTCTTCCACAAATGTGGCAGGAAGATTTCCTTGGAGTGGACAAAGAAATCTTAAACAGGACACAAAAGCAACTGTGAATCATATGATTGCCCATATTCATGAATCATACTGGTGAACAAAAGTGGCTCAAATTCAAAATTCTTGTCTTGACGACTGAAACAGTGGTTCACAAGTCCTCCCTGTTCGTGCTTCGTATTTCTGCTGAATGATTTTTGGAAGCTTTTCTGAAGAAGCTTCCAGGAGGGACTTTACCAAATAATTTCCAATCGGGGCACTACGGACAATTGATCTGAGCTCCTTTTGTCCTTTTTGGAAAAGTTTTCAGATAAGCAGGGACAGGTGGAGGGGCACTCTGAAAGTTGGGAGAGGGGATCATACGTCTGAGCCCCTGCTGCTCCGAGTCTAAGGTCTTTGGTGTCTGCCACCATCAGGCAGCCACTTTGAGAACAGGCTGACCATGCCAGCAGCTGCCTTGTTGCCAGGCCCCACCAGGTGGATATGACCACAAGGCTGAGGGAGGAACCTCCCTGCCAACCTGGAAAAGCTGTTTCCGGTGCCTGACCAGTCAGTCACTTTTAGGGAATTAAGATTGACTCAATGGAGACAGTGCTGAGAAAACCCTACTGGTACCTGGCTTTCAGGGCCCAGCTTTAGAGCCGGTAAGGGAGGTCACTTCCATGGCAGGCCAAGAGCTAGAGATGTTTAGAGAACTTTGAGAAGCGAGGAGGTCACACAAAATGTATAGCTACTGCAGATGAAATCTGGTGGATAGAGTTTTTTAGCCTCAGGACAGAGAGTAATCCAATCTGAGATTCGTTATGGAAACTTCCAGCAGAGCAAACATAAAGATGGCATTTATGGTAAATTAACATGTTTGTTGCACCTATGTAAATAATCAGCCAAATCTGTGAGGCCAGACTCATTTTGTGATCAAGAATCTCTGAGATTCTTTTTGATCAAAGGTGGGGAAACTGTAGCGTAAAATTTGTGCTTAAATGGAAAATTACGTGTTGTCATTCTAAAGCACACCTGGGTTGTCTGATTGTGATTCTGTAAACTATAGATAACTGACAGCACTGCTAAATAATTCTTGCCCATAAACATGCAAACAAATTCTGTCCAGGGGAAAAACAACTGAAAAACCAATTTGGACTCTATTTGCACATTCATTTCAATAGCCCTGACCTGTACCTGTGTCTGTTCTGAGGAGTCTCCTTTGACCTGGTTGTAACACTTCACTAGTTTCATCACGAATGAGTTAAATAAATTCTTCAATATGCTTATTATATCTGTATGAGAGTCATGATTTTACCTGCTTTTGAAAATTATCTTTTAATGCCCACATGGAACTATACCACCATTTAATGGCTGATCACATGTGCCTTGAGTTTTTGCATCAGCCACTTTCAAACAAAAATGTTATCAGAGACTTGAGGCAGCCCAGTTTGGTGACTTTTCAAGCAACCTAGTGGAGGAAATTTCTAGAAGATTTATGGTGGCTGCCCTGTTTAGAAGCCACTTGGTGTGGTTTTTTTTTTCTGTTCTACGCTTTGAGGTGGCCTGGAAATTCTTAACAAGCATTGTCTTGGTCATTCGGCTCCTCTTAAAAGGCTGTGTATACCCCGGGGGAGAAATACAAATTTAAGACCCTTATATTCTAACTCTCACAGACAAGAGAGAGATACTGCTGAAGTACTGTGACTTGGGGTTTTATAAGCTTGCTTAAATTAATACCATATAAACCTTCATGCAGGTAGAAGGGGGTCATATTTTCCTCAAGGAGAACCTCAGATGGTCAAGCAAGTTATAAAGACCCAGGACGGCACATAGTATGGTAAAACTGGTACATGAAGATGTAGGTGGTCTGAGCAGCACAGGTGGATCCTTTGCATGCTTGCAGAGAGCCATGACCACTTAATCATCCATGAGTTGGCACAGGATTTATTAGCCATCTCTAAAGTTGGATGCACACATCTCAGGGGTGACTCAGGGAAGCCTTTCTTCCTTTCTATTTTTGTGTATGTGTTTAATATATTAGTACAGTATAGGACATGCATATAATTTGTAAATATATATATATATATACAGACAGACATGCATGTGTAATTTTTTTTATAGCATTTGCAATAAAGATTAGAAAATAGTAGCATATATCAAAAAAATATCTTGCTATTGGGTTTCCCAGATATCCTCACCAAAATGGTATTGGGAAGGGCTGACCGTTGTGAGCACTTATCCAACAATTCACTCAGAAGAAGCATGCCAGCCTGCCTCTGATTATACTCCTGAAAATTTGTTCTCTGAAAATAAGGACTTTTTTCTCCTCGTTACTCTATTTCTAATACATAGAAAAGTGCTGGCCTACAGTAAGTACTCAATACATTTTTTTTACAGTGAAAAATTTTCATATTTAGAATTAGCCAGCTGGACTCAATTTAGATGATCCCAATTTTGCTGGCAACATCCAAAGCATCATAGTCAGGAGCAAGTTGAACATATGCCCTCTTCTCTCCATCAGGCCTGATCAGGGTGTTGACCTTGGCCACGTCAATGTCATAGAGCCTCTTCACAGCCTGTTTGATCTGGTGCTTGTTGGGCCTTGGCATCCACAATGAGCACACGTGTATTGTTGTCTTCTATGTTCTTCATGGCTGACTCAGTAGTTAGGGGAATTTGATGATGGCAGAGTGGTCAAGTTTATTTCTCCTGGAGGCGCTCTTTTGAGGATATTTGGGCTGCCTCAGAGCGGAAGTGCCTTGGGCTATTTTATTGGAAGGTGGGTGACATGCAGATATTTTTTTATTTTTGTGGCTGTGGATGCCTTTCAGTACTGCTTTCTTTGCCTTCAAAGCCTTTGCTTTGGCTTTGGCTTTGCTTTCACTTAGGGAGGAGCAGGGGCTTCCTTCTTTGCTTTCAGCTCCATCTTCGTGAAAAGGAGTAAGTACTCAATATTTGTTGAATGAATCTCATAGTCATTTAACTCAAAATCCTATTTTTGTAATCCTTCCTCACTATATAGCACTTCATGGTTTAGAAATTGGAAACCTCATTTTTATAGCACAGGTTGCAGATGAACATATTCACCAAAGTTATGTGAAAGTTTTTCTAAAATACTAGACTTCATCTATCTTGCTAGTCCCATACACTTTAACCAGAGCCATATTCAGTTCTATTTAAGGTGACCAACCATCCCTGATTTGCCTGAGACTGAAGGGTTTCTTGGAACACGAGATTTTTGGTGTGAAAATAGGGACAGTCCTGGCCAGAACAGGATGAGTTGGTCACTCCATTTCCACTGGACCCCAAACCCCTGCTAAGGACTGTTGCATTTTCTGTACAGTGCTGGGCAATACACAAGCAGAGGCGTGTGAACATCAGCTTTTTCTGCACCCTAGTAAACAGGACAAGACAGAACAGTGTAGCCCAGGGTGGGGCTACACTTATACTTTCCTCAGTCCAAAATAGTATTGCTTAAAATCACCAACTCTGTCAATCGATTTTCAATACCCACCACAGTAGCCCTTGGTCTTGTTCACAAGCGGATACAGACTAGTGAAGATATGATGGTAGTGTTTCCTTTTCCCAGAGTGTGAAACAAGCTGTAGGTTAAGCACATGTTTATGACCACCCTCCAACAAAAGAGCTTCCCAGAAGTTCCAGAGGCA
The DNA here is from genome assembly GCF_036562045.2 of Rhinolophus sinicus. Classification (NCBI taxonomy): domain Eukaryota; kingdom Metazoa; phylum Chordata; class Mammalia; order Chiroptera; family Rhinolophidae; genus Rhinolophus; species Rhinolophus sinicus. Next base: position 122,796,438 of record NC_133756.1, read on the forward strand.
ATAAGTAAATGATACACCTAAAAAAGACCTGAAGCAGGAGCTGTCCCTTCTTGGGTTTTCTGTTTTCTCACTTGCTTATTTGTTTGTTTTATAACAGTGTGGCCCAAAGGAACAATATACTGGAAACCTGAGGCATCCACAGGATGAGAACAAACCCAAATTCCATTGTAATTTTGCCCAAAGGTGATTTGTTTCACAGGGTGGCGGTCTCTTACAGCCATGGGGGCTGAGTGTGGGGGGAGAACAACCACTGAACTCAAAGACAACCTAGTTCCTCTAATCATGGCAAAGCCATCCAGGAAGTAATACCTGACAAGACCCTTCCTTTCTTGGGGGGCATAGCATGTTAGATAGCCCCTAATTGTGGGCCAAATAGCACAATTTTTGGACGGAAGAGGTACAGCAAGGAAGAGGTGTGACATAGGCAGCTGGGGTTTTTTGTTTTGTTTTGTTTTATTTTGGCTAAAATGCTCATATAGAGCCATAAGGATGGATGGCGGCATAACACACTGAAAGGGGTCAGTGACTTATGTTAATTCTCCTCATTTGCTCAGAGCCATCTTGTTGACAGCTGGCATACATAGTACTGACTCAGAACCATGTTAAAAGATGTGAGCAGTGCCCCCTTATTTATCAGAAACGCCTTGGCTTCTGGCAGCTTCAGGGAAGATTGAAGGGTCTGTAAAGTGGCTGTTTAAAGTTTTGTCTTATATGCCAAACATTTTCCATATGTTAGCCACACCTCACCACCCACTCTGCACACAGGAGATGTTTGATGTTCATTACTTGACCAGAAAAATGTTTTGTTCATCTTCTGTTCACCCCTATTCTTCCTAACAGTCCCTGCCAAGTTTAAGAACACATTTGCAACAAGCTTTGAGTTACTCTAATATGTTTGAAATGTGAGCTGATGAGTTCCTACATCCAGCTAAACTGCCATTCCCCTCACAAGAACTATGATTTGTTTGCCTCTCTCCAACCTGTCTGAGCTGAATGTAATATTCAGGACTTATTTACTTCTGGAATAACTAAAACTTAAAACTCCCTATTCTCACCTTTTCACTGCATGCCAGGAGAATATTTTTCACCCAATTCTTAACCATAGATAAGTAAGGAACAGTCTGGGTAAGGCTCACACCAGGGATCCATCAATTGGGAGGTTTAGCAACCTCAGCACCGTTGACATTTTGGACAGGCTAATTCTTTGTTGTGGGGCTGTCCTGTGCTTTGTAAGATGTTTAGCAGCATCCCTGACCTCCCCCTAGTAGATGCCAGTCATGACAGTCAAAAATGTCCCCAGACATTGCCAAATGTCCCCTAGGGACAAAATCACCTTCAGCTGAGGACCACTAGTCTAGAGGAAGGACTGCGATTGACCTATCTTGGATGGAATGTTTAGTCCTGGGCCAGTCAGCTGTGACCAGGGGACAGGGATCAGTAAATTAGAATATAGCTCTAGCTGGATCTATGTGGCTGCTCCTTTAAGGGGTGCTGGAAAATTCACTAAGCATTCACCACATTGCAGACAGTTCCTATAGGGTTACTTTGGCAGACTTGCTCCTTGTTGATGGTGTTAAACTCTTTATTATTATATTTATTTTTATTTACATTTATTTTTTATTTTTGTCTGTAGATATCGAGATTTCTTGCCTTGTCTGGAGGCTTTTTTCTGTTTTCAGGTATTTATATTATCCCTACACTTTTAGTGTTCTGCCATCTTCAAATCAGTCTTGAGTTGATTTTTGTTTAATCTAGATCAGAGCTCCACTTTTCCTATTCAATTGCATCTCATTAGTATAACCTGAAAAATAGTAAGCAAACATGTGGGTCTTATTGTGTCTGTCTGCCAGGAAGAACAAACTGGGGGGCAGAATCATCATAACCAAATATTCTATGCTAACTGGCTTATGTACTCTGGAAGTCTAGAGCCATATTAGTGGCTAATAAACAAAGGCTTATCAGAATAAAACCCTCACTATCATAAGATTTAGTATATTTAACAATCTGGCTAGGTAACATGCTTGAAAGTCAAAGAACTACGAATCTGTTTGAAGCATTCTCTTGAGTCTCCCAGCCCACGGACCTGGAGAAAAGATCAAGATCCCAGCCCTTCCCTCAAGAGAAAGGTTGCAGTGAGTTTCTGGTAAGACAGAAGCAAAATCCTATTACACAGGACCTTCCTTCTGAAATAAGGATATTTGAAAAAGCTGGGCTTCCAGGGACTCAGAAAGGAAATCTTACCCCCAACCATAGCTAGAGCAAGGGCAGAGAGGGAGGTGTTCAACTCTACAGCAGAATATTGGAGCACTGGCAATGGAGTAGTAGAAGAGTTTGAGGAACTGAGATTCCTAGTGGCAGAGCAAAGAACCTCCAGGAAAGAAAGCAGAGCGTCCTATGTAATGGTGACCGTATAACTGGAGTCACCCCATAATTATCTGCAGTGAAGAACTTGTGTCTATCAAAGTGCAGAAGCTGCATCTACTTGGGCCTAATAGAAAACACTTTGTGGGGCCCTGGTGCGATTCTGTCCTGCATGTCTATGCAGCCGAGCAGTAGTCGTTTATCTCCGTCCATCTTCTCTCCCACCTAAGTGCATGTCACCACCCCATGGAAGATTCGATGGACATGGATGGTCATGAGTCCCCTGAGGCCCCAGAACTATCTTTTCGGTTGTGAACTAAAGGCCAATGAAGATTATCACTTTAAAGTGGATAATGATGAAAATGGGTACCAATTATTTTTAAGAAAGGTCAGTGTAGGGGCTGGAGCAAAGGATGAATTGCACGTTGTGGAAGCAGAGGAATGAATTATGAAGGCAGTCCAATTAAAGTAACACTGGCAACTTTGAAAATGTCTGTATAGCCAACAGTTTCCCTTGGGGACTTTGAAATAACACCACCTGTGGTCTTACGGTTGAAGTGTGGTTCAGGGCCTGTGCATATTAATGGACAGCACTTAGTAGCTACGGAGGAAGATGTACAGTCAGAAGATGATGAGGAGGAGGATGTGAAACTCCTAAGTATATCTGGAAAGCGTTCTGCCCCTGGAAGTGGTAGCAAGTTTCCACAGAAAAAAGTAAAACTTGCTGCTGATGAAGATGATGATGATGAGGAAGAGGAGGAGGAGGATGATAATGACGGTGAGCTTGATGGCGAGGAAGCTGAAGAAAAAGCTTCTATAAAGAAATCTGTTTGAATGTTCTTCTTTTTCTAGTTCTTTAAGGTGTAACATGAGGTTATTTATTTGGGATTTTTCTTGTTTCTTGTGATAGGCCTGTGATGAGGTGGGCGGTGGGAGATGAGGGCAAGGGGGATCATATATATGGTGATGGAAGAAGAACTGACTCTGGGTGGTGAACACACAGTGGGATTTATAGATGATGTAATACAGAATTGTACACCTAAAAACTATGTAATTTTACTAACGATTGTCACCCCAATAAATTTAAAAAAAAAGAAAGAAATCTGTTCGAGATACTCCAGCCAAAAATGCACAAAAATCAAACCAGAATGGAAGACTCAAAACCATTAACACCAAGATCAAAAGGTCAAGAATCCTTCAAAAAACAGGAAAAAACTTCTGAAACACCAAAAGGGCCTAATTTTGCAGAAGACATTAAAGCAAAAATACAAGCAAGTATAGAAAAAGGTGGTTCTCTTCCCAAAATGGAAACCAAGTTCATTAATTATGTGAATAATTGCTTCCAGATCACTGACCAGGAGGCTCTTCAAAATCTCCGGCAGTGGAGAAAGTCTCTTTAAGAAAAATATAATAGTTTAAATAATTTGGTAAACTTTTCCATCTTATTTCATTTCTGTAACAGTTGATATCTGGCTGTCCTTTTTATAATGTTGAGTGAGAACTTTCCCTACCATGTCTGATAAATGTTGTCCAGGTTCCATTTCTAAGAATGTGTTGTCCAAAATGCCTGTTTAATTTTTAAAGATGGAACTCCACCCTTTCCTTGGTTTTAAGTATGCATGGAATGTTATGATAGGACATAGTAGTAGTGATAGTCAGACAAATGGAAATGGTGAGGAGACAAAAATATACATGTGAAATAAACTCCGTTATTTTAATAAAGTAAAAAAAACAAAACACTTCATGGGTATTAATGCCCAACACAGACAGAGGTACTAACACCAGCAAATAGCACTTATGAAAAAGGGATGATAACCTTAGTCTATTTTGCATGGACTGTGCATTAATGTATTTCCATCACTGATTGGTGATATGAGGGGAAACAGGTGCTTAGGAAGTAGTTTTTATGGTTCAGAGAGGAAGCATCAGTCCCATTTCTCTTACCTAAGGCATGATTTTGGAAGAAGCTTCTTGGCACTGGGGTAAGAGGAGAGGGAAGCTAAGTTAATAATTATACCAAGGACCCACTATTATATGAAACAGGCATTTTTATGACTTCTTAATAAACATGTAGCGTTGTGAAGGACTGAAAGATAAACTCAGTGTATCCTTGCCCTCAAGTAGTTTACAAAGTAGTGGGGAATGGAACAATTACATTATATACTATATAATCACACTGTTATACAGAATATAACAATTATCACACAAAAACACTACTTTGAGGAAGAGGAAGTCACAGGTTTTTGAGAAAATAAAAGATAATGTTATGACCAACTGAGTATATTACGTACACTTGAGTAGGGACGTTTAAGAGTTGATTTCAGGAGCCCATATGAGAGGCAATGAGATTCTAACAGAGGATGTGACAATGAAACAGAAATGAGGGACTACATTTGTGAAATGTAGCATATTTAGCCTCTTCAAGGTTTGTTAACTAATTTTATGTGGGATATGACTAAGAGGGAGGAGACAAAATGTTTGAGCATTGGGAATTGGGATAATGGAAGAATGGTTTACAGAAGTGTTAAAAGATAAACTGAAGCATGTTAAAATTTTAAGAGTTTATTTGACCATTTATCCATTCCAATCAGGCAGTGTCAAACATGAGTGGTTAGGAGCACTTGTCTGATAGTGGCCAGGAGAAAGACTTATACAGAGAAAGTGAGGAAACAAAGTAAGGAAATTATTGATTGGCTATAATTTAAAGCTTATTTGGCTGTTTGTAATTGGTTGTCCTTAGGTTTCAATTTTGTAACCTTGAGGTATTTACAGGCTTAAATTTTGGTTTGCTTAAATAGGCCACCAAGGCATTAGAGCCACCTCTAATGGCCTCCTTGTTTAACTAATTTAACAGAAGAGAGATAAAAAGGAAATGAGGTGAAAGATGGTAATGCTACTTTAAACACAATACACTGAGTATACAAGAGGTTGGTGATTATATAGGGTGTGGCCATCTTGTCTTAGTTTCCCCAATGGAGAGACTTTCTTTGGATTCTGTCTGTTCACAGTCACATCCCTGGTTTGTAGATATTCTATGCAGCACAAGTATTTGTGTCTTGAAAGCCAGTGCTTAGTATTCGTGTCATCACTTCCCATGTCCACCCTGTCACCTCTTTATTTAGTTTTAGCTTCCTATAAGTAAGTCAGCTGCCCGCAGTTTTATTTTCCAATATGTGCTGACAAGGTGGAGAGGAGCCTGCTCAGCTGGCATGTAGGAATACTCCAGTATTAAAGCTTTGTCAAGCGAGGAAGAAGAGCCTATGGAGGCTGGGACTCAAACCAAAGATTCTCCATCTTTGGCACTTTTATTTTTTTTAATTTAAGGTTCATTTTTGTAATTTTTTTAAACAGAGAAAACAACACACTGTGGAGAAAGGTGAGGAATTGAGAAGACAGGCTGTGGGTCAAAATTATTCCCACAGCACCTGGAGTTGACAGGTCTGCCTAGGAGAGAAACGCGGGCACCGCTGCACACCAGAGGGGACAGCTCCTGTCTAAGGCTCAGCAGACCAGTTCACACACCACGCAAAGTTGCTCTAGATTCAAGTCGTAAACACCTTCCAGCTCATCATGAAACAAGTCCCACTCCTCTTCAGAGTCTGTCAGGTTGTCCACCTACAGCCAAAAGCATAAGCAACATCTCACCCAGCTCAAAGGTGACCACCTCTTTTTTGTAATTGTCAAAGGGGGTGCTGTTCTCTGTTTCCTCAATGAGCTCCCAGAAGTGGTTCCTCCATTGGGCCCGGTATCTGCTCGTTGTTCCCACTTTCTGTCCCTGTGGCTCCTTTCTACGGCCCTGGGGGTACTCATGTTGTAAAACCAGTTCCCTTCAAATGGGCAGCTCCCCGGCCTTTATCAAAATGCCTGCACACCCTGTTGCTCATGGCCTCCTTGTACTTCTGAATGAGTTTCTGCTTCTCTTCTTTCTTCTCCACCCAGTATTCACTCAGAATGACAAAGTTGGATGTGATCCGGCATTCTGGGCAGAACTTTATGATCTTGCTCTTAAACAGCTTTGCGCTCCTCCACTTGCAAATACACTTGAGATGCAGGTGTGGTTGCAGTTGGAGTGGAGAGGATTCCAAAGCAGCGCTCACTGGGGTTGGCTTTCTGTAGACCACTTCCATTCAGATCCCATACACCATGTCCTTACTGCGCTGGACGGCAGATGACAGCTCCACGTCCTCCTCATGGGCTTAGTGCAAGATTTTATATGCTGTGATCTCTGGGCAGCAATCACTGGGCGGAGGACTTGCAGCCCACGCATATCACAGGCGTCTCCATGGAGATACACACAGTTCTCCCCCATCGACACTCTCCCATTGCTGCATTCGGCATACATTCGGGCAAAGCTGCTTCTTTGTTTCCACTGCCCTTTACTTTTCTCTGATTCTTCCTTGGTCACTGAGCCCTGCAGGGGTGCTTCAGTGCAGGAAGGGGCAGGCTGGCCACAGCAGGGGTGGCCAGGAACAAACTCAATGGCATTCACCCAGTCTTCTGAACCTGCTCCTACGGTTGTAAAGTTTGAATTTCTTGACTCAGCCTCGCCTGTATACATTTCAACAATCTGTCCAACTGCTGATGAGAGACTTGAGGAAGCAGCAAGGGATGATTTTGTAGTTAGAGCTGTAGCAGTTGCTTCTTCCTGTTTCAATGGATTGCTGTGTTCATATCAGCAGCGGTCTCCGTAAATACAGTACCCTCGCTGAAAATACTTGCACACTACACCGTATGGACTGTCAAAGAGGTCATGCGAGTAGCGACAGTTATTTCCTTCCTTACAAACCTCATGCATGAAATACCTGCAGGTGACCTGTTTAGTCCAGCCACCTCCTCTGCCGCCTTCCCCTCCCCCTGCGACACCCTCCCTCCCATCCCAACCCCAGGGACGGGGGAGGTGACTGGGAATAGGGGTGGGGAAGGCTGCTGCCACAGCACCGCTGTCCTGCTCCAGCTGGTCGGCACTTTTTTTCCCTCAGCACAATCTGAAAGTACCTGATTTGGATGCTGGAAAAATAAATTCACATCTCAGGACACCATTTTCTATAAATCAAATGAGGCATTTGTACTAAGTTGAGTCTCTTCAGTTTTACACATCAGCATAGAATTGCCTCACTCTTCTTTCCTCAACTTTACTCTCATAAATTCCATTTTCATTTCTGACAGCTTCTATTTACTTGGATTTGTATTTATTGTTGTTTAACATTTTTTATAATTTTTCCTATTTACAAAAGTAACATGCACTCACTGCAAAAATAATTTGATTTGGAAACAGAAAAAAAGTATAAAGAAGAAAATATATGACCTGCTCTCTCATCACTATTAACATTTTGGGCTATTCTTTTTCCTTTTATGCACATATTAATTTTAAAACATAGCCAGGATCATACTGTGTAAATGATTCAGTTTTCTGATATTTTAAACCATTATATATTGAGAATTTCTCATATAATTAAAAATATTTTGTCATCATTTTTGGAAGCTGCTTGAAATTTCATTATTGTGGATGTTCTGTATTTCTTTGTGGTATTATCTCATATACTTATAGCTTAACTCCTTATAATGAAAATTTCCAGAGCTGTGCATATTCCTATAGTGACAAGAAAATAAAGGAAAAAAATAAAAGCCAAAATTTATATAAAGAAAAAAATACAGAACTTTTATTCAAGATTTCTGCTTATATTTCTGTGTTGAGAGGTATCTCCAGTTTAGTTAAGAAATATACATTTTTGCCTTGATAATGATTATATGAAGTATTCATATATATTTAAAAGAAAGAAATAGAGAGTTAGGCAGAGTTTTCCCATTTTTATAAACAAAATTAATACATCTTTATAAGTGCAAATAACTGAAATATAGAAAATAAAATATGTAAGTGTATTTTTCCCATGCCATTACTGAAAAGGAAATAGTTTTCTATGGCACATATATTACACACTTTATATACTTGTATGTTTTTTAAGGGAATTATACAATTCATATTGTTCTACATTTGTTCTCTAAGTTAACAACATTAATGACATCGTGTCACATATTTACATATTCACTAGTTAACATATTTTTATTATTTTTTTTCTTGTCTTGTTACATTGGGTAGAACTCCCAAATCATACTGAATGATAACAATCATAGTGGACATCCTTGTCTAGACACGTAGAGGGCCCTTTCCATTAGTATGCACTATATATATATATATAGATATATATATATATATCACCTGTTCACTGAACTGACAGGAGGATGCTTTGGTGATGGGGACAGTTTTTCGCTTCTCTGCATATGTATCTCATGTTTGTCACAGTTTTCACTATGGCTTCCATTGATTCTATATCATCATCTAGGGATCACCAAGTTCCCAGGACCAAAATTTGTCCTTCCATGAGATTGCCAGGTAGTGACGTGATCTCTTAAGGACTTCCCGTAATGGATACTATTTGCGTCTTTTTCCTTTTGCTAATGTCTTCATCCTCTGATCCCTTTGTGGATCCCTCGAGCACATCAGCTACCTGAGATCCACATAATGTTCTGCAAATTTTAACAGCAAATTCTAACAAATCAAAGAAATAATAATCCCTACTTTAGGTAAAATGTCTCTCCCTGTGTCAACTTTAAAATAGAGAGGATCTGAAATAATGAAGAATCTTAACTTAGCAAAGGATATTGGATAGAAGTCAAAGTTTTATTTGTGAGAGGGAATAACAGTGGATATATGTATGTATATTCTCCAAACTCACTGATCCTCTCTAAAGGAATGGCAAAGACTAGAAACAAGCTAAAACATTGAAAAATTAAGTACTTGTGCCTGTGCTGATTGTAAATTAATGCTTTTAACTCTGAATTATTATGCTTGAAATGTGTATGTTTAATCTTTCTGTGCATGAAAGAAAGGAATGTCTTACAGGAGTGGGGGGCAGGAGAGGGTATTCTGACCTTGAAATTATGTGACATTTTCAAAATACATTTCCTTCTAAGCAAATGTTTAAAAATAGTTCATTGGGAACATGAAATTTCCATTCATAAATGTGAGAAACTCCTTTTCAAAACTTATTTTTTGAGAGTGAATTGTGACAAGAATTAATGTGTCATTTATATGTGTGAGATGTTGAGAAATTGTAAATCTTATCAGTTCTAGTTAAATGTGTGATTTGCCTGTGAAAACATTTTTTTAAATTACCAGGTTTGTGAATGCCAGAATAATTTATGGTTCTCAAGTATACTGAAGTAAGATGGACTCCAACAGAGGAAAGTAAAATGCCATCAAGAGTTAAATCATGTCTTAAGTCATAACTTTTTTTCAGAATGTTTTTTCCATGATTTTTTTTCTTTCAAGGGTAAGTATAACCTTGATGAGCTGAATCAAGCAACATATCAGGAAAAAAAATAAAGATACTTAAAATGAAATATACCCAGACAATTTCTCCCACATGTAAATTCTAGAAGGAGAAGCAAGCGTGAAGGGAGTCTTTTGAGCCAGTTAAAAATTCTACTTTGAGACAGCTGCTTCAGAATCAAGAATGGGAGGGAATCAATCACAATTCCTATTTTAGTAAAATTCCTATGTGAGGTTTCTTAAATTAATTTGTACAACTTCAACTTTGGTAACTTTTATTCTAAATGTTTTGTTTTAAACCCAAAAATATAGTGGTAAAACTAAATAACATAACAGAACTAAAAGATGTAATATCTCTCAATTTAAGCATTTCCTTATTTTATATTACTAATTAAAATAGAAAAATGTTCATTTATGAAATAAGTCATTTATGAACTTAATACTGAAAAATGGTTTTTATCTGTCATAATCAAAAATTATTACAGAAAACTCATTTGGGAGATATGGAAAGGGCATATTTTAATCCATTCAAAGAGTCAGTTATTATTTATACTAAAGCTAAAATTTCTTATGACTAAAGTTTTCTAAATGTTCTCTTTACTTTTATAAAAAAAATATAATAACTAGCTTGATATTTAGGAGAATTAAATGTAAATGATAATGAGATAAAAGCTGAAATATCTTTTGTAAACTGATTTTGTGGAAATTAATTGGACTTATAAATATTGTTCTACACAAACTTGCTCATTTAAGTTTTCAAAAATGTATCTTTATTTATTTGTCTAATAATTTTTAGTATTGACTTGACTGTGTTTTAATGTTACATTAACTTAGTTGTAACTTAACTTTTTGTTTTGAAATACAGTGCTGAGGTAGAAAACACATGTACGTGTTTGTGTATGTATATATATAAGTGTCCATATATGTAGGTGTGTATTCATACATATGAATATGGGTATATACAAGTATATATGTATAGAACTAGATGGAAAGGTCTCCAAAGGTCTTCTGAGAAACTGGAATTCAACCAAGGTAAATACTGAAATGTTTTAAAATCTGTATGTGTGCGTGTATGAAAAAGTAAGCAGGTTTAAGTTATGACTGTAAGGAAAAGTTAAGTCTACACTTTAATCCCCCAAAATTGTAAGGGCTAGAGAATTTTAAATAAAACTCCATTGATAAGTGTTTGTATTATCTATTCATTACTATCCTCTATTATTTGTATGGGAATGCTGTATAAGACAATAGGTGCTCTGGCTTCATGTTCCCCAGTGTTCCCTTGGATGACATTATATTTTTCTTTAATTTTCAGAGATATTTGTTTTATGTTTTAATGATTCTAGCACCTGTTTGGATACATATTCTATAAAATCAATTTTAAGTTTTTTAAATTGCAGGGGGGAGGGAAATTGTATACATTTATTATATTATGCCCCATATTTGCTATATCAGTGTATCTTTCTTATCATCTTGGAAAAAATCTTATAGTAGGAAAGAGGAACATAAATGCAAATTCTGCCTATCTCTGATGAACCTAGAAAACATCTGAAAGCCCAAACCACAAACAGGAAGTGCTGCCGAGGCAGTGAAGATCAAAGCGAGGATGATCACAGCCACAAATCACAGAGATACACATGTAAAGAGTCACGAGAACACACCTCTCCAAGGTGAACAGGTACATCCTGAAGTGAAGAAGCAACGAAATTTAGTTTGTAGCAATGAGAATAGAGTCCATGGGCAGCTGGCAGAAGCTTCCTTAAAAGTAGTTTGATTCATATAATATCAGAGCCCCCAGAGCTGAACAAGGAATCAAACAGTCAAACAGCCAACCATCTTGCCGCAAGTAATTTCAGGGAAGAGAAGAGAAACTCTGCACTGTGAATTGTTAAAGCAAACATGAAAACTCTGTGTCATAAGGAGAATTCCTGCTAACTTGGATCATTGCCCTGGCTCATTCTCCATAGTGAACCTCCTTCAAATATATAACCACTTAAAAATTGTACAGAACTTAATATTAACTTAAAGGGGGCAAAAAGGGAGGAAAGGAGCTAGAAAAATAAATGGCATCTGAAAAACATTCATCAAAGAAACAAGGGAGAGATCCAAGATGGCAGAGTAGATAAACACTGTGCCTGCGTCCTTCCATGGACAGATTAAAATTACAACTAAATTATAGAACAATCAACCTGGAGAACCATCTGAAGCCTAGCCAAACAGAAGTCTTATAACTGAAAATATAAAGAAGAAGCCATGTTGAGACTGGTAGGAGGGGTAGAGACACGGAACAGGCCCAAAACTTCCCTGTGGCATTTGAGAGTCAGGAGGAGTATCTTGGCCACAGAAGTTCCTGTGGAAGGAGCAAGGGACCCCAGCCCCCACACCAGGCTCCCAAGCCCAGAGTACTGGTGCCAGGAAGAGGAGCCCCATCATCTGGCTGTGAGAAACAGTGGGGATTTTAACCTGTTCAGGTGGGATGGAAGCCTTCAGGAAACCCAGACGTCTTCTTAAACAGGCTGTTAACAGACTCACTCAAAGGCACTCACCTTGAGCTCCAACGGAGGGACGGTGACGCAGGGGTCTCGGAGACATATGGGGGGTGCAGACTGAGTCGTGTGGCTGCAGGAGGAGGACTGGAGAACAGCCAGCATTTTCCCGGTGAGGAAGTCCTCTTACTGTGCAGCCAGCAGGTGGGCGCCATCTTTCCTATGTTGAGCCCACCCCCACAGGCCAAATCTTAATCTGATTGGCCTGGTTAGCTCCTCTGCTCCGCCCTGCTGACTCAGCTGGGACCCAGCCCCATCCAACTCACACACAGCCAGAGGCACTTTCTCCATGAGCAGCCAGCCCCTCCCACCTTGCACTCTTTCTTGGAAAACTATCTAAGTCCACAGGCCCCAGGTGGGTGGCAACTGGCCTCTCAGTGTGCTCTGAGACTCTTGTTGAGTCTCTCCAGTCTCAGCACTGGCACCAAACCACAGTCTACATTAACCTGTTCACAACACTGTTTCCACTCTAGTGACTCCCTGAGGCCCTGCCTCACCCAACTCATATATCACATAAGGCTTTAACAATGGTTGAACCTTAAGGGAGCTGGCAGGTGGCAGCAGGCCTCCAGGTGTCCTAAATTTTTTGTGGAGTTAGCCTAGGCTTGATACTGATGGCATCCATCCTTGGTTCACAGAGTGGCCTTTCCCACGTGCCTCCAGGTTTAGCACAGGCAGCAAACAACCGTAGATCACTTTGTAGCTCCTACCAGGTTGCCCCTGGCTGACCTAGGCAGTGGCTGACCGAGGCCTGCACCACAGCCCCCCTCCAAGAGACCCCAAAACAAACATACTTGGAGGTTGGTTTCAGACCATAGTAGAGCACTGCCCAATTAGCCCCACAAGTGGCACACACCAAGGGTGGGCTTAACAGGCACCAGAGCCTGCTGGAGCAAATCTCCCCCAGTAGGGTAAGCCTCCCACACAGCAGCCCATAAACTGTGGATGAGTCCAAACCCCACAACCAGTCAGGCTGAGGGTCAATCCCACCCACTGACATGCCAATAGCAATCAAGGTTCAACTATAACAGGAGGGAACACACAACTTACAAAAGGGACACTCCTGGAGCATCTGGCTCAGGTGACCAGGGAGACTCTGCCACTGCGCCCCGCAGGACACCTATGACATAAGGCCAACCAGCCAAGACTAGGAGATATAACAGATATACCTAATACTTAGAAACAAGCTGGCTACAGTTTCTGAAGAAAATATTAATTGATGGGCAATATGGAACCACTTCATCTGGAAACAGTTCCCTTGGACAGCTCCTTGGTTGGACCTGAGTGCTAGAGCTGCTGCAGGTTGCTCCTACAGTGGCTGGTGCAATGGAGCTCAAGCCAAAGCCTGGCACTTGCTGCCAGATGGTCAGCATAACAGGCAGTGTTAGATAAGACAAATGTGGCAACTCTCAGGTCTTTGCCTGGTGAGCCAGGAAGCAGGGCTAGTAGCCAAGGACCTGAGGGCAGGGTAGGTAGGGCTAGGTGGATGGGGAAAGGATATAAAGTAGGCCCAGTGCATTTTTAATAAAATGTATTTGAGGTTAATTCTAAATAATAACCAAAGAACATAGAAATAATTTGTCAGACCAAAAGGAAATTAGCATCAAATGAAGGATCAAATGTGTGAGGATGAATGTGAGAGGGAAAAAAACAAAGGGGAGACTGAAGAAGCAGGGCTGCATTATGACGTCTGTGGGCCCTAGGCACTTTTGCCCTCAAGGGCTCTGTCTTCCATGAAAAACAAAAAATTAAAAATTAAAAAAAATAATTATATTTTATAATTGTGTTGGTATAAAGAAGATTATATTAATATTTTATTTTAAAACATTTCTTTTACCTAAAATTTCTTTTTTTTCTTCTGATTAAAAAAACATTAAAACATTTTCGTGGGCCCAGAAAGGATTGTGGGCACTGAGAGGATCGATAGAGTCCCAAAGAAGAACAACAAAAAGGTCTCAGCTGTGAGCCAGCTCCTTAGGGCAGGTATTTGTTCATCCTTGTGTCCCTAGCACCTCACTGGAATAAATTCATTTATTCTCTAAATATTCATTGAACACCTACTCTGTGCCAGGTACTATGCTAGGAAGATGCTGCCCTTGTCTTCCATGTGGATTCCAGCGCCAGTGGGCCCATGCCTATTAGAATCTTTCAGCTACAAGGGAAAATCACATCATTACAGAAAGAAAACTGGAGTTAAGCAAAAAAGCATACTTATTAGCTCACATAAATGAAAATATCTCTGGTAAGAGCTGGTTTCCTGCCTAACTGAATGTGGGGGTCAAGTGATCACAACAAAGCAACAATGAACATTAAGCTCTCACGTGCCTGGCACAATTCTGCGCATTTTACATGTTTCCACTCATTTAAGTAATAGCAAACCTATAAGGTTGGTAATATGACTAGCTCCATTTTGCCCAAAAGAAAAGTGCAAACTCTACTTCTGTTTCAGCTCTGCCTTCCAGTGTGTGAGGTTTTTTCTCAAGTCCCCAAAGTGGTACCAAATTCATTCGAGTTGTTTATGAGAGAAAAATTCACAAGAGTTATTAAAACACAATCTGTAGGATTTGGTGACTCATTGGATGTAGGGATGCGTGTGGAGTAGGGGTGAAGAGTCAGGTTTTTGTTTGTAATACTTTCTAAGGTGAATACAGAGGAGAAATTTGACTTTCGAGAAAAGATTAACAGTTTGGGATATATTGGATTTAGTGTGTCAACTGGATACTCAGATGACTGTATTTTTTAATAATATCAAGTCATTCTAAAAAGTTACTTGAGAAATTTAAAGACATAATACAAGATAAAAAAAAAAAAAACAGAAGAGGAAATCAGGGTTGGAGGGAAGATCATTTTTCCTTGGGAGACCTTCTCCGTAATTACTACCACTTCTGCTGGGTTAGAGGCCCCTGTTGTGTCCTCTTATAGCATCTTATATTTCTGTCATCATAGCACTTATTTTAAAATTTATTACAATTGCCAGTTTAATGTAAGTTCCATGAGGGCAGCATCCCTGTTTGTGTAATACGCCATCCATCCCCATCACATAGTACAACAAATAGCAAATGAATGAATAAAAACTCTTATGCAAACCTCATAACAGACCTAAAAAAGTAGAATTATCATTCACCAGAAATGAAGCTCACATGTCTTTGACTATAAAGGCCATGCTTTTTCCATGCACCTTGCCACCTCCATATCTAAAACGGATATGGGTAAATGAGAACAATTCACAAAAGAATGGCCAAGATTTGATAATATATCACAAGGAATGGCAGAATAAACCAGCCATGTTTGGCCTGAGATTGCAAGAGAAATCCTAAATAAGCCAGTCCTGTGTGCTCCACTGCAGTTAGACTCCAAGGATACACACATCATAGAAATAAAGGAATTTCATTGTACAGATGTTGCTGAAGGCAGGCCAATTGCCACATGTTGGAAGCCATAGATAGATTTTGATCTCAGTATAAAAAAAAGTTTCCTATCAGTGAAGGGTGTCCAAAACTATAGTTGCCTAACAGGCAGTGAGTTCCTTGTCACTGGACTTTTTCAAATATAGGCCAGCTAAGGATAGGCAGCAGATGGTAGCAGCCATTTAAGTGTTGGAAATGCAGCTAAATTCGATGGCTTTTGGGTTCCTTTCAGTGCTGAGGATATATGATGCAGCTCTCAATAAAGGAAAGTCAAAGATATCCAGAAGTTAACAGGGGAATAAATTTCCTACCAGGAATTTGTATGTTCTTACCCATGTAGGACTATCACAGCAGAAAATGGGCATACAGGTTGGGTTCTCCTGCCCATTATCTTCATCCTGTTTCCACTATTCTATAGCTCTACAGTTTAAGGTCTTGCTTTGGTTTCCCATGTTGCAGTATGAAAAATGTTCTGACTAACTAACTAGATTATTCTAGTTCACTTAGCAGTTAGACTTCTCAGGGAAATTAATGAATCCAGCACTCAAGTTAATCCATGTTTTCTGAGTTTGGCTATTGCAGATCAGTCCCTCTCAGCCTAATCATGCTGGAACGCATAATAAGTCTGTGCTTCTGGTCTGAGGAACTGAGAACCAATCTCTGTATCCTTGTAATCTACCAGTATGCCTCCCTCCTGATTAAAGCAGCCATCTAAATGCCACACATGCTGAATGACAATTTGGTACTCTGGTTCAGTGTCTCCAATCCCTTTAGTTATAATTATATTAATAATAATAACCATAACAGTGACAATGGAGAATGAAATATAACAAAGAGAACCATTAAGAAATTAAGTTACTTTTGTTTTAAAGTGATTTTTATTATTTGCTACTGTAGAAGTATCAGGAAGGAATAAAAAGTAGCAACCCCACACACACACACCCCCCACACACACCCGCCATACCACCAAAATTAGCCAAACCTTGATTCTTACTTAGGTCAGGGTCCAGACTCTGAGCCTTCATGTGCTTCCCAATGAGCTCTCAGGACATTTTATGTGAGAAATGTGTATTTGTGCTCTTAATTTTGAATGTTTGTTGAAAGGGAGTAATTGGGTGAATTTCCAAGCATTTGGAAAAAGAACAAGAATTTATTTTTCCCTGGGGATAGAGAACTGAGCGTGTTCAGACTAGCCTTGTGTGATGGCAGGAACTTAATGGAGTGGCTGCTGGGAAGCTGTTACAGTCTGCACAGTAATGCTTAGAAGCCTGCAGGAAGAGCCCTGAATTTCTCTAGAGGGAATGGAGCTACTGCAGAGCCGCCCTCTAAGGAAGAACCTGTGGTTCCAGGCACAGAGCTGGACAGGCAGACCCCAGGGTTCTCAGACGAGGCATCAGCCAAGACACTGGTGCCCCAACAGTGGCATCGTGTGGTCATAAGAAGCAATAGCAGCAGAGACATCCAAAGTGAGAGACATCACAATCTAAGAGGAGGAGTGCTAAAGTGATTAATAATACACTTCCCACCAATCATGGCAGGTGGGAAGTTGAATCCATGAAAAACAAAATGTTTAAGTCATTGAACTCTGGCCCCATTTTTAATCCCCAATATTCTCATCTAAAGTCCTCCCCCTGCCCAGTCATCTGTACCCTTCCTGCTTTCTTCAGAGCTCATAACCAGAAGGCCCTTCTAGTTTATGTTTACTTGTTTTTATCTGGCTTATAAGTTTACTTGCTTATTGCCTATCTCCCCCACAAGACTTTTCACTCCATGAAGGCAGGGATCTTGCCTTTATGTGCCACTGTATCTCCAGCACTCAAAATAGTGCCTGGCAGACACTCAGAGCTCAGCATACATTTGTGGAATGATTGGATGAATGAATTACATAGCTGAAATAAACTATGTTCCAGGCACTGTGCTAGGCACTTATGTCATTTAATCCTCACATAAGCCCAATAGGACTATCAATATCCCATTTTATAGATAAGGGAACTGAAAACATAAGCTATTAACCACTGCGCTCTATAGCCCCTCACTATTCCTATATCCCATCCCACTATTTACCTCTTCCAAGAGCATTTCCTTAAACATCCCCCGCTTTTCCTCCTTCAGGTTAGGCTGTGTCCCTTCCTTCTTTCCTCTCAAAATAACCTACATCTATCACTACACTTATCATTCATCAAAATTATATGTTTTTATTTCCCTAAACTCTGAGGTCCTTGAAGGCCTCAGAAAGGATTGTCATCTTGGTGTTCACAAGACCTAGCATAGAGCCTGGAACACATTAGATACTCAAAACTGTTTTCGAATGACAATGAATGAATGGGTGCATGACTGCACTCCCATCCCTAGCATACCCTTCCTGCTTCTCACTTCTGTGATACTCTTGCTTCACGGGGCCCTACTGTGTGCCAGGCATAGTATTTTGGGTGGGAAATACAGAAATGAATAAAATGGTCCCTACTTTTACTAACAATTGTCACCCCAATAAATTTAATTTAAAAAAAATTAAAATGGTCCCTACTGCAAAGCAGCCAGTCTAGTGGAGTGAGGACAGGGAGTAACTGCAAATAATGACAGCACTGAGGTGTGTAGGTGGTACTTAGGGAGCAAGGAAGAGAAGCATCTGGCCCTAAAACAAGGGTACCTTGCTGAGTTTTGCAGGACAGTAGAGATGAGAGAGAGAACACATAAATAACTCAGTGCAAATTAATAGAATGAAGGGAAATGGCAAGAGGTTGAGGCTACAAAAATGGGCAGGGACCAGATCATGAAAGGCATGGAAGGGCATATAAAGAAGTTGAAGGTAACATGAAAGAGCTTGGACTTGACTCTAAGATGATGGGGAGCCATTGAAGGGCCTGAATCAGGAACGCTATGGGTTCAGATTGGCATTGCAAATAACACAAATGTCAGGTGAAAGATAAGGCCTGAAACAGAACAGTGAGAAAAGTGGACAGACTGCAGAGGTCAAAGCAACAGGATAACTGTTTCCATGTGGTCTGGGAGTGTGAAAGGGAAGCGTCAACAAGAACTGCCAGGTTTCTGAGTGGATGATAATGCCATTCACTGGTAAATAAAACACAAGAGGAGGAGGAATTTTGAATGATACATAGTAAGTGTTCAATACATAGCTGTAGAATTGAAATTGAACTTAATAAAAAGGTAGAAAATAGACTGCTTCTTTTGGACAGATTGAGTTTGCAGTACTTTTCAACTGCAGCTCAAGACAGTGGTCTGGGGTATGTGAGGCTGGTAGGAGAGGCCTGGGAGTGAATGTTAACAGGAGTATCCAGAATAAGAAGAGGCTGAGAACAGAATCCTGGAAACCCTAACTTTTTACGAGGTAGAGGAAGAAGAGACTAAGAGGAAAACCACTAGTCGACACTTGTTGAGTACATACAGCAAGGGACTGTACTGGACGCTTCCCCATGAGGAAAGCAATAAAGAGGAAACAGCCAGCAGGATATTTCTATGCGCCATTGGAGTGGAGCCCAGGATTCCATGGAAACTGGAGAAATCATACAATGGTCTGTTTGAAATTGAAGCCACATTCCTGGTTCCAACATTTGTCATATTCCTTGCACTGCCTTTCCCCCCACCCCAACCACGCACCCCTTCACATGGAATCTGGATTAGGTGGCATTGCTTTTATTATTGATGGTGAGTGCAAGCAGGTGTGAGCGGCTGCTCCTAGGACAGAGGGTGCTATGCTGAAGGAGCCCAGAAGGGAGGGCCAGAGCTGGGCTGTGGGTGCAGGATTCACTCCTTATTTGGGCGTGAATGTTGAATTCTGAGAGGAAGATTTATTTTGGGACTAGGCATAGGCACAGAGGAGAGAAGCAGCACCAGCCGTCAGGCCGCACTCTCTATTTGGAGCACAGCCAAGTCGGCAGCCCCAGGTCTCCCGGGATCTTCCTCGGTGTTTGGAGGAGATTCTGGCTCCAGGTTGGACACCAGCGCAGGCCTGGCTTCTTCTGGCTGGCCATCAGCGCTCCGGCCAGCCGCAAGGCGGGGTGGCTTGATAGGCGTGGGCGTTGGTGGGGCAGGGCCTTTGCGGCCTGAAAGGGCCCTTCGCAGGCTCTGGACCTTCTCCAACCCAGTGCGCCGCAGCCGCCGCGCCCTGGACTCCACTGGCTCCTCGTCCGAGCTCTCCCCAACTTCCGCCTCCGGCTGCTCTGGATTGGGCTCGGACTGGTCCACTGGCCCTAAGAGCTCCGGCACCTTCTGGAAGGCTCTGGCTGGGATTTCAGCCTCCTCCTGCATGTGATGGATACAGCACTGACCCTGCAGCCCCCTACCTCGCACCAGCCTGAGCCCCACTCCTCAATTACAGTAGAGGAACCTGTCCCACCCTTGGCCTCGACGGCCCAAATGGGAAAGAAAAGGCAGGTATGGGAAAGTAGGGGGCGGAGTGAACTGCAGAAGTTGATGCGAGACCACGATGGTGGCCGCAGGAGCAAGAATTGGCGGAAGCGAAGCACTGTCGTGGGGTGCACTTCCACCACCGTTATTTTCATTGCGGGATGGGCTGGAACTTGGAGAAAATTCTGGGGAAGTGGCCTAAACTAGACCTAGCCGGGCTTTGATTGGCCAGGCTGGGTTGTGGCGTGGGAGGGAAGGATGGGCTGGGTTTGGGGAGCGGTACAGCTCTGCAAGTCTGCTCCACAGGGCAGGGTCAGGAATGTGGGTGTGGTCGGCGGATGGGAGGGGGGAGCCCCCAGATGGTGGCCCAGAGGCGGGAAAAGGCCCCGGATTGGGGGACACCTGAGGTCACTGACCTTGAAGAGCAGGACATGGAGCTTCCCGCGCGCCACCAGCAGCCAGTGGTTGGCTTCCAGCCGCTGTACCTGGGCGGCGCGGCGCACGGCGCGCTCCTGAGCCGCATCGGCGTGCGAGCCCACGCGCTCCGTCTTGGCCAGCAGCTGAGCCAGCGTGTTGCTCGTGGTGTCGTGGCTGCGGCTCAGCGCGCCCAGGCCGCTCTGGATTCGGCGCACCGAGCCAGCCAGGCCGTCCTGTCTTTGCGCCAGGCCCCCCTGCCGCTCCCGCAGCGCCTCCAGCATGGTAGCCAGCTTCTCCAGCAGGGTCACCACCGTCACGGCATGCACGGGGCCCCCCGCGGGCGCTCCGTGGGCCAGCCCTGGGTCCAGTGCGCTCTCCCCCATGATCCCGGTACACCCCGCTTGCTGTCCCTGCGGCCGCCGTCTGCGCTCTGGGCTGGGGCCGCCTTTCCCCGGCTCCTCCCCAGCTCCAGCCGTGACTCAGGCAGGCGGAGTTGGCCTTCACGGCGGAGGGAGGGAGGGCGGGGAGCGGGATGTCGGCGGTGGGGTCCTTCGGGAGCGCTTCCCCCCCCCTCTGTTGCCCCGCCCAGGGGACCCGCAGGGAAGAAGGTTGCCCCAATATCAGACCCACCCCATCCCTCAAACTAACCCAGATTTTGAGTTCCCTTCATCGGCCCCAATTCCCTGGTGTGCCTCTTCTGGAACATACAGAAAGGGCGAGCCTTGGAAATTTTTGTTGTCTACATCAAGTGGGCAGAGACTCTAGTATTTGTTAGTGCAGCAAAGGGATAACCAGAGGGGCCTCCACAGCAGCCCTCCCGCGGCCTCCAACGCCTCTGAGGTTTGTATTTGCGCCCCAAGCTGTGTGCTACAAATAGGGAGGCTCTCGTCCGCTACAGACTAAGACTGCCCAGGCCCCAGGCGCCACTTTGTGGCTGGGCAGGCTGCGCAATGTGAATCGCGGGCAGGCGTTCTCTGGTATTTTCCTACTAGTCATCACCATGGTTTAGCTGGAGGCCTCATTTCCTGCTCCTTTAGTTCTTACTGTCGTGTAGCATTTACCCTGTTTTCTTTCTTCTAGTTCTCTTCCCTGCCTTTCTTTCCGTGTCATGGGTAAAGCTCAGCAGTGCCTAGCTCCTGCACCCCAAGCATGGAGGGCAGGCAGGACACCTCTTCCTTTGAAACCTTTACAAGGGTTAGAGTAGGTGCTGGTATGTCTGTTTTCATGGAGGTAGTTTGTGGCTCTTGCCTGATTTTCTTTTTTTTCTTCTGGAAATAGATGAGAACATCTGCTTCGACTAGATTTGAAATTACTGTTGTAGAGTGGGAGAGAGTGAGCATAGAGGATCCAGTTAATGATGTGGGTCATGAATTTGTACTGTCCTCAGTGTGGAAAATCCCACACCTTGCCTTTAGCAATGCTTGATAAACAGATTATAGGCTCAGAAGTCCAATCAATCCATCAATCCTGATGATCTCTCTCTCTCTTCCTCTCCTCACCCAGTCTGTGAGAGCTGCTTATTAACTGCTGAAGGAACCTTTTCACTCATGATAGTTACATGGGCCTCCAAGGTCCTGAGGTCTGACTTAGAGCAGAGGATGGGCAACTATTGCCAGATGTTGATGCCAAATTGATGACCGACTTCTACAAATATAAGGTTATGGAGCCTGACCCCTCTGTTTTTTGTTGTTGTTTTTTTAACTTTTATTTATTTAAGTGTTTTTCCAGGACCCATCACCTCCAAATCAAGTAGTTTGTTCAATCTAGTTGTGGAAGGTGCAGCTCACAGTGGCCCATGTGGGGATCGAACCAGCAACCCTGTTGTTAGGAGCACCATGCTCTAACCAACTGAGCTATCCAGCCACCCCATGACCCCTCTGTTTAACACAAGAGAAAATGGATTCCCTTGGGAACCTGAAGGGAATCACCATCTCTTCCAGTGGATCTGTATTTGCTCAGAGAGATCCGTCAGGATGTGCCAGTTAAAATGCTTTCAAACTGAGGGAACAGAAAACCCAATTCAAACAGTTCTTAGAAACAGGAAACCCAATCCAAGCATAATTTTTAAAAAGACCATTGTAGAGTGATGATTGAATGTAGGTCAGTCACAGCTCCACTCTGATTCCCTACACTTCTCTCAACTGTGCCCCCCTACAGGTGTCAGGTTCATTCCCAGGCTGAGAGCAAGATAACTACAACAGTTCCAGGCCTCACATCTCTGTATAAGGTCAAGAGAAAAGAGAAGATCATCTTAAAATTTAGGATATTTATTTCCCAAAAGCACCCTCCCCCTAATGTTTCCATTTGCCTTGGCCATTCCAGAAACAAATTCTATAGCTAGGAAAGTGTCAAGCATTGGTGGGCTTAGGCCTGAGTTCCTTAACCCATCACTGACGAGAGCTGATGATCACCTTTTAACAAATTAGGCTCACTTACAGAGCAGCGTAGGGTCAGCTTCCCCAGGAGCATATGGATGGTATGGGATGAAAAGTGGATGTCCGTATTAAAAATCTGAGCACTGCTAGGACTAGATAGTCAATCAAAGTATCTACTACAGAAAGTCTGTAAAAGAATCACCAGCCTTGAGGAATGGTGCTAAGGGAGCCCAGAGCATTTGGAAGCAAGAACTGTGGATAGATATTATTCAAAGACCTACTAAATCCCTCTCAGGGTATATAGAACAAGGAGGACTTTAAAACTTAGCAATAAAGCCATTGATGGTACTACTGGTATTCCCAAAAACTTCAAGTATAAATGCTATAGGAATTGGCTGATGCTGAGAAATAGAAGGTGGGTAAAAATAAGTTGGGGCAACCCAGAAGAATACCCTGAGTCAAGAAAGCCCAGATTGACAGAAATTATACTAGTGTGACCTTTTATCATAGAGTATCCAAGAAAAAAACCATATTATAGTTTCCAATAAGGATGAGAAAAGACAAAAGAAAACAAGTATGCAGAATGGTACCATCTAAGGCAGTGTAACCTGATCTTAGTTTAAATATTTCTATTCTCTAAATTAGGGGTGTGGTTGGAACCCACTCCCTCACAATCTTTGGTGTGGGTATGAAAAGTAGAAGTCCACTGGTGTGGGTTTATTGTGTCCCCAAAAAAGATATGTTCAAGTCCTATGATACCTGTGCATATGTTTTTATTTAGAAATAGGGTCTTTGCAGAGGTAATCAAGGTAAGATGAGATCATACTAGAGCAGTGTAGGCCCTTAATCCAATATGCCTGGTGTCCTTATAAAAAGACAGGAGACACAAAGAGAGTATCATGTGATAATGGAGGCAGAGATTGGAGTTATGCTACCACAAGCCACGGGAATGCCTGAAGTGACCAGAAGCTGAAAGTGGCAAGGAGTGTTCTCCAGTAGAAGCTTTGGAGGGAGCACAGTCCTATCAACACCTTGATTTCAAACTTCTAACCTCTGAGCTGTGAGAGAATAAATTTCTGTTGTTTTAAGCCTCATTTGTGCTAATGTATTTTGATAACCCTGAGACATTAATGTACCCACTGATTTATCACCATCAGTATTACAGTATCCTCTTACCCAGGATGGCCTCCCCTGTTAATTCTCTGGAAGTTTGAAATTCTCTATAGGAAAAGTTAGTAGGACCTGAAGACTCCTTGTAGAACGTAGACAATTAAATTAACAGTTGCCCAAATATAATGGGTCTTGCAAAAATTAGTGGAATGCCAAAGCGGCTGGATGGCTCAGTTGGTTAGAGCGCGAGCTCTCAACAATAAGGTTGTCGGTTCAATTTCCGCATGGGATGGTGGGCTGCGCCCCCTGCAACTAAAGATTGAAAACAGCAACTGGACTTGGAGCTGAGCTGTGCCCTCCACAACTAGAATGAAGAACAACGACTTGGAACCTGTGGGCCCTGCAGAAACATACTGTTCCCCAATATTCCCCAATAAAAATTAAATAAAAAAAAATTAGTGGGATGCCATGGTGGCTGAGCTAACAAATGCAATAAAAAACTGTTACTGGGACCCCAATATTTGAGTCTGTTAGTATGGAAAGAAAAAGTTTAATATTAAATTGGCCAATCCAGAGTACTGGAAGCTAATGTCCTAAGAGACCCACCTCCCGACTCCCCAATGATGTGTAGGTTACAGATTTTATAGGACGAAATCACAAGACACTGGGTTAGGGGATTCAGGGTTGTGCTAGTTGCTGATTGGTTAGAAGTGAGGTAAGGATAATAAGTCATTTATTTAGGTCTTGAGGACAGCTCTGAGTTCTGCTCTGACGTCCTTCTGTCTGGTCTCATGGGAAAGTAGTCAGGGGGTCATTCCACCGTATGGCTCAGGAGCCAAAACATAAATTATTAGTTTGGTGCAAAAGTAATTGCGGTTTAAAAGGTTAAAAATAATTGCAAAAGGTTAAAAGTAATTGCTCAACTACTTTTGCACCAACCTAATAGGTTAAGATGTTATCTTTAGCCTACCAGAGATCCAGACCTTGGAACCATTAGTAAGATCCAGGCTATTTTCTTCTGCTGCAGATTGCTGATTATCATGGGAAAGGCTAGGTCCATGAGGGGTGTAGAGAAAGAGAGAATGATTTCTAGATCCAGGATTCAAAGCTAAATTTAAAGTCATAAGGACCTTCAGTTTCAAAACTATAGGGTATTTCTCACTCTGCTTGTCAAGGTTCCTTTTATACACTGACCCATCCCCTTCCCAAAACATAGCATACTATAGGGAAGGGTTTGCTTTAATTAAAAAAAAAAAAAAAAAAATCTTTTTTTTCACTACAACTTTCACAGGGCTAGCCCTGCCTGCACTATATCTGCCTAACAAAATCTGCTCAAGGGTGGCCCTCTGTCTCTGCCTGCATCAAGAACAGTTGGGTGCTCCCTTTAAGTGAGAGGAGAGAAAAAGAAACCTGTGAAAGGGACAGATCAGGTTCTAGTGCCTGAGATGGTATCATAAAGCATTCTTGTTTTCTTCTTTTCTCAGTGGTCAGGTCCTCCCTATAAATGTTGCAAAGATCCCCTGTAACAGACGTGGCCAAGACACTGCAGTTCTTAAGATCACCAAGGGAGTGAGTATGTGCCCTCAGGTCTAGGGACTAGCCATGAGGGATCCAGCAGACAGGAGTTTCCTGGAGAAGCAGTTCTCCAGCCTGTGACAGGTAGTGAAACACGTGTAACACCTCCCACCGCAACGAAGAACAGCTACTGATTTGGGGTATTTGGGTTTTAGAGTCAGCATATGCTCCCCCTTGGAATTCTGATGCACTGCATATGTTGGGTTATCCAAAAGGCCACATACTTTAAGTAGGGTTCAGGGGAGCCTCAGTGACTGGCTTTGGTCAAGTTACAAGCCACGGCCTGGTCATCTCTACCCCTTGGGCCCTGTAAGTCAGAATGAAAGATGAGACTTGAGGTTTTTGTCTCTCCCACCAACACAATTTGGGGGAAGAGGGAGAGATGACAGATTCTAAAAGGAAAAACATAACAGAAGTATTTAGGATGTTGGGCTAAGGCAATGCTTCCAGCAGCTGAGAAGTATACTGCTTTTGAAAGACAATTGCTGGCTTACTACCAGATGCCAGGGGAGGGAGTCACCAGAGGTTCCTGGGTTGTTGTGTAAATTGGAACCCTGAGTCACACGTAACAATGCAGCCTAACAGCCTTTGATTATTAAATGGGAAAAAAAAAAAGAATCTAAGAAAGGATAAGAGATGGCTATGTGAGTTAATTGTACAAGAAACATCCATGATCCTGAACCTTATTTTCAGCTGCCAGACAAACTAGGGTGTCCTCCAGGGACTTAACCTTTGAATCGAAAGTAACAACGTATAGCACAGCAGAACCACCTTTTAACAGGGAATGAGCCTCAGTGGACAGGCACTACCTTCCACCCTTTGTCATAGACATCCTGTCTACAGAAGTATGGTCACTCCACACAATGAGGGAGCTCTGTGTCACTGGCAATTAAAAGAGCTATAAGTTTGGGGTAACAGGAAGTGAGGGGCAGGAACAAAACAATTTTGCCAACCAAGCAAATCACTCAATATGCTGTGGATGGATGTTTTGGCCAAGGCACACTGGGAGCATCAGAGCAACATGTACCTGAGATGAGAACAAGGTTGGCAGGAGTCCAGAATTTCGGAGTATGTAATTGTTGCTGAAGCCACTTGTCAGGATGTGGGAGTTGGGCTTCCCTGAAAAAAAACATGCCCTGGAACATTCCAAAAAGCAAAAAGCCCAGAAGCAGTTACTAAATAGAGTCTATTGAAACTCTTTCTGTAATCTAAGGAATTCAAACGGCTGTGATGGGGGAGGGAGTTCATCTGAATTTGAGCTTGCATTTTTATGCAAATCACTGAGGAGCCACCAGGAAAGCCACTGCAGCCCTCTACCTTAAGCTAATATGGCATTTCTCAACTACAGACTCTGTCCAGGAACATATTTTGCCACCCACCTAATAAAGGGTAGGGCTGATCATTAGGTGTGTCCTATTTCTCATAGGCAACCCTGCAGACTGAGAGATAGAATGGAGCACCGAAGATGGGCTTGACTGAGTTGCCATGGGCAGCAATGCCAGCCCGGTACAACTTACAGGAAATTATTTATAGCTAGAATCGCACGACCACTTTTATGTTAGTATAAACATCGCCTTGTGTATCTGGGGCTGGGCCCAAGGAAGAAGTCATTAGGAGCCACCCACTATCTACCACAACTAAGAAATAATATGACTTGTAATATTTAGCACTACATTAGTTGGCTGATGTTTAGTAACAACATTTTGTTTGAAAAATAACTATCATTTGTCTGGTATCTAAAGAAGAGATAGCAGCTAATTAATTCAACAGGGGAAGCGGGAGAAGTGAGCCTACACTGGACAAAGAATAGCATTGGCTCTCCCATCCCATCCCACTGTAAGGCAGCTGGCTCGGTTTAGCGATATTGCACAACACAAAGTACCCTATTGAATATTTCTAATCCTATTTGAATTCAATGGATTGTAGAAACAGAAGCGAAAGCTCTCAGAACCAGACCATATGTATATTAATTCATTCACTAAGCCAATCAGGTTTGGCAGCTGAGAGGCTTTGAAAAGGGGAAAATATTTTAATAGATGTGCAAGCTTACCCATCTAATCCAAGGGTGAGAATGTGAATGAAAAAAAGGACTATGTAGTAAACCTGACAAGCTAGTGACCAAAAATAACCACACAGAATGGTGTGATCACAAATTCCTAACTGGGCAGGTCATAGTGGGTAGTCATGTCCCAGGTCTATGGCTTCCTTAGTAAAGGTCAATCTTTACCTTAAGTGAACCCTGTCCATTGTTCTTATGCATTTAGAATAACATACCTTTGAAATGCCAGAGTAATTTTCTTTTCTAGACCCCTTTGAAGGCACAACCAAAGGCACCAGAGCACAAGACCACAGAACCCTTCATTGTTGTACTGTTCCCTGAATAGCATTTCTATGTGCTGTATATGTTAATTACCAACTATCCTATACCCACCAATGTAAAAGAAGTATGTGTGTGGCGTCCCACTGGGCGGCGCAGGGTTAAGAAAGACAGTAGCCAAGAATAGTGTGCAAGTGAGGCCAAGGGACTCCAGCCTCAAGGATTGAGCCCCAAATCGGGCAAACGCATAGCTTTTATTAGTTAGATGAAGAAGTAAAGTAGACAAAGCTTGTCAATCTCAAGATCTGTGAATCCCATACATTATAATAGGAAACTGATTCAAGCCAATCACCCTTGCCTGCAGGCAGCAGAACCATAAGTCTCAGGATGTATGTACTTCCCCAAGGGACAAAACCTTTATGCATATGAATAGATGGAGAGCACATCATTGAATCTCTTCCCCTGCAGGTTGTGGGAAGGAATGCAGCCACAGAGGCAGAGGCTCTCCTTAGCCTGGGGAAGGTGGGGGGCTGTGCCCACCTCTATGAACCCCGTGGATTCTCCTGTTGGTCCCCACACGGCTGCACCTGGCTTAGGTTGTTCCCCCCGTGGGGAATCTTACCCGTCATTGGCTGACCAGCCATCTCTTTGGGGCCAAACAGGGAGACATAAGATGTAAGCACAAAGGTGAAGCAAAGTCCCTGAAAGGATCCATCTCACAGACTCTCCTTTCTTTAGGGGCAGGTACGAGGAGACAGACGGGTAGGCTGCTGTGTGGCAACATATGTGTTTCTCCATTTTGCTTTTTATGCAATCCTAGCAGTTTCCCTCTAGGGAAAGCTTTGCTTTCTCCTACCTCCTTAACCTACCACTAATGGATTTCATGTACCCTCCTTATGTTTTCTCCTTTGATTCTAAATACATAAAAGGAACTGCAAAACTGCCATTCATTGGAGCATTTTCTCAATCCTTAATATCTTGCTTCAGGGCATGTCTTGAAAAACTTGGCTCAAATAACTCTTATAAAATTTTTCTATAGGTTTAGATGTTCATTAATCAACAAGAATGATACCTGAGACTGGTAGAATGGTCCTGGAGACTAGTCCCTTAGCTTTTTGGTTTCAAAACCCCATCCTGTTAAGTATGATGGCATCACAGTAACCAAACAAGTCCCCTAGAGATAATGTACTCTGCAAGTTCTATCTACCACCGGCTAGTCTGCTTGCCTATTGTGGGAGCTGCAGCTTAATCATGACTCCTCCTTATTGTGGTGAGTTGGATGAATGAAATATTAACTGACATAGGCAGGGCACAGGGTTTAAGATATCCTTCCTGTCACCAAGTTGCCTCTAAGTTATACAATGGATGGGCCAGAGAGCAACGAGCAAGGCACTCCTACCACATAAATGTGCAGAAGACTGCCTCAGGGCCTGCACCAAGCAAGAGACCAGTGTGGAGGAAGAGGAGCTAGTCTTGGAGGCATGTCCCAGCAAAGTAGATTCAGTCAAAGGTCGGTAATGCAGGAGGGGGCAATGTAGGAGGGGGCTGGAGCCATCCTATTGATAAAGACTAAAGATTTATGTTGAGAGAGAGAGAAAGAAAAGAAATTAGCTTGTTTATACTTCCACAACTGGAAATGTTGTACAAGATACTGAGGAGACCATATACTTACATAGCTCCTACTAGAATGAATGGGAAAAAATGTAATATGTAGATCATACAGTGCTTAGGAAGTTTGTAGAATTAAAATGTGAATCCTCAGAGGAAGAATGGAAATTGCTCTTTGCCCTTAAGTTAGGAGTTGAAGTGTCTGCAGGAAAGCAGATTAGAGTGCCCCCTGGTAAAGCTTGATATACATAAACAGGATGACCTAAAAACCATTTTCCTAAATTTATTTAAGGATTTCTCTAGCCTTGCACTGTCCAATATGCCAATGTGATAGCCACTAGCCACGTGTGGCTGTTTCAATTTAAATTTCAACTAATTAAAATTAAGAAAAATTTAAAATTCAGGCCTCAGTCACACAACCCATATTTCAAGAGCTTAACAGCCCCATGTGGCAAGTAGCCGCCATATTGGACTGCAAGCCTGAGTTATCATTGCTCCATGGGGTGGGGAAGCCACCCCAAATGTAACTAATAACAATCCCACAGGTTTCTCTGAGAGATGAGACAAAGAAATCTTCCATCTCACCTGAAAGCCAGGTCTTAACAAGAAATAACCAATATGGCTGAAATTACAAAGCAATTAATAAAGAAATTATTTACCCCATCAGCATTTGGATCCATTTAGAATTGGTAGATAAGGATATAGGAAAGCAGTTTTTGAAATGGTCTGAAATGTTTCAGAACCTGGATCAGCACTCTCAAAAATATATACCTTCCAGCATGGTTTACTTTTATGGATTATGGGAATATTATTGTTATTGATGTTATCCTTTGACAGGAAGTATTATAAAAATTGTGTCTGATGAAATAACAAGATTCCCTTCTGTCTATATACAGGAAATGATCGGGACGTTCATTGTAAGCCTGCCTTAGCCTGGAAAAGTGATGTGGGGTTATGAGAAAGATGAGTTTGTTTAGCTTGGAGCATGCAATTTTGAATTAAAAAAGTAAACGTAACCTTGCACTTATCTATAACTGCTTATCACAGATATTTTAGTTCTTAGCTTTAATAACAAGTGTCCAGCAAAGAGTAGCCTAGAACATGAAAGGGCCCAAAGCAAATTTGTTGATTGAAAAGAAAAAATAGTTCGCTTACTGGTAGAGACCCAGTAAGAAGTAGATCATGCTTGCAATGACAGCCTTAGGAGTTAAAGTGTTAATGAGAGTTAAGCCTCTGCTTAACAAGTGGGGAGAGAGACGTGAGAATCAACAACAGCAGTGGGGGACACAGAATAAGTGTATGGAGTCCGTCACAGGCCAGGGCTACGGTGGGAGTACTGAACACTGCTTGTTTAACTGATGCTCCTTGGCTTTTCCTGAAGCCAGCACAACCAGTCCAAGAAGAGTCACCATCACATTCATTGCCATGCCATGCCATGCCTTCAAAGCAGACATGCCAGCTTTGAAGGAGAGTCTTCAGACCACGGTGATATTCTGACAACAAAGGTTGAGAACAGAGAGGAATTAATGCATTGCTTTGTTTTGTGTCTCATTCATCCTCTGTAAATAACCCTCAGCTTTAGGGTTCTCACAGTCCTTGATTTGCTTATCTACACAAGTGAGTGAGGGGTAGGCAACAATAAAGCTTTTCCTACAGCTGAATTATTTAAGTCTGCTCATGATCCCAGGCTAGGTCCAGGGCTTAAGCCTCTTTCTCTGTAAGACACTCCAACAGGCCAAAGTCATAGTGTCTTGTTTGAAACTGAAAGCAGTTACCACAGGGAAACCCTGCAGCTTACCTACACAGCACACAAACCTTGCTGGACCTGGATCTTGGGGAGAGGGTGTGCAGAAAGACCCCCGATTCTCTCACATGGTCTATCTCTCAAAAAGTAGCCTGTGCTACCTAGTCCTTGACCAAAGCTTGTGTTCTCCACATCAGGGACTCCCTCTCTAGCTCTTTAAACCATCTGGAACCATTACAATGAGAGAGGAAAATAAACAGCGAAGATTTTAAATGTCAAATATTATGAGAAAAGAAGAGAGAGAGAAAGAAAACTACATTAAGACTAAAGTTTAAAATCTCAGAAAACAGTGAGTTAAATATATACAAACTGAAACAAAATTAAGCTGAAATTGAATTGAATATGACAATTAGCTAAGAAATCAGTGGTTGAGTCTAAGAAGTAAAGCTGGTCTCTATTTTGTCTGTCCTCTATAACGTATCTCATGTTGCCCAGGCTCTTAACCAGTACCTACAATGGTTAGGGTTTCTTTGCCAGGTGAACTGACCCAAACCTTCATACCAAAAGAGTCTACACCCTTGGTGACTTAATCTAGAAATGTGCTAATGTTTTTTTGCTGTTGTTTGTTTTGTTTTGTTTTTTTTTGAAATGTGCTAATGTTTTAATTAACAATTACCACCAGACATAGCAGAATATGAAGTCATGCCAAGGGTACCTCACATTCTACCCACATTTCTCCAGGCCTCTATTATAGTGGATCCTCCTCAGGCATCACTTTTTTGCAGTGAACAAAGTCCACTCAAATTGCTCCTCCTAGAATGAGAGAATGTTGACCACTCGGCCCCATGTGGTAATGCTGGGGACAGAATCCACATTCTTTTGAGGCTCTGTTGCTGTAAACCTTCTTGCTGGAATCCATTTCTCTTCTACACAAGTATAAGTTGGTTGTGAAGAACAGAAACTATCTTGGTTAATTTAAGTGAAGGTGGTTCATTGTAAAAAAAAAAAAAAAAAAAAAAAAAAATTGGCAGCCACCTCAGTCCCTAAAGCAGAGTGTTGAAACAATTTACTGAGTCTGGAGCCCTTCCTGAATTAACAAAAGGGAGGAGCCATTAAAGGATAATATAGCTTATTTATTATTTCAATAGCTTCCCAGGCAGAGCAGGAAAGAAACCAGACCTCTTTTCTGCTTAATAATGGGGCCCACTAACTGGGGAAAAGGCAAAACACCCTTCTAATTGAGGAAATATATCCTTTTTCAATATGGGTTTAGATTGTACTCTCAAAAAATTAATGTCTGTTCCTGGGAGCAGTGGAAGAGCTATTATAACAATTCTATTAATCAAATGAACTGAGATGATTTCTGCTCACACATGTAGGACTATTGAAAAGAAAATCTGGCCAGAAAGACCCAGAGGCTCTTCTTCCTCTCCTGCTTTCACCCCCATCCCTATACACACAATTCTGCAAGACGTGGGTGACAATAGGCATCATTTTTTACTGGCTAAAGTCTTGGGGATCCATCTCATATTGGCACACTCAGATTTGGGACTTTGGGGTAGGAAAAGAGTGGTGAATATTGGAGAGAGAGCCAAGAAATGGGATCCCTTCCTGTGATAGGTGTGGAAGTTGGTAGAGTTTCAAATGGAGCAAATTTTAAAAGGAGGGCCCATGGAGAAGGAAAGGCTATACATCTAAAAGCCAGGGAGTTTGTGAAGATTTGATCTCTTTGAGAAGTAAAGAGAAAGTCTAAGTTCAGAGGACTTTATCCTTCCCTCTGACATTGAATTTCTCTTCTGAAATTGCCTCAACCCTCAATGAAGTAACCTGCATACAACCACTTAGGCTGTTGGTAGTTTTGAAAAGACTAGAGGGAGAGAACTGTAAGAGGAAGAAAGATCTGCCCAGCCATCTCCTCCTTTGATTTATTGGAGAGAGACATTAAGTGGGTTATAACATGGAGCTCCTGGTGGTGACAGACCAAACTGAGAGCAGAGTGAAAACAACCACAATGACAGGACAGCACTGCAGAGATAACAAATTAGAGGGGCAAGAAGACTGAAGCTTTTGCGTCTCCATATAGATTAGAGGACACTGTCTTATGAAAGTGGAAGTGAGGGAGGATGGGTATTCAACATCACCAGATACCATCTGGTTACAATTAGTTCTAAACCTCAGTTTCAAGCCCAAGTTCTACACGTTCTGATAACACACCTACCACACACCCCAGGCCTCCCGCACATCCTATTGCTCCCTTGATTCTTCTGCATGAATCTGGTGTCAAGCAAGCCCCTTCACCAATTTTCCCTAAGAAAATGGAAAATTTCTTATTTTAAGAAATAAGAACTCTGAAGTTTTGGAGGGCTGGCCATGGGACCTGTCACATCATTGTCACAAATTATACCCCCTACACGCTTACTGCTTTTACTCCCTCTCCAGAATAATCAGCAAATGTTTTTCCTTTATCCTACAGTTGTTTTGCCCATATTCAGACCCCCAGGCCCCTCAGCTTCTACTTCAAATGAGCCTGTCATGAAAGTTCTTCCAAAAAAAAAAACTACAGTGTTCTCTCTTCAGCAAATCCAGTGAGTATAATTTCCTCCGTCTCATACACTTAGAGTCAGGTAACCGTGTCACAGAATCTAAGAAGAATAAAAGCCTGGAGGACTAGAACAAGGAGGCAGTGAGCCAGGCTTCTCCCTGATCTCTTAGCTCCATTCCTGTCCATGGGCCTGCTCCATGCTACTTGCCCTGAAGCTGGTTCTCTGTGCTTACTTATCAGCAATGCACATGGGTGAGAAAATGTCCATCCCAATCCAGTTCAAGTGCCTAATGGTTACAGGCACTGTGTCTTAGTTGAATTTCTTGAGAGATAGAGTATCTGACTGATAGCATTGGGTCAGGTTCAATCCGCTGTTGCCCATTGGTGAGGGAATGAAGTGAATGTGGTAAGTGTGGCGACTCTTACAGGATCTGTGGGCAAGGCAGGCAAAGAAGGTTGTCTAATAAAAGTAGCTAATCTATTTGTCCTTTGTTGGTGCCCCCTAGGCCCTGCCCAAGTTCTGAATCAACTGGGAAATAATGCAGAAGATAAGGCAAATGAGAGATCAAAATAATAATACTACTGATAAAGCTGATATGGGAAAATGAGGCTATATCATTTAGTAAGTGGGTTTCTTGATACTGAACCCCATGATTAGGGAGACTAACCCATCCACTCACAGACCATGCAAGAAAGAAATAGCTCTGCTCCCCACACCCTGATCCCCGCCTATATCCAAGGAAGACCCTTTAAATTTTACTTTATGGAGGAGAAGAGCAAAACATGTGCCTTGGGGGAGTCTGGCTAAAGGGAAAGAATCGGAGAAGTTGTGTTGAGCATGCCCAATTTATTCTTCCCAAATTTACTAGGGAAGTGGCTCCTTTGCCCCAGAGGGGCCAAATCAAAAATCAAATCTGAATCTGATCAAGTCTCTAGAACTAACTACCAATTCACCAGCAATATGTATGACAAAGAAACATCTTCAATGATGTGAAAGGGATTCATGAATACCACGGGACATTCCACAGGACAAATGACCCAGGTTCCTCTACCAATAAGTTGCCAAGAAAAAAAAACAACGATGAAAGGGATTAAAAGAAATTAAAAGAGATCTAAGAAACCTGTAAACTAATGTTAATGATTGAATTCTGAGTCCAAAAGCAAGTTGAAAAAACTACTGAGACAATTTGAGAAATTTGAATGCTGGTTGATATTACATAATATTAAGGAAATAAGTTTTGACTGTCATAATGATATTGCAGTTGTGTTTTTTAAAGTGTCTTTACTTCTCACACAGTTGAAGGTACTGTAGTCAAAACCTGGTAGAGGTGAATCAGAATGTTCTTGGCTACTGATCTCAATAGAGAAACTGATAAAGTTAATAAAACACTCTGGCACACAAGAAAGGTAAATTATAACTTTATGGGCTGATAAAGCCTTCAGACAGATGTTAACTCTTAAGGCTTTGCATCGTATGCCTCGAGTTTTGTTAACTGTACAATAAGGCAGTCATATGCATTAATAAACAGTTCTTGTTACAAAAATTAGTCAAATTGTTAGTGCCTTTATCTCTTAGAGAAATATACTGAACTATTTACAAATAAAATGGTGTAATGTTGAGGATTTACTTAAAATAAGGTAGAATGGGGGTGGGAGGATGTTGGTGCTAGAGGAAGGGTCAGGGGATATAGATGAATCGTGATTGACCTCGAGTTACTGTCAATTTAAGGTGGGTTATGGGCATGTGGATCATTATACCATTACATATACTGTTTTTTCTTCCATTTAAGTCCTCTAAAGTCCAAACCTAAAGCTATGGACCCTAGCCTAACCAAAAACCATTTCATATGTCAGTTGGGTTCCCAAATTCTATCCCCTGTTTATTTCCTAAGGCTCCTGGTCCAGTTAATCAGATGTTAAAATTCTGAGGATCTTCAGTAATAACCCTGTCTTTTCCTCTCCTGATTTTAAAAGCAATTAAAAGGTAGATGTCAATAAAGTTAATATTGGAGACAGTGGCTTTTATCATTGGATAAATGAATTTTCTAATAGTGAACCCCAGAAATAGAGTGAGGCTCACCACCTAGTAAGGATCAGGCTGGAAAACTGAGGTATCTCCCAGTGGGGCAAGCCCGTTTAAAACATCCTGCAGGATACATGCTTCTGTGATCAGCCTGGCTCCCAAACAGAGAATGGAGGAGCTGAGCCAATATGCTCAGTTTGTTCTTCTCAAATTTGTCATTAGACTAAGTTATTGACTTCTCTTCTGGGGAGAGAGACCAAGAGTGTCCCTCTAGAGCAGGGGTGTCCAAACTGCGGCCTGCAATCCATTTTTAATTGGTCTGCAGCAAATTCCAAAAATATATTTAGTTTACTTAAATAAACCAGGTGAGGCAATACGTACTTCACCTCGAGTGAGTGACCCGGCTGTTTGTGTATTTTACCACATACGGCCCTTGGCAAAAAACGTTGAAAAAAGTTTGGATACCCCTGCTCTAGAGGATCTCCCTCCATATAAAATAAACCATTGAGTGTGGTGGGGGAAGCACTTTCTTCAGTAGTAGTCAAGATAAATCATCCTATGGTTGCCAGATGGGAAGGGAGCAGGGCGATGGGTGAAAAAGGTGACGGGATTAAGAAGTACAAATTGCCAGTTAAAAAACAGTCATAGGGATGTAAAGCACAACATAAGGAATTTAGTCAATAATATTGTAATAACTGTTATATGTATAGTGCCAGCTGGTTACTAGATTTATCGGGATGATCACTTTGTAAGGTATATAAATGTCTAATCACTGCATTGTACACCTAAAACCAATGTAATGTATGTCAGCTGTAATTAAAAATTTTTAAATAATTAGGAAAAAAAACTTTAAAGATAAATTACCCTAGTCAACACTAGGACCTTTTGTTTTTTTTCTTTTTCTTCTGTGTGTCATGAGAAATGTGAAATGACTGGTTTCCAGTGTCCAATTTAGTGGAATCCTTGTTACAAACCCCAAATGTTCCTGGCTTGGGTAGTAAAAGAATCTTGGTGTCAGGAAGCCCACATTCTGAGAATGATTATTAAAGTATAATTATGGGCAATGACTCGCCCATCTTCCAGGCTGTGTGAATGATGGGTTCTCCTTCCTCCTACCCACTTCGGCCTGGTGGCTGTGTCCTGTGCAGAACTTTCTGCAAATCAGGCCTGAGTCCTCTCATCTCATGTCAACAAGTCCTGGGTGAAATTTGAGGGAGGGTGGTGTGAGCTCTCATTCATTTTAATGACTGCAGAATATTTCATTATAACGATTGCTTAATCACATTTTATTTAACCAATCCTCTTTTGTGTTATGTGTGTTTGTTGTTATAAAAGAGCTGCAATGACTACCCTTAGGTAGGTCCCTTCTGTCTAGAAGCTTATAATCCAGTGGAAGAGACTGGTATTATGACGCAGAAGGGCCAGTATGTGATAAGGTTTCTGGGTGGGGTGTGCCTCACCAGCACACCACACAGACAAGTGCAGGCAAGAAAGGGGAGCCCCCTAAGGACTTGCCAGCAGCTCTGCCTGCCTAATCCTTAGAATGGGGTCGGGAAAGGCTGAGGGGGGCAAGGACCAGACAGCCAAGAACTTTGTATGCAACTGTGAAGTGCTTAGACTTTGTCTTACACACAGTAGAGAGCCATTGGAGGATTGTAAGGAAGGATTTTCTAAAGCTCAGTCTGGTGGTGGTGTGGAGAGTGATCTGGAAAGGGATAAGGCTGAAGACAGGAAAATCAGGTGGGGTACACAACTAGCTGTGTGGCCTTCAGCAAGTCACGTAGCCTCTCTGAGCTCTAATTTCTTCATCTGAAAATGAGGGTAATAATTTCTACCGTACAGAGTGCTGTTATGATTAGTGAGATAAAGTATTACAAATGTTAAATGCCTAGTAAATGTTAACATTTATTACTTTCCTAAATTCTTCATTCTCCCTTACCTTTCACATCTACTTTGGCACAAAATTCTATTCATCTTCTCTTAAACACCCCTCAAATCTCTTTTCTCCTCCCTATCTCTCTTTTTTACTTAACACTCATTAATTCTGACTTGGTTGCCTACCTGGGTTTCCTGCATGCAGTCTGTTTTTCCTCTCTCCCACCCCACACCTTGGCTATCAGAGTAATTAAACAGAAACATGAATATTTCATCTGCCTCCTTGAAAACCCTCCTGATTCTTTATCCATTAAAGGACCATGACCGAATCCCTAAATATGGGTTAGAAGGTTCTTAATAATATTGTCCCATATATATCTGTCATTCTTACTCCCCACCATCTTCCCAGTCCACCCCACCCCCTTTTCCTATACCCTAGACATTTTGGACTGCACAAAGATCCCTCAACATGCCAGGCTCTTTCACACACCCCACATCTCTAATCACATGTTTGCTTTCACCCCAGATACCTTCCTTTATTTGTGCCACACAAACAAAATCCCTGTTCTACTTTGAGAACTTGTGTCACCATCAGCTCTTTCTTCTCTCATGTTCACAACCTCCCCGGACTTTATATTCATTCCATTTCTGTCCTTCTATGGCATGTATATATCCTGTATTACAGTCTTTATCATGTTTATTGTAATTATTTTGTTTATAATAATGTTTCATCTCCAAGACTATGGTCTCAACAACAGTGACCTCGTTTAATCATCCTTGTGTCCTCAATGCCTAGCACAAATTCTATCAGGTATTGGGTGTACAGTTGCTGAATAAAATTAATGTACCATAGAATCAAACATAAAAAGTCACACTGCATTTAGAACTAGTTTGTCTGGTGATGACAGGACTCAGCCTCTAGGTGGCCTGTGCTTATGGGACCTGTTTCGGCCGTCGTAGCCTGGTTCCTCCCTGCCTCCAGGGAGTTTGTTCAAGGGGCAACTAATTTCCTTTCTCTCCCTCGTGTCACCTGCTTGCACCTGGAACCCACCTTGGGAACCAAGCCAGAGCCCCTTCTTCATGTGGAGTTGCAGTGCCATCTACTGGTGACTAGAAAACCTGCAGATCAGGCCGAAAGGGAAGGGAAGGAGAAATTAAGGGCCGCTATAGTTTAATCTGTCCGTGGAATCTCAGCTACTGAACCCCACACTGGGCCATTTTCTCCACCTATGTGAGCTCAGAGTTGATGGAAGGAGCCCCTTATTTATATGCCCTATTGACCAAAGACACTCAGGCATGTCTCAGTGGTCAGAGCCCTTTCTTCAAACCTCTCAAAGCCAGGACCTTCACCCTCAGTCCCCTCAGAAGTTAATGCCCCTAACTCCATGACTCAAATATCTTCCTTGGTCCTCTCAGGGAGTAGACCCTCTCACGTAGGACCCATTGACCACACTCAAGAATTTATGATGGGAGACATTCCTTCAGCTTTGGTAACCAGATGCCTCTACCAAGCCATTCAGTAAGCAGGACCCCTGACTCTAGCCTCTCAGTGATCAGGGACCTTTCCTCAGATCCTCAATGACCAAACCATCTTGTTTAGGCCCCTCACTGCCAGAGCCCACCGTCAGCACTATCAGTGACTAGGGACCCTCACATAGACATCTCAGTGACACCTTCCCAGGTCAGTTTCTCAGTGATTAGGGACACTCTCTAAGTCCCCTCAGTTACCAGGGTCTCAGTTAGCAGAGCTCTCCCCTCCCTTCCATTAGCAGCCAGGGACCCTCACTCAGATCTCTCTAGTCCTCACTCAGGTCTTGTCATCAAGACCCTTCTTCAGGGATGGATTCCTTAATAGGCCACCAAGAAAGAGCTTATGGCATTACTAAGCAGAAACACTAAAAAAAGATTTTAACTACTGCTCTTGGTCACCAACTGCAAAACTGAAAAAAAGATTTTTTAAAGAGTTCAATATTTGCGGGAAAGCATCAATGTGACCATTATAGGGAAAACCCTGAACTGTATTGACGTTCTTTGCACTTATTTTATGGTTTAACTGTTTAACTTTGAATGACATATGGAGATCAAACATAATTTTTAACAGGTTTAGACCTTCAGGGGTCTTGTTGCAGCCTCATCCCCTCAGGGCCCTGATGCCATCACTCAGGGCTCCAAGACTGAAGGTCCTTAATTAAGGTCTAGTGAGTTTAACAAGAGCTCAGTGGGTCCCTTCAGATCACTAGTCTATCCTCTGTTCCCCTCTGGTCCCCATAGAAGTGGCCAGAGCCTCTTGCCCCCAGGACTTCTGTCTCCTGCTTTATCCCTCGGCCCCTTGTCCACATAGGGGCCACAGCTGCGCCTAGGTCTCATGAGGAGGTGTGGGTCTGCTGGGCTAATTGGTGCAATCCCAGGGATTGTCCCCCAAAAGGCCAGCTTTGGCCACCCTGCCCCAGGCTGCATGCATCAGGAGTGATTAGCAATAACTCTCTTTGAAATGTTACTGCCACACACTAATCCACATGAACAGCATAACAGATAAACAAACCAACTTCCATTTTTAACCCAAATCCTCTGGGAGCAGTACAGGGTCCAAAGTAAACATGAGTATGGAGAAATTGGTGGGTCACATATAGGAAACTGTGACTCACATCCCCACTCTCATTCTCAGTCCTCCCAGAGCCATTTTTTTTCCTCTAGTTTGGTCTAAGCAGGGCTGCCCATGGGGTCACGTTAAGCATTAACTCCTGCTCTTGGTCACCAACTTCCCAAAGACCTGTTTTTCCCTTTCTCAAATAAGGCTTCTTTTCAGAGAAACAAAACCATGCCATATTTATCAAAGTCATAATTGGTCAATCATTTAGCCCACTCATTCATTCATTTGTGCATGCATGCTTTCATTCATTCTTACCACACATCTTTATTGAGCTCTACTGTTTATTGGGCCCTGTGCTAGATGTTGGGGATATAGCAGTAAGCAAAATAGTCAGAATCGCTGTCCTTGCAGAATTTACCTCTAAGTGGGAGACACAGATGTCAGGCAAACTACATGGTTATTGACGTAATAAAAAGTGTGATACGTGCTACAAAGGAGATGGGCCTAACAAGTATCTATGCCTGGGCTACATCCTCTGGAGACTATAAAAGAAGTAGATACAGTATAAATACACTGTCAAAGAGTCAAAATCTAAAAAAAAAAAGTCAAAATCTAGGTGGAGAGCCATCTTAGAACTCCTGCTAGAGGAAGAAGAAGGTTGCAGAAATCTCACATGCTAAAGAAACTTTGTATGCAACTGTGAAGTGCTTAGACTTTGTCTTACACACAGTAGAAAGCCATTGGAGGATTGTAAGGAAGGATTTTCTAAAGCTCAGTCTGGTAGTTCTTGAGACTACCTCAAAAGCTCCCGATGGCTGGAAGAGATGTGGGTAAAGGAGCCCAGAAAACGGGCCAAGATGTCAGGGCTGAAATGCTAGACTAGCATCAATAGGCCAAACAAGAAAAGATGCTAGCAAAGCAAACTAAGTTTAGAAAATGGAGCAGCTAGGCAGAGAGGAGTAGAAGAAAGGCGAGATTTCTTAGAACCAGAGCAAGAGGCTTACGGGGTTCACAGCAAAACAGATCCATTCACTCATTTGTTCAATCACTGTCCATTGATCAAGATCAAGCACCACACTGGCCACGACAGATACAGCAACTAACAAAAAAGTTTAACTGGGAAAATGCACACTGAACAAAACATGGTAATTGCTATAGAAATACAGATGCATAAGGCTTAGTGATAACCACCATTAAGGTTATCCCTATGACAATGTCATCCTCACTAATTTGGGAGAGGAAGGTTGGCGTCACAGC
This sequence comes from Rhinolophus sinicus, assembly GCF_036562045.2. Taxonomy (NCBI): domain Eukaryota; kingdom Metazoa; phylum Chordata; class Mammalia; order Chiroptera; family Rhinolophidae; genus Rhinolophus; species Rhinolophus sinicus. The sequence continues at coordinate 122,837,877 of NC_133756.1, forward strand.
CAGTACAGATTTGCTTCTCCAAAGCCTGTGCTAGGCATGCAGCAGCCAGGAGTGGGCAGATTGCTAACACACCAGTGATCGAGCCAATTTTAAATCATCGTATTGCTTTGAGACATCATAGTTATTTTTGCCATTGGCTTTCATTTCCTGCAAAAACTCCTTCCTGGGTTTAAATTGGGTCTAACCTTTGAGAATGTGTATGGATATGGATATCATCCATCACACGTGGTGGGTGGAGAAAAAATTGAGAATGGCTGCTGTACACGGCTGAGGATGAGTCATGTTCCATAGATCAGGAACAGAGCTGGGTGTGAGGCCAAGGGGAAGAGAGCTGCAAGTATGAATGGGGAGTGAGAGGTGGGGGCTGTGGCCTGGAGTCAACAATGACGTCAGGAGATCTCTCCAATGTGGAAATAATTAAGCAGGTTTGGAACTTGAAGAGAGGAAGCAAGTCCAGGTTTCCAGAAAGCCCAGTGTCGGGGCAGGGTCTCCTTATCATGGGGTCTGCATGCTGTGCTTGGAAATTTGACTGTTGGTGAACTATTTATATTTTGTGTTTTCTCTTCCTTTCTGTTCTTCAGGAAAACTTTCAGAAGTGCCAGTTTTATCTGTACTTTCTCCAACGGATATGTATTAATATGTATCTTTAATTTTTAAAGCTATTTATTAAAAATCATATAAAAACACTCTAAAATGAAAATGCCAGTTTGAACTGTGCTCAGAGAAATTAAAGGATGTTTTGTCCATGTTCCTAAGATAGTTGTACAAAAAAAAAAAGCAGCAGCTCAACCCCAGTTAAGAGTTGGGAGCAGAGGTGGACAGGCAGTGTGTAAGTCAGAAAACTCCAAGGTTGCTAGGGGTGGTGGGGGGTGGGGGGGGATACTCAGGGTCCTTGGCCAGTTCCCTGCCTCACCCTCACAGAATTCTCCTTCCAGAACACCCTTCTGCTAGGCCTCAGCAAGTTTCCATGAATAAAGTTGTTCCCATTACAGAAGGATAATGGTAGCCAGAGGAGAATGTCCAGCTCTGGGCTTCAAAAACCCTGCACAGTTAAAGGGAAGACAGAAGAGGCTAGTGAGCAGGAAACACCACTCAAATGTGTGACATCTCTTCCCTCCATCTCTGTAAAATCAATACCTTCAAGAACAAGCCACACTCCACCTCACCTGTGAAATTTTCCCTGACTCTTCAGCCACCATGGACCTCTCCTTCCAGGAGTTATCTTTAGTTGTTAAGATTACGCACCATTTCATCTTTCCTCTTTTGGAAACCATCTGATTATATACTCTGCCTGTTTATTCTTTGGGGCCTCAGTGTACTCTTCTAAACTCAATTTATGGAAGTTCTTGCTACAGCTGCTTATGACTATTTCCCTGGTTTGTTTGCCTTTTTATTTGGGTTACCTTTTTTTTTTTCACATGCAAAAGTTTAAAATACTTCTCTAGTCAAGTCAATTAACTTTTCCCTTTCTTACTGCTTCTACTGTTTCTAAGATGGAAAATTACTTCTTTCCAGAAGCTTGATTAATTGTTTCCAAGGTTTTTAAAGCTCCTTAGTCTATCTGGAAAGTTCTTGGTATACAATGTAAGGGGAAAATCTCGGTTATTTTTTTCTTTGATGCTAGCCAGTTTTCGAAGAGCATGTATAGAATAAATTTCTTCCATTACCAATAATTTCTGATTCCACTTGTATGGTATAGTGAACCCCTCTATATCAGGGCCATCTTTTTTCCAGGCAACTATTTGGTTCCAGGCAATGATTATTTGGATACTTGACTATACATTCTGTATTACTATCTGTTAACTACACTTGGAATTATTTAAAGGAAGAAATTACACATTTCTCCCCAATTATTCATTCAACAAGTATCTGTTAAATGTTGACTATGGGCCAGACACTTGCTGGGAGCTGGAAACAGAGTAGAAAATAAGACAGGCACAACTTCTGCCATTACTATACTCACAATTGAGTAAGCAATGATGATAAAGTGTGGAATGTGTCTGGCAGCTACATGTGCACCTTAAAAATGATGGAGGGAAGGCTTAGAGAAGGCCCCTGAGGCTTCAACCTGACACCTGAGGGTAAGTGGGCACAACTGCAAAGAGGAGGAGGCTGGCAGAATCTAGGATGAGATGGGACCTGGGCCAGGTGACTCCTACTAGAACCTCAAATCCAGCTCCTAGAGAAGAAGGAGGGAAAGATGAGCAAACCAATGCCTGTAGCTGGCTATCCCAAGCAGGAAAGGGGCGCTCCAGCTCTGTGCCAGGTGTCATGACAGCACTGCCACGTGATTCTCATTTCACTCTCAGAATCCTCCCTGAGGTGGCATTATTTATCCCACTCATAGATGGGGAGGCTAACGCTCAGAGTGTTTGCATTACCCACTTACTGGGAGCCCAGATCAAAACATGGTCAGGACAAAAGGAGGCTGTAAAGCCCAGGCACATCCATCTTGCTCTGGTTTCTTCTCCTCCCTTGGGGGGACTGTTTCAACGTGGACCTGCGTGCTTCCTCGTCTCCTGTTGTGCAATCCTAGACCTGAGTCTTCGGAAAACCAGGCAGACTGCCCAACATCCTTGGACCAGCAGAGGCCTGGGTCAGACGTTGGAATCTCTGGGCTCCTGAACAACGTTGTCTTTCCAAGTCCTCAGTTCACCACCCAGACACTTGTATAGCTCAGTGAGCTCATCCATAGTCATCAGGACCTGCTGGTGGTTGCAGATATTTACACTAAAATTCAGTACAATGTACACAAAGGCAGGGTCATGGCCTCACTGGGTAGCTATCTTGTGAGAATTTTTTTCCCCAAAGCTTCCTACTCCCATAATTTTGGTCCACACAGGCCATGCCCAAGGCCCATCCATATGGCTACCATCTTTCCTTCCTCTGTACCCTGTGCTCTCGGTGCTCATGTGTTTGTCTCCCACCCTTCTCACTCCCTGCCACACCACTGTACATATGGCAACTATTCTTCATACCAGCACTACTCAAGATGTGGTCTACAGACCAGAACCAGGCCACAAATCATCTGTTACCTTTCCATGATAAGTTCAAAAATTAAGAGTAAGTGCTTAGAAACTTTTTTTAAATTAAAGTTTATTGGGGTGACAACTGTTAGTAAAGTTACATCAGTTACATAATGTATTACATTCTGTAATACATCATCTATATATCACATTGTGTGTTCACCACCCAGAGTCAGTTCTCCGTCCATCACCATATATTTAATCGCTTAGAAACTTTCATAGCAGTTCAACAGAACACTTATACATCATTTTAATCTAATAATAAAGAGTGCACTAAATGCAATGTGATATCTTGGGTTGCTTCCAGAAACTAAAAAAGGACATTTGCAGGAAAACTGCTGAAATCTGAAGAGAGTCCATAATTTAGTTAGTAGTATTATGCCAATGTTAATTTGTTAGTTTGGACGAATGTACCTTGGTTATCTAAGATGTTAACATTAGGGGAAGCTGAGTGAAAGCTATACAGCAACTCTCTCTCTTTTTATCTTTTCTATAAATCTAAAATTATTCCAAAATAAAACGTATGTTTTTTTAAAATATGGGCTTATATTTTGTGTGTCTTTTTTTCAATTTCATTTTCTAGCAAGTTAATTTAATTTTACAAAAGTGTCAGTCTGTAATAGATCCAAAGTGAAATTTAAGAAATAAAACTGGTCTTTCACCACAGATAGTTGGAGAAGCACTGCTTTATACACTCTGTATCCCCCACAGCACTTGTCACCATGATCATTATTGATGCTAATTGTGAATACCTGTTGATGATGGCCAAACTCACAGATGCAAGTTTTGGGACCAGTTACTGCACACCATGGATAAAGTCACAGCCCAGGGCCTTGTCATCACTCAAATCCAGGCACATTTCAGGGCTTGGCCATGTACCCAATATTGTCACAGCCCAGCTGTCACATCCCTGATACTGTTACAGCTCAGGGCCAAGCATGGGCTGTGACAGGACCCTGGGAAGTGCAGTATATAAAGACTGACAGGACAGGCCCTGGATTGTTCTATATATGAAGAGTGACAGGGTCCTGGATTGTGCCTTTGTGCCAGGGATGACAGAGCCCCATTCTGTGACTATATCTGGGGTATGACAAGGCCCTATGTGACCTGGTTCTGGAATATGTGAGGCATCAATGAGTTCTGAGCTGGGACACGTTCTGGCTATTGACAAGGTACAGACTCTAATTTTTCTGGGTGTCATAGAACACAGAATGCTCTGGGAAACAACAGCGCTAATGTGCAGGGTAGATCCTGTTTGTCTTGGATCTGTGGACAGGGACAGCTGAGCCAGCCCAGAGGTGAAAGTGCATCTGGGTGTGTTAGGCAAGATTTGGAGTAGAGTTTGTCCTGAGCAACACAGCTATTGATCAAGCCTGTCCTGGCTTCTGGGATATGGAAGAGTCCCAGGACTCCTGACCCACAGCACCAAATTATCTGTTTCCAGGAGATCTGCCTTGCATCACCCCAGGGAATTTGGTCAGAGTCTACCTAACTCCCCACCTCCCTACCCTGCAGCTCCCGCACCTGAGCCTGTCTGCGGACCTTGTTCACCCCAAGGACTGCCTGCCAGCTGCCCCCTTTCTGAGTCCAGGCCACGTGTGAGGCCACAGTGCCATCTGATGGCTGTTGTGAGCCATGCTGGTCAGGCTCAGAACATGCAGAACCACACTGGACAAATTGGGGGTATTGAGAAGCCTTCTCCATGTACTTCAGCTCGAGATTAATACGGTGGCCTCTCCCTTAAGTACCCAGTGACCAGGGCTGCTCACTCAGACTTCAGTGATCAGAACGCCCTGCTCTAGTCCTTTAGTGACCATGGCCACCAGGTCAGACTCTTCAGGCATCAGGCCCGTCACTCAGCCCCCAATCACAAGGCCCAGTGACCAGGATGTCTCATTCAGCTCCAGGGACTGTAGGTGATATCCCCAGTGACCAGGCCTGTTTCTCAGGCTTCGTAATGACCAGAAACCTTCACTTGGGCTCCAGTGACCAGAATCCCTCACTCAAGCCCCACAGTGACTAGGGCCTCTCACTCAGGCCCCCTCGGTAACCTAAACTGGCACGCAGGCCACTCAGTGATCAGCTCCTGACTCCCAGAGACCAGGGCCCCTCGATCAGGCCCCAGTAACCAGGACCCCTTGGTGCCCTAGTGCCCCCTCATTTAGGACCCTCTGCACCTCAGTAACAGAGACACTTACTCAGAGCCCAGTGGGCATATGAAGTGGCATTTTGGGGGACTCTTAGCTCCCCAAGAGCCAGGCGGGTCCTATCTGGTTCTCTCATCTACTTTCCCCCATCCCATTATCTCCAGAGAGGTTGTCATGAAGGGTCTCAGCTCCCGCTCCTCGCACCAAAATGTAGGATATGGTGAGGCCAAAAAGGAACACCAATGGAACCATGGGTAGGAGGTTCATACCACTATAGTCTCGCTGGCAGCCAGGTTGGAGATACAGGAAGTAGGAGCCACACGATCCGCAATCTGCCGTCTGCTTCTCTGCCAACAAACCCACTTCTTGCTAACTGCAATCCGTGCTTGCTAGCTTAGCGCAGCAGTTATATCAGTGGCTAATGGCTAACTGGTTACAGCTGATGCCAGCTAGTCACAGCTGATGGCCATCTACTACCTGAGCCAGCACCTTTCCTTGTGGGGTCGAGAGCCTGGAAACTGCTCTCTGGGACTCTGTCTCCACAGAGGCTAAGACAGAGGCCTCCAGTCACCAAGGCTTTCCATCTGGTTTTGCCTTTGCTCCTGGGTCCCTGCTTTAGATGTGGACACAGCTATGCCTGGGCTGCATTAGAAGAGTGTGCTCTGCTGGGACAACTAATCTCATCCCAGGAATTCTGGCCTGAGAAGACAGATTCCATAGCAGGGCAGCTCACCTACCACCACCTAGCGCTCACAACACCTGGTCCCCCAACACCAAGTCACACATATCTGTGTCATCTCACAGACAAGGCCTCCATCACATCACGGTCCTATCACACACAAGCCGAGTATCCTCAGACTCAGCTTCCCACCAGGTCTGAGACCTGCCCTAGCCCTAGTGCTGACTCTCCCATTCTCCCTTTCTTCCAGACCCAGCACAATTCAGGCCCTTCCATCCTCGGTCCTCATGCCACTCAAGTTCATCTACTTATTCAAACAAATATTAAATGAGCTTTTACCCAAAATCACCTGAATGGGAGTTTTGGGGGCTCACATGTAGGGGACAACAGCACAGAAGAGACATTTGGGCTGAGATTTGATGGTAAAGTAGGAGTTTACCAGAAGGTTAAAGGATAGGAGGGTATTTGAAGAAGGAACTGCATGTACAAATACACAGAGGGCCATAGTGTTCAGAGAAACCCACACCAATGCAGCTGAGCACAAAATGAAGAGTGGGCAGGGAGGGAGAGAGAAGAGAGACTCAGACAGAGCAAGTATGGGAAATAGACTATGGGGTTCGGGGGAAAGGGGAAAGTGGGGACACCAGTGAGGATCATTCTAAGCAATCTAGGCGAGAGATGATAGTAGTGGCTTCGGCTAAGATAGTAGCTACAGAAGGGGTTACCAGAGGCAGGCTTTAGGGTAGATTTTGGAGGAAGAATAGACATGACTTGGTAATGAAATTTAGGGGTAAGCAGAGATGAGATGCCAGAGGTGACTCCAAGTTTCTGGTACAAAGAATTATGTAAATTGCACTACCTCATCCCCAACCAGGAGGACTGGAACAGTGCCAAATTCAGGAAAAAAGATCAAAAGTTCCACTTTGGACATAGTTAAGTTAGAGACATCTGATCTCAGAGGCAGGATTGGAAATATAAATCTGGAATTCATCAACATATAAAAAGTGTATATGAAGCTTTGGGCATGGCTGAGGTCACCTGGCCTTAAGGGGATGCAGAAATGCCTGGTTCTGGGTTAACGTGTCCAAAAAAAAAAAAAAAGATCCCACAATAGGTAGCAGATCTTCCTTATCACTTTGTAGACAGCTAGAGTCCCCTTATCGTAATTTTCATCAGGAGTGAATCTCTGCATTCTAGTATGGCCCTTAGACTTCTACAAGCAAGACACTTGCCCAACCATTCAACTCAAGGGATCTCTGTTTTGGAATACCTTCCTCAAATTTTTCTGTCTCCTCTGGTGCCTGGGACTGGCTGGGGCCAGCAGTGCTTCCAGTGAGTCTGCATCTGAATCCATGTGGGCCACAGTCCCTGTTGCCTCTCTTAAGAAGAAGAAAGCACAAGATTTTTCTAAAACTAACCTTGGGGTATGGAAGATCTTTCTAGGCATGTCCCAAAATTCATAACCCATAAAAAGTAGATCAAAATTTTAACAATGTAAAATCAAAATTCTGTATTGTAAAAACCACCATAAGCAAGAGAGAAAAAACAAAAAAATCAAATTGAAAAAACATTCTGACAAAGGCCTTATTTCTCTAATATAGAAGAAGCTCCTAGAAATTAATAATAGTAATACAAACAGAATAATAATAATCCAACAGAAAAAAATGGGCAAAGGAAAGCATTCAGATAAAAGAATATACAGGTGGCTCTAAATATGAAAAGACACTCAACTTTACTCATAAAAAGTGAGGAATAGAGTGAAGAAATAAAATGGAGTCAATATGGGCAAGCCGCTGAATTGTTAAAATTAAGTAGTCTGAGGCATAAGAGAATAATTCTATTCTTGCCTTAACTAGTCTGGGAATGTAAACTTCTGAACTTTCCAGTCTTGTGTCAATACCTGGATGTGCATCAGGTAGTGTTTCAATGCCTGGACCATCTGAATGACCTCAAAAAGAAATTGTTCCATTGTCCAAACCACGGGACATCAAAAGATTACTATGTTGGATCAACGCAGAGGCTAAGAATGCAAGACTGATTTTTCTCAATAATGTGCTTTTTATTATAAGAACCTTCAGCTTTTCTTTCTCCTTCAGGACACTTTGGGTATTGCCTAGTTGTGTTTCCAGTTTGCAAACCCTAAAACCATTGAATAAATCTTTGTCGTTTATTTCTAGCCAAAGTCTCCAGACTCTTTCTGAGTAAGTTAGACAAAAGAAAAAATGCAAACTAAAACAACTCTAAAATATCATTTTTTATCCTACTAAAACAACTCTAAAATATCATTTTTATCCTATCAGATTAGCAAAGATAATGCTTTGTTATGGTGAAATGTTTAAGAGACGGGCACTCCCAAGTTTTTATGTTTATATGCAAAGATCTCTGGAAAGATACCAAAGAAGCTGGTACTAGTGTTTGCCTCTGGGAAGGGGAACTGGGGTGGGAGTGGGGGTGGGAATGGGAATGGGGAGAATTGGTAGGGGACAGATTTTTTTTCATTCTATATCATTTTGTACTTTTTGAATTTTGAATCATGTGAATGTGTTTCCTTTTTAAAAAATTATTTTAGTTAATAAAAGGATATAAATTAAAGTACATAAATATGCTCATTGAGCCCAAATCTATGTTTCCAAACTTGCTTGGAGTGTGCTGCCCTCTGCGTGGCATACCTGAATTCTATACATCCTGTAGGGCACAATTCAGGTACTGCTTTCCCCTGAAGCCTTTCTTGATCACCTCAGCCCATAATGATCTCTCCCTCCTCTGAACACAGTGACCTTTTCTTTACAGTCTGGGTAGGTAAATACAAGTGGTAAAAGAAACACTAAAAGTAAAAATTGGAAAGCTTAAATCCTGTGTAAGTTCTAGTGGCACATAAGTCATTCAAAATTTCAGCACATTCTCTGAGCTTCTGTGGGCCAGACACGGTGCATGTGGGAGAATTCAGAAAGGTAATATCAAGATAAGTTTAATTAGGCCGACACTAAAGAATTACACACGGTGACAGAGGCTACAGTGCTCTCCCTGATAGATCCTGTTCTCCTCTCCTTCCTTGGCCTACAGCTAAACTATTTTCCCCAGGTCTCCTTGTCCCACTTTCTGCCAAGGGAATCTGAGCAGTAGCAGTGGATACTACTCCCAGGCCTGCTGCATAAAAACTGCTTCCAAGCCTGGGTCATCTGCATGATCTCCTCTATCATCTATCTATCTATCTATCTATCTATCTATCTATCTATCTATCTATCTATCTATCATCTATCTCCCTCTCTCTCTCTCTCTTCCTCCCTCCTTCCCTCACTCCTCACACCCAACCCCTATCTGATATCTGGATTTCAACATCCTAGGCAACTTCAGGAGTCAGGAGTTGAATATAATAGAACCTCTGTCTATCTGGGTCCCCCTCACTTCTCTTTTACCACAGACCCACACTGGACAGTGACAAAAGCAAAAAATAAACCTGTGCTTTGTTAAGTCAATAATATTTGAGGATTGTTTCTTAAAGCAGCTAGTTACTCATTCTGACTAATATACAAGTATGGAAATAGAGTAATAATCCTGTAAATCCAAAATTTGCCAGCAATACTACTTTTTCCCTAATCAATTGATTTTTGTACTGTCCACAGCACTATTTTCTAACTTTCTACAAATCACCAACTTCTCATCCACTCTCTCCATTTATGTCTTCATAATATGGTGACGAAGATCAGTGTACCCAGGGACAGAAAACCAAAGCCCTGTCCTTCAGGTAAGGAATTAGGTCACTTCCTTCGTCATTTTTTGTATATCCATCTGTCTTGTTGCCCAGGTGAGGAGTAAAGACCCTTCTGTTTGTTTGTAAAGTTCCTCATTCTGTTATTGGTAGGCATTACAGTGTCACACAATTTTCCCACTTTTGCAATAATGTCCAGTCTGGGAGGCACACTATCTGAGAAGTTTACATGGCATCTTGATATCTACAGTTGTTTCCTATATTGGAAGAAATCTTAACATCTTCTAGGCCCATGTGACTGGCAAGATTTTCCCAGTGGAATGTGGACAGGGCATTGGAATCAGTGAGAGTCTGGCTGGGGTTTGGACAACCTGGAAGCAAATCCCAAGCCTTGATTCTACCACTTACTGGATGTCTGACTTTGGTTAAGTCATTTAATCTCCCTAAGCCTCTTTCCTGAGAACTAGGGATAATAATAGTACCTGTCTCAGGGTCATGTTATGATAATTTGATTACATTTTCTGGTCCTTCCAGGCCTCCTACCTCCATTCTTAGCTACTTTGATACTGGAGTCCAACTCCAGAATCTGATTTTGTAACTCTCCTCCGGACTGTCTGGATTAAATCTCTGACTGCAGCAAATGAAAATTAGAACTCGACCATTTTGCATTCAAAGAAACAGTGAGAGGGACAAATTAGATTTCAACAGAAAGGATATGGCAAGCCTGGCAAATTCTGGAAGGTCACCTGTCTTATACACACTGTACAGCTGCTCAGAACTTGGAAAGCAGCCAGCCCTGGAGTGAGGCAGGGCCTGCAATATCTTTGAGTGTTTCGTATGTTAAAAGTGTCTGTTTTAACCCATGAAAGTTAAAGAAGGGAAGTTAGAGCAGGAAGCCTGCTTTTGGCTAGGGTTCTGCAGCAGGTAAAAAGCAAAAGAAAGTCCATTCTTGGCTACTGGTAACATCTTAGACAGTGTCACAAAGGAGGAATAAAATAAAAAAAGAAAGAGAGATTTTTTAAGAGAAAAGAAACTGTGTGATAATAATAATAATAATAATAATAATAATACATTTTCTTCTTAACTTAGATTCAAGGAAGACAAGAAAGTTAAGGGAAATACTAAGAAGTAAGGTTCTGAGCCAGGCAGGCAGAGGCCCAGTTATGGGATATGTCCCTATATTAGACAGCGGATTTCCTTATACTTTTAGGTGATAAAGGCTGAAATTAGCCTTGGTTAAGAGGAACCTACAGCCACCACCACCTCCAAGGCAAAATGCAAGTTGTATTACAGGTTGGTTATGTCAGGTCAGTGGTCTACTAGGAAAGAGCATAAAGCCAGGAAGGCCACCTTAAAGGAGTGCAAGACTGGACACTGGGTATCACAAATAAGATTTAGAGTTTTGGGTGCTATTAGAAGCTGAGAGCAGAACCATGATTTTGCTTATCAGCCAGCATTACTTTCCTTCCACCCTGAACCCTGCACTGATGCTAGGCTGGGTTTGCAAGTAGCTTATAAAAACCAAGGTCCTTCCACCCCTCAGATAAAATCAGAAAATGGGTGAAGAGTGTGTATCACCTTGTGTGTGCAGCACCTCCAACACAGCCTGTCTTCCTGGACAGGAAGCCAAAGTTGTGAGGGATCTGGAGAGTAGTTAGAGGAGAAGAAACTGCAAAGGGTCCTGAGAAGGAACAGACCAAAGAAAAAAAAAAGAAAAAAAATAAGAAAAAAAAATGAGGAAAGCCAAAACTGAGGTGTCAGAGAAACAGAAAGAAGAGAGCACATGAAGACAGAGAGAATAATCAAATGTGTCCAGTTCTACTGGCAGATCCAGAAAACAAAAACTGAAAAGTATCCATTTGCTCTGTTAATGTGGAGGTCATAGGTGTCTTAACTGTTTTGGTAGATGGTTGGATCAAGATGAGATTAGAGTGTTTTGAAGGACAAATAGGCGAGGAAGTGGAGACAGCTCTTTTGAGACATTCCCTGTTTCAAAGAGCAGAAAAATGAGGATAGCTAGTGGAGATCAGGTTAGGTAAAGAGGGGATTGCACTTTTTTGTGTTGGTTTGCTTCACTTTAATTTTTAAAGATGGAGTGTCAATTCAATTTTCAAATTAAGTAGAATAAGCTCAAGGTGTCACAGAAGGAAAGTATAGCTGATATTATTATTGAGAATAGCCATTCTCCCATATTCTATGGTAGTTGAATCTATGAATTTTAGCTGAGCAAACAGCCTCCTGGAACAAAAATAGAATTTCTCCATTTAACCTTGCAGCTCATCAAAATAACACACCCAAGTCTAGCCATGGAAATAAAGACAAAAAATGTGTGCAACTTCCAGGCAGTGCCCTTAAGGGAAGAGGCCTGCCTGCTGCCCTTCTTCTGCCCATTCCTTCTTTCTGCTGGCCAGAATATGATGTTACGGTGAAGCATGGGCCACAAGGTGGAAGCCACATTTTGAGGATGATGAGCAAAACAAAAGGGGCCTGGGTTCCTGGTGATCATAGTATTGTCTTACAGGTCCTGGGTGGGCTATGTCTATGTGAGGGGAGGAGTAAGTGTTGACCTTGTTTAAAGCTGCTGTTATTTTCAGTTTTCACTCACCACATAACTTAATACTAAGTAAGAGAGGAGAATAACTAATACAGTGAGACCCCTGTGTAGAATGAGTGGGAAGAGATAGAGAGCAATATGAAACTATTGGCCCTTGGCAGGAGAAACACTTACTCTAGTCAGAACTGGGCTCCACCAACTACTAGCTGTGTGATCTTAGGCAAATTATTTAACCTCTCTGCACTTGAGTTTCCTCATCTGTAAAAGAGTTTAAGAGTAACGCACACAGTACGGTGCTATATAAGTGTTTGCTGTGGCTACTATGATGTAACAGGAGGGAAAAGGGAGAAGATGGCTACAGACACAAGGCTTTTAATTTGTTATAACAAGGACAGGATGTTTCTGTCTAGTGGCTCCTAAATTATCTATGAAACGGAAGGCAAAATCCTTAAATGAGACTGGGTGGTGTGGGGACAGAGGAATCAGAGATATGAGAAGATTTGCAAAGTTACAAGACAGTTACTGTAGAAAAAGACAGGGCAAGCTGACTAGAGAACAGCAGAAAAAATGCCAGGCAGCACTGAGGACCTATGTGAGGCTGGTGTACAGTACCTGGATTCCCATCTGCCTCTGGACATTTACCCTCCATGCCGAATCCAGCGAGAAGCCATGTCATTAACTGGCTCCCTGGGACTACCGAGAAGTTAGCTTTCTGCAAGTTGATATAAAAAGACTCTTGGCTAAGTGAAAAAAAATAAAGAAAGAAAAAGCAGGTTTTTTTCTTTGTGTATTTTGTATTGTTGGCTATAAATGTACATGTAATGGACTTATTGAGTGAACTCAATTCAGTGCGGTACAAATAGGCCCTCAATTTTCTTTCCAACCACAATCTTCACACATTCTGTATTGTGTGTGCTTTTCACACCACCCCTCCCATGACGTCTCAAGCAGATCCTGTGGTCATTTTCAGATAGAAAAACAGTCTCACATTAGTAATTAAAACTAAACTCCTTTCTATGTAATAAAATGATTCAGTTCTGCCTAAATCAAAATACAAAACATTTCCAATTCAAAATTGACCCTACCAGCCTTGCACTTCCAGCTCAGGCCAGTTCTGTGGTTTGAGAACTTGTAATAATGAAAAACGATGTGGACAACTATTTCATTTTTCATCCACCTTTCACTTCCTGCGACTGGCTCTTCGGATGTGAGTTTCTATGTGTGGCACTAGCATATTATAACTGAGCTCTTGATAACCTCTGTTTAGCGGTATCTGGATTTGGCTGTCTCCTGGAACATTTGTGGATATCAGAGGCCCAGTAAGGGATCTCAGTACTGTAGTTTTCTGACCTGTGAGATGGAGAAAGAAATGGGCAGGAAGGGGTATGCACCCTTCTGCTGATCTCCTGAGACCCTGCCTCCTCATTTCCTCTCCACTGAAGTACATTCTATAGTTTCTTATTGCTAGTACCAACTATCCCCTTGGACAAGATTCCTTCACATTAAGTTCTCTTCTGTGACTTCCACTTGACTTTGCCACATCAAGCTATCATCATGCAGACAACCCCATTGCTTCTTTCTCTCCTTGCTGTAACATTGAAGGCTGCTCCAGCCGGCCTCCTGCTTGAAAATTATATAGTGGAAAGGAGGCAGCAAACTCTGCATCACATGTCAAGCTCTTTCAAGAACTCTTTCACAACCCTTTGCTCTAGTAGCTGAATTGGGATTGCATTGTGTATAAGTTTTTGCAACTCCCCAAGCCTTTCTTCGCAAGAAAAATACCAGATTCCCAATCATTCTGAGTAGTTCTTTTGGTGTCCTCCTACACACACACATATATGCAAACATACACATACTTAGAAAACCATAGCACTTACTCCCTATGCTTTAACTTTTATAGAATTTTTAAGACTTTATTTATATAGACTGAAATTACATGTTAGGGTAGGGGTCAAAGGATCTGTTCAGCCAACTTTTAAGTAATCTTTTGGTTATGTGTATTACCAAAGCTTCGAGCTTTTGTCAAAATGAGATATCAGAAGTGTAATTCACCATCTGTTACACACACACACACACACACACACACACACACACACACATACACCCTATGGTAGAAACATTCTGAAAACACACAAAAGAGAAGTCATGGTTCTCTCTAGAGAAAGGCTCAGAAGTTTGGGGTAGTAAGGAAGCATTCTCTATTTAAAGTATATTCTTTAAAGTACTTGAAAAAAATATTAACATGTGTATATATTAATTTTCAGTTTTAAGAAAACTGGACATAAAAAAATTGAAAGCCTTCCTATTCACCCTCCCATCTCCAAGATGCGGTTGTTACAGTGCTGTAACAAAAAGTGTGGGTGGTATTACACAAAGCAAAGCAATGCATTTCTTAAAGCAACTGATCAGACAAGAAGATTTCAAGCAAGGGTTAAAGTTTATTTCAAACTTCCCCTCAAGGGAGCTAAGCTTCCAAGAAACCCAGTTGAAAAAATTTCTTTGGGGGAAGTAGGTTTTACTGGGGAAAAGGAGATATGTAGATAAAATTGTTAGATTAGATACAAGAAAAATATGGCTGGTTTAAAGTAATTAGGCTCATCACCACAAGTCTAATAGTCAGCTGATAGGGTTCAAGTCTGTCTTTCAAAAAGGGGCTGTTAATCAGATCAAACAACAAAGTTCTTTTCCACTTAGTCTATTATGGTTGTTTATTAGTGCAATAGCATATGATTTCACCTTTTCTCAGGTTTGAGATTTGTTTTCCTCTTTCTAATATCTAGACTCCCAGACTTACTTGTCAATAATATTAGTTGTTTCTCTTTACATTCTTCCCAGCTCTCCTCATCTCTATACTGTCAAAGTTCTCCCCCAGACCCCTACCTCAGCCCCACTCCTTTCTCTCTGAACAAATAAACAGTGAGCCTTTACTATGCCCTAAGCACCATGCCAGGGATTGAGGATAAAATGGTGAAACTGAAGGTCTCTGCCCCCCTCACTATTGGTCTAGTGGGGAAGACTTTGATTAATTGTCTCCTGATGGGTGTGCTGTGAGTAGAGCAAACCTCTGTGTGGTTTGAAGTGGCTAAACTGAAACCTGAATGACAAGAAATTAGGGGGAGGAGGCAACCTAGACTAAGGCCTGCGTGACCTCAATTCCTACCTGACAGAGATCATGGGGACTTTGAAATCCTCACATCTTCGGTCCTCTTCCTCGTCCAGATCCAAACATGAATCTGAAGTGTGAACAAAGGAGGGGTGCTGTAATAAACCATATATTCCTAACTGAAAGCTCATGGTGATAGTCACGCCCCAGGCCTACAAATTTCTTTAGTGAAAGGTTTTTAAGACAGCCCTGTTGTTCTTGTGCATCGAGGTTAACACACCTTTGAAATGCCAGAAGTAATACCCTCAAAGGTAACCACCCTCAAGAGGGCACATAATCTTAACTATCCTGTAAGCCAACTCCACCTTGCTTTCTCCCACCTTCATGTAATCTTCTTTATGGTCCCTCCTTAATTTCAGATGCTTATAAGGAACTGAAAAACTGTCATTCTCTGGAGCACTTGTAATCTTGCTCCTGGGCAATTGTCGTCAGCTTTGGTTCAAATAAACTCATGAAAATTCTCTACAGTTTGGATGTTTCTTACATCAACAGAAGTATACTACTTTCAGTCTCAGAGGAAGCTGTATCTCCTTTCTTGTTTCAATCCAACACCTACACATGTGCTCCATCTGTTTATCCACTAAACCAAAAACCCTGGTGTCTGTAATTTAAGTATTCACTTTTTTCACTTGTTTACTTATGGAAATGAGGTGGCTACTTAGCAGACATCAAGAGACCTCTCCCCATAGATCGAGCTGGTTCTGTTGAAGCTTCTTTTTTAATATCTCTTCTATTTATTCCCCCTACTAAACGCCCCTCTTCAATCCCACTTTTCATAATTCATCATCTCTAACTTCACATATTACCATTTTACCAGCTGAAATTCCTGGGCCATCCTCACTGAAGCTCCATAGCTTAGCAGGACAAATCCCAGTAAAATCCTGTAATGACTCAGTTGTCCAGATTATAGCAAAACTCTTTAAGATCTGGTCCCTGCTTACCCACCTCCCCCGTATCTCCTCTCAAAAGTACCTTTCATCTAAACTTTTGAGTATTTCCCCTTATTGCATAATGTCTTCTCTCATTGGTCCTTTGTTTATGCTCTCATTTCTAATTTATTCAAGGAACCATTCTTACTGAGACATTGCTAGACATTGTAGTGAATACTGGGCATGTTATGGGGAGCAAAACCAGACATGGTCCCTACCCTCATGAAGCTTACAGTTTACTGGACAAGGCAGGCGTGAATCAAATATGAACATAAATAAATGTAAAAATATAACTGTAAATAAAACTATGATGAAGGAAGAAGGAGGAGGAGGGAGAGGAGGGGCAGAGGAAAGAAGAATAAAAAAAGAATTAACAAGATCAAGGAAAGTGTCCCCAAAGAAATCACAACTGAGCTGAAGAATGACTAGAAGTTAATTAAGTGAAAAGAAGGGGAAAATCTTTTTAGGTAGGAGGAACAGCATGTGCAAAGAACTTGAGAAAGCTGGAAGCATGTTGTATAAGTTCTGAAAGATTAGTGGATCCCAAGCATTGAGAAATAAGAAGAAACCTCTTCCTAATCTTGTCCTCCAGGCAAATACTAACTCATTTTTCAAGACTGGTCCCCTCTGGAAAATTTTTCCTCATCTCCACTAACCTATACTCCCCAGAAATCAATCATTTCTTGCTTCGTCCCCTTCAGTACCAAGTAAGCATGTCATCAAAAGCTCTTTATCATAGGTCTGTGTTTTCATATGTGTTTCTTCCCACAGGTCCATGAGGGAGGATCTCAGGGAGGTGCTGGTATCTTAGTTAGCTCTGTGGATTATGGTCCCTGGCAAACCCTTGATGCAGAGTAGACTTCTAAAAGTATTTGTCACGGGAACGGATGGTTGGATGGCTGGATGAATTAATTAACAAAATTAATAATAAACGCAACGATTCCTCTCAGGATTAAGACTAAACTCTTTAATGCAATCCTCCTTATCTGGCCATGCTAGTCTCACCAGCCTCAGTTCTCAGCACTCTCCAACTCCTGACTTCCTCTTGGGGCTCCAATCCTAGGGTCTTGTCTCTCAGTTCTAGAACCTACCCAGCCCTTCTCTGCCAGAGGATCAGGCAAGCAGTTCCCTCTGCTGGGGGCATTGGTCTTATAGCTTCTAGGCACTCCTCAGGTCTCAGGGTAGACAAATCACTTCCTGGGAAACTACCCTAAGGCTGTCACTTCCAGGTGATGCTGGAAGCTCATATCAGATTGGTTAGAATTGCTGAGTTACTAGTATAAGAATACAGAGAAATTTCTAAATTATATTTTTTCTTCAATGCAAAATTTCTCCCTCTCTCTTTAGAAAAGAATTAGTTTTATTGACTGAATCGTTTGATGAAGAGGTTAGGGTGGGGAGAGTGAGGTCCTCTGAAGGCTGCATGAATAACAATAGACAACTATAGGGCTTTTCTAGGGAGGTTGAATTCAGTGAAAGTTGTGTGTGTGTTGAGTGAATGAATGTATGATTACCTGACAATAGAAGGAACTAAGTGTCTATATGTCAAATAAACACTTCCTACATCTTCATGAAGTGGAGGCAGTGGCAGGCGGGGGGTGGGTAGGATTTTTCAGTTTCCCACGTTTTTTCCTTTGGCCTTCACCTCATCGCAGCCAGAGCTCCTCTCATCTGACAATGGACATTGTTAATGGGGAATGGGAAGCCAGGGAGAGCTGGGACCTGGACCTCATTAAATCAATGATAGTCAATACAGATTGAAGATGCAACTTAAAGAGGGGGCATCAAATACTAAGACTTCTTCTGCACTATATACTGCTGTAAGTACCCTTTTTCACACTGAATCCTCACAACAACCTGTATGGTTATTATCTCCATGTCACATAGAAAGAAATTGAAGCTCAGAAACTGATGTGCTTTGTCCAGGGTCACACAACTTGTAAGTGGCAGAGAGTCAGAATTCTAACCCAGGAGTCTGAACCTAAAGCCCAGCCTCTTAGCCTCTGCTCCTGCCATTCAGGGTTCTGAATACACTGAGTTGGAATTGCCTGTCAGAAGACACCACTTCTTCAAGACCTATGCCCTTCAATGCATAAATTCCTAGTCTTCTGGTACTCCTTAAAAATCCACAAGAGGGAGACCTTTTCCCATCAGTTCTCAGCTTCTGACTGGAAATATGGATTTAATATGCAGTTTCACAGGTGATTGTTGCTTGATTCGGCAGCAGTAAAGTTACATTGGGAGAACGATGCCGAAGTGCTGCCCATGCAAAAGGGGGCCACTGAACCATAACATTTACCATGACCTGGGTAATGGGTACAGTCAGTGGGTGAAGATCCAGGTCATCATTAAGCCAGTCCCATGTGGCTTCCACACAAAACAGATCAGCTGCTTCATCTACAGTGTTCTACTTGGCATTTTTAGGGGTTGCTGTATAGTCCATGGTAAAAAAATCTGACAGCGTGATTGTTCCAACGTGAGCTGTGGGTCCTGTATCAACCCTAACATGCTTTTCCGTTCTGTAGCATTTAAAAGCCAAGATATTGCCCCTAAATTAGTCACCCTCAAAATTCATTTTAGTAAAGGTTCTGCAGGAAGTTGATGCTGCTAATCTTCAAAATAAAACAACTCCTTCACATTATACCCTCTAGTTTCAGTGGTTTCTTGGTTTTGTCTCTCCGTACACGGACTACCTTCTTGACGACCAGAGTCTTAGAGGTACTCTCTGCTGTCCCCACATGATTTTTCCCTTTGGAGGTGGTTTTGAGACTAGTGGCCAAAGCTTAGACCGACCAAATTCGGAACTTGGTCCAGCATCAAGTTCCGACCCAGCACTCTCTCTTACTTTCATTTTAGTTATTACAGATAGCAATAACAAGAAATTACATATTTTGCTTTTTTCTTATTAGTTTCTGTCATGCAGGGTCTCAGCTCCTGCTCCCTGCACAAGAACACAGGATATGGTGAGGCCGAAAAGGAACAACAACAGAGCCATAGATAGGGGAGTCATACCACTATATTCTCGCTGGCGACTGGTTGAGACACAAAAGCAATCATCCACCAATACCCCAACAAGTACCCCAGTACCTCAGTCTAGCTGGCGGCCAGGCAAGACACAGGAAGTAGGATCCCCATGATCTGCAATCCGCTGTCCACTTCTCTGCCAACCAACCAACCCCCTAGCATAGCCATGGCAGTAATATTTAGTCGCTAATGGCTAACCGGTAACAGCTGATGGCCACCCAGCCACAGCAAATGGACATCTGATTACAGCTGATGGCCATCTAATAACTGAGCCAGCACCGTTCCACATGAGGCCAAGAGCCTGGAAACTGCTCTCTGGTACTCTGTCCCCACAGTTTCCATTTCCTTAAGCATCTGGAAACACAACTAGGCAATACCTAGAGTGATCTGGAAAAGAAAGAAAAGCAAAGTGTTCTTATAGTAAAAAGTACAGAAGAACCAGTCCTGTGTTCTTAGCCTCTGAATTGGTCCAAGATGGTTATCCTCTAGATGACCAGTGGTCTAGATAATGGATGTCAGATTGTCTGGATAATGGGTGCCAGGTGATCTGGATACATAAAAATTCTTTTCTTAGTCTTTTAAGGGGTAACCAGAGGGTTATTTGTAGGTTTTGTGTATATCCAGGCATTGACACAATACAAGAAAGTTCAAAAGTTTAAGTTCCCAGGCTAAAATAAGAATAGAATTGTAAGGTTCTGGTCAAGATGGCACAGTAGGTAAACATTGTGCTTACCTTCTCTCATAACCAAATCAAAATTATAACTAAAATACAAAATAACGAGCATTGAGAATTGCCTAAAATCTTGCTGAACTGAAGCCCTACAACTAAGGACACGTAGAAGAAGCCATCTAGAGACTGGTAGGAGGGGCAGAGACACAGAACGGACTGGTCCCACACCCAAGTGTGACCATTAAAAATTCGGAGGGATATCTTGGATGTAGAGGTCCCCTGCCCCAGAGGAGCGAGAGGTCCCAGCATCACCCCAGCTGAGGGTTCCAGTTCCTGGGAGAGAAGTCCCCATAATTTCTATTTATGAAAACTAGCGGAGATTATAACTGAGATGGAGGGCAGCTGGAGTCTCAGCTGCTCCTCTCAAAGGGACCGTGCAAGGACTTACTCACCAACAAAATCAGTGGCTCTGAGCTCCAGCACTGGGGCAGCAGCTGGACAGGCAACAGAAACATAGGGTGCGGAACTGAATCATCCGGCTTGGGACTGGGGCTGGAGGGGAACTTACTTCCGGGTGAAGGATCTGGTGGAAGCCATTGTTTCTTTGTTGAGCTCTCCCTCTTCCCAGCATGCATAGGCAGGCAATCACTAAATTCATATCTGAGTCTCCATCAAGCTGGCTAACGCAGTTCATTCAATATGCCCTGGTGATTCGAGACTCCAGCCCACCCAACTTTCAGGCACACCCAAGCCACTTCCAGTGGCTTTTTTGTACAAACCACCTGCCTTGGCTCATGCTGCAGACTTTCCTAGGGTCTCTCAAAGTTTTGTGGAATCCAGACAAGCAGCACCTGGTTTGAGCGTGTACTGTACCTCTCTCTGGCTGAACAGCCCTAAGCCTGGCACTAGTGGCAGCCAGCCTTGGTTCGCATCTTGGCCTCTCAAGGCACTTTCAGGCATGGTACAGGTGGCAGATATCTGCGGATTTCTTAGTGGCTCCTGCAGGTAGCCCTGTGTAGGACAGGGGCTGTGGCTGAACTTGACCTGCAGCAGATCCCCTTCAAGGTGGTCCTGGGGCTGGTGCACCACTGTCCAGCTTCAAAACAAGCTGAAGCATCACCCAGCTGCTTCCAAGAATGACACACCCTAGGGGTAGATTGCGCAGGCACCACAGCCCTGCTGAAGCAGATCCTGCTCTGTAGGGTCAGCCCCTGCACCATAACTCCTCCACTGTAGTCAAGACCAGTCCTCACAACCAATGAGCATGAGAGTCAATCCCTCCCATTGATGTGCAAATAGCAACAAAGGCTCAACTACAAGAGGAGGGTACACATAACCCACACAAGGGACACACCTGGAATGCATGGCTGAAGTGACCAGGAAGACTGCACCACTGAGCCCCACAGGACACCTACTACATAAGGCCACTCTACTAAGACTGGGAGACATAGCAGCCCTACCTAACACACACATGGAGGCAGCCAAAATGGGAGACAAACAAGTCCCAAATAAAAGAAAAGAACAAAGCTCCAGAAAAAGAACTAAACAAAATGGAGACAAGCAATCTACAAGACGCAGAGTTCCAAACACTGGTTACAAGAATGCTCAATGATCTCAGAAAGAATTTCAACAAAGAGATAGGAAACATTAAATGGAAATAGAAAACGTGGAAACAAACCAGTCAGAAATAAAGAATACAATAATGGAAATGAAAACTACATTACAGGGAATCAACAGTAGATTAGATGAAGCAAAGGACTGAACCAGCGATGTAGAAGATAAGATAGCATAAAACGCCCAATCGGAACAGCAAAAAGAAAAAAGTCCAAAAAATTGAGGAGCGTTTAAGGGGCCTGTGGAACCACATCAAGCATATCAACATTCACACGTTATAGAGGTACCAGAAGAAGAAGAGAGAGAGCAGGGAACTGAAAACCTATTTGAAGAAAGAATGACAGTAAACTTCCCTAACCTGGTGAAGGAAATAGATATACAAGCCCAGGAAGCACAGAGAGTCCCAAACAAGATGAACCCAAAAAGCCCACACCAAGATACATCATAATTAAAATGCCAAAGGTTAAAAAGACAAAGAGAGAATCTTAAAAACAACAAGAGAAAAGCAATTAGTTACCTACAAGGGAGCCCCCATAAGACTGTCAGCTGATTTTTCAACAGAAACTTTGCAGGCCAGAGGGATTGGCAGGAAATATTCAAAGTGATAAAAAGCAAGGACCTACAACCAAGATTATTCTACCCAGCAAAGCTATCATTTAGAATCAAAGAAGAGATAAAGAACTTCCTAGACAAGAAAAAGCTAAAGGAGTTCATCACCACCAAACCAGTATTACGAGGAATCTTAGAGGGACTTCTTTAAGATGAAAAAAATAATAAATATATAAATAATCCAATGGCAATAATTACATATCTATCAACAATTACTTTTGATGTAAACGGATTAAACGCTCCAATCAAAAGATAGAGGGGCTGAATGGATAAGAAAACAAGACCTTTACATATGCTGTCTATAAGAGATACACTTCGGACTGAAAGTAAAGGCATGGAAAAAGATATTTCATGAAAGTGGAAACAAACAAACAACAAAGTTGGGAAAGCAATACTTATACCAGACAAAACAGACTTTAAAACAAAGACTATAACAAGAGACAAAGAAAGACCTAGTAACCCCACTTCTGGGTATTTATCCAAACAAACCCAAAATGCTACTTTGAGGGAACATGCTCATCCATATGTCTATTGCAGCATTATTTACATAAGCTAAGATATGAAGGCAACCTGGGTATGCCTGAATGGATGAATGGATAAAGAAGAGGTGGTACATATATACAATACAATGGAATATTACTCACCCTTAATAAAGAAGGAAATCTTGCCATCTGCAGCAACATGGATGGACCTACACTGCTGAGTGTAATAAGTCAGCCAGCGAAAGACCAATGTCATATGATTTCACTTATAAGTGAAATCTAAAGAACAAAATAAACAAACAAATGAAACAGAAACAAACTCATAGATACAGAGAACATTTTGATGGTTGCCAGATGGGAGGGAAGTTGGGCGTGGGTGTAAAGGGAAAGAGATTAAGAAATACAAATTACCAAGCAAACAAAATAAACGTTTGATTTAATACACACACACACAGACACACACACACAAAAATACAAATTGGTTGTTATACAGTACTCATGGGGATGTAGGGTATAGCATAAGGAATATAGTCAATAACATTGTAATAACTATGTGTGGTGTCAGATGGGTACTAGATCTATCAGCATGATAGATGGGAGGGGGATTGAGGGCAGGGTGAAAACAGTAAAGGGATTAAGAAATACAAGTTGGTAGTCACAAAATAGTCATGGGGATGTAAAGTATAGGGAATATAATCAATAATATGGTAATAACTATATATAGTGTCAGGTGGTACTAGCCAGGGGGATCACTTCCTAAATTATATACATGTCTACCCACTATGCTGTACACTTGAAACTAATATAAAATAATATTGAATGTCAACTCTAATTGAAAATTTTTAAATGGGGGGAAAAGATCAATAATATTGTGATAGTGTGGTACAGTGTCAGATGATTGCTGGACTTATGGTTATCACTTCTTTAGCATAGGGAATAAAATCAATAATGTTGTGATAACTCTGTATAGTGCTCAGTGGGTACTGTTGAGTAAGTATGATGTACACCTGAAACTAATATAATATTGTATGTTAGCTATATTTTAATAAAAATCTTTTTAAAAAAGAATAGAATTGTTTCCTCCTGCCTCAACATACTTGATTTTAGTAATTTAGCAGCTTGACTATAGTGACTCCATTTTATTTCTTCACTCTATTTGTCAACCTTTAGTAATTGCAGCATAGCTGCTGTTCCATACCATAGGTGACCATGTGGCCACCCAAGAATCAAAGGTTCCTCATCCTCTACCCTTTCATCCTTTCTCTTCCCAAACCACATGCTTCCATGAGCCAGAGCCAGTCTGGCAAATCCTACTTCTGACACCAATTCTGGGATGCTTTCTCTGACACCAACCAATTCTCCAATTCTCTGAAACCAACTTGTTGTAGAACAATTCAATTAAATTCTGATACTATCTATCTGGAGTTACTGCAAGATCCCACAAATTACAGAGTTGAGTCCCACAAGACTGCCCTTCACCCATTTCCAAAACCAGTCGCAAGTCCCAGGTTACCACCTGTGCTTCTGACAAACTAACTATAAATTCTGGGGTTCCCTGACCCTCTTCTCAGGTTTGCTACTTTGCTGGAACAAAACACCTTATATTTAACAGTTTATTACAAAGGGTACAACTCAAGAATAACCAAATGGTCTAGAACAAGACATAGAGGGAGGAGGGATGTCATGGAATGTCCACGGTCTCTTTAGATGTACTGTCCTCTCAGCATCCTGTTCACCAACAGGAAGCTCTCAAAAAGATTTTAGAGAGCTTAATCTTCTGCCCTACTTCCCTCTATGGAGGTTGGGAGGTGGGACTGAAATTTCTCACCCTCTAATCACTTTTTCTTTCTAGTGACCAGCCCCATACTGAGGCTATCTAGAGGCCCCACCTTAAGTCAACTCCTTAGTATAAATTCAGGTATGATTTTAACAGGCTTGCAAAAGACATTCCTATCACTCAGGAAATTCAAAGGGTTTTAGGAGCTCTGTGCCAGGAACTGGAGACAAAGACCAAATATATTTCTTATTATACCATAATTAGTCTATCCGAGACCAGGCACACAGAAATGAGGAAAGGAGTTACTTGGAAGAAATTCTCAAAGGAAAGAACCCACAGGACTTGGTAGCGCTGTGGATCCTGGAGAAGCACTCCAGGAGTTAAACAGCTTACGTTTTCATTTTTTCATTGCTGTTCTGCGACTTAACAACCCCATGCTTCCAGGAATTTGAGCTCAGGTTTGCAGAAAGGAGGCACCTAGGAGCATGGTGGTCACAGCGACCTCGCTCGACCGAGACTGCAAGCGGCTCCGCGCCTACACTCGGCCCGCAAGGTACGTCAGGGTCAGGACCCGATCGGGGGCGGGATTGGAGGCGGGATCCGGGGCGGGGTCCAGGTGGAGCCCTGCTCACTCCGCCTCCGCGGTGTTGTCCAGGCTCCCCGCCTCAGCATCAAACAGCTGCTGGGGACAGAGGAAGAGGAAGGGGTGGAGCTGTTTTGCGGCTGTCAGCTGAGCTGTCAGCCGACAACAACCAGGCTAATCGGGTGTCCCTAGCGCCCTCCTGCGCCTTCTAGACCCGCGGGGCCGGGACAGGCGGACCAGCCTGGTCTAGGAAGCCGGACAATGTCCCGCCACGGAGTAACTGCAGGCCGGAGCTACCCCAGGTCAGGCCCGGAGCAGGGATCAAACAGGTCCTGGGGGGGCCCCAGCCTGGGGCTCCTGTGGATGGCGCTGGCGCTGGCCCTGCCAGACTCCCTGGTTCTCTGGACCCCCGCTGGGGCCCACCCTCTTCCTGCCCAACAACATCCCGCCATTTTCAGTCGCACAGTGCCCCAGCTCCAGAATATCTTTGGGTTTTGGAACCTCTCTTGCCCAGCCTGCAAAGGCCTGTTCACCGCCATTGACTTTGGACTGCAGGTGAGTACTAAAGGGGCTGAGGTGAAGCTACCAATGGGGAGCTACTGGGTGGGGGCTGGGGTCCCAAAGAGCATGCCTGATGGAGAGGCTGGCATCCACAAGCCTTTAGTGAATTTGATCTCCTTTAGGCACACCCGTGGCTACATGCCACCGCTGTCTCCAATGTGACCTTGTGAAGTAAGGAAAGACTGAAAATTTTATGCTAAGCACCGTGCTAGTCATTTTATATAGGCTAAATTAATCCAGTGAGCTGGTTACATTACAGCTGTTACCTCCATTTTACAAAGAAATAGTCCCAGAAAGGTGAAGTCCAAGGGCAGACAGCTAGCAAGGGGGAGGCTGGGACTCTCACCTGCCTGACTGAATCCCCTCTGCTTACACTTGGCATGTCCAGCCCTGAGAACCTGGTACTTAGCTACTTAAAAGGGACTTGAATTAAGAACTACCCAGGGGTGTGGGACTAGATGGGGCTGCCTTGACCCTGATAGGGTTATGATGAGTGCTAGTTGGTAGATGAGCTTTGTGGAGCCCCCCAGGCAGATGAGGTCCTGCCCCTGTGTGTCCCCAACCCTGGACAGTCTGTCATTATGCCCAACCCAAATTTCAGGGCACATTGCAGACAGTACCTGAGAAAGCCAGCTGGGCAAGCAAGGACTGAAATGCCACTAGCCACGGAACTGAAGAGAAAGTACTGGCCTGGTGCTACCTGACTCAGAGGACAGTATCTGTGGGAGGCAGGGAGTGCACTGAGGTCTCTTCACCTTGGTGGTGCTAAGTCCAGCCCAGCCTCTGTTTGGATATGGAGGCCCAAAGGGTGGTAGCCAGCGGATGGCCTGGTCCCTGTGCTCTGTCTCTGACCTCTCACCACTGGGTCTTCCCACCACAGAAGGAGCCCAATGTGGCCCGGGTGGGCTCTCTGGCCATCAAGCTGTGCAAGCTGCTGAAGATAGCCCCGCCCAGTGTGTGCCAGTCAGCTGTCCAGCTCTTTGAGGATGACATGGTCGAGGTGTGGAGACGCTCAGTACTGAGCCCATCTGAGGCCTGTGGACTGCTCCTGGGCTCCACCTGTGGCCACTGGGACATTTTCTCATCTTGGAACATCTCTTTGCCTGCTGTGCCGAAGCCGTCCCCCCAGCCACCCAAACCCCCAGCCCCAGGTGCCCCTGTCAGCCGCATCCTCTTCCTCACTGACCTGCACTGGGATAGGGACTACCTGGAGGGCACAGACCCTGACTGTGAGGACCCACTGTGTTGCCGCCGGGGTTCTGGCCTGCCACCCCCCTCCCGCCCAGGTGCTGGATACTGGGGCGAGTACAGCAAGTGTGACCTGCCCCTGCGGACTCTGGAGAGCCTGTTGAGTGGGCTGGGCCCTGCTGGACCTTTTGATATGGTGTACTGGACGGGAGACATCCCCGCCCACAATGTGTGGCACCAGTCTCGTCAGGACCAGCTGCAAGCCCTGAACACCGTCACAGCCCTTGTGAAGAAGTACTTGGGTCCAGTGCCTGTGTACCCTGCCGTGGGCAATCACGAGAGCACACCTGTCAACGGCTTCCCTCCCCCCTTTATAGAGGGCAACCACTCTTCCCGTTGGCTCTATGAGGCGATGGCCCAGGCATGGGAGCCCTGGCTGCCTGCTGAAGCCCTTCACACCCTCAGGTATTTGAGCTCCACGGAAACCTAGGAAGGGAAAAGAAAAGTGGATGAAAGTGAAGGGAGCAGGGAACCTGGGCATTATCTGTGACTGCTATAGCAGGAGTCCTCAGCTCTCCTCATGACCCTCCCTAATCTGATTCCACCTTCCCTTTCCACACTTACTTCCAGCCACCCTCCTTCACAGGGCTGGCAGCGTACCCTCTCCATCCTAGTCTGTATCTTTGCTCGTGTTGGCCTTCTTTAGAATGGCTTCCCCTCCTGTTTAACATCCCACCTTTTCCCAACTTACCCAGGCCCACATCATCTTCCCCAAGTGCATTTGCTTCCCATTCTAGCTCACTTTTCTCTTTGCCCTGAACTTCTAGAGCTCTTAGCCCTCTGAACTGCTCTCCTCAGTCACTTGGGCCCTATCATCAGTGCTGCTTGGTCTTCAGCTAGAATGTGAGCTCCTTGAGGGTAGGAATGATGTGCTGTATGCTTCTGTCCTCCACCCAAATGCCTAGCACAGGACTGGGCATGCAGGACCAGGATTTTGAGCGAGAGTTGACCCCTTATGTTCGCTTTGTTTCAGAATTGGGGGGTTCTATGCCCTTTCCCCATGCCCCGGCCTCCGTCTCATCTCTCTCAATATGAATTTTTGTTCCCGTGAGAACTTCTGGCTCTTGATCAACTCCACAGATCCTGCTGGACAGCTCCAGTGGCTGGTGGGGGAGCTTCAGGCTGCTGAGGATCGAGGAGACAAGGTGAGGCAGAGTGGTGGAACATGGTGGTGTAGGTGCTAGGGGTGGGGGAGCAGCTGGCTCTTCCCAGCAGACTCCTATCTGGAGCTGGAGCACCTGATTTTTTGGTGCTCCCAACAGAGTTCTCTGGGGATTCAGCTCACTATCCCCCTTAGAGGTCCTTTCGTTCACTCCCCCTCTTTCTGGTCAGGAATGCCAGCCAGAAAACGAAAGATGAGTACCAACTATGCTGGCCAGGGCTGCCTGGACTGCTCCTTGCCCTGATAACCATCGTTACCTCTCCCCGCAGGTGCATATAATTGGCCACATCCCCCCAGGACACTGCCTGAAGAGCTGGAGCTGGAATTATTACCGAATTGTAGCCAGGTAGGAGGGAGGTGGGAGTGTGGGCTTAAAGAGTCTGAAGGTTGAAATTCCCCTGAGCCTCTGACTATCCCTGCTGCCCCATCAGGGTGAAGAGGCTACTTACTTGAATATGGTGGAGAAAAAAGCATCCTATTTCCCCCCCTCCCTAGACTCTTCAGAACATGATTTGTGTCTTCCGGCCAGGTATGAGAACACCGTGGCCGGTCAGTTCTTTGGCCATACCCATGTGGATGAATTTGAAGTCTTTTATGACGAGGAGACCCTGAGCCGTCCGGTATCTGTAGCCTTCCTGGCGCCCAGTGCCACCACCTACATCAGCCTTAATCCTGGTGAGGCGATGGCAGTTATTGGAATAGGGGAAGTTGGTGGAAAGAAGGGGGTGGGGTCGGAGCCCAGGCCAGCAAGGTGCGAGATGTGAGGCCCCTCCCTGGAGTTGCCTTCGCTCCTTCCCTCTCTAGCCAAGCCCTTCCTCCTTTCAGGTTATCGGGTCTACCAAATAGATGGCAACTACTCCGGGAGCTCTCATGTGGTCCTGGACCACGAGACCTACATTCTGAACCTGACGCAGGCGAATGAGCCGGGAGCCACTCCGCACTGGTATCTCCTCTATAGGGCTCGAGAAACCTACGGGCTGCCCAACGCGCTGCCTGCCGCCTGGCACGACCTGGTATACCGCATGCGTGGCGACACGCAGCTATTCCAGACCTTCTGGTTTCTCTACCACAAGGGCCACCCGCCCTCCGAGCCCTGTGGCACGCCCTGCCGCCTCGCTACTCTGTGTGCACAGCTCTCCGCCCGCTCCGACAGCCCTGCTCTGTGTCGCCACCTGGTGCCGGACCCAAGCCTCTCTGATGTCCAGAGCCTGCGGCCGCGGCCACCATTCTGCTAGCACCCGGAGTTGGGAAAGAGCATCTTAGGAAAGGAGCAAACACTCCAGAAGGCCACTGTGGTGAGAAGAACGTGGGTGGAAGAGCTTATCCTGGGCCCCAAGTGCACAGGAGAAACAGCACCTTCTTCTTTTCCTGGTGCTGGTTTGGCAAGACATGGAGGGGAGTTGGCAGCTCTGTCTGAACCCAGCATCTAGCCTACTCCAGGGCTGCTGTCTTTTCACGGACATGGAGTAGAGGTCTCAGTTGGCATTGCCCTGGTCAGACCAGACAGGAGCTGTCGCCCCAGGCCCGTGCTGGCCAACCAGGAACACTATTGCTGCTGCTGCCTGACTGCCAGGCTGTTAAAATAAAGATGAAAGACTTGAACTCCAGCCCTCTCTGTGGCTATTCCAATTTCTTCTTTCAAGGCAGGCAGGGCAAGGGCCTTGGGAACAAGAGTCTAACAGGGATCAGGGTAATGGGGGTGATGGTGTGGTGCAGGCACAGGAAGGCACACAGCTCAGCAGGGCAGACAGACTTTATTAGTGATATCAGTACAGCGGAGATGCCATGGAGCAGGGGCGAGGGGACCCAGGTCTGGACTAGTCCCCTCCTTCTGCCCCTGCTGGACCCTACGTAGATGGGACCTGGCTTAGACCAGTTCCTCCTGTTCCACCTGAAACGTGGGGATGGAGAGCCTGGGGCTGGCCTTGCTTCCTGTTCCTCTTGTCATCAATCCAGTATTGTCACTTGAAAGGATTAGCTGTCTCCTTCCCCAGCCCCTAGGCAGGGAACCCAGCTACTGTGGAGGGGCAGTTTGGGAGGGGGAGGCTGAGGCCTAAGAATAGCCTTTAGGGCCCTTCCCTGCCCCATACCCTTGAGTTCCCTGGGGCCCAACGCAAGCAGGTGGAGGGAGGACTGAGGACTTCAGGGAGTATGGGCCCCTAGGCGTTTGGGCTTGAGGGAGCCCCAAAGCGACTGAACACCCCTACGGACAGTCCACCCTACACGCCGGGCAACGGACTCAGCAGGGGGTGCTGGGAGGCAGGAGGTGGAGGCCTGGGAGCGGGCATCGAGACACTTCTGGTAGCGGAGCTGCAGAGAAGCAGGTGGGGCAGTCACTTTCCAGCCTGCCCCACCTGGGGTCAGTGTCACCACTCCACCACCCTACCCTCTTACCATGCACGCAGCCTGCACAGCTTCTGAGAGGCTGGCTGCATTAGGCTCACACCAGAACATGTGGCAGCAGAAGGAGGCTGGGCCGGCAGCCATGATGAACGCAAACGTGTGGACATCTCTGCCCACTGCCAGGAAGGAGAGGAAGCGCACCCGACACTCCCCCAGCACTGCCTCTGTCTGTAGGGAGGGAACCCAGTTAGTAAGGCACAGCTGGACTCTCTGTGTTTTAGTGGCAGCTTTCCATCTTATTGGCAGCTCTTCCCCTCACCCCCGTCTCCCCTCCATGGCAAAGCACTGACATGCCTTCTCCCAACCAGGTCTATACCTGCTGGTGCAAGATGGTGAGGGTGGCAGGGGCCACGCTGACATGACTTGGGGTCCACTGCTCACGGCTACTGGAGGACAGGACTGACTCCAGGGCCCCGTTTATCACATCTACCCCTAGAAGATATGGACACAAATATGGCACCACTGGGAGTGGAGAGAGGACACCCCCGCCCTACCCTAGCTTTTGCAAGCCCAGGCCGTTGCTCCATCCCCACTTCACCAGCCTACAGTCCCCAACAGTGCTGCGCAGGTATCCCTTCCTTAGCGGTTTCCTCCCTGGCTTCAGTGACTTGGCACTTTTCTGGTTTCTTTCATCTTGAAGCCTAGTTTTCTTCGTTGACTCTGCCTCTTCCTCTGGCCTCCTACGATTGACCTCCTGAAGCTCTGAACTCCCCACATCCTGCTTTCAGTGCTCATCCACAGTCAGACCTTCCATTGCTTCACACAATGACTCCCAAATTGCCCCTCAGGCCAGGCCTCTCCCAAGATCCAACCTTGTTTTTTATTAAAATACTCATTTGAGGAAATGTTTACTCTTATGTCACACTGTTAAATCATTAAGTGCTTTACAACAATCTCACAACAGACTCTTTGGTCATCATTTGATAGATGAGGAAGCTTATAGAAATTAGGTAATAAACCTTAGGTCACATAGAGGAAAGGGGATCCTAACACAGGCAGTCTGCTTCCCGCGCCTGGGTTCTTAGTCAAGCCTTTCCCGACTCTTCTCTATTTTGCTAGCTTCCAGAACTAGGAGGGCTATCCAATTCTTAGTTGCATTCTATAATTTCTATAATGTGCTCAGGCCAAGGAACCCAAGGTTCCTGGCTTTTAGATCAATCAACTTTCCCTTGTAACACAATGGTTTCCTCCACTCGTGCATCCCACTTCTGCTTGCACTCAGCGGAGAACCCAGGTGATAGCACATTGCATGGTGGAGGCATGGGTTCCAGTTCCTGCACCACTTAGGAGCTGGCAGTGTGATCTAGGTGTCTTCACCCTTGCAGCAAAGAGGTTAGAGTGAACAACACCAATGAAAAAGCACACACCTGTATGGTCCCTCCCAGGCCCTCTTGCCTCTTTCAGTGCCTCTGGGCTCCTATTAGAAGCAGACCACATGGACCCTTTGTGGACAGAGAACGAACATCTTCCTCGAAAGTTCTCCCTTATATTGGCCTTGCTCATCTTACCTCTGTCTGGATCAAGGCCAAACTCCCAAGCACGCAAGTCCTCCAAAAATTAGCCTCATCTGAGCTGTCAAGTCTCATATTTTACTGCTCCCTGAGCTTCAAATGACTTATGCAGCATGTATTAACATCTCATCTTGGCAAATGCCCTTCGGGACAGGTGGGGAATACAAAGTAAGAGAAGCGGATGCCCTCAAGGGACACAGACTATCACTGAGGGAAAAGCCTCTGTCGGGAGTGCCCTTTTCCCCTTGACTGTCTTTGAAACTCCACATTCTCATCCTTCAGGGTTCACCTAGGCCCCACCTGGGAAGTCTTTCCTGCTGCAGGGCAGAGAGGGTGTTGCTGGGACAACTCTTAGCATAACATCTTGTAACTGCCAGAAAACCTTTTCCACACTGGGCTGGCCATCTCAAAGACAAAAACCAAGTTTAATTCATCTCTGTGTCACCAATCCCAGCACAGAGCTTATCAACTGAAGGATTTCCAGATGCATAAGCAAGTCACCCTTGAGGCAACATGTGCCAATGTGCCAAAACTGGTATAACCAAGTAAACTGGGAGTCCTCAGAAGGGTGACAATGCAGGCAGGAGTGGGTGGGCCTCATCAGATTGCAGAAGGCTGTGATAGTTATGACATTGAGACCATCAATGGGAAGTCTCAAAGATCATGTGTGGATGAGACATCAAAGTCAAACTGCTTAAGAAGCAGATGGAGGTGGAGCCTGGACTCAGAGTGCGGGGAGGAACAGCATGGAGGTGTGGAAAGCAGAAGAACAAAGCCTGAATTGGTAATAACTCAGGACTGAAACCTACACCCTGACCCCTAGCCCTGCACTCCCAATCCCCCTTATCCTGCTGTGCACTTTTTTTTTTTTTCATATCAATTGTTGCCTTCCAACATACTATAAAATTCACTTATTTTATTGTCTGGCTAGAATGTCAGCTATGAGGCGTGATCAAATAATACAGCGAATGTTTAAATAAAAAAAATTTATTGCAGCAAAAGACACATTGCCATTAATCCCTCTCAAAGTACTGCCCCCTCACTTCGAACACACTTATCCCATAGTTCTTGTCACTTTCTGAAGCAGTCTGGCAGTCCTTTTTCATGAATGTCTTTAGTTGTGCTGTCATGGCTGCCTCAATGTCCTGAATCATTTTGACTTTGGGGAAGAGCCAGAAGTCGTATGGTGCCAGATCTGGTGAATAAGATGGATGAGGACACAGCGTAATGTTTTTATCTGACAGAAATTGCCTTATACCAGAAGCGATGTGTGACACAGAGTGTTGTCATGATGGAGGATGATTTACAGCACACTTCAAAACACACCTTCTCTCAACCGTAGCTCACACCCAACTGACTACAATGAACAAGTTGAAACTTGTCACACACTGTTACTAGTAAGGTTCAATATGCCACTTCCCGTATTGAAAATGTCTGCCTTTCTGTTGGATGGCACTCAGCAGCAGCATTCACCGTATTTTGT
Organism: Rhinolophus sinicus; assembly: GCF_036562045.2. Classification (NCBI taxonomy): domain Eukaryota; kingdom Metazoa; phylum Chordata; class Mammalia; order Chiroptera; family Rhinolophidae; genus Rhinolophus; species Rhinolophus sinicus. The sequence goes on from NC_133756.1 coordinate 122,871,211, forward strand.
GATCACAATGGAAAGGCTCTGTGTCACACATCGCTTCTGGTACAGCAATTTCTGTCAAATAAAAACATTATGGTGTGTCCTTATCCACCTTATTCACCAGATCTGGCACCGTGCAACTTCTGGCTCTTCCCCAAAGTCAAAATGACCATGAAAGGTAAACGTTTTGAATCGATTCAGGGCATCTAGGCAGCCATAACAGCGCAACTAAAGACACTCACGAAAGAGAACTTCCAGAATTGCTTCAGAAAGTGGCAAGAACTATGGGATAAGTGTGTTTGAAGTGAGGGGGAGTATTTCGAGGGGGTTTAATGGCAATGTGTCTTTTGCTGTAATAAATCTTTTTTATGTAAACATTCACCATATTTGTGATCATACCTCATACTTGAAGGCAAAAATCTTTGTCAGTTTTGTTCATTAATGTATACCAAGAACCTGAAATAGTGCCTGGCACAAACCAGGCGGTCAGTAATCATTTGTTGAGTCAGTGAATGCTTAGCAAATTAACATTGCAGCTTCAGCAGGGGCCAATGTTAAACTCCTGGAGGTTAAAAAAAGAGCATAAGATAAAGCAGGAAGTGAGCTTAGAGCCTACTGGTATGAAAGCTGTGGCTTTAATCAAGCAGACTCACCGAGCTGATGGGCAGCAGAGGGGCAGTCAAGGGTTGCAGACAGATGATTAAGTGTAATGAGGACCTGTGTGTAGGGTGGTGGATGGATACAGGAGTAGGGGTAATAACTGGAAGAGGTAACTAGGGTTTAGAAATTAAGGGTGAGAGGGAGGAGGTAATGAGAGCAAAGAGGTAGGGGTCAGCCAAGCCTCTTTCCTGCTCCCTCAGCATATTATTCTCACCTCCAGCTCCATGTCTGTGGCAGTGCCACTGAGTCCAACTGGAATACCCACTCCACCGTAAATCCAGGCCTTCCTTCAAAGCCCAGCTCAATCCCCATGCTGTCTAAGAAGGGTTCCTTCACTGAATGTAACGCACTGGTCATTAAAGTCAGCATGGTTTGAGGGGAAGAGCAGAGAACTAAAGACGACCAGGGTTTGAGTCCTAGGTCTAATATCTCCTGGCTATGTCATCTCATTCATTGTTTCATATGTTGGTTTGTTTATCCATTCACCAAACATTGTTGAGTTATTCCTTGGTGTGTATTGACATGACACCCAACCACTTCTTGAAGCAGTCTTTTTTTTCTCCAGGCTTTCTCCTTCTGCTCTCACCATCCTTGGCAGTTTCATCCTCCTCCACCATCCGTTAAATGTTAGAGGGCCTCAAAGCTAGGCCTAGCTTCATTTCCCTTCTCACCTGGGGTCAGTCTTCTCCACATTCAGGGCCTTAATAAGCTCTATAACCAAATGATGCCTACATTATCTCCAGTCCAGACTTCTCCTCTGTGACTCTAGCTGCCTACTAAAATTTCCCACTCAGCTTCCCGAAGGCACCTCAAACTCTGCATGTTTAAAACTGAACTCACAATCTTCACACCGAAACTGACCTCTTCCAGTGTCTGCTACCTTTAGAGAATGGCACCACTCTCCACTCAGTTCCAAAAGCTAGGGTGACAGGAGTCATTCCCAGTGCCTCTGTCCCTCACCCACCCCACATTCAATCAATCACCAAGGCTTGTTGATTTTAATTGTCTAAATAGCTCTTGAATCTACACACTCCTCTTCAGCTCCACCAGAGTCCAGGCTATTCTCTCTACTGGCGACCACTATTGTAAGATCCTAACTGACTTACACCACCTCCACCCACTGACCACCTTTCTACATGGTACAGCCAACGTGAGCTTCACAAAATTCATGTCTGGTTATCCCAAGTGCTCGCCTGCAAACACTTCCATAGCTCCTGGTTGCTCTTAGGATGAAGAACAAATTGTTAACATGGCGTGTGAGGTCAGTCCCCCACGGTCTGACAACTGCCCAGCTCCCAGGCTCATCTGGCACCACTGGCCTTCTCTCAATGCCTTTGCAATATAAAGTGCCTTCCACTCTGGGTCCTCACACACCGTTCACTCCTCCTGGAATGATCTTCCCCTACCTTACTTCTCCCTCCATCCTGCTTTACCACATTAGCACCTCTTCATTTTTTGATCTCAGTTCAAATGTCACTTTCTCAAGGAAGTCTTTCTGACTTCCTGGACTAAATGAGGTTTTTCTGTCCCATAGTTTCATACCACCTCACTTCTTTCTTTCAATGTTTGACTAAATTTGTAATTATACATTTACTTTTGTGATTATTTGATTAATTCTTGTTTTTTCTGCTGTAACCTCCATGAAAGCAGGACTATGGCCACTGTTCTCCCAGGACCTAGCACCTGGTAGGCTTCATAAGTACGTATTTGCTAAGTGAATGCGCAAATACATAACAGGTACTGTGAATGCACTGAAATATGAGTGAACCTGATAGTCTCTACCATCAGTTTCCTTATCTATAAAATAGGGATTATCATAATCACAGCCTCATGGGGTCATCAAGAATTAAATGACCTAATATATAAGGAAATACTTTACAAGCAATAAAGCACATGACAACTATGCTCACTGCTTCCTCTGTAGATGCTCACAGCCCATAGCTGGTGCTGTAATACCAAACCCAGCTCCCAGCTGCTGCCTGCTGTCTCCAGTCATCTAAGATCTGCCTTCCAACCCAATCAAAGCTCTTCCATGGGATTCAAGAGTGGGTCTCCCGAAGTGCCTGGTTCACTGGTTCACACTCAGTGAAGGCATGCCAACTGCTACAATGGGCAGGACACGGAGTGCAGCTGGGACAGAGGTACAGGAGGTGGGATGCATTCTGAAGGGCAAGGTGACATCAAGCATGAAGATCTGGTAAAAGAGACACTGGGAGGCAGAGGGTGGGGGCAGAGCTTTGGAATCAAGGTGGTGGTCCCTGGATGAAGGAGGACACACATACCAACAGGTTTAGCAACAGGCATATTTCCCAGGTAATAGACTTGGAACTTCTGCACCAGCTCATTCTTAGGCGCTGGGAATTCCACTGTGGGAAAGCAGAGGAGGATCAATCATGCTGGCAGATCTTGCTCACTCCCAGTTCCCACCACAAGAGCATAAGCAGGACATTTCATCCAAGGCCCTACCTCCAGCCCCTACCCCTGCCTCCCTTTAACCGAAATCCCTCCACGTATTTGGTCCAAAGAATTTAGTTCCCACGTGCCCATTTTTCTCTCATGTCTGTCCTGTAGCTCATGTCTCTTTTTGGGTTACTCCACCTTTGCCAAAATAGCTGAGCCAGACCTGGTGGAGTTGTGACACTGACCTTGGAAAGGGACATCCACAAGTTTAGAGTGGTCCAGGGAGAGTCCATTTACCAAGCAACGGGCATTGCGCCGTTCAGCCATGATCTGAGGAAGGGAGGGCCAGGGGGAAGGAGCGAGGGAGGGTCTGTTAGGGCTTCCTCAGCCTGGATACCCCCACCCCTATTCAGTGACCCCACCCACACCCTTATGGAGAAGGTGGCAGCTAGTCCAGGGAGTGGAGGGGGCCGTGCCTTAGAGCAGATCTCATGCAGGCTGGTGGCGATGTTCTTGGCGGGTGCCTCACAGCGAAATACGTGGCACTTGAGCATCTGGGTCAGCTTATCTCGAGCTACGTAGGCAAAGTCCCTGTGGGGGAGGGGCATCTCAGTGTCTACCAGTGCCTTCCGGTGCTGAGCCTCATCCGCACCCCACCCATACCCTCCCTGTCCATCGCACTCCTCCAGGGCTTCTGCCCTCAGATGGTGTCCTGTGGGTGCTGCCTTCTGGCTAGAGGGCAGACAGGCATGCATGGGGAGGTGAGGGGCAACGGCTGAGCATAGCGGGCAGGGAGGGGCAGGACAAAATAGGAGAACTTGGGTGCTTCAAGGCATTGGGTCCAGGTGTGGGAAGAGGAAGGAGGTAAATAGGCATAGTACCTCTCTCTGGGTCCGGCAGCACAAGAGAGGCAAAGAACAGTGTTAGGGAGGAGGGTCCCACTCTGGCTGCTGGATGAGCCCCCACCCGAAGATCCCAGGCCCTGCGCCCACCTTCCACTGTCCCGCCCGACGCCCCACACTCGAATGCTGACGATGGGCTGGGCGTGCAGCAGGGCCTGACTCTGCGGCTCCACCAGCTTTAGCGTCTCGTCCTCCAGCTGTAGCAGCAGATCCTTTCCCTGCAGGCCCAGGAAGCAGGCACTCAGTGGTGTCCCAGCTGGGAAGGTGGCTGAGCTCCACCACCTCTAGCTCAAGGCAAGTCAGTTACAGCTCTGGGACACTTGCTTGGGTGTCAGATCACCCACCCTGCAGGCTGCATTCAAGTAGAGGTCACATCTGTCATCTCTTACTCCTTTTATCATCCCCATAGAGGTTAGACAACCATCGCCCAAGGTCCTGACCTGGGGTCACACATCTACCTCACAGGCTGTCATTTGGGGTGGGACAACACCTCCCTTCCCCAGCCCCCACCTGGGCAGCTCTGCTCTCCCACCTCTCATAATTCTCTTTACTTCTCCACCATACCACTCCCCGTGAGCCCAGGCCCTCACCTCCCCCCAGCCCCCAGACATGGGGTCATGCAGATTGTTTTTGTGGTAGCAGAGCTGACGGATGCAATTGTTGACAGCCACACTGCTGCGTCCAGGAGCCAGCTCTTCCTCAGTCATCTCCACCCAGCCTAGGGAGCGCACAGCGAAACACTGCCAGACACAGAAGAGGGGGTGGGAGGAAGAGGATCTGAGCTACAACTGGAGGAGCCCCCAGTACAGGACACAGGGGGTTTTGCTGAGACCAGAGTTAGTCCCTGACTCAGATTGTGGTGGGTGGGAGGGTGTTCTGAGCTAAGACCGAGAAGCTCCCAAAACAGGATATAGTTGGTGGGAGGGGTGATGGTTTCAGAAGAGACTCCTGGCTAGTAGAAGGAAGTATCTGAGCCAGGCCTGGAAGGGCCCCGTCTGGCCACTGAGCTGGTTGAGTTAAAAACTAAAGTGCCTGGGAGAGATTCTAACTCAGGACCTGGGGAGCTGTACTGAGACCCGAGATGCCCTCCCAGAACATGACACGAGGGGCTCTCCTGCACACAGAGGGGACCCAGCCCAGGGAATGGGCATGGGGGTCTTGAACAAACCTTGATCCCTGGGTTGGCATTCCTTTGGGGCAGCTTCTCCTCCTCTTGGGGCAATGGCTCTGGGCTAGAGGCAGATGGTAACACTTGGTACAGGCCCCCAAACATGGAGCTGTCCTGAGGCCCCTTCCAAATAGGTCCATCCCCCCCTCAGCATTGTGCCTTCCCACTCACCTGAGGCTCTGAGCTGGGAAGGGCAATGTCCCCTCCTCAGGGCCCTTCAGTCCCAGATCCATCGGGGCTTCCTCACTGGGTTCATCCTTGAGAAGGGGAGAGAGGAATCGGGACCAAACTCATATCCCTTCTGCAGCTCCCCCACTGTGAAGCAGGTCCACCCCCCGACTCACCTTCCAAAATTCTCCATCCTCAAAGCCTTCTCCATGGACAAAGCCTGTCCAGGTGAGCTGCGAAGAGGGACAGGAGTGATGAATGGGCAACTCAGCTTGCTCCAGCAGCACCACCCCTGCACCCCAGTTAAAACACAACAGGCCCATGAGCCTCACCTGGGATTCCTCTCGGGGACTGCTCCCCTGTGATGGGGAGGCCCGGCCCGGGGGCTCCCACTGGGTGGTTCCTGTTGGGATGTGCCAGTAGTAGGTCCCTGAGGTGTCCTGAACTCTCATCCATCCAGCCGGCAGGTCGGAATCCGTCTCGAAGGCGTTGGGGTTCCAGAAAGAATCTGCCAAGTTGGGGGCTTGGTGAGGGTGTGGGCCACCCAGCAAGCAGACTGCGAGTGCTTATGCCCAGTCCCCACCCTGAGACCCCATGGTGGAGAAGAAGGGGTGAGGGAAGGGCTCCAGCACAACATGGTTCTTGCTTTCTCCTAGAGCCCACAGTATGAAGTCAAAACATGGGGGGCCACCAGCAGGAGACATGGAAATGGTCTCCTCCTGAGCCCTGCTCCCAGCTAATGTGGCCACATAGAGGGAAGAAGGAAGGCAGAGAGAAGGGAGGTTGGGTGACCCCAATTGACCTCTTATCATACATATCCGTATCTCAGGTGCACATACTTACCAGCTCCTGCACACACATGAACACACTGACACACAGCACACACAAGCCCTACTACACATCTGTGCGGCCACCACAAACACAAGGGTATGTACACACAGAAAACTGGCAAACAGACACACCAACTCCAGCCATACACTAATGCAGACACCTGACACAGAGGTGTGCACACACACAGCTACATATACCAGTCCCTGCCACACACATGTGCAGAGACCACACCCACAATGACCCCCAACACATGTGTGGGTACCACAGTGAATGCACACTCAGACACACGACATATGTCAAACTCTGCCACGTGTGTGAGACACCTCAGATGCTCATACACTGACCCTTGGCACACAGCTGCAGGCAAACATTTCATGCACATGCATGCGTACCTCGAACCTGTGATATACATCCCTCCGCCCCTGGCCGACCACACCACTCCAGCCCTGCAGCCCAGCTCATGCCTCCTCCGCCTCTGCTCTCCCTGCCAGCCCCGCTCCACGTCATGCCCAGCCCCGTGCTACCCCTCACCTGGGCTGCTGTCGTGCAGGATGATGGCCAGGAAAAAGTCCTGGGAGAACATGGCGCTCGTCCCCAGCCCCTCCTGCCTCTACCCTCCCTCCTCACAGCCCCTCCAGTCCAGCCAGCTGGGCTCACAGCCTGGTGCTGGGCTGCAGAGAAAAGCTCATCCCGCCCCCTTCTCACCAGGGCAGAGCGCCTGCCAGGCAAGATCCTCCCCCGCCTGGAGCTCACCAGGAAGGGGCCAGGACCACCACGGGAGGGGACCTCCTTGGGGTAAGGAGGGGGTGCGGCTCATGAGACCCCAGCCCTTCCTACTCACATCTCTTCTTTCTAATCCTGGCTCCCCTCCCCCAAGCCCGAATCTCTACCTCACCCCACAGGGGTCACCTCAGAGTCACAGTCAAGCCCAATCTTAGGGACAACAGGAGGGTGAGCCCCTGGGGAATACCCCAGCCACCTGGGGCCCTACAAAACCTGGAGCTCTCAGCACAAACAGGGTGTGGTTTCCAGGCTCCCAGGGATGCCTCCTCTCCCAGGAACCTGCCCAGCAGTTCGAGCCTGAGAGTGGGCCTTGAGAGCATGGGCCCCAGCACGCTTGAGGCAGAGCTTGGGGCTCCCAGCACCAACCCCCCTCACCTGCCAGGGCCCAGAAAGGCTGCAGCGTCTCCTCGGCAACCGCAGCACCAGGACCGGCTGGGAGCGCCCAGACTGCTGACGTGCTTCCCGTTACCAGGGAAACCAGGAATCCTGACTGGTCCAAGAGGCAGCACTGAGGGACAGGCAGTCCCCAGACCCAGGCTGCTGAGCAACCAAGCACAGAGGGGCTGGGAGTGGGCGTGGTTACACCAAGGCGGCTGAACACCTGAGGTGAGAGTTATTTGGGCAGGTGCCTCACCACCCTCACCTTCCAAATGAGGTGGGCCCACTGAGGAGTGGCTCTTCCTGCCCATCCAGCCTTCTAGGCAGCCATTACCACCTCTTCTCCCCTCATCTCAGGCCCTAGGGAATTAGAATGCCTTCTCTTCCCCAGAGACCTTCTATTGCCTCCCAGGCTCTACTGCCACATCTTCCAAGAACACCAGCACCCAGGACAGCCCTACGCTTCTTCATGAAGGTCACACACCTCTCAAATCTAGAGACCAATTCACCATCTTCTCACTGAGTCACACACACCCATCCATCTGCCATCCCTGTCAGCCTGTACCTTCCTGCTTCAAAGAGCTTCTTCCTTCCGATCTGTCCTGGAGGGGCTGCTCTCCTGCCCTGACCATCTGGGAGGCCCTTCTGGAGCTTGGCACGTCTCCTCCAAACACAGCCCCACCCAGGCCTTTGCTTCCACATGCATGCATTTCTTCAGGAACATACACCTTCATTCCTGCATCGATTCACTCAGGCACCCACACACAAATTCAAAGATTCAGGTGTCATTCCTTCACTCATTCATCCATGCAAGCTTTCGTGGCTAAGCCAGGTGTCGTCACTTGCTCCGGAGTCAGGGACTCCCATCGTGCTCTCTCCTTTTCTCCACTACCACAGCCCAAACTACTAGTATTTCCTACATGGATCATTGCACCCGCCTCACAGGGGTCTCCCTCTAGTCTCGTCTCCTCCAGTCTGGGCTGCACACTATCGTCCAAATTATTGTTCTGAAAGGCTTAACTAAGGGCGTTACTCTCCAGTTTAATACTCTTAATTATTTTCTCCTTGCCCTCAGGATAGAACCCAAATTCCCCCCACAGGGTTTGTGTGCTGTCAGGAGCCCCTATCCATCTGCCTCTCAACCTTATCTTTGTCCACACCAGCCGCCGGCCGCCACCCCCTCATCCTCTCGGAGCCCAGCCTCCCTCCCCTCGATCTTCACCTATGGTCACCACCTCCTCCTTCAGGCATCAGTGTAAAAGTCACTTCTCGAAATTGACCCCACCCCCACCCCCCACCCCCATCTCCCACCATGCACAAAGGCAGGGTTGGGTGTCCCTCCTGCACCCCCCCATCCCAGAATGCTTCATGCTGATTCTAACTGCCTGTTGACTTCTGTCTCCCCACTAGACTAGGAGTGCCATGAGGGTAGGGACATCTGTCCCCTGTAGTATGCATTTCCAGCATTTAGGACAAGGCCTGGCACAGAGTATGAACCGAAGACAGGTAGTAAAGTTCATTCATTATTCATTCATTCATTCATTCATTCATTCATTCATGCATGCATGCATGCATGCATGCATTTATGAATTCAATCAACAACTTTGTGGAAATCCTAAGGTGGGAAGGAGAAAATAATTTTTGCTCAATTCTATACCCCATTACTAAAGGAGTCCAGACTTCCTCTGGGGTCTTTATGGTCGTAGCAACACAATCACAAAGAGTAAGCCCTTTCCTAGGCTGGCCCCACACCACTACCCTCAATTTCACAGCCGCCACCAGAGTTCAAACCTTGACCATCCTCTTACCATGCCAACACCCTTGCTGAGGGGGCTGCCTGTGCCTGCCATTCCCTTCTGTCCTCTTACTCCCAAAGGTTCATAGCTATAGCCACCACAGTAGCCATCCCAGGAGTCTCTAAGCAACCAGGCCCTCCATTATTTGGCTTCTGACTCATGCCCCTTAGGGCGGAGGTTGCAAACCAGCAATCTGCAGACTGGTGTAAGCCTCCGTCGATTTTGTGTGGCCTGCATGGTACTTTTTTAAAAACAGAATTGATTGCTAACATTTGCAAATTGGGATACTTCACATCAATATCCAGTTTTCAGTTTCCTTTGAAAAGTTACAAAAACTGGCTTCCCCCACCTAACCCTATAAATAACCAGCTAGACTGGAGAAGCAGCTGTTCTCTTTAAAAGGGGTCCAGGCAATGACCATCGAAGGCCACTAACATCACAAAAAAGAGAGGCAATCAGACTTCGCCTTTGATACAAGTACTCAACATCACCTATTAAGTGTTCTTGTAAAAGCAAAACACAAAAAACTCTCAAGTCTGAATCTGATCAAGGCTCTGGAACTCACTACCAATTTACAGGAAATCCAGGGAAAGAGGCACATGTTAGCACAAGGGGGAGAGAGTCTGCAATCCTGACCTTCCATGGAAAACCCAGAGCAAACACCACAGTAGCTTCAATTAAAAAACAAAAAAATGCAAGCAAAAATATAGAGAGAGATGGAGGGATAACGTATACAACATATCAATCATCAAAAGGTCTGGACCTATTTGAATATTGATTCAAACCATAAAACTTTTTTAAAAGGTGGGGGAGGACATTTATTAGACAACTGGGAAAATGTAAACATTGACTATATTAAGGAATTATTGTTAAATTGTTGTAGACATGATAATGGTACTGTGAATTTTTAAGAAGAGTTTTTTCTCTTAGAAATGCATGGATAAATATTTATGGATTAAAATATTTGCTTCAAAATAAGCTGGGCTGGGGCCCAGGAGTAGGTGGTATACAGATGTAGCAAGATCAGCCAGATGTTGATAATTGTTGAAACTGGGTCATGGGTAAATCAGGCTCATTATTCTATTCTATCTATTTTTGTATATGTTTGAAAATGTCCATAATAAGAGTTCTGAACGGGGATGGTGTGCTGCCTGTGGCTCATCTGAAGCGCATACTCCCTGCTGAGTTTCCACAGTTTGGGGTCTGGGTATGGTGCCTGCTGCCTGGTGCAGGGGAGTCTTTCTTAATCTTTACTTATACTTCTATCCATCAAACTCCCAGATTGTGGCTACAGCCCATTATCTCTGCCCTGTGCTCTCAGCTCTGTCTGCATCTATCTCTATGTGACATTAGCAAATGTGGAGACTCATTTAAATGGGACATATTTAATGATCAATCCTTGGAGTCCAAATATCTATTCTTTTCTTCCCCCCCAAAGAAGCGTATGTTTATTATTCCTTTGCTTCCTAACTTTCAGTCAATAACCTATTCCTGATACAAAGGATACAAAACAGGGTCCTTACAGTGCCCAGAGCGTGCTCTGCATACAATACCCCCGAGTCTTTCCAAATAGACCTCTGTGGAGAGGTGATGCTGCTCCCTCCAAACCTGACCTGTTAAAACCAGGCCCGTTAAAATCCGGCCCAAGGGCAGCCTGTTCATCGTGCTGTGAGCCTCAGGGGCAGGCTAACACGGGCCCAGAGCTCAGGTCTGGATTCAGGCCTGGTTTATCTCAGTTCTACTGTGGTCTCAGACTGTCTGTGATTTGGGGAAGGCTGCTAAACCTCTCCAGGCCTCTTTTTCTTGTCATCTGTGATATGGACATAATAATAGTGTCTACCTCTCAGCATTGTCAGGATTAAATATGCTAGTGCTGAGCACAGGGCCAGTACCTGGTAAGGGCCCCATAAATGCACTTAGTCCATTGTCCATCAGGGTATGCATGACAGATGGACTGATCAACTTGTTCAAGCACTGTCTGGAGATAGGAAAGGTTTCCTTCAGGAAAACCTGGGTGTGACCTGCTGAAGACCAAGGACATGGGCTTTGTGACTCACCCCCAGGCTAGCCCTAGCCTCTCTAAGGAGAGGCCTGCCCTCCGCCCTCTTGCCCTCCCACATTCCCCGTGTCAAGCTCCACAAGGTACCTGTGTCCTCCGGCGAGCCATAGGAGGGGCTGCCCTGGGATAAGGTAGCCCAGCTTGAGTCCTCATCACTGGCTGCACTGTTCCGCATGCCAAACAGGAGGCTGGCACTCTTGCTGTGCTCCCGGGGGCCGTCTGCAAGGGCCTGAGGTCCGGGGGGCACCTCTGCACTCTCCAGGGGCTCAGGCAGCCCTGGAGGAGAAGACAAGTCCTCCTCCTCCTCCTCATCTTCTTCCTCATCATCCTCCTCGGCCTCTCCTGCTGCCTTCTCCTCTCCATCATCTGCCCCCTGATCTTGGGAGCTGATGATCAGGCCAGGTCCTTGGAGCCCTCGGTTGGCCGCATTGTGGGTGGAGAGCTCCAGCTCAGAATACAGGTGCATTAGGCCTTTGGGGCCCAGGGGTGCCGTCTCAGGCTCCTGGCTGGCCTCCTCTGCCAAGGTCAAGGTCACATTGCGGTTCTGATCACGGTGGGCTGTGGCAGCCCGCCGGAGCTGGTTCTGGCCCTCCTTTAGCCACTTGGCATTGGCAGGGCCCGGCTCAGGCCCACCACCCTCCCCCATGGCACTGCGCAGGTCCTTGGGTCCCACAGCTGTGGCCTGCAGCTTGGCGTTGAGCAGCTGGTTGTGAGCAGCGTGCAGGGGTAGGGGTAGGCTCAGGGCAGGGCCTCCGTGGCTGTTGGCATTAATGGCCGACTGGCTCAGTGATGATGGAACAGACATGGCCTTGGCAGATTCTGTGGGGGAGGAGGAGAGGAGACCATGTTGAGCCTCCAGCTCAGGACAGCAGTACCCCTGCCTCTGACCCAGGGCTGTACCCTGCACCTGCTCATCTGCTTTACACTCAGCAGGCCAGCACACACTGCTTCGTGTCCCATGAGTTTTTCCCCATAAGCGTGACTGAGTTTAACTCTTCTCCCCCATCCCCACTACCCCTATCACAGGCCAGGCCCAGGCACGAAAGCCATCCCATCCCCAAATTCCCAGCCCTGAGCTTCCTGGGATAGCACGGCCAGCCCCTGCTTTGCCCTCACTCCCAACAGCAGAGCCTCCACACAATGGCTCTCTGTGCATCTCCACCCCCAGCTCAGCTGGCTGGGGCTTATTGTGCCAGGAACACAGCTGGCATGGGACTGGCTCATGTGTTCTGGACTCTGGACACTGACTGCCCCCTTCCTCCTGTGAGCCCCCCAGGCTGTGTTCCTATCATCATAAATCACTGGGCTCAACCAGCCCCCAAGCCCACCCCCTAGTAGGGACTGTGAGGACAAGACAGAAAGAGCTGCAGACCAATACTGGAATGGTCCTGGGAAGGCAGGTCACAAAGAAAGGGCCTTCAGCTCCAATCCATGGCTCCCTTGGCCAATTTAAGCTACATTTTGGTGACTGTTTCTATAAAGTACCACACCTTGGGCACCAGTCCCTCTGCCAGCCCCTATAATGTCCCATGCCTGGGTCACTGAATGAGACTTTGACCTGGACCCTCCAGCCCTTAAGGTCTTTGCCCAAATGTCACCTTTTCAGTGAGACCTTCCCGAATACCCTTTGAAAACTGCAGGACACAATTCCCCGTCTCAGCAATCCCCAAATCGTCCCTAGCACCTAGCACCACCTGACAAGCCATAATAAACATCACCATCATTGTCTCCTTATGACTATAATTTCAGTGCCGTGGTGGTGAGGATTTCCTTTTTTTTCCATGTAGTATGCCTAGCACTTAACACAGTCCTGGCACAGAAGAGGAACTCAATAAATATTTGTTGAATTAATGTATAAATGTGTCCTCCCATCTCCTCCAGGCCCCATTTTCGCATCCCCTCTGCCAGTATCAGAAAACACACTTTGGTCATGTTGCTGTGTCTCAACCATTGCTCATGGTGCCCCAACCAAACTCCATCTGCCCTTCAGGTGGGGGGATCTTCTGTTCCAGTGACAGCCAACCCACTTGTCCCCTCCAGCCCCCTCTTCCCTCCTCACAAGCCCTTTGCCGATCACCTTCTCCACCTACCTATCCTTCTAGTGCCATCATCCCAGTGATCCCACACTCAAGGCCCCATTCCATCCTTCCCACTCTCCTTGACCTTCAACTACTGAACTACTGTCCTTCCCTGACCCCCACTATAAAGTACTTGCTCCCTGACCCTTACTGCCCCCACCTCAGTTTATGCTCCCTGACCAACCACTTCCCCTCTCGTCTTGACCCTCTAGAGAGCCCCTACCATACTAACCCTGATATCTTCACTTACAGTTCTCTCTTCCTACTTGACCCTTCCCCCTAACACACAACTCTGTTCATTGCCCCCCAAAAGCACACCTTTCTGATTTCCACTGTACAGTTCTTTCTCTTCAATTTCTCATCTGAGAGCTCTGTCTCCCTGTTCCCCACTAACAAGTTCTTTCATTCCGACCCTTTGCTTCAGTTCTCTCTGCCATCTCAGTCTAGCTCTCAGCACCAAGCACAGGTTGCAGTGAGGTATTTTAGGCTGCCGAGCAAGGCTCTAGCATCTCTCAGGTGCAGTGCGTGCTTCTGAGGCAGGAGCCTTTCTGTCCCTTCTAGCTCCTCGGACCCTAGCACAATACTATGCACACATCTGTAAAATAAAAGAAAAAAAGCACCTGTCTGTGTTTGCCTCATGTATAACTGCTGGTCTGCTCAGTGTGGCTCCACATGGACAACGAGAAAATTTGTGGTCACTGACAACTGAAAAAAACAAACGGCTCTGCCTCTAGCCAGAATCACAGTAATCTTCCAAAAATGGAAACCAGATTGTGTAATTCCCCAGTTCGAAAAATTAGATGGCTCACCGCTGCCTTTAGGATAACATCTGCACTCATTAGCAGGACATCAAGAGCCCCTTTGAGCCAATCCCGATGACATCTCAGTCCTCCTCCTCCTCCCTGCCTCCTTCACACCTTACCCTCCAGCCACATGAGGTACAGTAGATTCTAGAACGTCACACTCTTGCAGCCCTGGCTCTTTGGTTACCTTCGGCTTGGAATCCTTTCTCCCCTCGTGAGAACCTCTGTTTTATGTTTCAAAACTTGGTTCAGTGGTCACAGCTCCTAAGCAGTAAGTCTTCCCTGTTCAGTCCTCCCTCCCCATCCTCAAATGACCATTCCCTCCTTTGTGTCTCACGATACCCAGGACTGCATTCTATCAGAACATCTGAGACCGTATCTTGCTCAACTTCAGATTCCCACTAGCAAGGAGAGTGCACTGTGCATTTGCCACAGAGGAGGCCCTCAGTGTGGAAGGAAGGAAGGGATGGAGGGGACAGACATGGGGTGACAGGAACTAGGAAGTTCGGAACTCGTTGGGAAGAGACACTTAGACAGGCTTGTGTGGCCCCATGGGCTGGGAATGGGCAATGGGAGTGTTAGGGAGGGTGCTGGAGAATGATTACAAGTCCCTGAGAAGGAAATAAGATGGGCCAGGGGTCCTGGACAGGTGCAGGCTTAGATCTAGGGAAAAGGAGAGGGAGGGAGTTAGCATAAATTGATATCCTGGCCCTTACACTGTTCACCATGATTTTCAAGAGGTGGAAGAGCCCATGACTCTGGCAAGCTCATAATGAGCCCTTCTCCAAAGCAGTCGTGTACGGAGCCAGGCTTCACAGAGGTCAGGATGGGACCAACCTCCTTAGCACTTGGAGGTGTGATTTGGGAAAAGCACAAGCACTGTGAGTTTGGGACAGTGAAGAGCCAGGCTGACTTCAGGGCAGCCTTGTCCATCTCTGATCATCAGGGCAGGAAGTACTGAGGGAGGAATGGGGAAGGGCTGTTGTAAGTAAGTGCTAAGGCCTGAGCACCTAGCCCAAGGAAGTGTAGTTACCATCACCTTACTTTTTGAGCTACCCAATATCTTCCAGAAGGAACATAACCCAACCTCTCCCCTCTCACTGGGGTTATCCATACCTGGAGCCTCTCAAAAGATGGACAGACTCGAAAAGATTCTGGCTCAGGGCAGGGAGTTGGGCAGGGAATTCAGAACAGAAACTAAGAGTGGCCATGATGCCTGAAGAAGCTATCAGACAACAGGGAGGGGGGATGGAAGGGGTGAGTCCTGTTCAAGGTCAAGGGTCTTCTAACCTGACAGCTTACTATATGCCAGGCACTGTGCATGGCATGGAGGAGAGTGATTAATAATGAAGAAATGGTTCCTCCCCAATGGAGCTCACAGTCTAGTGGTGAAACGGCCATTGAACAACTTGTTACAATACAATGTAATGCCAGTATCTAGAATACCCTGTTTCCCCGAAAATAAGACCTAGCCGGACAATCAGCTCTAATGCATCTTTTGAAGCAAAAATTAATGTAAGACCCGGTATTATATTACATTATATTATATTATATTATATTGTATTACATTACATTATATAAGACCTGGATTTATTTTACTATAATATAAGACCAGGTCTTATATTAATTTTTGCTCCAAATGACGCATTAGAGCTGATTGTCCGGCTAGGTCTTATTTTTGGGGAAACACGGTAATACTTGGCATCTATAAGCACTCCCCATTTGTTGAATGAATGATTGAGTATTGTAATGGGGGAAGAACAGGGCACTACAGGAGCCTGAGGCTTACTCAGCTTAGACATCACTGAAGACCTTTCTGAGAAAGGGACTTTTAAGTGAGACAAGAACACAATGGTCCTTGGACCACCCCCTGCACCACCTCTCCCTCTCAGAGGATATCCTCTCACTCCTAATTCACAGAGGAAATAGAAACCATCAATGGGGGAATGTCTTCAAACATGAAAACTTACTGACTTTAGCATCTATCCTTTTTTTCTTATTCCTAAAACCAATTGCTTCACCTACCATTTGGATCCTTTCTTTTACGCCCTTTCAAGAATTTTACACCACTGTTTATCCATTTTCTTTTCTATATAATCAACCTATCCTTCTCAGTGGGATCCACTATCTTCCAACTTAAATACAGAATCCTTCTTGACCTGACCCTCCTCAACCGCCACTTGCTGCTCTCCTGTCATCCCTGTACAGGTAAACTTCTTGAAAGAGTTGTCTTACTCACTGTAGCCGTTTTATCACTTCACTCTCTCCTGAATCCTTTCTAATCCTGTTTCCACTCTCAACACAACTCAGTAACAGCTCCTAGGAAAGTCAACATGACCCCTCTGTCATTTAATCCAACAGACACTTGAAGTCCTCATCTTGGTGGTACCCTTGGCATTTGACACTAGGGGCCACTCACCCAACTTTCACCCATGGCTTCCACCCGCTACATCGCCCAGTTTCCTTCCTACACTCTAGTTACTGTATAGTGGCTTCTTAGATTTCTTTGCTGGCTCATCTTCCTCTACCAGCTAGAGTTTCTCACGGCTTGTTCTTATGCCCTTTTGTCTTATGTCTTTCTCACCCACTATGCACTATAGGTATTCACTCATGCCCATAGCTTCAGTTACCATCTATACACTGATTTCCAAATTTACACCTCCATTTCAGACCCCTCATCTGCGCTCCAGACACGTTAATCAACTTTTTATTCAACATCTCCACTTGGATGTCTCAAAGGCCTCTCAAACATGCGCGCTCATGTTTCTCTCACTCACCCCTAAGTGGTCCTCTTTCCGGATCCTGGATCGTGGAATGATATGACCAACGATTCTGTTGTGCAAACCAGAGGTAGGGGTACCATCCTTGATACTACCTTCTCCCTGACTCCCTATACTTAATCCATCCCCAGGTACTGACAATTTTCTCTCTGAGAAACATTTCTAGATTTGATCTATTCTCCATATCCACTACCATCAACAATCCACACCAAGAACAAAGACCTTAAGACCAAAATTTGTAACATGGCCTCAGTTGTCCTGCTCAGTTATCCCTGCCTATCTCTCCAGCTCTGGCATTCTGTTCTCCAGCCTCATCGGCCTTCTTTGATTCCTCAAGGATAATATGCTGTCTCTTTCCACATGGTGTTTGCATGTGATTTCCCTTCTGCCTGGAACCTCCTTCCCCTACTTTCTCAGCCTAACTAACTTTTACTCATATTTTACCTCAGTGCAAATGTCACGTTCTCAGAGAAGCCTTCCTGGATTCTCTCTCCCTACCCACCAGACCAGTTAAGCTTGTGCTCTTTTGTGTTCCTAGGGCACCATCCACATTTCCTTCATGGTATTTAGTACAATTTGTAACTTTATTCTTATTTAATCCCCCCACCCCCAGATTGTCAACTCCAAGAGGATAAGGAACCAATCTATTCTGTTCATAATTATATCTTCAGTGCCTAACACAGTATTTAGTATATACTAGGTGCTCAAAGCATATTTGTTGAATGAATAAATGAACAAACAGATGCGTTTTTTAAAGGATCATACTGTGTTGAGAGTAGTTATAAGAAGGTAGGCAAGAGGGTATGCTATTAGACCAGTCAAGGGGAAAAAAATGATTGTGGCCTAGATTAAGTTTGGTGGCAGTGGGGATGGAGTAAAATGAATGCATTTAAAAAATATTTAGGTACCAGGATGAGACAGGACTCGGTGACATTAGATGTAGACGGTGAGGGAGTAGAGGTTAATCTGGAATGTTGCCCAGGATTACAGCTTAGGTAACTAATCAGAAAGTAGCCATTTCTGAGAGTTAAAGGAAGAACAGATTTGGAAGAAGGCTAGAGAGGGAACATAGGGAAGATAATTTAGCTTCGGATCTATAGGTTTGGATTCCTGCTGGACTTCCAAGAGGATGTTGTGAGGGCAGTTGGATATTGAATCTGGTCTGGGCCAGATATCTGTATCTGTATCTGTATCTATCTATCTCTATCTATCTATACCTATATCTCTACCTATCTATATCTCTATATCTATCTCTATCTGTATAGATATAGATATAGATAGATAGAGATAGAGAGATACAGAGATACAGATAGATATAGATAAATAGAGATGAAATTTGAAGGCTTGGGAGTGAATAAATACCCAGGAGAAAGTGCAGAATGAAGGAAGATCGCTCAGGACAGAACGATGAGCTTCACTGACATCTAAAGGAAGAGGAAGGAGGCATCAAATAAGATTGAGAAGGAGCAGACAATGCCAGGAGAGAAACCAGGAAAATGCTTCAAGGAGAGTTGACACACACCACTGAATACTATGAAAAGGTAAAGGGGATAACAGTAAAGTGTGCATTGGACTTGGCCACATAGAGGTCTCAGGTGACCTTGGCTTGAGCAGTTTCAGTGAGTATGAGAGACAGAAAACAGAGTGAACCGGTTTTAAGAATGAATGGGAAGTGAGGAAATGAAGACAGTAAGTGTAGACAAGGTTTTGTCTTTGAAGAGTGGTGTAAGTTGGGGCTATGCTGGAAGGTCTGGAATGCAAGAAATGCACAGGCAGATTCAAAATAGGTTCGGAACAACCTCTGAATTGGCGGTGGGAAAACTGCTCCTAATGAGTGCTTCTGTGAGTGCTAGGCCTCCTGGCAGAGCTGGGGACACAGCCGGCCCCAGAGCACACTTTTCGGTCGCTGAGAGCGACAGAATGCGGCTTGACAGTTTCCAGGCCTGGGACCCTGCAGGAAAACGTGCGGCCTCTGCTTACCTCACCCCACGTCCCCTACCCAGCCTTTCACCTCCCATCCCCCATCCCCCACCCCCCACTGCCCCTCTCTTCGCGTCTCCAATACTTGCCCCCTATTCATCCCGGAGGGGCAGGAGGTAAAGGTCCGGAATGACCGTGCTGAGGACCGAGGTGGAGCCTACAATGGAGGTGGGGGAACAGGAGATGGTGGGAATGCTCGCGGCGCGAGGACTGCCAGCGGAGATGGGGCCTGGCCGGGGGTACCCGGGCCCCCACGGGTAAAGGGCTGCGCAGTCCTGCGGGCCGCTGGGGGTCGGGATCCGGCCTCCGGGGCTGGGCTCGGGCCGGGGCAGCTCCTACCTGCGCGGGGAGGCCCCAGGCCGAGGTGGCGGAGGTGGCTCAGGCTGCGGGGCTCGGGCTCCGCGGCGGCTTCTCCATCACAACATCCCCCGCCCAGGAGCGCGCGGGCCGCGGGGCCGCGCCCCGAGCTGCGAGGGCGCGCGCGGGCGGGGGGAGGGGCGCCATCTTGGGCCGAGCGCGGGCGCGCGAGCGCGAGCCCCTCGGGGCTGCACTTGGACGCGGTGTCCCGAAGGGCCCCACCCAATACAACCCTGCGACCTCTGTGAGCCCACCGCGAAAGCCTCACGCCAGCAGCTACGCCTGCGCGGGGTTCCCGGGTCCCACAGCGCTACCCACGCGTCTGCCGACCCCTGCCCAGCCCGGCACCGCCCTCCACCCCGAGGCCCGGAGTCACCCTGCGCGTCGGCAGGGCCCCGCCCCGCACCCCCGTGGGGCGACGCACCCACCGGGTAGGAGCCTGGGTGCTGTGGCGGGGCCAGCCCGCAGCTGCGCAGGGAGGGCTCCGAGAAGGCAGCTTGCTCCGCTCTTGCGGCAGCACTCCAGGCGTCCTGGTGGAGAGGCGATGAGGACACAGCGCTGGCGATAATAATAGCTCGTATTTATTGACCCATTACACTGTGCCAGGCTCTGTGTTAAATCCTTTACATGCATTCACCTCGCGTCAGACTGACCCCTGTGAAATCGCCGCTGTTGTTATCCTCATTTTTCAGAGGCAGATGCTGAGATTCAGAAAGGTAAGAAGACTTGCCTGCAGTCACAAGATGGTGAACTCAGACTGGAACCAGATGTTTCTAGACACCCTACCCCGGCTGCTGAACATAAAGCTGTGACACCATGGCCTTGCAGGTGTCAATAAATCGCTCCCCAGTAGAAATACATAAGAGGTAATGAAGAAGGGGAGAATGGGTGAAAAGTCGAAGGAAGGAATAATGGGGCACAGTATTTACTGCAGATTGCCTGGATAGTGCGATCGTTCCCAGTGGTCAGATCAGTGGCCCAGAGGCCACCAAGGATCATGAGGGGGACTGTTACCATCCTGAAACCCTCTCATGGCTCATTCCTTTAAGGCAGAGGTTTTCATTTATCATAGCTACTACTGTGCAACTGACTGGAGGTGCCCTCAGGTTTCTAACACTTGAAGGTGTCCAAATAGAAATTCATTATTTCATCCCCTTTATTGGCCTTCTAAGAATTTTCACTGGGGTGAAAAAGAACGCCCCCCAACACACTCCATGTGCATGCACGCGCATGTGTACACACACACACACACAAAATCACACACACACAAGACTGGAGGCAGCTCCACTTCATCCATTCCAGAGAATGACACCACCATCTACTGGCTTGCCCAAGCTAGAAGCCTCAAGAACATCTTTGACTATACTTTCACTTGACTTAAAGTGAATATAAATGTTTTAATGTTTTATTATGGAAATTTTCAAATACGTACAAAAGGAGACAGAACAGTGTAATGAACCCTCATATACCCATCACTCAGTTTCAACAATTATCAACTCCTGGCCAAGAGTTTATTATGATTTGACAAACATCTATGATATATGTATGAACCATGTACCAGGCCCCAAGCTAAGTTTAGGGATCCCAAGATGAATCAGATTTGACTGTAATCCAAACTGGAGTATATAACATCTGATCCTGGTCCTTGAAAGATGAGTAAGAGTTACCCAGAAGAAGAAAGGTGTCCTCATTCAATTATTCATTCTATTTGGACTAATAATTATTATGTGTGAGACACTGTCCTTGGTGCTAAGCACACATGAAGAAACAAGATTCAGTTCCTGCCCTCTTGAAGTTTAAGTAACAGGGGAAAGACACATTAAACATGTGATTAGAAATGTGATGAGTATCTTGAATGAGACGTGCAGGATGCTAGGTAAGTGGACTAAATTTTGCCTGGGGAGATTTGGGGAGGCTTTAATAAGGAAGTGGCACTTATGTGAGGGGAATGGGGTGAAGGCAATAGAGGTCAGCCATGAGAAGAGAAAATTATTCCAAGTCAAAGGAGAAATACAAGAAGGCCAGTGTGGGTGATAGTGGAGAAGCATGGCAGAAGTGGAGCTGGAAAGGTGGGTAGGTTCCAAATCAAGAAGGGCCTTGTATGTTACGCTAAGGGTTTTAAAGTTTATTTTAAGGGCAATGGAAAATCATCAAAGGGTTTGAGGCAGGGGAGTGGCATGTCCTCCCTTGTATTTTAGAAGATCACCTCTGGCTGCTAAGTGGGGAATAGATGGGAAGAGAGCAAAATTGGCAGTGCAGGGACCAGTTAGGAAGCAATTGATATGGTCTAGGTGAGAGGTGACTATAGTGGTGGGACTAGGGATGGAAAAAATTATATAGGTTTAGTAAATATTCAGGAGATAGAAATTCATGATCAATTGACTGATTGGCTATGAAAGTGTGAAGGAAAGGACGCCTTCCAAATTTCTGCTTGAGCAAATAAAAAAATCCAGAAATATTATCAGTATATTTGTCTTCCCAATCCCATTGGGCAGGATGGCTGCAATATCCAGGGAAATCTCTTCAGGTAACCAGAGGAACACAGAGAGGATGGTCAGGGTGTGAAAGAGTAGTCTAATTAGCTAAGATGCAAAAAGGAAACTGTGCAGTTCACACACAGTGCAGTTTGACCCACACACAGTCTTCCTGAATCCCTGATCTCCTCAATGGGGGGAGATCTGCAAAGCCTCCTGATCAATGGGGTGTCAACCTGTGCCCTTCATCCATCCTTTCTCTACTGTTTCTCTTCCCCCTTCTGATGCTGTCCACGGCCTAGGAGCAAACAATAGCTTATGAACCACCTCAGATGCTGTGTGTTGTTCTAACCAATGTAGATCCCTCTGAGGCAGGAATCTTTTAGTATTATTCCCTTGGACTTATCAAGAAAAACTTGAATTAGAAGCAAATCCATTCAGAGTCACTTAATCAAGAGCACTGGCTTTATGCATTGCCAGGAATTTGGCACCCAAGTCACCTATATGGAAGAATAGAGCTTTCATCTGTATTAGCAGCAAAGTCACTACGTGGAGCAAAGGTAGCTTTTTCTACCACTGCGTGTAAGTATTGCTTTGGTATTTTAATTTTTCTTGTAGTTGATCCAATAAACCTTCTTTCTTCTGGGTGTTTGTTATCATTTGGAAAATCTATAAGGAGTAAAATCTTCCCAGATAATGTATGGAGTGGAATTTATAAGTCAGATGTTGGGCCTGGCAGGACTTCTTCAACATCCTTCTTCAGCAGGACTATTTTAATACATTCCCAGGGAGAGCATATAGGGTGAGAAGAGAAAAGGACTGAGGACTGAACTCTGGGAATGCCAACATTTGGGGAACCAGCAGAGAGAAAGAAGAAAACAGAAGAAACAGACAGTAAGAGGAGAATCAGGGGAGAGTAGTGTCATGGAAGAAATCCAAGGGAGGAAAGATTTTCAAGGAGAGAGAAGTGGTCAACAGCATCAAATGCAGCAAAGATTTCTAATAAGGTTAAGGCAAAAAGTATCCTTTGAATTTGGTAACATGGAGGTCATGGATACCCATGATGTGATCTGTATCATGGGAGGCAGAAGCCATAATGCAATGAGTTGAGCAAATGAAAATGAGGAAGTAGAGTAAGTGCAGAATGCCTCTTTGAGAAACTTGGAAGAAAGAATAGATAGTAATTGAAAAGTTATATGAAGCTAAAGATTCTGATTTGTCTTTTCTTTTTAAGGTGGTAGAGACTTGAACATGGGCATACACTACAAAAAGGTACCAGTGCAGAAGATGAATTTGAAAGTAAAGAAAAAAGCAGCTGAGAGATGGAGCAAGATCCTGGAGGCAATGAGAGGAGGTGGGATCAAGGGCTCACGAGGAGAACTGGAAACCTTAACTCTATAGGCTAAAGGGATAGGGGTGAGGACACGGGTGTAGATGAGGTAATTAATTAAGTGGGAGCAGGCAAGAGGTTGAGGTACTGCATGCCTATATTTTCAAAGTGTTTAGCTGAGGAAGGGACGGAGGGTTGCATGGAAAAGAAGAAAAACCTTACAAGATAAGTATTATCCTGTCATGAACATATTGTTGCCTTTGCTGTCGTTATCTGCGCAGCATCCATTCCCCATTTTACCGGCAACAGCACATCAGTTTTCTTTGAGACACGTCCCCTCACCACTATGTGGTTCAAATGGAAATCATTTGAAGTGAGTCCCACAACCCACTTCAGTGTTGGGCTCCTAACCCATGATTAGATCAAAGTAATCAATTCAGAGATGGGCACATGACTAAATCTGGGTCAGTGAAAATCAGATCCAGGAATTTTCCTGCAACTGTTGGGCAAGAACTGCTGGTAGAATGTAAGCCTGGTGGATATCTTGCCACCAAAAAGGATGAGCCTGCCTGAGAATGAAGCAGAGCTAAGGGAGGATGCCCGATAACATCACTTTAGCACTTATATTTACCTCTGCCTGAAGTCACATAAGTCAATACATTTCCTTTTTGCTTACACCACTTTGAATTGGGTCTTATCACCTGCAAACAAGAGTTATGATGAATACATGTGGCAGATATTGTATGTTGGTATTCATTCCCACATCCACTCTTCTATAATCTCCCCTGTACTAACAGGGCTGGAAATCTGAAAACTACAGTTCTCACCCAGTTCTCAAGATTTTTTTGTTTCTTTATTACAGCGAGGTTCTACCAATGGGAACCTTCACATGAAGAAGATGGGAGGAAGGGAAAAGTCCTGCTTTTGGCAGTTCATCTGGCAACATCAGCTTTTTTTTTTTTTTTTTTTTTAAGATTTTTATTGGGGAAGAGGAACAGGACTTTATTGGGGAACAGTGTGTACTTCCAGGACTTTTTTTTCAAGTCAAGCTGTTGTCCTTTCAATCTTAGTTGTGAAGGGTGCCGTTCAGCTTCAAGTTGTCCTTTCAGTCTTAGTTGTGGAGGGCGCAGCTCAGCTCCAAGTCCAGTTGTCATTGCTAGTTGCAGGGGGCGCAACCCACCATCCCTTGCAGGACTCGAGGAATTGAACTGGCAACCTTGTGGTTGACAGCCTGCACTCCAACCAACTGAGCCATCCAGGAGGCAGCTCAGCTCAAGGTGCCGTGTTCAATCTTAGTTGCAGGGGGCAGAGCCCACCATCCCTTGCGGGACTCGAGGAATTGAACTGGCAACCTGTGGTTGAGAGCCCACTGGCCCATGTGGGAATCGACCGGCAGCCTTCGGAGTTAGAAGCACGGAGCTCCAACCGCCTGAGCCACCGGGCCGGCCCGGCAACATCAGCTTCAGATTTTGCAAAGTGGGGGTAGTTCCAGCAGTTCAGCAATACAAACTTCAGCCACATCAGCAGCTAATGCAGATTTGTACATTCCAGCTCCTTGGTCTTTGGGGCACACCTTTTCTCCATTTTGCTTCTCTAAACCAAGATTAGTGGTAGTTTCCTGGTCTCTAGGTAGCCCTGCGTTTCCTCTTATGCTTCTTCAGACCTCCCCAACGACGTTGTAACAAATTTTTTCTACTAAATCCTTCTCTACTTAGAATATCTAGAGTGATTTTTGTATCCTTAACGGAATGTGATTGATGCAATACACATTCCTATTTTGCATACATGTGTGCATATACACACACATACACCACACACGAGACTCAGAGAGGCTAAGTTTCTCAAACCTACAGTTAGTAAGTGGTCTAGCTGGGACAGGTCTAACTCTAAAATTCTTACTCTTTCTCTGACTTGAAGTTGGTTTTTGTTCTTTTCTATGGCTAGATTAAGTAGAAGGTAAAGAAGACAGAGAAATAAGAGTATTGTTAAGAAAGTTGTTCAGATGATCAACTTTGATGTTCAGTGTGGGTAGGAAAAACATTGGCTTATAGGGAATGGAGGACTGGGAGATAATATAGGGATCATCTGTCTCTATAAAGTCAAAGAGCTGGAGAGTGAGAATTAAGTTGTGAGGGAGGCAGAAGGAGAAGGATAAGAAGTGGTCACAAGTGAGATGTTGGAATTTAAGGAATTGCTTCACAGGTGAATGATGACTACAGTCAGAGTTGGGCCACAGTAATTGGGTGGCTGAAGTGGGGACTTCAGCCATTGAGAGGACAGAGTCAGAAGGTTGATAGGTGGTGGCCATAAGGATGGTATGGCTCACCTGCATGATGTCAGAGGAACTGCCAGATCTGCATTTAATCTGCATAGAAAGAGGAGGAGAAATGGTACAGATGTGTGTGGAGTCCTGCCAATGCTGGCATGGACGGAACAGCTACAGGGAAAGGAAGAGGGGCCCTGGGGCTGAGCCTGGTCTCAGTTAAAGCTAGAGGTAAAGAGACAGAAAAGCATATTGACCATGGAGTGTGTAAAGAGTATGGAGAAGCTTATTAACCATGGAGTGTGAATTCAAGAGGAAACCATGGAAAGTTTGGGAAGAAGAGACACAATGATGAAGGGGAAAGAGGCCATGGAGCAGTTTGGAGGTGAGATTCCTCACTCTCCCTCACCCTCCTATCCAATCCATCAGCAAGTACTACAGACTATGTCTTCTAAATAGTTTTTAATCTGCCCACTTTTTTTCATCTCCATTTCCACCCAGTGTCTAGGCTTCCATGGTTTACCACCTGAACTACAGCACCAACTTCCTCCGTCGTCTCCTCACATCCACTGCAGTCTCTTTTCACCTAATGTCCACTCTGCAATAGTAAAGGAATCTTTCTAGAATGTAAATCTCATCACCTCACTCCCTTGTCTAAAATCCCTCAGTAGTTCCCCATTTCCCCAAAGATAGACTAAATCCATGCTTCCTAGCCTGACATGGACCCCCCCCTCCCTCAATGAGCTGCCTCACCTCCCACCAGCTCATCACTCAGCCCCTGTGCTCAGCCCTGCTGAGTAGCTGTGGTTCCCACTCCAGACTGTCTCTTTTCCCTGGATTTTCTTTGCTCATATTGCCTCCTCTACCTGTTATTCTCCCTGGCATGGTAGTGCATAGTAGCAGTAAATATATATTTGCTAAAGGAATTACATACGAGGTCTGACAATTAAGTTCACAAACTTGTTGCGACAATGTTGCTAACCTTAATTGATGTCAGAGGGATTCTTCATTAAGAATTTGTTCCAACTGGACAAACAGTTAATCAAGTTTACTATTTGGAAGTGCTGAAAAGGCTGTGTGAAAAAGTTAGACAACCTGAACTTTTCGCGAACAATTCATGGCTCTTGCATCACAACAATGCACCAGTTCTCACGACACTGTCTGTGAGGGAGTGTTTGGCCAGTAAACAAATAACTGTATTGGAACACCCTCCCTACTCACCTGATCTGGTGCCTAATGACTTCTTTTTTTACCCAGAGATAAAGGAAATATTGAAAGGAAGACAATTTGATGACATTCAGGACATCAAGAGTAATACGACGGACAAGAGCTCTGATGGCCATTCCAGAAAAAGAGTTCCAATATTGCTTTGATGGGTGAACTAGGCACTGACATTGGTGCATAGCTTCCCAAAGGGAGTACTTTCAAAGGTGACTGCAGTGCTATTCAGCAATGAGGTATGTAGCACTTTTTCTAGGATGAGTTCGCAAACTTAATTGTCAGACCTCATACATTCTACTCATCTTTTAAAATTCAGCTCAAGTGTTATGTCATATATGAGGCCTCTCCTAACCCACTCTCCATCCAAGGTATTGCTGCCTCCACTCTCCTTTATATATATAGTCTTTCATCTTAATGTCTAGTTCACTTTATTGTATTTATCTGATTCCTTGTCTGTGTTTCCCTCCTGACTGATGGAATGGCAGATTCTTGAGGGCAGGCACTATCCAATTCATCCTGTCACTCCATTGCCCGACACACTGCTCTACATATGGCAGGTACTAAGTGAGTGGATGAAAGAGCATGAATTGGGCCTTTTCTTGTAATTCCTTGAAGACAAGCTATAGGCTTCCTTGCAATAGAGCAGGTGGGAGAAGAGAGAAAGAAGAGACTTAGTACTTCCCCTTGAGAGGAGGAGGTTAACCTTGAGTACCAGAGTTGCTGGGTAACTGTTTAGACACCTCTAGTCTCCCTGACATGAAGCAGCAATGGCCCCAGATGTAGCACATGAACTGAATAAGTCCCAGACCTTAGACTCTGGCCTTGTTCTCACCCCTCAGACTGAAGGAGGGACAGCCAACCCCACGAGGAGAACCATCTAGACACCATCAGGGGAAATCTCAAGATACTTCTTGGGAACGGACCCCACATCCCTGGTGCCTGGTGCCTAACCTCTGTTACCAGCCCTGGACAACCTCACATCCTGGGTAGAACCTCATCTAAGAGACCCAGATTCATCCTCTGTCGCCCCTGTTCCTCCCCCAGCCATCGAGGCTTGGGAAGGAACCTTAGTCAGTTCTCCTGAACCAGAGGAACCTGGTGCCTTTCAGGAGCCACTCTATGGTGCAGCCTCCAGTGCAAAGCCCCACAAAGCAAGGGGCAGCCAGGTCTGGAGGGGTTTACCCTAAGCCAGATGAGGTCATGGGCCAGAGTATGGGTCTATTTCCAGGGCCCCTTCCTGAGAGAATCCAAAGGGTGGGTTTGTGTCCATATCCATTGTCACTGGGAGGTGGGTAGACTTATACCCATTTTATGGAAGAGGTCATTGAGACTAGGATATGGAAGCTCAAAGTGAGGGCCCCCTACTAGAGTCTGAGGCTATTTTTTGAGTCCAAAGGAAACCAACCTCTAACCTCTGCTGGGTTGAAAAGGTACAGGAGGAAAAGGTTGCCTATAGTCCAGGCCCACTCCCCAGGCAAAAAGTTGTCAGTAAGTTTGGAGCCAAAAGCCTTGGTCCATTTATGACCAGAAAAGAATGAACCACTGCCACCTCCACCAAGACACTGCACCACATAGGCCCACACTCACGGGCCTAGATGGTGCAGATCCCCAGGGGATTGGAGGTAGCCAGCAGGACCCCCAGAGGAAGTGTTCTGTGAATGTGTTTCATGGTGCCAAGTCCCTGAACCACTCCTGCTGTCTTATCCCCAGCTTGCCTCTGACACACAGCTGGTGTCTCTCTGGTTCCCCACCTCAACTTCATTCCACTTGCTATGCCTAACTCGTGGCAACCAAAGCCTTGTCTTCTGGTGTCGTGCTGCCTGAACCACCTGGAACCACAACTTGAAGGCTTCCATGGTCCTCAAATGGTAACTCTGAGTCAATCCACTTGGCACATGCATAGCTGCCCCTAGCCCTGTTTTCCTTGTGGCTAAGCTGTGGTCAGTTATTAGCAGGATGGGTGAGAATCCCTGCTCTGCCTCTTGCTATGTAAATACAGCAGCTCCTTTTCCTGCTTTTGATCCTCCATTTCCCTCTATGTGTACATAGTCCAGAAGAAGCCAATTTAAGATCTGGATTTAGAATCATCTGGGCAGAAGTGAGATTTGTCCCTCAGCCCTCCTCTCCTTTGCTCCTGCAGCATTATTTGAGCTAGACAGCCTCACAAGAGATATTACTAGCTTCTCAGTTCAAAGAAAGAAGTGAGATTGTTCCACAACCAAGGCCCTTTGATTCAAGTGAAGAAGCCCTCCAGCTTTATTGTAAGGAACATGGGGGAGGGGCTGGGCCAGACTCACATCAGGAGCCCTGTCAGTGACTGCAGCCCAGGAGGCTGTTCATTTTCTGGGGCTGTGGAAGGGTCTTGGCTGTAGTCAGTTTTTCCACATCACTGTAGCAGTACAAATTGGGTCCATGGATGAGGTACAAGCTGGGACCACTGGCTGAACATGAGTTAGGGCCGAGGGCTTTTTCTATGCACAGGGCCCCATCAACCTTCTCATGGGGCCAAGCAAGCTCCGTCCACACGGCTTGAGCTCTTAACTTCAGGTCCAGCCACCACAGCCGCCGTCCTGGGAAGAAGGTACCAAACATAACATGGCTTCCACATCATGGGATCCTGACCTAACTCTTCCCATGATCTGATGGGGATCTATGCTATGGAGAAGTTGCAGGACAAGCCACCCCTTAGCACCCAGATGCACCTCACCTGCCATGACGTGGAGTTGAGAAGACCCAGGACAGATAAAGGCTGCATCCACAGCCTCAAGTTTGATCCCAGGAGGGCTCCCAAATTCCTTCTCCAGCCGCTTTGGATAACCATCTACGAGGGTATAGCCTCCCTTTGTCAGGAAGATATATACCTGAGTGCCCTGGAGGACAAAAGACGTTAATCAGCACAGAGCTGGATATTCTCCCAATCTCTACCTCAAACCTTTCTCCCAACACCTACCTGGACCAGATAGACTTTATTATCCCAGGAAAAGGCAGCATCAACTATTGAAGGACCGTTGGGCCACTGATGGACAATGGGCCAGCTATGCCACCCATCCCGACTGGTATCCAGACGCCAGTAATGGGACCCTGTGGGGTATCAGAGACACTTCTAGTGCTGATGATAAATGGCCAGGCAGGGAAGAGGCAAGTGACAGATGCAGGGGTGAGTCCTGAGAGAAAGGAGAAAATGCATCCAGAGGCCAAGAGAGAAGAGGCCTCATGAGAGGGAGTAGGGAAGGACTTGATCGACAAAGTTGGGCGTTGTGACCTGATTGGAACTGGAGTCAGTAGGGGCCTGACAGAAGGACAAGCACAGAGTACCAGTGCCATGCGGTTTGGTGCGGGCTCCTGACACATCTCACATGTCCGTGTGCAGAGATTCTAAGGACAATGAGAGCTAGTGACTAGAAGTTAAAAGGGAAGCTCCACAGCAAGCTTCCACTGAGTGTTCTCTAAGAGTGATGAAGTGGCTAGACCAGTACCCTAATTTTCTTCTCGCCTTTTCATGACAACTTACTCAAGGGATTGTCTGAGCTCCTAACCTTTTCTTCCTCAGCCCACTGTACTTTTACTTCTGTTTCCCTCTTCCATTGTTCTTTTCAAGGTCACCAGTATCCTCTAACTTACCAAATAAAATGGTCCATTCTCTGTCTTCCTCTTACTCTACCTCTCAGCACCATTTGACTGCCCACAAACCCTTCTTAAATATCATGTTTTGGATCTTGGCTCCTGTGACACCAGACTCTTCCAGTGTTTCTCTTATTTTTTTTTGCCTACTCTTCAGCCTGATGTCTAATATTGGAATCCTCCTGTGTGGGCCTTTTCTGTAACTACACTCGCTCTCATGGTGATTTCACCTTGTTGAAGGCTTGAAATACCATCTACATGCTGATGACTTTCAAGCTCTGATGGACCTCTCCTTTGAGTGTCAGGCTAAAAGTCTACTGCGTACCTGGAATGTCCATTTGAGGCCACTAGGCACCAAAAACCTAACATGTCTAAACTGATTGCTGCCCCCACCAAACACACACACACATACACACACACACACACACACACACATTCCTTCCTAGTTTTTCCCAATTTTAGAAAAAGGAACCACCAGTCACCTAGTTGCCTAGTGAACTAAGTCATTCTTGAAGTCTCTCTTTTCCCTTCCTCACTCCTACCAATATCCAATCCATTGGTTAATGCTGCCAGCTTGACTTCCAAAATACGTCATGATGATTCCTTATTACCTCTGCTGCTATTATCCTAGTTCAAGCTGTCATTACCTCTAATACAGACAACTGCAAGAACTACTAGCTGGATTCTCTGCTTACACAATTGTATCTCTATGATGTATGTTCCACAAGAAGCCAGGGCGATCTTCAAAAAAAAAAAAAGAAAAAGTCAGAACATATCGCGGTCCTGCTCAAGAACACTCCTGGCTTCCTTTTACAATTGAAAATCCTTCCCAGGCCTATATAATCTACCTCTTTTCAGGCCACACACCAGCTCCTTCACCATACTCCAGCCCAGCCACATTGGCCGCCTTTCCTGATTCCTCAAAATATCTGCTGTCCAACCTCCCTAAAATGCTTTTCTGCCAGTGCTTTATGTGGCTAAATACTTCTTATCACTGAAATCTCAGCTCAAAGATCATCTCTTCAGAGAACGGGCCCCTCATTCTTCTCACCTCTATCCCATTATCTTGTCTTATTTTCTTCACAGCTTTTTTGACACATTTTTAATTTAACATTTTAATTTTTAATTTATAAGTCATTTAATTTTAAAACATCAATGACTTACAAAATTTATTTATACTAGCTCCAAAAGGTATTTGAGAATAAAAAACATTCTCATGTTCTCAGAACACTTCACAGCTATTAATACTACCTGAAAGTATTCTCTTTTCCTCTTTCTCTTTCGTGTTGTCCTCTCTCCCTCTAGTGGGCTCTCTGAGGGCAGGTGTCTTGTCTGCTGTGTTGACTACGGTATCCCAGTGCCTAGAACAATGCCCAGTGCCTATCAGACACTTGATAAAGATTTGTTGAATAAGCAGCTGGTGTTCTTGCAGCAGCCACAAGTTATCTTTATAGCTATTTACTGGGCATGTCATGGTGACTACATATCTACCTTCCCCTCCTACTGAAACTACCCTGCTCATAACCCTTATTTTGAGAACCAGAGCTATGCTGCTCTTTGTAGAGAGGAAATAAGTGATGAGCCCCTGATCCATCAATAGCCAATTCATAGGCTGACCAGCAACCACTTTAATGGGGTGGAATAAAAATATGGGCTGGGCCAGTTAGATTCCCTCTCTGGAAAAAGACAGCAACTGAGGCAGTTATCAGCTAGATCTGAGGCTGAAAGCTCACGAATAGAGAAAAGGTAGAGGGAACATGGTGGTCCATGTGCAAGCCAAAGTTGTAGAAAAGAAGAAAGAACGGATAAGAAGCCACGAAGTAGAGAAAAGTGAGAGATTTATCAGAGAGAGGAGAGGACCAGCCCTAAGCTGAGCAGCTGGGTCACACTGGTATTGTCACCAAGATAGTGAGTTCTCACCTCAGCTGTATTTTTAGCATAATGGTGTTCGCTCCATGTCTGGGTGCTCTCTCGACAGCTATGGAATATGCCTAATACTTTTGATTTAGGAGTCCAGCTGCCTTCTATTCATGGTCACATGGCTTGAGGTTCTGTGATCTCTCCATGTCTGGGTGTTCTCTCTACATCTGTATATGGGCCCCCTGTTACCCTGTTCCCTGTACCTATCTATCTATCTATCTATCTATCTATCTATCTATCTATCTATTCTCTCTCTCTCTCTCTCTCCCCTCCCCCCCCCCCCGCCCCTTTGTCTGTGTGTCCTCCCAATGGCCCCATGCTCTCATAGCTGCATGTTCTCCTGATATGTAAGTGTTCTTACTATGGCATATATTCTCAGTATAAGGCCTACATATTCACTGCAGGTGTGTGTTTCTCAAATGTATGTTCTCATTATAGCCTGCATTACTGTTGTGGGGATATGCTTTCTTTGTGTCTGTGTATTTTTCATTATAACTTGGTAGTCACGTTTTATCAGATTTGTCTAGGAGTTAGTAGCTTAAAATGATTTTCGCTGCTCTATGTTCTCATCTCTATTTTACATTTGTATCTGATCACACATATGTCAGGCTGAGTGTAATGTGGTTGTTCACTCTTTCTCTTGGAGCTGTTCGCAAGTGTGAGCAACACTTATCACTATCCGCTTGACTAACCCCAGAACATCCTGATGTATCAATAGATGGCTTTTACCAATTAATGCTACAAGTCTGGGGAGAGGTATCTCCACTGGCCACTCATAGGAGAAATCTCCTCAGGCTAGTGAAGCTATCTCCTAAAGATCTAAGGGACCCAATACTTCCCGGCTGATGTTCGGCACTGGGAACATGTCACACCCAGGTAATGCTATTCTCAGAGGCCTGGACATAGGAACCAGGCACCTAGAAAAAGATGGAGCTCCTAAGGATAAGCTGAAGGGGAACCAGAGGATCCGGCAAGACATGCAAGAGCAAAGGTAATATGAAGAGTCATAGGGACCCAGAGAGGTCCAGAGAGGAAACAGACCTGTGACTAGAAGGTACTGGGAGGCAGAAATTAGAGGCCTGGACAATGAGAGACAGGTTGAACAATATGCATCAGAGGTGAGAAATTAAAAAAAGGCAAGGTAAGGATGGGGGCTGAGGGACAAAATAAGGGACATCATTGATGAAAATGAAAGAAATATATCAGAGATGGGAGACACATGAAAGAGATGGGCGGTATGGAGGGCAGAAATGGGGGCTTAGGGGTATCTCTCACCACTGAAGGCGTAAGTGGCACCATGGTTGTCAGACAGCAGTGCAGACAAGACTAGATCTGGCCCACAGCGCGTAGCCCCATAGCCATGGTGGGTACCATTCCCATGTCTGGTCCCATTCCTGTGTCCATGGCCTAGGGGAAGAAATAGGCAAGGGGAACACAGACAGAGGCCAGATGTCAAAATGAGGTCCGAAGTTGAAGAGATGGCTAGAGTTAGTGGGGTGTGGACTTCCCCTATATGAGAACAACTGGTAAGAACCAGAATGGACATGGGGCGAGAGCAAGGGCCAAAGTGCTATAGCACAGAGTTAAGGTGGGAGGTGGGGTATATGGGGCCTGCAAATTCAGGGAAGGTGGATGGATTCCAGGGGGTCCCAGGGTCTGGGGCTTTCTTACCTCTGCCAGGGCAGCGTATGAAGTAGTCGCGGACATCCAGAGGGTACCTAGGAAGCACCTCTCCCGTCACAGGGTTGAAGCGCAGGAATTGGTTACCCTGGAAGCAGTAGTAGCGGCCGAGCCACCGAATGGCAGAGGAGCAGTTCCCAACGGCTGGCCAGATACGCTCCTTTTTGGTTCGTGTAGCCAAGTCCCAGAACCATATGTGGTCACCTTTGTCCAATCAATCAACAAGCATTTGGTGAGGCCAGCCTATGCCTTCCCTGTGTTTGCACTGAGATCCAGGATGGCCAGATATGATCCTGGCCACATGGAGCTCACAGCCCAGCAGGGAAACAGGTGAAGAGAGTGATCATACAATAAAACTCAGCAGCAAAGCACACCTGATCAGCTCAGCAAGGCCAATGGGGAGACTCAGGGAAAACCTCCTAGAGAAGGTGACACTTAAATTAAATTTGAAGTAGGAGCTACAAGGCAGGAAGTCCAAATAGCAGAAAGTCTGAGGCATGAAGCAAATTGGGTGGACAGAGAACAACATAGAGTTTCTGGAGCTTCATATTCAAGGTAAAGGTGTGAGAGTTGAGGCTGGAGGGTTAATAGGCACTTGGTCATGGAGAACCTTGTACTAAGGAATGTAGATTTGTCCTAAGGGTCATGGGGAACAATGAAGAACTTTGAGCAGAATTACACCTACTTTCCCCAGGATAACTTTCTTTCCTTTCCCTGCTTGAACTTTAGACCATAACTCGCCTACTTCATCCCTTCCTTGGGGAGCCAAAAAGTGGCTCCACCACCACCACCATTCCTATCACTACCTCTGTTACCAGCAACTCACCATTACTCCAACCTCTCCCATTCCAGCCTGGACTGACCTTGGAAGAAGAGGATGCCCTCATCTTGGCATTCTCCACGGTGACATTCCACAGCTGCATCCAGTGGGGATGGGATTCCAGGAAACTCTTCTTGGAGCAACTTTGGGTCTTCTTTCTCTTTATTCTCATGAGGGTACACCCAGACTTTGTCCCCCTGCACACAAAAGCACTCTGTTTTTACCTGTGCACCTCCACATCCTGCCATTCTGTATTTATGCACAACAGCTTTGATGTGTTGCACTTACACAATCTGCTCCTGCAGCCCCACACACTCTCAGGCCATCTGTGGACAAAAACGAACTGTCCCCTTGCACAGTTTGTGCAAATCCCATCATTATTACTACAATGCACACATCTGATTATGTACAACAGTGCACGCCTATGGCACACTTATCTGCAACCCCATTAGTCTTGGCAAATAATCCACAAATAATCATCCTGCAGTCATTCATCCATTTACACATTAATTTGTCCATTCATTCACTCACTCCATTCATTCATTCATTCATTTCATTTCATTCAAGAATGACTACTACACACCAGACATAGTATTGGTGATAAAGAGATGACAAGACTGTCTCTGCCTTCGAGGAGTTTACTATACAGATGCAGAAAGGACCCTACCATCCTAGCCACACAACCACCAAGGTGGAAGCATGTGAAGTGCATTGGGAATGTAGGGGAGTCCCTAAGTCTGCCTAGAGAATTCCTGGAAAGTTCACAGAGGAGGAAGCATTTGTGCCGAGAATTGAAAACAGCAGAAATTTTCCAAGTGGACAAGTATGGAGCGGGTGTCACCAGCAGAGGGAGCAGCGTGTACAGAGCATACTCAGAGAACCACGTGTATTCTCATACAGCTCACACAGTGAATGTTGCAGGGTGGGAGATAAACTTGAAAAGATAACCAAGGGCCAATTCTCAAGACCCATGTGCACCTGGCTTGCAGGAACGGGCAGGTGATGATGACATTTACTGAAATAGGAAACACAGGAAAAGGGGTTGATTTGTAAGGAAGATACTAAGTTCAGTTTGGGGAATGCTGAATTTGAGGTGCCGATGGACCATCTAAGTTGAAGATGTCTGCCAGGAAATTGGAAAGATGTGTTAAGCTCTGGGGAGAAGCCCAGATCTGGTATCCATAACATAGAGAGTCCTCAGAGCCAAGGCAATGTTGAAGATCACCAGGAAGGGCTGGGATGGATTCCCAAGGAACATTCCAGGATGGCTAAGGATGAGAAACCTGAGAACGAGCAAGAAAAGAGGCAGGAGGGAAAACAAAGCTGGCAGTGAGGACCACCCCAACCTCACAGTGCCTTTGCGCAAGTCAGGAGAAGGCACCCCTTCCTCTGAGCAGACACAGCCTGGGCAGGGCACACAACTTGGTGAGCACAGTAGGCTGGATTTCACCCTCCACTCACCCCCTCAGCCAGCACTCATTGTGTTGTGAACAACCTGGCCGTCATATGAAGAGGGCATGATGCAGAAGCCAAGAGAAGAAATTGCCACAAAGGAAAGGATGTCCAACAGCGTGAGGAGTAGCAAGAGGTCTGGATGAAGATTAGGACTGAAGAACAGCCCCTGGGTGCTGTGCCTGCCAGGCCCTCATGCACATACTCCCTTATGGGAAAGAAAGGCACAGTGGGAGGAAACCTGGAACCTATTGGTAAGGACTCCATGCCAGGGCCACTTGGAGGAGAGTCTCTCCTGTTGATTCCAGAACTTCCTGGCCCAACCCTGACCTTGACCCAGCAGTACCTTGATCAGGAAGACGCTGTCATTACCATGGCGGAATGCAGCATCCACGGAGCCGGTGAAATCCTTCCACGTGTCTGAGATCAGCTCCCGGGCCCAGTGGCGACTCTCCCACACATACTTCCCTGGAAAATGCATACTCACTGAGAGACCCAAAACAAATTTCTGCCCTTCTGAGATAGTTACAGAAGCTGTGGATGATGCCCTCAGATACTTCCTAAGATCTCTCACAGATAGATATACCCTCGGTGAAGGGGCCCAAGTCTGAAGTCCCAAGTACCCCAACCCCAGCCTCTCCTACCTTTAAAAAACAGCATGGCTCCACTGGCATCCATAGTGGTCGCATCAAAACTCCAGCCATCTGAACAGAAATCTGAGGTGGAAGTATGGAGATGGCAAAGTAAAAGACCAGTTGGATGATAAAATGCAGAGACACAGCTGGACAGATAAATACTCTCAGGGAGTCAGGGACTCACCGAGCACATCTGGGTCCTGCTTGATCCCATTCCCACCTTCAGCTCCATTCCCAGGGGCACTAGTCCTAGAGAGAAGACAGAGGGATGACCGGGTCCACTAGGCCCAATCCTTCTTCCTTAGCTCCTGACCCCGAACTTGCTCCAGGCCCAAAAATTAGCCCTATCCCACTCTAGCCCAGGCCCCAGTTCTCCTTCCCCAGGGCCAGCTTTACTCACGAAGGAACAGGGTGGGCAATTGCCAGAGACCAGCACAGGCCCAACAACAACCCCAGTCCAACTGGTGCTTCCAGTGCCCGAGCCATGCTGAGCTGGAGAGGTCACAGGACAGCTCTGGGCACCGGGCTGAACTCCCTATATAGAGATGGCAGTGGTGCCACCCCCTCCTCCAAACCCACTGGGAATGAGCTGTCTCTCAGGATTAAGCCAATATTGGCTGATTACATCAGTGCAAATAAGGTCAGGGTCTGGACAGAAAGCTGCGTCCAAGACTAACTCTTCCCGGCAACAGGCCCCATCCCCCTTCAATGACAGTCAAACAGTGACAAGCCCATGCCATTGATGGCCAGCTGTGACTCTCATCATCTTGGTGATGGATCTGGGTGCCCATAAGATCAAGGAAGGGGATGGACTGATGGAGGATCACCTTTCTGTGGTTGGATGCACCTCTACAATAGGGAAAGAGTGAGGAGAAGGAAACTAACATTTTTGCGTACTAAGTGTCAAGCCCTGTTCTAAGACAGCTAAAGACACTGATACTTCTATGTACTTTGTAACCACAAACACATATGCAAACATACTTAGAAATATTCAGAGAACAGCTATTTCCAAGTTCCACCAAGGGCTTTTCTGGGGCAGTCCCAGGTCTCTTCAGCTTTGCCCTTGATGGGTCAATAAGCTTTCACCGTGGTCAAATGTACAAGTCCCACCCCCTGCCCCACCCCCACTGGCAAAGAACTTTGCAAAAATCACCTGAGATGGAAGGGCTGACAGTAATGGGACAAGAAGGGGTGTCTCTCTTCCAGAGAGCTCTGCTAGTAATTAGTCTTTCTCGGTAGTTTCCACATTAAGGGGAAAGTGTTTTATTTACCCATCACAGAATAAATAGAACTGTAATGGGTTTCACAATATTTATACCTATTCTTGCTGAAATGCTATCTTCTCAATGAAGCTTTTCTTGACCGCTTTATCCAGCCATTTCAGATCCATGCTTGTTTCCTTTACATCACTTATTAAAACTTAAAATTATTTCACCTGTCTACTTATTTGTTGCTTTTTTTCTTTATCTAGTTTTGCCTATCTTGTTTACTATTATGTTCTCTCCACCACAAATAGTACCTGGTGTATAATAGGTGCTCAATAATATGTGCTGAATGAAAAAACAAATTTCAAGTACTGACTAGTGTTGTAGCCAAATTTCTGGCAATTTCCTTACTCCTGGGGGAAGGGGAATATCAGGGACTAGGGTGTTATGATGGGAAGTATACGAGTATTGTGATCAAATGGTCAAAGATCTCCTGGTCACTGCCCTTCATTTTATGGTTTTGTTTCTCTTTCCTGTGGATATGTTGGTCATATCCACATATCCACAGGAAAGAGAAAGGATGTGTCCAAGCCCCACATCCTTCTTTCTCTAGCTCTGGGACCTCACCTGCGATCTCTAGTACCTGCTATCTTCAGTATTCCCTGGGTCCTCTCTCAGAACCTGCCCCACTTCTATCTGAGACTTCCTCCAAAGTCTGAAGACAAATATAAGCAGAGTCAATTACGGGCCAGGCTGAGGTTCCAGGACCCCTGTTCCCCAGCCCAGCCTGAAAGGGCCCTGATCCCTCTCCGATGGCTCTGTGCTCCCTTTTCTATTCTGCAAAGGCTCCTCTCAACAGGAAAACAAAGATTTCTGGGACCTCTGGAACAACATGTCACCAGGCCTCTGCCAGTGCCCTCTCCTGACTTACAAATAAAAATGTGCCTTATTAGCATCATTCCTCCCCATAAGTTAGTGGGCAAAACTGGACTCCCCCAAACCCTTAGCAGCATGGGCAATGCCGTGGCTTCTATGGCAAATGCCTGACACCCACCTTCTCCCCTCTACAGGGCAACCCTGGCTGGACCTGCTTCTCCCCAGCTGCTGAGCACTGAGCTCTGGAACCAGACTCCCCCTCACCTCTTCTTTCTCTCTCAGCCTCTAAAATCCTATGGAACCTTCCTGGGATTCTCCTTCCTGAGTACCTTGCATCAGAAATGCCCTCAACAACTGTGTCTGGCTCCAGAACTGTGTCTGAAAATCCTAAAGATTTCACTAAGTCTGCCTGGGGAGATGGAAGCCTTCACACTGAATTATAAACACCCCCCACCCCCAAAACCCACAGTGAGTGTCCTCAGTATTCATTTTATCAGGGCCCTGCACAGACTTGCTGATCCAGGGCTGCAGCTTTCCCTCTGACCTGGCATGTTTCTCCGAGGGGAGACAGCACATATACTGGATGATGATTTTTCAGCTTGGCCTCTTCTTCCTCATGTAGTTCTGGTTCCCTCACAGCACCCCTTAGTCTATCAATCCCAGAAGAGGACTTTATAGCCTCTTGTCACTGTTGTTTCCTAATTCGCTTGTCCAGCCTAACATGGCTTAGATACCATTATAGGAGCCTTTCTCTTCACACCAGGAGTAGGCCAGCAGAGTCTCTGCATGGCAGGCAGTTCAAGTTAAAGCTCAAGTTCTGAGCAGGATCTATCTATTTGGAAACCTAGCATGTGGGTACGTTGGCCATCCTGGTGTTGGTCACAGGGCACAAGACAACTCTTCTCAGAAGATCCAAGACTGGGCTGGCCTTGCTTCTCTTCTCACTTGAGGTGGCGTTTCTTCTTATCCTGAGTCCTTCCCAGCTCTGGCAAGAGCTGGAGAACCTGCTTGTCCTTACTTGGACCTGAGCACCCCCTGGTGGCCACAGGGATTAGTGCACTCCCACCCTTAAACCAGCTCTCACAGCCTTCCTCCCTCACTCCTCTCAGCCTGGCTGTGAGGCTTCCGTGGCACATCTCCTTCCTCTGCAACCCTCTGCTGCCCAAGGTTTGGGGACCTCAGTCTCTTGCTTGATTTCCTGGGGAATTCAAGCCCTGAAAAATCCAACAACCTCCTTTTTAATGTAGTCTTCTCAGTCCACCTCACCAGCAGCTTTCTGGCTTCCCCCACAGGGGGTCTGAATGTGGGCCTGCAAATGTCTGCATGAACAGAGCTTCCTCCTGCATTGCCAGGGGCCACATTTAAGCTTGATACAGACCCACTGTCCCTTGGAACAGCCATGTCAGCCTGCCCTGCTGCTGATCCGAGTTCTCTGACCTCAGTCATTTCTCTTGGGCCACTGAGGGCTGGTGTGCTCAGCCTGCTGCCTGTGGCTGTGTGCTTCAGGGAGCAGAGACTGGATTCCTCCTTTCCCGGGGCTGAGAAGGCTAAGGGGTAAAGCTCCAGGCAACAAAAAGTGCTCACTGCTCCCAAACTGACTCCTCCAACATGCACATTTTCTCTTGTTCTGTCCACAGTGGGCTTTCCTGCATGGTCCATTCTTGTTTCTCTGAATAAATCATTATAATAATATTTTCCTCATATCTGTGGGCATGTGTATGTGCCTGGCCCTGTGCTAAGCACTTGATAGGGATTATTTCACGAAGATATATATATATATATATATATATATACACACACACACACACATATACACTATAAGTCCCATTTTACAAATGAGGACACCGATATTAGTATCTTAGCCAAATCCCATTGCTAGCAAATGGTAGAGCCACGTTTAAGCTCTGGCTGCCTGACTCCTTGGGATGTGCTGCATACCCTATCAAGGAGTGTCCTGGTACATATTTAACAGCCAGCTCTCCAGAAGGATAAAAGCCCTGATTTGTAACATTTGTTAATTTCTGTGGTGTAAATACCTGTCATGGTCATCTTTAAGCTACCAACAAGACATCACCAAACGTGGAGGTGGGAAGAAATGCACAGTAACATACTACTTACTATATGGTATTTCCACCATGCAGATATGATAGATATAAATTAGCTCAAGAGCACAGGTCATGGAAAAATGCAGTAAAATAATTAGGAAGTGATGAGTTTTGAGTATTTATTATCTTTGATTTAATAAAATGTATTTAATTTTAAGTTTACATCATTTAATTATTTTTTTTAAGGACGCAGCTCACAGTGGCCCATGTGGGGATCAAACCAGCAACTGTGGTGCTATTAGCACCACACTCTAACCAACTGAGCTAACTGGCCACCCCTACATCATTTAATTTTGAATAGCGGCTAGGTTTCAACAACCAGCTGTCAGAATTCCTGAAAATTTGACAGTGAGCTCTCGTGAGCTAGTATGAACCAGCTCCAGCATCCCACTGACCACCACACTGCCTTAGTGAACAGGACAAGGATTTTTTCTGATTCATTCACTGCTGTATGTTCAGCACCCAGAGCAGTGCCTGCAACACTGTATGTGTTTAACAAATGTTGAATCTTGTTGTTCCTACTTCCTAATTAGACCTAAAATCTGTCCGCCTCTCTGCCTCCGTCATAGTGTAAACACCATCATTTCTTGCCTAACCACTGAAATAGCCTCTCCCTCTTTGTTTTTCCTGCCCCCTACAATACATTCTTCATAGTAACCATGGTCATCTTCAAAAGCATATCTGAGACAACCTTATTCTCCCACTTAAAAGTCTTTTTTTTCTTGAAGATAAAAATCAATTCTAATCCTACTAACCAGAGAACACCACTATTGACATTTTATCTGTTCCAGCCCTTTTCTATTCTTACAGCATCCTTTTTAAAACAAAGATAT
This sequence comes from Rhinolophus sinicus, assembly GCF_036562045.2. Classification (NCBI taxonomy): domain Eukaryota; kingdom Metazoa; phylum Chordata; class Mammalia; order Chiroptera; family Rhinolophidae; genus Rhinolophus; species Rhinolophus sinicus. Next base: position 122,912,765 of record NC_133756.1, read on the forward strand.
GACTTTATAAAACTTTTTTTTCTTAACAGTGTATCTCAGACATCAGAATTTTTTAAGGGTGCATACAATTTCATTATATGTTTAACAGAACTATATATAATCATTCCCTGGTGATGGGCATTTAGGTTTTCCTGGAATTGTTTTCTGTCATAAATAAAGCGGTGATAAACATTGGTGCACACACTTCTTTGTGCTTTTGCCTAGTTAGTTTCTTAGAAAATATTCCTAGGACTGGAAGACTATAGATGGCTTTAAGGTAGACACGGTTTTCAAGAGGAGCAGTTAAGAGATGTTGAATTTTCTTGTGTTTCATTCTCAATTTTCTTCCCACTTCACAGAATCACTTTCCAGCTGCCAGTTCATCCCATAAGGCATCCTTTCATTCTTCTCACTTAAACTTTTCCATGATTTACTGTTTTACTCCAAGTCAAATCCAAACTCTTTACCTGAGTGAAATGATTCAACTTAGGCCTGACTCTCCAAACTTGTTTCTTTCCTTTCTCCCTCCAGCCTCCTTCCTCTCCAATCACTCTGGCCTCCTTTCAGGTCCTCCAACACACCAAGATCTTGACCTCTCAGGACTTTTGTACCTGCTCTTTTTTTGGCTGGAAATCTCTACCTCCTCTTCTTAACACAGCTGCTCCCTCTCCCAACCTCCCCCAACCTGTAAGACACTGCTCAGAAGCCTTCCTTGCCCACCCTATTTAAAACCATATTCTCAGGGTGGCCGGATGGCTAAGTTGGTTAGAGCGCGATCTCTGAACAACGGGGTTGCCAGTTCAATTCCCACATGGGCCAGTGAGCTGTGCCCTTCACAATTAGATTGAAGGACTAAATTGAAGACAACTAGATTGAAGACAACGAGCTGCTGCTGAGCTTCCAGAGGGGTGGCCGGATGGTTCAGTTGCTTAGAGCGCGAGTTCTCAACAACAGGGTTGCCGGTTCAATTCCCACACAGGCCCCTGCAACTAAAGACTGAAAATGGCAACTGGACTTGGAGCTGAGCTGCACCCTCCACAACTAGATTGAAGGACGACTTGGAGCTGATGGGCCCTGGAGAAACACCGTGTCCCCCAATATTTCCCAATAAAAGTTAAAAAAAAATGTTCTGTTTTGTTTATTTATTGCATTTTGTTTACAGTTTTAACACAAACTGTCATTATGTGTTTAGTTCTATGTGTTTATTTGATTGCCTGCCTCCCCCAGTAAACTGCAGGCTCCAGAAGAGCAGGGACTGTTTCTGTCTGTATTCCCAGGGCCCATCACTCTGTCTGACCCACAGTAAGTGCTCAGAAGTACTTGTTGAATGAATAAATGAACCTCTGAGCACAGGTGGCCATAGAGCTGTTCTGATCACCAGGCAGCCCTATCTGTACAAGCAAGGCACCAGCTCTTTCAGGACCACAGAATTACTTTCTGACCTGTCCCAGCGGGGGCCCTGCTGCAACCACCAAGTCCTTCAAGATCACTTAAGACTTATGCCAATTAAGTCAAGGCATAGCCTCCACAGCCAGGAACCACCTCCACCTACTTCTGGGCCCCTGGCCTGAGTTGGGAAGAAAACGCCCACTGTGATCATGTCTAGGGGGAAGTGAGTGACGGCACCTTGAGACACCTGCATGGCTTAGGCAATCTACCTAATCTGGTATCTATGGAAATCAGCTCCCTAATCCTGTTCTTGGGTTGGTCGGGGAGCCATCTGGGACTTGCCACCCAAGGAAGTTCACCTTTATTGTCATTTTATTCCCCTGCTACCTTTAGGTGTCCAGAACATAAGCACATGAGACGCTGAGGGCTAGGAGCTTTGAGCCTCCATCCTCGTGTCACTGCTGCTGCTTTGCTCAAGATGAGGGTGCTGGGGAGGAATAGCCCATCACCTGAGAGGTCTCAGAGAAGACCCCACAGGTGCTGAGTGACTGACAACTGAGCAACCATCTCTGCTGGCCAGGCCTCAGGCAATCCTATTCATAATCAGAGACACAAGCCCAGGTAGGCCCTTTAAGAACACTTACCCTAGAACCTTCAGGGAGGTCATGTGTCCCTCCACCTGCCTACCGCGTCCCAACAAGTGGGGACAAAGAGGACTAGGGAAGTGAACATAACTGCGACTTCCGTTTGGTCCATGTGGTGCCCCCGTGACCTCTGCGAAGCCCCCATGGTCTTCCACAGGTCCACGGACAAGCCCTCTTATCCTAGCCCCTGGAGTCATGCTATACCAGGACAATGCCTTGAGCTTTCCCATGACCACCTATAACCAATCTTCACAGATCCATCATTCCCCAAATCTCACTGAGTACCTTCTCCGCCAGTCACCAGGCTAGGTGCAAGGGGCATAAAAATAAGTGCTACAATGTACCAGTTAGGAGTACAGCATCTATAGATTCAAGTCTGGGCTCTGCTCTCCATCAGCAATATGCCCTATTTCCCTGAGCCTCAGACTTTTGTAGAGAGGGAAAACCCTAATCCCTATCTCCCCAGTCAGAGTGCTGATTGTAAATATCTCTGGAAATGGCAGCCAAACCCTGGCAGACTAGAGCTCAGAGCGGGTGTTAGGCTCCTCATTCCACTGTGGGAAAAGGGATACAATCTTGGAATGGAGAGGAGGATGAAGCAGGGCTCCAGGGCTTCGGGACCGAGCTCTAACACTGCCATGGAGTCTCACCCACCCAGATCCCACCTGGGCTAGCCTCAGGTCCCTTACCTAGGCCTGGGCCTCAAAGACTGCTGTCATACCCTGAAATGTTCTCCCTGCAGCTTTTAGATGTATTCAGGGCAAGGGTCATTTCCCCCCCACTCTTCTCAGTCTCAGGGCAAACAACCAAAGCACTTACTATTTCTGCAGACGATGCAGGACCTGGGGATGGGGATTTGGCAGGTGGCTCAGGGTCCCAGGGGTTCACTCTCTCTTGCTCTCCTCTCCTGAAGATTGAAAACATCAGGACCCATTTGGGAATCTGGGTCCCCTGCTTGCCTATCTTTTAGTCCAGAGCTAGTTCCACCATCCCATCTCCTCACAGCCCCACCCCACAAGAAAGCAACAAAAACACATGGCGAACACATTTATTTAATATGGGGGGTGGGGTATTGCTGTCTCTGTCATTGTATATGGGGCAGCAGGGAGACAACCAGAGGGACTTCTGCCCTGGAGTAAGAGGCTGTTCTGGCCCCAGGCTGGGGGGGTGGGGAGCAGACTGAGGGGACAAAGGAGACGTGTAAGGGGGTAGGGTGAAGCTCTGCACACGTCCTTGGGACCACAGTCCAGGCCCACCCAGTCACCAAAGCAAGAACCGAATAAATAAAGTGCAACCGTGGGGTTGGGAGACGGGAAGAGGGAGGGCATGGGCGCACCCACGCCCACAGCCCACATTCAGTGCTGCCAGGTCTGGCCCAACGCCAGGCCAGACCCTTCTGTCCAATCACCCCTATGTCCATCCCTCCATGAGCCGGCAGGGCCCCTGTGCAGCTACTGGAGGTAGCGATAGGCCTTAAAGCAGTGGTTGCCAGCATCGGCCACCACCACGTGGCCATCCGAAGTCAGTGCCAGGCCCTGCGGGCCGTACAGTGGCTCTGCAGATGTGTTGATGTAGGACAGGAAGGAGCCAGAGCTGTCAAAAACCTGGGGAATGAGTGGAGAATGAGGGAGAGTTGAGATCAAGCAGACGAGAGGCATTTTGGGGGGTGGATGTGCCTGGGGCACAGCAGGAAACCTCACTCTCTGGGCCTTGCTCACCTGGATGCGGCTGTTTCCCCAGTCAGCCACGATGATGTTCCCATTGGAGTCCACAGCTACTCCGGTAGGGGCGTTGAACTGCCCATTGCCCTCGCCGTGGGAGCCAAACTTGAAGAGGAACTCTCCGTCGGCACTGTACACCTGACAGGGCAAAGGGCTGGGAACTGGGGACCTGGCCTCAGGCAGAGGGCAAGGCCTCAGAAGAGGATGAGTTGAAGCCCCAGATCTGCTGCTACAGCCCAATTCTTCCCAGGTGTCACATTCACGTACTCGACTGCCTACTAGACAGCTCTAGTTGATGTCTCTCAGGTCTATCACATCTAACAGCCCGTCTTCCCTGGGAAAGCAGTTCTGAGTTCTCTTTCTCGGTGACTGGCAACACCCATTTGTCCATGAGTCACTCATGACTCCACCTTCTCCTCTGCTTGGCAGCCAGTGAATTAACACAACCACTGATTCTATCTCAAATCTGTACCCTAGGTATATATTGCCACTGCAATGGTCCTTATCTAGATTATTGCAAAAGACTGGTCTTCCTGCTATGAGCCTTGCCTCGGCCAGAGTGATCTAAGACACACAGGACTGTATCACCCCCTTGTCTGCAATCCTTCAGCAACTCCCCATAGCTCTTAGGAAGACAGCAAGCCCTGTAAAGGGCACACAAGCCTCATCCTTACAAATCCAGTCTGAATTATTTGTGGTTTCTTGAACACACCATAAGTTCTTCGCTCCTCCAGTCCCCTTTGCCTCAAATCCTCTCCTCCTTCTCTACCTTCTGGTTAATTCCCCCGGAGCTTTAGGTCATGCTCAGTCTCACTTGTGTTAAATGCTTCTGCTACGCCCTCGCACAGTTCCCTGAACTTCCTTATCACAGAATTTATCCCATTGTAATATGCTTGTTACCTCTTCCCTACTAGACTCTAACTAAGAAGATAGGGAAAGTATTTGCTTTATTCATCACTGTATCCCCAGCGTCTAGTACAGTGCCTGGGTCAAAGTAGCCATGCCATAAATGTTCACTGTTCAACTGAATGATCTCAAGGGGGAGAAAAAGAGGTGAGGGAGGACACTGACCTTCACTGAATGGTTATGGAAATCCGTCACTACAATCTCATTCTTGTTGTTCACAGCCACAAAATGGGGCCCTGAAAATACAAAGTGGTCCTCAGGGAAGCAAGCTGGGACACTGAGTGGAATGGGGAAGAACATCTGGGATGAAAAACCTGGGGTGTTAGGAGAGGGGTAGAGTCTCTGGAACTGAGATAAATGGTCTCTGGGATGATGGTGCTAGGCACAGTGAACGGAAGGGGTCTTCTAGGGCCAAGATACAGGAGGAGGGGTCTTTAGAGCTGGGGTATACAGGGGGATTCTCTGGGAATGGGGTGTAAGAATAGATCTCTGAGTTGTCCTCCAATACCTGCAAAATGGCGGTCAGTGGCCCCACGGCCCCCAAAACGGCCAACCAGCTTGCCATTGGGTTGGAAGGTGAAGACGCAACAAGACTTGTTGTCAACCACAATGATATGTCCATTTCGGTCTACGGCCACCCCCTTGGGGCCCATGAGGCGGCCAGCTCCGATCTTGGTCTGGAGAAAGGGATACCCATTAGGGGCTTTATCCAGCCTGGTGGGGAGAGTAGTCCCAGCCTCGCACCAAAGCAGAACCTTGGGCTGGGGATGGACCAGTCAGGCTCTGACCACCAGGAGGCACTAGAATTGTTACCTCAGCTAGTCACCAGGGCTGCAGAGTGTAGTGACAATAAGGCTCTCACCTTGAACTTGCCCTCAGGGGAGAAGATGCTGACCCAACGGTTGTCATAGTCTGCCACGATAATGTCTCCATTGGTGTCCACTGCCACACCTGTAGGGCGCTGTAACTGCCCAGGCGAGCGCCCTCGGACCCCAAAGCGGAACTTGAACTGGCCTTCATTGGAGAAAACCTGGAGCAGCGGATCAAGGGAGGGAGAGGGAGGAGGGGAGAGATTGTGGGCACAGAGGGAAGGGAGCAGGATCCTGAGGGAGGAAACCCCCCATTCATTCGTCGTTCAACAAGCACTTACTGACACCGTCTGAGGGGCACAGAGAAGAATCAGACATGGCATACCTTATGGGACATGTAGCAGAGATGTGAATGGGATTGTAAGAAAATCAAGAGGGTGAGGGGGTGTGGTCAGAAACGGCTCCAAGAGAAGAGGATATCTGAGCTAATAGCCAAAAAGAATGCCAAGAGACGAACGGAAGTTGACCAGTCAAGAAGGAAGAAGAAAGGCATGTAAGCAGAGTATGTAAAAGGCACAGAGTTCAGTATAGGTCCTGCTTGTCCAATGTGGCTGGACTGCGGGGTGCACTCTTGTGAATAACAGGAGCCAGGTGTTATCCTGGGTATAATGAAGGTTCACTGAAAACTTCTGACCAGGGGCGTGACAAACTGAGATTTGCTTTTGTGGTGTAGTAAGAAATCTATTTGGTCTTTGTCCTCAGTGCCTGGCACAGAGCTCCTCAAAGCCCTGGAATTGTCTGAGTGATAGGAGTGTCTTTTGTCATTCATAAGGAGCCTCCTCTGAGCTTAGGCTATGGCAGTGACTTTGGGTGGGGCCCCTAGCTGGCCTCGGGATGGGGCTGGTCATCAGAAAGACCAAAGGATTAAAGAGCTGGAACTTTTAGCCCTATCCACTAACCTCTGGAAACTCTGTGTGTGTGTGTGTGTGTGTGCGCGCACACACACAGGTTAAGCTCTGTAAAAACTCTTGAAGGTTTGACAAGCTTCTGGGCTGCTGCCAGGAGGATGGTGCACCCCAGTTCCACAGGGACTGAAGCCCCTGCACTAGGGACTCTCCAGGCCTCGCCCTAGGTACCTCTTCATCTGGCTGCTCATCTGTATCCTTTATCAAATCCTGTAAAGTGGTAAACATAGGTAAATGTTTCTCTGAGTCCTGCGAGCCACTCTAGCTAATTAATCAAAGAGGTGGTGTGAGAACAATCGACGTCAGAAGTGGGGGCAGTCTTATGGGACTAAGCTCTTTACCTGTGAGATGTGACGCTATCTCCAGGTAGGCAGTGTCAGAATTGAGTTAAATTTGTAGGACACCTGGTCAGTGTCCACTGAAAATTGGAGAATTGCATGGTGGTGTTGGGATAAAAACACATTAGAGCCTCTAAGAAAGAGCACTAGGGCTACAGGGAAGAATCGAGACTAGAAGCTAGGCGACCAGTCAGAGGCTGCTGCAGCAGTCCAGGTGAGAAATGATGAAGACTCGGACCAGGGCACTTGCTGGAGGGCAGCCGATGGACTCAAGGGACATATCGGAGGTGGACTCAACGAGGCTTAGTAGCAAACAAGAAAGGGGTGGGGAAGGAAGGAAATGGACAAGGAGTAGCACATCCAGGCTATAGAACTGACAAGGTAACCTTCCTCCTGGTCAGTGAATCTCTCAACCTCTCACCTTCTCCTACTTCCTCCACCTTAGCCGCCCAACATGCTCAGATCTCCCCACCCGGAAAGCATATGCTTTAATGCTCCTTTCCTCTACAGCTAAGCCTTCTTGCTTCTCCTTCACAGCCAAGACAGCACTCGCGGCATAAGTCTCACACACTGCTTTGTTATAGGCTCTAGGGACACAAAATGAATCAGAGCCAGGAGCAGTCTCGGAGAACTCAAGTTCTGGGCCTTTGCTTTGCTCTTTGATCCAGAGCTGCTCCATCCTTAGTAAGCTGGGCCTCCTGCCCCACCCCATCCCCATCTTCTAGGCCTGCGGGGTCTGTATGAACTGGTTCCACCAACAGACATCACTCTCTCCTGATGCAGACCTTCCACCATGCCATCACCCATTCTAACCTGATCTCCTGTGGTGCGGCAGCACCTACCGGCACGAGAAGGGAGGCACCACGGGCTGAAAAGTTGATGTGAGACAGACTAAAAGATACCACCAGATCAGCAGTGAGGTCATGCATCTGCCTCCTCCAGTCTGAGCAGCTCAGTTTCCAGCTCAAAACTGATGAGGCTTGGGGTGAGGGGATGTCTTGCTCTTCCTGTCCTATCCTACCCCACCCCTTACATCTGGCCAACTTCTGTTCATCTTTCGATTCTCAGAATTTCCAGGTCACTTCTTCAGAGAAGACTTTAATGACCAACTCCACCCCTGAATCGATGTGTATACATACTGTTAAGCCGCCATAATAGACGCTTTATAGCTCACTTCATAATAACTGTCACTTCTGTAACTAAACAACCACTAAATATCTTTGTCCTCTTCTAAACATGTAAGTTCTATGTGGGGCAGGAGCTGTGTCTGTTGTTTATTGCTGCATTTGCAGCACTGGTACAGCAACTTGCACACAGCAGACATTCAGTGAATGAATGGATTCCTCAGCTCAATCTCAGACCATAAATGGACATCTGCACTTGGATGCCACACAATGATCTCAAACTCAACACGTGCCAAAGTGAATTCATCAACTTATACCTAGACCTGCTCCTGAATGGCAACACCACCTACCAGTGCACCAAGTCCTGCCATTCCTGATCCCTCCCTCTTCCTTGACATCCAAGGGTTCATCAAAACTTTCCATATTTGCTTCCTTAACATGTCTAGAATCTGTTGGTGCTTAACATCTCTCCCCTACACCATAGAAGCACTAAGTAACTTCAGGATCGGAGTCTAGTGGAGGAGAGAGACTAAAACAAAACAAAACAAAACAAAACAAAACAAAACAAAACAAAACAAAACAAAACAAAACAAGAGATTCCAGTAAAGTACGAAAAGTGTTATAGCAAAAGGCTGAGGGAGCCCAAAGGAAAATGTGATTAATATTCTGCTTGAAGGACATGAGCAAGTTTTTATAGAAGAGCTGATAAAATTTCTAGACTAACACAATTACACAAATTGTCAAATCAAATTCTTCATTCAGCCTCCACCACAGACAGATCCAAAGGAGGAGAAGTTCATGAGGACCCCAATCCTCATGAATTGAAGGGTGCAGGGGCCCAGCCCATACTAGGGCCTGAGGCCTCCAGAGTAAGAGAAGCAGAAACTCAGCTTTGGAATCTGAGAGCCAGGCTCCGAGCAGCTAGGAAGTTGAGTACAGGTGGGAGTGAGAGCAAGGAAGACTGCTGTAGGACTAGCAGGAAATTAGGAAGAAGAGGGGGCTGGACCAGGCTCTCCCTCTCAATTCCCCACCCTGAAACAGTGGACAAGCACAGCCCCTCATTGGGGAGACAAAGTAGCATGTGAGCACCGTGTGTATGCACCCCAGGGAAGGTTTCCCAAATCTCAACTTAGTGCCAGAAAGCATCCCTGGCATAAGGAGGAGGAAGCACGTTAGAGGTAGAGGCAGTGACTGAGTAGGGCCTCACCACCACCCCTCTCCCTCTCCGTGTTCATCCCATCTCCTCCTCGCTATCCAGGCTGGGTCCAAATCCCTCCCTGTGCTAACCTGGGCCTCTCCATTCCCCCACTCCTAGGAATAAGGTGGGAATAAAGGTGGCCTGGACAGGACTGGGAATATAGTCATGGAAGAGTTCCTGGTAACTTCAGCCCGCTAGGTGGAAAGCTGGGGCTAGGGAGGAGCTGATAGTGAGGTGACAGACCTTTGACAGAGCTGGATCTGTGACAGGGATAGTCAGGCAGATCAGGAAGAAATTTAAATTTATAGGTGTTGTGAAGGAAGTATCTTCAGGAAACTTTTGCTACCTGATAAAATGTTCCCCAAAACTGAAGTTCAGGGTAGTCTGAAACAATCCTGTACAGGATAAATTCCACAGCATCCTCTCCAAAACATTTACAATGTGACCTCAGCTACTTGGCTTTTAATAGTAATCTACCTCCAGCCCCTCTGGGATCCTTCCAGTTCCATGAACAACCTCCTCCAGCACTTCCCCCCTCCTGGCTTTTATTTACAGCTTCCACCTGGACAATGATATTTTTAACTAACATGAGAAGGTTCACTAGGTGTTGGGCACACTACGTGATATCATTTAATGCTCCCAGCAACCCTACAAGGTATTCTTTTCCTAATTTTACACATGAGTTAACTGAAGCTCAGAGAGGTCACATGACTTGTCAGTAAGTGGCAGAGCTAGGATGCAAGCCCAGGTGTCTGGTTTCAGAGCTTGAACTTTTAACTGCTCTGCTGTGTCTACCACACTGATATCTGCCATTAGGCTCTGGTTCACTACAACAAATAGAGAGATAAAAAACATATTTTCTGCCTTTAAGGAGCTTGAAGTGTAGCAAAGGCCATGTCCATTTGTGTGTCAGAAGCTTTAATTAGGTGTGTGAGGTGCTGGGAGGGCCAGGGACAGGACCACCTACATGTGAGGCTTCACTAGTCTAGCCACTGGAAGACACCCCTTTTCACAAGTTACCCCCATTTGAACGTCTAGTCAATCACATGTTTGCAGAGACCAGTGCAGACAAGCTATATTCTAGAGGCAGGAAGGTATGTTAAAAGATAGCAGGGAGGGCAGAGTCTGCATTCTGATCACGTGGTGGTGAAAAGGCGAGAAAGTAAGCCAGCCAGGTGGAGACTCAAGCCAAGGCAGAGAGGAAGGAATAATGAGCCAGATCTTTGGGGTCCAGGAGAGGGTCTGGCCTGGGAGGCAGAGGCTGCCAGCACAGGGAACCCTGGTGCCTAATTGAACATGGTTCCTATTGTGGCCAGTGGGAGAGACTGAAAGTGGGTGAGTGAAAGATAGTGCTATGATTTGTGGCACTACCTGTAGAGTTTCATCTTCGAGGAGGTGACCTATACAGTTTTTTTCAGGAGGCTGCAGCTAGAGGACCTCTATTTTGGTGTTGGGAGAGCTAGACAGGCGCTCACCTGAATACATTGGTTGTTGCTGTCTGCTACCACTATGCGGCCACTGCTAGCTGCGGACACACCCTGTAAATTGGTGAATTCCCCTTTCTCCCTTCCACGACTGCCTGTGGGAAAAGGACAGGGGAAACAAAAGAATTCACTGGCACGCCATTCTGATACTCTCTGCCTGGGCCCCAACCCGCCTGGCTGCGCCCCCGGCCATCTGTACCGACACGGAAGACAAGCTCATCCTCAATGGGATTGTCCTTCCTCTTGCCGCCTGTGCTGTACATGGAGCTGGGCCTCCGCACCGCCTTCTGGCGCACGTGGCTGCCAGGGCCGCCAGGGGACTTGACGCGGCGCTTGACGTCGTCTGGAGAAGGTGGCAGGTCCCCAGGACGCAGAGCACGCACACGGAAGGGGCTGCCGCGCACGGGCTGGCCGTAGAGCAGCACTGAGAGGAGCAGCTCGCCCTCGGAGCGCGCTGTGTACACCAGCTCGTATGTGCCGTTCTTGTGGTCCACCACCGGCACAGGAAGGCGCGTGCCGTCGGGGCCCGTGAGCTCGGCGCGCAGCTCGGCGCTGCCGGTGCGCACCAGCCGCCCATCCTTGTCTTTGGTAGTGACGGTGAGTGAGGCGGGCTGGCCCACCAGCGCCTGACGCAGGCCCTCGCCGGTGGCCACCGTCTCATGTGCAGTGGCGCTCGTAGTGAGCAGCGCACCCAGATTGAGCACCGATCGCCGCAGCCCATCGACCTCAAGGACCAGTTCCAGCTGAGCGTTCTCGTGTGGCCGCTCTGGGAAGGCCTGTGCTGCCAATGCTGCCAGCCTCTCTCGCATGTGCTTGCGCACCAGCAACACCTCCGGGGCCGAGCCCAAGCGCAGGGCCTGCTCCGCAAAGCTGCAGCTACTGCCGATGTGCTCCTGACCCTGGCGCAGTGTGTCTAGCTGGGTCTGCAACACCTGAGGAGGGGTTAGAGGAGGGTTGGGTGAGCAGACTGGTGCAGAGGGGGTCTCTATAATTCCTGATGAACTTGTAGTTCTATAGCATGAAAGATATACTACAAGGGGGAGTGTGGACAAGGGACAGAGATGCCTGCAGCCCTTATGGCGCCATGTCAGGAGGCAGAAAGTATACATGAGGGAAAGGGGTGCACATGTGTGGAAAGCTGGGACATGGAGACAGTAAGGCCGTCTCATGATGGACGGTGGTAGGGAAGGGTGAACGGACGCACCTTCTGCTTGGCCCCACAAACGGCCTCCAGGTCGCTGACCAGAGCCTGCTTGCGCTGCTGTAGCGCTTGCTCCAGGTCCTCGAAGGCTGCGCTGATCTGGGCGAGGGCCTCTGCCTTACGCTCCTGCAGCTGCTGGCTGATGCCCCCCACTAAGGCAATAGCTGCGGACAGCTGTGGCAATCTGGGGAGGGGAAATATCTCATACTGGGGTGGCTTGAGATACCCTCCAAGACATCCCCTACCTGAGGTCTCCCTGCCCTAAGAATTTCATCTCCCCAGGGTCCCTCCCCTGCCCCTGTTGAGACACCATCCCTGATGGCCCCACCAGCTTAGGTTCCCACCAGGCGCCTACCGGCCGCGCACCGCCTCAAGCTGGCGCTGCAGGGCCGCCTTGTGCTGCTCCACCACATCACGCAGTAGCACTGTGCCATGCTCCCGATGCTCCCCTGCGCGACACTCCCCGCACATGGCCGTCTCACAGGCCTCACAGTAAAACTCCATCGTCTGGCAGCATAAAGACTTCAGTCAGGCAAACAGCTAGACACTAAACTTTTTTGCCCCTCCCCTCCCCCACCTGCCCCCTTTGCCCCTCACCTTCCAGGTGCACCCCCTACCTGGACCACTTAGAGAAACTCCCTCTCACCCACAGCCACTCGGCCCCCTCCCCCAACCTCTCCTTCCCCTCCACCCCAAGTCCTGGCCTCACTGGGCCTGCTTGGGCCCACCTTGCCTTCATGGTTGGGGCAGGAGAGGGGGCGGCCAGCCACTGCACTGAGGGGGTGGGGGTCCTCGGGGTCGTGGGCCCCATCAGGTGCCTGCTGCATTGCCTCCATGAGGCTGCTGATGAAGAAGTTATTCTGCAGTGCCGAGACGCCCTGCTCGGGGAGGATGGATGTCTGCCGGCACACGGGACAGGACAGCGTCAGGCTCTGGGCAGGGATGTAGTTCTGGAGGCATCTGGCCAGGGAGGAGGCAGAATCAAAGGAAGGAGTGGACTCAAAGGAAGGCATCAGTGCGCCCCTCCTCACACCTTTCATGGGTGCTGCCCCTCTCCTCACAGGTGTGCTGTTACACTTCATTTTGAAACCTCCTGGTTGGCACACACATATTACCCTGTCAGCAGGTATAAAAGGCTTCATCTCTTACAACTGAGTAGAAACACATCCCTGACCTTCCTCAGAAGAGCCAACATATCCACATTCCTCACAGTGCGCACAAACACAGGTTCACCTTTCATAGGTGTTTGTAAGTCCTTCTCATAGAACATGTGCAACTCACCCCCCCTTCATTAACTCATTAAACATTTACTGACTGCCAACTCTTGCCAAATTTGTGCCAAGCTCTGGGGATATAAAGATAAAGCACAGTGCCTACCTCTAAAATACTTCCAGTCGCCAGGAAGTCAGAAATAGAGAGTTTATAGAAGCAAACAGTGTAATGATTAAGTGTGTGGTCCTGGAGCGAGGCTGCCTGGTTTCAATACCTAGGTCGGTTATCTATTATACTCTGTAACCCCTGACAAATTACTCAACTTTGATAAGCCAAGGATTCTTCCTTTGTAAGATGGAGACAGTACAGATTTCATAGGGTATTGGAGGATAAAATATAAAGGGCTTATATGCCTAACTCCCAGAGAACACTATATATTATAGGCAATGTAATATGAGGAGAATAGTGGATACACTGGTAAGGAAATGTACAGAAGGGGCATTTGGCCCAGGGTGGGAGGAAAGGGTAGCCAGGAAAGGCATCAGAAGGGGTGATATAAGCTAAATCTTCATGGATAAATGTTAGCCTGATCAAAGAAAGGTGCAGGGAAAAGAGGAAGAGTGTTCCAGACACAGAGGGTGAACAGAAACAGCATAGTGTGGGTAGGGAATTATAAACAGCTTGATGTGGCTGGAGACCAAGTCCAAGACAAGGAATGGTAAGAAGTCTGGAGGGAGAGGCAGGGGCCAGCTGTGCAGAGCCTCGTGGGCCATACCAAGGAGCTTAAAAGTCATTGCGACAACAAAAGAGCCACAGGAGCATGAGACAGCCAGGTTTACATTCTCCCAAGCTCCCCTTCACTGCGTCTGGGTGGAAGGTGAATTTGAATCGGATGAGACAGCAGACAAGGGTGCTAGCTGTCATCATTGTCACCATCTAGTTACCATTTATTAAGCACTACGTGCCTGGTGCTGTGCTTTGCGCTTATGTGTTTATGCAAACAGACTCAAAAAGGGTAAGTGGTCCAAAACAATAAAGCTAGTGAGCAATGGAGCCCCACAAAGAAAGAAAATCCAAATCCAAGGCAAAGCATGTGCTTAACTAAGATACTCTTGCAATAGTCTAGGCAAGAGATGAGATGACCTGGATTCAGAGAGTAGCAGTGTAGACTAAGGTAGAACAAATTTGAGAAGTATTTAAGAAATGCAGCCAGTGGGAGGCGTTGTCTGATTAGATATGGAGAGTGAAGGACGAGTCTTGGTTGGCTCCCAGATTCCTAGCTTAGATCACTGAGTGGATGGTGGTGACACTCACTAAGATGAGAAACACAGAAAGAGGAGTGGGTTACAGGGAAGTTCAGCCTTGATCTGGCTGAGTTTTCCATAACAGGGAACATCCAGCTGGGGAGAAGGCAGGTTAGAGATAGACACAAGGATGCCATCAGCATTTCGATGGCCTCTGTACCCATTGCAGAGGATGCGATCAGCCAAGAAGGGGTAGACAGTGATAAGAGCAGGACAGAGCACTCAGCAAATACTGAGTGAGGGGAGCAAAGAGAAACAGGCAGAGAGGGTAGGGGGAGAGACAGTGCCAGGGTAGCAAAGTGAGTAGCACAATTCTAGAAGGAGAGAATGAGTAGTCATCAGTGTCAAAAGCAGCTGAGGAGCCAGAAAACATAAGGACTGGGAAATGCCCATCAATTTGGCAAATGTGAGAGTACTTTTGCCTGTAAGGAAAACAGAGCAGATTAGTAGGGGAAGGAAGCTTGACTGTTGCCAGCTGAAGAGTGAACAGGAGGTTGGAAGTTTGAGTAAGAGGGTTGAGGAATTGAATGGCAGGTAAGGGGGACAAAGGCACAAAGGACAATTATTATCTGTTTGTAATGGGACCTTAGAGCATGTTTATAAATTGAAGAGCTATTATTGAAGTAGAGGTGGAAGAGACTAGAAGACGTGGGACAAGGTCTAGAGGTGGGAGGGAATGGGTCAGATTGGCCTGAAGAGGAGGCGTGGACCCCATCCTCTGAATGGAGAAGGAAAAGAGAGGTGGATGTATTTGAGCACACGGGGCAAAGTGAGACTATGCCTAACTTGCCTCAGAAAAGATGAGCTGCTGAGAGTGAAGGAGGGGGCGCTGAGGAGCATGAGGGCTGGGATTAGTCACCAAGGAGGAGGAGACGCTTACCAGAAACAGACTGACCGCAGCGTGCTAGGAGACAGTGGATTTGTGGAGGGAAGATGTTCACGGTGCAAACTTTCCCATGTCCTCAATCTCTTCTGTTACTGTTCTTTCACACCTCTTGATCTGAACTAATCAGTTTTTATTTGTTTAACAAACCCTGCATGCCAGGCACAATTCTAAGTGCTTCACAAATATTAACTTATTTGTGACCTAGTTTCTCCTGTCATCCTCTCAAGTAGAGAGTGGTTTTGGTCTCATACTCCACATTCCTCAGGGCCAGAAGTTGGGGTTGAGTCCTCCCTGCCCCCAACTGGAACATTTCTAAAAGATTCTTCAGTTCCTTGGACGTTCATGCCTTCTATCCACACCACCCCTTCTTGTTATTATCTCTGCTGACTTAATGGTTGCTTCCCCATTCACTGACGCCTTTCTTCTCGCTTACTCTCTTCTTCTGTTACCCTTCCCCTCGTCCTCACTGCCGGCAAAACTCTCTCTCTCTCTCTCTCTCTCTCTCTCTTTCTTGCATCAGTCCCAGTGACTGTGACATCTACAAAATGACCCGTCTACCATCAGGATTTCTTAGTTCCTTGACCTCCTCACCCCCAGTGATCTTTTCCTCCACTTCATCTCAGCTGTCCACTCCCATGCTCCCACCACCACCCATACATATCCATCACCTGTCACTGCATCAGCTCTGAAATCTGCATTTCAACCATTCCACTCCGTTTCCTTGTAGCTCTCTTCCCAGTGCACTGACTCTGGTGTTTCCCCTGCAAAATACCTTCAAACTCATCAAGACCTCCTTCCTGTTTGTTGAGCATACCTGGCTTTAGCTTCCTAATTGGTTTCCTGTTTCCACTCTTGCTTCTCTACACTCCATTCTCAACATAGCAGCCAGAGTGAGCTTTAAAAATCTAAATATGTCACATTATTTCCCTGCTTAAAAAAAATAAAAATAAAAAAATCCTCCAATGGTTTCCCACTGCATTTAGAATAAAATCCAAACACTTTCCTAAAACTGCCAAGCTCCCCCATGAACTGTCCTCTTTTGGACCTCACTGCATCCTACTTTCCTCCTCAATCAGCCACACTGGCTTCTTTTCTTGTCTCTGAACATGCCCATTTACTCCTCCTTTAAAGCCTTTGCATTGAACAATGCAAAAATTTTCCCATTGCCTGCAACAATCTGCACATGTCTGTTTCCTTCTCATCCTCAGGTGTCAGGTCAAATATCACCTCCTCAGGGAAGCCTTCCCTGATGATTCTATGTAGAACAGAGTTCCTGCACCAATCACCCCAACTTACTCCCTGTTTATTTCCTGCAAAACACTTAGCACAAGCTGTTACTTGCCTGTTTGATCATTTTCTTGCTCACTGTCTAGCACTGCCCACCAGAACCGAAGTTCTTAAGAGCAGAGACCAAAAGATAAATGAGTACAAGTAGTAGTTAAGAGCTCTGCAGAATACTATAATACAAACAATCATACTCCAACAAATTAGAAAACCTAGAAGAAATGGATAAATTCCTAAAAACACACGACCTTCCAAGGTTAAATTATGAAGAAATAAAAAATCTGAATAGACTTATTACAAGTAATGAAATTGAGTCAGTAATTTAAAAACTCCCAAAAAACAAAAGTCCAGAACCACAGATTTAAAGAAGAGTTAATACCTATCTTTCTCAAATTATTCCAAAAAATTAAAGAGGAAGAAATGCTTCTAAACTCATTTTATGAGGCCAGCATTACTCTGATACCAAAACCACACTAGAGACCCCACAAAGATAGAAAATTATAGGCCAATATCCCTGATGAGTACAGATGAGAAAATCCTCAGCAAAACATTAGCAACCCAAATTTAAAAACACATTGAAAGGATCATACATCATGATCAAGTGAAATTTGTTCCAGGGATGCAAGGATAGTTTAACATCTGCAAATCAATCAATGCAAGACACCACATTAACAAGATGAAGGATAAAAATCACTTGATCATCTCAATGGATGCAGAAAAAGCATCTGACAAAATTCAACATCCATTTATGATAAAAAGTCTTAACAAAGTTGGAGTAGACAGAACGTACCTCAACATAATAAAGGCCATATACGACAAGCCCACCACTAATATCATACTCAATGGTGAAAAGCTAAGCTTTTCCTCTAAGATCAGGAATAAGACAAGGATGCCCACTTTCACCACTTTTATTCAACATAGTATTGGAAGTCCTAGCCACAGAAATTAGGCAAGAAAAATAAATAAAAGGCATCCAAATTGGAAAGAAAGAAGTAAAACTATCACTATTTGCAGATGACATGATATTACATATAGAAAACCCTAAACACCACCAGAAAACTATTAGAAGTAATAAATTCAGTAAAGTACCAGGATACAAAATTAAAATAGAGAAATTGGTTGTGTTTCTATACACTAATAATAAGCTATCAGAAAGAGAAATTAAGAAAACAATCCTACTTGCAATTACATGAAAAAGAATAAAATAGCTAGGATTAAATTTAACCAAGGAGGTTAAAGACTGTACTCTGAAAACTGTAAGACAATGGTGAAAGAAACTGAAGACAACACAAATAAATGGGAAGGTATACTGTGATCATGAATTGGAATACTATTGTTGAAAGGTACATTCTACTAAAAGCAATCTACAGATTCAATGCAATCCCTATCAAAATGTTAATGGCATTTTTTCACAGAACTAGAACAAAGAATCCTAAAATTTGTATGGAACCACAAAATAGCCAAAGCAATCTTGAGAAAGAACAAAGCTCCCTGATTTCAAACTATACTACAAAGCTATAGTAATCAAAACAGTATGACACTGGCATGAAAACCCATAGATCAATGGAACAGAATATAGAGCCCAGAAATAAACCCATGCCTACATGGTCAATTAATCTATGACAAAGAAGGCAAGAATATACAATAGGGGAGAGACAATCTCTTCAATAAACGGTATTGGGAAAACTGGACATCTACATGCAAAAGAATGAAACTAGACCACTATCTTAAACCATATACAAAAATAAATTCAAAATGAATTAAAGACGAATACAAGACCAAAAACTATAAAACTTCTAGAAGAAAACAAAGGCAGTAAGCTTTTTGACACTGGTCTTAGCAATATTTTTTGGACCAATCTCAAGAAAGGATAACAAATGCAATAATAAACAAATAGGATTACATCAAACTAAAAAGTTTTGCACAGAAAAGTTAACCATTGACAAAACAAAAAGGCAATCTAGCGAAAGAAAGAAGATATGTGCAAATTATACATCTGATACAGGGTTAATATCTAAAATATATCAACAACTTACACATCTTAATATAAAAAAAAAACACCAAAAACAACCCTATCAAAAATGGACAGAGTACTTGAATAGACATTTTTCCAGAGAAGATATACAGATACAGATGGCCAACAGGCACGTGAAAAGATGCTCAACATCACTAATCATCAAGGAAATGTAAATCAAAACCACAAGTTATTGCTTCACAATTGTAAGAATGGCTATTATCAAAAAGACAAAAAACAAGTGTTGTTGAGGGTGTAGAGAATAGGAAACCCTCCTACACTGTTGGTGGGAATGTAAATTGGTGCAGCCACTATAGAAAACAGTATGGGGGTTCCTCAAAAAATTAAAGAAAGAACTACCATACGATCCAGCAATTCCATTTCTGTGTATTTATCAGAAGACAAGGAAAACACTAATTTGAAGAGATATATGCACCCCTATGTTCACTCCAGTATTATTTAAAATAGTCAAGATATGGAAGCAACCTAAGTGTCCATCGATAGATGAATGGATAAAGAAGATGTAGGGCATATGTGTGTGTATGTGTGTGTACATACACATATACATATATTTTATATAATACACACAATCCCACACACATACACACACAATGGAATATTACTCATCCATAAAAAGGAATTAAATCTTGCCATTTTTGAAAATATGGATGGACATAAGAGAATATTATGCTAAGTGAAATAAGTCAGGCAGAGAATGACAAATACCTTATGATTTCACTTATATGTGAATCTAAAACAAAACAAACAAACAAAACAAAACAGAAACACACTCATAGATACAGCAAACAAACTGGTGGTTACCAGAGTGTGGAGGAGTTAGGGGTGGGTGGGTAAAATTGATGAAGGGAATTAAGAGGTACAAACATTCAATTATAAAATAAGTAAGAGATGGGGATGTAATATACAGCATAGGAAGTATAGTCAATAACACTGTAATGACGTTGTATGGTGACAGTAATTATATTTAAAGTGGGGATCATTTTGTAATCAATATAAATATCAAATCACGATGATATACACCTGAAATTAATAGGATAATATATGTCAATTACACATCAATAAACAAAAAAAAAGTGAAGGGTCTGCAGTCAAACCTGGATTCAGACCTTGACTATTTACTTGCTGTGGAAACATTTCTTAATTACTTAATGACTCTGAACCCTAGTTTCCGCCTCTCTAAAACGGGGATAATAAAGTATCTGTTGTGAAGATTAAGTATAATAAATCAATACATGTAAACCACTTTTCCAGTCCCTGGAAAATCATAATCAATCAATACATGGGAGCTATTATTATAATTTCTCAGGCACTGATTTTCTCCAGGAGTGCTCAGTGATCTGAGCATAGCAGAAGGTATAGAGACATCTAACTAATCTAGCACTGAGCTTAGAAAAGGACAAAGATGTGAGGGACTCTGGCAGCCAGTCAGATGGACAGTCATAGGACCCAGAATAGGTAGGGAAAAAAGGGTGGTCAGGATGGATCTGGTGGCAGGGAGAAAAGGGAGTAGTCGAGGGGGCTGGACATCTAGATCCAGTCAAAGCTGGTGTAGTGGGAGTGGGGTAATGGGAGCCAGGAGTGGGATACTGGAGTTTAAATAATGCCACCAAGAGAAAGTGGTATTATTCTGGCTGATGGCCAGATCCAGAGCATTGTTGGAAAGTGTATGACTGAGGTGACACGGAGGATAGCCCCGGAGAAACAGTCAAGAACCAAGAGGCATAAGTGGGTAATGAAGTCACCCAGGTTGATGGAAGACCTTACAAAAGGCAGGAAGGCTGAAACTGTTTCCAGTTGATGAAGAGGAAAGAGCAATAGAGCTGGAATCTTAAAGAACAGGGCCGGAAGGTAAGCAGTGTCCCTAAGGCAGAGCCAGGTGTCAGTGAAGGCAGGAAGCAGAGGGAAGGCTTCAGTGGAAACAATGGTTAGAGGACCCATGGACCAGACCACTCAAGACAGAGCAATGAGGAATGAGGGCAGAGAGAATATTGTCCAAATACAGATGCGATCATATTTAAAACCCTGCAAAGGTTTCATGTGGCTCTCTGGGTAAAGGCAAAATTCCCTAGGTAACAGGTCCACAAAGCTCCACGTGGTCTGGCCTCAACCTTCCTCTCCAGTTTCATCCCTTGCCACTCTCAATCACACGAGCACAGCTCCAGCCTTGCTGGGGTTCCTCTAGGCCCTGACCTGACACAGTCCCTCAGGCCACATGGCCTTTTCCCACATTCTCCCTTCTGTCTGGAATGCTCTTACCACTCCCTTCACGTAGTTAACTCCTACTCAGCCTCCAGATCACACCTCAAGGAAGCCTTCCCTGATTCTCCAAACTGTAAGATCCTATACGCTAAGCACTCATAGCTTAGCACTTCATTAGCAGCACTTATTAAGGGTGTGATATTATATTACCTGCAGTCTGGCTGTATGATTATTTGATTACTTTCTTCTTCACTATACTGTAAGCTCTTAAAGAGCAAAGATATACCTTTTTTTGCTTATCACTGTATGTCCAGTGCCTGGGACAGGGCTGGCACATAGTAGTTGCTTGATATATAAATATCTGTTCAATGAATGAATAATGGATAGAAGCCTAGAGGCCGGAGAGGTTGCCTTTCACTCAGTACCTCAGGACAACAATGAGGACGGGCAGAGAAGGACAGACCTAGCTTCAAATACCCTTCCACTGGGCACAAACTCTTCTGGTTGAGAGTCTCAGCTCTGTCTGATTTCTCTGGTGCTGTCGAAGGCTGTGTTAGGGTTTGGGAAGGGGCAGAGAAGGTCCTATTCTGGGCAGGGACCATGGCCTAGCGTTAGGAGCTTCTGGTCCTCTCATGGGTTCTTGTATCAAACCCTTATCTCCTGCAGGTTGGGGTTCACCTGCTCCCCTGCGTGCATACACAGATTTCCCTCACCTCTTATAGATTTAGACCTGTCACTCCCCTCTCGAGGGGACCTACAAGGTCTTCATCCCTCGTAGTATCCACATCCCTCACCTCTCACAGAAGGTATGCAGGCAAGGCAGAACCTTGGGGCACCGGTAACGATCCAGGCAGATGCTGCACACCAGGAACTGCTTGTCCATAGGCTGGACCTCGGGGCCAGGGCTCTCCTCCCTCTTCGCCATGGTGTCCACGATGGCTCCTGCCACTCACAGCAGCCTGTGTAAGGAGAGATGGTCAGCACCTGGGAAGTCAGCACCCCCTCTCCCTGCCTGTCCCCACCACTCAAATCCCCTGCAGAGAACGAGCTCCACTGCCTCCTGCCAGGGGCAGGACAGGCAGTGATGTAGAAGGAGCAGGCTGAAGTCGATGGCTGAGTGACCCCTGAGCATGCTCTAGTTAAGAGCACAGACTCGGGGTTCGATTAGGTTTCAAACCCAGTTCAGCCTCTTACCAGCTATGTGACCTTGAACAATTCATACAACCTCTCTGAGCCTCAGTGTCCTAATCTGCAATTATGGGAATAACAATCCCTACATGGGAATAACAATCCTCAAATGGTTGTTTTGAGAATTTGCAACAGTGAATGTGAAGTGCAGGGTCCAAGGATGCCCACTCTCACCGACACACCCATCCTTCACCTCCTCTGCCTCCCCAAATCCTCCTCCAGGAGACCTTCCTGATGGAGTGTCTCTCCTCTGACTTCCTACAGCCCTGCTACCTATGCCCTGACCCACCTCTCCGCACAACTGCCTGGGATTGCATTCTTTTCCACATCCAATCAGTATCCAGCTCTGTGGATTCTGCCTCCCAAATATCTTATCCCCCTTTCTTCAACTGTACAGCTAGTGCCCCAAATTCAGGTCACCACCAACTCTCTCCTATGATAACAGCAATAGCCTTTTAATGGGTATCCTTCTCTCCTCACTTGTGCTTCTCATCCGTGCCCCGTGCAGTTAGAATGAAGCTTCTAAAACACAGATTCCATCTTGTCACTAACTCCCTGTTTAAATTTCCTTCAATGGTTATCTACTGTCCAGAGGACAAAGTCCAAACTCCTTAAACTGGCCAACAAGGCTTAGCTTTGCCCATACCTTCCTCTACAGCCTCATGTCTCACGATTCTATGATCAGTCACACTGGTTTCTCTTTAGTTCCTGGAAAACTTCTTGTTCTCGTTTGCTTCTGGGCAGTCACACATTCTGTTCTCTCTGCCTCTTCCAAGACCCCCTTTGCCTGGCTGACTCCTACTTATCTTTCAGGTCACCATGGAAATGTCACTTCCTCCAGAAGGCCTTCCCTGCACCCGTATTTCCTCCATCCTAGCCCTGCTATGCTATACTACAACTTTCCTGTTACTTCTCTGCTTCCTCCACTGTATGCAGAGCTTTTGAGGGCAGGCATTATATGTATATATTTTTTTATTTCTAGCACTTAGCACAGAGCCTGACAGAGGATCAATCTATATTTATTGAATTAATTCAGTAATACAAAAAATATTTATTAGGTGCCTACTTTGTACAGGCACTGGAGATACAGTGATAAACAAAACAGATACAGTCACTGTCCCTGTGTTGGGGAGATGGTGACAGATATTTTTAAAGTAAATCAATACATAATCACAAACCGGGAGAGGCGAGTGCCATAAAGAAGAAAAGGATGGCATGAGAAAGAACGTTTTCTTGATTGGGTGATCAGGGAAGGCCTCTCCAAGCAGGTAACTTTTAAGCAAAGTTCAAAGGGATGGAAAGAAAACAGTAGGGATGAGGGTGGTGGTATTAGAGAATGAGGGAGGGAACTCATTCTAGGTTAAAGGAATAGCATGAATGCAAGTTCTTACACAGAGGGCTCACTGAGAACCCGAAAGGACCATGTGATTAGAGCAAAGTGAATAAAAGCAAGAGGTGAGTTTGAGAAGGTAGACTGAAATGAGATCAAGAAATACCTTGATGTTAAGAGTCTAGATTTTCTCCTAAATTGGGAGGGAAATGATGCAATTTACAAAAAATAAAAGTAAATAAAAAAGCTACTTTGGCAGCTATGAGAATTGAAGAGATAGAAGCAGGGAGACCAGTTAGGAGCCTACCCCCTTTCTTCAGTAAGATGATGTTGGGTATTAGCAGAGCTATAGATAAAAAGGTGGATTGATTTCAGAAATACTCATGAGGCTGAATCAAAAGGACATGATGATGGACTGGATGTGAGAGGCGAAAGGCGATGTTAATAACGACTCCCAGGTTTCTCCCTGAGCAAACGGCGGGCCGTGCACAGAGACAGTGAAAGCTCAGAAGCTGGTTTGGGGCACTTTATTTTAAGCACGCGAAGTTTGAGGTGCCTTTGTGATATCCAGGTAGAGATGTCAAGTAAGGAACAGAATATAGGAGCTCCAGGGAGAGGTTTGGGCTAGTTATTGATTTAGAAGCACTAGCATATTAATGGCACTTAAAGCAACAAGAATGGATGAGACCACCTAGGGACAGAGAGTGGAGAGTAAAGGAGAACCCAGAACAATGGGAGGAAAACCGAGGGAGTGTGGGACCAAGGGAATCAAGAGGAGAGAGTGATTCAAGAAAGAAGGAGTGGTGAAGTAAGGTAGACTGAAGAATGTCCACCACATTTGGCTGTGGTGGAGCGGCAGGGGCAGAAACCAGGGTACAGTGACTGAAGAATGAGTGGAGATGAAGAAATTAACACAGCTGATGTAGACAACTCATGAGAGAAATCTGGCCATTAAGGGAGGCAGAAAGGCAGCTGGACTACTTC
Source organism: Rhinolophus sinicus (assembly GCF_036562045.2). NCBI lineage: Eukaryota > Metazoa > Chordata > Mammalia > Chiroptera > Rhinolophidae > Rhinolophus > Rhinolophus sinicus. The sequence goes on from NC_133756.1 coordinate 122,936,945, forward strand.
AAAACAGGCAGTGACTAGGATAGGAGCAAGTCACCACTATCTGTGCCCAGCTAGATGCATCATGGGCTTTTCTAAAGATAATGGATGAACAAATGCATGCATGCAGTGGGACCAGTCCAGAGACTTCTCCGGGTTTGGGGCGGGGCTGGAAAGGGGCTGGGCTGTATGTAAATTATGTGTGAGGTGGGCATGGGTAGGCTAGAAAGGGCATGCCTGAGTGCATCCTCTCCTGATGTGAGCACTGGGATTCTGCGGTTCTCTCTCCAGAGGTGATGGGTTTGAATCGAGAGACTTAGTACAAGGACAACTTAGCTGGAGGGAGGACAGATTGAGGGTTGGCAGAAGAAACAGGAGGCCGGATCCAAGTTGAAGCTTCTGTCTGGTGAAGGGGAGGGCTGGGAGGAAGAGTAGGAGTGGCCCACTGGGCCCTGCTGGGGCAGCTGATGTCAGACTCCGCCTCTCTCCAAGCCCAAGGGGCTCTCCCAGCCTATCACACAGGGGCGGAGATTGGGCTACATCCAAGGTCGGACAGCTCCTCCCTCCCTTCCCCTTCCTGCTTCAGTTCCCCCACCCAGACTTGCTAGGCATGCAGCCTCTGAGGCCACACGCCAACCTGGATCACTAAGATTCCCTACTTCTCCTGGGCTCCTACTCCCACCTCTCCTACCCCACTGTGCCCTAAATATCTGTCCCCAAGGTTCTAAAGGTGATGGTTTAAGTGGACCGTTTATCACAGCAGACACTAGGAGGACCTTGAACTCAGAGCTGAGATTTCACCCTCTTTCCTCAGGTTGTCTCTGAATTCCTTATCCGACCTATCTTATATGGCTCAGTTCTAAAGGCACCTCGGTGCCTCATTCAGCATTCATTTACCATTTCTGCTAGGCTTGGGGATACAAAGATAAATAGTTGCAGCTCAGCCTTCATGGATTCCACAGCCTAATAAAGAGATTACTGCAATGCAATATGGTGAGGGCTATGATGGGAAAGCACAGATTGCTCCAGGAGCACAGAAGTCACCTAACCTAGATTTGGAGAGGAGGGGAGGGGTACTGAGGTTGGAAGTCAAGAGAATTCCCCTGAAGGTGTCATTCAAGCGGAGAGCTCCAGGATGAGTGAGAGTTACTGAGATTCAGTCTCCTTCTGCATCAGGAGACTGAATCATACTCTGGGACAGGGAAGAGCTGAGAAACGAGATGGGGTGGTTGGCAGGAGCTAGATCACACAATGCTTTATTGGCCTTATTAAGAAGTTTAGATTTTACACTTTCCTGCTAGGGGATTAAGGTTTTACCCAAAGAGCAAAGGAAACCTTTTGGGGGTGGGGTGGAGAGTGCTTAAGTATGAGTGATAGAGCCAAAATAGTAAATTTTTGACTGCTGTGTGGAAAATAGCTTAGAGGGGACACAGGTGGGAAGTTAAGAGACTGCCATGATATTCCAGAGGAGAGATAATGGTGGCCTTGACTAGGGGAGTAGCAAAGGGGAGGATGAGAGAAGGAGATTTCATAGAGAGGAATCAACAGAACTTGAAGGCTGGTTAGTTTGATGTGAAGAGTAAAGGGAGAAGAAAGGATTAGAGCCGATCCCTAGTTTTCTGGCTTGGAAATTCTGGAGGAGGAGCAGTTCGAATGAGAGGGTGATAAATTCAGTGTTTAATAAGATAAATCTGAGGTGCCTATGGGACGTTCAAGTGGAGAGCTGGCAGCTGAAAAGATAGGCTAGAGCCTAAGAAAGAGGTATGGCCTAGAGATAAGGATTTGGAAGTCCTTGGTGTAGAGATGATGCCTGAAGCCATGGAAGTGGATGACATCACCCCAAGATGGGAAAGGAGAGCCTGTGATTGTGCCCCGAGGAACCTCAACATTTTAGGGATAGGCCCAGGAAGCAAAGCCTGCAAAGAAATTGAAAAGGTGTGGCCAGAGAGGCAGGAGAAGCAGGAAAGAGGGAGATTATGAAGGCCCAGGGAGAAGAAAGTTTCATGGACAAGGGAATGATCTCATTGTGAAATGCTGCAGAAAGGTCCCATGATCTACAGCCCAGGAGAGGCTGTCATCAAGTTCAGGGAGTGTGGTTTCCAGGGGCTGGAGGAGAAGAAGCCAGATCCAGGGGGCTGAGGAGGAAGTTGATTGTGAGCAAATGACAACGGCCAGTGCTGACTCCACTAGATCCTTAACATCTGCAAAGGATGTGTTTCAAGGCTTTTCAGTTTCTCCAAATTCTCAACCAGCATCTAATTTCCCCCATGACTTCCTCCTGCAACCTCATGAGAGTCCCAAATTTACATAGCTGTGAGTGGAGGTAGATGACCAAAGAATTGTTAAAAAGTGGATGCAAGAGAGTTAGGCTCACTTGCTTTCTAAAATGACTCTCTCCTGTTCACTAGCCTCCAAGTCTATTTGATTATTTGAGGCCTCAACAAAATGACAAATGACTGCAGGTTACAGTCTTTGGGGTTTCTCTGGAACAGATTAAGCCTAAGAGGAGGTAAAGTCCTCAAAGCCAAGGAATCCTTTCAATAAGATTGGCAAGGAAGAAAAGTGATGAAATTCACAGTACCACCTCCCCCACCACTGCCAGATTGAGTAGGTGAAAGAACCATTTGATCAGCTGATCAACATATCAATCAAACTTCCCTGGGCACACTCTGGACCAGACCCTTCAACTGGGAACTAGAGACGCAAAACTGAAAGGGACACATGCCCTGTCCTTCACAAGCTTTCAGACTAGTGTGGGAAACAGACATGGAATGTGAAAAGTGTCATGATATTGACATATTCAAACTGCTATGGTATCAAAGAGGAGGAAGTACCTAAGTCAAAAGGTGGTGGAAGAGAATGAAGAGGCCTCCAGAGGAAGGGATACATAAGCTGGCTCTTGAGGGACAAATAGGAGTTTGATAGGTACATTGGGAAAACTGACTGAAGGAACAGAAGCGTGAAAAATTAAGAAACGGACCAGTTGAGCAAGAGCACAAGACTCAAAAGGACAGAGGCTGTACTTGATGCTTTCACAATCACTGGATGCAAGTTCTCCACTTGCTCCCTGACTGTTCTTTCACTGCCCATTCCTTAAATGTTTAGTTTCCCAGGGCTTTGTTCTAAGGCCTCTTCTCTCACTTTCAAACTCTGCTGGGGAAATCTCATCATCTCCTAGGGTTTCAGTTACCATCCGCTTGCTAATGACCCTCAAAGCCTTATCTCCCATGCAGAAAACTTACTTGAACCCCAGACCTGTATATCCAACTGTATCTTGAACATGTCTACAAGGAAGATGCATGGAGACTAGTCTAAAACTGAATTCTTTTCCCCCTAACCTGCTCTTCCTGCTGTGTTTCTCATCTCAATAAAAGGTACCACCATCCATCTAACCACACCAGCTAGAATCCTGGGAATTTTCTCAATTCCTCCTCTTCTTTCACCTTTTAGATACAAGCTATGATTCTTTATCCTTGATTCTGCCTCTGAAATGTGTCTAGGTTAAAAAATGTCAGGAGATCTAGGAGCTAGTTCTGACTGTCACTGATTTCACTAACACAAGGTAAGACTCTGGGCAAGTTCCTACTTTATCCCCTTTATGTAAATTGGGGGTGGTGTCTTTTTGTTCCCCAAGTCTGAGATTCCTAAGGTTCTCTTTCCAGGCAAAGGTCCCTATGGATTGTAATATGTACCCATGCTTAAACTTCAAATTGTACTACCTTGAGGATTTGATTGCTGGTTTCCACGGTAAGGCTAGGTGTGTTAGAGGGTAGCTGCAGTTGCCCCCACCTCCCTTCTAAAATAAATGTGTGCTGAGTTACCCGTGATGCTCCCTCTGGGTACTCTCTATTTCAGCCGTACAGTTTTGCTGTTTTTCTGAACACAGGCTGTACTATCCCAACTATGGGCCTTTGCTCAAGATTTTTTCTCAGCAAGAATGCCATTGTCCCCTAAGTGGCTGAGGCAGTACCTGGCACACAGAGGGTGTTCAGTATATGTTGGTGACAGGAGAGACATTTTTTAAATCACTGCAGTTCCCTCTCACTAGACAGACAGGCAAAAGCAAAGGCAATAACAAGATAAGTGAACAAAGCTCCAAGGAAAAAGACCTCCACTTAACATAAAGCTTTCCCACAGCATAAGGTAATAAGTGCTCTGTCACCGGAGGCATGCAAGCCAAGAGAGGCAGGGCACCTGTCAAGCCTGCAGCTCTGATTCCAATTCTGCAGCAAATCAGAGCCCTGCTTAGGGAATGAATGGGCACTAGAGAGCTCGACAGACACACAGGGAGACCTGTGAAAAAAGACCTCTACACCTGCTCCAACCTCCCAGATTTTATCTTCCTACCGGGGCCAATCCTGGGTTCATGCTGTCCACATCAGAGACCCTCACACCAGGAACAAGCCCAGGGCCTGCTTTCAGTCAGAATGACCTCCCTGGAGTGCAGCCTGCCCCGCCAACCTGCAACCATCTGTCCCTGCAGGTTTGCTGCCCAGGATCTGTAGCCAAGTCCAGAAGGAAGGAGGCCAGACCAGGGGAGGGGCCTGGGGTCCTCCAGTCAAGGCCCAAGCTGCAGGGGAACCAAGGGGGGGGGTGGTCCTTTCCTACAAGAAACAGCCTCTGGATGAGGTTCTCTGACCACGGAGCAGCACTAGAGGAAGAAAGAGTATCCTCCATCCTGGCTAGTGGGCCTCTTAGTGCCTGAGGAGGATGGAGGAGGGAGCAGGAGGTGGAAGTGTCTGCACCAGGGAGTAAGGAACCCTTCAGACAAGCTGGGCCACAAGATTCCAGAGTCCCACTCAGCAACCCACCCGCCCTCCCTGCCCCCCCTCCACACACACACCGTCACCCTCGGCCGCAGCGTTCGACACCGTCCACTAACATACACAAGCTCCTAAACCCAGCGCTTCTCTAAGGAACCATCACCCATCCACCCGCGTCTCCCCCCTCAAACATGGACCTCACGTGAGCAGCCACAGCCCGAAGAATCCCCCCACTGCTCTCACGGACATGGACACGCCTCACGTGGACAGAGACAGGCGCAGATTCTGAAAAGCATCTGTACCCCCACGCACAGACAGACCCTCGGACAGACACACGGCCGCTCGGACCCGGTGGCCCCGGACCAGGGAAGACAGGGATACAAACGCACCCCTGGAGCCGCCCGTCGCACTCACCGCGGCGGAGCAGGATGGGAGGGCCACGGCCCGGACTGCGGCCACTCCGAGGGGCCCGCGGCGCTGCCCCCGCTGCCAGCGCCCGTCCGCCCGGCCCTGCCCGCGGCGCCGCCCCACGTCCAGCGCCTCCGCCTGTCCTCGCGCGGCGCCGCCGCCGGACCCCGCCGCACAGGCCGGAGGGAGGGGCCGGGGCGGGGCTGAGGACCAGCCGGGGGAGGAGGTGGCTTGAGAACCGAAGACCCACCTCCGTTCCGCCCTCCGCTGCGCAGGCCCCGCCCTCCCTGGCCCGGCTGTACCGCTCCCCACACCCACCCCCCTGAGGCTCTCGCAGGAGCTGCCTTAGCGTGCGGGCCAGGGAACCTGTGAGCCTGATCCCGGATCCCGGATCCTCGGTCCCCGATCCCCGCCAGCTGCCTCTGGCTCCCGACGGCTCCAGGGAAGGGTGGCGTAATAGGTCTCTGAGACGGAGATGAAGGCTCGGTCAAGAAAAAGCAAGCTGGACAGCAGGGATTTCGGATTCCGGGAACCGGTCCGGGCTGCCTCCTGGAGGTGCCCTTCGGGTCGGGGAGGGCGGGGGGAACTACTACGAAATATGCTACTGTGGTCTCTGCAGGACAGGGGAGACGGGGATCGTCTGTACCTCGGCACGGATCTCTGGGTGGCAAAGGAACCCAAGGTGGAAGGGCAATATCCAGAACTCTGGAAGGGGCTGAAGGAGTAGAAGGTGGGGGAACTTGGTTCGGCTCTTGGTTCCTGGCTCTACTCTCAGGAGCCCCCTTGCGAGGAAATTATGGTTCAGACCATCCAGCGACTCCCTTCCACACTCCAAAGACTAGAGCAATTCTTAGAATCATGGCATTGTAGAAAAGCACCCCCAGTGGAAAATAATAAAAATTATAATAACAGTTAACAGAGACTGAGTGCTTATATTGTGCCAGACACATAACGAATTACTTTACATATATTATCTCCTTTAATACGCATAATCTCAATAGGTATCTTCTTTTATTAGCCGTATTTTACAACGGAAGAAATGGAGGGTCCTGGCTCCCCAGGCTCACTCAGCTGGGAAGTGGTATAACCAGGGTTCTAGTTCTTTTAGGTCCTGTGACCAGTCACTTGGAGATTCAGTACCTTTCATGTTGAAAAATCCCCAATGGCCCATAAAGTGGGGGCTTGTATGTGGACCACCCACCTAATAATCAAGCTCAAGTTAGATGACTGCAGGCTGACCACAGCCCAGGAAGCCTGCCTAGGAGCTGCAGTATCTGTGACAAAGGGCAAAATCAGGCTGCATGGATCTCAGTGCTAGGAGAATCTGCTGTGTTGTCCCCTTCCTCCAGCCCTGTACACAGGTAGGGGAGAATGTTGACATGCTGGAACTCTCCTTGGCTAAGGAGCACAGAGGTGATGGCATCTGGGCCCTGATTGACTAAATGAAAGTGCTGCTAGGAAACTTTCTTGCCTCAGACAAGGTTCAGATTTGGGCTCAACACCTCGGTGCAGCAGGGCCCTAGGAACTGCCTCCACTTCTCATCCACCTGAGTTCTGACACCCAGCACTGTGCCTCAGACAGCATTCATGCTTCCTTTGGAGTTTGGGCCAGAGCTACTAGATTACCCAACATGGGGAAACTGGGGTCTGTATTACATTATTTTAAGGCTCACATGACTACTTTCCTCAACCCTACACTTTCCTATGCCATCAACCTTCTCGCTGAAAAGGCTTCATAGCTCCCTTTCTCCAAATGGCAAAAGTCCTTAATCAGCCAGAAAAGGCCTAGCGGGCTCTCTCACTACCTTACCTCTGTAGCGTTCCTCTAGCCACTCCCCCTTCACCCTCCAGTCCATTCAAACTCAATTCCTGCAGAGTCCTATGCAGGGCCTTCACATATGGCCTGTCTGCCTAGGCTGTTCTCCCCCCTACTGTCTGTCATCTACTCACTCACCCTTTAGGTCTTAGCTTTCAAGTTGACATGCCCATCTCTACCTGTATAGGCCAGATGCCCTTCTTCTGTGCTCCCATAGCTCCCTGTATTTCTGTATCCTGGTACTTAAGACTGTATTGTAGTTGCCTGGTTACTTCTCTCTAGCCCTCCCTCACTAGGCCACAAACACTGTGGGTAGGGACCGTTTTATTCACCGATGTTTCCCCAGGGTCCACTGCAGTGGATGGCAAGTAAAAGCACTCAGTAAATATTTGCTGTGTGAATAAATGCATGATGAAGATCGGTGGGCCCAACCCACTCTGGACCGTGTTCTTAAGACACATAGCTATCTAGGTGCTGGCCTAAAGGACAAATGAAGCTTTGGCTCCAGCTGGGGCTGGGGAAGGAGTGGGTCCTCAGACTGTTCCTGAAACCTGCGACTTCAGTTGTCTGGCCCCAGCTCTTTTGACTTGATAGGATTTTGGGGTAGGATTATACTGAGCATTTCTCCACCCAGCCCACCCTCCTAGAGTCCCCCACAAATTGACCTCACTGGGCCTGCTTTTATGAAAGGTTTATTCCTAGTGCTAGGTCCCAATCTTCCAGGGCTCTAAGCACAATTAAACTGGGTGGATAGGTGAGGGGAGGCCCATTCAGACGCAGGGCCAGAAATGGGGCTCCCCATTATTCCCACCCCTTTGGTCCCAGTCCCCTTCTCTGCAATGGGCACATATAGAGGGACAAAGGGTATTGGAGGCAACATCATAGGCCCAGGGGAGCCCGAGAAGAGCTGCCATTGGCTGACAGGGCCTTGTGAGGCTCTGCCATTGGTCAGGGGGCACACCCCAGGAGCTAGGGATAGGCCTGAGGAGTGATGCCACTGGCCAGGGAGTGGTTTTGTCATAGCCTTTGGCTGTGGAGTAGAAGGAAAAGATCTGGGAATGAAGCCCAGTGGCCAGGAAGATAAGTGACAGGGCAGCAGCTGCTGGGCCTGCAGGCCCCTCCCTACCCACAGCAGTGTGGGCAAAACAGGTATCAGGCCCCAGGCAGGGAAAGGGAGCCCCAGCCAGAGGGCAGGTGGCCAGGGATGTCCCATGTCCATTCTCCCCCAACCTGGGACTGCCCTTCCCAATGTCTTTCTTGATAGCCAGGTTGGGCTGGGAGCGGCTCACTGCTCCTCTAGCCAGGAGGGCTTCTCAGATCCTGGAGGCCGCAGCTTGATGTTGAACTGCTGCAGGGTCTGCTCCAATTGTTTCTGGTTCCCAGCAAAGTAGGCGGACACAGCATTGTGGAAGAGCAGCAGCTGCTTGTGCATCACCTTGATCTGGGGGTCCAGAGGGTCAGCTGAGCCTGGACTCAGATGCCCTTCTTGAGGGGTTGAGCCTGAGCCCAGACCAGAGGCACATGGACTCTGCTCTGATGGTGCTTTTCTTGTGGGGGCCGAACACCACCAAGGGAGTCAAAGGAGAGGGTCAATCTGATGGGAGAAACCTAACATGATTGGCTAGGTCTCGGGTTCTGGTACCCCAGCTCAGGGGGTGATTTTTCTGTTATGATCCTGGGAACAGCAGCCAAATTCTTCAACAGAAAAGGGCCAGGAGTCAGAGGGAGGGAGACCTGGAAAAGTCCAGGAGTTGAGGGGGCTAGGGGAAGATCGCACTCCTTAGCCAGGCTGCGTTTCCCCAGCCAATGAGGGGGAGGGTCGGGGGAGGGTCAGTATTACAGATGGAAAGATGGGCTGAGGTCAAAGGGGTGGGGCTGGCACCTTGTTTTCTTCCAGGAACTTGAGCTTGATGGCCACATCTCCTCGCAGCTTCTCGTATTTGTCCCGATGGGCCTGGAAAGTGGCCTGGGCACTCTCGAGTCGACCACGCGTCCCTGCATCCCGGGGGCCTAGGCTCAGCTCCTCTAAGTCTGTTCGGTAGGCATCATATTCCAGCCTGGGGAGGGGGTTATATAGGCTCATCTCCACCCCCATGTCCTCCACACACACTCTTTTTTCCTTCCTGAATTCTTATGCCCCTAATCACAACTTTCACCCAAGCCAGCCAACTCCCAAAACCCTAGGCCCTGCCAGTGCCCACACCTGGCAGCCTCATACTGTTTGACAGTCATGAGTGTGTCTTCCATGGTTTTGGTGACCAATGTGTTGATGCTAGAGACAAAGAAGTTCACAGCCCCTAGCAGTGTTTCTCCATTCTTGCACAGCAGCTTCTGTGTCTCTGCATTGTAGCCAAATTCCTCCTGAGGACAGAAAGGAGGGACAGGCCTTGAGAAATAGTCCCTACCTGACTGGAGCTGTAGGGTCCTTTAGTCCCCTTTTCCCGAGGAAGGAAGCAGCCATCAAAACAAACAACCAAGGACTGCCTCCAGCAAGGCTTTCTTAGCCAGAAAGTTAGTGGGGCCACCCTGGGGATGCCTGGGGTGGGGATGTGGGGGTGAGGTTCTCAGATAAGTTCACAGGACTAGAACAAGGAAAGTCAGTGCAGCAGGCAAGGGAGGAGCTCTGATTAGGCTGAGCACCAAAGGCATTCTCGCCAATGCAGAGAAGGGTTACTTGTGAGGCACCTAGTGTGCCCCCTCCCCCTGCCCCTCCGACTTTGGACCTCCGTACAAACCCTTAGGCTGCCTCCACAGGTGAGTGCTGCTGGGGACAGGGCTGGGCCCACCCTGGAGGGATTCTCCCTCTGGGCTGCAGGAGGGATGGAGGGAGGGAGGCTGAGGGATGACTGCCTGGGAGGGCCTGGGCCCAGTCCCCCCCAACTTTCTTTGGCCTGGCTGAGGCACCTGAAGCTCTGGGGACTTCTGGCTGAGGTCAGCAAAGGCGTCACCTAGTGCATGCTGGGTCTGCAGCAGGCTGTAGAGGTGGGCTGTCAGCGCCCGGCCCAGCTGCAGGACACTCTCATACTTGCGCTTCGTCTCACGCAGCAACTCAATCTGCAGCTCTAGCTCCAGGTCCACAGTCCGGGAGCCTCGGCCAAATCGCTCTGATAACAGCTGCTTTGTGCACTGATTGGGAAGTGGGGGAATAGGTCAGAGACCCTAGCACCCTGCTCCCCGAACAGCATACCCAGGCTGGAATATAGATGGACTATTAGGATCTGGGAGAAGGCAAAAAGGTACCCAGAGGGAGTTTGGGGGAAGGGAGAGGTGCTTGAATCCCACCTTATATGTGTTGATGCCCCATTTCTTGACGATGTCAAACTTCTCTCCAGCGATGCCCCGAGCCACCTCATCTCCGGAGCCAGCAGGAGTGGCACTGTGAGATGGATGGCGGCCAGACCCTAAAGGACCAAGTTCTCTGACTCTAGCCTCTCTCAGATACAACCAGACGCCTCTGTGGCTCCACCCATACTTCTCTCCCAGCATCTGAACATGACTTCCCTGAGGGAGCAGAAGCTGGAGACAGTTAGATTCTCTTACTTACTAGGAGGAGCTCGTACCTTGTGCCCTGAGACCTAAATCCCAAAAACATCTGGCCTCCTTCTGAGGTGGTGGTGGGGTTGGAGGGGGAGGGAAGAGGGGCTGCTGGTGTACAGGGGCAGAGGAAACAAGAAAATACGATGAGTGTGGGGCGGGAGGTCAAGGATGGTGGGTCCTGATAACAGGCAACCTAGTTGACATTCCCATGTGGAACCCTAGTCAGTGTGAGACTCAGGGCTGCTTGTCCCTCTAAACTTTAGAGTCTAAAGTAAAACTCTGAAAAGCCTCATAAATCTCCAAATCAGCCCAAGCTCCAGAGCACAGAGTTCTCGACTTAGGTGGTAGCAGCAGAGAAAGGGCACATCTCAAGGGAAATGGCAAGTAGAGGCAGTTGAACAACCCTGGGAACTGGTCTTGGGCTGAGACAGTCCACAGGATTCATACTAGCAGAGGTTTCCAAGGTCTCCAGAGGTAACTCCAGCTTTCTTAGACATATCCTATGCTCCCCAGAACCATTCCTCTCCCCTTCTTCACTCAAACTTCCTGTCCTGTTCTGATCATTCATACCTGTGGGGATGAGTCCATCACCAGAGCCCCCATAGCCACCAGACACAATGCTAGTTTCATTGAGGTTGGGTCCTGACACCATCACCTGCTGGAGGTCCTATAGGCCAGAGAAGAGGGGGGGGGGCTTCAGGAACATAGGGACAGCTGAAGCATTTTGGGGGTGAGAACAAACTTGGATTGAAGCATCACAGAGAGAGCACACAAAGGAAGTCTGCACAGAATCAGAACAAAAATTTGTAAAAAGAAGGGAGTTAGATAAGTTAGGAAAGGCTGCTGGAATAGGCCAGGGTTTATGAGTTGGGATTCCTAAATTGAATAAGGAGAAGAATCAAACAGATGCACCTGTTCCAGCCCATCATCCTCAGGAAGCTGCCCAGCTTCGCCGTTCCCATGGATGGGGATCTCCATTGTAGCTGCCTTCCCTAGGATCCCGTCCGTCATGGCTAGGGAAGGGACTGGAGTCAATGTCTCCACCCCAGTGCCCTGCAAAGCCCAACACAAATAGTTCTGGAAATTGGCCAGGACCACAGAAGAGAAATGTCTCCCCTACCATTTCTGAGGTTTTAGAGGTTGTCCCAGGGGTAGAGTGTTCTGGAGTTTGGCTACCACTCCTTTCCTCAGGTAGTGCGAGTATATGTACCTCTTCCCTCCAAGGGGCATATTTTTACACATGCACAGGCCTCAGGTGTCTTCTCATGACCCTCCAACTTCACCAGGACTCCGATGATTATTCATGCATTCGATCATTCAACAGACATTTAATGAGTGCCTACTATGTGTCATGCTCTATTTGAGGCTATGAAACACAGCAGTGAACGAGATAAAGACTGTGTTCTCCTGAAGCTGATCCCCACCCAGGTGTTTCTTCCCATCAGGAGATGAACCCCTTTCCAGGGCTCAGTATGTTCTCCATCGCTTAGCCTTTCAACACTCCTTTAGTGTTTCTTCCCCTTTCCTTCAGATGGTTCCCCCCGTCTCCATACCATGCACCTTCATACCATGCACCTTCCCTTCCTCGGGCTCTTCCCACCAGGCCTTTTGATTCAGTTGATTCAGTTGGTTTATTCTTGCCAGCCTCTGGGAAAGCCTCTTTTCCCCAGAACATAGGTGACAGCTTCCAAAGTCAGTTATGTTTCTCTAGGTGTGTTTCCCCCACCCCCCACCCCAATACACCTGGGCATCAGGTGTGTCCTCATCCTTTCCCAGGCTCAGAGGTATCTTGCCCTCAATACAGGTTCATGCATTCAACTTCCCCTTGCCCAAGTATGGCCCGCTCACCTGAGGACAGGCCGCTCTTCCCCTCAGGGAGCCAGGCCCGGGCCGCGCGGGGACCTCGGGCTCCAGCTCCCGTCGCGATCCTAGCAGCAGGTCAGGGACTCGGAGGAAGTGACGTCCTCTCCTGGGCAGAAGAAGCCAGCCACGTCGCAGATTATAAGGGCGGAGGTGACGTTAGCAGCCGGGGGCAGGACGATCCTTGAATCAACCCCTCAGTCCCTGGGGATGGACGAGAGATTACTTCCGGGGCGTTACCGAGAAGCTGTAACGGAAGTGACGCAGGACGTGAGCTTGTGGCGGGATGGAGCAGCAGCAGCAGCAGCAGCAGCTGAGAAACGTGAGTGGCAGTTCATGTGGCTTCAAAGCCCTACATTCACCTGTCCTCGCCGTCTGCATGGCGGGAACCCCAAAGAGCCAGGGATCCGAGGGCTAGGGACATCGGGCTGTCGTGCGCGGTCCTGTTAAACTTCAAGGCGCGGCCTTGAATTCAGGTGTGGGCCCCCTTATAGCTGAGTTCTTGGTCCCCTTCTCTCCTAGTTGCGGGACTTCCTGTTGGTCTACAATCGGATGACGGAACTCTGCTTCCAGCGCTGCGTACCCAGCCTGCACCACCGAGCCCTGGATGCCGAGGAGGTGGGGAACCGAGTAGGGGATTACTCTTAATCCTCAGAGTTAACCGTGATCTGCTTCCTTCCTCCCTCCACTACCTTCGGCCAGGGCCTTTGCATGAGCCTCGCCCCCAGGTTGGAGATGGGAAGGAAGGAAACGGATCTGACAGGACACCTTTGGCCCCTATTTCCACCCTGTCTTCCTTCCAGGAAACCTGTCTGCACAGCTGTGCTGGGAAGCTGATCCATTCCAACCATCGCCTCATGGCTGCTTACGTGCAGCTCATGCCTGCCCTGGTACAGCGCCGCATCGCAGACTACGAGGCTGCCTCAGCTGTGCCAGGTGTTGCTCCTGAACAGCCTGGAACCTCGCCATCAGGCAGCTAGCCATCCCCAACCCCCGGAAGGGAGGCACTTGATGGCCCCTCAAATTGAAGGAGCCAGTGGACCTTGCTTGGGCTGGGTACAGCCTGTATATAGAAAGTGAGGTATTGCCTGAGAGCTGGGTACTGTGGCTCCAGGAAGCGTTAATAAACCCACTTTTATTCTGTTTGGTTTATATTCTGGGCAGGGAAGCTTTGCTCACTTTATTAGCATCATCTTTTATTCTGTCAGTTAGTGAATATCTGCTGGCTTTAGCTCTGTCTGCAGAGAAATTGCCTTCTTTGTAAGGAAGCAAACCTTAGCATTCCCAGGCACCTGCTTAGAGCAAGGTCTGTGGGTACAATTTTAAAGTTGGTAATAGCAACGGGAACTTGGTTCCTGTCCAGATGACAGAGAAAATGGGAGCTCTGTCTAGCTCTTCTTCACATAAATCAGTCTGACTTTAATGGCTCACTTGTGAGCCAGGTGTGCATTCATTTATAGCTATTTTTTGTGGACTGTGTTTTACAAGAAGGAACTCTGCCAGATTTAGGGAAAGGAGGAGATGTCTAAGGACAGTAGATCAAGAAATCACAGGGTTTTTAGGCACTACCTACTGGGAAATCAGTAGCTCCAGGACAGAGATGAAACCTGTAAGAATTCAGGGGTGTTCTGGAACTTCAGCCACTTTACCCAAGTTGTTATTTTCTCACTATTTCCTGTCTTCCTGAATGAGCAGTAAAACCTTTAAGCAAAGAAGGTCTGTGTGCTTGTCTTCAGGGGCAGTAAGAAAGGGGAAAACTTAGGCCGAATTCTGTAATACGGTCAGACTTGAGGGAGAGAAACCCAAGGGAGAAGTAGATGGTAGTGATTATGGGGAAAAAAAGGGATAAAATTAAATCTTCAGGCTCCTTAATGTCTCAGTGCTTATGTATAATCTTCTAATTCCAGCTCTTCCACCCTCTACCACATGTTCCCCCTGTGCCTGTTCTGTGATTTCTAATTCCAGTCTATCCATTCTTTCCTCATTATTGCCCCCTTGTGGAATTTACTTCTGCATTCGGCAGTATAAATGGCCTATCATTCCATCACCCCATTTTCTTGCTGCCCTTGTGTCCTTTTCGTATCGTTCCAGCTGTTTAATCTTTTCTGTTCCTCCATTCAAACTGCTAGAGAAAAACACTGCTGTATAATAAATGCTACTAAATATTAAAGGTCTCCAACTTCAACCAAGCTCTCACTACCAAAAAGCAACCCTTGTGGGTTCCAGTCTATTTGCTCTCCTTAATCACCAAGGCAGTTATTTATACCTTCACTGCTCTCCTTAATCCCCCATCTCACCCTCCGCTATCTCCCATCAGGTGACCACGTCCTTTCATTTTTTACAGAGGAAATGGAAGCTCATAGACATCGGCACCCGCAATAATAAAAATAACTTCTTACAATGACCCTCAAAGCACATGTTTTCTCCCTGTATAGATCGGGAAGTTGAAATTCTCTATGAGCAGACCTTGTATTAAAATACAGATCTGCCTTTAAAATCCATGTTTGTTTGTTTGGTGAGCCCCCACTTTGTATAGGTTCTGATGTTGGTATATGTCATGCTTCATCTTAGTTAATCTTGATGAAAAAAACTACAAGTAAAAGGTATTATCTCCACTTAACAGATGAGGAAGCAAGAATCCAGAAGATATTAGAAGCACATCTTAATGCACAGTTACCTGTTCAGAAAAGTAACTCCAATCAGCTTGTTGCCTTTCTAGGGTTGGTTTTCCTGCCAGGCGGCTTCAGAATATAATTGCCTACTCCTTTGCAAAGTCTGATTCCTTTGAGGCTACTCAAGTGTATCACCCTCTCTATTTGTCCTTAGTAACTACTACTCTTCTACTTTCCACTAAATAGCTAGCCCTTGGTCTTCCTACATGGGCACTTTATTCAGTATTTTGGTCTCTTAGTTTTTTGACCCAATATCCAATGATTTTCATTCTCTTAGCCACCCATTCTCATAGTTATGTCCTAGCCATTGTCTTCACCTCACACTGCTGTATCTCCAAAATACTATTACTTGCATCTTATTCAGCTACCATATTCTTCCCACTTTATTTATTGAACTATTCCTCTACTGTCTTTGATTTCACTGGAGCAGTTAGGTCATTGCTTCTACCTTCTCTCCATTAACACCTGCCTGTCTAGATTCCTATTCAGCTTAAATTCTAGTGATCCTCTTGGAATAAGCTGCATTTGCTTAACTCATCTCTCTTTTTTTGACTCTTAGATAAAATGAAACTTTTGTACTTGCATTTGGAGAACTAAAAGCCACCCAAGGAAATCACTATAGAGCAGATTTATATCACTATGAATCCATGGTTACCAGCTTCAAGTAGAGCCTCAGCCCCTATAATCCTACTGGATTTTTCTAGTCGTCTCCCTGCTTGCTGCAATGAGTATTTCAAACCAATATTCTTAAGTCTCTTATTAGCTTACCCCCCCACACACACACCATTCTCTTCACTTCTTGCAGATAATCTTATTTCTTTATAGACAAAAGTAAAAGTTGTCAGTTGGGAATTCTCACAACATCTGGCCACCAAACTTGGTCACCCATCCACATCTGCATCATTCTCTTCCTCTCCTGTCTAAACAGGGCAAGCATTACTCTAAAGGCCTATTCCTTTGTTCTGAATCCTAGTTCTTCCTTTAGAATCTGATTTTTCCCTACTTTACTAAATTCTCGTCTGTTTGAACTTGCTAAAGACTCTACTGGGCTGGCCTGGTGGCTCAGGCGGTGGAGCTCCATGCTCCTAACGCTGAAGGCTGCTGGTTCAATTCCCACATGGGCCACTAGGCTCTCAACCACAAGGTTGCCAGTTCAACTCCTTGACTCCCACAGGGGACGGTGGGCTCCGCCCCCTGCAACTAAGATTGAACACAGCACCTTGGGCTGGGCTGCCGCTGATGGCTTGGTTGGAGAACAGGCTCTTAACCACAAGGTTGCCTGTTCAACTCCCACAAGGGATGGTGGGCTGCGCCCCCTGCAACTAACAATGGCAACTGGACCTGGAGCTGAACTGTGCCCTCCACAACAATGATTGAAAGGACAACAACTTGACTTGGAAAAAAAATCCTGGAAGTGCACACTGTTCCCCAATAAAGTCCTGTTCCCCTTCCCCAATAAAATCTTTAAAAAAAAAAACAAAAAAACTCTCCTGATAGAACAAACAAACCACTCTGTACCTCATTCCCTCCACCCCAGCTATCCTATTTTTTTCTGTTTTACAGCTAAAAACAGTTGGATACTTTGGCCCTCTCCATCCCATTCTTCTACCCGACCTGTTTTGACTTCTGGAAGCTTTATTCTGTTGAAATGATTCTTAACTGAGGTCACCCTGGCTTACTGAGGATATGGCCTTCATATCCCTGAATCAAGTCCAGGCTTACTTCCCTTCTCAGTAGCCTCTCGTACTATTAACTAATAATAGTTCCTCATCATCGATGAGGAACTGGTGGCTGCTATTCCACTCATACTTTTACTGCTACCTCTGGCTGTAGCTTAGCCTCCTTTGCAGGCCTCCCCACCTCCAACTTTTAAATCTAAGTTTCTCTAGGTTCTTTCTCAGTCTGTTTTTTCTAGTTATTGTTTCTTCCCCACTCTGAGCTTTAGTTACGGATGACTCCCACATCTCTCCTCCAAGCTATTGACATCTTCATTTAGGTATCTCAAAAACATAACCAACTCAACATGTTTCCTCATAAACTTTCCTCCTACACCTAGTACTCATCCAGTTGCAAAAGCTGGAAACCTCACTCCTCTCCTCACTCAATTGCGAAATCTTTACAGTTTACATTTCTAAATACCCCTTTAGATTTTTTCTCTTCTCCATCTTGACAGTCTTTCACCAGGATTATTGCAATTGCTGCTTCTCCCTATACCCATTTTTGCACCCCTCCAATCTGTTCTCCATTCTTATGCCAGAAAACACAAACCGATGCCTAAAACTTTGCAATAGCTTCGCACTCATAGGATAAAAACTTGACATTCTACACAAGCCCTACCAGGCCCTGCACGATCCAGCTCCTGCCTACCTCAGCTTTATCTTGTCAGTGACTCAGATACTGGACTATTAGTACTGTGTTGAACTGAACCACACCTCACTCTCCCTCTCTGCTCTGACCCCACTGGCCTTTGGATTCCTTCAACTTGTCATACATTATCCCATCTCCAGGCCTTTGCACTTGCTGCTTCTTGCCTTGCAATGCTTTCCCACTACTTTACCTACTGAACTACTCATTCTTGAGTACTTAGTGCAAATAGTCTTTCCTCAAAGAATTCTTTGCAGACTCCGGGTCCCATAATTCTTCGTGTTTTTGGCATTAGCATTTCTAACAGTTGCTCATGAGGTCAGAGTCCTTGTTTGTATTGCTCACCATTGTATCCTTATCACAGTGCCTGGCACATAATGTGTGTTCGATAAATATTTGTTGAATGAACATCTTTCAATAGCCTCCCTGCTCAATCTACTATTTACATAACAAGAGAAAGGTTTTTAATTAAAAGAGAGAGAAGTGAATCTACATTTAACCTCTGCTCTGTTTTTTTTCCATAGCACTGTCACATATAGTTTACTCATTTTTATTATTTGTGTCCCCCACTAGAATATAAGCTCCATAAATCAGGAGTTTTTGTCAATGTTGTTTTGTACACCAATGGAACCAAACACCTAAAGTAGTGTCCAAAATAGTTGATGCTCAATAAATATTTGTTGGGTGAATGAAGGTGAGAGAATGGTTCCAGAGCAAAGGTCTAGAGCGCGGCTTTAGAGAGAGGGGGAGTACCTTTTATTGGTAACAGGAAGGAGGGAGGGATGGACGAAAGCAGATCTAAGTATTTTTTTATATGGTTTTGGAATAATGAGAGAGTTCCTTTTAAATAGCATGTATGATGGTTTTATGTGTCAATTTGGCTAGGTTACAGTACCCAGTTACTTAATCAAATACTAATCTAGATGTTGCTGTGAAAGTATTTTTATAGAAGTGGTTAACATCTACAATTAATTAACTTTAAGAAAATTACCCTCGATAATGTGGGTGGGCTTCATCCAATTAATTGAAGGCCTTAAGAGCAGAAATTGAGATTTCCCTGAGAAGAAATTGTGCCTCAAGACTGCAGCATTAACTCCTGCTTGAGTTTCTAGCATGCTGACCTATCCTTCAGATTTTGGACTTGCCAGCCCCCACAATCATGTGAACCAATTCCTTAAAATAAATCTCTTTATGGATATAGACCTGTATCCTATTGGTTTTGTTTCTCTGGAGAACCCTGATTGATTTTGTTTTTAATAGGAGGTGAAGTTATCATCAGAGAGCAAAGTAGAAGAAAATGGAAGATGAGAGAGTGCAGGATGTTTGAAATAGTCTTTGCACAGAATGGAAGAGTGAACTGGAAAAAAAAACCCATAGATTTTTAGGCAGTGTTGAGAACTCAGTTGAGATTACTAAACAGATTTCCCTATATTTGTCTGGAAAACTATTGTTTCTTTTTTTTAAAAAAGATTTTATTGGGGGAGGGGAACAGGACTTTATTGGGGAACAGTGTATACTTCCAGGACTTTTTTCCAAGTCAAGTTGTTGTCCTTTCAATCTTAGTTGTGGAGGGTGCCATTCAGCTTCAAGTTGTTGTCCCTTCAGTCTTAGCTGTGGAGGGCGCAGCTCAGCTCCAGGTCCAGTTGCCATTGCTAGTTGCAGGGGTCACAACCCACCATCCCTTGCGGGAGTCGAACCGGCAACCTTGTGGTTGAGAGGACTCGCTCCAACCAACTGAGCCATTCGAGAGCTCAGCGGCAGCTCAGCTCAAGGTGCCGTGTTCAATCTTAGTTGCAGGGGGCGCTGCCCACCATCCCTTGCGGGACTCGAGGAATTGAACTGGCAATCTTCTGGTTGAGAGCCCGCGCTCCAACCAACAACTGAGCCATCCGGGAGGCAGCTCAGCTCAAGGTGCCATGTTCAATCTTAGTTCAGGGGGCAGAGCCCACCATTGCTTGCAGGACTCAAGGAATTGAACTGGCAACCTTGTGGTTGAGAGCCCACTGGCCCATGTGGGAATCGAACCGGCAGCCTTCAGAGTTAGGAGCATGGAGCTCTAACCACCTGAGCCACTGGGCCAGCCCCAGAAAACTATTGTTTTAAGGCCTTAAATTTTAAGACCCACTGTGACTCTGTGACTCTTTTTTGTCCTTCCCAGGGAGGGTTGCCCATGCCCTTATTTATGCCCTCATTGAACCCTGTTATGGCTTGTTCACCATTATGTCAACAGCACTTGGTAGAGTGCCCTGAACAACAAATGTACATACTGGTAGCTAACACATTTCAGTTATATCAAGTACTTATTATCTACCAGGCTCTATTCTGAGGGCTTTATATACATTAACTCATTTAATCCTCCCAACAACCCTATAAGGTAGATACTATTATTATTTTATATTTTACAAAGAATGAAACAGATAAAATATCCCACAACTAGTAAGTGGTGGCGTCAGGTTTTCAATCCAGACATCTGACTCCAGAGTCTGTCCTATTTCTCACTAATGAAGATTGCTATACATTTATATATTTGTTCCATAAATGTTTTCTAATCATGCACTCATGGTGCCTAGAGCAGGAGCTGCGGAGAGAGCAGAGAGCAATCAGAAGCTCTGCCACCATGGAGTTTATATTTCTAGTCAGGGGAAGCAGACAATAAGCAATGAAATGTTTATATGAAATGGTAATAAGTGCTATGGAGAAAAATAATACAGGGTAAGAAGGATAAGGGAGGTGGGGAGAGTATTGATATTTTATATTGGGTGGTCACAGAAGAACTCACTACCAGTAATGTCTGAGCAGAGATTTGAAAGGAGGGAGTTAAGCCTTGTGGTCATCTGGAAGAAGAGTGCTCATTGTGGTTTAAGCCTAAAGTTGCTCCCCAGTATCCATTGTCCCCTTCTTCCTTTACTAATAGAACCCCTGGCTTTTTATCTGGGCACATGGTCACTGAAAATAAAGATTAGATTTTGTAGCTTTCCTTGATGCTGTGTGTGTCTATGTGATTGAGTGATTTGTGCATTGCCAGATTGTGCCCTTAAAAGTCAGGCTATGCTTTCTCCTTCACTTTCTCCCCATCTCACTAGTTGGGATGGGGCCTAGCAGACATGGTGGTAAATTCTCTCAGACCTTGAAGAAAAGGACTACTTCCTTGGAGAAAGCAGAACATCTAAAAGGTGATGTATTAGCCCTGGAGTGACTATACTTGGATGGTTATGTGAGAGAGAAAAAAAAACAAACATCTATCATGTTTAAGTCATTGTACTTTTTTGGTCTTTTTGTTATAGTATGTGTGTGGTAGGCAGAATTTTTAGATGGGCCCCAAGATTTCCCACTCCCTGTATACATATCCTGCAAAACCCTAGGACTGATAGATTTTACTAATGTAATTAGGTTATATTGTATGGCATACTTGACTATAAGAAAGTGAGATTAGCTGGTGGGCCTGACCTAACCACGTGAACTTTTTAAGAGCAGGGAGTTTTCTCTGGCTGGTTGTGGAACAGGACATCAGAAAAATTTCAAGCATGAGAAGGATTTGAGGAACTATGGCTGGCTTGAAGATGGAAGGGCCATATAGCACTGGAAGCTGTGGCTTCTAAGACCTGAGAGTGGCCCCTCGCTGATGGCCAGGAAGGAAATGGGGACCTCAGTCCTACAACCACAAGGAACTGAATCCTGCCAACAACAGGAATGAGCTTGGAAGAGGAGTTTTCCCCAGAGCCTCCAGACAAGAACTCAGCCCTGTCAACACCTTGATTTCAGGATTATGATACACTGAGCACAGAACCCAGTCAATCTACAGAACTGTGAGATACTAAATGGGTGTTGTTTTTAAGCAGCTTAGTTTGTGGTAATTTGTTACACAGCCACAGAAAACCTGTCTGTCTCCTAACTGATATACAATTAGAGATGTACATAGGCTCTGAGGTGGGACCATGCTTGGTGTGATCCAGGCACAGCAGGAGTTGAGTGAATGGAGAGAGAGTAGGACAGAAGATCATAGAGGTAGCAGGCAACTGATCAGATAGCAATTTGGTGGCCATCATAGAACTTTGGCTTTCACCTGAAGGGATGAGATGATAAGGCATTTGCGAGTTTTGTGCTGAGGAGTGACAGGATCTGCTTATGTTTGAAGTGTCGCTGGCTGCCCTGAAAAGAGCAAACTGGGAAAGGGTGGAAGCAGAGAGACCAGTTTAGAGGGGCTATGGAAAAACCCAGGTGAGAGGTGAAAGTGCCTTAGACCAAGGTAGTAATAGCACGTAAGGTGATGAGAAATAGTTGGATTCTGGATAGATTTTGAAGCTATAGCCAACAGAATTTGCTGAAGGATTAGACATGGGATGTGGGGATGGGAGCGGGAGGGAGAGTCACCTTTGACTCCAAGGTTTTGGCCTGAGCAACTGGAAAAATGTACTTGCCATTTACTGAGATGTGGAGATGGTAAAAGAAGCAGGTTTGGGGGTCGGTGGTGTGGGAGGCAGGAGTCTGGTTTTAGACATTTTAAGTTTTAAGTTTGGGATAATCATATGAGATATTCAAGTGGAGACGTTAAATAGGCAGTTGGATATACAAATCTAGATTTCAGAGCCTTGGTGGGATTATCTATCCTATGCTGAATTTCTATTTTTATTTTAATCATTCAGCACCCTTGCCCCTGATTTTCAGCTTCCTGTGTTGCAGGGTTTGTCTTATTCGGGGGTTTGGGGCATTGAGACGGGGTAGGTGGATATGGGTGGCGGGGGATGGTCCCAATGACAGGTCGTTGATGCCTGGCGCCAGCTTGGCCGCGCAGGGAATGCCCTCTGGATTGGTACTTCCCCTGATCAAACGTGTCGTTCTTTTTTTTCAGACCCAGCCAGGCTGACCCCCTATTCCCAAGGCCAGCGGGCAGCCAGCAAGTTCGGCCTGGCGCTGCTCCCTCTGCCCCGCGGGGTATTCGACTCTGGTCCCTCCCCTTTCTGGCGCCTCAGCGCTCCCGGCGTCAGCGAGGCTTGAGCCTCACGGGAGCGAAGTAGTAACGGTTCTAACAGCTGGGAGCTGATGGAACTGCGGGTGAGTCCGTGGCCCCGATCCGCTTCCTTTCGTCCCCTGGGACCACTCTCCTCTGCTGCCCCCAGAAAAGTCCCTCCTCCGAATCACCCACGGAACCCTTCTCTCTCCCTTTCTCCTCTTCTTCCTCCTCCTGCCAGCCTGATCCTTTAACACTTTTCCCTCACTGTTCTCTCTCCCCGCCGTCACCGCCGCCATCCCAACCAGTCCTCAGTTTTCTGTCCTCAATAGTCCGCTCAGCCCACCGGCAGACGGGACTGGGATTTTGCTGCTTCTGAGTGAGGATCTGTTTCTCCTCTTCAGGCGATCGCCAGGCTCCACGCCCAGGGACGGTTCCTCACTGCTATCGAGGTTCTCTGAGTGAGCCTTTTCCGTGTGTATATCAATTTGCCTCTACAAGCGGTCACACGTGTGTCTGACAGTCTCTCTGCGTGTGGGTGGCAGTGAGTAGAGTGAGCCTGTGCCTACAACCCAAGACTTAAGTTCATGCATTTCCCCAACAGGCACTCCTTGATGAAACCGCATCGGCAAATCCCTTCCCTTTCCTTGCCTCCTGTACCCCTAAGACCAGGTGAGGGGGACAGTGTCCTGGGCCGTGGGAAGGAACTCTTGTGCAGGGAGGGCCCCGAGGGCCCCCACGTCTGTCCTGGGCCTGCTTCTTACCAGAGTCTTTAGGGAAGTTGAAGGTAGGGTTTAGGGTCCCAGGGAGGAACCTCTGCTGGTCTGGCTCTGCCTTGCCGCTCCCTAAGTCCCTCCCTTCCCCTTTCCCAACTCTTTTGATCCTGACCATCCTCTACCCAGAGCCTAAGACCCCCTTGTCTTGCCTCTCCCTCTCTTGGGCTGGGGTAAGCAGGTGAGACCCAGCAGCCAGGAACCTGGAACTGGCAATCGGAGCCTGAGCAGTGGGCAAGGTCGGTTCGCCAGCAGTTGAATGCCCAGCTCCTCTTGGTCTCGGAGATGGAGACGAGGGGGGGCCCGCCTCCTGAAGAGGCATCATCTGATGCCCTTAAGTTTCATCACTGGCACAGGAGACAAAGGCAGTTCCTGAAGGCAGTGACTCAGTCAGAGCAGCCCAGAGGGCTGGAGCTCCTGATAGCTGAGCTCCAAACTCTGTTCTCAGCTGTGCTGCAAGATGGCAGCCCTGCAGCTTGGCACTATCTGCATGCAGTACTGGGTCTGCTGCCTCCATATCGTGCACTGCTCGTTGGTCTACTTGATTTGCTACCCTTCCTGGAGCAGCTATACCATTGGGCACCCTGGGTCCTATCCCAGCTCCAGCTGGACCTGCTAGATGCCATAGACCGGGCCTTTCCCCCAGACACCTCTTTGTTAGAGATTGCCTCCCATGTTGACTGCTGTCTTCAGAAGCAGAGGTTCCATCATGGTCCCCCACTCCTAGTGTGCCCTTTTGTGCAGGCCCGGAGGGGTAGGCAGCAAGTAGAGGAGGAGTTGGCCACATGGCTGCGACCATTGACTCTGCCTGAGCTCCAGCACAGCCTGGGTATTGTTGGTGCCGAGGTGGCCCTGGAAGAGGCTCAGTGGCTAGATGGCCTTAGCCTCCTGCCCTTGGCACTGGCAACGGACATCCCTGTACAGTATGAAAGCAGTGGTGCTGACAATGCAGAGGAGGAGCCTGTTGGAAGAAGAGAGACAAAGTAAGTGAGGGACCCAGTCTGGGGCTCTGGGCAGAGGAGAGAAAGAAGCCAGTTTATGGGTGCCTCTTGAGTCACCTGGATGTCTAACGCCAGTTTCCTATTGATCGTAGGGACTAGCCTGAGCACAAGCCAAGCTGGTGTGAGGCTGCTCCTCTCTTCTTCTTCTTCTTCTTCTTCTTCTTCTTCTTCTTCTTCTTCTTCTTCTTCTTCTTCTTCTTCCTCCTCCTCCTCCTCCTCCTCCTCCTCCTCCTCCTCCTCCTCCTTCTTTTTTAAATTTTTATAGGGGATTATTGGGGAACAGTGTGTTTTTACAGGACCCATTGGCTCCAAGTCAAGTTATTGTTTTCAATCTAGTTGTGGAGGACGCAGCACACTGGCTCATGTGGGAATCAGCCCGATGACCTTGGTGTTATGAGTACTGTGCTTTAACCAACTGAGCCAACCAGTTGCCCTCCTCTCTTCCTTTTTATCTGCAAAATAAACCCAGTGGTCTTAGTGTTAATCCCCAAAGGGAAGTGCAGAAATTCATGAAAATCAAAAAAGTCAGCCATGAGGAAGCCAAACCTTCAGAAGACAGCTTGAGTTTCCAGAGTTTCCAGACTTCTTTCTCAGGTGATACTGGAAGCCTGTTTCATTCTTTTTCTCATTCATTCATAATCTCTGAACCTGACCTCTGGGCTGAGCTAGTGCTGGGTGCTGGATGCTGGATACAGATCCTTCCCTCGGGTTGCTCCTAGGTGAGTGCTTGTCTGAGGGCCTTCCCACTCATGTCGATGTGAGCTAAGCTAGCGCCAAGGCAGCTTAGAGTTGGCAGCACTGCCAATGGGACTTTCATTCTGACCCTTCCAGAGTCTTCACCTGCGTTGCCAGTGTGGTATCCTGGCCCCTTGAGTGATGACTTTCTGGCTCTTATTGCTCTCTTTAGGATTTCAGAATGCCTGCAGGGACCTCCTCTTCTGAGAGTTCTCTAACCCTCATCTTGGAATTGCTCCCCATTCTCTGGCCTGATTTTCTAAGTGCTTTGCAGCTTGTCTGTGACACATTCACTGTCTGGGAAGAAGGGTAGTTTTACCTTTAATCAAGCTTTACTTTGTCAGTTTTTGCTCTAAGTTTATGGCTGGATGAAGTTTTTCCTGAAGGTTTAGAACCCTAATGGTAGACGGATAGGCAGGCTCCTGGGGGCCCGAATGGCGCGTGGCTAGTGCCAATAATTTATGCTTTCAATAACTCCAGCAGACTCTTCCTTTTTCAAAGACCTGCCCTGTGTCTTCAGTGTAAGTTTCCTCTCTTGGGGGAACTTAACTAAAGTGAGAATGGGCTGAAATGTTGGGAAGGGGTCAAGTTCTTTGTCCTCTCTAGGTAAACCTCTGAGGCCTAGCTAATATGGCTTAATTTGCATGAAGTTCTCCAGGACTGGTCACCCAGGCATTCACTCATTCAATAAATATTATTGGATACCCAATATATATCAGGAACTGCGAGATGCTGAGGATACAGAAGTAAATAAGACAGACTCAATCCCTTCCGTTGGGTTTTACAGATTAGTTAGGGAGATAGATGTTAAATAAGTAGATACAAGTAAAATATAATTACAAATGGTGATAAATGCTATAAAATCAAAGAACACTGCCTTTCCTCTGGCGGCTCCTCTGGGGTACGTATGTACAGTTAGGGGAAAGCACATCAAAGGAGTTTGTGTTTAGACTAGAGTTAAGATATCTTACAGGTTAGGAGGTGAAATAAGAGGAGAGTTTCGAGGAGGAGGGAACAGTTAGTAGTGTTAAATGCTACTGAGGCAAGTAAGAAAAATGTGAAAAATGTTCATTGGATTTAGCAACAAGGAAGAAGATGGTGAGAGCGGCTTCAGTGGAGTCCTGTGAGGAGGAAGACAGATTGTAATGCATTCAGGAGAGAATGGGAGGTGAAGAAGTGGAAATCACATTTTACAATTAATTCATGAAAGTTGGCTTGAAAAGGAGAGAGAGATAATAGGACACCAGATTGAAAGAGTAGTGGTGTCTGGGTATGACTCTTTAAAAAAGATGGAGAGATGTTCATAGCCCTTACAACAGAGCTTGAGAAGTGGGTGCTCAATATATATTGAGAGAATGAATACACATAGGCTAATGGTAAGAAGAAATTGAAGATACCTCATGAAGACAGACTGAAAGATCCAGAGTACAAGTGGAGGAATTAGCCTTGTAGAGAAGTAAGGGCACTCCTTTTCTAATTGGGGGACAAGATTAGGATGGGAGTATATGCAGATAAATATGTGGAAGGCAGCTGAACTTGAGGGAGTTAGTTCATGGCTGAGAGCCTCAGTTTTCTGTGGGCAGAGAAGGGAGGGGACTGGGGGCTTGGCAGGGCTGGGCATTGGGGGTTGGTGGAGGTCTGGAATAGCAGCTGAGGACACTGGAAGAGATAACAGCTTGAGGACTTGTACTAAAACATCAGAGCAGAGTGAGCCCACAGTTGAGACTGGATACCAGAAATCTACAGAGGAGCCAACATTCCTGGTTCTGTGATCTTCTGAACCTACGTGGATCACGTAGGACTTTAATTGTTAAGAAAATGAAACTTTAATAGCAGTTATACCATTACGATGTCCTGACCCAACATCAAGGTCAAAAACCCTATTATTCAAACCCTATTGTTTAGAATAGGATTGCACTATTATCCCTGGGGTAACTTGTTTTGCTGATCTAGGTTTGGGTCAATTAATGAGACTAGTATATTTTTGTTAAGTCTAAGTTTAATTATTCAGAGGGTTTGTGCGTGCATGCTCTGAAGTCACTCCAACCAAAATTATTACCATGTTTCCCCGAAAATAAGACCTAGCCAGACCACCAGCTCTAATGCGTCTTTTGGAGCAAAAATTAATATAAGACCTGGTCTTATTTTAATATAATATAAGATCAGGTCTAATATAATATAATATAATATAATATAATATAATATAATATAATATAATACCAGGTCTTATATAATATAAGATATAATATATACAATATAATATATAATGTAATATAAGACCTGGTATAATATGATGTCATGATATGATATGTATGATATGATATGATATCGTATAATACCTGGTCTTATATAATGTAATATAAGACCGGGTCTTATATTAATTTTTGCTCCAAAAGATGCATTAGAGCTGATGGTCCGGCTGGGTCTTATTTTTGGGGAAACACGGTAGTCCAGATAACTGACATTTGGTTTCTTGGATAATTAATTTTCATATCAATTTTGTTGACTGGTGTGGTAGAAGTGTAAGAAGATTGACAGTACTGGTGCAGCCTTGAGGGGGTTGAAGGATGCACCATTGGATCCTGGCTAGAAAGGATATGAAGCTCTGGAAGGTGAGTGATAATGTGGGAAGAGCAAGAGTCACAGGCATGGAGATCATGCAGCGTTAGATTATGGGAACAAAAAGAGATCTAGAAGGTTAGGAAGCTTGCCAGAGAGGAGAAATCCAGGACTGTGGGCCTGCAAGGTTATGAGTTGGGAAAGCAAAAGTATTCCCATTACTTTTACTCAGTATTACATAATGCTTACTTTATAGTAATCACAGTCAATCCAGAATGATTCTTCATTTATCAGAAAGGGAGGGGTTGTCTGTGCAAATGTCTGTGTGAATGTCGTTGCCTGGCTGTGTTGCGTCATGGACTGTATTTGCTCAGTATATGAACACTTTTGGTGTTATAGGTAGGTGATAGAAAGGCTCTGACAGTGCCACATCAGGTCCTCTCAGGCACCTCATCTAGCTCCTTTTCTCACTGGCCAACAGTGGCAACCTGACCTCTTTGCTCTTACTCATCTCTCCTGATTTTTTCTCATATAGGTCTCAGCTTGACTCTGAAGTTCCTGGAAAGAAGACCTTCCAAAAGAGCAGCACTGGTCTCTTACCTCAGACTTCCCTCCTGGGTAGCCAGGTGACGACCATTCTGAAGAGAGAGAGATACCTGGAGAAAATCCACTTCCTCTACCTCAATGTGGCTCCCAGCCGGTACTTTAAGTAAGAGCCTACATCTAGACCTCTTCTGTTTTCACTTCCCGATTTCCTCCCATGCTATCTTCCCCTCCTCCTCCTCTCCATTCTCACTTCTCTCCTCTCCTTCCTCCTCTCCCCTCTCATTTCTCGTCTGTCTCCTAGTTTCCCTCCTTCTTCCCTTCTCCTCAGCCTCCTCCTCTCCACTCTCCACCTCTTCTTTGCTCCCCTTTGCTCTCACAGCCTTTTGTCTTAGTTTATCCTCTTCTACTTTTTGCTCTGTTTTCTTTATTCTATCCTAGAATGGTAGCATTTGGTCATTACCTCAGAAGGGAATTTAATGGTGATCTTTTCCAATGCTAATGCGTGAATCAGGTGTTTGTTTAAATCTTTACAGTGTCAGGGAAGTTTTATGTTTCCCAAGGCATCCTGTTCCTTAGAGGGAACCAAAATCTGCTGTCTGTAACCATTTCCTCCTGATCCTAGTTTTATCTCTGGGGCTACAAAAACAAGTCTCCTCCTTCCACATGACTCAAGAGGCATTCATTCACTCAGTTTATTCCATTATATCCAAATCTGAAGTATTTTTTAAAGCCCCGTTCAAGTCCTATCTCTTCCCAGAAATAATAATAATAATTACCATTAATCAAGATTTTTATATACCAGGCATTGTGTTAATAAACACATGAGATATGTTATTTAATTCTGGCCTACCAGTTAGGTGCTATTATTATTTCCATATATGAGGTGAGTAGACTGATACGTAGAGAGGTTAAGCAACTCATCCAAAGCCACATAAGTGGTAGAAACAGGACTTAAACCTAGAACTGTCTTAACTCAAAGTCTGTGCTCTTAAGCAGTATTTGATATACCCTCCCAGAGAGCCTTATTTCGTATATACACTGATCTCTTTCTCCTGGACTTAGGTAGCACTATTGATCTGTATCATCCATTCATTTACTACAAATATTTACCGAGAGCATTGTGCCAGTTATTAAGCAATTGTGCCTTGGCTTTAATTCTACTCTTCTCTCTCTGCTTTGTAATACTGGAGCTGAGACTGCAAACTTCATTTTTCAGCTGGCCTCCTGTTAGGTTTAATTAGTAGGGGGTGCTAGAAGGAGACTGGACAGCAGGACAAGAGGGAAAGCGATTTTCTCCTTCCTCTGCTGGCTCTTCCTGTTAGCGTTGCCCCAGAAGTGGTCCTTCACCCTGGCAGCAGCAGGCACTTCCTGAGTCAGCCTCTTAAAGATCCTGAGAAGTACCAGCACCAGCTGGGTGGCACACTCCCATCAGAATTCTGAGTCTCAACTCCCCAAGGCTCCTCCTCCAAACTCCTTAGGTACTAGTAGAAGCCAGGAAACATCTCCTTAGAAATCCAATTTCCAACTCTACAAGCCCCTCCTCCAAGCTCACAGCTTCTAAAAACTAAAACCTATTCCCTTTGTTACTCTAGTTCTGGGGCTGGCATCCATTTCCTGCGGTTATTATCTCTGTGCTACCTTAGTGCTCGCTTTTTGCCTTTCAGTCATCTAACACCTTTTAAAAAACACATTCTCACTTTTAATTCACTTTGTTGAAATGCCTAGTGTGGTTTTGGTTTTCCTGACTGGACCCTGACTGATACAGTATTTGCTATCATGAGTGGTCCAGGAAACTAACCTCAAATATGCAATTCCGATACTGGCTTCATAATGTCCTTGGTCTTGAACGGTACTGAGCTCCTTCCTAATGAGAGCTAGGATACTAGAAATCCATGACATGTAGTGGCATCAGTTAATTACATTACCACTTTTGGTGGAATGTGATGAACCACCTACTCTGTGTTTCCCCGAAAATAAGACCTAGGCGGACCATCAGCTCTAATGCGTCTTTTGGAGCAAAAATTAATATAAGACCCAGTCTTATTTTCCTACAATATAAGACAGGGTCTTAATATAATGTAATATAATATAATATGATACAATACAATACAATATAATATAATATATACTGGGTCTTATATTAATGTTTGCTCCAAAAGATGCTTTAGAGCTGGTGGTCTGGCTAGGTCCTATTTTCGGGGAAACACGGTACTGCCTCCGTGTACCATGGCTGCTACACTTGACTGTCTGGGAGTAATGATAGTAGTAATGGTAGCATTGTGGGATGATATGCCCATTGACCCTGGTGGAAAATTTACAGAACGAAAATTACAAGCTTAGAACTTTAAACTATCAGCTCAGTCATAATCTGAGAAGTAGCACAATCAAAGATAATTAGGCACACAGAGAGATGAGAAACCATGAGCAGGGGAACTGAAAAGGCGGTGAATAATCACAGGGCCAGCATTTGCCAAAGAAGGAACCCAGTGAAGTGAGTTTAGCATTTGGTGCTGCTTTTTCCCAAACAGGTGCTTGTCAATTCCAATAGAGTCGATTGTGTATCTGTTTTAGTCCGCACTCCCTAAAGCTGAGCTGTTGACAGACTCGGAAAGCTAATGAGCAGAAATAGCAGAAGTTGCCTGGGACCCACAGCACGGAGGGAAGTGTTTTTTGGTTTAACCTACCTTGTAACTAGGGTCCCAACCCAAAGCCCAGGATATTCAATTTGTGGGTTCTCTGATGGGTTCATACAGATGATTTTTACATTTTATCCAGATATTTTGCCCAGTTTTTCTAGTTGTTTTCAGGTGGGAATGTTGGTCCAAATTTCTAGTGCACCATCAGCAAAAGTAGAAACCTGGCATTTGTTGTTTCATTTTATTTATTCGCCATGTAACAGGTTTTCTTAATGTGTTTGAGTTTATCAGATTTTTCTTATCTTTGTCTTAGATTTTGATTTATATTAAGGGAGGCATTTATTCCTTCACTTCCTTAGAGTGTTTGCTCTACTATCACCTCCCCACTGTTATTATCCCATTTAAAATTACACCCCCTCGTCTTCTGGCACTGCCAATCTCCCTCTTCTTGCTTTCCCCCCACCTCCCCTATCATTTTTTAGTTTTATTATCTTCTCCAATGGAATGAGAGCTCTATCAGGGCAGGGGTTTTTGTTTGTTGTGTTTAGCAATGTATCCTCGGGCCTTAGGACAGTTTAGCATAGAGTACAAACTCAGTAACATTTGTTGAATGAATGCATGAACCAATTCGTTCATATTTGGAGGGGGTAAATTATAAGTTCAGTATAGAACTTGCTGTGTTTCAGGTACATACATGCAAGACAGAAAATTTGAGATGTTTTGGAAGCAGTTGAGTAAATGGGTCTGGGATTCAAGAAGATCTTGACTTGCCCCATTTACTCTCTAGCATCACTTAATTCTCCAATTGACCTGAGCTCTTGGAAGGCAAGGACTATGTAGTAGTTATCTTTATGTCCTTTATGATCACAGTGCTTGGACAGATGGGGAACTTGATAAATGGTTTAACTAAGCTCCATGAACTCAGGGATTGGATTTTTCTTGTTCACTGCTGTCTCCTCAGTGCCTGACACAATGCTTCGCTTAATGAACATTTGTAGAATGAGTGACTATACCCCCAAAGGAGCAGTGGCCATTGGGAGTGAGGAGACTACTCCCTAACTGCAGAAAGAGTCGCCTCCATTAAGGTCATAGGGACAGGAGTGTCCCCTTGGGAGAGCCAGGGCTCAGTTAGGGTAGGTAGCTATCATATGAGAAGATACATGGCCTAGTAGGTAAGAGAGAGGAGGGCCTGAGTCAGGTAGATTGGGTTTTAAATCCTGTATTCTTTCCTTTATTGCCTTGGGCAGTTATGACTTCATTGTTTGTTTTCTCATCTGTAATTTGGTGATAATAGTACTTGAGAAGATCTGGTTACTTTGTGAGAAGTGAGGTAAAGTTTTTATATGACTTAGTGAGTTCATTCTGGTATCTATCTGAACACTCAAGTCATTTGCTTAACAATGTATTCTAGAAAGTTGAGAGAGAGAAGAGATAGAGGACCATTTTATCTTTTAGGCATTGTAGGCGTACGACCTAGGACATACAGCTTTTAAAGGACTTAAACATATATATTCAATGCTTTTAAATATTGCTGGCTTTAAGTTATAAAAAGAAAACTGCAAAATAAAAATTAATAAATGCTTTATTAAGTGTGCCCAAACATAGCATTTTGCTAACTAGTTTACTGCAACTAGATACAACTATTATATAGCTACATATAAATTGTATTTAATGTAGGTGTAGGTGCATTTCGCTGAAGTAAGAGAACTTCATATGATTTTAAGATGCCTCTAGATGTACTCGACTTGTTCACTAGGTGGCAGTTTTCCTCTTTATGGCCTGTGTCTAGTCTAGTCGCCTCCTGCTTGTCCCCATTCTCAATTACTCCAAATGGCATTCCCTGATTATCTCTGATGTTATTTCAGTACCTAGAGATATGTGCATTTTATTATTTCCAAGATGCACATTTTTTTCACAGTTCAACATCTCTGAAATTGTTATGTATCTTACAAATTGATGGCGTATCAATTGGCAGCGTTTTTTATTTTAGTGTTTCATCAAAAAATGCAGCTTACAACTGATGGCATCTAGATTTGATGGGATGTAAGGTATCTGGGTCTGGAGATAAGAACTTCTCGGAACTGGCTAGGGGCATTTTTATTTCTTCCCATCTCTCGTTGGCTACCATTTCTTCTTAATAATATTCATTTCATCTTTCTAGTTTGAAGATCATTCTGCTCTTTTCCCCCTCTTCCCACTTTCTTCTGCCTTCCTTCCTGACTCTCTCTCTCTCTTTTAAAATCTCTCCTTCCTTCTTTTGTCCCTTTCTGAAGTCTGCTCAAGTTCCCAGGTCTCCCACTGATCAGAGCCCTTTTTCAAAGGCCCTACAGCCTGGTGGTGGTGCCACCGAACAAGGTGAATCCTGAGCACTACATCTTCTCTCCCTTTGGCGTCCTGCATGTGCATCCTGTGGAGGGCAGTGAGACAATGACGCTGGGTACCTGGCACCGCCACTCTGTCCTCTGGCAACAACTCCAGTTTATCCCATTCTTTAAGTATTGCCTCTTACGCAAGGCCTTGGCCTGGTAGGTGATGATGGGCCTGGGATTTGGAATTTGGGGGGAGTGCTGCAGGGAGCAGCAGCATGTTGTCACTGCCCTCTGATCTGTAGCTGGAAGAAGAATGTGAAGTTGCGAGGGCTGCACCAGTGCCGGACTTTCCTGAGGAAGCATCTGCTCTTCGCTGTGCCCCACTTTGGAGCTGGGCTGCTTCATATTAGCAGGTGAGGTCTTCAAGACACGACTTTGATGGATTTTTAAAAATAATTTTTACAAAAAGTAATAGCATGTTCCTTGTAGAAAATTTGGGAAATACAAAAAAGCACAAAGGAAAAACATCTTGAATCCTTCCACCCACAAATAACCGCTATGAACATTTTGTTGCCTATCTTTCTAGTCTTTTTCTTCTATCACATATACAAATGTGATCATACTTTACATACTGTTAAGTAACCAGTTTTTTCTCTGAATAATGTATTTGAACATATCTCCATGTAATTATGTATACCTACATCAACTTGCCCCAGATCATACAATTATTAAGTATTAAATCTGGGGATCTAACTCAGGTGTTTGAATCCAAACTCTGCTCTTTCCACAGTATTACTTGGATTCTTTTTCTTAGAAAAGCTTAGTTGTTCCTCTTCAGTATTTTCTTGCTTTCTCTGCTTAATTCAGCCACTCCAGTTATCTTCTGTGATAGGAGTTGCAATCTCAAACACCTATAGGGCCCAAGCAGGAGCTATGGAAGAAATGCTGGGGGTTAGGTGCAAGACGTTACAAAGTGTGCAGACTGTACTCTGAGGATTGCATCTAAAGAGGACAGTCACACTCAGCTCCAACTGACTTTTGCCATTGGGAATATAGATCCAGCGTGTCAGCCACTTTATTTTTCAGGATTTCCTGGAAATCCATATTTTGTTGTAAAGTTTCTTAATTTTATCTGGTTAGCTCAAATTTTTATTAAAATGCTATGCTGGCCAACTCTTAGTGGTACATGTGAAAACCTTTTCAGTCTGAATTTGGCCCATGGGCTACCAATTTGCAACCTCTGCTCTGGGTATTCTCCAGCCTAGCCTAATATCATGGTGTGATTAAAAGTATAAGGGCTTGGAGGTTGAACTGATCTGAATTTAAATCCTGAATACTAGCAAGGGACATTACTCTTTGAGCCTCAGTTTTTCTGATCTGAAAACTAGAAATAAAGATTTTTGCCATATAGCTGTAGTGAGAATTGAGAACGTGAATATAAAGTACCATGTTCAGTGCCCCTTATAAGGTACTGAATAACTGACACTCATTATGATCATCCTTTGTTTACTGTAGATCTTTCATTGTTTTCAAGGATGTTTAGAGATGTGTTCTCAGTTCAGTGGTGGGGGAGTGGATAACAGAAGCGGGTTTCCTCAGGGATGGTCAGCTCATAGGGAAGTTGCAGGTTCATCATCTTTGATCCTAAAACTCACCTGTCCATCTAGAGTTTCAAGGCCCTCTGCTTCCCCTGTTCCAAGGAGGAAGCCTCTGTAGTCTCTTCTAAGGCAGACCTTGGAATCTACTTGACCCTCTATCCTGGCAGAAAGGTCACTCAGTGTAAACATTTGCACATACCCCAGGCCTTTCCCAAAGAATTTCTGGGTTTGAATTCTTTCAAAGAACTCTCAAGAGGGAGTTGCCACTCTTAGTCATTGGGAATATTATAATCTTTCTAAACCTTTGCTCATTCTGAGGTGAGCAGGCTAGGAGGCTGTCAAAGGTGTCCAAGGATAGAAGGCTAAGATGCTTGCTCTGACCAGCTTGGCCATCAATTCCAGGCTTCTACAGGAGCTGCACTCTGTGTCCTGGCTCCCCCGGGAACCAGATCAGTGCTACGAGCTGCTGGGCTTGCAGCGGGCTCTAGCGAAGGAGAACCACAAGGCCCTGCGGCTGCTCTGTCGCTGTCTGCACCTCTGCACATCCATCCTGCATATGGTAAGAGGCTCCAGTTTATTGGGAACCTTTTCTCTAAGCTGAGCTTGCCAGAGCTCCTGCTCCTGTTGGTTTATGCTTCTCGTAGGATCCCAGGGTGGCCTGGACTCTGCAGCTGGCTCAGAGCCAGTGGCCTGCCCAGCAACAGCAGTTTGTGTTCTGGGGTGGATGGATCAATAACAGGTGGGCAGAGACTTGGACTCCGCCTTCCCCTGAGGGTTGCTTCTGGCCTTGAGCAGGGAGGAGAAGGAACATAACAACATCTAGTTTTCAGTTGTTTGTGCCAGGGACACTAGGGAATTTAAGAGTTGGAATCCTGATCTCTCATGCTGCAGGGCTTATCTTTGAACCTATCTTGAAACTTTGGCAGGCCACTGGCTGGTAGAAGCATCCAATGGTGGAGTCCTTCCTAATTATGCCCGCTTGGCATCTGTGGTACAAGCCCCCTGCCTAGGGCTCTGGGAGGCCCCGCTGTGTACTTGCTTCTTGCCCATGACCTATCATCATAGTTTATTGTCTGTCAGGTGGGGCTGGATGTTCACACAGTTCTCTGATTAATCACCCTCTGAAGACACTCCAGTCCTGAGAGAGGGGGACTCACCCAGATTTGTGCGAATGAGAAATGATGTGAAGGAAGCCCTTGGTACATTCATATAGGAAAACGGTCTTTATCCTCCAGACAGCAACAGCTGGACCTGCCATTGCACTAAGTTGAGTGGGGCAGAAGGTAGAGGCGAGATGCTCCATGGCCTTTCTCCCCCTCTCAGTTCTTAAATCCCATCCTTGTTTTAATGTTACAAGAATAGTGATAACTTTTTTATAATCAGTAGTTTTTTTTAATTAAGGTATAATTTACATGCAGTAAATTTTAAGTGTACAGTTTATTGAAACATTTGCATATATACATCCATGTAACCGCCTCCCAGATGAAGATATAGGACATTTTCAAAACCTCAGTAAGCTCCCTGGCACGTCTCTCATCAATACCTCCACAAAGGTGCCCACTACTCTGACCTTGGCCACCATAGATTAATTTTGTCTGATTTTGAATTTCATATAAATGGAATCGGACAACATGTGCTCTTTTCTGTCTGGTTTTTTTTCACTGAACATTATGTTAGTGAGATTTATCCATAATGTTCTAGGTTGCAGTGGTTCACTCTTTTGTATGTTTTGTAGTATTTCCCACAGTTTATTTGGTAATTCTCTTATTGTTGGGTACAATTTTTCACTATTATGAGTAATGCTGCTATGAACATTCCCGTACATGTCTTTTAGCGGATATAAGCACTCATTTGTTTGGGGCACATATTCCAGGAGTGGTTGCTGGAATAAGGTGTATATATGTTTTACAGTGCTAAACAGTTTTCTAGAGTGGTTGTACCAGTTTATAGTCCCACCAACAATGTAGGAGACTTCCAGTTGTCCTATGTTCTGACTAACACTTGGTATTGTCGGGGTTTTTAATTTTAGCCAAACTGGTGGGTGTACAGTGGTATCTCATTGTGATTTTAATTTGTGTTTTTATGATCACCAATGATGGTAAACGTCTTTTCATGTGTTTATTTGCCATTTGGTACCCTCTTCTGTGAAGTGTCTAACTCTCTTGCTCATTTTTAATTGGGTTGTCTACTTTTTTCCTATTAATTTGCAGGAATTCTTTGTGTATTCTGGATGAGTCCTGTATCAAAATTATGTATTATAGATATTTTCTCCCAGTCTGTGGCATACCTTTTTACTATTTTAAGGTGTCTTTTGATTAACAGAAGTTCTTCATTTTCTTGAAGCTCATTTTATTAATTTTTTTTGGTTCATGCCTTTTGAGTCCTGGTTTAAGAAATCTTTGCCTACCCCCAAAGGATTTCTTAAACAAAACATAAAAAATCATAAACCTTAAACAATCAATAAATTTGTCTATATTAAAATTAACTTTTCAAAAAGCACCATAAAAAGAGTGAAAACACAGCAAATGCAACACATGGAGTCACTTTCTATGCTGCTAGGTGGAAAGGAATGGAACCTATGCCTGTTGGTGATCACCCCAAAGTGGGAGGGGGCAAGGAAGAGAGGATCAGTAATCATCACAGCTGGTAAATGAATTGTTACTGAACCAGTTTGTAATCTGTGCTAAATAAAACAGGCTGCTGCCCATTAAACTGTAGCATTACTGAATAACTAAAATAGACTTGAAACGTTAAAGAAATAATATTAAATGTGAGTGTTTGGTAGATACCCTTTTCAGTTTTTAAGGCCTCTTCCATCAATTTCTAGTTTGCTAAGAGGTCTTATCATGAATGGATGTTGAATTTTGTCCAATGGTTTTTTGTTTTTTTTTCTGCTTTTATGTAGGTGATTATGGGATTTTTCTCCTTTAGTCTATAAATAAGGTGAATTGTTAGTGTAAGACCACCTTTGCATTACTGGAATAAACCCATTTTCTTTCCTTCATCCTATTTCTTTCTTGTATAACTTTTTATTTTTATATAATTTCAAACTTATTAGGAGAGTTGCAAGGATAGTCTAATAAACTCTCATATATACTTTTTACCCAAATTGTTGTTTTGTCCCATTTACTTTTTCATTTATGTTCTTCTTCTTTTCCTTATACATTATAAATACATTATTTTTCCTGAACCATTTGAGAGTAAGTTGCAGATGTCAAGTCTCTACCCCTAAATATGCCAGTGTGTTTTTCCTAAAAATAAGGACATTTTCTTCCATTATGACAGTACAATTATAAAAAGTTAGAAAATTTCACTTTGATACAACCCACAATCCTTATTAAAAATTTGCCAATGATTCCAATAATGTTCTTTATTATAGTACTGTGGGTTTTTTACTGCTTCAGGATCCAATCCAAAATTACGCATTGCATGAAAGAGAAGTGGTCACTTCTCTTTAGTCTCTTTCCTATGGAACAGTTCCTCTGCCCCTTTGTTTGGCTCCTTGTCTCACAGTGTAACAATTCTAACAATACCACATATGTTCCAAAGCTGCCTCTCCCTCCAGATCACACCAAGAACAGCTTTAGCTGAGATCTCGCTTGGCACTTTGCCCTTCCCTGTTTTGCTTCCCCCTCTCGCTTAGAGGTTTGTTTCCTGAAGATAGTTCCTTCAATACGTCACATTTCCCCAAATTCCTGCCTCAAGGTCTGCTTCTAGGGAACCTAAAAAAATGCATATTCAACCAAGCTCAAATATTCTATAGCCACAATGATTTTTCTTACCCATTTTACCTTTCAGTTTCTGAGAGATACATGTTAAAAATTACAGAGTTGTACACCTGAAATCTATGTAACTTTACTAACAGTTGTCACCCCAATAAACTTTAATTAAAAAAAAAACCTCCTCCTTTGACTATAGGTTTGTTAATTTCTCCTTGATGTTCTTTTATCTGCAACGTGTATTTCAAAATCATGTTATGTGCATGAAGTTTCATTTCACTATTTCTTGATGATTTTATTGATATGAAAATGTCTTCATTTGTTTTTCTACTTTTCTACTAGAGTTCTCTCTTGTTTGATGTTGAGAGCATCAAGCATTTGCTTGATATTTATCTATCCCTTTGTTTTCAACCTACCTTTGTTGTTTTGCTTTATGTATATCTTATAAATACCTGGGAAACATTTAGTCTGAGAGTCTATATGTCTTACAGTAGGTTTATCTCATTTATTATGATTACTGATAGGTTTGGACTTATTTTCCCCATGTTGTTTTGGTATTTTCTATTTCCTTTGATTCTTCCTGTGTTTTTTATCTTTTGTTGGGTTGTTTACATTTTTTGTTGCTATTATTGTCCTCCAATGACTTGGATGTTATACATTGTATTTTCCCATGGTTCCCCAAGAGCTAATCAGTGCCTACTAATCTTAGTTTTAGAATCTTGATTTTATTTTTTTTTCATAGACTCCTAGCTTGGAGGAAGCCATGTAACTCAGTTCTGGGCAATGAAATGTAAGTGGAAGTCACTGGGAAACTTTAAACGAGGCAGATGCACTGGAATGTCTTTTTGGACCTTTACTCCTGTCTTATTGCCTGACCCTTGGATGAAATTTCTGGTGATTAGAGAAGCCATCTCACCATAATAAGGGTGAAAGTCATATTAAGGATAGGGAAGGAGGAAGATAGAAGAAGCTTTGTTCTGACTGATAGTATTGGGCCGATATGCCATCCAGGGACTTTTTTTTTTTTTTTTTAATTAGTTTATTGGGCATCCAGGGACTTCTTATTGCGTTAAATAAATAACCTTTTTCTTGCTTAAGCTGCACTTTTCTATTTTCTCTTACTTGCAGCTGAATATGTATGTAAGATGTTTATATACCTACCTAGCAGGTGTAGCTGGTCAACTTAAATTTTTATAACTATGTCTCTTTCGTATCCTTTTCTAAAAGCACCTTCTCAGAGAGAGTCCTTCTCTGGTTACCCTGTTTAAAATTTCAACCCCCACAATCCCCAGCACTCCTGATCCCTCTTTTCCTTCTCTGTGATTTTTTTTTCATAGCACTTACCATCTTTTTACATACAATATAAATTACTTATTTATTATGTTTATTATATGCCCCCCAAGAGGGTAAGGATTCTCCTCTGTTTCATTCACTAATATTAATATATCTCTAGTGCTTATTATAGGCATGTTATATAGTAAGTGCTCAGGGAATGTTTGGTGAATGAATGGATGCCAAGTGGGAATTTGTATTCACATCTTTCTCCCACATAGCATAGAACCTTAGCAGTCTCCTAATTTCCTTTCTCTCCTTTCTTCTCTCTCCACCCTCCACTCTTTGTATTATGCTTATATAAATATCTCCTGGAATTTAAATTTGGGATTGTTAGGAACATTCTTGTTTTACAACCTACCCATTTATAATTAAAAATGTGTTTCACAAATTTCTTTGCTCATTAAAGCTTCTTGTAGACCACTTTGTCCTCTTGTATTCATTGTCCTCCGTCAGAAATATACTATTGTTGTTGGTTTTAGAGAGAATCTGCGAATGGCAAATTTTGAGTCTTTGTATATCTAAAAATGTCTTTATTCATCCTCAAACATCAGTGATACTCCAACTAGATACAGAATTCCAGGTTTAAAAAAATTTCCTCAGAACTTTGAAGATATTGCCCCTGATAGTAAAGTTTTAATGTATATACTGATTATGTTCTGTTGTAGTAATTATTATTGTTGTTGCTTTTGTGTGGTTTTGCTTGACTGGCACTCAGTAAGCCCTTTAATGTGAGATGATGCATTTCTTTTACAAATATTTACTGTAGAATTACCCATGCCAGGTACTGTGTTAAGCAATAGAGAAATGAAATAAGGTGAGACAGAGGCCTCCTCCTTGAAGAATTTACAGGGCAGTGACGAATCACACAGGTAACTAGATAACGATGATGCATTGGACTAAGGCAGGGGTGTCCAAACTTTTTTCAACATTTTTCACCAAGGGCCATATGCAGTAAAATACACAAATAGCCGGGCCACTCACTCGAGGTGAAGTACGCATTGCCTCACCTGGTTTATTTAAGTAAACTAAATATATTTTTGGAATTTGCTGCGGGCTAGTTAACAATGGATTGCAGGCCGCAGTTGGCCCGTGGGCCGCAGTTTTGACACCCCTGGATGTCAAAGTGGGCAGCACTAGGTATTGAGGATTTCTAGAGCACAGAAAAGGACATCCCACCTAGTCTTAAGGGTAAGTTTGTGTATGATGCACCTAACTTAGGCCTCAACTGTCATGTCTGGGTCTCAGAAGACTGGGATTTGACCTCAGGGTTAGCAGGGTTAGCAGAATGCAATTCACAGACACCAGTTAGTTCTAATCACACGCTCTATTGAATATCAAAAAGGACAGGAGAACAGCAAGGACAAAAAGTCCATCTGGCTAAGAATATCTGGTGTCTCTCTGTTCCTCAACTGGAGAGGCACAGAGAGGTGGCCACTGTCAGCAGCCTTTGCAGGCTGAGGACCCTCCCAGATGTCAGAAGAAACTACAGAGAAGCTCCCAGACTTATCCCCCGCCCGTCCTCCCATAGAAAGTCTGTCAGTCCACAGAGACAGCTTCTATCACTCAGGTAGCATTATGCTAGTCCGTAGGCCACATCACCCAGGCCCAACGATTGGAGTCCATATCCTGGAATTATTATCGAATCTTACTTACCCAGCCTTTCTCTTCTTTGTCCCATCTATGCCATGTGAACCTGTCTGTTTACATATGCACAAATTTTCTATTTGAGTTCCACCCTGGGGGCCTGGCCTATCAGATTAGTACATTGCGGCTTCTCGATATATGTCCTCCATTTTACATCTTCTCTGATCACTTAAAGATGTCTGGGGCTAATCTCTAGTAAAAATCCACCCTCCATGTGTACATCTAGCGTCTAGATTTCAGGCTCCAAGATCTAAGAGTTCTACACAGAGCAGTGGGTGGCCTGTTTGCTCCCCATCTCCCTTAGAGAGTTTTCCACTCTCTGTGCTGACAGGTTCATGAGGATACATATCAAATGCAACAGGGCCTGCAGGAGCGAGTGAAAAACTGCAAGAGGATCAGGAAAGGCCAAGGCTCCATATACCTTCAAAGGGTGCAGCGCCAGCGTCTGGAACAGAAGCTGAAGCAGGCAGAGACCTGGCTGCTGCAGCTGGGACGGTTGGCCCGCCTGGTGGACTACATGATTTGCCAGTGCCTCGTGTCTGTCATAGAGGAGGAAATAACCTCTTTTGTGGCCAACATCCTGCAAGTGAGGTGGTGGTGGCATGTGCGGAGGTGGGCAGGCAGGCAAAGGCCAGATGTCAGGGAGCGGATACTGACGTGCAGCCCTACGCCCTCTGCTGACCCTTCTTTACAGGCCCCAAGGCAGAAGCCTTTTCTCTCAGCACAGCTGGTCTTCGACAGTTGTGGCCAGCTGTCTCATGAGCCCAGTATTGAAAAAGTGATCCAGATTCTAACTGGGAGCCTACAGTCTGTCAAGGCCTCTATTCTGAAGGTATTCTGGATTGGGTAGGGGGCTGGCTGTAGGAATTCCAAGTTTTTATCCTCTGTGTAATCAGAAGCTCTCAGCCTGGTCTGAATCCTCATTGTTTTCCATTTCTGCCCCTTCTCCATACCGTGGCATGAAGGTAATGCAGTCTACAAACCTGAAGACCCCCTTGGACTCCCTGTATTCTGAAGGTATTTAAGGAGACCCAAGCAGGGAGTATGAGGGGGTGGAAGGAGTTGGGAGGGCACATGCAACGTGCTAATGGCATGGCCATAGTCAGGCCTGGGGTATGGATGGAGCAGCTCTAACTTGAGTACTGCATACACATGACAGTGGCCTTAACAATAAAAACAATTATCTCACGTAACAAGAAGTTGTGAGGTAGATGCTTCCAGGGTTGATTCACTGGCTGAAAAGTGTCATCAAGTATCAGGCTATTTATATCCTTCCCTAATTCCTCCCTGGGTTTAGCTATTGGTAAGGGGAGATCCTCTTAGAAGGGTGTGTGTGTGGTAGGGGAGGCTGCAATCAAAAACGTTGTTTCATCCTCAGGCTTATTGCCTCGTAGTTGCAAGACAAGCTGCAGTTCCAAGCGTCCCATTTTCAAGCAAAATCGGGAAAAGGGGGAGGCAGGTTTGGAGAGAGCCAAGGGTGGAAACAAGGAGATGAGGTAGAAGGGTATTGCAGAAATATAGTGACATTCGATGGTGACTTGGGCTGCGGACAGCGGGGCCAGGCAGTGGTAGAGGTGGTGAGAATTGGTTGGTTTCTGGGTATATATTTTTAATGAAGAGCCAAAGGGATTTTGTGGTAGCTGGATGTGTTGTATGTGAGAGAAGAGTTAAGGATGACTTTAGTTTTTGACTGGAGCACCTGGAAGAATGGAGTTCCCGTTTGCTGAAGTTGGAAGACTGAGGAGGAGCAGTTTTAGGAGGGAGAAATCAGAGCGCATTTTTGGCCCTGTTAAGTTGGAGGTACATGTTAGACATCTGAGTAGGCAGTTGTTTAAGTGGGATGGGCATTCAGGGAGAGGTCTGAGCTAGAGAGAAATT
The DNA here is from genome assembly GCF_036562045.2 of Rhinolophus sinicus. Lineage (NCBI taxonomy): Eukaryota > Metazoa > Chordata > Mammalia > Chiroptera > Rhinolophidae > Rhinolophus > Rhinolophus sinicus. The sequence goes on from NC_133756.1 coordinate 122,980,022, forward strand.
TGGGAACAAATAGATGGTGTTTAAAACAATGAATCTGGATGAGCTCACTTAGAAAATGAGTACAGACAGAAAAGAGATCTGAGGATTGAGCCTCGCGGTGGGTGGGGGGGGCACTATAGTGTTTAATGTTGGTAGTGAGGATATAATTTCTGAAAATTCTGATGTTTTTCTCCCTTTTTGTACAAAGATGTAACACAAATACTGAAATTGGCAATTAATCAGTTCCTTGAAGTTAAAGGGGAGGCCAGGTTCAAGAGTATCCTTTCAGGCAGACACTGAGGACTGGCTTTCTGAGCACCATTTCCTACGCTTCCTGACACCATTGCAGCTACAGTGTTTTTGTTTTTCAGCTCTTCCACATATTTGCAACCCACTTAATATTCCATAATAATACTTTCCTTCTTAGGCGGGCTAGAGTGAGTTCTCTTCTCTGTACCTACACCTTTACTTGTAAATTCTCTGGGTGGGTCTGGTGTACTGTTTGTAGTATAGATGTACGTGTAAACTTGATAGCCAGGAGGGTGTGTGTGTGTGTGTGTGTGTGTGTACACTTTAGAGAGAGAGGTCGTGTGTGGGTCCTGGAGGGCACTCCAGGACAATGATGACATGTGTCCCCCTAGAAGATGAAGAGGAGGACGCGAACATGGATTCCCTGAGGCCCAGGTCCCAGGGCCAGCCCAGTGATGCCGTGCACATCTTCTGTGGCCCGAATATAGGCTTGGTGTGGCCCTGGAAATCTCACACAATTACTGAAGCCCTGGAGGTCCGTGGATACCGGCTACGGGGCCAGTACTTGCCCTCCGATTACAAGCAGTTGCAAGAGGACCTGGACAACAACCCTAGAATCCAGCAGGCCCTGACTATCCAACAGGACCTGTTGAAGGTGAGTACAGAGGCTTAAGGAGTGGAATCATGCTTCCCAGTTCTCATAGCCACCCACCTCTGCCCTGAGCACCGTGTCTGCTCCTAGGGCGTGCTGTGGGAAGTGCAGGAATTCTGCAGGGAGTATCACTGGATGACAGACATTTACAAGTTTCTGCAAACCTGGGGCCCTCAGAAGCTGGAGTCTATGAGAGATTGTCCCATTAAGAACTACGTGATGCTAGTGAGCTGCCTGAACGTTTGGCAGGCCCGTGTCTCCAATATACCTAATGAGTTGATCACAAAAAGCAAGTTGCTGCTGCTGAGCTGCCATGATGTCCGGGCAGAGATGGGTGAGTGCTGCTTACTCTGCCTCCTTTCCTTCTGCCTCCTTATCTGGTCATATGGCCTTTCTTGGGCCTCGAATGTCCTCCAGGGACCTCAGGTGCAGGCCCCTCATTGGACCTGCAGAGCTTCCCTCAGCCCCAGGTCTCAGCCCCTTCCCTTTGCTGCTGTAGGTGTGAGCATTACATAGGATTGGCTCTGCTCACTCCTTCGGAATCATGTTCCTGTCACCTGAGGCTTTCTGCTTTTATGGCATGGAAGTAGTTCAAATGTGACAGAAAAATCTTAGCCTGCTCCTTAGGCTAGTGAGCTCAGTTTCTTTGCAGAGATTCTCAGGAATCAAGTGTGCCCCCCTCCCCACATTAACAGTCAAAACTGACACTATAATTTGCATGTGTAAAAATGTACTCTCTTTAACTGATCTTGTTTTAGTAGTCCTAACTTCTAAGCTAATGGAGAAAGAAGACTGTATTCCACTTGAAAGTGAAAGCACTTTTCATTTAAAGCAATACTTTTAGTTTAATTCAGTCTATTTTGGGTGTTCGGTCAATTCAAAATTGATACTACAGGTCTGGGTTGTTTTTATTCTTAGGTGTCCTCTGCCCCTTTTCCTCCCCAAGGTGGCATTGGAGAGGGCGGCTAGGCTGCATGCTCTTTTTTTCTGGCTTCTGTCAGCAGAGGTGTAATGTATCCCTACCTGGTCTCTGCCCTCCTTCTGGCATTGCTGCTTCTGCTGCAGCTGTGTCCTGAGCACGTGTAACTGGGATTTGTAGGAGCCAGAGTGTCTACCTTTGCTGGCTCTGCATAGGCTCCCGCTGGCATTGAGGTCCTTGGGGTTTTAGTGAATCCTTCATCTAATCGTTCTCTTAGGCTGGCCACCCCATAGCTTCTGCTTTAGGGTCCCTTGTCCCTCAACGCTGGAACCCCACCTGGGCCCACTGGCTATTACTTCTCTGCTATCTCCTATATCCCCTGCCTTTTGGGAACTGTGGGGGACTTGGGAATGTTATATTTGACCCTCTTTTTGCCACAACACATCACACTGTGATTTATATCCTGCTCTAGTGCTAGCTCATGTTAGCACAAGGGTACCCTGCAAGGGATTCCCTTCCACATGGAAAGTGGAGCTCAAGCCCACTCTGCTATCTATTTCCTCCATACCTGTCCTCCTCTTGCCTCTACCTGTCCCCACTAGGCCAAGGCACAGTTGTTGATCTCCTTGGATCTCTGAGAAATCTGATTTAAGGCCTAGTCTTATTCCTCCTATCTCTTTCTCCTTTCCCATGGGAGGATGTCTCATGCTGCTGTTTACTAGCTAAGTGCCTCCACCTACCTATGAGCTGGCCTTGGAGAGGCTCGCAGTGGGTAGATTGGAAAGCCAGTGATTTGCTCTTCTAGGAAACAGGAAGGTTGTTCTGTTTCCTCACCTCACCCCCAAGGATGGTGATAACCAATAGTGTCCACTTCCTGCAGAGACAAGATTCTGTCAGACCCATGGCCCCCGGGCCTGCTTTCTTTATGAAGCTGGGAGGCCTTGGAGCTGGGGCCTGAAAGAGTTTGCTTGGAAGTGCTTGCCTGCCTACCCTCCCTGCCTTTGCTCTTCAACAGATGGAACACATGCCTTATTAGGTATTTAATGGGCCACAAAACTCCCCCACTCTTTCCTCACCCCTGTGCTAAATGTACAGGGGGTTCACACTGGCAAAGAAAGAACAGGGAGGGCCTGCTTTTGTTCTGACCCTCTTTGGGGCAGGCTTTGGCTCCACTGCTGCTTGGAAAGCCTGTTCTTTCTAGTTTGTTGGCTTCTTGAGCCTTAGTCCAGGATCAACTGGCCTGTTCAGAAGGAGCAGAGAAAGCATGGGGTTCAGAATCTTGGATCTGTTTTTCACTGGTTTATACAACCTCAGATCACTGAGCTTCAGTGCCTTTATTTGTTACATGGATGTAATAATGCAGTCACTCACAGGGTCAAGGCAAGGAGGATTAAAGGAGATATTATTTGCAATACTTCCAACACTGAGTATGGCATGCAGTAGGTGCTTAATTTTTTCATTTCACCTTATCCCTTTCCATCAGCTCTTGTCCTTCTTGCTGATCTAATTTTATCTTCTTATCCTCCAACTCTGTTCCCTTCTACATGGGCTCCCTTGAACAGTGAATGATATAATTACCCACTCTGGTGAGTTGTCCTCATTGGGAACTTGACTTCATCCGTTACCATTCCCTCTCCCTAACTCCACCACATCCAACGTGTTGCTAAATCGTTTCCATTCTTCTTTCTCCTACATATCTCTCAAATCAGTTTTCCATCCGTCTCCACCTTCAACCCCAAACCTGGTATTTTATCCGTCCATTGCTCCTTAATACCGCATGGTGTCGCTGTTGAGCTCCTCCCTGCCTTCACCTGTCTGAGGCTGCTGGAATCAAAGCAGCACCTTGGCAATGGCCTAGCTATTGTCATAGACCAGAGGGACAATTTGAAAAAGGATAAATTTACATCCTTGTGTTCTGTTCAACCTTGGGTGCCCCTTGATTGTTTTTCTCAGTCTCAACTCTTGGTTGAGCCCACTTCTCTTGGTTATATCTTCCATGACTCCAAAAGGTTCATATCCAGTATGCTTCAATTATGTGCGCCTGAAACTCACTATCCCCTTTTCTGGTGGAAGAGATGCTCATAGGGGATAAGTTGATTTACTGTTCACCTCTCAGAACATAAAATGTAACAGCGTGGAGCCAGGCTGCCTGAGTTTGAATCCTTGCTCAGCCACTGTGTGATATTGATAAAGTTACTTAACCTCTCTGAGCCTGTTTGCTTATCTGTAAAATAGGGATAATAATAGTACCTATCTCAAAGGATTTTTGTGAAGATTAAAGGGGTTAATCCAAGTAAAGTAGTTGACATTGTATCTGGCATGTAGTAAGCAATCTATACTGTATTTCGTGGTATGCTTCATACAGTATTTCTACATTGGGTTTTGCTCTTCTGCACATTATTTTAATTTACATCTCTGAACTTAACAGGTATATTACAATTAATGGCATGTCAGAGTTTAGGTGGCATCACTTTTTTCATGGTATATAAAATAATGGTGTCTCTTGCAATCAGTGGTATCTTAGATTTGATGAGGTCCCATGTCGGTATTATTCCTTCCTTCGGAGACAATGGGGTTGTTCATGTCACCAAAGGCAGCTTCCAAGATTATCTTCTAGCCCCATATCCACCTGACAGCTTCTTTCCTTTAATCCTTAAAAACAAAAGGCAGTTTATATACTCTTCTTGGTAGCTCTTCTACTAGAGCAGAAACAGTAAGACTCCCCAGTCAGGAAACTTTCATCTCTGGTAGGACATTCTGCTGTTCATGCATATGTCATCCCCATGCCTTTGCACATGCTGTGTCATCTGTGTGGGGTGCCTCTGCCCCTTGGAGCACTGACTACTCAACACATTCAGCTCCAATGTCCCGCTCTCTGAGGAGGCCTTTCCTAGCCTCCTGTGCCTCCTCACCTTTCACCATGCCAGGTTGAGGGCTCTGGGGTATTCATAGAGCATTTATGATGACCTGTTTATATATCTGTTTCTGTCACCATATTGTGAGCTTCTGAGGGTAGAAACACTTTCTGTCTCACTCACTCACCCTTCTCCACTGGTGCCAGCTCAGGCCCCAGTATAGCAGCTGACTGGACACTGGACAAGGATCCAGTAAGTATTCAGTGAGTGAGGGAATGAATTCGTGATCTGGCTTCCCCTTCCCATGCCCACTCTGAACCCACAGTACTCTCCCGGCACCCCTTCATTTTCATGCACCTCTTAACACCTAACCCTCTCCTGTCTTCAGAGTCCAAGCTGGAGAGCATCAGGAAGGACATTCTTGCACAGGTACAGAATGAGTGCTGGAGCCGCAGCCAGCAACTAATGAAAGAGCTCGCAGATTTCATCAAGGTCTTCCAAACTGTCATCTCAGACATTCACTCCATTGCCCAGTGCTCCCAAAAGGTGGGCTCTCCCTGCTTCCTTCCCAGTCTACCCAGGGCCCATGCTACTGAAATGCTCAGCCACTCTCTTCGGGTCTCAGATGAATTCCCAATGGGGCTTGATGCTCTTAAACTGTGTTAACTAACATACGTGATCTGCCCTTGCTAATTCTCACCCTGTTCACCTTGTTCAGTTTCCTTGTGGCAGTGGGAGGCCCCAGTGTAATGATAGAGATACAGTCCTGCTTTCAGAAATAAAGTTCTGCTCTGTGTGACTGTCACATAGGGACCTGTTGCCCTGTCATCAGGGTAATGATTTGGTGGGGGAGGAGCTGTGAGTCAGATGGGGATCTGATCCCAGATGTCCCCTGTTCCAAGTGGGTTAAAAGGCAGCTGCTGGGGTCTGGAGCCTCCAGAAAGTGGGCGTATCCCTCAGAGATGGGCCCCAAGAGGGGCGCAGGGTTATGGGGGTGCTGATCTCATGTTGTGGCCCCTGCAGTTGAACGAGGTCAATGACCAGTACAACAAGCTGGAGGAGCGAATGGAATACATACGGTCACTCCATGAACTCACCCGCAGCCACTTTCACCTCTTTAGTGCTGAGAATGAGGCGCTGGACATCTCGGTGAGAAGGCAGTTCAGAGAGTCACTCATCCCTCCCGGTCCCCTCCCCACAACCACATTGACTCGACTGCTCTCTGCTTGCCCCACAGCTTCTGGATATGTGGGAGGCATTTCAGTTTGAGAGAAGCCAGGCCTCAGAGTTCATGCTCAGCAAGCAACATACCATCGTGCCCAAGCTGCAGCAGCTGATGGCAGCAGCACTGGCAGAGCTGGAAGGCCTGATTGAGAAGGCCCTGTCCGGGCCCTTCATGGACCCTGCGCAAGAGCAGAGGAGCACTGAGCGCCAGCTCCTTGCCCTGGAGCGCCAGTTCCAGAGCACAGCCAGCCACCTCAGTGAGCTGCACCGTGCCTACGCCACCTTCACTGGTACTGAGGATCCCCGCCCCTCCACCACCACGCTGTCATAGGCCCTCCAACTGAGATAAGGGTTAGGACTTAGGGTCCTGTGTCCTGTGTGACCCTAAGCAAGTCTCGGGAATCTCATACCTTCATTAATCTCTTTTATAAATGAACCTGCAGCACCAAATCTTCATACATTGGCTATAAGTACTGTGCTTAGGGTAAAGGGAGTCTCGGAGGGGAGGCAAACAGGTGAATGTTCCATTAGAATGTGAAGGGGTGACAGGTCTAAAAGCCTGTGCAGGAGAACGTAAAGATGTCTTTATTGTAGTACTTACCCTTTGTGTAGCCCTGTTCAACCCAGCCCTGTACCAGGCAGCAGGCCACAGATAAACAGAGGTCTGGATGCTCCATAGCCATTGCTTTCAGCCAATGTGCTGTAGCAAGGCAGCTGCTGAGGGCTTCACTGGCTCACAAGGGAAGACCAGGACAGAACTTCTGGTCTTAGCCCTTCGGCACAGTGGTGGTTCCCTTCTTCACATAAAGAATTTTGTGGGCTCAAGTTTTTTTCTTCGTCGGATGCAGTCACTTTTATCGGTCACTTAAGTCCCTTGAAAAGCACATTGCTTCTGAGTTGCCTGTGGTCAACTACCAGCTATTACCATCTCTGCCCGTGAGCATCCCCCATCCCAGGGCCATTTGGCCAAATGTGAGGTGTTGGACACTCTGGGGCCATCCTCAAGCAAGGGACTTTTCCTTTGGTTAAGTATCAGGAGACCCTCAATCCCGTAGATCACTAACTTGACCTTTCCTGTTAGGTTTGGAGATGTTTGTGAAAAGGCGGAGTAGTAGACTCAGGCCCTGTGATGCTAGGCCCAGAAGACTCCACAGTGTTTTTACTTCCTTCTTCCATCCCAGTCTCCTCACCAGACTCCCAGGTTTTGTTAAAATAATCTAGGCTCTTAGTACAGATTATTAATACTATTTGTTTTTTATTATATACCTTTTATTACTTTTGACATTTGTTTTGTTTTATAACCATATTAACAACTATTTTGACATCTAAAGAGTCCTGGTTTTGTTTATCCACTACTTTTTTTTTTAATACCACATCTTTTCATTATTTCCATTATTTCCTTGGATGACTGTAATATTTCTTTGAGTATTTCTTTTTTTCTAAGAAAGGAATTGGAGGTATTAAATTTCTAAGCTCCTATGCTGACAATGACTTTCTAATGTCCTTATGTTACAGCTTGGGTAAATATTAAATTCTGAAGTCACAAAATCTTTTATTCAAACTTAGATATTGCTTCATTGTCTTCTGACATTGTGGACAAATCTGATATCAACCTCCTTTTTTTTCCTTTGTAGGTAATCTGTTTATCGATTATTTGATAATGGCTCTTATATTTGCTGTGTTCTCCTTCCAGAATTTTTATTTGTTATGTTGGATTTTCTGGATCTCTCCTCCATTTCTTTTGTCTTCATCATCACTCATTTCTTTGTTCTTTCTGAGTTCTGGGGAAATATCATGACTTGTTTTATAAGCTTCCATTTTCTGTGGTATCTACTCTGTAATTTCCATTGCATTTTAAAACACACATACACATGTTGTAGGTGTATTCATGCTTATGTGCAAATGTATGTAAGTGTATGCATGTATGTATACACACATGAATATATCTCCTAACTGTCTACTGAAGAGGCCAAGAAGCAAAGACACCCCAATAACAAGGAGTTACACTGTGCCCAGATCTTAATTTTTAATACCATTTCCACGAAAAGGAACCAGGGCTCCTCAGACAGTGGATGATTCCAGGGCTGTGGCAAGATAGGTACAAGATAAGCCTGGAATATCGTTTAAGCAAGAAAGTAAGGAAGTGTTAAGTTCTTTTATGAAGTGATGGGAGCATGTCACAAGGACACAGAAGGGATACCAACTGGCCAAATGTGGGACAATTTGGGCACCAAAGTACAAAGTAAACTATTGGAAAAACAGGAATATATTATCCACACTAATAATAAAAAAGGCTGTGGGGATGTTCTTAAAAGGGTGGGCTGCATAGGCCTCATTAAGAAGGTGAGGTTTGAACAAGGACTTGAATTCGGTGAGGGAGTGAGCCAAATGCTTTCCTTTTTTATTAAGATTTTATTGGGGAAGGGGAACAGGACTTTATTGAGGAATAGAGTGTACTCCCGTGACTTTTTTCTAAGTCAAGCTGTTGTTCTTTCAATCTTAGTTGTGGAGGGTGCCATTCAGCTTCAAGTTGTTGTTCTTTCAGTCTTAGTTGTGGAGGTCGCAGCTCAGCTCCAGGTCCAGTTGCCGTTGCTAGTTGCAGGGGGCACAGCCCACCATCCCTTGCGGGAGTCGAACCGGCAACCTTGTGGTTGAGAGGACACGCCCCAACCAACTGAGCCATCCGGGAGCTCAGCGGCAGCTCAGCTCAAGGTGCCATGTTCAATTTTAGTTGCAGTGGGCGCTGCCCACCATCCCTTGCGGGACTCGAGGAATTGAACTGGCAATCTTCTGGTTGAGAGCCCGCGCTCCAACCAACAACTGAGCTGTCCAGGAGGCAGCTCAGCTTAAGGTGCCATGTTCAATCTTAGTTCAGGGGGCAGAGCCCACCATCCCTTGCGGGACTCAGGGAATTGAACTGGCAACCTTGTGGTTGAGAGCCCACTGGCCCATGTGGGAATCAAACTGGCAGCCTTCGGAGTTAGGAGCACGGAGCTCTAACTGCCTAAGCCACTGGGCCGGCCCCCAAATGCTTTTCTGAGGGAATAGTATTCCAGAATGAACGGTCAGTCAAAGACCTTCAACAGTAAGGAGCATGCCTGGTGTATCTGAGCACAGGAAAGAGTGCTGTGGCCTGAGTGAAGTGAGTGAGATGGAGAGTAATGGAAGAGGAACCCTTCCCTTTCATTGCCTTCACATTCTTCCAAGATATTCTAGCCATGGAATAACTGTCCCTTGGATTGTCTCTTCCTCTATTGTTGTACTAAATAATTTTGGACCCCTCACCCTGGCACTTTTGGGACCCCCTCTTCTATGATAAATAGGAAAAATGTCTAAGAGATACATTGTGATTAGTACGTTTATTTCCCATTGTGGGTATTACTGGGTTCAAGAAGCCGATTTTCCTGATTTCCCAACCAACTTTTCTCAGGATTTGGGTATGGGATAGCGAAAAAAATTCACGAAAACGGGTGGGAATTTCTGCCCGGAAACCCTACTTCTGTCATTATGGGCTCTTGACTGACCATTCCCCATCATGCCCCCCCCCTCCATGCCTAGCCCAGGCCTCAGTCAGTCCTGTCTCATAGGGGATAAGAGTCCTGTGCCCTTGCCAATCTGTGGGACCCGTCCTATTGTGCAGCAGCAGCGTATCTGGCACCTGTACCGAGTCATTTCTGAAAACATCAGCGAATGGAAGTGCATGGCTTTTGCCAAGGTGCTGACACCCTTCTTTGGAGCTCCTGCCTGGGAATGGAGTTTTCGGGAGGTGTGTGGAAGGGTCTCCAGCCGACAGTGAGCTCTTCTCCCTACAGTTCAGCCTGGCTATGGCCCAGGAGAAGACAGATGGCTGGCTGACAGAGGCAACCCAGATGAGTGCCACCCTGGGGCTGCACAGCCCAGTTCTGCAGTGCTGCATGCACATTCTGGAGGAATTTCGCAGCTTCCTGCCATTGCTTACCAAGCTGGGCAGCCTCCAGCTGCAGAGCCTCAATCTCCAAGCCCTCCTGCGAGGTGTGCTTGGGTACCATCAGAGGGGAAGGGAAGGACATAGGGGTTAGAACAATGCGAAAGCTCAGTTCCCTGCCACTCCTGTTGGAAACACCCTCCCTCCCTGCCTTCCCCCAAGTACTGTACTCCCCCGCCCCCACCCCATACCACCATGTGGGTCCTCCCTGCTGACCTGAGCTGGCTCAGGCTGGAGTCAGCTCTGGGCTCTGTGCTGTGCTCTGGACCTTGGGTTTGGGGTTCTTGGCTCTATAATATGTTGTGCTCTCAGATCTGCCATCTGGGAGTTGGGCTGGGCTGGGCTCTGGGTCCCGGATCTGGCTTGGGATATGGGCTGGACTCTGCCATATGCTGGTGTCGCTCTGACTTGTCCCCTCTACCGTCAGCCTTAGGGCTGGGCAGTCTGAACCTAGAACTCCTAACACTGGGCCAGCTGCTTGCTTGTCCGCTGCTGGAGTTTGCGGATCGACTCAATCAGGTGAGACCCACTGGAGGGAGGGAGGTGGTTCGAGTCCAGGACATGTTTGCTGAGCTCTAATAGAGCCAGTTGAGGCCTAGCAGCCCCTTGAGACAAGTGGGTAGTAGATATTGGCTTGTGGGTGGGTGGGTGGTTGGGAGGGTTGAGGTTGCTGGCCTGCTGGGAGCATATGGGGATCTGATGGGTGATTTCAGATTCTCTGTGACTGAGAATATGCACCCCCCAGTGGAAGGCAGTGGGTGGCAGCCCCAAAGTTGTGGGTACATAGGATGGGACATGTCCCCCAACACTTACCCTGTCCCAAAAAAGCACTTGCTGACTGAGGTACTGTCTGCTCAGCTGGAGCACTGCAAAAGAGTGAGTTTCAGCAGCAGCCCTATGTCAGAGTTAGCTGCTGCTGGCCTGCCTTTGAAGCCCGATGGTCCCACTCTCCATCTCTGAGACCTCCACTCCCCTGAGTGCCGGCCCTTGAGTCCCAGCTCCAACGCTATCCCCTGAGCCATTACCCAGTCCTGGTTCCTGAGACCCAGCTATTCCAGATCTGGCAGTGTGAAAATGAACAAGTCCATGCCCAACAGACCCTGCGGCAGCTGCAGCGGGTCTGGGAAGTGCGCCAGCTGCGACTGCTCAACTTCATCCTGCATGTGCCCTACGAGCCCCCAGTCGTGGAGCACTCCAAGAGGCACATGCTCCGCAGTCCCCACTGGGACGTAGTGGCCAAGGATAGTGGCACCTTCATTCTTTCAGGTGAGACCCAGCCCTTGTGGCCCAGTGAAAGCCCCCTGTGGGAGACCATATTCATCCACCACGTCCACCACGCTCTGCTGGATCTGGCTTCTCTAGCCAGGTTCCCGTCCTTCCTGGACGGCCTGAGATATCAGTGTTCTGAGACAGCATATTCTATGTAGCTCACATACAGTCTTAATCTTCTTGGGAGTTCCGACCCACTGCCTAGCCTCTTCAGCAAAGGTCCTTTCCTTTCTGGGTGTACTAAGAAGTTCCTCACGGTCATGTCTCTCCACCTTTCAATGCTCTGTCCTATAGATTGTACCCTGCCCCACTCATTCATTCCTTTTTCATTCCCTCATCAAATTCACCCACCTCCTTTGAACCAAACGCAGGAGATGCTGAGATTTACAGACAGACGTCCCATCCCCCAAGAGCTCCCAGTCCAGTAGAATAGAGATAAGTGCATGATGGAGCACCTAACTGAGGGCAGTAAAATCTCAGAAAGAGGACAGCTTCAGAGGACCAGGGAAAGTCAGAGAAATCTTCCCTTCCCTTATGGAGAGGCCTCTTGCTGACTTTTGAAGGAAAAGGAATTTTCTAAACTTGCAAGGGGAAAGGGCATACCAGGGAGAGGGAACAACTTATGTACAGGCACCTAAGATGGTACAGTTAGGGAATTGCCAGTAGAGGAGAAATTCTCTTATCCAACAAAATTGAAACCCAACTGGCACATTTAAAAAGTTAGACACACAGGGAAATCATAAAATATGATGCATACATGGCTTAAGATTTTTTTAGCTTAAAACATATAAATGTACACTTATTTATAATCTTTTCACCTAAGGACAATCTTTACTTTGATTTGCAGTCAACTAGTAGAAGTTCCTCACTGCCTTTCTCGCCTTCATGCATTGTCTACTATTTCTAATTTCAGTTTCTGTAAAGTTGAGCAATGACATGAAGACATTGTAAAGTTACCTGGGTCCAGTACTTTTCTACATTTTTATTATAATTTCCTGATTTTTGAAAATTGGCTGACCTATACTTAATTTAATATCATTTTATCAACTCACCTTTTTATCAACTCACCTTTACTAAAGCCTTTAATGATTTCCACAGAACCAACAACTCTTTTCCCACTCATATTTCATTGGTTAACATATTAGCTTAAATTCTGTAATTGAAATTGTAACTCACATAAACAGGTTTTCCAACACACTCTGGTTCTTGGTGAGCACACAGTTCAACTAGTGAAAGAATAAAATGTTTGGGTCTTCTAGAGAATAGCTTGAGGTCTGTGAGTTTCAGTGTATTTTGGGTATTAGTCACCCCGGTCTTTCCTCATCTGACTGCCAGCTCAGCTCAGCTCAGCTGGAGCCCACTCTTCCTTAGATTCCAGCAGCCTGCAGGATTCTATCCAGGAAAGTCTTCAGGTGCTGTTCAAGATCCTGGCCATACAAAACTCAGGAGACTTATACAAAATAGCTTTGGAGTGGGTGACCATCATGCATGGCCTGGGTGAGTGCAGGCCTCTAGCTGGGCTGATGGGTGGGACCTAAGGCAGGATGGCCCAGAGCGATGGCGTGAGATTTGGGATTTGGGTGGGGAAGATCTGAAAGACAGAGTGAGGATCTTCTTCAGGGCTATTTCTTGGGTGGAGATGAGCAGCTCTTTATTCACAGTGAAAGGTTTCTGTCCTCCAAGCAAGGTCCTCGGGTCCTGCTGAGCAGACTGTTTTGGGGTGGGGCAGCCTGAGAGGTCAGTACCAGGCTGGACCCCCTTGCAGAAACTAGAACCCTAGTCTCTCTCCAGTGTTCCTCTGGCTACTCACACAGGTGACGTGCTGGAGGTGTGGGTGACTTTTCAGCAGAAGTGGATTTTTCTGAATAAAGTTCTACATGAGATGAAGATCCAATTTCCCAGTTCTGACCTGGTAGGGAAGGGGGTGAGGTAGGGTGGACGAAAGCTACTGAATAGTGATTGGGAGGGGGGAGCTGCCCCATCACATCCACCCTCACTTTTACCCTCTCCTTCATCACAGGACTCCCGTTTCAAGGCCATGGATGATCAGTATCGGACTCTGATGCAGATCTCTGTAGCTGACCCTCTGGTTCTGTCACTTATAGTGCCCAGTGCCAAGCGGAGCCCTTATTTCCAAGGCCAGCAGCTGCAACAACTGCTGCAAGCAGGCTCAGCAGAGCTGGAGGGCATCATTATTGCTCTGGAAAGTGTGCTCTATGGGTTCTGTGCTCACTTCCCCCGCCTCTTCTTCCTCAGTGACGGTGAGCTAGTGGCCCTGCTGGCTGCCCCACTAGAGTCATGTGAGGCCCAGATATGGGTGCGACGCTGCTTTCCTCATGTGCATGCTGTGAGCTTCAAGTCTATCCCAATAGACAGAAACATGGAGGACCAGGAGTCAAAGCCAAGCACACAGACTCAGGTAGAGGCACTTGTAGTGCTAGGGGCAGGTGGGGAGGAGGTGAAGCTGCAGGAGTCGCTTCCTTTGTATCCAGATCTCCCCAAATGGCTGGCATCGCTGGAAAAGTGTCTGCGTTTGGCATTGGTGCACATGCTGCAGGACTGTGTGGCTGCCCATCTGGCTCTGGGCCCGTCCCTAGACAAGGCCTTCAAGGAACTGCCCCAGCAAAGCCAGTTGCCCCTGCAACAGTATGTCCACCACTGGCTAGATTTAATCAAGGCTTTCCCATGGCAGTGTGTGCTGGTGGCAGAGGAGGTGGTATGGCGGGCCGAGATGGAAGAAGCGCTGCTTGAGGGGAGGACCCTGGCCATGGTCTCCGCACATGTATGGAAGCTGGAAGGACTGGTGCATTTTGCACGGGCCCAGAGGGCCTACCAAGGTGGGCAGCCCCTGCCCTCTGTCCGCCAGACCAGCCTTCTCAGTGCCCTACTAGTCATGGCAGTGACTCACCGGGATATAGCACAGCTGCTGAAGGAGCACCAGGTCTGTGATCTGGCAGACTTCCACTGGGCCCGCCAACTCAAGTACCACCTGGGTTCATCTCGCACCATCCCCAAAAGTCCCCTGCAGAGTCTCAAGACTATTGTATCTACTGAGAATTCTCTGTCACCAGCAGCATGCTGGATAGAGGTGCTAGGCCGGTCCTTTCTGTACAATTATGAGTACCTGGGTCCCAGACTGGAGTCTCTACCCAGCCTGCTGCCTGAGCGCCCAGCCCTGGTACTGTTATTGGCCCTGGAGGAGGTGGCCTGTGGGACCTTACTGGGCCCTGATGGTGTGGGCAAGGTAGCCATGGTGAAGAACCTGGCACAGGCCCTGGGGCGCCAGCTGGTGATGATGCACTGCCTGCCTCAGATGGAGGCCCAAAGCCTGAGCAACTACCTGAATGGTGCCCTGCAGGGTGGTGCCTGGCTGCTGTTGGAGGCAGCTCAGTACCTGCCCCTTGGCTTGCTCTCTGCCCTGGGCCAGCGCCTGGCTGAACTGTACCACCTCTATGCCCCACTGTACCGGGAAGCTTCCGGAGGCATCAGTACCATCGACCCCACCCACTCCCAGTTCCTTGGCAGTGGCTTCTTTGAGAAACATCACGTGTATATGCGTCTTGGCTATGGCTGTCTCCTGACAATGACTGCCCTGGTCCCTGCTGTGCCCGCCAACCTGCGCCTGCTACTGCGGCCTGTGGCATTCACACTGCCTAACCTACAGCAAGTAGCCGAGCTGACCCTCCTGGGTGCAGGGATGCGGGATGCCTCCCGCATGGCTACCCGCCTATCCAAGTTCTTCTCCCTAGAGAGTGAGCTCGTGTCTAGGCCCCTGCCCTGCCGCCTGCGACTGCTCAAGCAGGTACTGGCAGACATGATACAGTCTCTAAATGTGACCAAGGAAGCACCCAACTCCCAGCAGTCCTACAGCCTAGCTGCCATTGAGGAGGCCGCCCTAGTGCGTGCTTTGCTACACTCCCCACTATTCAGTGTCCTCGATGGGGTCCATCTTCACAACCTCCAAAAGCTGCTCGGTGGGATCTTTCCCAGTGCCAGCCAGGTGCTGGCAGAGCCTGTGACCCACAGGCTGAGGAAGCCACTGCTGGTGGAGGAATTGAGGCAGGCAGGCCTGCATCCCAGTCCTGATATTTTGGGGTCCCTGGAGCAGCTGAGCCAGGCCTTATGCCGGGCCTCAGGCATTTTGCTCCTGGGCCCTGCAGGCAGCGGCAAGACTACTTGTTGGCACAGCTTATTTCAGATCCAGAATCAGCTTGCAGACAGGGAGGTCACCTCAACACCGGGCTATCCACCTGTGGAAATTACACACCTGTATCCCAGTGTCCTCAGCCCCCAGGAGTTCCTGGGATGGCTAGAAGGCTCCTGCTGGCACCAAGGCATCTTCCCCAAGCTGCTGCATGCAGCCAGTCAGTGTAAGACTGTGAACCCAAAGAGGAAGACACAGCGATCGGTGGGGATCCAGCACTGGATAATATGTGATGGAGCCTCTAGTGCTGCTTGGCTGGACTCTGTCACTTGCCTCCTGAGCGACCCCCCCCAGCTTACCCTCCCCAATGGTCAGCAGATAGAACGACCCCCAAGTACTTTTCTCCTGATGGAGGTGGGAGACACAACAGGCATGTCCCCCACAGTGGTGGGCCGCTGTGACCTAGTGTGGTGTGGTGGGGAACAGACTTGGCAGGGGATGCTCAGCATCCTGATGGCAGCCTTGCCCCATGAGTACCCCCTGCAACCCCAGACGGTCACTGAGCTCAACCACCTGGCTGAAGTGCTGGTGCCTGCAACATTCCAATTCCTCACCCAGCAGGGTGCCAGCTCCCTGCTGCAGGCACATGGGCAGCAGGCTGTTTGCCCAGGCGTGGCTGAAGTCACCAGCCTGGCTCGCCTTTTGCGTTGTCTGCTTGACCGCCACCTGCGCATAGATGAGGAAAAGAGGGCACATATCACAGGTGAAGGGAAGGGAAAGAGAGGGCTGCTATGAGAACCATGGAGGCTTGAGGATAGATGGCAGATGGCTAGAGCCTGGGGCATGGGTTCTTTGGTGGACTTGGGCTGGGGACTGAAAGTGAGAAGTAATAGAGCCAACTTCTAATCTCCCCCACCCCAACTTCTTCCTGCTGGGGCTCTCATTCTGGCCATGGTGACCTTTGCAGAGGACCTCAGCTATAGTGATCCTGTAGCCCAAAGCTTCAAGTCCTCACAAAGCAGCTCTCTGAACCAGTCCCAGGTTGACGGTGATGATGTGTCTCGTAAGCACAGAGAGCACTTGCTGGGTGTCAGCAGCTTTCTTTTTGCCTTGATCTGGGGCTTTGGAGCCCACCTTCCCTCCAGGTATCTACAGGGGTTGGGGACAGGGGATGCAGAGGGCTGAGATGGACTGGCCCATGGGAGTCAAAACCCAGGTGACATGCCTGTCGGGGGTGGGTGGAGTGTGTGCGTGTGTCACAAATGGTACTGTTGTAACTGACACTCTTGCTTGTATATCCATCTGAGCAGGCTCTGGCCCCTCTTTGATACCTTCCTGAGGGGTTCTATTAGTTGTCTCTCCAACTATCCTGAGCCATCGCCCTCAGCATTGGTGTTTGATCTACATGTGTGCCCTGAAGATGGGACACTGGTCCCCTTCACTGGCCAATACCTGGGCAGCCGCTTGAAGGGACTTCCGGGCACCTTCACTCCTTCTCCCCAGGTGTGAGGACAGTGTGTGACCCCCTGGGGTTGGGGTTTGAGGAGATATCCTGGGGGAGTCTACGTTCTAGGCCCAGCTGAGGCTTCCATTCTTTGATGTTTTCACACAAGAATACATGAAGTATTCTGCAAGTACAGCTTTAAGACAAGGCCTCCAGACCTTTACTTTCATCTAGATTACTGTCTTAAACCAGAGATGCCACAGTAAGCCCTGCTCCTGTCCTGCAGACTGAACGGCTCTTGTATGTGGTGGACCTACTTCTGATGGAGGGACACCCAGTGCTGCTGGCTGGAGAGGCAGCCACCGGGAAGTCCGCATTTGTGGAGGTGCTAGTGGAGCCACATCACCCTTGCACGTACAGCCGCATCCACCCTGCCTTCAGTACCATCCACCTTCGCCTTCTGCTGAGCCGAGGGGTCCAGAGCCAGGCACAAGTCAACACATGGCCTGGGCGGCACCTGGATTCTAAAGGCTCCCTCCTCTTCCTGCTGGAGGATCTGCACCTGGCTGCTTCTGGTGAGGAGCCGGGAGGAGGGGAGGAAGGAGCCATTGTCCTCTTTTGAGACTGTTAAATCCCTAGCAGTAGTCACTGACTCTCAAATATACACCTATAGACTAAACTTCAGTGTTCCTTCCATTCTTAATATCTTCTCAGTCTACATACACTCCCTGAATAATCTTACTCTTCTCATGGTCCCTTCCACCGTCTCTATGCTTTCACTGCTAAATCTTTATCTCCAACCCAGGCTTCTCTTCTAAGCACTAGACCTGTTCATCTAACTACCTATTGTGTATCACTACCTTGCTGTCCCATTGCACCTCAAATTTAACCCTGAACTCATCATCTTCCCCCAAAACCTGCTCCTGTGTGTCCTCTTTGTAACACCATCCATTTAAACCAGAAATCTTATTGACATCTCTCTCACCAATGTCCAATCACCATCACTCTCAATTTTGCCCCCTAAATATCTCTCAAATCTTTCCACTTATTTCTATTCCATCTTCCCTGGTTCAGGTAGTCATTACCTGGAACTTTGGCAATGCTCTTGCAAGATTCCTTGTGACGAGGCTTTCTTCTCTAGACTCACATTATGTGCTCCAACTGGACTCAGCTATGGACAGGCATCCAATAAGTCATGCTTCCTCTGGCCTCTGGGACTGCTGTCCTCTCTGCCTTCTCTCGTCTATTGATCTGGCTAAGTCCTACTTATTCTTTACAAATAATTTCAGGCAATATTTACAAGAAGCCTGAGCCTCCAGACTAGGTTAGATACTCATCCTGTACTCTGTACAAAACCTGTGACAACCATGGTTGTATAATTGTATGTTTACTCATCAGCCCCTTCCACCACACTGTGAGCTTCATGAGAACAGAGATGTGTCTCATTAATTTTGATAGACTCAAAAGGAAGTAAGTGCTCAGTAAGAGTTTGTAGAAGAAAAGATAAGAAGGGAAAGGGGAGAAATTGTGATGAAAGTTTGGGATACTGGGAAGTTTAAAATTTAAAGTTTCTAAAGTGGTGTGTTTCTAAATTGTGACAGGCTCAGAATATGGCCATGGGAATGGGCAGAAATGAAGAATAGGCACAGAATGGTAGAGTCAAGGAAGTAAATGGGCTAAAGCATTAGATGGATTGTCCAGTTAGACACTGAAGTCCCTCATGGAATGTAGAAAATTTGAACCAGGTGGTATAAGCACTTGATAATAGTAGGTACAATTTAGTGTATGCTATGTGCTACATACTTTATCTCTGTCATTGTTAGTGTTCATAAAAGCCCATTGAGATGGATATTTGTTATGATTACTTTAAAGATAAACAGAGATTTTATAACTTCCCCAAGATACTCTAGGCAGTACGTGTCAGAACCAAGAGTAAGATTCAAGTCTGTTTAGCACCAAAACTTGTAATTTTCTCCAACTATATTATTTGGCCTTCTCAATGAATTTGCACAAACAATCAGGTTGTCAGTGGATAATAGAAAGGGTAAATTCAGGTCAGTGAATGACAGCTGAAAAGAGATTTCATCAAGAAGGTTGAAAACACTGTAGAGCGATGTTTATTATAGCTGGCAGTGTAAATTGGGTGACAGCCACCAAAACATCCAGTATAAAATAAAAAATTAATAGACATACAATAAAACAAAAAACAAGAGAAAACAGTCAATAAAAACTGACCCTGACATGGTCTAGAAGTTGAATTTAGCAGACAAATACTTTATAGAAGCTATTATAAAAGTTATCAAGCACTTAAAGGAAACTATGTTCTTAATGAGTGAACTTATAGGTAATCTCAGCAAAGAAATGGAAACCACTAAAAATAACTAAATGGAAATTTTACAACTGGAAAACACAATAATTAAAATGGAAAATTCCATGGATGGCTTAATAGATTGGAGATGGCAAAAGAAAGAGTTAATGCACACTGAAGAACAGAAACATATTGAATATGAATAGAGCTTTAGTCTAACACATATATAATTGGAGTTGCAGAAAGAAAGGATAATAAGAATAGGGCAGAAAAGCTCTTTGAGGAAATAATGACCAAAATTTCCCCAACTTTCTCAGAAAATATTGACTTTCAGCTATAGAAAGCTCAGTTATCCCCAAGTAAAATAAAAGAAAACCACACTTAGGCACATTAGTCAAACTGCTGAAAAATATAAGAAAGAAAAATTTTGAAAGTGGTCAGAGACAAGACAAGACACATTATGTACAGATGAACAATCTTAAGAATAGCGGTTAATTTTGCATCAGAAGTAACAGTCCAGAGGATGCTGGTACCACATCTTTAAAGTACTAAAAGGAAACAACCTGTCATCACAGAATTCTCTATCCAATAAAGACACCCTTCATAAATGAGGATGAAATAAAGTTAGTTCAGATACATGAAAGCTGAGAAAATTCTCAGCTGCTAAAACTGCACTGTAAGAAATGCTAAAAGATGTTCTTTAGGCAGAAGGGAAATAATATATGGAAACTCAGATCTACAGAAAAGAATAAAGAGCATCAAAAATGGTAAATATGTAGGTAGGTACATATAAATAACTATCTTTTCCATCTCTTAATTTCCTTAAGAGACAGTCGATAGTTTAAAACAAAAATAATAACATTGTTAGATGGAGTTGGTAATGTAAGTAGAAGTAAAAAAGAAATTGGAACAATAGTAAGAGGACAGGGTAGGGAGCAGTGAGTAAAATTATACTATTGTAAGGCTCTTACATTTGTGAAATAGGAAGTAGGAAAGGTCAAGCTATGAAGTGTGAAGTGGTAAAATATTACTTCTGAATATTGATAAAGAGGCATCACTAAATAATAATAAAGAGCATAGCTAAAAAGCCAATAAATAAAGGTGGCTGGTTAGGTCAGTTGATTAGAGCATGGTGCTAGTAGCACCAAGGTTGCCGGTTTGATCCCCGCATGGGCCACCTTGAGCTGCGCCCTCCTTAAAAAAAAAGCCAATAAATGAAATACAGTGGGATACTAAAAACTTTCAAGTATGTAAAAGGAAACAGGAAATGAACAACAGAAACTAAAACATAGAAGAGACAAATAACAATATGATGGACCTTAAACCAACCATATCCATAATAACACTAAATGTAAATGGATGGAGGAGGTCCAAGATGGTGGCATCATAGGAGCACACTTAATTCATCCCCTCTCATGAGCAAAAGCAAATATACAGTTACTCCTGTGAGACATCAGAGCATTGAATGAATAGTTTTAATAAAAGAGAAAGAGACCAAATAGAAAAGGCTGGGAAGCCAAAGGAGCCCTCCTGGATCTGCGGGAACTCTCCATGGTGGGAGGAGGCTGTGAGTGCCATTGTTTATGTTGAACACTACCCCCACACACACACACTTTGAGCTCTAGTCCCTTGTTTTGGTCTACCTGCAAAGTTACCACAGTGTTTCTCAGCTACATTGCCTGGAGCTTTTTGCATCCAACAAAGGGATCAAGCAGGAACCACAAGGCATCACCACAGCTATCTGGCCTCCCTTCTGAGAGCTGCTCCTGGTCTACAGGCAAGTGTCCTATGTGGTATAGCCCTGCTCAGCTTCAAGGGGCTTCACAAAATTACCTGGCACATAAAGCCTACACAGAGGTCTCTTCTACATGGGACCGCTTTGGGTACAAAAAACAAGAGCGAGAACCTGTATGAAGACTGGAGAGCTGCAGGAGCTCCCTGGGGACTGCAGGAATTCTCTGGGTTTGGAGGGGCTGGTGAGTGCCATTGTTTATGTCCCCTTCCACTTCCATAGAGTGGGTGGAGGCTCTATCCAGGTGTCCTGGCCTGCCTGAAGTTCACTGCAGTGTGTTCCCAGACACATTGCCCGAGCCCATTTTGGCCCAAACAAAGGGTGCAAGCAGAATCAACAGGCATTAATACTCCCTACTTGGAGCTGCTCCAGCTCGGTAGGTCAGTGCCCTGAACACCCTAAGCACCCACTCGGCTTCTACCACCTTGCCAAAACCACCTGACACACACAGTCTACACAGCCCGCTTCTACATAAGGCCACTTTTCCAAGACTGGAAGAGACAGCTATTTTGTCTAACTTATATAAACAAACATAAAAAGTTAAACATAATGAAAAAAACAGAAGAATATCTCTCAAATGAAGGAACAAGAAAAATCCCCAGAAAAAAACCCTAGGGAAACAGAAATAAGTAATTTGTCTGATAAAGAATTTAAAGAAACAGTCATAAGGATGCTCCAAAACTTGAGAGTGGAAGAGAGGAACTTAGGGAGAACTTCAACAAAAAGTTAGAAAGTATAAGAAAGAACCAACTGGACCTGAAGAATACAATAACTGAAATGAAAAACACATCAGAAGGAATCAAAACAAATTAGCTAACATAAAAGAACAGATCCATGACCTGAAAGACAGAATAGTGGAAATCAACCAATCAAAACCGAAGAAAAAAAATTTATAAAATGAGGATAATTTAAGGGTCCTTTGGGATAACATCAAGTGCACAAACATTCACATTATAGGGATCCCAGAAGGAGAAGAAAGAAAAGAACAGAAACTTTATTTAAAGAAATAATGGCTGAAAACATTTCTAATGTGGGAAAGGAAACAAACATCCAGGTCCAAGAAGCACAAAGAATTCCAAACAAGATGACCCCAAAGAGACCCACACCAAGACTTACTGTAGCTGAAATGGCAAAAGTTAAAAGAGATAATCTTGAAGAAAGCAAGAGAAAAATGAGTTGCATACAAAGGAAACCCTATAAGGCTATCAGTTGATTTCTCACCAGCAACTTTATATGCCAGAAGGGAGTGGCAAGACATCTTTCAAGTGCTGAAAGAAAGGAACCTACAACCTAGAATAATTTACCCAGCAAGGTTATCATTCAAAATTGAAGGAGAGATAAAGAGTTGCCAGAACAAGCAAAATATAAAGTACTTTATCACCATTAAGCCAGCTTTATAAGAAATGTTAAAGGATTTTTTTTTAAGGAGGGGCACAGCTCACAGTGGCCCACACGGGGATAGAATCGGCAACCTTGGTATTATTAGCACCATGCTTTAACGAACTGAGCTAACTGGCCACCCCTAAAAGGTCTTCTTTAAGTAGAAAAGGCCATAACTAGAAATATGAAAATATGAGAAAGGGGGAAACTTCACAGGTAAAAACTAATATTCAATAAATATCACAAATCAGACATTTAAAAAGCTACTATGAAGATTAAAAAAAGTATCAAATCAACTCAAATTACAATAAGTAGTTTGAAGGTACACAACATAGAAAGATCTAAAATATGATATCAGTAACATAAAGCATGGATGGAGAGGGAAATAAAAATGTAGAATATATTTGAACTTAAACACCTATCAGCTTAAAATAAGACTGCTATAGATAAAGAATGATATACTGACAAACAAATGAGAAACAGAAACTCATAGACACAGACAATAGTTTAGTGGTTGCCAGAGGGTAAGAGGGGCGGGGGGTGGGGGGTGGGAGATGAGGGTAAGGGGGATCGAATATATGGTGATGGAAGGAGAACTGACTCTGGGTGATGAACACACAATGGGATTTATAGATGATGTAATACAGAATTGTACACCTGAAATCTATGTAATTTTACTAACAATTGTCACCCCAATAAATTTAATAAAATAAAATTAAAAAAAAAAAAAAGAATGATATACATAAACCTCATGGTAACCACAAACCAAAAATCTACAAAAGATACAAAAAGAACAAAGAGAAATGAACCTGAACAGAACACCAAAGAAAAATAGCGAACCACAAGGGAAGAAATCTAAAGAAGAAGAAAGGAACAAAGGACAACTATAAAAATATTAACAAAATGGCAATAATTCCATATGATCAATAATTACATTAAATGGAAATGGGTTAAATGTTCCAATAAAAAGGCATAGGGTGGGTGAATGGATTTAAAAAACATGACCAATCGATATGCTGCTTTAAAAAAATGACCTATCAAAAACTGAGGGTTGCTAGAGGGGCGGCGGGGTGGGGATAAGGGGAAGGTGAGAGGTTTAGAAAATAGTCGGTAACCACAAGATGACCACGGGGTTTTGAAAATTAATTTGGGGAACGTACAGAGGGATAGTGGATGGGGGAGGGGGGTTCACACAGTGTGAGGGATATAAATGATAAACGTCTAAGTTTTGCTCTGTCTTGTGCACCTGAAACTAATAAAAAAAAAAAAAGACCTATCTATATGCTGCTTGAAGAGACTCACCGCAAACTGAAAAACACATAGACTGAAAGTGAAGGGATGAAAAAAGATATTCCATGAAAGTAGTAACTAAAAGAAAGCCAGAATAACAATTCTTATATCAGACAAAACAGACTTTAAAACAAAAAATGTAAAAAAAAAAAAAAAAAGACAAAGAAGGACATTACATAATTATAAAGGGGTCAGTCCAACAAGAGGATATAACTATCGTAAATATCTACACACCCAACATAGGAGCACCTAAGTATATAAAGCAAATATTACTGAAAATAAGACCTACCCCGAAAATAAGCCCCAGTTAAGACAGTCAGCCAGATGGACACATTTAGTACATTATGACAATGTTCCAGAAGAAGATGATATGACTGTATTTGAATAAATATAGATTGCTGTACAAGATATCCCCTGAAAATAAGCCCTAATGCATCTTTTGGAGCAAAAATTAATATAAGACCCGGTCCTATTTTCAGGGAAACATGGTAATGGACATAAAAGGAGAAATCCACAGTAATACAATAATAGTGTAGGGTATTTTAATACCAAAATCAAAGGATAGATCACCCAATCAGAAAATTAATAAGGAAATAATGGCCTTAAATATCACATTAGATGAGATCAACTGAATAGACATTTATAGAACATTTCATCCAAAAACTGCAGAATACACATTTTTTTCAAGAGCACATGGAACATTCTCCAGGATAGATCACATAAGAGGCCACAAAACAAACCTTAGTAAATTCAAGAAGATTGAAATCATATCAAGCATCTTTTCCAATCACAATGGCATGAAACTGGAAATCAACTACAGAAAGACAAGTGGAAAAACCACAAATATATATGGAGACTAAACAACATGCTATTAAACATTACCAATGGATAAAAAAGGAGATCAAACAAGAAATGAAAAACTATCTTGAAACAAATTAAATTGGAAACACAACTTTTCAAAATTTATGGGATACAGCAAAAGCAGTTCTAAGAGGGAAGTTCATAGCTATATCTCAAGAAAAAAAGGAAACCCCAAATAAGCAATCTAACTACACCTAAAAGAAGTAGAAAAAGAAGAACAAACAAAACCCAAAGTGAACAAAAGGAAGGAAATAGTTAAGATCAGAGCAGAACCAAACAAAATAGAAATTAAGCAACAGAAAAGATGAATAAAACTAAGATATGGTTCTTTGAAAAGATAAATAAAAGAGACAAACCTTTAGCCAAACTCATCAAGAAAAAAAGAGAGCCAGATAAGTAATATCATAAATGAAAGAGAAGTTAAATTAACACCACAGAAATGCAAATATTAAAGAATACTATGAACAATTATATGCCAACAAATCGGACAATCTAAAAGAAATGGATAAATTTCTAGAAGTATATAAACTTCTAAGACTGAACCAGGAAGAAATACAAAATCTAAACAGACCAATTACTAGCAATGAAAGTGAAGCAGGGGCCGGCCCGGTGACTCAGGCATTTAGAGCTCTGTGCTCCTGACTCCGAACGCTGCCGGTTCGATTCCCACATGGGCCAGTGGGCTCTCAACCACAAGGTTGCCAGTTCAATTCCTTGAGTCCCGCAAGGGATGGTGGGCTCTGCCCCCTGCAACTAAGATTGAACACGGCACCTTGAGCTGAGCTGCCTCCCAGATGGCTCAGTTGTTGGTTGGAGCACGGGCTCTCAACCACAAGGTTGCCAGTTTAATTCCTCGACTCCCGCAAGGGATGGTGGGCAGTGCCCCCTGCAACTAAAATTGAACATGGCACCTTGAGCTGAGCTGCTGCTGAGCTCCCGGATGGCTCAGTTGGTTGGAGCGTGTCCTCTCAACCATAGGTTGCCGGTTCGACTCCCGCAAGGGATGGTGGGCTGTGCCCCCTGCAACTAGCAACGGCAACTGGACCTGGAGCTGAGCTGCGCCCTCCACAACTAAGACTGGAAGGACAACAACTTGAAGCTGAACAGAACCCTCCACAACTAAGATTGAAAGGACAACAACTTGACTTGGAAAAAAGTCCTGGAAGCACACACTGTTCTCCAATAAAGTCCTGTTCTCCTTCCCCAGTAAAATCTTAAAAAAAAAAATAAAAAAAGAAAAGAAAGTGAAGCAGTAATCAAAAGACTTCCAACAAATAAAAGTCCAGGTTTCACATGTGAATTCTACCAAACATTCAAAGAAAAATACCTATCCTTTTTAAACTAATTCAAAAAATCGAAGAGGAAAGAATGCTTCCAAACTCATTTTTAGGAAGTCAGCACCTTGATACCAAAGGCAGATAAAGACATTACAAAAAAGAAAACTGCAGGCCAATATCCTTGATGAACATAGAAGTAAAAATTCTCAACAAAATATTAGCAAACCGGATTCAACAATCCATTAAAAGGATTATACACAATGACCAAGTGTTAAGTCATTCTAGGGATTAAAGGATGGTTCAACATACATAAATCAATTAATGTGATACATTAACAAAACCATATGATTATCTCCACAGATTCAGAAAAAGCATTTGACAAAATTCAACATCCATTTATGATAAAAACGCAACAAAGTGGCTACAGAAGGAATATATCGCTACATAATAAAGGCCATATATGACAAACCCTCTGCTAATATCATACTCAATGGTGAAAAGCTGAAAGTCTTTCCTCTAAGATCAGGAATAAGAGAAGGATACCCACTATCACCACTTCTATTCAACATAATATCGGAAGTCCTGCTACAGCAATCAGACAAGACAGAGATATAAAATGCATCCAAATTGAAAAAGAAGTAAAACTCTCATTATTTGTAGATGGCATGAAACTATATATAGAACTCCCTAAAGACCACCAAAAAAACTATTAGAACTAATAAATGACTTCAGTAAAGTTGCACAATTCTGAATCAATATAGAGAAATACGTTGCATTTCTATACATCAATAATGAATGGTCAGAAGAAGAATTAAGAAAACAATCCCATTTACAACTGCATCAAATATACCTAGGAATAAATTTAACCAAAGGTATGAAAAACCTGTACTCTGGAAACTATAAGACATTGAAGAAAGAAACTGAACAAGATACAGATAAATGGAAGGACATACTTTGCTCATGGATTGGAAGTATTAATATTGTTAAAATGTCCTTACACTTTCTCCCTAAGATCAGTCACAAGGCAAGAATATCCACTGCTTCTATTCAACATTGCACCAAAAACCCACATCAGCGCAGTAAGAGAAGAAAAAAAAATAAAGCCTTTAAAACTAGAGAAGACAAAATAACACTGTCTCTACCGTATATGACATGATTTTGTACACAGAGAATCCTGTGGAATCTACAAAAAAAAAAAAAAAAAATCCTACAAAACTACTGGAATAAATAAGTGAATTTAGCAGGGTCACCAGATACAAAGTCAGTCTATTGAAATCATTAATATTTCTATATCTTAGTAACGAACAATTGGAAATTTTAAATAGTGTTTAAAGTATCATCTAAAAGCTTAAAATATTTAGGAAAAAAGTTAATTTAAGATATACACTGATAATTATTAAATATTGCTGAGACAATTAAGTTCGTGAACTTGTTGCAACAATGTTGTTAACCTTTTTTGATATCACAGGGATTATTCATTATGAATTTGTACCAACTGGACAAACAATTAACCAAGTTTACTATTTGGAAGTGCTGAAAAGGCTGCATGAAAAAGTTAGACGAACTGAACTTTTTGCCAACAATTCATGGCTCTTGCATCACGACAATGCACCAGCTCACACAGCACTGTCTGCGAGGGAGTTTTTAGCCAGTAAACAAATAACTGTATGGGAACACCCTCCCTAATCACCTGATCTGGCCTCCAGTGACTTCTTTCTTTACCCAAAGATAAAGGAAATATTGAAAGGAAGACATTTTGATGACATTCAGCACATCAAGGATAATACGAAAACAGCTCTGATGGCCATTCCAGAAAAAGAGTTCCAAAATTGCTTTGAAGGGTAGACTAGGTGCTGGCATCGGTGCATAGCTTCCCAAGGGGAGTACTTTGAAGGTGACCGTAGTGATATTCAGCAGTGAGGTATGTAGCACTCTCTCTAGGATGAGTTTGTGAACTTAATTGTCAGACCTCGTGCATCACATTCATGAATCAGAGGAGTCAGGAGTCAGTATTGTTAAGGTGCTCGTCCTCCTCAAACTGATCTACAGACTCGATGTAATGCCAATCTAAATCTGAGCAGGCCTTTCTTTTTTTTAGAAATTGACAGGCTCATTCTGAGACTTTTGTGGAAATGCAAAAGACCTAGAATAGCCAAACTTTGGAGGTCTAAACTAGTGATTTCAAGACTTACTATACAACTACAGTAAGCAAGAAGATGTGGTATTGGTATAAGGACACAGATACAGACTAACGGAACGGAACAGAGAATCTGATATAGGGTCAATTTGTTTTCAGATAATGTGCCAAGATAATTCAACGGGAGAAAGTCTTTTCAACAAATGGGCTGGAACAACTGCATATCTGTGTAGGGGGAAGAAATGAACCTTGAATCCTAACTCAAGATACATACTAAAATCAATTATAAATGGATTACAGACCTAAATCTAAACAGTAAAACTATAACTTTTTTTAAATGTTGGAGAAAAATTTGTGTGACCTTGGTTAGAGGCAATGATTTCTTAGACAAGACACAAAAATTAGATTTTACCAAAATGAAAACCCTATGCCCTTCAAGACACTGCTAAGAAAATTATAAAATATGCCATAGAAAATATTCATGACACATATATCTGACAAAGGATTTATACCCAGAATATATAAAAAGCTCTTACAATTCAATAAGAATACAAACTCCATTTTTTAAAAATAGACAAAGGAACAGACACTTCACAGAAGAAAGATACATGTGTGGCCAATGGCACATGAAAAGATTCTTGATGCCATTAGACATCAATGAACTGCAAATTAAAACGACCATGAGATAGTAGTTTACACGTACTAGAAAGATTATAATTAGAAAGACCAAGAATAACAAATGTTGTGAAATGTAGAGCTATTGAAACTTTCACACTTTACTGGTGGGATTGTAAAATGATACAAACACTATTAAAAAAGAGTGTGGCAGTTTCTTATCAAATTACATATATACTTACTATAAGACCCAGCAATTCTTCTTGTATTTACCTAAGTGAAATGAAAGCATATGTATGTTCTCAAATAAACTTATACGTGAATGTTCATAGCAGCATTATCCTGAATAGTCAAAACCTGGAAACAACCTAAATGCCCATAATGTGTCGATGGATCTACAAATTGTAGTATTTTCATAATAGAATACTACTCAGCAATAAAATGGAATATACTACTGATACACACAAAACACGGATGAATCTGAAAATGATGCTGAGTGAAGGAAGCCAGACATGGTAAACTGCATACCATATGATTCCCCTTATATGAAGTTCCAGAACAGGCAAAGCTAATCCATAGTGATAGAAATTAGATCAGATAGAAATTCCTGGGACAATGTGGTAGGGGAATTGACTACAAAGGTGTATGAGGGAAATTTCTGGGGTGATGAAAGTGTTCTAAATGTCATTGGGGTGGTGGTTACACAGGTATATACATTTGTCAAAGCTCACTGAACTATACATTTAAAATGTGTACATTTTATATGTCATATCTTAATAACGTTAACTTGATGAAATTGTGCATGTGATATAACTCCACACTCTGACTGTGATCATTGCACTTTTCCTCCTATTGTGGGCTCCATTCATCTCAGCTTCCAAACTTTCCTATCCATTAACCTTCAGTTAATGAATAATTGGTCATAATGGGAGGATTTGGGGGAGAAGAGAGAAGAAATTTCTCATTTTTAGGGAGAGTGTAGGGGAGAGAGAAAAAACGTGGACACGACCAAGTCCCAATACATCAGATGCACAGAATTCCTTTAGAACCCTGTGTGTGCTGGAAGTAAACCCAGCGATGCAGAAATAGGAGGAACAGGGTGACACTGTCCCATGGACTCATGTCCTCACTGTTATTCTTAATGTCCCATAGACCCAGAGAAGAGCTGTCAGCCAGTGTTGGAGACTCTGCGCCAGGCCATAGATGGCACTCTGTGTGCCCACAACACCTTGGAACTGCAGACGCTGCAGCCTGTAGTCAACTTCTTTGCCACAGCCACAGTGCCGGGCTTCTGTGAGCGCCCCCTGAGCCCACGCCTTTTTCGGCTCTTCACAGTGCTGGCCTTGAGCAGTATGACCCAGGCCATGCTGTTGAGCAGGCACACACCTATCATCCAGGTCTGGCTTGAGCATTTCCCCTCTGTGGAGCGGGAGGGTGCTCTAGCAAGAGCCCTGGTCCGGGCCTCGGTGGAGGCCTGGGAGGCTGTGGGCAACTGCTTTAAGCCTTCACCCCTCCACCCACACTACCACTTCTCCCTGCACTCTGTGAGCCAACTACTGGGCAGCCTGCAGCTGCTGCCGACCAGAACAGGCTCTCGAGGTTTTCTGGACTACCCCAACCACCAGGAGCACTTGCGCCGGGTGTCAGGCTTGCGTGGCACACGCCTGACAATTATGATGGCCATGCGCAACATGGTGCGTCTCTGGCTGCACGAGGCACAGAGAACCTTTTGTGACCGGCTAGACAGCCCTAGGGAACGCTCTCACTGTGCCAAGCTACTTCTAGAAGTAGCTCAGAGTGTCTTCTGCTGTGGGCAGGTGCCCCAGAGCCTGGGCAAGGGCCATGAGGAGGGGGAGGAGGGGGAAGAAGAGGAGGAGGAGAGAGTGCCTGAAGTGGAGTCAGAGGGGGAGCTGACCCAGTGGGAGGACTTAAGCAACAGCGGCAGTGAAACAGAGGAGAACGCTTATGGCCTTCAGGTTACCACAGACCCACCCTACAAATATTCAGATCTTGTACCAGTAAAGAATAAGGCCACAGAGAGCATAAGTCAAAAGATAAACCAGGAGGAAGGCACAGTGACCTCCAGCTGCAAACTCCACCTAAAGGGAGCTAAGAATTGGGGTCAGAAGGCATTCCAGGTGGATCTGGTCTCACCCCTGTTGCTACCAGTGCTGCTACTTTGTCCGCAGGAAAAGCCCTCAGACCTGGTCTTCAGTCAAGAGCTGATACTAGGTTCCAACTCTGAGGGCCCCAATTTATACCTGGAACGGCAGTGGGAGAGCCTGGGGGAGCAGCTGGCCACCTCAGCCGCTCAGCTAAAGCTGAGCCCCCACCTTGCCCAGTGCCGCTCAATGGCCCAGCACGTGGCCCGCCTGGTCCGGGTGCTGGCCAGGCCCCGGCAGCATGGCCTACTGCTCTCGGGGGCTCTGAGCACGGGGCGCTGTACTGCCATCACTCTGGCAGCTAACATTTGTCAGGCCCGCCTCTTCCATCTACCCTGTGAGCCAGAGGACGCCATTCTCCAGTGTCTACGGGATGCCAGCTGGCATGCTGGCATGTTAGGACAGCCCGTGGCCCTGCTGGTGCCCAAGGGTATAGATCTTACTACCCTTCATCGTCTGCTGGCCCTGGCATCCTCAGGCAGTTTCCCTGACCAGTACACAGAGGCAGATCTGGACAACATTGAAGAACATTTCCCCAGGGAGACCCTTAGTGTCAAGGAGATCATCAGGAAGGAAATGCTGCTGCAGAGGTAAGGCCAAGAACCCCACTCGAGGGGCTGCTCTGCTCTTACTCCATTCTGGCCAAAAAGCTAAAAAGAAAACTAGGGGCTGCTGTGAGGGCTCAGAAGATCAGGGCTAAGGGGTCAAGGTTGAGACTGGGGCCTGGATGGGCAAACATGGAGAAAGGGGAGGACCGTATCTGAGCTCCTGGCCCACAGGTTCTACCAGCAAGTGTGCAGCCACTTACACATGTTCATCCTGATTGGAGATGACCAGGCCCGCAAACAGCTGCCCTCCCTCCTTTTCCTGAGGCTCCTTCAACTGGCCATCGCCAGCATTGATCGCTATGAACCCTGGGACCAAGATTCCCTGGTCAGTGTGGTCCAGCACCACCTGCAGGGTGCTCAGAGTCTAGCCCCTGGTGACGGTGAGCCCTTTTTACCTGTCCTCTCCACTCAACCAGGTTCTAGGGAGGATTATTACTTAGGTCAGTGTCAGTCTCTCTCTCTCTCTCTCTCTCTCTCTCTCTCTCTCTCCCCCCCCTCCCTCCCCCTTCACCTCTTCTGCCCTCTGTCTTGAGCCAGGAAAGGGTCCCTTTCCTTTCCCATTCCCTTACAAGCTCACAAGTCCAGGCTAAAGCCATGCTTGTTGCAGACTCCTTGAAGTGCCCAGACCTCCAGGCCTCAATTCCCAGTGTGGCCAAAGCCATGGCTCTCATCCACCTGTCGGCTGCCAGCTACCATGGACACCTGTGCCCTGAATTGCCCCTCGTCACCCCCAAGACCTTCCTAGACTTCCTGGGCACCTTCGTGCTGCTGCAGCAACAGATGATCCTGCAGATGGAGAACAAGGCCCAGCGGTGCGTGGTCCCATTCCCTGCACTGTGCCGCCTCCAGCTCCCTCGGGTCCACTCACTGGCATATTGTATCTCCAGGATCCACAATGCCCTGGGGAATCTGACAATGCTGATTGAGCAGCACAGTGCCCACACTGACCTGGTCTTCAACTTGGAACAGCAGCTGAAACACTCCCGCAGGGTAAGGGGGAGAAGATTATGAGGCAGAGGGAGGGTCAAAGCAGGAGCCCAAAAGGGGACTTGGCAGGAACCAACCAGACTAAACCTTAGTTCTTGTCTCCAAAGAGTCCGCCTTTCCCCATGGGATCTTTCTAAGCCCTGCTGCCTCCTCTTTTAGAGCTTAGGCTCAAAGTCCCGCCGTCACATCTGAGACCGGGCTGATTCTTCTAAACACAGGAAACCCAAGTGTCTGCTTCTGGTTGACCCTAGTACCTTGACTGTGTGAAGTTCAGCATGCTTCCCAAGGTCTCTGTAGATCCCCACTGGGGACGGGGCAGGGGTTACATTCTCATGGTCACCTCTGTCTCTTAACCTCTTTTCTCCTGAATTCTGTCACTGCTAGTTGGCATACCTCTTGCTGCTATCCTCTTCCCCCACACCACTTTGTCCCTCTACCTCTTCCACAAAGTATAAAATATACAAGGCTGCTGTTTAGAGTGGGGGAATGTGGAAGGGTGGTGGCAGTAGGGGCAATTTACATTCTAGAACAGAACCAGAAATAGATTTAAGTGGTATACTAGACCTCAATGTCCTGAATTTCCTCAGTCACCCTCCTCTACAGGGCATTTCCCCGTGACCAACTTTTCTCCCATCACACCAATACCTGCCCCACAATGTTATTCAGCCACCCCACTTTTATTTTAGAGCTCCCCAAATATAATTCTCATATAATAATGTTATTTTCCCCCAGTCCAAATCCTAAATCCTATTGCTTTCTTACACAGAGCAATTTTCTTTTTGAATAAACCTCTCATATCTAGCTAAAACTGGTGCAAGTGGGGTTATCACACCTTCTATAGCCAAATACTCTCAGTTAAAAATGTTTTCCCAAAATAAAGAGAGGTTTTTTGTTTTGTTTTGTTTTTTTCATAAGAGGAATTCTGAAATAGCATGTTTTAAATTTCCTGCTGTGCAAGACTTTGATGCAGGTTTGGGGATAACTACGAAGAAGTGAAGTAGTGATCAACTCACAGGCCGATGATCTGACGTACTTTCTCTTGGGCTTTCAGGTCGTATAGCCCCTAATGCCTAGCCTGCCTCTTTTGATGGGTGCCCTCAGGGCTATCACCCAGGGTGGCACAACTCTAGGGGCATGGCTTACATTGTATCTACGTATGTGGTTTTCATTGTGCTCCACTTAAATGGTACGCCTTGGAGTTCTCATGGGGCTGGTGCCTCCTACCACTCACCACCAAGCATCACTGGCATAGATCAAACCTCAAGACTCAGCTGAGATGCAAAAAAAGAGAGACGTTCATGGAGGGTTAGGAGTCCTCTCACCCATGTTTTCCATATTCCAGTTTTTTGTCTTGGGCCCTAACTTTTCCCAAGATGATTAATACCAGGAATTGTTGATTTGGTTTAGGGGTGCTATTATATTATTCTTTGATTCCTAGGTCAGTTCTTATATATCAGAGTACAACATAAAAAACCCCAAAATATGGATAAGAAATGTTTGTAGTCTCAGGGGCATTCAGTGTCAGATTCCTTGGTCATTCACTCAGCAGTCATGATTGTGTGTACTTCTTTCCATGTCCTCCACCCAGGAAATGGCACCACCATCCACTTAGTCACTGAAGCAAAATCCCAGAAGTCATTTTGGATACCTCTATCTCTTTTCTCTCTTATATTCAATTTGTTCATTTATTCATTATTGTACTCAACGAAAATTAATTGAACTCCACATTCTTTTGCCAGGCATTAATTAATATTTATGTTTATGTCTACGTCTACATCTATGTTTACAACTAGATAGATAGATAGATAGATAGATAGATAGATAGATAGATATAGATAGAAATAGAATTCTTGCCACAGCTTTCTGATGTGACCATCCCTTTTCCCATTTTACAGATGAGAAAACTGAAATCCAGAGAGATTAGGATGAGGATTAAATGAAATCTTACATGAAGGCATTTTAAAACGCTGGCACATAATAACTATTAGGTTAGAATACCTCCTAATAAGAAAGATAAGGCACTGTTCTTGGCTTTATTGTTCCTAGTTTACTGGAAGATACAAATTTATCCAGGCAATTACAAAATAGTGTGTTATGACAGAGCAAGTCTAGGGTACTCTGAATTATCAAGAAAGACTTTCTAGAGAAAGCACAGTGCAACAGTATATAACACAGAACCACATGGGAGAGCATGGTAGACACTCAAAAACATTTTTTAAATACGTAAACGAATGAAGTACATCAAAGCTGACACATGAAGGTTAGGTACGATTTTGCATAAATGGGGATGGGGAGGAAGAATGTCACATATGCAGTATATAAGAGCATATGCAAAGGCCCAGAGGCAAGAGAATGTGTGTCACATTGGAAGAACTGAAAGTCAGGAACGGCTGG
This sequence comes from Rhinolophus sinicus, assembly GCF_036562045.2. Lineage (NCBI taxonomy): Eukaryota > Metazoa > Chordata > Mammalia > Chiroptera > Rhinolophidae > Rhinolophus > Rhinolophus sinicus. The sequence continues at coordinate 123,014,532 of NC_133756.1, forward strand.
AGAGTAGAGTTCTTGGAGAGGAAAAAGAGATGAGGTTGGAAAGATGAGTAGAGGCCTTCTGGTCATGGAGGCATTGTAAATAAAATGAAAGAGTGGCAAGTGTGGTGAGGGGCATGGTGCTGCTGATGATACTTGGTTATTAGAAAACCAATCAGGCTGCAACACGGAAAATAGATTAGAGGAGGGGATTAAGAGTGGAAGCTGAGACATCAGTTGGAAGCCAGGGTAGAAGGTCAGCAGTGAGAGAGCGTGAGCCTAAGCGATGGGTACTGGGGCTAGGAATAGGCATGAGAGATGTTTAGGAGGTAGAATTGAAAGGCCTTTAAGATGGGTTGGGTTTGGAAGAAATAGAAGAGACGGAGTAAAGGTAACAATTAGGTTTCTTCCTTGGGAAACTTGGGTGTATTTTGCCACAATTCTAAGAAAAAGAACACAAAGAGATGAGTAAGATTAGAAGAGATGTGAGGAGGATGGCCAATAAATTCATTTTTGGACATGTGGTGTCTGAGTGGCCTGTGGGACACGAAAGACAGATGGATACATACCTGTATGTGGGAAAGAATCTGGCTAGAGATAGAGATTTTGGAATTGTTAAAGTGGTAATCAAAGCCATGAGATTAGGGAGGGCACACAGAAGTGTGGGGTAAGAAGAGAAGGGGGTCCTGAAAAAAGTGGCTGAGGAATATTTAAGGGATGACAGGAAGAGACTGAGAAAGAGCAGCCACAAGTTGGAGAAAGCCAAAGGAGAACACAGTATCATGAAAGTCAAGGGAAGAAAATGCTTCGAGAGGAAGGGAACAGTCTTCTGTGACAAATGCCACTAATGGGTCTAGGAAGAGAGAGTATAGCGTAATGGTCAAGCATGTAGGCTTTGGAGTCAGATTGTATGGCAGGTCAGGAGAAGCAACCACCAACTCAGGGCTGCATCACTGGATGTAGAACTCACAGGCTAAGAAGTGACAGTTCCAGAGCTCAGTCTATATCTGTGGCCTATTTGGAGTTCAACTTGGTCACCCTAACCATCAAGTGAGGAGTACACTGGAGTCCCAAGCCCACGGGGTCTTCCTTTGGGGCCTTCCCACCTGGTCCAGGATCTGGAGCTGCAGCCTGGGTCTCTGTTCACAGAACCTCAACACATGTCAGCAGCAGCTAGAGAAAGGCAAGCTCCTGTACCAGCAGCAGCTGGCAGACTGTCGGCAGCAGGAGAACCTCGCTGAGAACTTAACCAAGCAGTCGGATGCCCTGCGGGCCCAGCATGAGGCTTTCCTAGAGCAGGTGGGCTCTTCCTGCCACCTGCCCTGCCCTGCTGTCTTGGGAGGGGACAGCCCCTCACAGGATACCCAGAAGAGGAGACAGGGTGATTTGTCATGGAGTCTCCTGCGGGAGGGAACATCTCCTAGGATGGCTTGAGAAATGGTCTCTTCACGGGGACTCCTAGGAGGAGATGATCCCTCTTGGCAATAACTTGATTAAGAGGACATTTCAGGAGCTCATCTCTCCTCATTCAGATGGGCAAGGCCTTTCTAGGGCCCCTGAGCCAGCTGCAGGTGGCTGACTTTGAGGAGATTCGGAGCTACCGTGCACCACCAGAACCTGTGGTCCAGGTGACTGATGCGCTGTGTGACCTGTTCCACCATGAAGGAGGCTGGGCCAGTGCCAAGCAACTGTTATGCACTGAGGACTTTTATCAGGTAGGGAATGTGGGGTACAATGGGTGAGGAGAGCGGAGGCAGAAAGGGGCAACGTGGCAGGATGAGGCTGTTGGGGCAAGGTTCTGAACATCTGCATCTTCCCTCACCCCTTTCAACACACACTCTCCCAGGAGCTGGTGTTCTTCCCCAAGGAGAAGATGACAGACTCAGAGGTAATAAAGTTAAACCTGGCTCTGAAGGCTCCAGGTATGAGTGATGAAGCCTTGCGGGCAGTAAGCATACCTGCAGCAAGCCTGGCAGCCTGGCTCCGGGCTGTTCTGCACTACAGGCTGGCACAGCACCGAGGACTGCCCACGGCTCTGCTGCTGCAGCAGGTAGAGGCGACACTGGCTCGGGAGCAGGCCCGCCTGGCCCACTACCAGTTCCAGGCTCAGGAGATCCTAGAGCACAATTTGGCCCTGACCAAGAAGCTGGAAGATGCCCAGGCCTCCCATAACCAACTGGTAGAGAATCTCAGTTTGGCTCAGTGTGGCCAGTATCACAAGTGGCCCATAAAAGCTGCACTGCTCACGCCCATGCATTTCTGGACTACCGAGCTCCAGGTAATCAGCCCCTCCCAGATTTCCCCCAAAGTTCATTTTTGTACCACTGTCCACACTCCTCTGCTTCTCCCTGTGCCCTCACTGCCTCTCTCTGTCCCACTATGCCCTCCTTGCCATGCTTTCCTCTATACCCTGCTTTGCTCCCTGTCTAACAGACCCTCTGCCTGTACCCTCCTCACTGGCCGATACCCTCTCTGGTCTTCCCTTCCACACCAGAAGTTGAAGGGGCACTGCATGACTGTGCTTGGAGATGCCCTCCTGTGTTCAGCTGCCATCGTCTACCTGGGTCCCTTCCCGCCACTGCGGCGCCAGGAGATACTGGACAAGTGGCTGGCTCTGTGTAGGGGCTTTCAGGAGACCCTGGGCCCAGATGATGTGGCTCAGGCACTGAAGCAGAGTCAGAAATCTGTCACCATACCACCAGAGAAACCCCTGCTCTCCACACGCTCTCCCTTCAGCCTTCTGTCCTTGCTGAGCTCTGAATCCGAACAGCTCCAGTGGGACCGAGACCTAAAGCCCCAGGCAAAGTCAGCCCGCATGGCAGGCCTCCTTCTGCGAAGTCGCACCCACTACTTCAGTTGCCGTTGGCCTCTGCTACTTGATCCCAGCAACCAGGCCCTTATCTGGCTGAACACACTGCCTCGGGAAGAGACTAGATGCTTGGCCCCAGGTCCCACCACGGACAGAGGTAAAGTCAGGGATAACAATCACAGTGCTTCTCAGGTCCGAAGTGCTCACCACTCTAGCCACATATGGTCTTCCTTTTTATAATGAAGACACTACATTTTTGTGGCCGGGACATCCCAGATTTCACCAGCCTACAAGATATTACTAAATTAGGTCACATTTGTATTTTGGGGCCCATATTACCATGATTCTGAATCTACATGGCTGACCAGTGCATAATCTTCCACTTCCTTGGTCTGGTCAGCCCTACTGGAAACTTGGCCTACAACTCAGAGCTTTACTACTGAATTTGTCCTATGTTCAGGAATTCTAGGGAAATATTTCTATTGGCTCTGCTTGGATCGGGGATCCATCCTGGTGGAATGTTGGAAGGAGCATTTTCTAGGGGAAGGAAGCGAGGGTGTTTATTTCCCATAAGAAGGGGTTAGGGGTTGCGTTGGTGAGAATAACAGACATCTCCAATGGAAGGTGTATGATAGAGATCTGTAACATAGGCTCTATAATCAGGCTATCTGGGTCAAATATCTGTCCTTTGCTAGCTATTGAGCTAAGGCAGTGTAACTACTCTCTCTAAACCCTAAGTTTATTTGCCAATAAAATGAGGGTCTTAATTATACCCACCTCATAAAGTACTGTACTAAGTGTGGTAATTCACGTAAAATGGGTTCACACAGTACCTAATATGTAATAAGTTCTCTAGAAACCATTTTGGAGAACATCGTTATTACTACTACTATATTACTGTCACCATTATTACAGCCCACCCTTTGGCCATCCAGCACTACTTTCCATTGCTCCCACACACCATTACAAAAATGCCCATTATAGAATTATCATATGTGCAACTATACATGAATCTACCCCCTCTCTAATAAGAGACACCCTGAAGTAACATCCAGCTGCTGCGTTTGATTCTGGGTCCAGAAATTCTGAATGGTGTTCATTGCTCTTGATCAGATCTGGATGTGGCTCTTCACGTTTCTGTGACCTATGACAGTTCCTATGCTATCACACCACATTAACACACCTGCCATGCAAAGTGAAGCAAAATCAAATCCAAATAACTACAATATACTTCCTGCTTAGAAACTGGGAAAGGAAAAGAAACAAACATACTGTGTATTAGTCTCTAGCATGGACTGCCTAATACCAGACAGAGATAGTAAGGCAAATGATTAGCATTATTTCACTGGCTCAGGAGTTCTTAGACAGCCTGTTCAGCCACCCTGGGTTCTGATAAATAGTATGTTTTTTGCCCACTCTTCCCAGGGCTGTCTGTGAAAGGAAAGTTGGACAAGAGTCCCCTGTTTGTAGCTACCTTAAATGTCCACTTCCTATTGGAATTGGAATTGGTATGTGGGTTTAGAATTTGCCTGAAATTAAGCAGACACAGATCACTCGTTACCAGGTGGGGGATTTTCTGGCTAATCCCCTTAAGTATCTCATCTTTTTCCTGCAGATTTCATTTATAAGGATTCTATTAGCTATTAACCAATGCCAGAAATCTTGGTACATTCTCATTCTTAAATTCAAACTATACCTTCCCACTTCTATCTCTTAACATTGGTTCTGGGGGCTCCCCCAATTCCACTAAGGTTTAGTGTAATTGTCATCCATCTAAACCTTGACCTTCACCTCAGAGCTATCAGGAAGAAAATAGTCTGCATAGTGATCAGCCATGGAATGTAGCTGCTATTCCTTTGGGCTGTATCCAAGTCAAGAGGGTGAGGGAGACTATTATCTTTGTCAAGCAGGGAATGCATAGAGAGAAGTGTGTGGAATGGAATGTCAGTAGCCCATAATTTCCTATTCTACGCAACATGAGGTAGAGAATCATTTTTACAAATCAGCAAGGTACATGAGTATCTTATCATCATCTGAAATCGCTTGATATGAACAGAAAGGAATTCCTTTAAAGTTTTTCCTAGAGATTGTTTCTCTCATTTAAGTGGAGAAGTAGCCAGCATACTCCAATATCTTCTATTAGGTTGGTGCGAAAGTATTTGTGGTTTTAGCAATTTTTAACCTTTTAAACCGCAATTACTTTTGTACCAACCAAATACTAAATCCACTAAAGTTCAATGAGCACACCGTCCAAGTCCCATGAGATAAGCCTATTTATTTATTTATTTATTTATTTATTTATTTATTTATTTATTTATTTACCTGTCACATAGTCTAGCCACCTTCCCAGAAAAAGAAAAATCCTCATTGCTTCCCCCACACCCCAACTCACTGTATCAGTTAGGAATGCTCTCACTACTAGTAAAAAAACAAAACAAAACAAAACAAAAAAACAACTTACCATGGCTTAAACAAATAGGGATTTATTTATCTCACATTATAAGAAGTACTGAGATAAGTAGGTATATGGCTTCAATGTTGCCTTCAAGCACCTAGATTCTTCTATCTTCCTTTTCTATGATCCTTAGCATGTTGGCTTATCACATTGTAGTGGGTTGAATGGTGGCCCCCCAAAAGATATATCCACATCCTAACCCTTGGAACCTATGAATGTGACCTCATTTGGAAAAAGAGTCTTTGCAGATATAATTAAGGACCTTGAAATGAGATCACCCTAGATTATCTGAGTTGGCCATAAATGTAATGATACATGTCCTTACAAGACAGAAAAGAAGGCATAGGTACACAGAAGGCACGGGCACACATGTGAAGATGGAGACAGATAGTGGAGTTATGTAGCCACAGGCCAAAGAACTCCTGGAACCACCAGAAGCTGGAGGAGGCAAGGAAGGATTCTCCCTTAAAGACTTCAGGAGTGTAGCCTTGCTGACACCTTGATTTTGGACTTCTGGCCTCCAGAACTATGACAGAATAAACTTCTGTTGTTTTAAGCCACCATATTTGTGGTAATTTGTTATCGAATTGGCTACTATCCCTCCAAACATCATGTCAGAGTTGCTGATAGCCATTTCTGTCCCTTTTGTCATGAAAACAAAAGATCTTCCAGAGGACCGAATAGCCAAATGTGGTAGGCAAAAGTTTGGCTTCCATAACCTTTGTTCTCTGGTGTTACTCTTATAATTATGTTACATGGCGAGAGCGACTTTGCAGATGTAATTAAGTTTACTAATCAATTGACCTGAAGATAGAGATATTATCCTGGATAATCTGGGTGGGCCCAATGTAATCACTGTGCTCTTCAAAGAAGAAAAGAGGAAAGAGGAAGTTAGAAAGATTTGAAACACAAGAAGAATTCAACAAACTGTTGTTGGCTTGAAGATGGAGTGAGCTACAGGTTAAACGTGAAAAGGAAATGAATTCTGTCAAAAACCTTAAGCCCAGCAGAGTCCCCAAGTCCCAGATGAGAACTGCAGCCCCAGTCGATGCTTTGATTTTAGCCCAGTGTAACCCTGAACAGAGCATCCAGACATGTTGGGCTGGGCTTTTAACCTACGGAACACAGATAATAAATGTTTGCTTAAGCTGCCAAGCTTGTGGAATTTGTTAAGCAATAGGAAGTAACTACAACAAACTGTGGACCTGGTATCTCCACTTGCCCACTTCTTAAATATTTAATACTTTAAAAAATTCTTAAATTTCTTAATACTTGAAAAGTAATAAGTATTTCTTTCCTGGCCCCTGCAGTTGAGGAGGCAAAGGAGAAGGGGTTGGGGATGGCCGTCGTTAGCCAAACATCTGTGTGCGTCGCGCTGTCCACTTGGCTAATTCACAGTTTTATGGCCTTTCACTTAAAAGTTGGTACTTCCAAGCACTGATTTCTATATTAGTGATGACTCTTTTGGTTGTTAGTGACAGAATTAGCTGAGGCAAAAAGGGAAATGCACCGAATCATCAATCTACAGAAAGGCATAAATGGAGCGGCTTTCAGCGGTGACTAGAACCCTTTCCTGGAATTTTAGAGTAATAATAATGACAGCTAACACTTATTGAATGCTCACTAAGTGCCAGCTGAGTGCTTTCTATGTATTATTTCATGTCATTGTCACAGTAGCCCTATGAGGGACTCGCTGATATCAACTCCATTTCACAGATAAGGAAACTGAGTCATAGAGCTTAAGTGACTTCCTTCATGAGATAGAGCCCTTGGGTGAACAGTGCTCCCTAGGAGCCTAATTCTACCTCTGAGCAGAGCTCCTCTGCATCTTTCTGCCAATAGGGAAGGGCTTCAGGAGAAATCAAGAGAAAGAGTGTACAGAGGAGGACACGGAAGAGGAAGATGATGATAGTGAAGAGTGTGATAAAGCTAAGGAGAAGACAAAAGAGCAGAAAGCAGAGGAAGAGAAGCAAGAGCAGGAAAAGAAGGATGAGACACAGAGGCAGGAGTCAAGCCCCGCCTCTGAGATCCAGTCTGCACCCCTTCCCTACCTCAGCGTACTTTCAGGTGCTGACCCGGACCTGGGTCCTCAGCTCCTGGAGGCAGCTGCTGGGGGTAAGAATTGGTCCCCACCCACCATGTCCCCCTTCTTTTCTCCCCCCACTCTATGGCCCCACAAGCCTCTCACACCTCAGTTTGACCTCAGCTCCCACCTTCATCCCAGTCACTAACTGATGAAGAGCTCTGAGGGAACCCTGCTATCAACCAGAGAGGAGCTCATGAGAGTCAGATTTTGTGCACCGGGGTGGGGGTGGGGTGCTTATATGCTGCCATGGTGAGTAAGGTGTCCTTGCCTCCCCCTCACAGGCCTGCCCATGTTACTGACCAATATGGAGCTGGGCCTGGGGTGCCAAGAACTACAATGGTTACTGCAGCGAGAAGAGCTGAGCCCACTCCAGGTGCAGCCTGGCTTCTGTCTCTATCTGAGCACTACCCTCCCCCTTGGTGCCTTGGGAAAAGGTGAGGCTCAGTGGGTAAGTTTCTCACACAGCTTTGTGGACACACTGGGCCCCCAGATTCACTCAGTCTGGTCCAGAGCAGGCTCAAGACTATAGCAGGGAGCCATACTCCCTGTGCACCCCACCCCCTGGCTCTGCCAAGGGGAAGGGGTTGAGTGTCTCCCATGTGACCCCAAGTGCTAGGTTGTGAACTGCTGAAGGGGCTGAATGTACTGGATCTGGGCCTGAACATGGACGTCCTAGAAGAACAGATGCTGCATGAAATCTTGTGCATAGAGTGTCCCAAGCTTGAGAGCCGCTGGCAGGACCTCAAGATAAGATCCCTGGATGCCTGTGAAGCTGTGGAGGCTGTTGAGGTGCTCGGGGACCAGTCTATGGGTTGGATGGGCCCAGGTATGAGGGTGGAGATGAGTGGAGATGATGGGGGACTGTGTGGTAAAGGGCCAGATCCATGCAACAAGTGCCTGTATGCAGGAGCGACTGCTGACGATGCTACTGTTCCAAAACCCAAATCATCAGAAACCAGCCAAGTTCCTGCGGGGCACGGTGAGGACCCAGGCACAGCTATGTCAGCTGCGTGCCCATTGCGAGGAGCTAGAAGAACTGAGGCTGCAGGAGGTGGTATTGTGGGCACCCTATCGACGTGTGGTCCAGCATGGAATGGCCATTATCAAGGCCCTTAGCCCGCTGCAGAACCTGCTGCCACCTTTACGTCTGAGCCCAGAGAACTGGCTGGCAGCCACCAAGCAGGCACTGAACAGCATGAAGCGGTGTGAGAATCATGAGGGGGTGGACCTGCCCAGCCATCTGCTGCAGCTAAGAACACAGCTGACCCGCCAGCTGCTCGGCTGCACCGTGGCTGCACTGGGCCTGACTCAGGTACCCTTGGTGGGTGCCTTAGGTGCTCTGGCTTTGCTGCAAATATCAAAGAAGGCACCAGATCTGGAGAGGCTGGCACTTTGGCCTGGACTGGCAGCCTCTCCCAGCACAGGCTACAGCAAGCCAGTCCCAGGTGTGGCTCGGCCGCCCTGGGTAGGGCTGAGAGCCTGGCACGAATGTGGAATGTTAGAGCTGCTGCCCCCATTTGCTGGGCTGCGTGCGTCCCTGGCAGGCCGCTCCAATGTTTGGCAGGCTTACCTGTCACTGTCATCCACAGTGCTGGGGCCTGCACCTGGGCCTGGGTCTGATCCACTCAGCCTCCTCCAGAGGCTGATCCTGTGGCGTGTGCTGAGACCTGAGTGCCTGGCAGGTGCCCTGGCAGACTTTACCACCAGCCTCCTGGGTCGGCCCCTGGATGAAAACCTGAGCGCCTTCACTATACCCCTCGAACACAGTCAAGCTACTCAGCCCCTGCTGGTCTTGTTACCACCACCTGGTCACCCCACAGACATCTTGCATCCCCTGACTGTCATCCAGAAACTGGCTGCCAAACATGAGCAGGTTTGAGCCAAGCCTCTTAGCCACAGAGTGACCAGGCTCCTATGGGCTGGGATGGGGTGTATGTGTGTGTGGGAGTGTCCTCCCAGCATTCACATGGATCTTTCTGGATTACCCAGACTTTGGGGATTATTGTGGCATTACTTGGGGTCCCTTGAGTCACTTTATGATCACTTTGAGTTCTTCTGACATCTCTCTGTTGGTTCCCAGGGGCAGAAGCATCTGGAGGTGATAGCCCTGGGCTCTGAGGCCTGGGATCCGGTCTCGGTTGTGGTCAGCACTCTCTGCCAGGCTATGCACAAAGGGCACTGGCTGGTGCTGGATAATTGTCACCTGATGCCTTACTGGCCGAAGGAGCTGTTGCAGCCCTTGCTGGGGCTGTTGGACGGAGCCAAGGGTGGGTTTGCTCCCTAGAGATCATTTCTAGGACCTTTTCCTACACTTGGGCCTGAGCTTGCACTCTCCGGCCTCATGGCCAATCCCCTAGCTCCAAGCCTGTCCCCTGTATGTGACTCCTGACCCCCTAGCCTCAAGTCTGATCCCTCAACTTGTATCTGACCCTTTACCCAGCGATTGATCTCAGCCCCATGTCTGACCCCTAGTGGTCTCGGACCTGGAGTTAGAACTGCTTTTAGCTCAACCTACAAGCAGGAATGTGGTCCACAGAGATTTCCGTCTTTGGCTTATTGTGCCTACAGAGGCTATTGCTTCCTTACCAGGTGAGGAGCTTTCCCCTACAGGCTCTCAGACTGGAGTGGGGAGGGCAACTGTGCTGTGTTGGCTTAGCACTCTCCTTCCTCCCCAGCTATACTAACTCAGCATTCCATGCCTATTTCCTGGGAGCCGTCCCTGGACCTGCGCCGCGTCTTGATCGACAGCGTGGAGCTAGCCCAGCAAGGACTGTATGTGCAACCCCCTACTAAGGCGCTGCCTCTGCTCCTCCTGCATGGCCTCCTGCTACACCGGCAGCTCTATGGAATGAAGCTGCAGGCACATAGGGGGCGCTGGTGAGGGACTCACCCATCCTGCTCCTTAGTCAGTCACTTAGCAACCACTGAGTATTTTCCACGTGCTGGGATTCATCTCGGGGGAGAGCCAACGTGTGAGGGCCGAGGGAAGCCAAGGAAATAACTCACTTTGAATTGAGTCTTGAAAACAGGCAGATTAGGTGAAGATGGGGCCTTTCTGAGCAGAGGGAACTAAGCTCAGTAGGAGGGAGAAGACTTCAGTGTGGCTGAGGTGGACATGCTGTGGGTGGGAGAGGTGAGACTTGAGTGGGAGAGGTGAGGGTTGTGGCACAGGGCCGTTAAGACCATTGCAAGGGACCTGATTTTATCCTGAGGAAGTGGGCAGCCACTGAAGGGTTTTAAGTAGGAGAAAAAAAATTGATCCTACTTGTCTGTTGGAAAGATCACTCAGGCTTCAGTGTGGAAAACGGACCAGATGGGGCTGGCTGGAGGCAAGCAGGCAGTTTTAGGAGGCTTGGAAGTCTCAAGGGACGAGGTCATGGTGATGGGAACTAGGGTGGTCACAGCAGGGATGGAGAGTAAATATAGGATGAGGAAGAGGAAGAGGCAAGGATGGCTCCCAGATTTCTGCCTTGGACAACTGGGTGGCTAGTATGGAGGGAAATGATGATTTTCATTGAAAGCAAGCTGTCTTTTGAGATGCCAAGTGACAATGACTAATGAGCCCTCCTGAGTCTGGGGCTCAGGAGAAGTTTGAGCTGGAGAGGAAGATGTGCGAGTCCTCAGCATATAGATGCTTTTGAAACCCTACTTTCTGTTCCCCTTCTCCAGGAGTCAAGTGACCCTAAGCCAGGTCCTTCAGATCCAAGACCAGCTGTGTGCCAGCCTTAGCAATCCCAGTGCTGCCATGCAGGAGCTGGCCGGTGAGACCCTTCCTTTCTGCCATGTAGTCATCAGCCCACAGGAGAGCCCAGAAAGGGGTGGGGGTGGGAGTACTGAGATGGGGACATCATTCACAACTTTGGTTTGGGAAGTGGTGGAAACTGGAGAGGTTGGAACTAAAGGGATCTGACCTCATCTTCAGCTTCGGTTTTCTATGGGGGTCCTGTGGGAGACGACAAGGACAGGGAGACCCTGATTAGCCTCACACAAGCCTGCCTGAGCTCCAGCAGGGGGAGTTGGGACAAACCACACCCCCCCCAGTATCTGCTGGCCACTCTGATGCCCAGCCCAGGTAAGCTCCAGTCAGGTATCTGTGTTGGGGTGGAGAACAGCGCAATGTAGTGCCACCCTCACGGGAATGTGAACAGCAGTGCCCATAAAGGGGTAGGAGGGGGCAATATTCACACAGTTATGGGGTGATGGCTTAAAGGTCAGAGGAAGGCCTACTCCCTTGAACTGGGGTGGGGAGAGTCCATCTTGTTTCTCACCCATCACCTCCACCTCCAAGAGCTAGAGGAGCCAGATGCTATGGCAGAGTGCAAGGCCCAGCTGTACCTATTGCCCATACCACCTGAACCCCAGATCTGCGGACTGAGTGCTGGCCCCCAGGCTTGGCTGTTACGACGCCAGAGTCGTGCTTTCCTGAGTGCGCTGCAGCGGAGTTCACCCACTTGGGTGCCTGCGCCTCCGGGAGGCTCCCGGCGTGCCGAAAGGCGGCTGTGGCAACGCCTCGTGTTAGCCAAGCAGAAACTGGAGTCGTTACAGGCTCTGCTGACCAAGACCATTCACCAAGATGAGTCTGGCGCCGGGTGGGTGGTGCAGGGACTGAATGCGGAGCAGCCTCTGGAGGGTTTCCTCCAGATGGAGGTGCTGGAACTGAGCCAGCTGGTGAGCACGCTGCAGCGGGACCTCGACTGCCTGTTGCAGCAGCTGAAGGGTGCGACCCCGTGTGCTTCCCAACGCTGTGCCGTGGTGGCCCACGCTCTCTGGAATGGCCTCCTACCTCCGCCTTGGAGACCTCATGCGCCTGCTGGGCCACAGCCGCCCTGGCACTGGCTGCGACAGCTGTCACGCAGTGGACAACTATTGGTTCGCTACCTGGACGTGGGCTCCGAAGTACCAAAACGCATCTTTCACCTGTCAGCCTTTCGCCACCCACGCCGCCTGCTGCTTTTCCTGCGCTGGGAGGCTGCCTTTGCTATGGACCAGTATGTGCCCAACTCGAATTTGCCTGGTTGTCAAATTCAAGGCTCCAGCTCCAATCAGCTCCTCCATAAACGTCAGGGGCTGAACATCAACCCTCTGCACCTCCAGGTAACTTCGTGCTGCCCCTTCATTTCCAATTCCGTTCCCTCAACGTCCCTGATTATACCTCGCAGTTATCCCACCTTGCTTCTTCCTGATCTTGCCCCCTTGGTACCCCCACCTGCTTCTCTGATCCTGCTCCACCATGATCCCTCAGCTTTCTAACCTTGCCTGACCAACTTCTGGCGTCCTCAGGTGGTGAAGGGCCCAAAGCCCATGGTTCCAGAGGTGGGGGAGCTGCTGCTGATTGGGCTACAGCTCTGGAATGCCGAGTGGGACCCGCTGGCAGGGGCCTTGCAGGACAGTCCTTCCAGCGGGCCCAGCCCTCTGCCTCCAATCAGCATCAGCACCAGAACCCAGGCCCAGGGCACCAATGACCTGCCACCCCATGCCGGCCTGGCTGTATATTCCTGTCCTGTGTACATGGAAGGTCCCCTCGGCACCACAAGGCTGCACAGCAGGAATATCCTAATGCACCTGCCGCTGCCCACAAAGCTCAGCCCTGCCGTCTGTGTCCAACGGAGAGTCCATGTGTGCAGCCCACCCCTGCCCTGAGCCCTCAACCAAAATAAAGTCGGAGGGATTCGATGAAAGAGTTCTGAGATTTAGAAGGAGTGTAGGGTGTGTGCGCACAGAGGATGTGACACACTGAGGGGAAAGCAGTGTGCACAACTGATGAGAGATGAGGTTGGTTCACACTGAAGGGAGAAGAGGGTGTGTGCCTGGCAACCGGGGGAGGAGAGTGTAGGGACACTATGGGGAGATGGGCCTGGTATCGGTCATGCATCCAAGGCGCTAGGCAGATCTGGGGATGGCGAACATGCAACCGCCCAAATCCTTACCCAGCTCTCTACTGTGCTCTCAGCACTTGTGCTATATCCACAAGGGATATTTATAAAAGGATAACATTAGAACTCAAAATGATTTTCTTAAGGCATTTAGTGGTATAATATTATTGGGAATGCCCCAATCCTGCTCTACCAGTCATCCCTCCCCCTACGATGGATATTCTGAATGAGCCATACACACATACAAAAAAAGCAAAATAAGATACAAGGCCCTACGTTCATTCAAAAATTATTTGTTGAGCACTCCTCTGAACCAGGTGCTATTCCAGGCACTGATGAGATTGTTCTAATGCAGGGAGACAGAAAAGGTCAACATACAAATAAGTTAAATTGATGATTTTTAAGTGATGTAAAAAAAATAAAGTAGGGGCGGCCGGTTAGCTCAGTTGGTTAGAGCATGATATTCATAACACCAAGGTTGCCGGTTCGATCCCCACATGGGCCACTGTGAGCTGCGCCCTCCACAACTAGATTGGAACAACTACTTGACTTGGAGCTGATGGGTCCTGGAAAAACACACTTAAAATAAAAGTTCTTAAAAAAGGAAAATAAAGTAGGCTGATATGTTAGAGCGTGACTAGAGGGGGGAGCAGTTAATACAGTTTGGGTGGTCAAGGAAGGCTTCCTGGGAACTATTTGAAGATCTACGAGGAGTGTTTCCAGTAGAGCACTCAGTAGGTGCTAAGGTCTTGAGGCAGAACAACCCTGGGGTATTCAAGGAATGGAACATGTAGCTGGAGCATGGTAAGGGAGGAGCAGAGTGAGCCAGGAAGATGTAAAGACATAGGGGCAGATCACAGAGCCTTTTCATGCTAAAGAGCCTGCGTTTTCTAAAAGCATAAGGAGGAATCTATTGGAGAGTATTAGGTGGGAGATGATGACATGATCTAATTTGCATTTTTCAAAGATCACACTGGTTGTTCTATGGTGGATGGGTGGAAGAAAATCCAGAATAACAAGGAGGAAGATTTGTTTGGAGGCTATTGAAGTAATTCAAATGAGATGATGGATATGGACAGGATCACAACAGTGGAGACGGGAGAATGAATGGATTTAGGAAATATTCTGGAGGCAAAGCGAACAGGACTTGCTGATGGAATGAGGGAAGAGGACAAATCTAGGATGATTCCTAGATTTTAGGTGTGAGCAAGTTGTGCAGATCATGGTGTCATTAACTGAGATGGGCAATCTGAGGGAGAGACAGATTGGGGTTGGGAATTGAGTTCTGCTTTGATATGCTGAGTTATAATTAGTTGCATAATTGCATGCTATCCCAGGGCAAACCTCTCTGATAAAACTCAGGCTAGGGTATGGCAGAGCTAAAGGCCTACGTGGGCTTACTCTCCCTGACCCCAAGCACCAAAACTTACCAGGATGACTTATTTCCCTCACTGTCTGGCTAGGTACAAGCTACATGGTGGGAGGAAATGCAGACAAAGTATATACTGAGCGTCGGTGCACAATCTCTTCACAGTCACCCCACTCACTAGTGACTATGGTGCAACTGATGCCTTTTAACAGAAGGTCGAGCACAGAGGCCAAAGTCTCCACTTTCCTCAGAAACCATTCCCTTTTTCTTTCCTATGGTCAACCAGGGACATAGCTGTATCTTTAGGGGGATTAGCAGAATATTAAAGAAGTCCTTTTGGATAAATGAACACTCTATCCATGTTTACCATCACTACTATTTATCCTCCAGTGGGAGCTGGAAGTGATAGATAGTGAGACACCTATAAAACCATCTGAAATTTGTTGGTACAGAACATTTTCTCCAAATCCACTCCATTCTCTGGACTGAAATTTCTTGAATTATTCACAGCCCAGTTATTAAACTGAGTCACTTAGAAATTATAAAATAACTACCATTTGGCAGTATAGCCCAAATACAATGACTTCCATGTAAAAATGTTCCAGATTTGACAATTTCACTATTAAAATTGTTTACCAGATAAATTAAAATATTGTTAAGAAATTAAAGTCTCAAACAATGAAAGGAAGGAAGAAGTAAGACACATGACAAAGGGGAGATTTCCTGTCCTGTCCCAGTGGATGGGGGTAGAAGTAGTAGAGACAAGAGAGGGAGGAGGACAAAAATCAACTTGACCTGGGACTTTGGGACGGAGCAGTAAACTGACATACGGAGGGCAAAGCGGCTTTTGCCCTTTATCCTCCTGGGACTTTAGAAGGGAACTGCTTTGCAGCATGGACTTACCATTGTCCCAGGAGCATTGCTAGGGCAGAGTGGCATGGTCAGCAAGGGCTGTCTCTTGATTCCTGCATGGTGTGGATGCTGAATAGACTCTTTAGGCTCAGTGGAGTACCAGGCAGAAAATCACTGTGGTCTACAGCATCAGAGTTGTTGAGAGGAGGCCAAGTTGGCAGGGAGGGGCACAGGCCCTGACAGCTGTAAAAAGCAAGATGACGGATTCATCAGCTTTAGAGGCAAATGTTGGCAGAATGCCCAGGTATAGAAGAACTAGGCCAACCATACTCAGAATATTCCAGCTTGTGCATACCCAAGAGCCAATATTAGACCAGAGGGCCCCTTCCTTCTGATATCAAAACGCCACATAAGCCCTCCTCTCTATAGCCAGATGTCACTTTGGAGAGGAACAGAGGTAGAATGGGAGGAATTTGAATATCTGAGCATTTACTTCAAAGAGAATAAATGAAACTTAAAGACACTGAATTAATTTCTAGCCTCTTCCACTATTCAGTGGAGCGCAGGATAGCAGTGAGACTTGTGAGGAAAATCAGATCAGTAATTGAGACAGGAGCTAAATTTTATTTGCATATGCAAATTTGTGAGAAAATTTGCGATCCATCTATGTACACTACATGCACTAAAAATCCAAAGACCAAAAATGTCATCGACTAGCACTCTGTAGCTCACCTGAAGCTCATTTATTTTTGCAACTTTTCAGTATAATTTGAAATTCTCATTCAGAAATAGGATAGAGGAAATGTCTGAAACAGGAAAAAAAGTGCTATTTTCATCTACGAATGCCTAAGAACCCTGGAATTTATAAGATAGGTACTATTATTATTCCATTTTGCAGATGAGGAAACTGAGACAAAGACTCAGTAAATTATCCAAAGTCACAGAGTCAGAAAATAGTGGAGCCAGTTTTTGAATCTAGACATTTGTCTCCAGAAGCCATTCTCTACACAGCGTGTGTACGACTGATATTCTTTCTTCATGCAGTGGTTGATAGAATTTGCCAGTAAAGCCATCTGGGCCTGGAGTTTTTCGTTATTTTTTTAATGGGAAAGAATTTTAATTACAAATTCAATTTCTTTAGTAGATATAAGGTTATCAGGTTTTTTTACCCTTGAGTTTTGAGAATTCTTTATTATTATATTTACTAGTCCCTTGTCAGATATGTAGTTTGCAAATATTTTCTCCCAGTCTGTAGGTTCCTCTTAACAGGGTCTTTCATTGAGCAAAGGGTTTTAATTTTGAAGTCCAGTTTATCCAAGTTTCCTTTTATGGATCATGCTTGTGATGTCAAGTTTAAAACTCTTGCATAGCACTAGATACCAAAGGTTTTCTCTGATGTTTCTTTTCTAAAGGTTTTATCATTTTATATTTAAGTCCATGATCCATAGTGCGTTAATTTTTGTATATGGTGTGAGACTAGGTCAAGTTTTTTTCCAAAGGATGTCCAAGTTCTCCAGTTCCATTTGGTAAAAAGGATATCATTCCCCCATTAAATTGCTCTTGCACCTTTATCAAAAATCAATTGGGCTTATTTGTGTGGGTCTATTTCTGTTCTCCACTCTGTTCTACTGATTTGTGCATCTATACCTCTCTCCACCAATGCCTCAGAGCCTTGATTACAGTAGCTGTATAGTAAGACTTGACATTGGGTAGTCTGATTCCTCCTACTTTATTCTTCTTTTTCAAGTGTTTTAGCTCTTCTAATTCCTTTGTCTTCTCATAAAATTTTACAAAAATCGTGTCTTCTCATACAAAAATCTTGTCTATGTTTACAAAAATTATACTGGGATTTTCACAGGAACTGTGTAAAACCTCTGTATCTGAGTGGGGACAATTGACATCGTTACTGTTTAGTTTTGCAACCTATGAACATGGTATGTTCCCCATTTATTTAGATCTTTGATTTCATCAGTGTTGTATAATTTTCAGCAAAGAAGTCCTATAAATGTTAGGTTTAGAGCTACGTCATTTCTTTTTGAGCAAATATAAATAGTATTTTTAATTTCAGTGTCTACATGTTCATTTCTAGTGTATAGAAATACAATTTTTGTATGTTTATCTTGTATCTTGCAACCTTGCTGAACTCACTTATGCTAGGAATTTTTTGTTGACTCCTTTGATTTTTGTGTTTTCTGCCTTCCTCTGGGTTAAGTGAATACTTTTTAGAATTCCATTTTGAGTTATCTATAGTGTTTTGGAGATTATATCTTTGTATAGCTTTTTAGTGGTATATATATATACACACACACATATACATATTCTTAATATTCTTTTTATTTACATATTTTTATTTGGAAATGTTTATATCAGTACAGTGGAACTAAATTTTAAGAGACACTGGATGTCATTACTTTGGATATCATTAGTTTATTACAAAAAAGAGACGTGGAAATTATTTACATGATGAGATTTCACAACTTCAGTGGAATGGGCAGCTTCATGTGATACCATGTCAATAGTGATTTACTTCAGTCTACATACTTTCCAAGAACGTCACCATATGTAAATAAGAAAAAGTCCTTGTCGTCTAGAACTACTTTGGTGCCTCCATATTCTGGAAGAACTATCTCCAACTTTCACACTAACTGGTTGAATCTTTCCGCCCTTTCTTTTAGAGCCAGATCCAACAGCTGCTACTGTTGCTTACAATACTTTTCCTTGAGATTTTTTAGGAAGCATAATGCCTCCCTTAGTTACAGTTTCAGCAGCACTCCTTTCAAGTAATACTCGATCAAAGAGTGGGAGAAACTTCCTAAATGCCTGTCCTGTCACGACTTTGGCAGCAGCAGTTCATACTCTGCTCTTGCGCCGCGGCCGCAAGAAGAGACCTGCAGTCCAGTCTTCTGGACATGTGAACTTTAGAAAAGCCTTAATATTCTTAATATGGTCTACTGGTGTTATTTTATCAATTTCAAAGTGAAGTATAGAAATTTTACCTCCCTTTATCCTTCCCTGTTTATAATGTAATCATCTTAAATACTTCTCTTACATTTAGAACCACAACAGTGTTATAATTTTTGCTTCAACCATCAAAGATAATTCAGAGAACTCAAGAGAAGGAAAGCTAGCTGTATTTGCACACATTTTTGTTCACTGTGCTCTTTCATACTTCTTGATGTTCCAAGATTTCTTCTTTTATCATTTCCTTTCTGTTTGGAGAATTTCTGGCCATTCTTTTAGGGTAAGTCAGCTGGTGACAAATTCTCCTGGTTTTCCTTCATTTAAGAACGTCCAAATTTCCCCTTCATTCCTGAAGGATATTTTCACTAGGGTAAGAGTATGGGTTTTCTTTCAAAACCTGAAAGATATTGTGACATTTCCCTATACATTTCCCGTGGTTTCTGATGAGAAATTGCTGTCATTCAAACTGTTCTTCCCCTTTAGGTACAGCACCCTTTTTCTTTAGCTTTTAAGAAAAAAGCTTTAGCTTTAGCTTTTTCTTTAGTTTTCAGAAGTTTAATTATGGTATGTTTTAATATGAATTTCCCCATGTTTATCCTGTTTGGCGTTGTTCACTTTGCTTCTTGAGTCCATAGGTTTTTGTCTCTTACCAAATTTGGGAAGATTTTGCTATTTTTCATCAAGTACTTTCTCAGCTTCTCTTTCTCATCCATCTCTGGGATTTTCATGACAAAGATATCTTTTGTTATAGGGTCATTCCTGAGGCCCTGTCCACTTCTTTCAGTCTCTTTTCAGTCTGTTGTTCAAATTCAGTAATTTGTATTGTACTTTTTTCCTTTTAGTTTTTTAATTCTAGAATTTTCATTTGGTTCCTTTTTGTAGTCTATGTCTCTGGCAAGTTTCCCTATCTGTGTATCTCTGAGACCATATTTTCCTTTCTTTTATTTTCCTTTCATTATTTGAACACATTGACAGGTACTTTAAAATATTTGACAGCTAAATCCAATATCTAAGCCCAATGGAGTCAGTTACTATTGTCTTTTATCCTGAGTATAAATTAACATTTATAATTTCATATTTTTATAATACTTACAGGGCTATTTCCTGTTTGTTTACATGCCTGGTAATTTCGGTTGAAAACTGAATACCGTTGACAATGTTTTCAGTTTTCATTTTGTTGTGAAGATTTGTTGTGTTATTATAGTGGGCATTTTGGGGAGGAGGTGGGTTTAAGTGTTTGTGACGTGACTAATGACCATTTTGTGGTTCCTACAAATAATGCTGCTATGAACAATCTGCAAATGCCTCCTGTGCATGTGCACACATATCCATTGGAAATATAACTATGAGTAGAATCGCTTGGTCATAAAATATGTCTATTCTCAACTTCAGTAGATAATGCCAGACTGTTCCCAAAAATTTCAATTTATACTCCCTTCATCAGGGATATGAGAGTTCACTTAGTCCACGTAATTCACTTTACTCCTTATCTTTATCTTGTGGCATTTTCCCCCAATTCCAGTATATGTGTAATGTTGCCATTTGGTGTTGCTTTGCATTTCCCTGATTACTAATGAGATTGACCTTTTCATGAGTCTACTCATTATTGAAAATCCTGTTCTATAAGGTCCCTGTTCAAATCTCTTGCCCAATTTTTTCTATTGGCTTATCTTTTTTTGGTTGATTTTTGGAGTTCTACATAAATAAAATATACATTGAATTGGATGAGTTGCTGACAGGCCACTGAGATGTGGGAACGGGTGGAAGAAACAAATACATTTAAAATGTTAGTATTTTAGATTGGTCTCAGCCATGTTATAGAAAATAGTGGAACATATTTACACCAGAGTATTAACAGTGTAGAAGGACCCATGAAGTAGGGCCAGAAAGTTGTGACAATCAGTGAGACTCCCAATAAGTGTATTAGTAAGTAGTAAGTAGGGTAGCCCTGCTTAATCAGGAACACATCATCTTAAAACCACGAGAATCAAGCGACCAAGAGGATCAGAGACCTAATCACTAACACCTTGAGTTCCCAAACCAATGCTAACAGCCACCTACCTTCAGGTTTCTACTATGAGAAGAAAAAAAATCTCATTTAAGACATTCTTTAGTGGGATTTTTTTTCTTATCACAGTCAAAATGTAACTGGTAAAGTGAGCATCTCATCTTCCCGATGTGAACATTTTCTTTCCCAATTAATATTAAAATTCATGGGACAGGTGGGAAGTGGTGACTAACATCTTGTACAATAATGAAATGTTTGAAACACCCGGAAGTAAACAAAAAGGGTTTTGTGATCAAGAGTAATGTGGATAGGATGCCCAGAGAAGATATACTAGCCAGGATATACAATGCTAACTGCTCTAATTCCCCAAACTCACTAACAATGGATTTTAAGCAGAGACGTGACAAATCTGATTTACATTTTAAAAAGATCACTTGGCTGTGTGCAAAATGATGTGCGAAATGAACTGCTTTGGAGGCAGGAGTGGAAGCAATTAGACGAGTAAGGCAGTTACTGCAGCAGTCAAATATCCTAGAACCAGGTGGCCAGTCTGAGAAGTCACCTGGGAAGGAGGATGACCTGGGGATAAAAGCTCTACGTAATTATGGGTCTCTGTGAAAGGCTGTAAAGGGCTCTGTGCAATTACGGAAATGGTTGAGTGTTTGGAGCTGAGCTGTGTTTCTGCCAAGATCATGTTGTTTCTTTTGGAACTGTGTTCCCTCAGGACCGTTACAGGAACAAAAACTGAAGCTCACCAATAACTGCAAAAGCAATAAACCTCTAAAGGGGATGCTAAGAAGCATGAAGCACAGATTGCTATCCAAATTCAACTTTATTCTTGTCTCTCACCACTCCTCCAAACTTTTTTCATTTGGGGGTACTCTTCCCCTGCTGTGGAGAAAAGCTGCAGCAAGCCTGTGATTTTCCAGCTCATTCTTAGTAACAGTTTTACAATCAGTTTAAGATACAAAAACAATCTCAAGTAATTCAAATGTCCAATCCTATGTAACAATAAATAGCCTCTACCTGTTGTAGCTTTAACTATTTTCCCCTCCGCAGAGCTCTGCTCTACTTAAGCCAAGGAGCCTGCACTGGGGGAGGAATGATCTATATACTCTCTTCCCTTCTCAGTGTCTCTCCACCTAATAGCCCTAATAGCTGCTGATCGCTCTGGGCCCAAGTGCAGAGAAGTAAGGCGATGGAACAGTTCTTGCCTAACTGGGTGGTTCTGTGCCCTATGGGCCGGGCAGATATTTAAAGGGGGCATCCCTGCTGTCCTCTTGACCTTAGTGCATGCAGCTTTATTCTGGGTCTCCTGCAACTTCCTCCTCAGCCCACATGGCACACTTGTAGCTTCTTTGTGCTGAGGTCTCCTTGATTCTTCAAATGATCCTACTGGACAGGATCCAGGACCACCCCATGCTTCCCTCTCTCCTACAAGGCGCATAGGATACACTCATGCATTATTGCGATGGCAAATTCTGGGAATGCAGGCCAATGCAAAAGCAGCAGCACTCACCTGGCTCCACCATAGAAACAATCAGTGAGCCTCTGTTTGCCTTCTACATTTCCAGGGCAGGAGTTAGACTCCAGGCTCATTATTCCTTGGCTGTAGGAATAAATATCTCAAGCTTCCTGAATGGTCCCAGTGGAGTCCTGAATTAGACTTGAGGTAAGAGGGCAGAAACCAGCCCCCACAAAGGAGTGAGTGGGTTGACAGTACTCTGTCTCACAGTAAGAAGCTCTTTACAAAGCAATCTTGCACTGGTCTCCTCCCATCCTATCCTCTGACCTTGAACCTTAAGTGTGCTATTAATACTACCAGCAATCATACTATATTTCCTTAATTCATTCATTTCCTCTCTTAGCAACAATATTCCTGTTCTCCTACCCCCTTTCTCCCATTTTTCACTCTCAACCCAAAGTCTACTGGCTGATTCACTGAGAAAAATCAAAACAACCAAAAAGAGCTTCTCAAACTCTATCCTGATCTTTTGAATCAGAAACTGGGGGAGGGCTTAGCAATCTGCATTACAACAAACCTTCCAGGTAATTTTACAGCACTCTAAAGTTTGAGAACCACTTCTTTTCACAATCCGGCAGCTCCCTTTCACTTGCATTTGCCTCTTACTATTCTTGCCACTCCTTCAATCTGTTCTCAAATTGTTCCTTAAACTGGTCTCATTGTTCTTGAAACAGCTGGCATGCTAGTACTCTTTCAGGAAATATATATTGTTCTCTTTTCAGTCTAGGCTCTCAACATTAGACACTGAAGCCCAGGCATGGACTTGAACAAGAACTTGTCCTGAAGCTGATGGTGGAGCAGGGAGGAGCCGGATCAGGCTCAGGAAAGTGCTGCTTTAGAACCAGAGTGATGCACGGAGCCACTAGTGGGGGCTGGACTGAGTTATAGGGAGCCTGGGGCCTGAGTCCGACCCAGAGAGGTATCTGCTCAGGTGGCTGGAACCAGAATAGGCCAAGGGAGAATCCAAATTATAAGGAGCGGAGGAAAGCAAGAGGGAGGACAGACCCCAGATGTCCTGCTGAGCATGCTAAGAAAACAGGGAAAATTAGTCAAGATTTATGAATATAAATAACATTTGGGAAAGAACATGGACATGGAACTTAAAAAGGTGATATGTGTCCTAAAGTGAGATGCCCTGCTACTCCAACACATTCTGGAATTTTGTGGCTTACCTCCCCATTGTTCCGGGAGGCTCCTGCCCCATGGAGCTGCCACAATAGTCCTCTCCCCAGTAATCCTCGGTGAATCCTGACAAGCTGGAGAGGACTGTCAGGATATTTTATCTTGGCTGCCTGTCAGCCAGCACCACTCACCAGCCTCACATCACCCTCCAAATGGGAGTCTCTCTGGTAGGCTGTGTGAACCCTCTGCACTTTGGAAATTCATGCCATCAGCCTTTCCTTCCCTTCGTCTGCAGATTTCCTGGATCCACTCCCTCCCTCAAGAGGTTGGCACCTGCTCCACATCAACTTCTGCCATCATCCTGGAGAACTTCAAAACCAATGCAGACAATAGCCCCCCAGCATGCGCATGTGCGTGTGTACACACACACACACCCCAGCCCTCAGTCCATTAACCAATCTCCAGGCAACCTCCCTTACATGCCTCTCTGGCACGCACTCCTGTAGCTACACACTAGACTTTGCCATCACCTGGAACTGTTCTGCTTCCAATGTTTGTAATTCAAGCATTCCAACTTGTGACCACAGCCTCCCAGCCTCCCAAGTCACTTGTTCAATTAGTCCCAGTGTAACAACCTACTCCTGTCTTCACTATCCCGCCTGTTCTACAAAATTCCATGGTCCAGCATAGCTATCAGTTGCAAATGGTCTGAAACTCCTTTGCTTGCTTTCCCTTCATTTCAATTACATGGAAAGGTTCCAACTCTTGATGATCCCTCAGTGCTCACATTTCCCACAGCCACACCTAGATTCCTGGGTAGGCAGAGATAACCACACCACTGCGCTGATTGGTGTAACTATAAAGTCATACCACTATAAGTTCAAACAGGCCCTCAACGTTACTCAGCAATCCTCATCCCACCACAATCTGACTTCTCTCTCATCTTAACAGACCTCTCAACAGCATTTGATAGCTGACAACCTCCCCATTCCTTCCATATTAAAAAATCCACTCTTCTGGTTTAACTCCTCCATCTCTTGCCCAACCTTCTCATCTTGTCACCTTTGCTGGTTCCTTTTCCTTTCCCCATCCACTAAATGCTCCTCAAAGTTCTATTTGGAGTCATTTTCCCCTCTCATTATCTTGCTCTGGATATCTTATCTATTCCCATAACTTTCATTACCACCTCTACGCTGCTGATTCCCAAATCCCTAGCACAGACCTCTCCTGAGACTTCTGTGTCCCACTTCCAAATGACCATCTAAAGGTACTTAAAACCCAACATTTTGAATGGCACCACCTGCCCACCAATTGCTCAAGCCAGAAAGCAGAGACTTACCTCAGATTTGTTTCTGTCACCAGCCTTCAACATCTACCAGTCTACCTGCTGAAGTTCTCCCATCTGCCTATTTCTTCCAAGGTCACTGGTCCACAGTGCCCTCCTCTTGTGCCCCAAAGCTGGATTCCTGCAACATCCCTGCTCCCATCAATCCCACTCAACTGGACCCTGTTGTTCCTTATCTCTTGCATATGTGAACTCGAGTGACAAAGTCTGGGAATACAAAGATCAATGTGATAATGTGACTTGAGAGGACTGCAGTCTAATGCACAAAGCAACCACAACACAGCATTTAAACACACAAATTACACAAAGCTGCACTCTTTAGGTAATGCTCTGACAGCACAGCTGAAGACATTCATTCTGCTTTGGGAGTAACGGAGTAAGAAACAACTAGGTTGTTTAGAAGCATGAGGAAGACTCTGCCAGTCAGATGAGTGTTCAGCAGAGAGAAGAGCATATGCCAAGACCCTGTCCAGTGTCTGCTGAATGGTTCACAGCTTCCACACATGCCCTCTGGCCGACAGCCTGTCTCAAAACCTCCATACCCTTCTGGAGGCATTCAACTCCCTCAGAGTCCTGGAACCTGTGTCCCAGTGGCCACGCTCAGTTCTTATTCTTGGAAATAGGTAGAGCTTGTATCTTTATACCTGAGCCCATGGCAGATTCATTTTAGCAGAGGCCAAAGATCTGTCAATCCAGTTCCTCTTCTCCCAACACTAGCCTTCTTTGCCTACAGCTTTCCTATGACACGCTGATCTGGGCCCACTGCCAGGCAGAAACAACAGACCCTTCTACCAATGAACAGCTCAATCCCCCACCCAATGTGGCATTAAATGATTGTTATGTATGAAGAGACCCAATTCCTTCACTACCCCCCTCCAAGGACAGCTCAGAATCTGTGAAGAATCTCTAAATATCCTATTAAACAGGCCCATTGAAAGGCCTATACTGAGCTCTTCCAGAGTCTTCCTCAGACAACAAATCCATTTTTGTACCCCTCAACCTCCAACTCAGCCTATGGAAAGTCTTTAGAGAACAACGAGGCTTACAACACGTAATAGCCACACTACACTTTATTGAGCACCCCCTCAATACCCTGCCCTGGCTGCAGATTTCCTCAGTTGGCCCACACAACAATCCCATGAGAAAGGAATTCTACCACTTTTCAAATGAGGAATGTGACATTCAGAGATTAAATGACTCTCAACAATAAGTGGCAGGCCAGGATTTGAACCTAGGTTTGTCTATCTGATTCCAAAATCTGTGCTCTCAGCCAGACACACACACCAGGGCCTGAGAAGACAATAGATGCTGGGAGTTGTTTGTACCATGTGGCTCCAAAGATGGAGATAAGGCTAGGGGGGAAAGAAGTACAGGAACAATCAAACAGTCTTCCCAGAAGCCCAGACTGATGTATTGAGGCAGGATGTTTGTGGGCTACCAGTTGCCCCAGAGCCAAGAAGCAATACCTGCCTGTCAGGCCTTGAAAGCCTGAAAAGACCAAAGCTGAAGGAACATTATCTATGGGTGAGCAGAGGGAGCTGGTCTGCAGACAGAGATCAGAAGAAAGAAGTATGGAGATGCCAGAACAAAAAGCTCATGTGGCTCCTGAGAGATGGAAAGGGGAGTCAAATCCAGAGATGCCTTGAATTCTCAACCATCTAGTTTCCATGACTCCTAGGAGATCCATAATTCCCAAATATCTCTGTGTTCTAATACACTCCTTATTCTTTGGCTAGCCTGAGTGATTTTATGCTTCTTGCAACCAAGAAGCCTTCATTAGAGCAGGGCTGAGCCAGCGGTTTCATCACACTTTGTTCCTGGATGAAGGAAGAGTGGTATTAGGTCCTGGGTCTCAGCCTGGCTGGATACAGTCTTCAGAGTTCTGAGCCTGGAGTTCGAGACTTGCCTCCCCTTTCAAGGGGGGTGGTCCAGAGGTCACCTGCGCTTATAGAGACATGGCTGAAGCTTCAGGCCTGAGAGTTGAGCCTTGGGCCCTACCCGAGGTGGCCCAGTCTTTTCAAAATCAAACAAGAAGAAGTGGCTGTTGGTCAGGTCCTAAGGGCAGAAAAGACCCAGTGAGCTCCAAATACCTACATCCATGTCCTGCCCCTGCTCAGAAAGCTTCCCAGGGCTCTCTCATAAGCTGTGTCTTCAAGAAGCAAATGTCTTTGGGGCGGACGGGTGGTTTAGTTGGTTAGAGAGCGAGCTCTGGGCAATGGGGCTGCCGGTTCAATTCCCACATGGGCCAGTGAGCTGTGCCCTCTGTAACTAGAATGAAGTCAATGAGCTGCCGCTCAGCTCCCGGGTGGCCAGATGGCTCAGTCCTCTCAACCACAAGGTTGCCGGTTCAACTCCTGCAAGGGCAGGTGGGCTGCGCCCCCTGCAACTAACAATGGCAACTGGAGCTGGAGCTGAGCTGCACCCTCCACAACTAAGATTGAAAGGACAACAACTTGACTTGGAAAAGTCCCAGAAGTACACACTGTTCTCCAATAAAGTCCTATTTCCCTTCCCCAGTTAAAAATAAAAAATAAAGAAGCAAATGTCTTTGAGCCTACGGCCTCCCTCCTAAACACCATTGTCCTGAAAAGGGCCACACATGAGACAAAAATAGGGACAGATTTCTTGGGGCCCTCACCTTGAAGACGACTTTGAAGCCCAGTTTGGTCACAGCTCCCAGAAAGGTCCGAACATCTTCAAAGCGGCTGCTGACCTCGGCCACTTTCAGGAGACCCCTGAGAAGGATGGAAAGTTCTGTGTAAGCACACAGACACATGCACGTGTATATATATACATGCACCTATGTCTTAGGGGCTCTTACTCTGGCTTCAGCACTCGATTTGCCTCCTCCAGGAAGTCCCTGATGTTGGTTCCCATTAGTGAAAGGCAGAACACAGCCACATCCACAGACTCGTCCTCCAGGGGCACCTGTGGGAGTGGGAGTGTTGTATGAGGCACACAATATGGGGAGGAGAAAGCCAGCACTGAGAGCTAGGGCTGGACACCAGGACAGGGGCTGGGGGGGTGGGGTGTTAGAGATTAGCACATGGAGGTTGGGCCCAGAGCACAGGCCAGATACACAGAAAGATAAAGGGGTTTACCTGAGCCATGTCACACACAGTGACCCTGGGGTCCAGAGAGGCCAAGTCAAAGCAGTGCACAGGGTTCCGGATACTTGAAGCCAGGCGGCAGTCTCCACAGCCAAAGTCAGCTACCACCAGAGATGCAGGCCTGGGAGTGGGGGGGGGGGGGGGAAATCACTCACTGGTCTAGTCTGAGCTGATGACTGACCAACATCACTTTTCAGTACCCAACTCCCATTCACCGCTGGCGAAGATCCCTGGCGATGCGGTCCACAGGCTGCAGTGGCCACTTCTTGACTTGGCTCTGGAAGCCTCGGTGGTAAAGGAGAAAGGCTTCAGGGTCTTCCTGGAAGAGGCGCTGTGCAGCACTGCTAGTCCCTGAATACAGTTGTTCATTGAGGTAGCGAAATCGAGCACCATCCAGCCGCTGTGCCATGCGGGCTCTCAGAGCCCCTGCCCGAGCCTCATGGCTGTCTGGACTGGGGGCAGGAGGCAACTCTGTCTCCTCTGTGGGGGTTGTGGCTGGAGCCTGGTCTGGCTGCTGAGGTGGCCGAAACTTGTTCTTGTGTCTACGTTTGTTCTTCTGCCTATTCCTCCACTGCTTGCGACTCAAGGTATGGGGGGGTTGGGAGGAAGTGGCCCCAGGGCTTGGCTTGAGTGGGTCATCTGTACCACGAATCTTCCAAGTTTGGGGATCTGCAGAGAGAGATGGGAAGGCATATTTGGGGCAAGATCTATTGAATTCAGAGGCTTGGCAAGACAGAGACTGTGGCCTAGATGAAAGTACTTCTTATTGCCGAACCCCAAACCTAATGGTGGCAGGTAACCTCTGTCGTACGTAGGATCAGCTGATCCCCCTCCCTGTCCCACACACATCCACACATCCACTAGTACCTTTTTGGTCAACACTGTCCAGGTGCTGGGCAGGGTTCAAAGGGGCCTGGTTCTGGCATTTCCTCTTTCTTTTCACTTCTGCAGCAGAGTCACTGACAAGAAAAGCCCCTCTGCGGCACTTCGTCTTTTCTACTTCCTTTTCTTCAGAGTTACCGCCAGGCGGGCCCTGTTTTTGACGCTTCTTCCTTTTCTCTTCTACTTCAGTAGAAGCACTGGCAAATGAGGCCTTTTTGGGGCGTTTCTTCTTCTTTCCCACCACCTCCTCCTCAGAGTCACTGCCAGGCAGGCTGGGGGGTGGCTGAGGAAGAGATGCTGCTTCCAGGGCCCGTAATGTGGCCAAGAGCTGGCAGCGCTTGGAGCCCTGGGAGAAAATAAGGGATGAGAGCAGGGGTGAGGAGAATGGATGGAGCCTGAAGAATAAGAAGGGAGAGATGTGGACATGATACAGACACTGGAAGAAGTATCTGGATTGTTCCCAGTTAACTTAATTAGCTTGTCATGAAGCCTGCCGGACCCTGAAGAAGTTTCAAGTCACCCTCCCAGCCTTTGGGAGGCTGGAGAGCAGAAAAACCACCCATCCCACTCTCTTTAATGTGCAGAGGAGGGAATGGGGCTTCCCAGAGGAATGTGGTAAGGCCACAAGGAACAGGACCAACGTCAACAACTTCCATCCCAACCTCCAAGTTCCAAACCTCCATCTCAGGCTTTTGCCTCCAGCTCATAAAAGACAGGAAGCTTTCTGGAAACAAGAGTGACAGGATCACACGCATGTATTTAAGGTGACTCTAGCTGCATTGTGGAGAACAAACTGAAGGGGACAAGCTGAGGACAGAGAAGCCAGCAGCCTGGACTACAGCAATGAGTTGAAGGGATGAAGAGGAAGCATGAAGCATACAGATTCCAGGTTAGAGGCTGACTGAAAGATAAGAGTCTGAGGAAGTACAGCAACCCTCACATCAGCAAAGGCTTGAAGAGAAGGTCTACTGGGTTGAAGTCCTCTTGGGTGGTCCCAGACCTGGCTGGTTCTTAGTACCCTCTCCAACCACCTTTTGAATGGTAGTACTGACAACCCGTCATTGTCATTTGCTCTTGCTCTCTCAAACTCAATCTCCACACTGCAATCAACGATCCTTTCAAAATGCAATTCTGAAGGAATCCCACCCCTTCATCGGCTAAAACCACTTCATCGGCTTCTGTCTATCCTTAAAATATGCAAACCCACTAATTTACCTCTCCAACTTCAATGACATCCTTTCTCATTCTCTGTGCTCCAACCACACGGATTATTTTTGTGTGTGTGACCCTAACAGGACCTGCTCTCTTGATCCAGGACCTCTGTACGTGCTTTTATTGTCCAAGAAACCCACTTCGCCTCATTAACTTCTACTCACCAACTCCCAGTTCCAACGTCCTTTTGTTTTGGAAGTTCTGGAATCATCAGTCGGCCGCAAGTACCCCTCCCTCAAAACACCCACACCCACATGTGCGCGCGGCGTGCCCTGCGCTAGGATCCACTAGGAACCGATTCACGGCCTGAAACATCTCCCAGTGGCCACTTACCTTGGTTTGCGAGGCTGCCGCGGGCCGAGGCCGTGAGGCTACAGGCCCGAGGCCCGCAGCTAATGGGGCCTCCTCGGCCCACTCCGGCTCTTCGAACATGAGCGTGGAGAGCCGAGCGAGGTGGCGAGGTCCCCGCGCCTCTCCACGTGCAAAGCGCGTCTCCAGGAATCACAGCACGCAGAGCCGCCGGAACACAGCCGGAAACAAGAGTGACAGCCAGAGTGGCTAGAGCGGCAGGCGCGGCGCAGAAAACCATTGAGTTTACACGCTGGTGGGCTAGAAGGGCAAGGAGGAGGGAGGGAGGGAGGCCCGCGTTGGCCGGAGACGGCCAGGGGCGGGGTCGGGCGGCGGGCGCGGCCAGACCGGAGTTCCCCGGAGAAGGCTCCTCTAGCTCGAGTCCCGGTGAGTGCGGGAAGACCCGTGCCCCCTCCCCAACGCGCGAGTCCTGCTAGCCCGTCACCCCTCACTCCGCCTAAGTTCCGAGTCAGGAACGAGGGCCACTTCAGGGAAGGACCCCTAATTTCCTCGCCCAGGGTATGGGGCGCCTGAGCTTTCCCCCTCCCCCAGCTCCGTTAGCGGGTTGGGTCCCTGTACTTGCTCTCATACATCCCTTCAGGGAATACTGCTACCTATTAATCGCCCCCTACTTCGCCCCGACCTGCCTTTCCCTCGCGCACAGGGTACACAGTTGGGGATCATCCTGCTGTCCCGAACTCCTTCCCAGACTTCCACTAGTTGGGGACGCAGCACCCAGACATCCATCCCCAACAGACTCTTCTCTGCTGCGGTGAACAAAGCTTGGGGCTCACCCCCGTACCCTGGATCCCTTCACAGTCCCCAGGCTTCCCTAATCTTGGGGACTCAGCGCCGGGACGCTGCTATGGACGACATTTTCACTCAGTGCCGGGAGGGCAACGCGGTTGCGGTTCGCCTGTGGCTGGACAACACGGAGAACGACCTCAACCAGGGGTGAGCTGAGGTGGCTGGTGGGTGAGAGGAAGGGCAAAGACATGCTCCTCTGCGTGATGTGGGGTGTTCATGTCTGGTAGGGGCTGATGACTTTCTTAGCCAGTGTAATGAGTGCCAAGCACAGCCTGTGGAGCGGGCAGAGAATCTCCAGAGGAAGCTGTGTTGGACCTGTATCTTGACTGCTAAATAAGAGTTTTATAGGCAGAGGCTGCAGAGAGCTTTCCACCCTCAGTGAACTGTATGGGTTAGGAGACAAAACATAGACTGGAGAGTGCCCAGACATTGTCCAGAGTTCCATATGGCTGGAGGATAGAAGAGCTCTGTGCACTTTCGTGGGCTGAAGCATTGGATACAAGTGGAGAATGACAGGAGACAGGAAAAGTCTGTAACGGTCAGCCAGATCATGCAAGGATATTTAGTCTATAATATCTTTTTTCTAAGAACAGATGTTTAAAGCCATGTCATGATGAGATTGTCCATTTGTTAAGTGTCATGTTGGATGCTTTGTGAAGAGTAGGTGGCAATGTGAAGAGAGGCAATTGCCTAGTCCATCCCAGAAGTGGTGATGGCTTGGACTAGAATGTGGGCAGGTGAAAAAGAAAGATCAGATTCCTGAAAATCTTTAGGATAAAGCATTGGTGAGACTTGGTGTGGGAACTGCAGAACGTCAAAGATGATGACCAGGGTTATGGCTTGGGTGGGCACTTGGGTAGATGGTGGTTCCTTTTACTAAGATGGACAAGACCGAAGGATGATGAGTTCCACTCTAGACATGTTAAAGTGACAATACAATGAAATGGAATTGAGTAGGTTGTTGGTTATGCAGATTTGGATTTCAGGAGAGAGATCTGACTTGGAGACACAGATTGGGAGATATTAGCATACAGATGATACCTGAAGACATGGGTGGGAGGAGAGGGGATGAGAAGCCTGCCAGACCTAAAAGGAGCAACTGGAAGTTGAAGAAGAAATAGGAAAATATTTTAGTAAAGCTTAGAGAAGTGAATGTTTCAATGAACGGGTGTGGTCAACCGTAGTTTAGGCTGCTGCAAGGTCAAAGAACTTAAGCACTTTAAAGTAACTATTTAATTTACAATTAATGATATACTTGATGATCTCTGTGAGGGTTGTTTCACAGGAAAATAGGTGAAGAATCCAGATTACACTGGGTTCCTTCATTTAAGGAACTATACTAAACATCTGTGCTAGGTGCTAGAAGCTGGAAATCAGACTTAATGCCTGCCCTCAAGGTGGTATATAGCCTTGTGACAGATTGAGTGGGAGATGAGGAAATAAAGTGATGTTGACTCAGGCTGGTGGATTTTAATTTCTTTAAATTTTATTTTTTAAGGTTGGCAGAGTTTAGTTTTTGGGTTTGAGAGGTAAGGATCACCTGTAACCTTTATCCAGGCTTCATTG
This sequence comes from Rhinolophus sinicus, assembly GCF_036562045.2. Lineage (NCBI taxonomy): Eukaryota > Metazoa > Chordata > Mammalia > Chiroptera > Rhinolophidae > Rhinolophus > Rhinolophus sinicus. The sequence continues at coordinate 123,046,838 of NC_133756.1, forward strand.
GTTCCCATTACGCTCTACATTACTTCTCCATAATTCAGTCACTTGTTCCATTATTCATATAATTCTTCAGAGAGTGCTTTGATAATGACAGTGAGCACTATTACTAGTTTTTGCTGGTGGGGTTATAAAGACTTAAGTTGTCCACTGGGCCTGGCGTTTAGGAAGACTCTTTGTTGCCCAAAAGTGAAGGAGTGAGTGGCATTAATGAAACTGGGGAAGGCTTTGGTGTTTTGAGGGGATAGGCTTTAGGGGCCCAAACAGGCTCTGTGCTGGATATGAGGTACAGGTGAATTCCCTGCAGGTCTCTTTGAGATTAAAGTCTAGGCCCTGAGATGACAAGCAGCCTGACAGCGGGCAGAATCCTTATGCCCATACTTTTGCCCTCAGGCGCTGGCTTACTCTGGTGCAATAGACTGCAACAGGCTGATAAACCAGGGCACACATTAAAGAGCTAGTAGACAAAACTGACAGATAAGCAGGGGGTGGTAATTGCTTTGGGGAGGGCGAGGATACCCACCTCCCAGGAAAGCTTTTGGCTATCTTTGTGTGAACAGATGACTAGCAGCTATGGAGGGAAATCATTACGTTAAAGGCCACGCCCCCCCTCAACCCCCCATCAACTGTGGGGGCATCTGGGTGGCCTGTGGTGGCCAGAACCCTGATCAGCTCCAGGCCTGGTCTAGAGCCCCCACACGGGAAGTGACCACAGCACTAAGGCATCCGGAGGCAGCCTGCCCAGACTGAGGACCGCCCCTTGCTCCGCCTCTTGGATCTGCATCCAGGGACTGGAGGGAATTTCCTTTTATGGCCCCAGGCTGTCCGGCAGGCCCGGCTCCCACCCAGTTGTTTTGGGGTTTTTTGTACACTTCTTTTACTTTACAAAATGCATGTCCATGGAAAAAGAAAAAAGTCAGGTAGTTTTCTTTCTAAAGAACCCATTACTTTCTTGTTTTTTGTGTCCAAGATTGCTTGAGTAGAGGAATCCTGTTTTATGTGGTAGTTTGATAACTGCCTCAACAGTAATGACTTAACAAAAGCATGTCTCCTTTTCATTATAAACCCTCCCAAAACATCATTTTAATTCCATTCCATTTTTAGATCTTAATTTCAGTACCAGAGCTAATCAGTAAGCTTGCTACCTCTCCCATGAGTTGTGGCCTTCCTTCTCCAAGACTACCCCCTACCCTGCCACAAACACAACTTGCACTGAACACCTGCTGTCAATCCATTTTCTGAATCTTAGCATCTAATAGACAAGATAACCCATTAAAACAGAGTTGTACAATCCAGTGTAGTAAGTAATATAGTAGGGGGATGTACAAGATGCAGTGGAAAACAAAGGACCAACAGATGTTGCAAAAGGGGTAGAGAGGGGTAGCAGATAAAGAATGCTACCATTTAATGAGATAGGGCGTGCCAGGGAAGAAAGGCTGGTGGGAGATGGTGGTCAAGACAATGACTCATATGGACTTGCAGGGATTGCAGGTGGTAGTCGGTTGGGTTTGAAGCTCAGGGGAAGGTCTGAGTTGGTCAGCTTTGGGAGTTGCTAGCATGAATGAGAATTAAAGTCCTGGAGAGGTAAGGTTTCCCGGGGCGAGTATGCAGAGGAACTCAGTTTTTCACATACCAAAGTCTTTGCCCCCATCCCACCTCCAGATCAATGATCATTGCCCCTTTCTTCAAAGGGACGATCATGGCTTCTCTCCCTTGCACTGGGCCTGCCGAGAAGGCCGCTCTGCTGTGGTTGAGATGCTGATCATGCGGGGGGCACGAATCAATGTGATGAACCGAGGGGATGATACCCCCCTGCACCTGGCAGCCAGTCATGGACACCGTGATATTGTACAGAAGGTATGTATGATCCCCTCCCTCAGTCCCCTACATCCTATCACATACCTGCCTGGAAGTCAGTCACAGGCACTGTTAACATACTGTAGAAAACATGGGTTTCTTCTGCCTCCTCGCATGCCTCAGCACCCATCTCATTTGGGACTGACTGTGCCTTCTGCCTCTTTTGTCTGTCTGGCCCCGGGGACCAGCTGCTGCAGTACAAAGCAGACATCAATGCAGTGAATGAGCATGGAAATGTGCCCCTGCACTATGCCTGTTTCTGGGGTCAAGATCAGGTGGCAGAGGTGAGTACTCAGGCCCTGAGCCCTGGGATGGGTGGGAAGCAAAATCTGAACCTCAGTGGGAGACTCTGGAATCCTCAGCTCATTCTGTGAGCACTGCCACGTGTATGACGCAGGGTGTGTACTGCATTTACGTTCATGGTTGGTTGTGACTGCCAGCGAGGTAGCAGGGGCCCTCATCACAACCACCTTTTTATTTCAGGACTTGGTGGCTAACGGGGCCCTTGTCAGCATCTGCAACAAATATGGAGAGATGCCTGTGGACAAAGCGAAGGCACCCCTGAGAGAACTGCTCCGAGGTCCGTCCCCCACCCCCCAGCTTGTCTTCTTGTCTTGTCCCCACCTCTCTTCCATATCACAGCTGAGGCCAAGACTATTTGTCTTTCTTTCCCAGAGCGGGCAGAGAAGATGGGCCAGAATCTCAACCGTATACCATACAAGGACACGTTCTGGAAGGGGACCACCCGCACTCGGCCCAGTGAGTCAGTTGTGAGGGGAGGGGTGGTAATGGAATAATCCTGGGCTCCTGGGGCTGAGTTTGGGAGAAGCTGGGTACCTGACCTGCTCACACTTTCAGGAAATGGGACTCTGAACAAACACTCTGGCATTGACTTCAAACAGCTCAACTTCCTGGCAAAGCTAAACGAGAATCACTCTGGAGAGGTGACCCCTGCCATTCGTGCCCCTCCTTCCCCAAATCCCCCAAATTACCTATCTGTACCTTTTTAAGTTTCTTATCCAGTTAGTGGGCATGAAAGTGGTGACCTTAGTTAAAGCCTCCTAACCCTTACCTGTCCCTTAGCTGTGGAAGGGCCGCTGGCAGGGCAATGACATCGTCATGAAGGTGCTGAAGGTTCGAGACTGGAGTACAAGGAAGAGCAGGGACTTCAACGAGGAGTGTCCCCGGCTCAGGTGGGGCAAGGCCTAAACTGGAAGCTACCACTTCCAAGGAAACCTGACTAGCACCCAAGAGATGTTTGACACTGGGTCTCAGCCAGGGACACTGTTTTTCTCTCCCAGGATTTTCTCGCATCCCAACGTGCTCCCCGTGCTAGGTTTCTGTCAGGCTCCACCTGCTCCTCACCCCACCCTCATCACACACTGGATGCCATATGGATCCCTGTACAATGTACTACATGAAGGCACCAGTGAGTAGCGGATGCTGTTGCGCACTGAGTGGGGAAGGGTATGTGGGCCTCTTCAAACTATTTGACTCTTGCCTCCTTTCCTAGATTTTGTCGTGGACCAGAGCCAGGCTGTGAAGTTTGCATTGGACATGGCAAGGGGCATGGCCTTCCTACACACCCTAGAGCCCCTCATCCCACGACATGCACTCAATAGCCGTAGTGTAATGGTGAGGTCACAACTTCACTCCTAGCCGAGGCCCCCAGAAGACCTTTCCCTATCTAAAATAGGACTTACCTCCTTCCACATATCTGTCTTCTCAGATTGATGAGGACATGACTGCCCGAATCAGCATGGCTGATGTCAAGTTCTCTTTCCAATGCCCTGGGCGCATGTATGCACCTGCCTGGGTAGCCCCTGAAGGTGAGTGAGGGCATCATGTTGGAGGTAGAGAAGGGCCAGCTCAGTAATAATGAAGGGGACAGAGATAGGACAGAACAAGCAGCTGGAACAGATAAATCCTGTCCCTCCAGCTTTGCAGAAGAAGCCTGAAGATACAAACAGACGCTCAGCAGACATGTGGAGTTTTGCAGTGCTTCTATGGGAACTGGTGACACGGGAAGTACCCTTTGCTGACCTCTCCAACATGGAGATTGGAATGAAGGTGAAAGCACAACTGTATATATTTGTGGTAGGGGATGGTGGTGGTAGTGACAATAATTGTAGTGGGGCTGGACTATTCCCACATTTCTTCAAATATATAGTAATCCTGTCCTGAAGGCTAGAGATCTCTCTACATGAGATTCAAGTGCTGAGACCCACCTTGTTTTTCCCTGCATTTACAGGTGGCACTGGAAGGCCTTCGGCCAACCATCCCACCAGGCATTTCACCCCATGTGTGTAAGCTCATGAAGATCTGCATGAATGAAGACCCTGCTAAGCGGCCCAAGTTTGACATGATTGTGCCTATCCTGGAGAAGATGCAGGACAAGTAGGACTGGAAAGTCCTTGCCTAAACTCCAGAGGTGTGGGGACACTGTTAGGGGAGTATGTTTCCCCAAAGCTGTGGGCCTCTGGTTGCCTCCCCTGCCTCCAGTCATGGTACTACCCCAGCCATGGGGCCCGTCCCCTGTGCCCATCCCTACCGCTGTGGCCCCAAAAGGGGCTGGGCTCAGCTTTGTCACTTGCCACATGGTGTCTCCCAGCATGGGAGGGATCAGCCCTGCCTGTCACAATAAAGTTTATTATGAAAACAGGCTGGTGTGGGGACAAGAGGACAGACAAGTACATTTAGATTGGATGGCTCAGGTGAAGTAGTGTGGTTTCTTCACATTGATGCCATACTCGCTGAGGGCAGGGGTCAAGTCCTCCATGGTTAGAGTGTACTTGCGGTCCTGAGGGAAGAGGGAAGAGCACCAGCTAAACACAGGAGTCCCAGATTTCAATCCCAGGTGGGTGACCCTGAATAGGTCTTTCACCTCCCCTAGGGCTGTTTCCCCAAAGGAGTTTCAGGATAAATTAAGCCTCCACTGCTGGGAGGTAATTACTGATTCAATGAGCCTCCCCTCACACCTTGCTCTTGCTTCGGGAGCTGCCCGAGGCTGTGCCCTTCATTTTGCAGTGCTGTAGTGCATCATTGGCAATATCTGAGATGAATTTTTGGGCAGCTAAGGAGATGAGCCGAATTCTAGAGAGAAAAAAAAACAAACATAAGGAGATGGACAACAAATCCACACAAGCACCCAACTCTCTAGCCTGCCCAGAATTTACTCACATGCGAGGGTCCGAGGCCTCAAAGCCAGCGCGGTTCAGGTAGTAACCAGTCACTGCATCTGGAATCTGAGAAATCAATTAGACAGCTATTAGTGTCAGCCAGGCTGCGAGTGAGAAGGTGAGGGAAATGGAGGACAGGCCTGACACTATCAGGAAGCTTACAGTTTGGGTGGGCAGAGGGGATAAGTCACAAGAGCAAGTATGGGAGGGAAATACAAGAAGACGACACTGGAAATCCAGGTGGTGTGGAGTAAAATTGGCATGACAGCGGGCCAATAGCCTTGTTCTGGCAGGAAGCCCACCGTAGGCGTGTAATCCTCCAGCTGCATCAGGAAGTCCACCAGAGGCGTGCTGGACACCACCGGCTTCACGTCTCCGTTGGCCGCACTCGGCAACACATAAACCCCGTTAGACATGGCCCCCTCCGGGGGCGCCGCGCCGCCTGCCGATACCGCAGCTGGAGGAGAACCAGCAAACTGAGACACGGAGGTGGAAGGCGCAGGGCCTCAGCTAGGTCTGCCGTATATCCTCTGCCCTCCCCCGCCGATGAGCCCAGCGAAACACGTTGCCCTCACCCTCACCCGTCCCGGCCCTCACCCGCCCCGCGCCGGTCGGCCGGCTCCCCGGCCCGCGCTGCCACGGGTCCCGTGCTCCCTGCCGCGGCTCCAGCCCCAGGCCCTCCTGCTGTCCCCGCGGGGCTGGCCTTATTCTCCGCAGCGGTGCCGGCGGGCAGCACGGCGGGGGCCGAGACCGCGGGTGCAGGGCCCGGGGCCGAGGCGGCGGAGGCTGGCGCCGCCTCGGGGTCCGCGCCGGAGCCGCTGCAGCTCATCTAGCCGGTGGGAAAGGCGGCGAACAGAACCGCTTCCGCTTCCGCTCACGTTACGCACACACCCGAGTGACGTCACTCCTCCCGCTTGCCCCTCCCACGCCATGACCGCTCTCTCCCCTAGGCTTCTCTCCTGTTTGCCTGTTTGCCCGCTAGATGACACAGAGCGAGGGGCGGAGACCAAACCTTGGAGAACCGCGCTGGCCGCGGACGTTCCACCTCCCACCGCTCCGTACTCGTCGGTGGTTCTGCAGGGCTGGGAACCCTGGAATGTCGAGGACTCTTTTGCGGATCTGGGACCCTCTTTCAGCCTGCCACCTAAAAACCTTTTTTTTGGCTCATTGGTCCAATAGGGTTCGACCATCTGCCAGCCTGCATGCTTTCTAGTTCCCTTATTCAGCCTTTTAAAGGTTCGTAGTGGAGGTGGAAAGCGCCCCGCTCCCCGCCAGCTGCCCGGAGAAGTGCAGTCTGCAGGAGCGCGCCCAGTGCTGCTGTAGATGCGGAGAGAGGTGTTGCAGCCTGAGTAAAAAAAATATACAAAATCACAGCGAGGGAAAGAGTGAGGTTTTCAATGTAGCAAACATTTATTTAATTCCTATTTGCCAATCCTGAGCTTGGGCCTGCGAATGCAAAGTTAAGTAAAACAAGACTCTAGTCCTCTAGGCACCAACTGTCTTGGAAAGGGAGGCAAACAGGTCAACTGGCAATTTCAGTACTATGTAGGAGTTACAATACTAGAGGTAGACAAAGTGTGCAGTGCAAGGGATTAAGGGAACGAACACCTGCTGCCTACTTCTGTGTGTCAGGCACTCTATCACCATTATTCCATTTAATTATTCACTGATAATTATGAGAGGCAGGTATCGATATCCCCACTTAACAAGTGAGGAAACGGCTCAGGGAGATCAACTTACTGGCCTAAGGCTTTCCCCTAGTCTATTTCAGAAACAAGAATCAAACAGGTTTGGTTTCAAAAATCTAGGATTTTTGTGCTATACCAAAATCAACTAGTAGGGAGCCAAAAGGTTCACAAGGGAATCTAATGGATTCTGACCTGAGTCTGGAAAGAATCCTGGAAATGAACCAAGCAAAGAGAGGTTAGGGGTAGCGTTAAGGGCACAGAATATCTTGAGCACAAGTGAAAGAATGTATATGGGAGGAAAGCAGGGGAGGATAAACAATTTGTTAGGAACAAATAGCAAGGAAGGAATAAGGTTTGTGAGTCATGATAAAAAGCCTGAATTTTACCGAGTAATCTTTGAAGGGTCTTAAATAAATGACCTGATGAGATTTTCATTTTATTCCAGAAGATGGTTTAGGGAAGGACAGGAAATAAGGTAATTTTTTTGCAAGGGCCTTAAAATTCAGAGGAGAAAGAATACGGCTCTAAGCTAATGTAGCAGTGGAGATGGAGATAAGTAGATGAATTCTAGGTGTACGTAAGAAATATTAACTGGCAGAAATGTGCATAAAGATGTATTTAAGAGGTAAGTCAGTAGGACTTGCTAATTGAAGGTGGTGGTGGTGGGCGATGAAGGAAATAGGAGTCTAGAATGACACCCAGTTCAATGGCTTGGTTGGAAGAAGCATAGTATCATTTACCAAAAAGAAGAGAACAGATTGAGATTGGGAGAGAGATAAGTGTCAAGTATCACATATCTTACATTTGAAGTATCAATCACTGTTGGATAGAAAGTCTGATGTAGTGAGATGATGATGGCTGTGGATGCCAATCATGACTGATTTGTTCCAGGGGCAATAGGTAGAGTGAGAAGAGCAAAAGACTGAGGATGGAGAAATGAAGTACACCAACATTCAATGAGGAAGCAGAAAAAGAGGAGGAAGGGGATGGTCAGAAAAGAAGTTAAACCCTGGAAGTTAAGGAAGGAGAGGGAGTGGGCAACTATGAAAGAAGGCCATAAAGCAAAGATTGGGAAGTGTGCACTGGAGGAAGCAGCAGGGAGGCCATTGTTTTTCACTATCAGGGGAGTAAAGTACAAAAGTGAGAGCAGAAGTCTCATTGCAATGAATTGAGGAGTGAACACGAAGTAAAATTCATGTGTACACAGACAGTGCAGACAACACTTTGGAAAAGCCTGGTTGTAGAGAAAGAAGAAATGGCGGGGTGGGTGGGTGTTGAGGGATGCACTCAAACAGCACTGGTTATAGCATCTATTGAGAAACCTGAGGCAGGAGTAGGGAGACCTGAGTATGATGGAACAGGGTTAGGGTTGGGAGTCAAGTCATGCTCATAGCACTTAAAGGTTAGGGGGATAAGCTCTCAGCAGTCAACAGGTGAGGGTTCAGCAGGATTTCCAATAGTGCAGAATAAGGAAACAAGCCACAAGCTGTGGGGCAGGAGACAGGCCCACTCTCCCGACAGGAAAGGGTCAGGGGTTGATTAATGTCTTCAGCAGAGCTGGGAAGTTGGGTGTTCCCCAGCCTGTCACAGGATCCCAGCCAGGGCCAGAACAGAAACCCTGACCCTGCACCTCTTCATTCAGACAGGACTCATGGCAGCCACGGATGACCTAGGGAGAGGGTGAGCATCAGATCTGGGCCTGCTCGTACCAGTACTAACAGACTACACCCCCTTACCCAGTATTCACATCCTATGCTCTTATGAAAATGTCCACACCCATCCCTTCCACACTCACATCAAAGAGTCCTGCCCCATGCTGCTGGTAGAGCCTTGGGTTGAGAAAGCCAAGAGGGGGGCGGCCACTGAGGATTCTGTGTTCATTTATCAGGGACACAAGCCCTCCAAACACTGGAGTAGAGGCCTGCAAGGTGCAAGTAGAAGTTAGGGGTTCAGAATGACTGCACTTTTGGGGAAGGATATTTGAAAGGATCAGAGGTCCCTGAGGAGTCAGGGCTTCTGGGTGCAAGGTCTTAGGGGTAGAGGCTGAAGGTAGTTCCTAAAGGTTTGGAGCCAGGCTGATTCTCACCGAGGTGCCAGACACCCATGGAATGGGCACGCGGTTGCTGACCACCCAGTAGCCATCAGAGAGCGCAGCTACATCTGGGTAGGCACGGCCACTGGCATTGAAGTAACTGGATGGTGGCAAGTGGGGGCTGGATCTCAGGAACTGGGTTACAGCTTCCTCCTGAAAGGCATTGTTGAGTAAGTATTGTCTCCTGAACTGAGGATTCCCACCCTTCTTTACCTCCATCTATCCACACAAACCTACACTACACGTACCTGGTATGAAGGGCGTGGGAACACATTGCTGAAGCCACCACCACTGATATAGTCAACAACCTCACTTGTGACTCGAAAAGGATTCTGGAAAGATGTGCCTCCCACCGTGGTGACATAGGGGCTGAGGGCAGAAAACAGCACTCAGATTATAGGGGCCCCAAGGGGACTTCCAAAATGTGTAGATGTTGTCACACAGCAGCCTAGCAGACTGTCCCCCCATGTCTTTCCTTGTGGAAAGAAAAGTCTGTGAGATTGTGCCTTTTTGGGATGTTATTAATCTCAATGTTGTACACCTCATGTCTCTCCATCTAGTCTCCAAAAGAGGTTTTGCAGCCAATGACGAGTAAGATTCCCCATGGGGGCGGGGGGCAACTTAAGCCAGGAGGAACCCCATGGAGACCCCTGATGAGCTGCCTTAAAAAGATCTGGGAAGGGGCGTTGCCCCCACTTCCCCCTGCCTGGGAAAAGCCACTGCTGGCTTTGACTTTTCCCTCTCACCTAATTGGGAGAAAAGTCTTGAGAGTGATAAGATTAAACTCTCTCTGCTCAGCTCTGAAACAATTTCAACATGTGACATATGTCCCTTAAAAGAGTTGCATACCTCACCTCAAGGACTTTCTGCTTCGGCTGTTTGAAGATCAACATGATTGGTTTGGGTTGTTTCTATAACGTGATACGTGAATCTCACAGACGTGCCAAAAACACTGCTACTCCCTGGTATACTTATCAATAAAAACCTCCAGTCGGCTCAAATCTGGGCTCCAGTCTTTCAGAACTGTAAGACCCCTGGCCTTCTGAGATTTAAACTGTATTAAGTCTCTGTTTGTTTCTTTCTTAAAAACTTAACCCAAAGCCACCCCTTCTCGCACTCTCACTGCCCCTGTTGTGCTGGATGCGACATGTAGAGATGGGTGAGTCTGGCCTGGGTCTTATGGGAGGGTCTGGAATCTGTGGGGAAGCACGCACATGGGGAAGAACAAAAGGTTTTGAGCCCTCAAAGGGTGGCCTGAGGTGACTGCACATTTTCCCTACACAACACCCACCAACTCTTCCGCCAGAATGCCTGGGGACTAAGAAAGAGGAACACTGGGAGCTGTGTCCCACTCAGGGAGCTGTGTCCTACTCAGGGGCCTGGGACCTACAGCAACCAGGGTGGTAAAGCTGAGGCTGAGCCACAAGAACACCTGATAGGGTTAAGGCAAAGGCTCTAGATCACGAGGTCACAAATGAAAGGCTGGTGGTCACAGATGCATGGTGGGCTGGGGTATTTACCTGGAGGCAGGGAAGCTGGGACGGAACTGGTGTCTTCCAGAGACAGACCAACACCCAGCCCCACTGTCACCTGGGAGAGAGACCAAGGTTAGCACTCAGATTAATTTGTCAGAGCTCTGTATGTACATTCGTCTGACAGGGAATTCAAATGTCAGGCATTACTGATCGAGGTAGATCAGATCAGTGGTCCCTATTAAAATCAGATTATGAGTCAGAGATCAGGTTCAGGGGTCGCTGGGGGGTCAAAGCTCCCTGGTTGGGTGGATGGGTGGTGGTGGGGTTTAAGTTTATAGTAGGAGGTTACCTGATGCAAAGAGTAGGGTAAGACCCCGAGCAGCAGCCTTCATGAACTCGGTGTTGACCCGCTGAATGTAGGTGCTGCTGAGGGAATCCTCGTCATCTCCGTAGCTCACGGTGTGCACAGGTGGCAGGGCTGACTCATTACTGAGCAGCAGAAGCCACTGCAGGAAGGGCTCCTGTGACTCATGCCGGCCTGGATTTTTTGTGGGGGGAGGGGTATAAAGGCAGTCATTTGGGGGGGTTGTCAGGACCTCCCTCTAACTCATGGGATTCCCTTAGGGGGAAAGATCAACACTCAGCCCTACCACTCTCCCCACCAACCAGTCTACTTGGCAGTACCTGGGCTACTGTAGACCCAGGTGGAGATGTTGGCACCAGCACTCATCAAGTATTGTACATCTAGACTGGCCTCGATCCCGGCCCGGCCTCGGCCCTGTTGTCCAACCACACGGGCTACTGAGGCCTGGTGTGCAAAGTTCCCACCAAACAGGCGCATGAATTCAGCCAGGTCTGACTCATGGAAATACTGCTCCAGGAACTGCAGCAGGAGTCAGAGGAGATGTCATGGGTCAGAGGATATAGTCCCAAGGGTCAGGGGAGGAGATACTGTCCCAGATCACAGTAAAGGGGATAAAAGCACACCCCAGGCTGGTCAGGCTCGCTGGGGAGGCTGCAAGGACCCTGGGGCTCCTCCATGGCTCACCTGGGCACAGGCTTGGCTGTTGTTGGTTGTGCCAGAGCCCACATCTTGTGCTGTCAAGTTGTATCGGTCACGGATCACGGATGGGGTCACCCCCAGGTGCAAGCCAACAGTCCCTGCCACCTGTGGCTCAGGGCGTTGCCTCAAGGATGATGTGGGGGGAAAGCGGTGCAGCCCCCCCACTGTGGGGAAAAGTAAGGTTTGAGAAGATCTTTTAGACTTTAATGCTGACCCCCTCCAACCTCCCCCATGGCATCTATACTTTCCCAGCCCCTGGCTTTGCCTGCCCCAACTCCACGAATCCCACCGGGTGTTACCAAAGTCCACATGGGGCGCCAAGGCCTTCGGAAGCTGGTAGGGACGTGGGGATCTTACAACATGGGTATCTGCAGGCCCCCCCACATAGCGATGAAACTCAGCCCCAGAGAGCAGCAGCTCTGCCTGTCTGGAGGTCAGATCAGAGAACAGAGGTCAGAAGGCGTGGAACAGAGCAGAGGCTGCCTGAGCATCACCAGGCAGTTAGCTGTCATCTCCCCATGCTTCAGCACTCACCCACAGCCCCTAGCAAGCTCTGAACTCCCTCCCATTGGGGTGACTGGTCTCCCTGATAGGCTGATTGGCAATCATTCCCTCTCACCGGACACTCATCCAGCAGGTCAGAAAGTCCTGTGTGGTAACTGAGTGGCAGTTCCGGGCTCCAGCTGCCAAAAGCCATTTGTGGACCGTGTAGAGGGTCAGTGATGATGGCTGGACCAGTTCAGCCACATCCTCCAGGGTCAGGTATTTTCCTGCAGGGATTCATAGAGGCTTTTGTCTTCATTCATTGCTTTTCCAAATTGTCCTTTTTGGGCCTCAATCAGGAGGCATTGGGACTTCCCAGGGAGCCTGGAGCAGTCACAAGGGATGAGTAGGAACTTTCTAGCAAAAAAAGGCAGGCTGTGCAGGTGCAGTTTATATTTGGGGGTCAGGGGAAGAAAAGGATGCAGGGCCAGGAATATGGATTTACCCAAAAAGCTACTAGGTTGCAAATGCTGCACCACAGCAGGCACCAACTGCCATAATCAGGAAAAACAAATGAGGTTCATAAATTAAAACTGTCCATTTTAAATTTATCTCCAATGAGAGTTTTCAAAACTTTTGGAGGCAATTATAAGATGACATCTAATTTAGCTCAAATTTTCATTCCTGTTAATTGTAGGCTTAACCTGATGGCGAGTCACTGTTTTCCTGCATGGAGGCACGCATACTAGTACTTGCCTCCTGGGTGCATCTGAGATTGCCCACTGCGCACACACCACTCCTCCTCTCACCATGGTGGGCTTCAAGCAGGGGAAGGACACAATCCACCTTGACCATTGTGTCAAGGAGCAAAACATTGACTATTTTGGAGCAGAGTGGGGAGAAGAGTGGGGAGTGGGGTAGAGGGGGAGTGGGATAGAGGGGGAGAGGGACAGAGGGGGAGTGGGATAAAGGGAAGAGATAGTCAGAGGGCTGGGCAGCAGCCAGGTGAGAGAATAAACTGAGTTAGTGGCAACAAGGGATGGTCAAAAGTGGACTACTCCAGCAGCTATTTCAGAGTTAGAACTGGCAGCCTCAGTGTCTGAATAGTGAGGGAAATGTGAGTTGACTTAGTGGGGGAGGAATTTGAGTTGATGAGCACCTAGATGTATAGATGGTCCCCAACTTACGATTTTTCGATTTTATGATGGTGCAAGACCAATACGCATTCTGGAGAAATCATACTACAAATTCTGAATTTTTATCCTTTCCCAGGATAGCGATATGTGGTACGATACTCTCTTATGACGCTGGGCATTGGCAGTGAGCCGTAGGTCCCAGTCAGGCACAAGATCGCAAGGGTACAAACAACTGGTACTCTAAAGTGTACTGTGTTGCCAGTGTTTTTGAATATTACTGTGTTCTGAGCACATTTAAGGTAGGCTAGGCTAAGTTATGATGTTCAGTAGGTTAGGTGTACTAAATGCACTTTTGTCTTAATATTTTCAACTTATGATGTGTTTATCAGGATGTAACCCCACTGCAAGTCAAGGAGCATCTGTACTAGATGCTACTTCCCCATTTGTCTGGTAGCTGGTAACCAGTATAATCCTAATGTGAATCCAGATCTGATCACAAAGCCTGTGCTGTGCTCTCTTAACCCTATCCCTTTTTTAGGTTTCTAGCCTGATGAACACAGGTGGAAAGTTTTTTGGGGAAAATGGGAGTTAGTTTGGGACAGTTTTGCTCCAGTTCACTTTTTTATTCAGAAACTCTTCAATGAGAGCCAGTGCCATTCATCTCCCTTGACAGGAACCGAGAGCATGACCCTGACGTGACCTGTGTGGTTCCAGGCTCAACCCAGCCCTATGTCTCACCACTGCATCCCACATCCCACCCCCAGGCCCGACAGGCACCATAGTGAGGAGAGCTGGGATCCGACACAGCCTGCACCAGCTCGGACAGTTTTTCCAGGTTCTGCTGTCGCAGGGCAAAGGTGAGACTCAGCTCTTCCTCAGGGTCCGCACGGCCCAGGGACACCCAGCCTGGGGGCAGCCTGCAGGGTCAGAAGTCAGGAACATGGCCTCTGTTAGGGTTGTGATGGGAAATAGTCATGGAAGGTTCAGGATTAGGGGCTGAGACCTTGGGTAGGATCCCAGAAGCAGATACGGCTCACAGCCTGGGAACCTGGGGATGAGACTATGGAGTGGGTACTAGGAGCTGGTAAGGGGGTGAGGGAGGCTAGGACCAGAACAGTGGGTACAGGACAGGGCATGGGAAAGGGGGCGGTCAGTGTTAAATCAACTCACGTCAGCTGCTGGTCTGGCTCTGGGCTATAACTGCATTTGCCGGCAATGATAAGGGCTAGGAGCCCTAGGAAGCTGCAGGGGCGGCAGGTGGGTTTCAGCGGAAGTTGGACTGTCATTGTGTCCCCACCCTCCAACACGTACTCCCTCCAACGTGATTCCCTTCTCCGAACCCCTAATTTCTCACCTGGCTCGGAGTCCCATACCGCCTTGCCGGAGATCTGCTGTCACGTGACAATCACATGAGCCTCATCTTCCACCGCTACTACCCTTCCGCCTAGAAACTAGTGCCGGTACTGGCTCCTCCCTCAAGTGGGCCGTCCTGAATGCTGGGATATGGGTGGAGCTGCCACACGGAATCTCCCTCTGCGACTGGTTAAACACTGGGTTAAGCCCAGGGCTCCCCTCTGCTGCCAGGGTCCAGCCAGGACTCACCAGGGTGTAGCGGGGTTTAAGAAAGCGGCCTGGAGGCCCACAGACCCACAGACCCGGGTTCTTCCTAGCTGTATGATACCAAGAAAGTCGCCTAGCCTATCAGAGCCCAGGTTTCTTCCTTTAGAATACAGACTGTTATATTAAAAGTGGTCTGTCTCATAGGATTGCAGTGAAAATTTACAGATAAAGCAAGCAAATCGTTCAGCAGAGAGCATGATGGCAAAGGTTCAACAAATGTGAGCTCCTATTACATGTGAATATATAGTGCCCCCAAGAAAAACACATAAACCACTTGACTGCTCCCATATCCATCCCCACCTCCTTGAAGACCCTCAGGCCTAGAGCTGGTTATCCCTAAGATCTCTCCTCACACACCCAATCTCTCTAGGTCACTGTCTTCTTCTTGGCCTCCTGCCCGTGTTAGAGGGAAAGGTGGATTGCAGAGAGATGGCTTCCAGTGCCATCCTCACCCTAGATGCCCCTAAGTCCACCACCCTTCTTGCCTCCTGAGGTGTCCATAATGTGCAGGTACCTTCCAGTCATCCTCCCATCCCTCTGGCCCCCACAGAACAGAGCCGGACGCTGGATACAAACTGCAGTTTATTAAGGCTCCAGAGTGAGAATTGGCACTTGGTTCTGGGCAGGGGCAGGGGTGTCAGTGGAACCCAAAGGAGCTGGGCCCAAACAGGTTGGAGGACCTCCCCCATCCCCCTACCCCCCAATAAATAAAGTCTCAGCTCCACCTCAGGGTGCTGGCGCAGGGCAGGAAGCCCTTGTTGAGGAGAACCCAGGGCTGCTGCCTCCTTCGTTTCTCCTCATATTGGACCTGGCCACAGGTCAGTGCCCAACAGGGCCTCTGCGGTGCTGCTGCTCACGGGGCTGGGATGAGATGTGGGACCTGCCCCACTGGAGGAGTTTGGGATGGGGAGCTGGTTTCCCCTGTGGCCAATCACGGTCCGAGGCTGCCCAGGGCAGGCTCAGATGGGGCCTGCATTGGGGACACTGTGCGCATCCCAGGTCGGGGCCCAGCCTGGGCCACAGCTAGATGTGCAGCTCCGTGTCATCGGGTGGCTCCAGGCCGGATTCTGCGCTGAGTGCTGAGGCTGAGGGGCCCTGGGCCACCCCAAATGGCGAAACAACAGGTGAGCGAGCAGCCAGAGGAGACAGTGAGGGTGAGAAGCTGGGGGACATGGCAGCTGAAGACAGGGAGCCTTCGTGGCTGATGGGGGATCGGTGAGAGGCTGGCGGAAAGATGGCCCGGGTTGCAGCCGTGCTGGCTGGTTTAGGGGGTACAGACTTAGCTCCTGGGTGGGCCACGGCAGTGATGAGGGGTGGTGGATCAATACGGGGAGCTGGGGGACATGGCCGAGCTTCATCCTTGAGCCGGGCAATCTCTGTAAAGACGCTGGCAAGTGGCTGGAACTGAGGGCACCAGCTCAGCAGGTAGTCCCAGTTATAGCTGCCACGGAGCTCTTCCTCGCCAGCCACAATGGCCGTCAGTGCACCTGCCACACATGGCTTGCCATCTGCTGGGAAGCCATAGTCCCCAGTGGGTGCAGGGCTCAGGCCACAGCCCCCCAGGAAGGCCGTGGCAGTGGCTGGGGGGCCCTCTTCTCGGTACAGAGTGGCTCCTGCACCCGGCAGCAGCAGCCCTGCCTTGCGTCCTTTATACCAGGTGTCAGGGGCAGGTGGCTCGCAGGATGTGTCACTCAGTCCGTCTGCATCCTGCTGGATGCCCGAATCGGGGCCACGGGCAGCCAGGGAAGAGGCCACGCTGGCCACCCGGGGGAACTCGTTGATCATGCGGATTTCATCATCCTCTGCAGCCTCTGCTGAGCCTCTGCCGCTTGAATGTGAAGGGTCCAGGGAGCCACCCCGGGGGTAGGGACCTCCAGCTCCCGGCCCACCATAGCTTGGGAGAGTCTGGTGATAGAGGTGCTCAGAGGGCGGTGGGCTGGGTGGCTCTCGACCCAGTTTCTGTAGGGAGCCACTGGCCAGGGGTGCTGCCTGTGACATTGGGCCAGGTGCTGCCTCTGCTTTGCGGCTTCGGGCCCGCACTAGCCCTAGGACCAGGGCTGCCAGTGCAAGCACCACCACTACTCCCAGGGATGCTGCCACAGCCCCCACCAATAACAGGTTGAGGTCAGGGGCTAGGCCCAGCGCAGTGTGGGTGATATCCACGGTCACGGGCACTGTGGCACTCCGGGAACCAGGCAGAGGCCCCCGTGCCACCACCTCCAGCCTCAGCTCCCGTGGTGCTTCACGCCGGGTCCGGCCCCCACCCTCAGAGGGGCCTGTTCCACTGCCTGGTGCCTGACTGTCCACCCGCAGGTACAGCGCACCTGTAGTCTGGTTGATACCGAAGTAGGGGGAAGACGTAGCAAGGGAATAGAGCACCAGGCCATCAGCACCTCCATCCTCGTCTGTGGCCTGCACATGACCCAGGCTGTGGCCACGCCGGGCACCTTCTGGCACTTGGAAGTGGAAAGCTGGAGCCAGGAATACTGGGTCATACTCATCCTCGCCTGTCACCAGCACTGACACAGTGACTGAGGCTGAGAGATTCCCAGCATCGGCAGCGCCCACAAGCAGCTGGAAGCTTCCTGTGTGCTCATAGTCAAAGGCTACTCGTGCCCGCAACTCCCCTGTTGAACTGTTCAGTGCAAATACCTCACGTCCCTCAGGCCCTGGCCCGGCTTCCAACAGGCTGTAGCAGAGCCTCCCAAAAGCCCCTGCATCCCCATCAATCGCGTGCAGAGTGGTCACAAGAGTGCCTGGAGGCTGGTTCTCCGCCAGGCTGGTGCTGAGCAAGCTCAGTGGGAAGGCTGGGCCGTGGTCATTCACATCCTGGACCTCAATAATCACTGGTGCCAGAGCAAAGTGTGACCCTGCAGGGTCGGCAGCCTGAACTACAAGCTGATGCCGAGCCTGGGTCTCACAGTCCAAGGGACGGGCCAGTCGCAGGGCGCCCGAGCTCTCATCCAGCTCAAAGAGCCCCAAAGGGTCACCTGAACTGAGGGTGAAACGCACGAGGCCATGAGGGCCTGGGTCAGCATCAGAGGCTTCCACATGCAGGAGCTCAGCCCCAATAGGTGTGTCTTCAGGTACTGCCACGTGGTAGGATGCTCGGGTAAACACAGGTGGGTTGTCATTGACGTCCAGGACAGTGATGGTGACCGGCACGGCTGAGCTTCGTGGCGGCTGTCCCCGGTCAGCTGCAGCCACAGTTAGATTGTACTGGGTTAGGCTTTCAAAGTCTAGAGGCTCAAGCAACACCAGGCAGCCCAGTGCCCGGGGGCCTAGTCCACCACTCTCCCCAGCTTCAGCAAGCCGGGGTTCTAGCTGGAAGACTCGGCCCCGGTTGCCACTGATAATGCTATAGTCCACGGTGGCATGGGTGCGGCTTCCGTCAGCATCTGTGGCCTCCAGCGTGAGTAGGGTGGAACCAGGGGGCAGGTCCTCAGCCACAGCCACGCGGTAATGTGGCAATGTGAAGCTCGGGGTGTGGTCATTCTGGTCCTGCAGCTGCACGTACACTGTGGCTCGTGCTGCCCGGCCTGGCATCCCATGGTCTCGTGCTTCCAGCACCACATCCACCACTCCTGGCCCCTCATGGCCCAAGGCCACTGTACCCACTGTCGTGAACAAGGTCCCTGAGATGAGAAGGGAATGGAGAGAAACATGCATTCAGCAGAGGCTGTGGGTGAGCAGAGGAAGTAACCCTTCTTGGCCTAGGAAATGGTAACAGAAGTCAGACTCCAGGGAATGGCCTATGTGCTGGGAGGTTATGGGATAGCCTCCAGGATTCAAGGAATGGCTTCTAGACATGCAGCCAAGACAGGACTTAAATAGAGACAAAGAGGGGAGAAATGTATTCCCTGGGTTAGAGATCCAGGAGTTAAGAGTTTGGGCAAGAAATTCTAGGAATGAGGTCAAAATATGGCCCAACACCATAAAGGGTCAGATCCCATGAAGGACGCACCGTTGTTGGGGTCAACACTGAAGCCCTCGGCAGGGGAAGCCAGGTGGTAGGAGATGTGACCATTGGCACCTGAGTCCCGGTCAGTGGCAGAGATGGAGAGAATGGCACTGCCCGCGGGTGTGTGCTCAAGCAGCGTCACCTGAGGTGTGAAGACAAATGTTTATGGCCATGCTGCCCTGCTGTCCAGTCTCACGAGCCTTGCCTGGCATCCATTTCAGCTTGGAGCCCATACTCCTTAGAATATGAATTGCCCACCTCCTCCCTTTTCTGGGCATAGGACGAAGAACCTGGACACAGTTCTTAAGACTAGCAAGGCTGATTTAGTTGGAACATCCCATCCCCAGAGTGCCATCCCTAGGTCAGCTCTAAGGTCCAGCCCACCTCTGACTTTTAGCCTCCTCACTTCTCTCCAACATGAACAGCCCTGGGCACAGGTATGGGGACATGCAGGGGCATCGGTACCTGGTAGAGGTTCTGTGAGAAGGCAGGTGCATTGTCATTGACGTCCTCCACGAGCACTGTGAGGTTGGCATGACCCTCATGAGGCCCATCATGAGCCAGCAGATGCAGGTGGTAGTGGTCACACTGCTCAAAGTCCAGGGGGCCTGTGAGGGAGACGCGGCCCCCATAGCGGCCTACACTGAAGGGATCCTGGGGCCCAGACGAGCTTAGCACATACCACAGCACTGGTCCAGAGTCCACGTCATTCCCTGTGACCTGTGCAATCTCTGAGCCCAATAGCGCATCTGCAATACATGGGACAAATGTTTGACATGGTCCCAGACACCTCTGGAGCCCCAGAGTGGGGAACAGTGCCACCCTACCACCTTTTGTACCTCTCACTTTACCCAGCCCTCACCTTCAGACACTCGGAGCTCCCAGGGCTGGGGAATGGTGGGACGATTGTCGTTGGTGTCGATGACCATCACTGTCAGGGTAGCTGAGCCCACTAGGGCTGGGCTTCCTCTGTCTGTGGCCATCAGTACCAGCCTGGACACAATCAGGGGGAGCACAATCAGGTCAGGGGCCTGGAGATAAGGGAGAACGCTGGGCAGGGCTGGGGAGACTCAGGATGTGGCCTGGGATTGAGGGAGATTCAAGGCAGGTCTTGAAACTGGATGGTCCCAGGATGGGGTCCTGGGGTCTACAGAGCCAGGGCTCACCGTGTTTCGGCCCAGATCTCACGGTCCAGGATGGCTGTGGTAGTGATAGTGCCTGTGGCTGGGTCTACATGGAACAATCCCCGGGCTGGCTGGGATGCAGCCAGACTGTAGGAGATCTGTCCACTGGGGCCTTGATCCAGGTCATCTGCCTCCACCTGGTGGGAGTAGGAGGCTGCTGGCATTGACCTGGGCACAGTCAAGTCTGACCAGCCATGCCCCCCATCTTCCCATCACATCCCATACCTGCAGCAGGGGCCCTTCCAAGGGCCTGGACTCAGGCAGGAAGGCCACATAGTGGGGCCGCAGGAAGCGGGGAGCATTGTCATTGGCATCTTGCAGTGTTAGGGTCAGTACGGAGAAGGCAAAGGCTCCCCCACTCTCTGCCTGCAGCACCAGCCGTAGCCGTGGGCTTGCCTCAAAATCCAGCCCCTCTGCCGAGCGAACTGTGATGGCTCCTGGGAGGCAGAATTCATCACTGACAGCCCCTTTCTTGCCATGGAGTCTCCCTTTCTGAGGCCTCTTTCTTAAGGGCAGCACCTCCCCGACCAGAGCCTCCTTGGGCCCAAAGGATAGCTCCCCCAGGAGCCTGTCCCCTCACAGCCCTCTGCTCCTGACGCTTACCTGTGCTAGGCTGGATGGAGAATGTCCCTTTCTCATTCCCACTGAGAATGCTGTAGGTGATCAGTCCACTTGAGCCCCCTGCGTGGACAGCCTTGGGGGAGGCAATGGGGGTCCCTGCAGAGGATGGCATTGGTTGGACTATAAGCACCAGGCTGAGGAAGTTTGGGAGATTTTTAGTGGTAACCCCAGCCCATGCAGAGATACAAGGCTGAAAGACATGGTTGGGGACATACCTGGGGGTGCATTTTCACGGAGCACAGCTTCACTACTAGCCCGGGGAAAGCGGGGTCCACGTTCGGACTCCCCCTGTAGTCCAACAATGACTACACCGGTAGCAGAGCGAGCAGGACGGCCAAGGTCGGTGGCCACGATGAAGAGGACACGATCCTGGGGGCCCAGGGCTACAGGGGAGCGGGCCACACGGATTTCACCAGTGTAAGAATCCACAGTGGTGCCAGGCGGTGGTGTTCCTGCCAGCCGATAGAGGATGGAGGCATTGGCACCAGTGTCACGGTCTTCGGCTCGCAGAGTGGCCAGAGCCAGGGTCGGGGTGCTGAGGCTAGGGCCTGGGCGGGGCAGGCGCAGCCTCAGGGGACTGTTGGGGAAGGTGGGTGCGTGGTCATTGACATCACGCACTGTGATGGTGACCGGTACAGTGGTGCTCAGGGGCCCAGCAGCTGCGCCATCCACTGCACTCACGGAAAAGGCATAGCTGGGACACTGCTCTCTGTCTAGGGCTGTGGCTGTGCGCAATTCCCCAGAGCTGGGCTCCAGCAGGAAGGCTCCTGCTGCACCAGCACCCAGGTAGTAGGTCACATGGCCATTGGCCCCAGCATCAGGGTCATGAGCCTGTAGCTGCAGCAGGAGGGTCCCTGCAGGCGCATCCTCAGGCACCTCCACAGAGTAGGCAGGCACAGGAAAGGCTGGGGCATGGTCATTGGCATCTAGTACTGTTACTGTCACAAGCAGAGTGGCACTGAGAGCTGGCTGGCCTCCATCCCGGGCCTCTATCCGCAGCTGGAATGCTGGCTCCACCTCCCGGTCTAGTGGCCTCATGGTGCCAAACTCCCCAGAGGCTAGATCTAGAACAAAGGCTCCTGATGGGTCCCCATCTGCAGAGAAGGGGATGCACACACAAACATACATGTGTCAGCCCATGGAAGTGGGGCTGATTTACAGGCAACAGTAAATAAGAGAGAGTGGAGGGCTGGGAGAGAGAGAAGGGGAGAGAGAGAGAGAGAGAGAGAGAGAGAGAGAGAGAGAGAGAGAGAGACACTGGGTGAAACACAGAGAAACTAAGAGAAACACAGAAGGTAAAGAAAGATACTATAAAGCAGCTGTTCTCAGAGTGTGGTCTGGGAGCCCTCTGAGACCCTTTCAAGGGAGTACATAAGATCAAAACTATTTTCATAGCAATACTAAGACATTGCATGCCTTTTTCATTCTCATTATCTCACAAATGTACTGTGGAGTCCAGATGCTACAAGACATGTCATGACATCATCTCTTGGATGGTTAATGGAATGTGTGCTTATGTATTCTTGTGTTTTCTAGAATATTCTAGGTAGAAAGCTTAGAGCATAAATATGTGTGCTTTCAGAGATTCATTTGGTTTTTGCTGGCTTACCTTCAGTTACACCTGCTATAATCTTTACAACCTCATTACTGTCCAACAAATTGTTACTTGAAACCCTAACATTTCCTTGTGCAGAAATACAGCAACCAGTATAATTCATTGGCTTTCTTTGCAATATTTTATAATCTTCTCAGCTTTAATATTTAATATGGCAAAAGTTAATATGTTTCTTATATGTTTATGTTAGACATTTATTACAATATTGTATCACACAATTATATAAACAAAAGCTCTTTAGAGAGCTTTAGGGAGCTTTAATTCTCAACAATTAAGAATGTTAAGGGTTCCTGAGACCAAAAAGCTTGAGAACAGCTCTACAAGGAGAGACAAGAAAGAAAAAGATACAGGAAGGTTAAAAAAGACATAGAGGGAAATAAGAAGCTGGAGAAGCACAGAAGGAGACACTCAGAGACATAGATATATACATGAAAGAAAAAGAGAAATATGTAAAAGAAGGACAAAAAGACGCCAATTCTGACATAGGCCAACAAGGAGTAGAAGTGGGCATGTGGGGGCTGGGTTGGTATGGGTAGGTTCTTACCCACGATGCGGTACTGCAGCTGCCCATTGGCTCCGACATCTGGGTCAGAGGCCCGCAGTGTGGTAAGGGTTTGGGGATCCTGGCCCTCGGGCACCTCCAGGGAGAGGTGGGTACTCCCAAAGGTTGGGGCATGGTCATTCTCATCCTCCACAGCCACTCGCACTGTAACGTGGGTCAACAGCGGGGGTGATCCCCTGTCCCGGGCATACACTGTGGGGAAGCAAAATCAATGAGATGTAGCCTGCTCCTACCCCATGGAGAAACCCACACCACATAGTATTCATACATGTTCACCAGATGCACACACAAACCAGAAAAAGTCCATTTCTCCACATCCCATAAGCACACAGGTACCTACATGTGGACATGCACACGTAAATATACAGGTAGGTGTCAGAGATGTTATTTTCTTCCCACGTCCCTGCTTGGTGCATGCAAGAGATTTATCTCAGATTAGTGGTGTTGTGACAGAAAAAGCACTAAATGAGTTATCTGGGTTCAACTCCCAGCTCTCCCACTTCTAAGCTGTGTTAGTGCAAGCAAGTCACTTCACCTCTCTGGTACTCAATAACAATATGCTATTAAATGTCTGCAGTATAATCTGAGGGAATCCTAGAGGGCATACGACATTATGCTTTTGATGTGTGATCTCGCTGGTGACAGCCTAGAAATCAATTCACCTTGTACTCTGCCAAACTCTTGACTCCCCAAAAGGATCCAAAAATATAACAGAAGCTGTGCTATAATGTGTGGAAGCTTCTAAAAAGTAATTTGAGGGTGTTGCCTGGGTAACACTGGTGCTTACAACACCTCTCAGGCTTTTGGGGTCCTGTCAATGTGTACCTGTCAGGTTGATCTCCTCCTGCTCCTCCCGATCCAGGGCCCGAAGAGTTGTGAGAACTCCAGTGTCTGGGTCCAGGGAGAAGCTTTCGCCAGAGATGCCTCCGTAAGTCACTTGCCCGTTGGCCCCTGAGGAGGCGCAGCATGGAGGGAAATCAGAGGCAAATAATTGTTTTGCTCTTTCTCGCCCCAGTCCATCCCTCTCTCATCTCATTTCCCCAGGTTTTACCCAGGTCCGGGTCAGTTGCCTGCAGAGTGAGTAGAGATGTGCCAGGTGGGCTGTTCTCCCTCAAGAGAACGCTGTACTCCTGCTGCTGGAAAGCGGGTGCCTCATCGTTGACGTCGACGACACTGACAGTCAGGAGCTGCGTGGCTGAGCGTGGCGGGGAGCCATGGTCCGAGGCCACCACAGTCAGAACGTGCTCAGCTCGCTGTTCACGGTCCAGGGGCCGCACCAGGGACAGCGCTCCTAGGTCAGTGGTAGGGCAAATTAAAAGGAAACCTCCACATTCCCTCCACATCACGCCCTCCTCGTCCCCATCCACCCGGTCCAACTCACCAGTGCTCGAGTGTAGACGGAAGTAGCCATCCCCACCAGCAGCCAGGCGATAGGTCACACGTGCGGCCTCGCCCAGGTCCGGGTCTCGGGCTACCACGTGTAGCGCCGCGGGCCCAGGCGGCTGATCTTCGGGGAGGCGTACATGTGAGGGAGAGGCGAAGACTGGCGCGTTGTCATTTTCGTCCGTAACAAAGACGCGCGCTGAGACACGCGCTGCGCGGCGGCGGCTGGCATTGGCCGGCCGGTCGGTGGCTTCCACGAGCAGTAGCAGAGCCGGAGTGGTCTCGCGGTCCAGGCCTCGCGGTGCGCTCAGCGCCCCAGTGCGCGCGTCTAGGCGCAGCGCAGGCGCCGGCGGCTCCTGGCGCAGCAGGCGGTAACGCACGTCGCTATTGGGGCCCGGGCCGTCGGCGTCCGACGCGCGGAAAGTATACAGCGCCGCGCCGGGTTCGGGGTTCTCCGGAAGCGCCAGAGCAAGCGGATCGCGCGCGAAGACTGGCGCGTGCTCGTTCTCGTCCTGTACGCGCACCTGTACGCGCAGCAGCCGCGCGCCCGTGCCGCCCGGCCCCTCGGCGCGCACCGTGAGCGCGCGCCAAGCCGGGCCTGCCTCGAAGTCCAGAGGCCGTGCCAGGTATAAGCGCCCTGAGGTCGCGTCCAGCGCGAAGGTGCCGTCCGGGTCCGCGCCACCCACCAGGGTGTAGGTGAGTGCGCTCATCCCCGCCGGCTCTGGCGGTGCTACCGAGCCCAACAGGGAGCCGGGCTGTAGCCCCTCGGCCGCTGTCACCGTCAGCACTACAGGCACTGGCGCCGCGGGATCTGGCTCTGAGGGATCCGGCGGGGGCTCAGGAGAGCGAGCTGAGGGAAGTACCTGTTGTGGACCGAGGCAGGAGGATGGAATCAGGGGGACCTGCGTAAAAGGGGGTCTTGGGCTGGCCCGATGGATAGCAGGAAGGGTGCTCAGAGTAGCCTGAGAAGAGGGCTCAAGAGCCCCATGAAGGTGGAGCTCTTGGTGATGGGCCCACAGCGGTGGCTAAGGAGATATATTGGAGGAGGAGCAGCCATACCTGCACCAGCAGCTGGAGGCTGGAGGTCCGAGGAGGGCTGCCTTGGTCGTGAGCGCTCAACGTCAGCACATAGTGTGGCCGCTCTGCTCGGATCAGAGGTGCTGCAGTGAGCAGCTCCCCTGAGTGAGGGTGCAGAGAGAAGAGCTCTGAGCCAGGACCTGGGGACAGGCAGGGGAAAGGTGAGGCCTGGGTCATGAGCTGGGTAGGTCAAGAGGGTGTGCCACTCCTACCAACTCCCTTCTGACCATCCCCATACCAGTCAGCATGTACAGGATGGTCCCATTCTCCCCTTCATCTGGATCCTTGGCCTGCAGAGTCGTCACCAGTGTTCCTGGAGGCACGCGATCTGGTACCTATGGGGACACATAACTCACCTACAGTTTTCTCCTTCCTGTTTTTAAGACAACTTAGGATGGAGCTACCCTCACCTGTGTGCAGGCAGAGCCCATTTTTGCCTCCACACCTGTTCCAAAAGGCAGTCTCTCTTACCTACACCTACAGCTCTATGAGGAGACCCCCATTCCTTCTCACTTCTTCAGGACAGGGTCCTGGGGCTTCACATACCTGTATAGGGAGGCCCCCACCAGCAGCCCCTGATGCTTGCAGGAAGGTGGGACTGTTGTCGTTGAGGTCGAGCACTGCAATGTGCATGGTTCCTGTGGTACTGCGAGGTGGGCTCCCCCCATCCTGCACCTGCACCAGGAGCTGGTAGCTGCTCTGCCGCTCACGGTCCAGGGTTTGGAGTGTGGTCACTTCTCCTGGGAGTACAGGAGAGGGATCATGTATGGGGTAGCTAGTGATGCCGAGCCTGAGGCCTGTGACTAAGAAGCTGGGGTTTGGGAGGGAATCCCAGGCTCAGTCCTGTTCCTCATGGCCAGGCTCTGGGGATCCTGTCTGGGTGTTCACCAATCTGAGGATGAGGCTATGGGGTCTCAGAATTTGGGTGCCAGTGCTCACCAGTCTGGGGGTGGATGCGGAAGGCTTTGCTGTCTTCTGATAGCTGTCGCAGGCTGTAGGTCAGACGTCCATTGGGTCCAGAGTCTCGGTCAGTGGCAAAGACCCGGCCCACACTGGTCCCTGGCGGCTGGTTCTCAGCCACAGCCAGGAAGGTGGGCTCCTCAGACAAGCGGGGACTATGGTCGTTCTGGTTGAGGATGCTGACCCTCACGATGGCTGTGCCTGTCTGCTGCCCCAACTCAGCTTTGGACCCAGATACTGCCATTACCTTCAGTGTGTACAACTCCTGGGCCTCACGGTCCAGTGCTGCCCGCACCCATAGCCACCCACTCTGTGGCTCCAGGCCAAAAGGGATACTTGGCCCATCTGCTGCAAGGTGATAGGTGACTGGGCCCCCATCTGGTGCTCGAGCCTGCACTTGTAGGACCTGAGTCCCAGGGGTGGTGCCTGAAGGCAGGTCCACACGGTAGGTAGGGCTTTCAAAGTGGGGAGCCAGCCCACGGGTCCCCAAGTCCTGTACTACCACTCTCAGTCGAAAGTGGCTGGTGCGAGGCGGGGAGCCCCCATCCCGGGCCTCCAGGTCCAGCTCATGGGCTGGTCCCCCTGAGGGCCCCAGAGGTCCCATAAGTCGTACGTGGCCTGTGGTGGGGTCCACGGTGAAGACCCCACCACCTCCAGCACGAAGGTTAAAGGTGACTCGACTGTTAATGCCTGAGTCAGGGTCCAGAGCCCGCAGTGTATAGATGAGGGTTCCTGGGGCAGTGCTTGGTGGCAGCAATACTGTGTCTTCAGGTGCAGGGAAGGCAGGGGAGTTGTCATTCACATCATCCAGCAGCACACGCACCCGAGCTACAGTGAAAGCTGGGGGCACACCACTGCCTGCCCGCACCTCCAGCTCCAGCACTGGTCCCAGCAGCTCCCGGTCCAGAGGGCGAAGCGTTTGTAACAGCCCTGAGGCTCCATCTAGGGAGAAGAGTCCCCGGGGATCCCCGCCTGATAGGGCCAGGGCCACAGGTCCCACGCGACCTAAGGAGGAGGAAAGAGAGGTCAGGAAAGAGATGGGGGGGGGGCACCTGTTGAGTTGGGGCCAGTGATCCCAAGAAGGGCTATGCAGTGCCCACCTGTGCCTTTCAAAGTATTAGGGTGAGGGCAGAGACGCTGGGTGGCACTAGGGTGATATCTGTGTACTTGGGGATGAAGCAGAGTGCTTGCACATGCCCAAGGAAGTGTTGGGGATTTTAACCGGTGTTTTGTGTTGGGGCTATCTGGGGTACCCTTAGATGGCACTCGAGGGTTCTGTTGGAGTGTCTGGTATGGCATCAATAGGGCATAATGATAAATGATACCTGGTGGGTTGTGTGCCTGGACTATGCCCACACTGGTGCCTGGTGCCACATCCTCTGGCACAGAAAAGACATACTGTAGTTGCTCAAATATGGGTGGTATGGGGGTTCCAGGCACAATGCTGATGTTGACTCGGGCACTGGGCTCTGCCTGCAGGCCACCGCCATCCTGAGCCCCGATCTCCAGCTGTACCACAGAGTTGGCCTGTCTGGCCAAGGGCCAGGCTACTGTCAACAGCCCTGGGAGGAGGGATAGAGCAGAGACGTATAAGGAAACAGAATAGAGTTGGAAGAGTTATAAGAAGAGGGTCAATATTTTCTTCAGGCAGATGGAGAAATGGGTGGGGGCCAGACCCTGGGTATGGCAGGATCCTCACCTGAGCGCTCATCCAATGCAAAGAGTGGGGGGCTATTGCCAGCCAGAATGTGGTAGGAGAGTCGCCCATGGGGCCCCTGGTCAGGGTCATGAGCACGCACCCTCAGTACGGCTGTGCCTGGTGGACTCTGGGTGCTCACACTGGCAGCATATTCCCGTGGGTAGAACTGAGGTGGGTTGTCATTCTCATCTGACACAAACACCTTCACATACACCATGGATTTGAGGCCTCCCTGGTGAGATGTAGCCATAAGTCAGGTAGGCCTTATCTGGCCCTGAAGAATGCCCTATCCCAATGCCCCCACCTGCCCATGGTCTGCCCACTCACCCCATCCACAGCTGTCACTGTGAAGTCGAAGCTTGAGGGTCCTTGGTCACGGTCCAGGGTCCGGGTCGTGCACACGTCACCACTGTGGGCATCGATGCGGAAAGGGGGAGACCCCGAGGCCCCAAGTCCGGCACCCAAGGAATAGGAGAGGAGGCCAAATGGGCCACTGTCTGCGTCTGTGGCTGTCACCTGGGGAGAGGCTGGGGTGAGTGATGCCCCATCTTTTTGGCCAGAAAATCCAGTGGCAATTAGAAGGAGCAGACCGTGGGCCAGCTGGTGCCCAGAATCTTTGGATGGTGGACACCCAGAGGGGACTAGTAGGACAGAGGCCAAAACCGAAGCCCAGCCCAGACCTCATACCTGAATTAAGGTCCTGTTAGCCTCTGGTCACAACGTATTTGTCAACTGGTCAATTTATAATCTTGTTTTATGCGTATTTCTGTTTAAAGACAACTAATTTAATATATATTTTGATTCATTAACATTGAACTCATAGCCAGTGGCACTATAATGCATATGTGAACGGAGCTTATCTAAACACACGTATTTTCTCCATAAGGCACATCACAGCCTTCTTGTACTTACGAACACTAGACAGCACCTCACCAGCACATGTGGGGACCATTTTAAACAGCAAAATCACCAGCAAAAAGCATAAAAATGTGAAAAGTGTGGCACTAATAGACTGCATAAAGGACCCTTGTTTACAGTATAAGAGCTGAAACAGGCAGAGCCTTGCCATGCTCAACCTCAGCTGGGAATGTGTGCACTGGGTGACTTGAATTTTTCATCTTGTTGTGCATATGCAAGAATGACTGCAAAATCTCCATGAGTATTGAGTTTTGGGTTAAACATACATTTTAGACAGTCAACACATTCACAAATATGGAATCTGCAAAGAATGAGGACCAACTGTACTTATAAAGAAGAGTGCTAAAGGTCCGTGACCACAGGTTCCTGGCAGATCACAGGGAGCTAACAAGCATTACCAAGTCTCATAATCACTCCGAGCAGAGAACTGACCGATACAACTATAGAGGCTCATGTCATAGGCCTACTGTGTGTTGAGTTTGGTCATTGCAGAGTGGGATCTGATTGATACTGGGATCTGGTCACTGGAGTCATCAGGGTTTGCTCTATGGATCTGGGGATGTGGCTCATGTGCTTTTAGCATCCCTTTACTTCTCAAGCCAACCTCATTGGAAGTGGGAGAGGGAGAATTGCAGGTCCATAGGCCAATATTGAGGTCATTCAGACCTGGGGGCTTCCTAAAACTAAAACATAGGGAAAGGCTTTCCTGGTTAATTCTTGGGCATCTCCCAGACTGGTTCAGAAAAAGTTGAATGATTGGACACCAGTATCAGGTTCGGAGCCAGATCAGCAGGAGACACCATTTTGGGAGCTCACGAGGCCAGGACAGGGCCAGGCACACCTCAGGTACTCTATGTATATTTGTTCATTGAGTGAATGGACATTCTGATTGCTCTGCCTTACAACAAAAACTTCTTTCAAACTAACTTTTATACCGTGGGTGCACATTAGGGCCTCAGTAGTGGGTTAGCTGGTGCTGACGACCGTAGCCTGTGACAAAGTGCTCTTTGTGGATACAAGGGCCTCAGGGTCATGATATGCTGTAAAAGGAAGCTGGAGAGTTCCCCTTTCTGAGCCAGAAAATGTTGCTCAGGGAGAAGGCTGGCCAAGGACTTCTGATGGTTGCCCAGGCCCTTGACAGAGTGATTTGTGCCATTGTTTACCCTCCTAAGAGACACTAAGACCCTGCCATGGCTGGACCCTGGAAACAGCTCCTGCTCCAACTAGATACTGTGGCTGTGGGCCCGGATATCCCAGGAGACAAAGTTCCCCTGCATCAAGCCTGTGGGCTGCAGCACAGCTGCGGCATCATCTCCAGAAGCTGTTAAAGACCTCTGCCCCCTGACTCGCTGCAGGAAGAAAGCAATAAATAGTGGTCCGGGGAAGTTGTCAGGAAGTGACCCCAAAAGGCGCAGGGGCCATTGAATGGAAATGACCAAGGCAGAAGTGATTTTCCCAGCCTATGCAGCCCCTGCTCAGAAGTTCCACTGCAAATGCACAGTCTCCATTTCAGCAGGCTGTCTGCCCTGCTGCACAGTCGAACTGTGGTGAACTCCCTCTCCCAAAAGCCATTAACTTGTCCCCACGCCACCCTTAGCTCTCATTAAATGCACTACTGTAAGGAGAAAATAAAGACCCTTATCTGTGAATGCTCTAAAATTCCTAACAGACCACAAACTTATTGCATTAGTTCCATCCTGACCTCTTTCCCAGGTGTCTCTCCTGCTTTGACTTCTTGACTCTAGGCTCCCCTGCTTCTCCTCGCACTGCTTCCCTGTCTCCCCAGCCTTCCTCTGCCTCCTCTCACTCTGCCTGTTCTTACACATTTTTGTTCTCTGCCACCGCTCCTTGGCCTTTTCTCACTCTACACATTCACTTAGGGCCTCCTCTTCCACTTCCATGACTTTGACCATCATCTGTATTTTGACCCAGACCACTCCTCTGAGCTCCAGACTTGTACTCCAGATGCCTGCTCAACATCTCCACTTGGATATCCCCACAGGCACCTTAAATCCAACCTGTCCAAAACTAAAGTCATGATCATTCCAAATCCCTCTCTAATGACTCTTCCATCCATGCAGTTGCTCAAGCCAGAAATCTGTTCTTCCCTTTTCCTTTCACGGTATATCAATCAACCAGGGACTAAGTAAATCCTCATTATCTCTCCTATTTGTCTATTCCTCTCCATCACCATTATCACTGTCTTGACTTAGGACTGAGTCGTCTCTCCACTGGACTGTTATAATTCCCTTCTCATAGCTGTTTGACCCTCCAATCCTTCCTGTACCCCAGGATTTCTCAGTCTCAGCACGACTGGCATTTTGGGACCAGATAATTCTTTGTTGTGTGTTGTCATGTGCATCATAGGGTGTTTGGCAGCATCCCTGGCCTCTACCCTCTAGATACCAGTAGCACCCCAGCAGTTGTAACAATCAAAACTGTCTCTGGACATTGCCAAATGTCCCCTCCAAAAGGCAAAATCACCCTGAGCTGTGAATCACTGCTCTACAATGATTGCCAAAAGCATCTTTTGAGGAAACAAATATGATCATATTACTCTTCTACTCAGAAAACTCCAATGTTCCTTAAGAAAAAAGCTCAAACCCTTTGGCCTGGCTGACTTTTCACTGTCTGGCCTCCCTACACAGTCCCATCTCCCACTCTCCCATCTCACACCTTAAAACTCCAGAGATACTGAGTCTCTGGAGGCCCTGGAACAAGTCAGGCTGTCCCACTCCTCTATGCATGTCACTTCTGCTTGGAACCCTCACCTGTCTGGTCCCCTAATAAACTCCTGCTCATCCTTTAAGTCTAAGCTCAAGGATCCCTTCTTTGGGAAGACATTCATACTGCCTTTCTGTACCTCACATGTATCCCCATCATGGAAGTTTTCTTATTGCAGTAAATCTCTTTGCACATGAATCTCCCTTCTAGAGTATAAATTCCATGAAGTGTGTGTGTGTGGGGGGGGGGGGAGGCGGAGAAAGACTCATTCATTACCATATTCTGTGTCCCTAATACAATGGTAAATACTTGAAATGTATATTAAATGAATCAAATATTAAGACTTCTTGTAACCATTCTGAACACCCAGTGGTTATTTTTTACCCCTGCTTCCCTATGGTAACTAACAGTAAAAGCTTCAGGAAACCACCTGGAGAATTGCCCTGTTTCTTCAGGCACTAGTGAGGAGGAAGAAGTTGGGAAGCCATAGCCCACTGGTCCTGGGCCAAGAGGGACAATAAACACATGAGAGAGTAGGTGGGGGAGCTGGATAGCAGCAGGCAGGCAAATACCCAGCGTCTGGCCAGAAGGCCTGGGCACTGGCCTGGAAGTCCAGGTCAACAGGCAGCCCCTGAGAAGATTTCCACGGGTCTGGTGGGCTTCTGAGACATAAAGACTTCAAACACTAGTCTTCTAAGAGGCTTCCCTGCCTCCACTCTCCCCTCCTACATCCATGTTACAGACAAAGCAATCTTTCCAAAAGACGTATCAGATTTGCCTAGATCCTCTCATTGGTTTACTATGATTTTAAAGATGAAGTCAAAGTTTGTAATCTGGTCTCTGTCTACCATCTTGTCTTATCCATCCCCAACTCTTTCTCATCAGCACAGTTGAGGCCAAGTTGAACAGCGCGTGCCCTGAACACATCATGGTGTTCTGTAGCTCTTTCTGTAGACCTGGAGTCCCTGTTCACACAGCCCGAATTATCCATGTGACAGTCTCACTGTTCTTCAAAGGCCCCTCCTCTGGCTTTCCACAGCATCCCACATGATACCTGCGGCAGCACTAGTTACTGATGTGCCTCCTTGCCTAGACTGGGACCTGCCTGGGAACAAGACTGTCTCCTTTCTGTGTTCCCAGGGCCCAACACAATGCCAGACTTACAGTGGGAAATTAATTCTCGACACCACAGGACACTTTTTCTCTAGACCCAATCTTAATTCCCTCAACTGCCAAGATTATCTGGCCCAGCTCTTGTACCCTGCTCTCTTATCTTTTCATTAACCTTCACCCTCTGCACAGACTTTGGAGCCCACAGGACAGGTCCAAATCCTCTGGCATTAGTTACCATCAATAGATGCACCTGCAAGGCTTGGTTCTTGTTCTGAGGTCCCTGTGGCCCTCTGATCCATTCTTGCCCACAGCAGCTAGCATCCCGCTGTGTGCAGGGCTACCTACCTGCAGGAAGCAGGTTCCAGGCTGGATGCCCTCAGGCAGCGAGGCATTGTAGAAAGTCCTCTGGAACTGAGGCTCGTTATCATTCACATCTTGCAGGGCCACACTAACTGTGGCAGAGGAGGCGAGAGGGGGCAAACCCCCATCTGTGGCCACCACAATCACCTGTGGTTGGGGTTCCAACTCATAGTCCAGTGAGGCAGCCGTGGTGATGATGCCTGAGGTGGGGTCAATGGAGAACCAGCGGGTGTGGGTGCCAGGGGCCAGGCTGTAGGTGACCTGACCATTGGTGCCCTGGTCAGGATCCCGGGCCGTCACCCGCACCACAAAGCTGCCAGGCAGTGCAACCTCAGGCAGGGGCTCAGGTCGGTAAAGCTGGCGGTCAAAGGCAGGCGCGTTGTCATTGACGTCAGTGACATGCAGCACGAAGGCAGCCTCGGCCCGCAGTGGGGGTGAGCCTGAGTCTGTGGCGGTAACCCGTAGGTTATAGGCATCCCGCTCCTCCCGATCCAGCTGCCGAGCCACGCACACCAGGTAGATGACGCTGTCCTGGGTGCTTAGGGCAAAGTGGCCCTCTCCACCCTCCAGGGACACGTTGACATGGGCAAAGTCACCATCATCTGGGTCTGACACAGAGATGCGAGCAACAAGCTGGCCAGGTGGGGCCGCCTCGGACACTCGGGGTGAGCCATCTGCACTGAGGAAGATGACAGTCATGGAGGGCTGATTGTCATTAGCATCTCGCACGTGGACAGTCACAAAAGCCGAGCCCAGCTCAGGGTGAGCCCCACCATCGCGTGCCTGCACTACTAGTTCATGGACCCGCCGTTGCTCAAAGTCCAGCGGTCGCTCCAGCCGCAGCAGCCCTGTGTGTGCGTCAATAGAGAAGGGCCCATCACCCTCGCTCTGCCTCCGGTTGATCTCATAGGTCACAGCCCCATTGGCGCCAGCATCAGCATCGGATGCATACACTTGCAAGACTGGGCTGCCGGGGGCCAGGCTCTCAGACACCACAGCGTGATAGCGGCTCTGATTGAAAGCTGGGGCATGGTCATTGATGTCCAGCAGTGTCACATCCAGCAGCGCCTGGGCCCTCCGGGGGGGTGATCCACCATCGTAGGCCTCCAGTTGCAGCATGTAGTGCGAGTGGTTCTCTCGGTCCAGCTCCCCAGTAACTACCAGCTCGGGCACTGGGGCCCCATCTGGCCCCGGGCGTGTCTCTAGCCGGAAGATCTCTCCAGCCCCATCACCGGACAATGCATAGCCCTGGGTTCCTAGGCGGCCAGCATCAGCATCCCGAGCAGGCTCCAGCGGGTAGCGGGTGCCCACAGCTGTATGCTCAGGTATCTGCAGGGCAGCCCGGGCCCGCGGGAAGGCTGGAGCATGGTCATTGATGTCAGCCACTCGCACAGTAACTTCCACGGTGGCACCATCAGGAGTGACGGCAGTGAAGCGGTAGCGATCCCGCCGCTCACGATCCAAGACCCGGGCTGTACGGACCACCCCACTGTGCTCATCGATGGCCAGGTCCGTACCCACGCCACTGCCCTCCTGCGCGGAGATGAAGTACATGGGAGGTGCTGCTGTGCCTGCCGGAAGCCCTGCACTGATGTCCCCGATCAGTGTGCCCGCTGGCTGCTCCTCATCAATCTGCAGGTCCAAGCTCCCAGCCTGGCCGCAGGCGCCTGGCACCCTGGCCCCCAGCAGTAGCAGCAGCAGCAGCAGCGGGAGCAGGTGGAGGGGCCTGGGGCTCTGCATGCCAGTGCAGGAAGGCGCAGTGCCCAGCTCCTTCTGCATGACAGGTGCAGTCCAGAAGTGGCTTGGGCTCCAGCTCCAGGCCAGGCTCTAGGCCCAGCTTGATCTCAGGCTTTGGATCAGGTCCAACTCAGGCCCTGGCTCCAGCTCAGGTTCCCTAACCTGGAAGAAAAGCAGAAGGAAAAAGGTCATAATGGCAGAATGATCAATAGTCCAGGAGACTGGGGTCTAAGGCTTGTGCTGTCTCATACCCATCCTGGGCCCAGGAAGCTCCTGCTTCAGCACTCCTCAGGACCCACTCCAGTCGCTCCCTTGCAGGTCGCCATCTCACCCTGGCCCACCTCTCAGGAGATGTTTTGTTTCTATTGTTCAGGACTGAATGCCCTTGGACTCCCTTCCTTCCATCTCTAGACTTTAAAATATAGCCAGTCCTTTGTCATTTTCCTTCTCATTCAGAACCAATACTCACCTCAATAACCATGTGTTTGGGAATCTCACCTGAATTGTCAACCTTTTCCTCTCTGCTGGAGCCTTCTATCAGCATTTAAATATGCTGAAGGCATATATATATATATATATATATATATATATATATATATATATATATATATATATATATATATACACACACACACACACATATATAAATTTCCCTTAGTCCCACTTTCCTCTCCAGTCAACAAGAGATTGAGGACCTACTATGTGGAAGCACTGGGGACATATCCATGAATAAAAGAAACAGTCCCTGACTTCATGGAGCTTATAGTCCAGGTGTTAGACAAGGGATTACAAGTGTGATAAGGGCTGTGAGGGGAGTACAGGGAGCTATGAGGGCATAAGAGGGGCTTAATATAGAGAGTCTGGGAGAGCTTCTCTGAGGAAGTGACAGTCAAGTTGGGATCTACTTAATAAGTAGGTGTTAGCTAGGCAACAGTGGGCAGAGAGGGGGATTCAGAGAGGAGAGGAGAGTATTTGGAAGAGGAAACAGGTTTAGAGTCCACAGTCAAGAAAGGGCTGAGAGTGTTTGGGGGTGGTTAGGGGTCAATGTGTGTGAGGTGTAGAGTGCTAGAGGCAACAGTATGAAATGGGACAGGGACTCATAAACCATATGGCTTATTTTGACTTTGTTGTAAAAGCAAATGGATGCCATAAAAATATTTTAAGAAGGGGTTCCAAGATATGTCTTATATTTTGTGAAGATCACTATCGCTGCATGAACAAGGGGCATGAAGATAGGATAGTTATCTTAGGAGAGCCCTTATAACACACTGTGGTTGTCCAGGCGATGGCATTGCTTTGATAGTGACTTGGATTAGTGTTAGCATGGAAATGAAAGAAGTGGATACCGTGTTTCCCGAAAATAAGACCTAACCAGGAAATAAGCACTAACATGATTTTTCAGGATTGTCGTAATATAGAATAAGCCCTAATGCATCTTTTGGAGCAAAAATTAATATAAGACCAGGTCTTATTTCCAGGGAAATACGGTAGGTATGCAGGTTTAGGAGGTAGAACAAACAGGGCTTGATGACTGCTTGCAGGCAGAGGATGAGGGAGTGGGAGAAGTCAATGATGAGCAAATTTCTGGCCTGAAACATCAGCTGGACAAAGGTGTCCTTAATTGTCCAGAGACAGAGAGATTCAGAAAGCTAGAGAGGGGAAGTGCTTCTGACGTTAAGGGGAGCCAGGGTTTCAAATGCTGCTGAAGTTAAAGGCGACAGCCTAAAGCCTCCTGAGGGCATTTAGTGACTAAGTGCGAGCAGAACCAGTGGAGAGATTGCCTTCTCTGAAAGAGTGATTCATTTCCCCCAGTTTCTCACTTCTCACACCCTCTACCCTTCATGCATTGAGGCTTCCTCTCCTATGACATTGTTTTCACTAAGTCTCCAATCATCTCTATGTTCTTAGTGGATACTTCTTCATCCTCCTCTTACTATATCTTTCTGGAACACTGGATTAGTGATCATTGGCTTCTTGAAGCCTACTTGTCATGGCTTCACGTGGTCACACCCCACTTCTTGCTTCCACTGTACTTCTCTGTCCTCTCCTCAATCTCCTGTGCAAGTTATTCCTCTGCCCATCCTCTAAAAATTGGTGCTCTTTAAGACTCAGTCCTAGCCACATCTTTTCCCATTCTCCACACTCTGCCTGGGTGATCTTATCCAATCCCATGCCTTCCGTTCAAATGTGTCAATCACTTTTTTAATGTACCATCTATGTGCTGATGACTTTTCAGTCTCCATTTCCAGCTCTGAAGAGCTCTGGAGAAACATGTCCAGCCCATATACTGTAATTCCTTCACAACATATCCCCAAACTTCACCTCAAGCTGCTTTTTTCCCTTCCATTCCCTTTCTTGTGACCAGCACTACCATTCATCCAGGTGTCCAAGCTGGAAATCCAGAAGCTCTCCTTGTTTTTTTTTGCTTTTCTTCAGTCTTATCACTTACCTAACCATCCATACCTACCTATCTCAACTAGACATGTCCCAAGATCTTTCCTCTGTTCCCACTGTCCTAGTCTGAGCTTTGCCATCTCTCCTTTCGATTTCTGCAATAGCTCCTTACTTGTCCCCTGGCCTCCTGGCTTGGACCGGCTGATCCTGAGCTATCCACACAGCTCTCACCAAACTACTCCTAATGAAAGACTTCCACTGGTTCCCCATTACTGACAGCAGAAATCTGCTGCCCCTCTAGGGGAAAAATAATGCAGATACACATACATACAAACTGTGTCTGCAGTTTCAAGGAATTCATGGACACTTGCTATGGAATTTCTGGTTCATAAGATAAAGTCCAGCCTCCTTAATATATCTTCCTGATCTGAGTCCTGCCAACCTCTCCAGCGTGCCCCACATTTACTTTTCTCACCATACCCCGCATTCCAACGCTAAACCCATGTTCCTTCCCAACTCTTTGTCTTATGTGCACTATTTTGAGATATCCTCTATAAATCCTCGCCAAGTGGCCATCTCCTACTCAAATTTCAAGATCCAGTTCTAATGTCCTGTGTTCTGTGGAGTCTTCTCTGACATCTCCCTCACTGTCCTGCAGAGCCTACTATACCCTCTACTGGGCTCCCACTGCTTTTGTTCACGTGTTTGCTCCCCTACACTGAATCGGAGGCTCCTTGAGGGTCTTCATTAATCTCTAGCATTCAGCAGAGGTATAGCTTGAATAGGCAATCAATGCCGAATGAATGGTCAGAGCCTCAGGATTGCACACCACCACACTCACATACTGACACAGAGAGAAACGTCCATGGACAGGACAACTCAGACGACATACACAAACACATGTGAGCCTGTGCCCCTGAGGCACCATGGTCAGTCCTGTGGCTACAGAAGTATGTCCTTGCGTCTTTAGGTTTGCTCTGCTCTAGGACTTCCTGTTCTACTAAAGGAGGAGAGTTTCTGACCCCCCTCTTCCACTCCCAACACCCATCCTCCCCATCTGTGTGAGGCAATAAGAAGAGCAGGGACTCTAGAGTTTGAGCTGGGTTGGAGTCCCAGTCTCAGTGTTACTTTCCCAATCTGTTAAATGGCTATGAATACTTACAGTGTTTTGTGAGAATTAGAGGCAATGTAAACAAACAGCCCAGAGCTGGGCATATGGTAGATGCTCTCTCATCAGTTCCCAGTACCATCCCTGTTGGGCCCCCTCATCCCGGCTTCAGAGTTCTGGGATTCTATGTGTGCACTAAGACCGCTTTCCCTGGGGCTCAAGTCTGAGAAGCCCATGGCGCTGCCCTATGGAATAACTAGTCAGAGAGACTCAGAACAAGGAGGTCAGAGTGAACATAGACCTGATTCAAAGATGGGAGAGGCTGAGTGTACAAGGATGGCCCAGGCGCCCAGGAATCTAGGCCGACAGACCGAGTTAAACATCAAAGGTTAACAGTTGGTCCTATTCATTTAACTAGTCAGTGGAGAGAAAGCCGTTATGGTTGCTGGGGAGAGAAGAAAATGAACAGTGAAGTCAATGCACTTATTACACTATGCTATAACTCCCTGTCTCCCTACCTAGAAACAGAATGTCAACTATTTGAAGGCCAAGACTGTGACTTACTCACCTTTATGTGTAACACAGAACATGGCACATAGTGTATAATCAATACATTTTTTGAATGAAAGGATGCATGACTGGTATGAGATAAAAGCTCAGGTGAATGATCAACCTTGAAGAGGAGGGATTCGGACCCAGGCAGATGTCCCTTCTCCCAACCTGTGTAGACCCCGGTGCCCTCCTCATCACCCATCCTGGGTCCCTGTCCAGTGCAAAGTCCCCCAATACACTCTCACAGTGGACACACAAAGGTGTATACTCATAAAGTCACAGACCCACACACACTGACTCACACATACAAGCACACAACACACACTCATACACACATGGACAGGCTGCTTTAACAGACACATAGCCAGTGCACATATGTAGATACCCTCCTCACAGATACAGAGAAACATGTTTTCACACACATATGAGCAAATTCAATCACATGGACACCCCCCCACACACACACACACACAAGCACAGGCATAATACACACAGACACAGACACAGACGTTTTCTCACAGGCCTCACATGCTCACATGGACAGGCACATTCACACAGAGAACCCCCCCCCCATATACAAACAGGCACACTCCCACACACCCACCCTTCCACACAGAGACAGACCCACTTTCACACACGCACAGGCTCACACAGACAGGCACAAGCACATACACTTGCAGAGCCGTCCACACGCAGGCATGCTCTCACACATGCTGCCGGGGCACTCGTGGTCAGCTCTGCGGCTGCAGCTGTGACCTCTAGGTCCCTGGGGCCTCTGTCTGGACTGTGCCTCATCACTTCCTGCTCCAGGGCTTCCAATTCCAAACTCGAACTCCAGACTCTCTCCTGAGACTGTCTCATCCTCTCTCCAACTCTCTTCTCAGCACCATCTCCCCCCATCTGTCCAGTGTTTCTCACTGCTTCTTCCACAAGACTTGCTCCTCCTCCTTGTTCCTGTCTCTTTCCCTCTCCAGGTTTGTCCCATCCCTTCCCCCAGATCTAGCCTAAACCATCCATCTTGTCTCTTTCCCCAATTTGTCCTGCCTCTTGCCCAGATCTGTCTTCTTTCTTCCCCAGCTCTGTCACACCTCTTCTCCCACCCAGTTCCGCCTTGCTACATGCTCTCACTCTGTCCTAGTCCTGTTACTCTGTCCTCTGGCTCAATCCCACTCTCCCCCTCTAGCCCCACATCTGGGCCTCTGGAACCACAGCTGGTTCTCGTTAGGGGGGGAGGGGCAAGACTGTTCATTGGGGCCTGCAATGTGATGTCAATCCTCTCCCCCACTCGCAGCCTGTGTGTCTATAGGACCTGGGAGCAGGGGGAACATGGGAAAGGACGGAGAAGTGGGTTGGGGGAGGAGTAGGGGATCATAAGGGAAGGGGGTGCTCCAGGAGGAAGCAGAGGAGTGGCCCGAGGTACAGAAGGGGAAGTAGGCTGAGGTTGCTGGCACCTCCCAGACCTCCTCCCTTAACTTCCTGTGCCAGGGCCAGGGAGGGGCAGGGACAAGAAAGACAACAGGGTGAGGAGGGGGGCTATGAAAGGCAGACTGGCACAGAAGTGGAAGAAGAAGAGGGTAGCCTCGGTGAGCAAAAGGAGGTGGCGTATACAGTGCTAGGCATAAAAGAGAGGAGAGAGTTCTGGTGGGTAGAGGACACGGCGCAAAACTGAGGGAGAGTGAGCGTGTATGGCAAAGGAAAGAGTGAGTGGAGTTAATGCAGAAAGGGGAGGTTAAGTCAGAAACAGGAACAGCTAGCCTGGAGACGTGGGGTGGGCAGGTAGACAGAGGCAGGAGACAGAGGCAGGGGTAGGGGCGGGGGCAGAGAGGAGAGGAGGCTGAGGAAGGGAGGAGGGGAAAGCTGACAAACTGGCTTCCCTGGATAGCCTTGGGACAATCCCATGGGCCCATGGCCGGGCAGTACCTGGAGCCTGGCTTTGTCCCTCCCGAGGACTGGTTCCCAGGAGGCATCTCAGGGAGAGGCTGGGGACGGATGTGAGCAGAGGAGGCAGAAAGAATGTCTATTGTCTATTTTCTGAGCTTTTACGGTGTGCTGGGCCCTTCGCCAGGCAATTCACAGACAGTATCTCATTTAATCATCATAACAACCCTGTGAGGAAAGTGTCCCGCCTTCCATTGAGAAAACTGAAGCTCAGAGTGAAACAACTTTCCTGACTTCACACAGCCTCAGTTGGATCCCAGGACTATGCACTCCACACTGCTTGGGATTCAGGGAGAAGCGAAAGGTGGAGAGAGGAAGAGATGGCAGGGAGCTGAGGGGAGAGCATCCTAGTGAGCCAAGGAGGCCTGAAGAAGAGAACTTACGGGAGGAGGGAGACAGGTATGAGGTGTCTGTTACAGCCCAGGTCAGGAGCAGTGGGATTGAGAGGACACAAAGTAGAAAGATACAAGGAGGTAAAGCTGACAAGATTTGGCGACTGACTCTTCAGGAAGGGTGAAGGAATAGAAGGGCTCTAGACTGACTCCAGGCTTCTGTCTTGGTTTCTGAAATGGTGCCATTAGGATACCACAGAGGAGAAGCCATTTTTCAGGTGCCTGTTGGGATCCCCACGTGGAGATGTCCCAGATACAGTTGGATCTGGTACCTAGGAGAGAGGTCTGGATTGGAGATATGGATTTGGATCAATCAAGAGATAACTGAAAGCCATGGGTGTGGGGACCACCAAAAAGGACAGGTAGTGTAGGAAGGAAGTCTAGAACAGAACCCTGGATAACAGTCGCATTTAAGGCACAGACTGAGGAGACCTTTATTTTTCCTGGAGAGGAGAAGGAGGCAGTATCACCGAAATTAAGGGAGGAAACATTTCAACCAGAAGGGAGGGATTGATAGCATCCAATGCTGCTGAGAGTTAAGTAAGATGAGGGCTGAGAAGTGGCCACTGACTTTAGCAGTAAGGAGTTCACTAGGCATCTTGGGGAGAACAGTTTTAGGAGGGCCATAAGGATGCAACCCTCCTGCAGTGGGAAATGAGAGAGAATGAACTAACAACTAGCCATAGACCAGATGTCAGCATAGATTCACTCATCAGTGCACTTATTGCACGCCTACAATATATCACAGTGAAGCAGGACACGATAATAGGAAAGATGTGGACGCTGGGGCCAAACCAACTGGATTTCTGCCCAGCTTCACACTTACTAGCTGTGGGACCTTGGGCAAGCCACTTAATTTCTCAGTGCTTCCATTTCCTCATTTATAAAGTAGGGACTACGTTTGCAGTTTGAACAGGCACACAAGGAAGCATTTTATAAGTGCACAAGCGTGACTTGTTAACAGAAGATGGGCTCTGCTGTCAGACAGACTTGAGTTCAAATTCTGACTCTACCACTTGCAGCATAACCCTGGGGAAGTTGTTTAACCTATCTAACCCTAGTTTTTTCTTCTGTAAAATGGGGATTAGTGTAGTTGATGTGAGTTAAATGAAAGAATGCTACAAAAACTTAGTATGGTGTCTGGCACACAGTGAGAGTTCAATAAATATCAGCTGCTATTGTTGTGTGCCAGACACACACAATAACCCTGGGATAAGTATTATTTCACAGATGAGGAAACTGAGGATCAGAGCGGGTAGCAGAGAAACATCTGGAACGCAGCTCTGACAGACTCCAAAGCTAGTGCTTTCTGTTATACCATGTTGCTTCCCTGCTGGAGGGCTTGGAATGCCCTGATAAAGGGCCATGTAACTGGCCAAGCGACAGAACAGGGAAGGAGAATGAGCAAAGTTCTGCTTTAGGCGAACTCTGGCAGTGTGCCCGGGGTGGGTTAGAGGAGGAGAACCTCAGTGATGAGGTAACCGCCAGTACAGGTAAAGGGTCAGGTGGGCATGGAGTCATGTGGTGAGACAGGAGAAAGGACCAGAGGATGCTTGGAGGTCTCCAGGACACAAAGAAAAACATGGGGAGAGGCAAGCCCAGGGCATGCTTGTGAAATGACTCATTAATAGATTTATTCAACAGTTATCTATTGAAGACCTACCATGTGCCAAACACCATATTAAGCAGTAGAGAAACAACAGTGACTTGGAGAGATCAAGTGTCTGTCTTCGTTATGTTCACAGGTAGGGAGACCCGGACATGGGGAGGGAACTAGGGGTGGTGGTGATGGGCAGCAAGAGCGTCATCCTAAGGTCTGACCATGGCAATCAGAGTCTGGACTGCAGAGGAGACCGGTGAGGCTGGAGCTAGCAGAGAAGTTGGAGATGTAGCAACCCAGAGATGTTGAAAGGGAAGAAGTTTGGGGAAGTTGGAGGTTGAGGGGCAGGAGAGCATAGTAGAAGGACTGAGATGGCAGAAATCAAATTAACTAAGTTGAGAGTTGAGCACCTACCAGTTGTTTTCTTTCTGAGTCCTCAAAACAACTCTCTTAATGTTACCTCCATTTTCACCTGAGAAAAGGGGAGCTCAGAGAAGCTAAGGTCACCCAGGTGGCAGATGGTGTAGCTGGAAGATCTGAGGTATATCCTCCTTCCTCACCAACCTTATGGGAGGTGTGTTCTAGGCCCTAAAAGACAACAGTTCCTTCCTTTGAGCAGCTTAGAGATAGAAACATAAACAGATTGTAGTGTGCTACGCAAAACAGAGGGGTATCCTCACTCAGGCTTGGGGGTTCCAGGTGGATTGCTGGGAGGAGATGCCCTCTCACCAGGGGATATAAGAACTGAGAAGCCCCTCCCAAGTGGCAGTGGTTGAAAATGCCTGGAAGTCAAAGATTACCCTGGAAACATGGACACTGGAGCTGAAGGAAGGGGCAGGCAGCGGGAAGCCAGGAAAAAGATGGGATCCAACAGCATGAACCCCCAGGATGGACTTTTGGTTTGCAAGCATCAGAAAGTCTAGTCTTGCTTCCATTACCACTGATACACAGGAAGGGGAAGAGGACAGTATCTGGGAAGCTGATATCAGGAAGTGCAAGGGCCAGGTTGCCAGGAGCTGCAGGACTCAGAGCAGGTGTATGTGAGGGAGTGTTAGAGGAAGGAGCTGCCTATGGCACCTCCAGGGAAGGGGGCCTGGTGGAGTGGAACAGGTGGCAAAGCACTGTAGTGCCTTGTGGCCTGATGGCAGGTCACAGTTTCCTCATCTTTCATTGCCTTCAAAAACCCCAGGAGGCAACTAGCCCAACAGATTTGGATCTGCAAATTGCCAGTGGAACCTTAAATATTTGATAACTGAATGAAAGAGAAATAAAGTACAGAGAGGGGAGAGGAAGAGGACCCAGGAAAACAGAAGCCCAGGTGAAAGGGAGAGAGCATAGGGTGAGGAAAGATAAGTTGTGGGGGAAGGGAGTGGAAATGTCTGGACTGTGTGGGCAGCTGAGACCAGACGTCAGTCTTTTGAAGAGTGAATGAGGGTGAGGGATGTGCTATGAGGTGCCTCATTTATTTATTCATTTGTGCATTGCCCAGAATCTGTAGAGGGGCCCTGGGGACATGCCAGTTACTAATATGCAAGCTTGCCCTCATTGAGGTCCCAGCCCAGTCAGAGAGACAGAACAGGGACGAGGCAATGACAGCAATAAGACAAGAGGATTCCCCAGCCTGTCTAGTGAAGTCAGGAAAGGGAGGGTTTGAGATCAGATCTGAGGATGGGAAGAGGTTACCCAGGAGCAGGAGGAAGTGAAGGGCTTTTAGGGCAGAGAGTAGTATGTGCAAAGGGCCAGAAGCACAGAAGAATACAGTGTCTTTGGAAAACTACAAAGAATTCAATATGTCTGGAAATCACAATGTGATGGAGCTGGGAAAATGGGACAGGTGATGAGGCTGGGGAGGCTGGGGGGAGTCAAAAAATGAGGATCTCATAAGCCTTGTTAAAATAGAGATTTCACCCAAG
This sequence comes from Rhinolophus sinicus, assembly GCF_036562045.2. Classification (NCBI taxonomy): domain Eukaryota; kingdom Metazoa; phylum Chordata; class Mammalia; order Chiroptera; family Rhinolophidae; genus Rhinolophus; species Rhinolophus sinicus. Next base: position 123,091,236 of record NC_133756.1, read on the forward strand.
ACAATGGAAAGACTGAAGAATGCTGAGCAGGGAATGACATGGTTGGATTTGTACTTTAGGGAGATTCCTCTTGCTGCAATGAGAAGAATGGATTAGAAGAGGGAAGAGTACAACTCTAGGGAGACAAGTTAGAAGGCTCTTTCAATAATTTATGTGAAAAGATGGTGAGGTGAGGGCAGTAGCTGAGGCCATCAAGGAAAGGGAATATCAGACAAAGCTGGAAAAGAGGTAGAACCAACAGGTTCCAGTGACTTTCTGGGTTATAGCACATGTGGAGAGAAGGGAGTGGCTACAGTTACTTCCTGGGTTTGTAGCTTGATAAATGAGTGGGGATAGTGGTTTGGGGGAGGAAGGAATGATAAGTTCAGGTTTGGACATGTTAAGGGGATTGTGAGCTACATAGAAAAGAAAGGAAGCAGATTTGAAGTCTGGAGGTCAGAAGAGAGGTCTAGAAGAGGTAGATATTTGGGAATCATCAGCCTGTATAGATGATCAAGTTCTGGAAATGAATGAAATGGATCACCCAGAGGGGTGTATACAGTGAAACAGTAAGAAGGTCCAAGCCAGAACCCTAAGGAACAGTAACATTTAAGAACCACCAAATGAAGCCCCCAAAGCAGACTGAGAAGGAACAGCCAGGAGTTCTGGGAGAGAGATGAACAGATCCCACCATACTGGAATCATCTGTTTATTTGCCTGTTTCCCCTATTGAAGTTTAAACTTCTTGAGGATAGGAATAGTGTCTTCTATCATAATGTTCCCATCACGTAGCAGTGTGGCTGGCACATGAGAGCTCATTAAATGTTGACAGGATTAAATGGTGGCTCAGAAGCCATAAAACAAGATTGATTCAAAGAGAAAAGGATGGTCAGCAATGTCAGATCTTGCCAAAAGGTCAAGCTGTAGAGGACTATGGAAAAGAGCCTCTAGAGTTGGCAGGTGAGAGGTTACTTTCTCTTAGGGAGAGCAGTTACATTGGTGGAGTAGGAGTAAATAGGAAGTGGGAGCAGTTCCATGCAGAAGGCAGTCACAAAATATGGCAGTGAAGCAAAATGAGTTTCTTACTTAATCGGGTATTACAGTGTTAAGAAGGTAGCAGAGGCTGGAGCTTCTTCATGTGCTCACAGGAGGAACAGGTACAGAGGGAGAAACTAGAGACATGGGTAAGACACTGACTAATTAGTGGAGTCAGATTCCTGTAGAGGCGGGTGGGGATAGTGATCCACAACACAGGTGGAGGAGGGGTCTTAAATAGAAGAGATGCTTCTTCATTATTATAGGAAAGAAGGAAAAAAAGTTGAGGATGCAGATAAAATTTGAGGTAGGAAGCAGAAAGTTGAAGGAACTCAAACTGGATGGCCTCAGTTTTCTCAGTGTTCGAGTAGACCAGGTTATCTGCTCCTACTTCCTCCCTCCCCTCAACCTCCACATCCATTCTATCATTGAGCCCTGCTGACCCCACTGCCTAAAGAACTCTTGAGACCATCTACTTCCTCTCTCTGTACTGCCACTACTCCAGTGTAGGACTGCGTGATCCCCTCCTGGGTTCCTGCAACAGCCAACTATCCTCCCCCTTTTCAGACTCCTCCCTACAGCCGCCACACTGCTGTGAGAGTGATATTTCTAAAACAGATCTGATCATATCACACCACAGCTTCAAATGATTTGGTGACTCCATTATTCTTGAGTTGGATCAATTTTTTTCATATGACCTGCCAGAACTGCATGATAGAATTAACCCTCCATTGATCTCTCTCTTCCAGACTCTCTCACCTCTCCTCACATCATACTATTAATGCCAGGCTCACTGGATTGCTTTATGCTTCAAACATCCATCACTTTCTTCATGTGGGCTTTCTCATGCTGCTTCCTTGGCTTGGGATAGTCTCCACCCACTCCATCTCACCTTCATTCTCCTTTGTTTGGTTGATTCCCTACTTATCCATCAATCTGAAGCATACATGTCACTTCCTCCAGAAAGCCTCTTCTGACCTCCTTACACTGGTTTAGGTTTCCCTGCTATGTGTTGTCATGTTACAGCACGCACCCCATAACCTGTACACTCCATAAAGGCAAGGACCATGTCCATTTTGTTCATCCTTATAATGCCAGCACCTACCACACTGCCTGGCACAGAGTAGGTGCTTAATATATGTTTGCTGAATGAATGAACCAGCGGATTGACTAGTTAATCTGCTGAAAACAATGGCGTGAGGGATGCGGAGTTAAGGGGTGTGATGAAAATAGAAAACAAATTCAGCTATTTATTTATTTATGGAGGGCCCAGTTAAGGGTGGAATTTATAGAAGCCATGAATTTATAGAAGCATCACTTAGTGTGGCTGAGAGCTCATTCCAGCTCGAGTTAAAACTTTGTGGGATCAGCGGGCTCAAATACAATGTAACCAAGATTGACCAAGGAGTGGCTGAAGGGATGGTCCTGGACATAGAAACTGGAAGGAGCTCACAAAGCCATGAAGTGGCAGATAAGGAGAAAGCAAAGAGGGCAAGGGCAAGAGGTCATAATGAGGTTGAAAAGTAAGTGAAATGGGAGTAAGAGTATTTGAGAGCTGGGAAGAACACAGGAGGCTCTAATGGAGAGTGGAATTCAGGAGTTTAGAATTTTAGAGATGGACCAGTTCTACAGAGTCGTCCTGGGAGGGGAGAAGAAGGTAAAAGGAGCTAAGAAGCTCAAGAAACTGTGAGGCTGGGGTTTTGGAGGGACACTTAGAACCATGGGTGAGTGGAAGACTGATCCAGGTCCCCAAGTTTTCAGGGAACAAGGGTAAGCCTGGGCAGTCTATGGATGAGGAGTAATGGTTTGAGCATCGTAAGTTAATGGGAGTTTATTTAGCATCTGGGACAGCTCACTCTGTGGTGTGTGTATGTCACCTAAAAGTGTATCTCCTATGGGTTGTGCAGGTAGGTGTGTGGCAAAGGTGATCGCAACACAGCTTTCTGCTAGTGTCAGGTCTCTGGGACACCTGCTATTTACAAGTAGCTCTGACGAAGTATAACCCAGATGATGGGTTGGCTGTGACAGTGTTTCCAATGGATGTGTATTGCTGTGACAGTGCCTCTCACAGTATGTGTTGGCCTTAATAATGATTCTATGGGAATGTATTGGCTGTATCATTTCTACCATGGGTGTGTGTTGTCCTGAAAGCAACTTCTGTAGGTGTGGTTGGCTCTGAAAGTGCTTCCTGGGGGTGTGTGATGGCTTTGAAGGCATCTCTTGTGAATATGCGTTGCCTGGGACTGTGTCCCCTGTGGGTTGAGTAAGGCTATGACTGTGTCCCCTGTGGGTATTTGAGGAGTTGACATAAGCAACAATATTTTTCTGGCCTATGACCCTGTGGCTGCCGGCCCAGCCCACACCACACTGAGTTCATTGTGCGTCTAGAACTCCCTCTCCCCACCCCCTCCACGTGGGAGCAGGCCTATGGTGACCTCCCTCTGTCCCTAGCACAGGATTCTGATGGAGGTGTCCTGGACACAAACTCAGAACAACCTTCCTGGGTGACCCGCCTCCACTTCAGGCTTTCCCTGTCTCTCTACTTCTTTTTACTTCTCTCCCTCAGTTTCTTTGTCTCTCAGTTTGTCTCTGTCACACACCCATCCTCCACATTCTGACACATGGCTCCTACAGAGAGGCAGGCAACACACAATCTCCTCTCTCTCTCTCCCCCCCCCACCCCCATCACAGGGACTCCCTCACCATGACAAACACTCATTCCAACCCACACACTCTCGGAGTGACACGCACATACACACACACGGCCAGCAGACACACATGGGCACACAACCTCCTAGTGACACGCACTGACACGCACTCACACCCAGCCCATGCACTCACACTCGGAGTAGCGCACACACACGCTGTCCGCACCCCGCACCCTCGGCACACTCATAGTGACACGCACTGACTCACACCCAGCTCATGCACTTACACTCGGAGTAGCGAGCGCGCGCGCGCACACACACACACACACACACACACACACGCTGCCCGCACCCTGCACCCCCGGTACACTCATACGCCAACACACACCCCGCATCGATGACACACGCACACAAAGACCCTCAGGCCCTGCCCCCGCGCTCACGTTCACGCTCGCCCTCCTCTCGCAGGCCCAGGCCGCCCCCCCTCCCCCATTGTCTCCGGCTCAGAACAAAGCCCCCGGCTCCACGACCGCCGCCGCCGCCCGGGAGAGCCCTGGGGGCCGGGCGGGCGCGGCCGGACGGGCCGGGTGGCCGCGGGCACTGACCTCCGCGCGGCGCGGGCTCCCTCGCCCGGTCTTGGGGCGCCGTCCGGCCGCGATCAGCCCCCCGGGCAGCGCCCGCCCGCACGGGGCCTGGGGCCGCGCATCGTCCGCCGCCGCTGTCTCCCGACCCGCGATCAGTTCCGGGCAGCCGGCCGTCGGTCCGCGCGGCCCTGGCCGTCGGTCGATCTGTCCGTCGCCGCCACCGCCGGGGCGCCGCCTCCTGCACAGCGGCCCCGCAGAGGATGCGAGCTTCGCCGCCGCGGCCCCGCGCCCCCTCCCCTCTTCTCCTCTCCCCTCCCCTCCCCCGCCCTCCGCGCGGTAACCCGAGCCCCCGCCCCTCCGTCCGCGGAACCCCCGCCCCCACGCGCGCTGGGTGCCGCGGCCCCCCCAGCGCCCGCCGGGCCTCCTCCGCCCCTCGACTTCCCGGCCTCAGTCCCCGGCACCGGATCCTGCCCCAGCGCCGCGCGGTCCCCACGTCCCTGTTCTCTTCCTTTCTCCGGGTCACTGCGTCCCGTCCCCTCCTCCCATCCCGTTCTCGCTGTCCTCTCTCCTCGTCCCCTTCTCCTTCTCGTCCTCCCCTTCCATCTTCTTTCCCACTCCCCATTCCCCCTTAGTCCCCTCTTCTCCCTCACTGTCCAGTTCTCCCTCTCGCCCAACCCTTCTCCCTCCCAGCCGTTTCCTCTCCATTCTCCTCTCCCTTTCAACCCATCCGCTTCTTCTCACCCCTTCTCTCCATCATTTTCTCCCCACCCCCAACCCCTCCGTCCTCTCTTCCCAACCTCTTCTCCACATCAAGTTCTCCTCAACCCTTCTCTTATGCCCTTCTCCCTTTCCTGTCTCCCCACCCCGTTCTCTCCATCTCTTCTTTTCATCTTTCTCCCCAAACCCTTTTCCCGTCTCCTCCTTATCACCCCCTTCTCCTCCTACCTTCTCCCCATTCCCTTCTGACATCCCTCTTGTCCCTGTGCTTCTCTTTCCCCATCCTCTTCTTCCATCTTAATCTCTCTATTCCCTCCTCCTATCACTTCTATTTGTCCCGTGCTCTTTTTCCCTTTTCCCTCTTCATCACCTAGTTCTCTTTCCCTCACTTCCTCTTTCATCCCAAATTTGAGGCCAGAGATTGGAGAGTATTAGAACAAAGTTGTAGGGAGGGTGGTCTAACTCGGTTAATCCTCAGAAAAGGAAAGTGAGATGGAAACTGGACAGGGAGGTGGGAAGAGGCTTGAGGAGCCAAGGTAGAGAAAATGAGAAGTGAAATCAGACACAGGGAGAGAGTATTAAAGACCTAGAATAGTTTTGACCCCTCCCTGTCTTTCTTTCTTATTGCTGTGAGTCCAAAGGTATTCTGGACTTGAGACTTATTCAAATGGTACAAAGAAATCAGGAACTTCGGGGGAGAGAGAACAAAGTTTCAGTTAAAGCAGAAGGGAGTGTGATTTTGAAAGAGAGGAGTGAAGGAGAGGCTGGAGTCCCTGAGAACATCCAGGTTTCTGGCTTGGCAGCTGGGTGGATGGTGGTGACATTCACTGTGCTAGACAAAAGGAGCAGGAGTAGCCTGTAAAGATGATGGCTTTCCATTTGGGCTGCTGACTTTGAAGTGCTTGTTAGGTAGGTCTGCAGCTTAGAAGGGTGGTCTGGGATGGACATAAATATTTGGGAGTCATCTGCAAATACCGTATAAGCTTGAATATAGGGTGAGGTTTTGCTATTTGTTTTTCCAAAATCATCCCTCAGGAAAGAGGGAGTAACCTTATATTTGAGTCCTTACAAAGTCTCTTATATTACAGGGTTTGCTCTCATTTATTTTGAACAACAAACCACTGGAAAGGGCAGTATGGTATGGTGACTAAGCTTGTGGACTCTGGAGCCAGACTGCCTGACTTGGGGTCCAGACTGTCATTTTCAATCTGTGTAGCTTTTGGAAAGTTACTTAACCTCAATTTTCTCATCTATCAAGTGGGGCTAAGGATTAAGTTATTTAATATATGTAAAGTACTATGTACCTGACACATAGTAAGTGCTCAAATGCTAATTATTTTTACTGTTTGGGAAAGACCCATTAACCTGAAATGCCCTCAAGAACACTATTTCAGATGCTTGTGTAGGTCACATGACACAGAATCCATAGTCAAAGAAATATAACACAGCTTTGCTAACTATTTCCAGTAGTATGACCTCACAACTGCATGTGTTGAATGTCTCTAAATATACTTTTTAAAGATTGCTTTAAAAAGCAATACAGTAGGGCTGGCCTGGTGGCTCAGGCGGTTAGAGCTCCATGCTCCTAACTCCGAAGGCTGCCAGTTCGATTCCCACATGGGCCAGTGGGCTCTCATCCACAAGGTTGCCAGTTCAATCTCTCGAGTTACGCAAAGGATGGTGGGCAGTGCTCCCTGCAACTAAGATTGAACACGGCACCTTGAGCTGAGCTGCCTCCCGGATGGCTCACTTGATTGGAGCGCATCCTCTCAACCACAAGGTTGCCGGTTCGACTCCCACAAGGGATGGTGGGCTGGCCCCCCCCCCGCCCCCCGCAACTAGCAATGGCAACTGGACCTGGAGTTGAGCTGCACCCTCCACAACTAAGACTGAAAGGACAACAACTTGAAGCTGAACGGCACCCTCCACAACTAAGATTGAAAGGACAACGACTTGACTTGGAAAAAAAAAAAGTCCTGGAAGTACACACTGTTCCCCAATAAAGTCCTGTTCCCCTTCCCCAATTAAAAAAAAAAGTAATACAGTAGTACTTGGGAGGGGCTTCTGGGACTCTGGAAATGTTCTATTTCTTGGCTTGAGTGATGTTATATAGGTGACAATTCATTGAGCCGAATACTGATGATTTGTGCCCTTTTCTGTATGCATATTATACTTCAATAAAAAAAATAACAATTAAATTATTTTTAAAAGGCAATGCATTGATTTTTAGAGGTCATGCATATACTTTTGCAGGATGCATGCCCAAACCAACTGCCCTGGTGTGATGCAAATGGGTCTTGTGACTTGGGATAAAGTTTCCAATGACTGCATCATATGTGGATTCAAATTGTGCTGTGTCCTCTCCCAAACCCGTCAGATGACTGAAAAGAAGGTCATCCATTTTGGAAAATGAGTAAGGTGGTTGAAAAAGTACACTAGCTAGTAGAAGTAGACTTTTGATTGTTTCATCCTCATTCCCAAAGGTATAAATTTTCAGGTTGGCCAAATAGCTTTTGGGATTTTCTCATTGGGAGAAATGAGGAATCGCCTTAGGATTGGGTAGCCTTATATAGAAAATGTGACAAATGGTAAGTGAAGCTAAGAGAGTGAGTAAGATTGCTCAGGAACAGCATTTACATTGGGGAGAAAAGGGAATCTAGGACCTGAGGAAGTCCAGCATTTAAAGGTTGAAGACAGGAGTGCGAGCAGCCTTCAAAGGAAAGTGAGAAGGAATGGCCGGAGAGAGAGAAGAAAGGAAGGGAAGCCATGGTGCCACTGAAGCCAAGGGAAAGGCCAATAAAGAAGCCACGAAGCAGGGAGTGGTCATCAGGATCAAACAACACAGAAGAGGCCAGGCAGGTAAGGGCTGAAATGTATCCATTGGGTTTAGCCAGAGGGCAGCCATTGGTGACCTTGGAGACAGTGGGGCAGGTGGAGTGGTAGGAGTGGAAACTAATGAGGGGAAAGGAACTGAATACTTGGAGTAGCGACCATTCTTTCTTTAAAGAGGCTTGACTACTGGGAAGGAGAGAGATCTACAAGGTTGGACAATTAACTTTGCGAACTCATTCTAGAAAAAGTGCTACATAGCTCATTGCTGAATATCACTACAGTCACCTTCAAAGTACTCCCCTTCAGAAGCTATGCACCAACACCAGTGCTTAGTCCACCCTTCAAAGCAATTTTGGAACTCTTTTTCTGGAATGGCCATCAGAGCTGTCATCACATTACCCTTGATGCCTGAATGTCATCCAAATGTCTTCCTTTCAATATTTCATTTATCTTTGGGTAAAGAAAGAAGTCACTGGGGACCAGATTAGGTGAGCAGCAAGGATGTTCCAATACAGTTATTTGTTTACTGGCTAAAAACTCTCACAGACAGTGCTGTGGGAGCTGGTGCATTGTGGTGATGCAAGAGCCATGAATTGTTGGCAAAAAGTTCAGGTCATCTAACCTTTTCACGCAGCCTTTTCAGCACTTCCGAATAGTAAAGTTGGTTAACTGTCCAGTTGGTACAAATTCTTAATGAATAATCCCTCTGATATAAAAAAAGGTTAGCAACATCGTTGCAACAAGTTCGCGAACCTAATTGTCAGACCTCATATATCAGTGAGGGGCAGGTGTTTCAAGGGGCCAGAGAGATTTTAGAACAGGAGAACCTAAATTTCTTTTCTTTTTCTTTTATTGAGATATAATTGACCTAAATGTATTTTTTCCTTTCTGTTTATTGAAGACACATGTAAATGTCCATTGTGTGTCAGCTTTACACTCAAAATACATAGTTAATATATGATCAAGGAGCTAGCAGTAAGCTGTGAAGACAGATCTGTAAATTATCACTGGGAAGAATAATGATAAAGGAAAGCATGGGGTTGTGGGCAACGAGGGGATTCCTAACCCAGTCCAGGGATGGGACATCAGCTAATGGTGTCACAAAGGTGACCCAGGAACTTTATCTCGAAGGATGAGTAGAAGTGTAGCAGAGGGAGAAGTTGGAGAAAGTATTTTCAGGTGGAATAAACAGCACCGTGTTCAAAATCCAGGGCATGAAAGAAAATAGGTTCTGGCCACATAGGTTGGTGTCTGAGGGATAGTGCTGGTGGTCCTGAGTAGACTGACTTGGCTGGAGTGTAGGGTATATGGGATAGTGTGAAAGGAGGAAGCAGGAAAGGTAAATAGGGCCAAATCACGGAGGATTTTTTATGTCATGAAAAGGGTCCAGGCTCTGAGGAGCCATTGAAAGATTTATTTAAGAAGGGAAGTACAATGATCAGGTTATATGACACGGACATCATTTTGACTTCAATATTGAGAATCAAAGGAGATCAGATAGGAGTCAGTTTCAATTGCCCAGCTTATACTGAGGGTCTAAACTAAATTAGTTATAGTAGGATTAACAAAGAGGAGTAAGAAATAAAACTACAATATTCAGGGGCTGACTAGAAGTGTGAAGTGGTGGGTGGCATAGGAGGATTCCAAGATGTCTTCCTTGTTCCTGGGTCATACATTGGTGATGCTACTCATGAAGTTGGGGAAACAAAGGAGGAGCAAGTTTACAAGGAGAGATAACATAATGAATTGGGTTTTGGACATGATGAGTTTAAGACATACATTAGAATTCCAAATGAAGATGTCTAGTAGGTGGTTGAGTATAAAATTTCAAAAGAATTCAGAAGAGACAATTGAGCTGAGGATAAATATTCTGCAGCCATCAGTCTATAGATGTTTAAGTGGAGCCATGAGAATGGATATGGTCACCTATGGAGAACATGCAGTGATAAGAAGATCTGGGCACCTTAGGAGTGGATAACAAAATAAGAAGAGCCTTGAAGGACATTGGGAAGAGCAGCCAGGAAAGTAAGAATTGAACAAAAGAGTAGTGTCCAACATGTTATCATAGAAGCCACAGAAAGAAATAGCTATTAAATGAGAGTAGCCAACAGAATAAAAATACCGTAGTAGACAGGTCTGTATTAGATTTTGGAATTAGGATATAGCTAATTATCTTAGTGATCAAAAGAGAGGAGGAGGAGAAGAACAAAGCTGGAGACATCACATTTCCTGGCATAAAATAGACACATAGACCAGTGGAATAGAATAGAGGGTCCAGAAATAAATGCATGCATATTAATTAATTTTCAACAAAGGAGCTAAGAATACACACTGAGGAAATGATTTGTTTTTGGACATGATGAGTTTAAGATGTATATGAGATATCCAAATGAAGATATCTAGTAGGTAGCTGAGTATAAAATTTAGAATTCAGAAGAGACAATTGAGCTGAGGATAGACATTTAGCAGTCTTCAATAAATGGTGTTGGGAAAACTGGATATCCATATGCAAAAATTGAAACTATCTTACACTATACACAAAAATCAACTCAAAATGGACAAAAGACTTGCATGTAAACTAAAACTGTAAAAGTCCTAGAAGAGCTTTAATAGAGGGGGTAACCTCCTCAACATTGGTGTTGGCAATGATTTTTTGGATTTGACACCAAAAGCAAAGGAATCAAAAGCAAAAATAAATAAATGGGACTACATCAAACTAAAAAGTTTCTGTACAGCAAAGATAACAATAAAAAAAAAAAAAGACAACTTATGGGAGAAATTATTTGCAAACCACATATTTGATAAGGAGTTAATATTGAAAATATACCAGGAACTCATACAACTCAATAGCAAAAAAAACACAATCCAATGAAAAAAAAATGGGCAAAAGACCTTAATACATATTTTTCCAAAGAAGATGTACAAATGGCCAACAGGTACATGAAAAGGTGCTCAACGTCAATAATGATCAGGGAAATGCAAATTAAAACCACAGTGAGCTCTCATCTCACACCTGTTAGGATGTCTATTATTAAAAAACAACAACAACAACATAACAAATGCTGGTGAGGATGTGGAGAAACAGTGACCCTTGTACACTGTTAGTGGCAATGTAAACTGGTATACCCACTATGGAAAAGAGTATGGAGATTGCTCAAGAAATTAAAAAAGAGAACTAGCATATAATCCAGCAATCCCAATAGCATATAATCCAGCAATCCCACTGGGTATATATCCAAAGGAAATTAAATCACTATCTAAAAGAGATAATCTGCACCCCATGCTCATTGTAGTACATATTAGTCACAAAAGCCAAGATGTGGAAACAATCTGTTTGTCGACAGATGAATGGATAAAGAAAATGTGAAATATTTGGCGGACGGGTGGCTCAGTTGGTTAGAGCACGAGCTCTGGGCAATGGGGCTGCTTGTTCGATTCCCACGTGGGCCAGCGAGCTGCGCCCTCTGCAACTGGATTGAAGTCAATGAGCTGCCGCTGAGCTCCCGGATGGCTCAGTTGGTTGGAGCGTGTCTTCTCAACCACAAGGTTGCTGGTTTGACTCCTGCAAAGAATGGTGGGCTGTGCCCCCTACAACTAACAATGGCAACTGGGCCTGGAGGTGAGCTGTGCACTCCATAGCTAAGATTGAAAGGACAACAACTTGACTTGGAAGAGTCCCGAAAGTACGTACTGTTCCTCAATAAATTCCTATTCCCCTTCCCCAATAAAATCTTTAAAAAAAAAAAAAAAGTGAAATATTATTCAGACTTCAAAAAGAAGGAAATCCTGCCATTTGTGACAACATGGATGAATCTGGAAGTCATTATGCTAAGTGAAATAAGCCAGACAGAGAAAGATAAATACTGTACACTATATGTGAAATCTTAAAAAGAAAAAATAGTCAAACTCATTGAAACTGAATAGAATGGTGGTTGCCAGGGGCTGAGGTATGGAGGAAATGGGGAGAGATTAGTTAAAAAAGGTACACACTTTCAGTTATAAGATGAATGAGGTCTAAGAATCTAACATACTAATTGGTAATTATAGTTGATAATACTATATTGTATTATATAAGTGAAATTTGCTAAGGGAAAAAAAACGAGAGAGAAGAGGGGAAAGAAACCAGACCACAGTGAGATAAGGAAAGAGTGAAGGTAAAACAGTAGAGACAGTGTATAAGAGTGAAAAATTAAAGGCATGTAAAAGAAATCTTACAGAATTAGCTTAGAAAAAAGGGTAGATTTGTTGACCCAGATTACCAAGCCCAGGAGATTACTGGCAAATGGAACCAGAAACTCAAATACTGTCAAGACTTTCTCTGTGTCTCTAGTTTCTGTTTTTTGTTTTATTTGCTTCATTCTCTCCTACTGATTTTTAAATTTTTTTATTTTGGAGTAATTTTAGATTTGTAGGAAAGTTGCAGAGATGGTATGAGGGTTCCCATATACCCTTCATCTAGTTTCCTCTAATAACGTCTTAAATAATTATGATACATCTGTCAAAAACAAGGGATTCACTTTTGTATGTCACTATTAAGTGAATTCTAGACTTTGTCCTGATTTCACCAGTTTTTTCACTAATGTCCTTTTTCTGTTCTAGGATTCAATCCAGGATGCCACATTACATTTAGTCATCATGTTTAGTTGGTCTCCTCTGGTCTATGATTGTTTCTCTGCCTTTCCTTTTTTTTTCATGACCTTGACAATTTTGAAGAGTACTGGCCAGGCATTCTGTAGAATGTCCCTCAATTTGGGTTTCTCTGATGTTTTCCTTATGATTAGACTGGGAAGGAAGAGTGCCACAGAGGTGAAGTGCCCTTCATCACATCGTATCAGGGGGTGCATTATATCAACATGAATTATCACTGGTGATGTTAACTTTGATCACTTAGTTAAAGTTGTGTCTGCCAAGTCTCTCCACTGTAGAGCTACATTTTTTTCCCCTTTCTATATTCTGTTTTTTGGAAGTAAATCACTAAGTCTGATGCTCAGGGAGGGGGAGGTTAAGCTTCACCTCCTGGTGAGGGGACCATATGCTATATATTATCAGATAATATGTAGTATATTACTCAAACTACTTCTGTTTGGAAGATTTGTCTCTTCTTCTCCCTCCTGATGTCTTAAACTAATTTCAAAATCAATTTTATATATGTACTTAGCTCAAAAAACAGTTAGATAGGCCTTATAACATTACCAACAAATTCAGAAATCCCGAGGAAAGACTCCAGATGGCTGGGATGACTCCTGTGACTCTCCTGATCAATCTTGTGAACAGAGGGAAAGATCATTTAAGAAGATGGCAGCAACCATTCAGACTGATTGGTAAAAATGCTTTAGCATAAACTCGTCCTATTGCCCAGGGCATGCTTTGGTCCTTTCCTCTGTTAACCTTCAGGTCTCAGCTGAAGTATTACTCCATCATAGACATCTTCCCTGACCTCTCTCTAAGTCAGATCCCCATGTGATGGGTTCTCATAGTACCTGGTACTTCTCCTTTGTGGCAGTTATCACTTGCAAGTTTCTTGTATATGAGTATTGATTAAATGTTTATATACTCCACTAAACAGTAAACCTGGCTTATTCACCATTGTAGCACACATAAGCAGTGCCTCCACATAGGTAATGTTCAATCAATGTTTGTTAAGTGAATGACTGACATGAAGGGGCTATTCCAGAATTAAGAAAGGATGTTAGCGAGACAGCAGAATCAAGGACCACTACTCATGGAGTGCAGTAAGGAAAGAGAGAGTGGATAGGTAACAGAAGGCTGGGAGAAGTGGGGAGGGGAAGGATTGGAGGATAGTTGCTTGGAAGAAAGGAGCCAGACCATGCTTAACCCCACAGATAAGGAGTTCCTGGAGAGGCAGTAGGTCCCAGAGGAGAGAGGAGGGACTGAAGAATTAGCCATGACTACAAGGAATTGATCTTTAACAGAAGAGAGGTACTTCCTCCTTCAAGACTCAAAAGGAAGATGAGTGAGGATGCCGATAAGCATGAGGGTATGAGGCCTCCATACCTGGTGATTCATTCTCTCTGGGGAGGAGTTGGGATTTTGTGAAAAATGGGGCATAAGGGAGGCTGTATGTTAGGAATCTTGAGGAAAGTGTTAAAGGAGTGAAGTGATGGCTGGTGGGCTTATAGGCCTAAAGGACCATGGAGTTGAGGAGGCTGGTGAGAGAACAAAGGATATAGGCACAGCTACACTGAAGTCCTTGATGAAAAAGAGGGGAGGTCATTTCATGACAGCACTGAGGAGGAAGTGAAGGGTTGGAGGTATATAAAGGGGTTGAGAATTTAGGGCTTTGTCACCATGAAATAGAAGTTTCAGAACAGGAAAGATTGGGAGGTGGGTCCACAAGGGGAAGGACTAAAACAGGGAAGCAGTGGAAGGGCAAATTAACTAGGGGCCAGGAAGGACAGAACAGTGTGGGGATGGACCAAATGGGAAAGGAAAAATGACCCAAAGGGCCTGCCTTGTGAATGATGGTCCTGAATGACAGGATGGGAGGCTGACAGTTCTCGCTGGCTGTGTTTCATTTGTTCCTTCTTAGTGCAGGAGGCAGCAGTGCTTGGTTTCAGACTGCTCGAAGGCTTAGTCCCCCGTTCAAATGCTCATGAGAAGCATTAGAGCTCCTCAGCACAGCCCAGCCCTGGAGAAAGTGAGCAGGGCTATTAAAGCATGGCCAGAGTCCAGCACTATTTGAGTTGGGATCTTCCGAGAGTTAGTGTGTTTTCCATACTCTGAAGGACTTCAGTTCCCCATAGAGACTAGAAAAGAAAAAAGGACACTCCCGCTTGTCTCCCATAGAGCAAGAACCAGAAAAAGTGGAAGGGGATGGGATCTAAAACAGATGGAGGGGCTAAATGTGAAGAGGAAGGACTCCTAGCCTCTGGGATGGGAAGTAAGGAAAGCACTTCAAGTCACAGTGATCAGTTTGCTGAAATGTACCAATTCTGTCAATTTGCCAAAACTTTGTTTCTTTTATGTGTAAAGTTTACAACAATTTGCATGGTTGGATAAATTTTAACTACTTTTGAAGATTTCTACAAAGTTTCAGTTAACTAATTTGAAGTTTAGTTTAGCTTAGTTTTAGTTTCAATTTATTGGCAACTGTTTCACTGAAGTTATTTTGCCATGGTTGGCCAAAGTTCAGTGTATTCTAAGTTTTTCCTTGCTTTGAATTTATAACTTTTGGGAATGAGAATTTCTTGTGTATTTTGCTCTACAAGTGTTGCGCAATGACTCAAGTGTCAAAAATTTTATAAACAATCATTGGGGGAGAGTTCTCGTTTCCAAAACATTTTCAATCCAATAATTTGCCTTCTTCTTTAACTTTTTTTTTTGCATTTGTAATTTTAATAGATATATAGGTATGGACTGAAATATGGCCATACTGTATTTCCATACTTGTTGGTAAATGGTATTAAGTTATTATAAGTGATAGAATTAATCATATAAATTCTATTATAAACTCATCAATTCAACATAATTGTTCTAAGATGTCATGGAGACTGATAAATGGGCCTCCTGCCATAGTGACATCAAAGAAACATTTGTAGAATTTCTGCCAGTTTCATTCCTATCACAATAGGAAGACTACTTTAGGAAGAGCTCTGCTTATTATCCTTGATTATATAGTTGTTACTACTTCTAAATACTTAAGTTTTTACTTTGTATTACTTAATACTTTGTATTACTTAAGTTTTGATTTTATTTTTTATTTGTTTAAATAACAGTTTTATTGAGATACAATTTATATACCATAAAGTCCATCCTTTTAAAAGATATAATTTACAGTGTTTTTTAGCATATTCAGAGTTGTGTATCCATCACCACAATCAAATTCCAGAATATTTTCTTTAAAAAAAATTCTAAAAGATTTTAATTAAAATATAGCTAACATACAATATTATATTAGTTTCAGGTATACATCATAGTTATTCAACAGTACCCACCTGGCAATATTCAAAGTTATTACTATATTATTGATTATATTCCATATGCTAAAGAAGTGATCACCATGATAAGTCCAGCAACCAACTGACACTGTACCACGTTATCACAATATTATTGACTATATTTCCTCTGCTGTATATTATATTCCCAAGACTTGTTTTATACCTGGAACTTTGAACTTCTTATTCCCCTTTATCTTTTCCCTCCTGTTAAAATTTTTCAATTACAGTTGACACTCTATTATTTTATATTAATTTCAGGCATAGTGGTTAGACATTTATATAATTTATGAAGTGATCCCCCTGACTAGTACCCACCGGGCACTATACCATATTATTGATACCATATGCCATATTATTATTATTTTAAGATTTTATCGGGGAAGGGGATCAGGACTTTATTGGGGAACAGTGTGTACTTTCAGGACTTTTTTCCAAGTTAAGTTGTTGTCCTTTCAATCTTAGTTGTGGAGGGTGCCGTTCAGCTTCAAGTTGTTGTCCTTTCAGTCTTAGTTGTGGAGGGCGCAGCTCAACTCCAGGTCCAGTTGCCGTTGCTAGTTGCAGGGAGTTGAACCAGCAACCTTGTGGTTGAGAGACCCACGCTCCAACCAACTGAGCCATCAGGGAGGCAGCTCAGCTCAAGGTGCCGTGTTCAATCTTAGTTACAGGGGGTGGAGGCCACCATCGCTTGCGGGACTCGAGGAGTTGAACTGGCAACCTTGTGGTTGAGAGCCCACTGGCCCATGTAGGAATTGAACCAGCAGCCTTCGGAGTTAGGAGCACGGAGCTCCAACCGCCTAAGCCACTAGGCTGGCCCCCATATGGCCATATTATTGATTATATTCCCTATGCTTTACTTTACATCCCCAAGACTATTTTAAACTACCAATTTGTATTAATCCCTTCACCTTTTTCACCCTGGTCCCAAACCCCCTCCCATCTGGCAGCCATCAAAATGTTCTCTGTATCTATGAGTTTGTTTCTCTTTCATTTATTTTGTTCTTTAGATTCCACTTATAAATGAAATCATATGACATTTGCTTTTTGCTGTCTGACTTACTACACTCAGCACAATGCCCTCTAGGTCCATCCATGTTGTCACAGATGGCAAGATTTCATTCTTTTTTATGCCTGAGTAATATTCCATTGTATATACCAGGAGTGCCAAAAATATGTATACATGTTTCAATTTTCCTTTCTTAAAATGTGTATACATCTTTTTGGCACCCTCTGTATGTACCACTTCTTCTTTGTCTGTTCATCTATTCAGGGACACCCAGGTTGCTTCATATCTCGGCTATTGTAAATAATGCCTCAATGAACATATGGATGAGCATGTCCCCTTGAAGTAGAGTTTTGGGTTTCTTCAGATAAATACCCAGAAGTAGAATGACTGGGTCCTTCTTTGCCTCTTGGTATGGTCTTTATTTTAAAGTTTATTTTTGTCTGGTATAAGTATTGCTACCTCAGCTTTGTTGTTTGTTTTCATTTTAATGAAATACCTTTTCCCACCCCTCTACTTTCAATCTGTGTGTGTCTTTTGATCTGAAGTGAGTCTCTTGTAGGCAGCATATGTAACGGTCTGGTTTTCTTATTCATTCAAACTCCTGTCATTTGATGGGAGCATTTAACCCATTTACATTGAAAGTAATTGTTGATAGGTATGTAGTCATTGCCATTTTATTATTCATCATATATTTTATCTTTTTTTAGTCATCTTAAAAAAGTCCCTCTAAGATTCCTTACAATATTGATTTTGTGGTGATGAGCTCCTTTAGATTTTTTTTTTTTTTTTTTTTTTTTTTGGTCTGGGAAGCTCTTTATTGGTCTTTGGTTTCTAAATCGTAGCTTTACTGGGCAACTTTGGTTATAGGTCCCTACTTTTCATCATTTTGAACATTTCCTGCCTGTTCCTTCTTGTTTGCAAAGTTTCTGTTAAGAAATCAGCTGATAGTGGGCTGGCCCAGTGGCTCAGGCGGTTAGAGATCCATGCTCCTAACTTTGAAGGCTGCCGGTTCGATTCCCACATGGGCCAGTGGACTCTCAACCACAAGGTTGCCAGTTCAATCCCTCAAGTCCCACAAGGGATGGTGGGCTCCGCCCCCTGCAATTAAAATTGAACACAGCACCTTGAGCTGAGCTGCCTCCCTGATGGCTCAGTTGTTTGGAGCACATCTTCTCAACCACAAGGTTGCCGGTTCGACTCCCGCAAGGGATGGTGGGCTGTGCCCCCTGCAACTAGAAACGGCAACTGGACCTGGAGTTGAGCTGTGCCCTCCACAACTAAGACTGAAAGGACAACAACTTGAAGCTGAACAGCACCCTCCACAACTAAGATTGAAAGGACAACAACTTGACTTGGGAAAAAAGTCCTGGAAGTACACACTGTTCCCCAATAAAGTCCTGTTCCCCTTCCCCAATAAAATCTTAAAAAAAAAAAAAAAAATCAGCTGATAGTCTTATGGGAGCTGCCTTGTAGGTAATTAACTACTTTTCTCTAGTTGCTTTTGAGATTTTCGCTTTGTCTTTAACTTTTGGCATTTTAATTATGACATCTCTTGGTGTTGGCCTCTTCAGGTTCATCTTGTTTGAGACTCTCTGTGCTTCCTGGGCTTATATGTCTATTTCCTTCACCAGGTAGGGAAGTTTTCTGTAATTATTCCTTCGTATAGGTTTTCAACTCCTAGCTGTCTCTCTTCTCCTTTGGTACTCCTATAACGTGAATGTTGGTATGCTTGATGTTGTCCCAGAGGCCCCTTAAATTCTCCTCATTATTTGGATTCTTTTTTCTATTTGCTGTTCTGATTGGGTGTTTCTATTATCTTGTCTTCTAAATTGCTGATTCAATCCTTTGCTTCATCTAATTTACTGTTGATTCCCCATTATTGTATTTTTTTTTTTTCCTGACTGGTTTATGTTTTCTATCTCCATTTTTTATGTTTCCTATCTCTTTGTTGAAGTTATCCCTGAGATCATTGAGCATCTTTATAATCAGTGTTTGGAACTCTGTGTCTGGTAGATTGTTTGTCTACATTTTGTTTAGTTCTTTTTCTGGAGCTTTGTTCTGTTCCTTTATTTGGGACATGTTTCTTTGTCTCCCCATTTTGGCTGCCTCCCTGTGTTTGTTTCTATGTATTAGGTAGGGCTGCTATGTATCCCACTCTTAGTAGGGTAGCCTTATGTAGTTAGTAGATTTGCTTTGGGGCTCAGTGGAGCAATCTTCCTTGTCACCTGATCTGTGCACTCCAAGTGTGTCCCTTGAGTGGGTTGTGTGTGTCCTCCTCTCGTTTACTATTTGCATGTCAATGGGAGGGTTTGACCCTCAGGCTTATATGTTGTTAGGACTGGCCTTGACTATAGTGGAGGAATTGTGGTGCAGGGGCTAACCTAACAAAGGAGGCTCTGCCTCAGCTGCCCAATCTGCCCCTTGGCTGTGTTGTTCTTGGAGGCAGCTGGGTGATGCTCCAGTTCATTTTGCAGCTGGCCACTGGGGTCACCAGTCCCAGAGCCACTAGGGAGGGAACCCACTGCAGGTCAAGTTCAGCCACAGCCAGTGCCCCACCCAGGGCCAGCCAGCAAGAGCCACAAAGAAATCTGTAGATGGCCATTGCCTGTTCCGTGCTTGAAAGTGCCTTGAGAGGCCAAGTTGTGAACCGAGGCCAGTTGCCTCTAGTGCCAGGCTTAGGGCCATTGATCCAGAGGTACAGGATATGCTCAAGCCAGATGCTGAAGGTCTGGGTTCCAAGAATCATTTAGAGACCCTAAGAATGTCTGCAGCATGAGTCAAGGCAGGCAGTTTATATGAAAAAGTCACTACTGTAAGCGGCTTGGGTGTGCCTGAAAGTTGGGTGAGGCATGGTCTCAGAATCACTAGGGCGTGGCCAATGAAAAGTATTAGCCAGCTTGATGGAGACTCAGATATGGCGGCCGCCTGCATCTGTGTGCAGGGAAGGGGAAAGGCTCAACAAAGAAACAATGGACTCTACCAGCTCCTCCATCCAGGAGAAAGCTGCCCCTTCAGCCCCATCCTGAAGCCAGACAACTCAGTTCCCCACCATATGTCACTGCCACCTCTCCAGCTGCTGCCACAGCACTGGAGCTCAGATTCTGTTGGTAAGTCCACATGCAGTCCTTTTAAGAGGAGCAACTAGGACTCCAGCTGCCCTCCGTCTCACTCAGTCACACTCTCTGCTGGTTTTTACACAGTCAGAGATTATGGGGACTTCTCTGTTTGGCACTGGAACCCTGGGCTGTAGAGGGGCTGGGACCCCTCGCCCCTCCAGAGGGACCTCCGCAGCCGAGATATCCCTCCATTTTTAATGGTCACATGCAGATGTAGGACTAGCCCATTCCGTGTCTCTTCCCCTCCAACCAGTCTCGAGGTGGCTTCTTCTACATGTCCTTAGTTGTAGGGCTTCAATTCCACAATATTTTAGTTGATTCTCAATGATGGTTGTTTTGTAGTTTAGTTGTAATTTTGATGTGGTTGTGAGAGAAGGTAAGCACAGCATGTACCTACTGCGCCGTCTTGACTGGAAATTCTGATTTTTGTATAAAATTAACTTTTGGATATTGATCTTATATCCTATAACAGTGCTGAACTCATTTCTTAGTTTTAATAGTTTTTTGGTGGATTCCTTAGGATTTTCTATGCACAAGATCATGTCATCTATGAATACAGTTATTTCTTCCCTTCCAATACAGCTGTCTTTTATTTCTTTTTCTTGTCTAATTGCCCTGGTGAAACCTCCAATACCATGTTGAACAGAAGTAACAAGAATGTACAGCCTGGTCCAGTACCTGATTTTAGAGAGAAAGCATACAGTCTTTCTAATATTAAGTATGATGCTAGCTGTGGGCTTTTTCATACATGCCCTTTATTATGACAAGAAATTGCCTTTATTCCTAGTTTATTGAGTGTTTTTATGTTGAAAAGGTATCAGATATTGTCAAATGATTTTTGTGTGTCTACTGAGATAATCATGTGCTTTTAAAATTCTATTGATATGCTATGGTGTATTACTTGATTTAAGAATGATTAAATCAAGCCATATTCCTAGGATAAATCCACTTGGTCACAGTGTATAATTCTTTTTCTATATTGTTGGATACAATTTGCTAGTATTTTGTTGAGGAATTTTCCATCTACATGCAAAATAATATAAGGGATTGATCTGTATTTTTCTTTACTTGTGATGTCTTTTCCTGGTTTTAGTATCAGAGCAAGACTGGCCTCATAGAATGAGTTAGAAAGTGCTATTTTTAATTCATAGATTTGTTTATCAGCTACATTAAATGAGTATTATCTATTGGTTTTAGGCATCTGAATCCTAAGTATCTGAAATGAGTATCACATACAAAAGTGACATTCAACAGACTTTGACTGAAATCTCAGTCACAGTACACAACTGTCTCATAAATAGACTTTGGTAACACTAATAAAACTAAACTGAAACTTAAAAACTAATTTAAACTTAAAAAAGAAGAGAATCCACAAAGCTGTTAAACTTTTCATGAAACAAAATTTCTATAAATTTTATAAATAATGTTAATAGAAACAAACTTTGGTGAGTTGATAATTTCACTAAGTTGCATTTTGGTATTTAAAAGCAAATGTTTTTAAAGTTGATAAAATTGGAAATTTTGGTGAAGTGACCTTTAGGTAGCTATGTCATTGAGTGAACTGTTTTTGGTAAAGATTTTCAACTAATTGCCTAGTTTCTGGATGGGGGTAGATAATTGAGAAGGCTATGCCTACAGTCCACCCCCACACCCCGCCCCACCATCTTTTTTTTTGAGAAGTAGGAGGTGAGGTTAATTGCTTATAGTAAGAGATGGTGATTTAAAGAGTTTAAGAAAAGTGGAGAAAGTTTGCAGGAGTCAAAGAGATGACAGGATTAAACAATCTAGGCTGAGTTGTGTTTATGACCCAGCTCTGTTGATTCCAATTCCAATGGTTGTATGATATTATTTTGTTCATAGGAGCTCAGTGAAGAGGGCACAGGAGTAGAGAAATTTGGTGATTAGTAAGTGGGTGGGAGAGGAAAACATAGGGTTGAATAGGGGTTGCCATGAGAATGGATGAAGTATTGGATCATGACATCTAGGCCAGTTGAAAAGGAGGAAAAGCCTGCTACACACAGGGAGAAAAGAGAATTCAAAGGACTGGAGTTAGAAGAGGTTGAAAGTTTGATATGTGTGCAAGGGGATGAGAGAGCCACAGGTAAGAAAGTGCGTTTAGAATGAGATTCTGGAAGGTAAAATTTCAGTGGTAAAGTAGATCTTGTCATGAAAGGGTCAAAGGCCTAGTAAACAGTGGATTGGATAGATGGGTTTCAGGAGGAGAGAACAATAAGGTACTATGGGGCCAGAGTCTTGAATGGGGTATTCACATAGATAGGGAAAGCACATACATGGGATGGTAGGTCTTGGGATGAACAAGACTCTGGGCCTGACTTCACTAAATATGTGAGTGATCAGATGCTGTCTTTCCCCACCTCCATCCCCAATCAGCCCGGCATGAATCACCCAGGCTGTTATAAAAAAGGGGGTAGCTGGTTCTCAGAGTTTGTAGAACTTCTCCAGAGAGTTCTTTGGCTTTCCAGTACTTGCTTCTATCTCTGCTAGCTCCATGTTGACTTCTCAGTTGTGTTTTGACTTAATGATATTCTGTGTGTTGCTCTAGCCCATCCTTTTAGGTCTCTTATTTAATGATTCATTTTGTGACTAGCTCTGGGCTATGTTTTCTCCTCAAAGGTAGACAGGCAAACTTACCAACTTACTTTCTGTGCGTTGGGCCAGCTGGTGGTCTACGCCTTAGCAGCTAAGGCCAAGACCATCAGGAGGAGGTGGTACAACCAATGCCAAATCCTAAAAGACAAGGGGCTTTAAATAAAGGTGGAACAGCCATAGAAACCACAATGGTGAATGAGAAAGCTCTCCACCCTCCCCCTTTTCCCTCAAAACATGATTTTGGACTTTTCCCTCAACCTATACATACCCTTAAGTGCTGGTCTCCATGACTAAGGACTGGCAAAAGTATTCATTATAAAATTGTCTTAATTTGTTTCAGCTGCTATAAGAAAATACCACAGACTAGGTAGGTGAAAAACAACAAAAATTTATTTCTCATGGTTCTGGAGCCTGGGAAGTCCAAGATCAAGATGCCCACATGGTCGAGTTCTGCTGAGGGCCCTCTTCCTGGTTCATAGCTGGTGGCTTTTTGTTGTGTCCTCAAATGTTGGACGGGGCAAGGGACCTCTGTAGGGTCTCTTTTATAGGAACACTAATCCTGATCATGAGGATTTCTCCAAAAGGCCCCACCTCCTAACACCATCACATTGAGCATTAGGATTTCAACGTGTGAATTTGGCGGGACACATTCACACCATAGTAAAAACGAATACACTGATCTTCAAAATTCACTTTTTAAATCTGCTTTCCTCTCAAGGTGCTGCTATCACTGGCCTGTCTTCTCTTTTCATAGTCATCTGACTTCTCATCTAATCCAATTGCCTCCATTCCCGTGTGTGTGTGTGTGTGTGTGTGTGTGTGTGTGTGTGACTCTCACATCTGTATTGCTAGCTTACATACATCCTCTGAGCTCACAAGGCTGTTAACATATATCTCCTGTTCATGAGATAGTGCCTTAACATGAATAGTTTGTTTTTAACAAAGTTCATCACAGTAATCTCAGATATGCTTCTCCTCTGCTATTGTTACTGGAATGGCTCTATGAATGGAATTACCCCACCCAACTGCCCAAGTAGAAACTTGGTATCATCCTTGACTCTTAACTTCTTCTTTTACTTCATGTAATCACACCATGTCCAGTGTATTCTATCTCCTCTGTAGCTGTCTGATCTGTCAACTTCAATCTCCCCTGCCTCTGGCCTAGTCTGGTCTTCAATGAACTCCCTTTGGATTCCTTAACACGTTGCATACGGATCACGAGAATCTTCGTTTTTTTCTGAGCCATGAATTAAGGACGGATAACGAGAATTCTTGTTTTTACTGTTGACTCTTTTTACTTTGCACATTTTATTGAATTATTTGTGTTTCGTTAATAACAAAGGAAGCTGCTTTCTGCAGTATCACACCAGGAGGGATTACTAACATCATAGGTGAGTAAATCCTAAAAAATTCCATAGAAAAATAATAAATGACATGGAAGCATTCACGCTTTAAAGAGAAGAGTGCATTTTAAAGTTATTTCTTTTAAAAACCTGCCGGAACAGAGGGGTATGAGGGATTTAAACCCCGCCGTACGCAACGTTTTAATTAAGGCCTCCTATTTGGTTTCTTTTCTTCTAGTCTCATTCCTCTAACCCATTTTCCTGTCTGATGCAATAATCATCTTTCTGAAATGCAAACCTGATCTTTTTCTCGTCATTTAAAAATCCTTCAGTGGCTTCCCCTGGTCTTCAGGATAAAATCCAAGCACTTTATCATGTCTTACAGGGCCCTTTGTGACTTGATCTTGCCTGGCTTTCCTGCATCATTTCCTCCACTTCTTCCTCAAATAGTAAACCTCAGCTGTACCAAATTACCTACTTGGAATTTCTGAAACACCACATACTGTTTCATAATTCAGTGCACTCATACCTGTAGCTCTTGCTGCCTGGAATGCCCTCACATCTCACTTCTCCCCCTATGCATGATGTGCATGATGAATACCTACTCATTCCTCAAGGTTCAGTCCTAGCATTGTTTCCTCTGAAGTTCTTCATTGAGCTCTTTGCTCGGTACTCCAGTAAGCCTGAACGCACCACTTTCACACTTCCAATTATGTTGTATACATTTGTTTACAGTCTGTCCCTCCTTTTGGCTTGTGGGACCTTGAAAAGTCATCCCTGTATTCTCTATATATACTAGCACAGTGCTTTGAATGGAGGAATATACTTGCTGAATATATTTGGTAATTATTTTTTGAGTGCTTCTATGAGCAAGGAAGACACTGCAGAACGTACTGTGATGAATTTTGCAGGTTCTCTTTCCCTTTAGAAGGCAATTTCTCAGTCTCCTTCAGATTCTGTATCCTGTCTGTCCCCTACTATGTGACCTCAGCCTCTTTTTCCTCTACATATATACTGTGAGTTACCCATCCATTTCCTTAGCTTTAATTGCTGACAACTCCCAAATCTGTCCTCCCAGCGAAGAACTCTTTCTCAAACTCCAGATGCTCCCAGGCATCTCAAACCGAGTTCATACAAAACTGAACTATTTTATCTTTCTTTTATCCTTCTGGGATGAAATGAAAGTTGTAGGAAAGTTTCTGAAACAATTTTAAGGAAAAGCAGTTACAAATTAAGTCAGGACGATGGCATTCAGTTTTCCGTGATAACCTTAGGTACAGCTTTTGTGTTTTCATTGTCTTGAAGTGAACAGCAGTGAAGCTTTAATGCTGTGCTTCCCATGCTGGGCTACATGGCAGTGTGCCAAGGTATATGTGAAGCCACAGTGCAAACAAGGCTCACCTTCCTAGAGCATCAGTTTTGATAGAAGTTTGTGTGTGTGTGTGTGAGTCTAAAGTATATTTAAATTGTAATAAACATACATTGAGAAACATAATGCAAAACATCCTAAGTTTAAACTTTTTTCCTCAAAATACAGACATACAGGCGATTTCTATTATTAGGGAATCTCAAGCCTAACTACCAAATTCAATGTTCCAGACTCAAAGACATGAATTACAATATGCCCAAGTATTTAAGGACATGAAGAGGAAAGCCTTAAGGGTAACAGACATTATCCAGTAGTGGACAATGGGAACCCAGCATTACAGGAAGTTCTTTTTCAGATGAAGTAAGAGGAAACTGGGGAAGGGAGGAGTTTGCTTTAATTGCCAAGCTAGGCTAAGAACTTTACACAGTGTGTTGATTCAGTCCTTAGACATTTTCAGAAGATGCCTCTTTTGTCCCATGTGCTCTACTGGGTGTCACGAGTGAATTAAATATGTCCCCTATACTCAAGGAGTTCACTATCTAGGGAAGGGTACCAAACAATGTAATTGTGCCTTTTCTGCAATGAAGGATGTATAGTGTGAAATTGGACCACTGGTGCCTAGCTTTGCTTGGGAATTCAGTGAAATACTTCACAAAAGACTTATCATTTCAGCTTTTGGCTAAGTCTTGGAAAATGGATAGGTATTTTTTGTAAGTTAGTGAGAAAGATCTCAGGAAATTGAAATATGAAATGTGTGGGAAATAAATTAGATCCATGCTTACATTTTTGACAGTCATTATGAGCACTTTAGTGCCTGTAGAGGAAGAAGCCCATGTCTTTTTGTAGCAATTAACAGAAAACCCAGGCTCACATGGGAATAACCACTAAATATTACTATGTAGTTCCTTTTAATGGTTCTGACCTGCTATTCGGTGTCATCTTCAGCCTAAAGCCAGTTCCCCATGGCACTCAGAATAACATGCTAACTTACTCTTCTTGTCCAGCAGAGTAGAGCCTGGATTCTCACTGCCTCAATTAAATTAGTTTAGGCCTATCCATCACTGAACCAGCAACATCAATTGCAAGGGGATGGAAATACTAACTCCTTTAATCTGGGATGGATGTGTGGGAACCAATCCACTGCAGGGAACTGTAATACAATGTGGATTATGGAAACATTGCAGTAGTCCCACATTCACAAAGTAATGAATTTAGGTGTGTGGAAGGTCAGAGAAGCCACCCAGGAGATGCCAAAAGTTTGTGTACAAGTTAGGTAGGCAAAAGGGGGAGTACGGCTTTCTCGGTGGTAAGAGGCTGCATCAACAAAAGGTGATAAAGGGGCTGTGAATAGGGAAACAGTCAAAATAAGGACCTCCATGCTTCTGGAGCATAAAATTACAGGCAAGGGAAGGTGCTGGAGTAGTGAGCAGATGCGTGAGTCACTAAAGGGAGTCATGGTAAGGAATCTGGACTCTTCTTTCAGATCATCAAGCAGAGAATTTAGACATCAGATATCTATCGCTCTGGCTATAGTGTGGAAGGAGGCAAGTTAGGAGGCTGTTGCAGTAATCTTGGATAGAGATGTCTTGAATTTCACACTAGGGAGAGAGGTGATTGCAGATTTCAGAAACATAATGGGAATAAACTCAACATGACTTGACTGTAGATGAGTCCCTGGCTTTTGTAGTTGTGTCTCCTCTGGATATTGGGCTTATACTGTGTCACTGAACTGTTGAGGCTAGAGTTCTCTTGTTATTTTTTGAAGGGTGTGGGCATAACTGTCAACCTTGCAGTAAAGAACTGGATCTCGAGATAGAAAAGCTCTGAAAGTAGCGAGGGAATTCCAGTGCATCTAGGCCCTGCTCTTAGGGGTTTGCAATTTGTTAACGAGGTGCCCAGATGGACTTGAGGGCATATTCCAACAACTAAGGGGAAAAGTTATCATTTACAGGCCAGATTAGGAAAACCGATAGTGTTATTTCCCATGTTATCCCTGAGCCTTAAGTTAGTTCTAGGATTCGTATACTCTTACTTGGGCCACATTATTAAACGGGGTGCCAAAATATTAAAATGTTTCTTGAGGCCCCTGTGGCATTGGGAGTGGGCCATTAGATTGTGAGTTCCTTGAAGGGAGACGTTTCCTTTCATCTCTGTGTCCCTACTATCTCTCCCAGGGCTTCAACATACGGCAAACACTTTGATAAAGATTATATCCCTAAGTGCTTAAACCATGCTGGGTACTAGCAGATGCTTAATAAGTATTCAGGGAACTGCTGAAAGCTCCAAAGATGGGTATATACCTGGGGCCAGGAGGAAAAGTTATGAGAGTCAGCCATAACCCACCTATTACCAGTACTTAAAGATATGGTTTTATGTTTAAGAAAAGTGTTTCAAGTTATTTAGCTGAGGTGAATGTTCATGTAGACAGGTAGGGGATAAATTTTTTGGGGAGAAGCATTCAGAGTTTTAGGTTTATTCAATAAATGCTTTAATGTCTACAATGGTGCTAGGAATGTAATGTCAGAAAGAGCTTTCTGGTAATAATGTGACAAATTGGAGCAGGGGGAGAGATGGAAAACCCTGTTGGGAGTAGATAGTGTCAGACTAGAGCAGCTGCAGTGAAATAGTACCAGAATACCTGTCACTGAAGCTAGTCTCTATCTGCTAGACCAGTGACCTCTCCACCTTCACCCTTATTACCTCAGACAATGGATGGGTTTGGTGGGCCCAATACAATCTGAAGGTCCAGCCTACGATAAAAGCTCTTCTTTCCACCCTATTAGTGATATGCGAACAGTCAGGCCCTGCTATCAAATATTTTGGCTGGGATGACAGCACCAATTCTTCCCACAACTACCACCCTAGTCAAGCCTGAGCCTTGAGGGATGCGCAGCCTGGCTGGGCCCAGTTTGGCTTCCTACTTCACATATCCTCTGGCCATTCTGAAGCCAGATTTCCCTTTTCTGAGTTCCCAGAGAGGCCCAGATTTGATAATAAAAAATTTCCAGGAAATTCCCAGGTTTAACTTCCTAATTCTCCTCTAACTTCAACCCTCTCCTTTACTTTTCTCCCCACCCCAACTCCCACTCCAAGAGGAAGGAGCTTATTCTGGAGTCTAACATCCTCTGCTGAATGCTTCTACTCCCTTGGCCAGGATGGTAGTACATCTGAGTTCCCAGTCCTCTCCTCTGAGGCCCATTCAGGGTTGGAGGAGATGACATGAGGGTAATATGTCATCCAGCTTAGAAACAGAATGGTTGTTGAGTTCCTTAAAGGTGCTTAGGGTACCAGGTTATTATAGAAGGTTCACTTCTATATGTTCACTCTCCAACTCATGTCAGGAAGTAGTGTTTCTCTAAGAAATCCCAGGGGCTCAGTCTCTATGCTAGATGGCAAAACTTTGGGGGCCATTTTGGAATTACAGGATTCACACCCATATAAACTGGCATTAAGAAAAACAAAACTGTCTAAGCAAACAAAATCCAGATCTAAGAGTCAGAAACATACACTGTGAATTTACCCCATGGGGACTGATCATTTGGATAGTTCTTATTCTCAGAAATTCCAAAGGGAGAAAAAAAATCAGTTTCCATATATTCATAGAAGGAATTTTATCTATTGTGCAAAGAGAGGGTTATCTGGCTTCCCAGAAGGTTCTGGGCTCCATTAAGATGGTCCGTTTCACAACTCTAGCTCTTCTTCCTAGCGATTAAAAGAGCTCCAAAGGCCTATGATCCTGGGCACTAATGAGGGCCACACACCCTTTGGCTCCAGTTAAATCCCTGGTGTTGGAGCCGTGTGGGACTTGCGGATGCTTGCTTCCTGGTCCTGCCGCAGTCCCTGAAGTAGCTGGTTTAGGAGTGTAAGGTTGCTGTCTCTGCGAGGCAGGGGCAGAGGTGGGAGGCAGTTCCCTTTATACTCGATCACTGCCATCTTGGCCCGATCCTGCTTATTCCGATTTGGGATCTGCAGCATTCTCGTGTAGCCCCCATTCTGACCTTGGTACCGAGGGGCCAGTACTTGAAACAGCTTTGGGATCAAGTCTTTCTCCTAGAAGAGAATTATCCAGAAGAGAGCAAAGTCAGGCACCAAGGCAGAGACACTTAGCTTTCAGCACTCCCAAAAGTTGCGTCCAAACACACACGCACACTCACACACCCCTCCCCCACCCTCTAATGTGGCAGAATCAAAGTAACAGTTACTTTGGTGGGGTCAGTTACAGGCAGATGTGCAGATTCAGATTCACATCAAATCCAAGCAATTTAGGGCATGCATTTCTAATTTAGTTCACAACATTTGTCTATAAGTGAGTGCCTTGGCTTTATTCTGCCCAGTCGCCCTTTCTCTAACAACTCCCTCCCACTCAGGGAGCAAATGATGAACTGTGGGTGGCAGTTAGTATGCACTCACTGTGAGCCAGAAGTCGGCCATGCGCATGGCTCTTTCGTTGGTGTCTCCCAGCTTCCCATAGTCGATGAGCTGTGAGGACAGAACAACACTGATCCAACCGGAGCAAGAAACGAGGCGCCCATCGTACTCCTCTAATGATGGACTGCAACCCATTCAACCCACTAGCAAAGCTTCGCTCTAATTCAGGGCACCCCTAACCCCGCAGCCCTAAACAGTCTCCTATTTGAGGGACCGAAGCAGTGGACTCTGGCTAGTGGGGGATTCAGACTCCAGACAGGGAGTTCCAGGGCGGTCCCACTCCTTCCCCAAGTCCAGCCGAACCCCGCCCCCTCAGCCAGATCCGCGCTGTGGACCTGAGCGTCCCGCCCCTCACCCACTTTGCGTGACCCCTCCTCTCACCTTCTCAGCGTAACCCCTCATCTCGTCCACGCGCGCCCATGACGCCTCTATGCGTTCGTGTCGCACTAGTCCCGTAAGCAAGTTCCGCAACAAGTGGATGCGGGACTCGGGACCAAGGCCCAGGCGGCGGAATACGCGGCCATGGGAGATGGCGGCGGCGAGTGACAGCCGCATGTTACCTGCTTCTCCCCGCCCCCGTGAGGCCGGAACTGGAAACTCCAGGGAAGACGGCGCGGAGAGGCGGATTTGAGAGGACGCATGCGCCGTACGTAAATGCGTGGTGGACGTGTTTGCGCATGAGCAGCAGAGCCTGCCTCGTTGGCAACCGCGGGAGGGCGGAGAAAGGGTGTTGACCTGTTCAGAGGAGGCGAGCTGGGCGGGCTTCAGGCAACCGGAGCGCTGCCGGTCGGGCCAGGGAACCGGGCGCCCCCTAGTGTGGGATGAACCTGCCGTCGGGATCCTCTTGAGGTGCGTCTGTCGTCTGGTGTCCTGTAGGGCGATGGGAAGCTTCGCTGCGGAGCCTGCTGGGAAAGTGAGTATCTGAGGAAAAAGGCGCCTGGAGGGGTCGCGCTCCTGTAGGCTGGTGGCTCCACCTGGTCCTGAGCTGTGGGGGTCCGGTGGGTCTGACGGTGCGTCATTTTGACAAAATTATTGTCAGTAATCATGGTGAAATGAAATGAATAACCACGATGTTCAGAAAACAAACGCAGATAGTGAAACATTTGTTGCGGTAAGTACGTATAATCAGACAGAGAAAACATACCTACGCATTTATGTGTAAAGTAACATAAAATAACATTGTAGTTTCAGTTTTGGAGCCTGGCAAATTTGCAAAGAATTTGTCAAAATTCTTCCTTGTAGGTTGAATTGTGGTTTATCCCCTTCGGAAGGATATGTTAAGTCCTAACCCCACCCCACCTCCTCCACCTCACCTCCATCCAGTAACTCAGAATATGGCCACATTTGGAAATAGGGTCATTGCAGATACACTTAGTTAAGATGAGGTCATACTGGAGTAGGTGGGCATCTAATCCAAATGACTGGTGTCCTTATAAAAGAACTCAACTGGAGAGACAGACACTCAGTGCAGACAACCATGTGAAGACAGATACACAGGGAGAACGCCATGTGATCAAGAAGGCAGAGATGGGGTCATGCAGTTGCAAGCCAAGGATCATCAGGGATTTCTGGCAACCGTTGGAAGCTAAGAGAAAGGCCAGGAACGGATTCTTCATTAGATCTTTCAAAGAATGTATGACCCAGCCGGCACATTGGAACTATGAGACAATAAATTTCTTTTAAGCTGCCCAGTTTGTGGCACTTTGTCACAGAAGCACTAAGAAAATAATACGCTCATCTTCATGTTCAGTAGATAGGATACTTAGATTGGTCCCCCTGTCATCACTGATAGGTGATCAGAGAAGACGTCGTTAATTTTGAAAAGTTTCTCTCATTTGAAGCAATACATAACAATAGTTAGGAAAAGTCTTAAACATGGATATGTTGGCAGAGATTTATACAAATCACATTTCACAATAAATTCCAGAAATTACACTCCTTACACCATGTCTTGTTTCCTTGGGATTAATTCTTGCAGCTTTCAGTGATTGCCACAATTGTAAATTCATCATAAATTTCTGTTGGTAAAACTTGTGAAGATCTTCTGCAAAAGTTGGAGACAATGAACATTGGCACTGGTGTTACTTGATCCATTGCTTTAGAACGAATGCCCACTTGGTGAAAATGTACAGCATCAACCATTGTCCTTTCTCCCCCCCCCCCCCCCACATGTAAGACCGTCATCTCTTGTCTTCTGGTAGTATTCAAAATTTGATTTTTGTTTATGTCAATTTTTTTACATTTTGTTGTTGCATATTTAATTGCTTTCTCTAGAATTTCTGTGGGCTGGTGTTCAAGGAACAACATTATTGTTTTACTGAATGTTGGTCAAGGCTTATTTTGGCCCTTTGCAAAGATTTTTGTGTCTGATTGACCTCATCTGAAACTTTACCTCAGTAGAAAAAGATAAACCGGAAAAGAAAAGTCTAATACAACTAAGATCGTTTATTTTAAATTTACTGCTTTAAAAGCAGGGCTATGTTCTACCGCAAGGGTTGGAGTCACAAAATGCACCTGAAGTGAACTTGAAAGATCATAAATTCTTATTAAGAATTTAACTATGCAACTGATAATTCTTCAAATTAACTCCCATGTAGCATACAGTATTTTTTAGTGGATTAGTGTTAAAAAGTGATAATTTTTAGCAATCCTTTGGAATTTAGATAAAGAAGAGATTTTTGTGTGAGGGTTATTGTATCACTAACACTGTTAGCATTGTTATACAAGGTGATAAAAATCAGACTGACTTAGTTTTATTATGATTTTTAAATTCTACACAGATGATTCACCTCCTTATGCTTGCATCGAGGCAGAATGGTTCCCAACCCTTGGTTCCCAGTGGATGGCTCTAAGTATCCAGCTGAGCCCCCAAGGAAAGTGCTCAGATGGATCTGAGTATTCTGGGTGAGCCAAGACTTGGAGTAACCCTGATGAGAGTCCAGCTTAAGCCTCTGAGGAGGAGTTGGTAGTGAGTATAATTATACAGTTAGTGTGGCAGAGGTGAGGAAAGTGATCCCAAGCAATGTCTGGGAGGAAGCTGAAGAAGAAAGATCCTAGCCCGTAGAAAAATGTTAAACATGAAATTTCATAGCTCCTGCTGGGAGAAGGGAGTTGAACCTGCCCACGGCACTACAGAGAACCCTTGTGTGTTGTGATACAATAAACCGTCTTACATCCTGGTTCCTGACACAGAGCACAGAAAACCCTTGGAATATCCTCAGTGATAGGGATATAGCAGCATTTTTTGTTTTTCATAAAAAGTCCATTTCAACCATACCTGAGTTATGGTAATGAGGTGACTTTTGGAGGATCTGGCATGGTTAACAGAGAAATTAATCATGTGATTAAAGTGGCCAGAGGGTGGAGATTTCAGCACTCCCCCTACCCCAGCGTCACGGGAGATACCAGAGATGACATAATCACCAGTGTCCAATGATTTAATCAATCATGCTACCATTAAAAATCCTAAACAACAGGGTTTGGAGAGTTTCAGGGTTGATGAACACATTGAGGTACTCGGGAGGTTTAGCATGCCCAGAGAGCGCACAGATACTCTGCCTCTCTACCCACATACCTTGCCCTGTACAAGGTATGTACCTTGCCCTCTCCCATTTAGCTGTTCCTGAGTTACATCCTTAATATAAATCTGTAATAGTAAGTAAAGCACTTTCCTGCAGTTCAAGTAAATTATCAAACTTGAGGAGTGGATCTTGGAAACCCCCAATTTATAGCCAGTTGGTTAGAGGTACATGTGACAACCTTGGCCTTGCAATTGGTGTTTGAAGTGGGGGTCTGAGCCCTTTACCTATGGTTCTGCAATATCTCCAGGTAGTTAGTGTCAGAATCGAACTGTAGGACACCCAGTTGTTGTCCTCAGAGCATTGGAGCATTGCTTGGTGTGGAAAACATACATGTTTGGTGTCAGAAGGGTTGTAAGTAGAGAACCAAGCTTTTTCCATTACTCTGAATGACTGCATCTTACTCTCTGAAGCCTCCATGAAGCAATGTCCTGGGAACCAGTATAGGAAGCTCAGCAAATATTCCGTCAAGGATTTAGTGGTGAGCATGGGAAGCATTTGCCAATTGGACCTCAAGCCAGCTTTTGGTTCTATGCCTAGAATCACAAAGGTTTCGAAGTATAGGGGCAGGCTCTTTCTTGATATTTTTTTTACTCTCTGATTAGGGTCTTAAAACCTCTGTGGATCCAATGTTCTGAGAAGGACTGGACAGAGACAGAGTCTGTCTCTGGTATCAGATGGAATTGTGATTGTATTAGGCTCAGTTCAAATCAGTTTTCCACAATTAGAATTACTAGAATATTGAAGATAGCAATAAATCAAACATATACCAAATGGAATCAAGGAACCTTGTAAACAGTTGAGTTTAGGAGAATACGTTCTGATCTATATGCAACTGAAATTGAGGTGGTCCATGGCTGTAGAGGGACATGGAGTTTAGATAGAAATCAGCATAACCCTCTATGGTGATGTTTTCCTCTGGAAATGATGACTAGCTATTTCCAACTTGGCTTACTCTCTTCATGGGGTGTTCTTTCCCCTTCCTGCTTCATTTCCTTGTATTATTAGTGAGATAACCGCCTGCTGAGGAGATTAAAAGGTCCTTCAAGGTCAGAGGACTCTGATTCATGGGTCCCATCTCTCCCTCTGCTTCACCTCCATGCTAGTGCTGTGCTTTATTTTTTTCCTAACGTCTTTCAATACAAATTTGTAAAAAAGAGAAATTAGATTTCTTTTTTGTCTATGTCACTGATGATTTCACCTTTACTTAGAACCACTGTTTAAGCTCTGCCTTGGGAAAAAAGGCAAGGAAACAAAGGCATTCCTTCAAGAGGAATGCAACCCTGAGAATAATTTGTGTCAAGCCCCATAAGACCCAGTTTGGACTTTACAGCTGCAGAAATGTAAGGTAATTAATGTATGGTTTTAAACCACCAAGTCTGATAATTTTGCAACAGCAGTAGGAAACTAACAGTGGATTACACAGCATACCTTTCAGAGTACATTGCACATAATAAGTGCTCTGCAAATATGTATTGAATGAATCTCAAGCTTCCAAAATGTCTGATTCTTAGTTATGAAGAAGGGAGTTTAGAAATAAATAAGGATGTTTCTGCGCGAATTCTAGACCAGTAGTAGGCTGTGATGTGACCGTGTTGCTATCTTCCAGTTTCTCTCCCTCTGCTCTTCAAACCTCCTGAAACTTTCCCAGCTGAAAGGTCTGGAGGTGAAGTGAAAAGAGCACAGGCTTTGTCGTCATCAGGCTGCAACAAAATTGGAAAGATGAGGATGTGGATGAAAGTGGCATCCTTTGTCCATAACAAGAGTTTTCCTTAGCACATGAGAGGTATTCAGTTATCAAGAGGGAGATTAGAATTCTTTATAAAAGAAATGTAGACAGAAATAAGGCACTTATTATTTTGCAGAGGAGACGCTTCTGCAGTATCATTCCAGGCATGAGAAATGCCAGCTCTTACTGTGAAGGGATGGGCTTCCTCTGCAAACTGAGGTTCCAGGAGGGCCTGCAGAGCTGAGATTCTTGAGGGTATCCACTGAGATATCCAAGTCTTTGTTCCATGTCTAAGCTAATGGAAGCAGAAATAAAAGCAAATTGAATTACTAGAGAGCTTGAGAGAAAGAAGAAGGAAGCTCAGGGAAGTGGTCAGACTAGTTAGTCAATAGAAGACCCATGAAATTTTCTGAGAGATCAAACAGCTTGCTCTAAATGGCATTCTTTAAATGTGTTTTTTCGCAGACTCTATGAATCTGTTTCTTTTTAGAAGAGTCCTACTTCTGGAATAGCAGTGTGAGGAGCTTTATGGACCCATTACTTAGTGAAATAGAGTAACTGGTGAAAGTGATTAAAAAAGCCAACCCATTAACATTCCTGGAAATTATCCTAAGGCCGTACAGCAAAGGAAAGAACATTTAGTCAGGAAACTGTATTAAAACTCGGTAAGAACAGTGAAAGAATCTATGGCATGGGCCAGGACAGCTCCTTTCCTTCATTCTGAGCAGGTGTGGTCAAGAAGATGGGGCTTCCTGTCCCCTAAGCTCCCAGTCAAGAGATAGGGAATCTCACTGGGAGGGTCAACAGCCAGTATTTCCATCCCCTCTAAGTCTGACTGAGTTGCAGAGGCTGAATTTCAGGAGAGTGCTGCACCTAGCCCTACTCATAGGTGCACAAGTCCTACCACAGGGATGGTCAGCTGAAAATACTGGGACTTCTATTGTCCTTGTATCAGCTCATCTGTGAGCAGAGGTTCCACGCTGGGAAAGGGAAGCCAAAGAGACTAAAGACACTGGCCTCACCCAGTGCCTGGATCACTGGCTCTGAAATTGTTCCCAGAGCAAAAGGTAGTTCATAGGAACAGAGAGCCCTGGGTCAAGTGTCCAACCTAACGGAACTGGGTAGGACTTGAAACAGAGTGTGAGGAAGTTGAAGACTAAGGTGTTCTTGAAAATAAAAAGTGAAGATTTTGGTGATGAGCAGTTAACAGGAAGCTGATAACTCCATGGCAGCAAAACAATGAATTGAAACAATGGATTTCCTTTTAACTGTAATGAAGAAGTCTGCAATAGAGCAGGTTTTGGGTGAGCGGATATTTAGAATCCAGTTTTGAGTTTATTAAGCTTGAGATGCCTTTAAGACATCCAAGTGGAGGTGTTAAGTAGGCATGTGTTTGATGTTTGGGGTGAGGTGTGTGTGAAATGCATGTATTAGGAGGCATGAATGTGTAGGTGGTATTTAATGCCACGGGGACTGGGGACACCTTAAGAGGGAGAGTCTAAATTGAAAGAAGACCAAAGATGGAGTGTGCTAGCACTGAGAGTTCTAATAGAACAGGAAGACCTAGTAAAGCAGAGTGATGTAGGAGGAAAAGCAAGAGTGGAAAAAAGTGATAAAATGATGCTGGTACAGCAAGTAAGATGACTGAGAATAAAATATTGGATTTAGCAAAATAGAGGCCATTGGTGACCTGTACTTAGTTAGTGTTATCTGCATTAACTGTTTGAAATATCAGAACCGTCTTTGATATTCATTCTGTTCCTTCTAAATGTCACTACTTCTACCTCCAATATCTAGTAAATTTGTCCTGTCAATTGTGTTTAACAGCCAGTATTCATTATCTACACTGGGGTAAATACCATTCTAGATGCTGAGCATATGGAGACAAAAAAGACTTGGACACTCTTCTTCAGGAGCTTACAATTGAAGATGGGGTTCAGGCATAACTATATTTCAATATAATAGCAATAATAATAATAATAATAATAATGTTAATAATTACTAGTGTTTCTTCTATTAACATGACTTTTTCTGCTCTTGCTGCTGCTACTATTACTACCACCAGCTAACATTATTGGAACACATACTCTGTGCCAGGTGTATATATTATCTCAAGTTGTCCTCACAGATCTATGAGAAGGTACCGTGTTTTAGAGGTAAAAAGTGAAGCAGAGACAGGTTGAGTAATTCACACAAGGACATACAGCTAGTAAATGGTGGACACTTTATGCAAAACCAACCAGTCTAACTTCTGAGGTTGTGTTCTTCACTTCAACTGCAAGCTGGCATTCCATAACTCGGAAAAGTTGACATGTACCTACTAATTTATTCCCTTACTTTAAATTACTTCCCCTTTCTTGCTTCTTCTTTTTAATTTCTACTGGGATAACTTTTCTAGTTAATCACTTGCATGTGAATCTATGTCTTACAGATTCACATGCAAATACTCTGGGGAACATAAGACATATTATCTTCCATACTGCTAAAGAATTGTGACAGTGACTTCTCTACACCTTTGTCTGGTTGATTACTGTTTGAAATAGTGTAACTACTGATAAAGTACCAAAGGACATCAATATTTTGAGATGTATTTGAAGTATAGGTTAAAATCACATTTATTTAGAACTACTGTGATCTCAACTGTGATTGCCCAAGGAGTCATTGTTGAATATTCCTGCCATTGAAGCCCAGATGAGACTATCTCAAGTTATCAATGTGGTTGTAATAAAATGTTACTCAAAAGCAAAGGAATAAGGAACTTGGTGGAGGTAATATAACATTGTAATAACTTAGAGAATACTTATTCAGTGTATGGCACTGTACTAAATGCTTTCTCCATAATAATTTATTTATTCTTCCCAACAATAGCATGAGAAATGTACTGATATCTTACAGACAGGGCACTTGAGCTCAGAGAAGTTAAATAACATACCCAAGGTCTCACAGGCATCACTACTATAAAGATAGCAGCATTAGTAATTATCATTGACAGTGTCAGTGATGGTGCACACACTTTCCTTCACTGCCTTGTGCACTCATGCACCACAGCACTATCATGAAGGGCTGAATGGCTGTTTCAGACCTTAGTAAAGGGTTAGAATGATTAAAGTGAATTATAATTTTGAGGGAAAGGGGAAAAATTGTATGTTTCATATGTCTTTCACTATAGTTCAAAGGAAGAGCATGCCAAAACTTATGGGGGTCAATTTTTAGACATACGCTATTGTAGTCAGCTCCAGTTGCCATAATGTAAAACCGTAGACTGCGGTTCTGAGATTACAGAAATTTATTTCTGACAATTCTGGAGCATATAAGATCAAGGTGCTGGCTGATTTGTTTCCTGGTGAGGGCTCTCTTCCTGGCTTGCAGATGGCTGCCGTCCTGCTGTGTGCTCATGCCTTTCCTTGGTTCATGCATGTGGAGACAGAGAGAGACAGCGAGATCTCTCTTGTGTCTTTTCTTATAAGGTCACTGACCCAATAATGAGGGCCCTGCCCTCATGAAGTCATCATACCCTAATTGTCTCCCAAGGCCCCCCTCTCTAAATCACATTGTGAGTTAGGGTTTCAACATATGAATTTGGGGGAGACTCAAACATTTAATTTATAACACACCCCATTCCCTAGACTTTATCATATCTTCTTTCTGAGAGAGAGAGAGAGAGAGAGAGAGAGAGAGAGAGAGAGAGAGCACTTCAAAACTCAGTGCAAATTTTCATCTTCATTTAAGAAACTCACATCTTATTGATGGGATTTGATCATGCTTTAGAATCCACCACCCTCCTAGCTCCATTCCTACAGGCCTTGTGACTCCTCCATTCCTATTGCACTTGCTATCTGTTGCTTACTTACTCTGGAAATCCTCTAGATCTACTGATGTGGTGACCCCCAATTCCTGTATTTCTATGTTCCCCACTTTCAATGACTCTGAGAGACTCATTCATGTGTGTCCTATCTCTACGGACCTCACAACTCTGGCCACTTCTAATCCTGTACCTACACCTGGGCCCAGTGTCTCCTGCTCTTTCTGATCATGTGATTCTCATCCTTACTGTCTCCATTTCCCCTACTCCATTGGCCCTGAGGGCTCCTCCCTCAGTGACTCTAATCCAATGGCACTGTAATCCCCACCTGATGGCAGCTTTAGTATCTCCACTACTATCAGAAAACCCGATTCCTATATAGTCATCTTCTCTCTATTTCAATTTACTTCTTGCCCATTTTTTTTATGTCTTGAGCACAGCTTCTGAATCTTGTTTAATAATCACACTGCTTAAATGCCTGACAAATTTATCAAAGGTATTTTTTTTTTATTTCTACATAACAATTTTGGCTTAAAAATCAAAGTTAATATATGGTCTATGATACTTCTTAATTAAAGACATTATGGATTCATTAAACAAGTACAAAAAGCATTCAGCAAGTTTTAACTGAATATTGCAGTTTTCAAGGTGCAGTGATGTGAGAGACAGGCACTGTGCTCTGTTTGTGTCACCATTTGGACATGATCATATTAGGAGGTCCTGTTTTTACGGAGGTCTCAGTTCTTGCCAGTGCAGTGAAGAATCAAAGGTCAGGAAGCTAATTAGTATGCAATCAGGTTTTATTAGTTATATGTTCTCAGGGAAGAGAACGCGTGTAGCCGAGGTGGGAGAGAGGGGCCTAGGCCCCTGGTACTAGTGATCTGTTCCTGGGGAAGAGAAAGGGCCTAGGCGAAGTGTAAGGGGTTGGGGTGTAAGGAGAGATTGCGCATGCGCGGCAAGAGAGTAGGAGGGTGGGGTGGGGTGGGGGGAGAGAGAATGCTGACAAGATGGCAAGAGGGTCAGAGAGAGACACACACACACAGAGACAGAGAGAGTGCGCTTGCAAGAGGTCAAGAGAGCTGGACAGAGAGAGAGCTAGGCCTTGTCCGGAGGACTTAACAGTTTTCTGGGTGGGGTGAGGGAGTTACATATTGATTTGGCGGGAAAAGGTGGTACATGATCTTCCACGGGAGGGTGTGACCTCCTAAGATAGATGGAGGTCTGTTGACTGAGATCTTTATCTTGCTCCAGGCCTCCTCTTGTCATCTGTTGTTGTAAAAACAGATACCTGGCTAGAGGCAGTAAATCAAAGCTATTTATGGGCTTTTTCTGTAGGCACTATGGACCCCCACCCCTCTCCACCTCCTCCATTTTCTAAATTCTACCTAACACTTTCAACTCTTACTGAGACAATTTTCCAGAGAACAAAATGGAAACCATACTGTTAAAGAAGACTTGTTTCTTTTATAATTTTTCTGTTCCAGGATTTCTTCTGGTGACATGGGTCATTTGAACTCAAACTGGGAGTATGCTTGAAGTCCTTTGAGGTACAAAGATAACAGAATCAGCACTGCTATCTCCCAGCTCTGAAGATCCAAGTTTGGACTGCTGTTCCATGGATTGTCTGTTTTTACTGGCTATGGAGAGGTAGAGAGTGTGCCTGTAAATAGAAGCTAATGGATGCTCTTGTGTCCAACATGAAGACATTTTCTTCTTTGTGTTGGGATTCCTTAGGTCATCAGCTTTGAGAACCTAGCATAAGTCATTGTTTCAAAAGGTATAGGATTGCAGAATGGTGATTTCGGTTCCCTCTCAGGTTCTTGGTGTCTTCAGAGTGTTTTTCATTTTCATTCTGAACATGTTCCTAAAACTCCAATAGCATGAAAAGTCACAAGGTGATTGTTTTGGAGATAAGCATTTCTTTACATTTTAATACATAAAAGAATTTCTATAGAAATATTAGAACCTAACATCTATATACTCTGATATTTTATTCTTGAAAGAATAGTTTTCAAAATCACCAATGGCATAATGAAATCAGACCTTGTCTGTAGCCATGATTAAAATGGCCCCTTCACCTGGTCATAAATCTGTTCAGAAGCTAGTCCTTCTTTGATTTGTACAAAGCACTAAGGTCAGAATACCCAAATGCTTGTGTGTCGTGTCCAGCGCAACACGGGCAGTGAAGGAACAAAAAGGGGCGGCTTTAGGTTAAGTTTTTTTTAAAAAAAAAGAAACAGAGACTTGATGCAGTTAAATTTCAGAAGTCCGGGGGCCTTGCAGTCATGGAAGACTGGAGCCCAGAATCAAGCCGACTGGTGGCTTTTATTGATATTCACATAAGGCATTAGCATTATCTATTCCATGGTCTGTGAATCTCATACATCTTTTCACAAAAGTGAATCAAACCAATTATCTTTGTCCCCAAGCAGCCGAAGCAGAAAATCTTGTGATGACTTAGGTGAGATATGCACCTCTCTGGGGGGCAAGTCTCACCTTGTAACAGTTCTGTTGAGATAAGTGGAGAGAGCTGATCTTTATTGCCCTCATGACTTCTCTCACAATCAGGTGAGAGAGGAAAGCCAGAGTCAGCAATGGTTTTTCCCAGGCAGGGGGGAAGGGGAGGCAAGGCTCCTTCCCGGATCTGCTAAGGCAGCTCATTGGGGGTCCCCATTCAGTTCTGCCTGGCTTGAGTTGTTCCCCCCTCCCCGTGGGGAATCTTCCTCGTCATTGGCTGCAAACCATCTTTTGGGGACCAGACAGAGAGACGTGAGGTATAAAACATTGAGATAAGTAACGTCCCAAAAAGGTACTGTCTCACAGACTTTCTTTCCACAAGGAAAGACATGGGGGGACAGTCTGCTAGGCTGCTGTGTGACAACACTTGTGAACCATATATTTTTTGAAAGCAGGCACAGGGAACTGCCCAGATGCCAGGGAAGAAAAAGGTGATGGTTAAATGAGAAAAAACATTTATTTGATACCTATTTTCCACATTTGCTTGATAATGTTTTCTGAATTGATGCAGTCTCTATCGTGGTCAAGTCTTTTGTGTTCTTTCCTAGAACAGAATATGTCTAAATATCACTATGCTTGGGAAGCATGAAATTCCCATGAGTCTTTTTTCATTCCAGGTTAGTACACAATTTCAGAGGGTGAAAGAAATGCACTTAAAATAAAAGGCAATTTATAGCTTCCAGTGAAGAACTGTATGTTTTGACATAGACACATGTTTAATCTATAGAAATTTATAGCAGGCTGCAATGATTTTTATTTTCCTCTATGACTTTTTTTTGAGACTGTATATAACTTAAAATAAAACAGTCTGAATAACAGTTTAAAGTATGAAGTAGACATTTTAAATGGATTTTATTTTTATTATATGTTCATGTATTTTAGTAACCTGTTTTTAAACCAGAAGGAATTGAGACAAAGAAAAATGAAGCCCTTCCAACATGAAATCTACTCTTGCAATGTTAATTGATTTATTTTTAGATATTTCATTTGAAAAATTGGAAATAATGAAGGTTCTCGTTGTGAGGAGGTATCTAGGATTGTTCAGGTACTACAATTCTTTTGTTCACATTCTCGTACTCTTGTGGTCACTGAGTATTACTGTTTTTTCAAGTCATCAAGCACATCCTGCTTTGTGATTTTGAACCATTGATCAGGGATTTTACCTCTACCTATACATTTTTTCTCATATTTTTCTTTTAGGTTTGATCTGAAGTGACAGACAGACCATTTCCAGTAGGGCTGGGTAGATGAGTCTGGGGTGATGCTCCATGTGGCATAGTCCCCTCCTGCCTGTCGATAGTTCTTCTATGGGAATGTGCTGTCATCCAGCAAACAAAATGAAAGATCACTTGCTACCAAACTAGTACAGTATTCATTGGTCAACTCTTCTGTTCCATGATATTGCCACCCATCGATAGCCTTAGGACGGTGAAAGGGAACACTGTGGTCTCCATCATGTGTGGGGATTGTGTTTGTACAAATTGCTCCGCAGAAGGGACACTGTTTCCAGCATCCACAGAGATGTTCAGAGACCATTTTCTGGATTTCAGGAACAATTTCTTCTACAGGCATACTCAAACACTTCTGTTCTACTGTCTTCATTGCTGGATCCACAGCTTCAGTGACGGCTTCTTTGAGAAACTCAATATCTTTTATCTCCTGGTGTTCAATGCTTATCAAATCTTTTCGTGGAAAGATCAAGTTACTTCCCAGGTGATCACAGAACAAATTAAACCACCCAGACACAGTGTTGCTTTTATCTTTAGCTATTTCTGTAGATTCATGGGATGGGATTTTTTTTTTTTTTTAAAGATTTTATTGGGGAAGGGGAACAGGACTTTATTGGGGAACAGTGTGCACTTCCAGGACTTTTTCTCCAAGTCAAGTTGTTGTCCTTTCGATCTTAGTTGTGGAGGGTTCTGTTCAGCTTCAAGTTGTTGCTCTTTCAGTCTTAGTTGTGGAGGGTGCAGCTCAGCTCCAGGTCCAGTTGCCGTTTATATAGTTGCAGGGGGCACAGCCCACCATCGCTTGCGGGAGTTGAACCAGCAGCCTTGTGGTTGAGAGGATGCATTCCAACCAACTGAGCCATTCGGGAACTCAGCGGCAGCTCAGCTCAAGGTGCCGTGTTCAATCTTAGTTGCAGGGGGCAGAGCCCACCATCCCTTGCGGGACTCGAGGAATTGAACTGGCAACCTTGTGGTTGACAGCCCACTGGCCCATGTGGGAATCGAACCGGCAGCCTTCGGAGTTAGGAGCACGGAGCTGTAACCACCTGAGCCACCGGGCCGGCCTGAGGGGATGGGATTCTTGATGTCACCTAAACGTATTTTTTAAAAAGTCTTCATTGTTTCACTGCCTTTGTATGAACAACACCTTTCAATATGGTTTTGAATATAATTCCTAAAAAATGATTCTGTATTATGAAGGTGCTCCCAGTAATCATTGAAATTTTCTTTTTCTGCCAGAGAGATAAGAATGTGTTTCTTCAGATTAGTTCTGTTTCCACTGAATGCAGGGAGGATAGATCGCATGACTCCAG
Organism: Rhinolophus sinicus; assembly: GCF_036562045.2. Taxonomy (NCBI): domain Eukaryota; kingdom Metazoa; phylum Chordata; class Mammalia; order Chiroptera; family Rhinolophidae; genus Rhinolophus; species Rhinolophus sinicus. The sequence goes on from NC_133756.1 coordinate 123,135,023, forward strand.
CAATTTGAGGGGCCATTATTTCCCATATAGTGGTATAGACAGCAGGAGTGAGTTTATCAAATGTTTTGATTGAGGTTGCTTCTTGACAAGAGTTCTTAAAACTCATGAAAAAAACCATCTTTCTTCCTTTCCAGAATTTATAGGATCATTTACTCTTTTGAATGCCCTGTGCATCTCCTTAAAATTCTCTGCTGCTCTTCAGAATAAACACAAAGATAAGTCAATTTTATATTTACTTGTAAATGTGTATCTTTCCTCAGTGAGGAATGATTTTACCTCCTCTTCTATTATTCTTAGGATTTCATGGAAATAACTTGGATTGTAATCATGTTGTTGCCTTTCAATATTTTTAATAGTTTCAGTAAATCGTGAAATAATGTGCTCAGTGGTTTGTCAATGGACTCTTTATCATGTTCTTCTAATTGCCTGGTAATGACGAAATATTTCTTGCTCACCTTGACATGTTCATCATAATTGATTTGAAATGTTTTTCCAGAATTTTTCTTCAATAGGTTCACCATGTCTCTCTCCTTTTTAAAATATTCCAACATCCTGTCTTCAGCATCCACATCAATGTTAGGCTCTGTGACTGGAGGAAGAGTTGAGGACACAGCATAGACCCATCTTTTCCAAACTTGATTGAATTTCTTACATAACTCTTCATCACTCAATTTCTTGTCCTTTATAGTTAAAGCCAATTTTCGGCCTTTCTCCAATAATTCCTTTTCATAACGTGATTTTTCATTATCCATTCTTTCCTGATTCTTTTTATAATAATAACCCCCTCAACCTTTCTTCGGCTGTCTAAAATAAGTGCCTCTTTAAGGATCATTAGCTTATTTTCAAAATTTGCTTTCCACTGAATCAGTATTTCTCTCTCTGGATTTTCATTAAAATATTTTTCAAGCTCTTGCTTGATGGCTTCATATTTTTCTGCAACTGGAGCCTCAAGTGTGCTTGTACTGAGTGTCTAGATTTTTCCATTGTGAATCTGGTTAATCAGCTGGTTCTGCAAGCCTAGCACGTGACTCCTCAGCTCCCAGGTCCAGCTGTTACACATGGTTTCCAAATTGCTTATGGCCATGACCTCGCGGGTGTTCCTAAAACTGAAAATAAAGTTCTCATTCACCAGGGCTCTCCATAAATCTTGAACTCGTGATTTTACTTCTGATATCTTCATGATGCTCCCCCTGGATTCCTGTTTGGCAGTCATAAGAATTCTAGTTTTCAGTTCCTGGACGTTGTGGCTGTAGCGAGGATTGGGAGGGGCCATTGGGGGATTGCCATCCCAGAGGTGAGCAAAGTAGTAGACATGAGTATTGACATCAAACTTAATGACATCACTAAAGCGGGTTACATCTGAGCACTGTTCTTGCTCAGCCGCTATTGCTGCCATTTCATCCAGTCTCTGCTCTAAGCGCCTTCGTCCTTCCATAGTTTGGTCTTTAGCTGTAACTTCCCCCACATTCTGATGGACAAAGAGGCAACTTGGGGAAATTTTTACTTGTTTCATCCTCAAAAAGGCTTGGACAACAATTTGGAGAATATCTTGCATTTCTGATGGATTTTCTCCAAAAATATTGATCAGAGTCAAGTTTCCAAGTCCAATGACAAAGGTTGCCAATTCATTGTCACGGTTCTTGGATTTGTTGCTCAGTTCTGGGGCCCGAAGACCTTCTGTATCCACAATTAGCACAAAATCAAAGCCAAGTTCCTTTGAGAATGTCTTCTCCACCTTCAGGAATTGTATGCAGGCCCCCAGATACACGTCCGAGCACTGACAGTGAACTGCAGCCCAAACATTGCATTCAACAGAGTGGACTTCCCTGTGTTCTGCAGGCCAAGAACAGAGAGAACAAACACCCGTTTGTCTCCCAGTTTCTCAGAGATCTTGTCCAAAACAGCTGCCACCCACTTCAGGGGCACATAAGATGTATCTCCATCCATCAGCTCAATGGGCACACCAGATATCATCAGATCAGCAGCAATCTGGGGAAGGGAGAGAAAAACGGTATCTTTTGTGGAAGAAGCTTCTTCCAGAACTTCATAGATCTGCCCAACTTCTCTGAGAAGTTGCTGAATTCCCAAGGTACAGTCACTAATCTGTATGGAGATAGATTCTATCCTATTTTGCCAACGTTTCAGGTTGTTGATATTTGGTGCATTTTGCTTTTCTGTTTGTATCAGTAAATACACAGACTTTTTCTCTTCATTCAGTTTTTCCAAGTGTCCTGCAGTCAGGTTGTCCAAAAACATACTCAGCCCTTGCAAAAAGTAGAGTGTGGTGTGAGTTTCTGAATGTGTTTGGAGAATTTCAAGGACACAGCGCATTAAATCATTGAGAGGAAAAGCTCTGGTCAACTGTTGGCACCGTATTCTCTCTTTTACTTTCTCAGTTTCTCATTTGTGTTGTTCATTGCTCTGATTCCCCTTTTCTCTGAGGTGATAGAGTTCTTTGTCCTTTTTATACCAAAGGTGCCACAGTTGTCCCTGAAGGGGTAGTAAGTTTTCCTTCACCTGAGATATCTTCTTTTCTTTCAGTAGGGCCATTAGGATCTCTGCCTTTTCTTTGGCTTCCCTGCAATCTCTCTGGTCTTCATCAATAAGGAATCCTTGCTTGCGAGCAATCGGGGAACAGTCCTCCATGCTCAGAGCAGTGTCCGAGAGCTCTAGCAAACGTCTGATTGTAGTCGCGAGCTCCTCTGTTAATTCCGCCTCATTTCTGTTCCTGATCCCAATGATCGCTTTCTGGTTAGAATTATTGGCCATGGTTTATCCTTTGTTATCAAGCAAACAGATCAGAGGTCTTGGTGACTGACTCAGATCACGGACAATTTTCCGGTTCTCTTTATTGTCATCTGAAGTTGACATGAGGACAACAATGAGAGAAGAGACCTCCTGCAGGAAGGTGAGTTGCTTCTCATTTTCCTCTGCTTCTCCATGAAGACTGTGAAGGTCAAACAGTTGTCAAATCTGTCCTCATCTTCCTCCCCCGGGACAGTACCAACAGATTTCACCATGCCCCCCATCAGGAGACAGTCTTTGCTGCTCCCTCTGCAGTGTCGGTGAAAAAAGATATCATGTTTACGTTTACTGAGGAGACAGTTCATGATCTGAGATTTGGAAGCAGAGAAACCATTTCCAACTCTAATAAAGGACACAATGGGGGTAGAGACACGACACATCTGTTTATTCTTGTAATTGTTCTTCTCCTCTTTCGGTGATTCCCTGGCTTCCTGCCAGCTCCTTCTAATTTGACGGAGAGACCAGAGAGAGAATTCAATATCAGAACTACAGGGATTTGGTATGAGAAAGGGGAGGGCAAACTGACAAATGGCAAGTTTGCCCAGAATATATTGTCTGGCAAAATCATCTGCACAGTGAAGAATCGCCATCTGAATATCCATAGGATGAATATGGGGCCTACGATTAGTGGCTGAAGGATTAGCAGGAGCCTCTGTGTCTTCAAACAAGTCTTCATATGGATCAAAAGCCTCATTTTCTTGATTCAAGGCACTTGGATAGACTTCATTCTGTGTGTTTCTGTCATCTCTGAAGACCAGGTATCTCAGCCCATAATCCAGCATCAGTAGTTTCTGCAGGAAATAGAAGGGAAGCTCCCGTTCAGAGCTGGGCTGGTTGTTGTACACAGAAGCCTTGTAGATCAGATGGAAGTCAGCTCTGCTAATCCTTTTCGGATAGGAACGTTCCAGGCCTAAACGCTGGAGTAACTCTTGGAAGGCTCCATCTTCTATGACTTCCCATTTGCTATTTTCATCATCATGCGGTTCATGGGGCTGTTTGTTTTCATGGAAGATGCTTTGCAAATTTTTTCTCACCTCCTCCATTTGCAGTGAAGAGATGGTGGCTTCATAATTCCCGTCAATGAGCAATCTCAAGTCTTCCTCTAGGTCTTTCCAATTATGATTGTCTTCAAATTTGGTGAGGACGTGTACAACTTCTTTAGACAAAGATTGGCCCATGTGTTGTCTTATTAATGCCAAGCGTTGTGTTTTCTCCTCTGGAGACACAGCTGTGACTCCTGCAGTAGCTGTAAGACCTATGAGTATCAGGAATGCCTGAGCTCTGTAGGTGCAAATATTTTTGAGCTCCTGGTATTTCCTTGGGCTGTTCGCATTTCATTCAGTAGGAAGTCTATCTCATCACAGCCCAGGAGATACTGAAAAGCATGGTTTACCACATGATACCCTGCACCAGCTGCAATGTTAAGTAGCAAGAGCTGTGTGTCTGGCTGCTCTGTTTCTTGGAGGTAATTCAAGAAGCAGCCAAGAGACAAGCTCATCTCATAAGTGGCCTTTCTTTGAGCTTCCTCCACTGTTTCTGCAGACTCAGATTCGGCCTTCACTTCCATGAGGTCATTTAAGATTTAAATTAATTCAGAAAACTCAGAGACATTGATGTGCTCTCGCTCTGACTCTGGCTGGAAGATCCACTGCATGATGGAATGAGCCTGAGGAAAGTTTGTCACTCTGTAGATTTGCGGATCCAAAAGGCTGCGTAACTGAGATTTAATAAATTTGATTTTGTAAATGGAAGACTTTTTGCAAAAGTTAACAGTTTTTAATCAGAAAAGTCTGCAGACCCTCATCTGTGAGGCATATGTTAACCCAAGTGTCATAACTTTTAATTTTTTGACTCAACATTGCATGAAATTTATCAGCCTTTTAAGCTGCTCTTCTGGATCAGATACCTCCCAGGATTTCACATCCTCTAGGAAAACCCTAGCCTCTTTCCCAACACTCAATAATTCTTCTCCATGTTGGATCTGGGCAGAGAGGCCAGTTAGAGTACTCTAGCTATTTTTCAGCAAGTTAGCTACCTGAAGAGGGTCTTTAAAATTCCTTTTGTGACTGGAGAGGGTGGTGTCCCAATGGGCACCAGCTGAAGTCCCAGGTCAATGACACACCAGATTTGATTACTGGCAACTAGGCCAGCTTTCCACTGGGAAAAGTTGTTTGCTTCTGGTGGGCCCCCTGTGTGGGCCACAGATAGTTGGACTTTGATTTGAAGATTTTGGCAGGTTGTGATTTGGGAGGATGCGTTTGAATGAGAGTCTGACACAGTCACACCTGCAGCAATTTTCACTCCAAAGCCAGTGTAGCTGCTCCTTATATAACTATTTACAGATTCTGCTGTGTGTGTTGTGTGTGTGTGTGTGTGTGACATCTTTGTGGATGTTTTGAACATCGACTGCCTTTTTAGTTGCCATGGTGAGTTGCAACTTAAGAAACTGGCTTTTGCCCTTCCTGTTACATAGAATCAGTTGCATGGATAGCAATATGGTGAGGAATGCCATTTGAAAATATGCATGAGTTTGACAGTTTGATGTTTATTTTTATTTATTTATTATTTGTTTTTAAATTTTATTGGGAAACAGCCATGGTCATTGGTTATATATTGCTTTCATGCTACAATGGCATAGTTGACTCTTTAAGGAGGGTGCATCTCCCAGTGACCCATGCGGGGATCGAACCAGCAATGTTGGTGTTATCAGCACCATGCTCTAACCAACTGAGCTTACTGGTCACCCCACCCCCTGATGTTTATTTTAATAACAGAGTGGTACTCTGTTATCACTCCTCAGTTAGTTTCTGTCAAACCTGTGTTGAATGGTTTTCTTCCTGTCTCTCTGTCACTCCTTCTTAGGCCCTCTCATGATACGTATTTACTTTTCTATCCTTTAAAATGCACTTCTAGATGTCAGCATCATGGTGGCAGATCTTCTTCCTTTTTGTCCCCATTTTAAAACAACTAATCAGACACATATCCAGAAACAAAAGTGCCTCTGTGGGAATTGTGGAATCTAGCACCATGTGCCAAGGGATGTGAAAGGAGTCTCACCCACCCATCTAGTAATAGGTAGAAGAGCTCAGTGTGGGCTGTGGAAGCAGCAGAGCCAGAAAACCAGCCCCAACCATCTTGCAGTAGTTGGAACAAAAAAACTGTAGAGTGCTGACCTGGGCAGATACCCACAGATGCAAGAAAATTTTCATCAGTCCAGTCTTCCCAAGAGGTGATTTTACCGTGAGTTTGGTGACATTACATAGGCTAAACTTTCTGGTGGTGGTGATCTTTCCAGTAGGGAAAAAGGAGATTGGTGAATGAGTGCCTGGCTACTCCAGTTCTGTGGGACATGGTATAGAAACACATTGCTTTCCAGCAGCTCCTAGCGTATTTTGGCAGGGCCTCCATGACTTGGGGTAATGAAGAGATGGGAAAGACGCACATAAGAATATTAAAGGGCATGAAAGGAACAAGGTTCCTCCTGATCCTATTCAGGACTTTAGCAGTAAGGCCTCCTGTGTGCCTCTGAGAGAACCTCACCTGAAAATCTCCCCACTGGGTGTGCAGGCACCCCCAATACCCGAGGGCTGAACCCATAGCTCTACCCACCCTGTGGCTGGCCACTTGTGTATGCTCCTGAGTTCAGCAATGAGAGCTAGTATAGTGAATGTAATTTTACCAGAAAAACCACACACTTGACCTATAGCGCCACCTTGTGGAAAACGAAAGAGAAGTTTCCAGTAGCCAGACTGGTGAGTTGTAAGCTCTAGAGAAGACATAAAAGCTTAAGAACTCTGCCAGAAGAGAGAGCAAGAAGAGTGGAGTAGGTGGCCACACAAAGGCAGCTAAAAACTAGATATAATTAGCACCAATAAACAGAATTGCCCATCTGAAGGCAACTAGTAAAGATTTAAGGAGGTGTCTGCTACTTCAAATGCAAAGGCAACGATGCAATACTACAAGGTCATGAAAAATCAAGGAAACATGTCATCACCAAAAGATAATAAGAATTCTCCAATAAGCCAGCTTAAAGGAATGGAATTTTGTGAACTGACTGACAATGAATTCAAAAAAACTGTTTTGAAGAAATTCAACAAGCAACAGGAAAGCTCAGAAAGACAATTTAACAAAATCAGAGAAAAATATGTGAACAAAATAAGATATTTACTAAAGAAATAGAAATCATTCTGAAATTGAAAAATTTAATGAATGAAATGGAAAATGCATTATAGAGCATCTGTATTAGTGTAGAGCAAACGGAAGATAGAGTAAGTGACTTAGAGGGCAGGAAGTTTGAAATAACCCAATTAGAGAAGCATAAAGGAAAAAGAATGGAAAAAAGGAAAGAAAGCCTCCATAATCTATGGGATTCCGTAAAAAGAACAAAAATTGGAATAAACGTGATTCTACAAGAAGAAGAGGGGGAGAAGGGTGCAGAAAGTTTATTTAAATAAATAATAGCTGTGGACTTCCCAATCCTGGGGAGAGAATTGGACATCTACGTTCACAAAGCTGATAGATCACCCTATTATCTTAATGCAAAAAGACTGTCTCCAAGACACCATATAATGAAACTGTGAAAAATGAAAGACAGAGAGTATCCTAAAACCAGACAGGGGAAAAAAAAAAGATTGTAACCTACAAAGGAACCCCCTTTGTAGTTCCTTTGCTATCAGTGGATTTCTCAGCAGAAACCCACAGTCCTGGAGAGAATGGGATGACTTATTCAAAGTGTTGAAAGGAAAAGAAATTGCCAGCCATGAATACTCTGGCTAAGTTACCCTTCAGATATGAAGGAGAAATAAAGACTTGCCCAGACAAACAAAAGCTGAAGGAGTTCATCACCACTTGACCTGCCTTGCAAGAAATGCTGAAAAGCGTTCTTTATGCCGAAATGAAAAGATGCACCGTGCCAATGCAACAGGAAAACATACCAAATTATACAACACACTGGTAAAGGTAAATATTTAGACAGCTAATTTTGTAATAGGATGGTATGTTAACCAGTTAACTCTAGTATAATGGTTAAAGGAAAAGAATATGAAAAATAACAATAGCTACTATAATAGTTAATAAATACACAATATATGAAGGGGTATATTATGACATTAATAATATAAAGGGTAATAAAAGGGTGGAACTTTTATAGATGATCAAAGTTAAGTTGTTATTAGCTTAAAATGAACTGTTTTATCTATGAGGTGTTTTATGTAAGCCTCATGATAACCACAAAGCAAAACACTATGAACAATTCTATGCCAACAAATGGGACAACCTGGAAGAAATGGATAAATTCCTTGAAACATATAATCTTCCAAGACTGAATCAGGAAGAAACAGAAAATGTGAATAAACTGATTAGTACTAAGGAAATTCAACCATAAATCAAGAAATTTCTAACAAACAAAAGTCCTGGACTGGATGGCTTCATAGGTGAATTTTACCAAACTTTCAAAGAAGAATTAGTATCTATTCTTCTCAAACTATTCCAGAAAATTGAAAAGGAGGGAAGATTCCCAAAGTCATTTTGTTACAAGGCCAGCATATTACCTGGATACCTAAAACACATAAAGACATTACAAAAAAAAAGAAAATTATAGGCCAGTATCCCTGATGATCCTCAACAGAATATTACCAAACTGATTTCAGCAATATATTGAAATGATCATACACCAGGGTAAAGTGGAATTTATTCTTGGGATGCAAGGTTGGTTCAAAATCTGCAGATCAATTCACGTGCTGCAGCACATAAACAAAATTAACAAAATGAAGGATAAAAATCATATCATATCAATGGATACAGAAAAAACATTTGACAAAATCCAACATTTATTCGTGATAAAAACGCTGAACAAAGTGGGGATAGAAGGAACGTACCTCAACATAATAAAAGCCATATAAAACAAACAATAGCTAACATCCTACTTAACAAGGAAAAGATAAAAGTGTTCTTAAGATCAAGAACAAGGCAAAGATGTCTGCTTTCATCACTTTTATTCAACATAGTATTGAAAGTCCTAGTCACAGAAATCAGTCAAGGAAAAAAGTGCAGATGAATAGGAAAGGAGAGGTAAAACTGTCATTATTTAAAGATGATGTTTTATGGTGATGGAAGGAGAACTGACACTGGGTGGTGAACACGCAATATGATATATAGATGATGTATTACAGAATTCTACACCTGAAATCTGTATAATTTTACTAACCATTGTCACTCCAATAAACTTTAATTAAAAAAAATAAAGATGATGTGATACTATATATAAAGAACCCTCACGATTCCACCAAAAAACCATTAGAACTTATAAATGAATTCAGTAAAGTAGCGTGATATGAAATTAATATTCAGAAATCATTTGCATTTTTATACACTAATAATGAACTACCCATAAGAGAAATTAGTAAAATCCCCTTTGCAAAAGCATCAAAAAGAATAAAATACCAAGGAATAAATTTAACCAATGAGGTAAATGAACTGTACTCAGAAAACTGTTAAGTTAACTGGTTTAGCATTGAAAAAAAATCGAAGATACAAATAAATAGAAGGCTATACCATGCCCATGGATAGAAAGAAACAACATCGTTAAAATGTCCATACTACCCTAAGCATCTGTGGATTCAATGTAATTCATATCAAAATACCAATGACATTTTTCACAGAACTAGATCAATAATCCTAAAATTTATATGGAACCACAAACAACCCTGAATCACCAAATCAATATTGAGAAAGAAGAACAGAGTTGTAGGTATCATGCTACCTGATATCAAACTATATTAGGAGGCTAATCAAAATAGTGTGTTGCAGACATAAAAACAAACTCATATCTATGGAACAGATAGACAGCCCAGAAATAAACCCATGCATATATGGTCAACTAATCTATTATAAAGGAGGCAAGAATATACAGTGGGGTAAAAACAATCTCTGCAATAAATGGTGCTGTGAAAACTGGACAGATACATGTAAAAAAGTGAAACTAGACCACTTTATTACACCATATACAAAAATAAACTCAAAATGGATTAAAGACAGGAATACCAGACCTGAAATCATAAAACTCATGGAAGAAAACATAATATGCTCTTTGAACATTTTGTAAGGTATATAAATCTCTAGTCAATATTCGTACACCTGAAACTAGTATAATATTGTATGTCAAGTATTGTATGTCATATTGACTAGAGATTTATATATCTTACAAAAATAAAATTTAAAAAGTTTGTAAGACTTTACCTTAATAGAAAGATAAAAATCACATGATCATCACAATAGAGGCCAAAAAAATCATGTGACAAACTACAACATTCTTTCATGATAAAAACCCTAAACAAATTGGGTGTAGAAGGAATACACTTCAGCATAATGAAGACCATATCTAACAAACTCAGAGATCATTTATTGAAATGGTGAAAAATTGAAAGCTTTTCCTCTAAGGTCAGGAATAAGATGGTACTGCCCACTCTAACCACTCTTATTCAACATAGTACTAGAAGCTTTAGCTACAGCAATTAGTCAAGACAAAAATAAAAGACATCCAAATGGATGGAAAGAGTAAAATTATTATTGCAGGCAATATGATTTTATGTATAAAAAATCCTGAGGCCTAACCAACAAAACTGTTGGAACCAATCAATAAATTCAGTAAAGGTGCTGGCCTAAAATCAGTATACAGAAATTGGTTGTATTTCCATACATTAACAATGAAACATTTGAGAAAAATAAAACTATTCCATTCACAATAGCATGAAAAACAATACTTAGAAATAAGTTTAACCAGGGAAGTGAAAGATCTATACAAAAAAACCAATAACACTTTGATGAAAGAAATTGAAGAAGACACAAACAAATGGAGAGACATCCATGTTCATGGAATGGAAGGATTAATATTGTTAAAATGTCCATACCACCCAAAGCCATCTATAGATTCAACAAAATCCTTATAATTTCTTTTTTTCCCCTACAGAAATAGAAAAAATAGAATAATTTGTGTGGAAACATAAAAGCCAAAGCAATCCTGAGAAAGAAGAGCAAAGCCAGAGGCATCACAATTCCTAATTTGAAACTCTACTACAAAGCTATAGGAATTAAAACAGTTCAGAACTAGTATAAAAATAGACACATAGACCAAGGAAACAGAAGAAAGAGCCAAAAAATGAACTTACGCATATATGGTCAACTAATATTTGACATAGAAGCCAAGAACACTTGATGGAGAAAGGAGTCTCTTCAATAAATGGCGTTGGGAAAACTGGATAATCACGTTCAGAAAAATGAAATTGTGCGCTTATCTTACACCACTCACAAAAATTAAATTGTTGAAAGTCTTAAACATAAGTGCTGATACTGTAAAACTAGAAGTAAACATAGGAAAGAAACTCCTTGATATTGTTCATTACAATGATTTTACATAGACATTTTTCCCAAGAAGGCATCCAAATGGCCAAAAGGTACATGAAAACATGCTCAACATCACTAATCATCAGGGGAATTCAGATGAAAACATAATGAGATATCACCTCACAGCTGTTAGAATGACTGTTAGCAGGGAGACAAGAGATAACGTGCTGACAAATATGTCGAGAAAAGGAACCCTTATGTACTATTGGTGGGAATATAAATTGGTTGGGCCACTATGGGAAAGAGCATGGAGTTTCCTCCAAATATTAAAAATAGAACTACCATATGATCCAGCAATTCCACTACTGGGTATATATCTAAAGGAAGTGAAAATGGGATATTGAAGAGAGGTATGCACTCCCTTATTTATTGCAGCATTTTGCACAATAGCCAAGACCACACACACACACACACACACACACACACACACACACACACACACTGTAATATTATTCAACCATGAAAGAGAAGGAAACCCTGCCATTTGTGACAACGTAGATGGACCGTCAGAGCATTATGCTAAGTAAGATAAGTCAGGCAGAGAAAGACAGGAACTGTATGATATAACTTATATGTAAAATCTGAAAAAGCCAAACTTGTAAAATGAGAGCATAGAATGATGATTGTCAGGGGTTTGCAGGTGGGGGAATTGGGTAGATGTTCTTTAAAGGTACGAATTTGTAACCAGTAGGTAAAATAAGCCCTGGATAGCTAATGCTTAGTATAGTGATTATAAAAAAGTACTATATTATAAACTTTAATGGTGCTAAGAGACTAGATCTTAATTGATCCCACCACAAAAAGAAATAATTATGTGACATAATAGAGGCGTTAGCTGACTTTATGGTGGTAATGATATTGCAATATATAAATATATCAGATTAACATGTTGTGGACCTTAAACTTACACAATGTTATATGTTCATTATATCTCATTAGAAAGAAATAAATGCAATGCACTTTTAACTTGGTTTATGCTTGACACTTCCTTTTTATTCTTCATCTGCTGTAATTAACATCATCTTTGTATTATGAATAACTGTGTATCTATTATGAACAACTGTCTCTATATACTGATGTCATCCTAATCTGTGTATGTAGACCCAAAGATACTCTTGGATTCAATGTTTTATCATTGTCATGCTTTTCCACCCACTGCCTTCAGGACATACCCTTGGCCAGCAGATGAGATGAGGTTTCGCATGTCCCAACTTCACACAGTATTCACGTTTCCCCTCTTCCTGTAATCCCTGTCCTAGTGAATGGTACTTCCATACTTCCAACCAGTGGGTGTCCTACTCATCTTTCTTCTCCCTATAAATATCTTTTAAACTATAAATATAGTTTACCATGCCTCTTTAATTTACCCAGTTAAATCGCTCTTCAATCTCACTTGTTTTTCATCCCTCACAAGCTCTCCCTTGCATTCAAGTTGGAGTGTGTGGCCAACTGGATTTAAATTGCCCCCATGTTCTTGCAGTATTTGGGAGGAGGGCCAAAGATTCAGTTCATTTAGATACGTTTTGTTAAATCATGGATACATGTTGCAGTTTCTAGTATAATATGCAAATACAAGAGTCAGAGAATGTATAGCTGTCAATCTAATGGAGGACAAATAAAATAATAAAAAAGCTTGATTATACAACTTATCAAAATTTTTGTAACACAGTGAAAGCAGTGCTTGGAGGGAAATTTATAGCATTGAATGAATATATTAGAAAAGAATAAAGATCTGAAATCAATAATCTTATCTTCCACCATGGGAAATGAAGAGAAAATTAAATCCAAATAAGCAGGAGAAAAGAAATAATAAAAATTGAAGCAGAAATAAATGAAATTGAAAACAAGAAATCAATAGAGATTGTCAATGAAGCCAAACACTGGTTCTTTGAAAATACCAACAAAACTGATAAGCTAGACTAAGAAAAAGGAGAGAAGACACAAATTACTAATAGCAGAAATAAAATATGGGTTATGAATCCTGATCTTTTAGACATTAAGAGGATATGAAAGGAATACTATAAAGAACTACATGCTCACAACTTTGATGAAATACACCAGTTCCTTGAAAGACAACTGATCAAGTATGCAAATCTGGTTTAACATTCAAAAAGCAAAGCATTACATCACAACAGACTAAGAAGAAATATCCCGATTATATCAATAGATGGAGAAAAACCATTTGACAGAATTCACCAGTGATTCATTATGAAAACTCTCAGCACAAAATAGGAATAGAGGGATAATTCCTCAACTTGATAAAGAACATTTACAAAGCCCTACACCTACCATCATACTTAATGGTGGAAAATTATAAGCTTTCCTTCTGAAATCAGTAACAGGCTAGGATCACCTCTCACCACTCCTACTCAATATCCTGCTGGAAGTCTGAGCTAATGGATTAAGAAAAGAAAAGGAAATAAAAGATACATAGATTGGGAAGGAAGAAATAAAACTGTCTTTCTTTATAGATGACCTGATTGTCTATGTAGAAAACCCCAAAGAATCAACAACAAAAAATTCATGGAAATAAGTGAATGTAGCAAGTTTGCAGGATATAAGGGTACAGCGAGTTTGCAGAGTATAAGGGTTAACATAGAAACAAACAAACAAACAAACAAACAAACAAGCACTGTTTTTCTTTATACCAGCAATAAGCATTTGTAATTTGATATTAAAAACACAATACTATTTACATTAGCACCAAAAGAGAAATACTTAGATACAAACTTAACAAAATAAGTGGTGTATCCCATCAAAACATGTAGGTATGGCTGTTATCTGGTATTACATATAACCTTCAAAATATCCTTTATCACTCCTAATTCAGTATTTAGTTGCTAGAAGGGGCTTGGGTTTTAGGTGGCTCAGAAATTGGAGCTGGGCTCTTCAGGACATGGAATTCATTTGGTGCCTCTATCTCTCTCATGGTGGTACAGGCAAATTTACTGAGATTATTTTTGGTTAAGATTGGTGTAGGAACCAAAGTCCCAGGAAACTGGCAAGTGTAGCTGGAACACAAAGGAGACAAAAGCTACTTTAATAGGATAAGGCCTGAGAACCAGAGAATCCTATAGGACTGGGAGTGGAAACTGAGGAAAAACAGAAGCTCCCAAGATAGAGGGACTCTATCCAATCTCCCTGAGACCATGAAGATTGAAAGGGAATGGCATACCAGCCACTGAAGGGAGCATAAATACATGATTTTGGATTACCACATGTCAAATTAAGATAAACATTGGGAAGCTTACATTGGGAGTGAAAGGAATGATCAAGACAGGAGGGCCTGAACTGTGGTACATTTATACAATGGAGTATTACGCAGCCATAAAGAAGAAAGAAATCTTACCATTTGCAACAACATGGATGGACCTAGAGAACATTATGTTAAGTGAAATAAGTCAGACAGAGAAAGACAAATACCATATGATCTCACTTATATGCGGAATCTAAAGAAAAGAATAAGTGAATGAACTAATCAGAGACAGTTTTGGAAACATGGAGGAAGAACTGAGGGTTGCTAGAGGGGTGGGGGGGTGGGGATAAGGGGAAGGTGAGAGGTTTAGAAAATAGTCGGTAACCACAAGATGGCCACGGGGTTTTGAAAATTAATTTGGGGAACATACAGAGGGATAGTGGATGGGGGGAGGGGGGTTCACACAGTGTGAGGGATATAAATGATAAACGTCTAAGTTTTGCTTTGTCTTGTGCACGTGAAACTAATAATAATAATAAAAAAAGACAGGAGGGCCTGAATTAAGGCTATGCCTTTTTTTCCCTTTGAACTTTAACTTGAAACTACATACCACAGCTGCAGACAAAGATGGTCCTGTAGGTTAACTTTCAGAGGTCACTTCCCATCTCTTGCCATGACTCAATAAGAAATATTAGCCTTGAGAATTGCTACAACATGGAGAATAAATTTTCATTTTGCCATAGATTGAAAGTTAAGGGAGATGCTGTGTCTCTTTCTTGCTAATGTTTTAACAAGCTCTGTTTTTTTCTTATTTTCTCAAAATGGGGAGTTCCTTCCTCTAGGACATGTAGAAGGTTTTGACCCGAGGAAGGCCTCTTCTGCTTTTGCATTCCCACAACTATTTACGACCCAATAGGTTAGGAAGGAACCAAAAGGTTAGGACAAGCTGTACCTGCTTTTTCCTTCTAAGACTTAGGACTAAGCCTATTGAGCTAGAGTTCTCAGAGCTGTCACTTAAGGGCACAGACAAAGGCATGTAGGAAGGAGAGTAGACTTTAATGATAATTGCCTCCACTAGACATTGTGGTTCATATTTGGACCAATATTATTCTGGCACTGGGAACTGGGGAGTCAGTGTGGGTCCCATTACACTGTCAGGCTCTTCTCACTCTGCACTCTGCATGAGTAAGCTCTGCAGGGCACTGTGTAAAAGTGTGATGGGTCAGAAGACGTTCTTCAAAACCTTCTCTGAAGGGAGCTGGCAGACCTTTGATATGTTCCCAAGGAACAATGTGACCCACTAATGATTTGGGAGCATCACCTTGTACCCTAATGTACACCACTTTAGATCAAGCAAAATGGAACAAGTAAGACTTTATACTGACTAGAGAAAGTATAATATTGGCAATTCATTCACGTATTTAGTGCTTGCTAAAGACAGAGTCCTTCATAGTTATGGAGTCTGCTAAGGTGATCTCTGCTGAAGATTAAAACACAGGCCTTTACTAGGTGTAGGTGGTTCCAGAAGACACTAGTATTTTCCTCATGAGGAAGTTACCTTTACAGTTATGGAATGTACCAGGGTCTCTCCTTCTCTGGCTAGCTGGAGAGTGTGGGAAGAAATCCTTTGCAGCCACTTAAAAAGTCAACTTTGTTGGTTCCAGTAAGAACCTACTAATACAGAATTACATCCTTGTTCAATACCTAGTTTCTCTTTTCACTGACTTATTCTCTAAAAAAAATACATATAAAGTAGTGTATATATACTGAAGAGCTGTTACATCAGGTACTTGTTCTGATAGTTTTCAAAGGCCACAAGCCATCCTTCATGGCTTTGTGTGCCTCAGAGCAGGTATTGGGGTTGTGTAAATGAGGAAGAAGTAGAGACACGGGTGGTAGTAGGAAGTAGTAGAAGCCACAAATGTCCCTTAGTTCTTGTGAACTTTACTGTTGCCTGATGAAAAGGACTTTATCCTGGAGATACACTACTTGCCCATATTTTGGGATGCTGGAAAGATTTTGAGAATGTTTTTTTGCTCCTGTCTATCATACAGTTTTGGTCTATGAATGCCGAGTTATGGAGATAGATTAAAAGTAGCGGGGATCTATTCAAGAAAGGCAACATTGCAGCAAATTAATGGAGGTGTTAAGTACTGTAATGTCCTCACTCCTTTGCCTCATTGAACTAGACTTGGTTTTAAGCCAATTTGGAGTTCAAATATGAGTTAATTTTTCTAAGTGCTGTCCTCAGTCTTTATTTTACACCATTACCACCTGAGGACATCTTTAAAATGTGGATTTCAGTCCCACTCACAGAGATTCTATCATGAGGGGTCTAGCGTATTACTCAGGAACTATCATTTTAAAAAGTACTTCAAATTTCATTTTACAAGTGCTGCCAAGTGGTCAATCATATTTTGAAAAAAACACCATTCTAAGGAGACATTTTTAGTGGAGAAATGTGGGAGTGTAAAACATAAATTTAACTTTTGCAACTTTACTGTATTTGTTGATTGTTTCTAAACTTTGGTGGAGGCTTTTGGATTTTACCTATATAGAACCATGTCATCTACAAATAGTGACAGTTTTACTTCTTTATTCCTAATTTGAATGCCTTTTATTTCTTTTTCTTGTCTCATTGTTCTGGCTTGGACTTCTAATACTATGTTGAATAACGGTAGTGAGAGTTGGCATCCTTGTCTTGTTTCTGATCTTAGAGAAGAAAAGCTTTCAGTTTTTCACCACTGAGTATGACATTAGCTGAGAGTTTGTCATATTTGGCCTTTATTATGTTGAGATACTTTTGTTCTAGGCCATTTTAGTGAGTATTTTGATAAAAAATGGACGTTGATCTTGTCATATGCTTTTTTCTGCATCCATTGATATGATTCTATGATTTTTATCTTTTATTTTATTAATGTGGTGTGTCACATTGATTGATTAGGGCAAAGGAGCCAAAAACATATAGTGGAGAAAGGAATGTCTAATAAATCTTGGGAAGACTGAAAAGCCACATACAAAAGAATGAAACTAGATTGCTGCCTGACACTATACACAAAAATTAACTCAAAATGGATTAAAGACTTGAATATAAGACCTGAAACAATAAAATACATAGAAGAAAACACAGGCACTAACCTTATGGACCTTTGTCCTAG
Source organism: Rhinolophus sinicus (assembly GCF_036562045.2). Classification (NCBI taxonomy): domain Eukaryota; kingdom Metazoa; phylum Chordata; class Mammalia; order Chiroptera; family Rhinolophidae; genus Rhinolophus; species Rhinolophus sinicus. The sequence goes on from NC_133756.1 coordinate 123,152,582, forward strand.
GGGAATTTTTGTTAACTTGACCTCAAAGGTCAAGGAAAGTAAGGGAAGTAAGGGTAGTAAGAAAAATAAATAAATAAATGGGACTACATCTAACTAAGAAATATTCTGCACAGCAAAAGAAACTATCAACAAAACAAAACAGGAAGCAACCAAATAGGAAAAGATACTTGCAAATGATACTTCTGGTAAGTGGCTAATGTGCAAAATATATGAAGAATTCATACAACTCAACGACAAAAAAAGAAAAGAAAAAAAAAAGTCCAAGCAATCCAATTAAAAAATGGTTATAGGATCTGAATAGACACCTTTCAAGGAGGACATAAAGATGGCCAACAGATGTATTAAAACATTCTCAACATCACTAGTATAAGTGAAATGGAAGTCAAATCCACAATGAGATACCACTTCATATTTGTTAGAATGGCCATAAGACAAGAAATAGCAAGTGTTGGAGAAGATACGGAGAAAAGGGAACCCTTGCACACTGCTGGTGGGAATGTAAATTTGTGCAGACACTGTGGAAAATTAGCATATGACCTAGCAATCCCTCTTTTGGATATCTGAAAAATTTGAGAACAATTATTAGTAAAGATATATGAGTTTTGAGAATTAAGTTCGTGAACTCATCCTAGAAAAAGTGCTACATACCGCATTGCTGAATATTACTACGGTCACCTTCGACACAATAGAGTATACACATACCATATTATAAAGTTGTACAGTGAAATTATATAATGTGATTAACCAATTTCACCCCAATAAATTTAATTTAAAAAATAAATAAAGTTGACATTCCAGATGGCCTGGACATGAAAATAACTCATTTGAGACATTTTACTTCCTAGTTTCCAATGGAAGTATTCTTTGTGGATGAATATTTGAATAAATCCATCTGAAGTTTCAACTACTATGCTAGAATGTTCAACTGAGGGATTTTTCAGAATTTGGCTTCAAAGAATATGCAAAGTAAAAAGGCTATAAGGATATAGAGCTCTTCTTGTGGCCAGTTTGCCCAGTGGTTAGAGTGCAGTGCTCATAACACCCAGGTCACCGGTTTGATTCCCACATAGGCCAGTGATCTGTGCCCTCCACAACTAGATTGAAAACAACGACTTGACTTGGAGCTGAGCTGAGTTCTAGAATGAAAAAAAAACAAAACCGACTTGACCTGGAACTGATGGATCCTGGAAAAGCATACTGTTCCCAGTATTCCCCAATTTAAAAAATAAAAGATATATAGAACTCTTAAATGGAGACATCTAAGCTAGATCGAGAAGTGTTGCCAACGTCTGACTGAATCTAATATGGTTTCCAACAGGACAGATCCAAAAGAATATTGGTGAAAACATATTGAAGAAACAGTAGAACATTTCCCAGACCTGTAATATGACCTGATTCTTTATAATGAAAATATACATAAAATGTTGAACAGAATTAATAATAATATATATAATAATAATAACTCTATTTAGATATATCCTGGTACTATTCTCATACTCTTAGAATAATGAATAAAGAGTTTAAAGATGAAATAAATGAATAAACTCATCAATTATACTTCAATTAAAACAAAACAAACAAAAAATAGACAAAAACCAAATGAACAAATTATGTTATTTACAGATAAGTTAAACGCAGACTGATAACAGAGTTCTCAAGAGAAGTATGAAATACTTCATGATATTACAGCACTACTTTTAAAATTCTTAAGGACTATGATTTCAGACCTTATATGTCAACCAAATTAGTAAGGAAACAAGTAAAAATAGCGTAAATAATTGTTGTTTATAAAGTATAGATTAATACAAATCTGTAATTAAAATTCCAAGTGGTTCAGTATAGGGAATAGTGGTATGTGTGAGGATTGTGTGTGTATGTGTGTGTATGTGTGTGTGTTTAGAGTGAATATGTGCAAAGTTGATAGAAAATTATTTTTGAATGTATCGCATAAAAATGGAGGTTAGTTATGGCATAAAGGGTGCTTGCATCTTAACTAATATAAAAAGAAAATGAAATTAAGAAATTTCAATCATACTACAAAGGTAGGAAAGAAAGAATCCAAACAAAACAATAAATCATGGAAATCACATAAAATAACAGTAATAAGTCAAGATTTTTATTCCTACATGTATGTCAATAGAACTGTGTGTATGTATGCATCAAGACATATCCACTAGAATATTTATAGCAGCACTACTCCTAAAGGTCACAAACTAGAGACAACTCAGATGTCCATTCACAGACAAATCGGTAAATAAATTGTGGCTTATTTTTACAATGGGATATTATACATAATGAAAACAAATGTCACAGCTACATACAACAATATAGGAGAATCTCCCAATATTAAGTTGTCAGAAAGAAGCCAAATACAAAAGAATGCATGCAATATGATTCCACATAAAGAAAGCTACACAACTGTCAAACTTTAACTTACTAGAAATCTGAATAATGACTAGCATAAACTTTTGGTAAGTAGTGAGGATTAATGATAGGAAATAGATACAGCTATGAGAGATTGTTTGGGATACAGGCAGTGTTCTGATACTCCATCTGGGAATGCTTACATAGTCGTTTAATTTGTGGTACTTCACTGAGCTGTAAAACCTAGTAGGCTCTACTGTGATGGGATGATCTTCCCTATGGCTTGTGAAGTCATGGGCAGGTGGAGGAAGGATCAAAAAGACCAGGAGAAAGGACCACAGAAGTGTTGTTTTTGTTTCCATGACAGTCAAGTTAATCTGTGTCCCTTCTATCTAAAGTAATGTTGCAGGCACATGTTTCCTGGTTTTGCGGTTCAAATTTCTTGTAATCACAAAACAGAAAGCAGGCAAGCTCAGACCTCATATGGAGCAACCCCTGAGAACTTGTGTCCTGTTTCTTGAGCTGTCTGAGAAGCCTGGGCATGGTCAGTCTGAGAGAGATTTAAAGGTACAGTTTGCCAGAAGTAGAGAAAAAGTTGAAGGCCATTGGGATAAGGTTCAGGCCACTGGGAAGTGGTAATTTTTCAGAGACTGGCAGGTTTGCCCAGGCATATTATTAACTGAATTTTCCCCTCTAAAAAGGAGAACATAGTTCTTCCTTTAATTTCCAATGGTTTAGGAAACACAGATAAAATAGCATGGACACCCATGTGCCAGTACATCACATGAAATAAGAATTTGTTCTGAGATCTTCTCTGACATCCCCCAATGCAAAGTTTCCTTTCTAGCCTCAGTTTCTGGGTTCAGATTCTGGTCAGCTCATCGTTCTCCTGTGTTCAGTAGAAATTTGCCTGGAGAACGGATGTAGTTCATAAGGTAGATGATCTAAAAGCTTAGACAATTTTTTAAAAATATTTTTTTTCCTCTAACCCACATTGATCTATATCTTGTTAAACACAAAAACTATTAAATCCACCTTGCTGAGATTGCCAGGAATCTTTGAAGAATCCCAACTCAAGATGACTTCTTTCAGAGATAATTAGGAACTTTGTTCTTTTTTTTTTTTTTAATTTCTAGTATCTGATTTTTTTTTTTCATTTTATTTTTTCAACTTTTAAAATTAGTTTTAGGTGCACAAAACAATGTAATAGTTAGACATTTATCATTTATATTCCTCACACAGTGACAACGCCCCACTCCCCATCCACTACCCCTCTGACATCGCACACAGCCATTATATTTCCACTGTCTCTATTCCTAATGCTGCACTCCACTTCTTGTTAATATATATATATATATTTATATATAAATATGTATATCTTGTATATATATATTTATAGTTGACATTCATTATTGTTCAACTTCAGCTTCAGGTGTGCCGTGCAGTGATCAGGCATCTACATCATCCCTGAGGTGATCTCCCTAATGAGACAAGTGTCCATCGGATACCCTACAAAATCTTTACAACATTATTGATTACATTCCCCAGGTTGACTTTCGTTTCCCTGTGGCAATATTGTGGTTACTGACTGTGCTTTCTAATACCTTCACCTTCCCCCTTATCCCCACCCCTCGCTCCCATCTAGCAACCCTCAGTTTTTCCTCTGTGTCTCTGAGACTGTTTCTGATTAGTTAATTCATTTATTGTTTTCTTTAGATTCCACATATAAGTGAGATCATATGGTATTTGTCTTTCTCTGACTTATTTCACTTAACGTAACGTTCTCTAGGTCCATCCATATTGTTGCATATGGTAATATTTCTTTCTTCTTTATGGCTGTGCAATACTCCATTGTGTAAGTATACCACAGTTTCTTAATCCAGTTGTCTACCGATGGACATTTCGGTTGTTTCCATGTCTTGGCTATTGTGTATAGTGCTGCAATAAACATAGGGGTGCATACATTTTTTTGAATTAGAGTTTTGGATTTCTCCAAATAGATACCTAGGAGTGGAATTGCTGGGTCATAAGGTAGTTCCATTTTCAGATTTTTGAGGTACCTCCATACTGTTTTACATAGTGGCTGCACCAATCAGCAGTCCCACCAACAGTGCACAAGGGTTCCCTTTTCTCCACATCCTGGCCAGCACTTGTTGTTTGTTGATTTATTGATGATAGCCATTTTGACTGGGGTGATGTGGTATATCATTGTGGTTTTTAGTTGCATTTCTAAAATGATGTGGTATATCATTGTGGTTTTTAGTTGCATTTCTAAAATGCAGGTTAGTGAAGCTGACCATTTTTTCATATGTCTGTTTGCCATCTGTATATCCTGTTTAGAAAAATGTCTCTTCATGTCCTCTGCCCATTTTTTAATTGGGTTGTTTGTTTTTCAGGAGTTGAGTGAGTTTTTTATAAATTTGGGATATTAACCCCTTATCGGATATATCATTGGCACATATATTCTCCCATTTAGTAGGATCCTTTTTTGTTTTATTGATTGTTTCCTTTGCTGTGAAAAAACTTTTTAGTTTGATGTAATCCCCCATGTTTATTTTTTCTCTTACTTCCTTTGCCCGAGGGGATATATCAGTAAAAATCTTATTCTGGGTAATGTCAGTAAAGTTTCTTCCTATATTTTCTTCTAGGAATTTTATGGTTTTAGATCTTACATTTAAGTTTTTAATTCATTTTGAATTTATTCTTGTATATGGTGTAAGGAGATAGTTCAGCTTCATTTTTTTGTATGTGTCTATCCAGGTTTCCCAGCACCATTTATTGAATAGACTGTCTTTACCTCACTGTAGATTCTTGCTTCCATTGTCATAGATTAAATGACCATATAGGCATGGATTTATTTTTGGGCTCTCTATTCTGTTCCATTGATCTATGTGTCTGTTTTTATGCCAGTACCATGCTGTTTTGATTACTGTGGCCTTGTAGTATAATTTGATGTCAGGTATCATTATACCTACCACTTTGTTCTTATTTCTGAAGATTGCCGAGGGTATCCGGGGTCTTTTATGGCTCTATATAAATTTTAGTATTATATGTTCTATTTCTGTGAAAAATGTCCTTGGTAGTTTGATAGGAATTGTTTTGAATCTGTACATTGCCTTAGGCAGTATGGACATTTTAACTGTATTAATTCTTCCTATCCATGAACATGGCATGTGTTTCCATCTATTCGTAGCGTCTTTCATTTCTTTCTTCAGTGTCTTATAATTTTCTGAGTGCAGATCTTTTACTTCTTTGGTTAACTTTATTCCCAGGTATTTTATAGTCTTTGAAAAAATTGTAAATGGGGTTGTGTTCTTAATTTCTCCCTCTGGTATTTTATTATTGTTAAATACAAATGCAACTGATTTTTGAATATTAATTTTGTATCCTGCTACTTTACTAAATTCATTTATCAGTTCTAATAGTTTTTTGGTAGAATTTATAGGGTTCTCTATATATAGTCTCATGTCATCTGCATATAATGACAATTTTACTTCCTCCTTACCAATTTGGATGCCTTTTATTTCTTTTTCTTGTCTGATTGCTGTGGCTAGAACTTCCAGCACTATGTTGAATAGAAGTGGAGAAAATGGGCAACCTTGCCTTATTCCTGATTTTAAGGGGAATAGTTTCAGCTTTTCCCCATTGAGAATGATGTTAGTTGTGGGTTTATCATATAAGGCCTTTGTTTTGTTGAAATATGGTCCCTCTATTCCTACTTTCTTAAGAGTTTTTCGTCATAAATGGCTGCTGCATTTTGTCAAATGTTTTTTCTGCATCTATTGATATGATCATATGATTTTTATTTTTCATTTTGTTAATGTGGTGTATCCCATTAATTGATTTGTGGATTGTGAACGACACTTGCATACCAAGAATGAATCCCACTTGATCATGGAGTATGATCTTTTTAATGTATTGCTGAATTCTGTTCGCTAATATTTTGTTGAGGATTTTTGCATCTATGTTCATTAGAGATATCAGTCTATAGTTTTCTTTTTTTTGTATTGTTTTTGTCTGATTTTGGGATCAGGGTGATAGTGGCCTCATAAAAAGTGTTTGGGAACCTTCCCTACTTCTGGATTTTTTGGAATAGCTTGAGGAGAATAAGTGATAATTCTTTTTTGAATGTTTTGTAAAATTCACCTGTAAAGCCATCTGGTCCAGGGCTTTTGTTTGTTGGGAGTTTTTTGATTACTGATTCAATTTCCCTAGTGGTAATCAGTCTATTCAGGTTTTCCATTTCTCCTTGAGTTAGCCTTGGAAGGTTGTGTGCTCCTAGCAAATTGTCCATTTTATCCAGATTGTCTGATTTGTTGGCATATAGTTGCTCATAGTAATTTCTTAAATTTTTTTGTATTTCTGTGGTGTCTGTTGTCACTTCTCCTCTTTAATTTCTGATTTTATTAATTTGGGTCCTCTCTCTCTTGTTTTTGATCAGTTTGGCTCAAGATTTGTCGATTTTGTTTATCTTCTCTAATAAACAACTCTTGGATTCATTGATCTTTTATATTGTTTTTCTGGTCTCTATTTCATTTATTTCTGCTCTGACCTTTATTGTCTCCTTCCTTGTACTCCCTTTGGGCTTATTTTGCTGTTCTTTTTCCAGATCCCTTAAGTGTGAAGATAAACTGTTGATTAATGATTTTTCTTGTTTCTTTAGTAGGCCTACATTGCTATGAATTTCCCTCTTAGGACTGCTTTTGCTGCATCCCATAGATTTTGGGTCATCATGTTTTCATTTTTGTTTGTCTCGAGATATCTTTTGATTTCTTCTTTGATCTTATGGTTGACCCATTCATTATTCAGTAACATGTTATTCAGCCTCCATGAATTTGTGTGTCTTCCAGTTTTTTCCTGTAGTTGATTTCTAATTTCATAGCACTGCGGATAGAAAAGAAAATTGACATGATTTCAATTTTCTTAAATTTATCAAGATTTGTTTTGTGGCCTAACATGTGGTCTATCTTGGAAAATGTTCTATGTGTGCTTGAGAAGAACATGTATTCTGTAGCTTTGGGGTGAAATGCTCTGAAAATATAGATTAAATCCAACTGATCCAATGTGTCATTTAAGGCTGTTGTTTCCATATTGATTTTCTGTCTGGAAGACCTGTCCCTTGTTGTCAGAGGTGTGTTGACGTCCCCTTCTATGATAGTGTTACTGTTGATCTCTGTCTTTATGTCAGTCAAAATCTGTTTTTATATATTTAGGTGCTCCTATGTTGGATGCATAGATGTTTACTAAGGTTATTTCCTCTTGCCGGATTGATCCCTTTATTATTATGTGGTGCCCATCTTTGTCTTTTAATATATTCTTCATTTTAAAGTCTATTTTGTCAGATATAAGTATTGCAACTCCAGTTTTTTTCTCATTTCCATTTGCATGAAATATCTTACTCCAACCCTTCAACCCTTCACTTTCAGCTGTGTGTATCTTTTGATCTGAGGTGAGTCTCTTGTATACAGCATATACAATGGTGTTGCCTTCTTATTCACTCAGCCACCCTATGTCTTTTGATTGGAGCATTTAACCCATTTACATTTAAAGTGATTATTGATAGGTACATAGTTATTGCCATTTTTAAATTTGTAGTTAGATTGTTTTAATCTTTCTTCTTTTTACAGAAGCCCTTTTAATATTTCATGCAATGCTGGCTTGGTGGTAATAAATTCCTTTAGCTTATTCTTTTCTGGGAAACTCTCTTTCCTTCAATTTTATTGTATTTTATGATTATTTTTTGAGTAGAATAAAATCTTTATTGACTCCACATGAAATTACATAAACTCCACTCCCGTACATACTTGACAGCTTCATATTCCTTATGTTGTTTCATTTTTAAAATACATCTTAAGTTGCTTATTTACACAATAAAAACAATGTCCAACATCAAAAACATACTTCTCTAGTTTAGAACTACTGGAATTAGTCTCAGAAGAGCTCACTTAATTGAACTTGGTATCAAGTCTTTCTCAGATTATTCTGTGGCATCTCCGAATTTTGCATAGTGCTTGCAGTACACTTAAGCTGTCAATCAGTTTTTCTGGTCTTTATTTAAGGTTGAAAGAGAGAAGATGGAAATGGACTAAGATAAAAAGGATAGTTCTGCATATGATCATGTAGTGGACACATTCAAGACATAAATGAGACAGAAAGAGCACCTCTGCAACAAACTGTCTTTTCTCTGGGTTATTAGCTCACCTCTCTGAGCCTTGATTTTCTTATCTCTAGGACAGATTCATCCTAGAATCTTTCTGGTTCCCTTTGATGCCAGTGTTCTACATTTGGTTCTAATTTGTTAACAGATGCACAACCTGGAACACTCACTAATATATTTTGCTGAAGGTTGGTCAGTCCTTAGCAAATCAGAAGCCACTTCCTATTCTACGCCTATACTTGGGAGAGCAGCTCACGAAGAGAGGGGCTCTAAAAAAGGACCTAGAGAACTTTCATTTTTGGCTGGAGCACTGTCTGTATGTAACTTAAGTAATGTCTAGGTTTAAATGCCATACAGCAGTTTTTACTGACATTGCACACTGGAATCACTTGATGAAATGTATTTTATTGGTGCCCGAGTCCCACCCTGAGATTGTATTGAATTGACATAGATGCATCCCAGGCATGAGAATTTTTATAAGCTCTCCAGATAATTCCAACCTGAGAAAAAGGAGACAATTACTGGCATAGAGCAGTGATTCTCAAACGTTAGCCAAATCAGTCACCTATAGGGCTTATTAAAACAGATTGGTGGGTGCCCTCCTCATTTTGATTCAGGTCTGAGGTGAAGCCCAATAATTTGCTTTTCTTGCAAGTCCTCAGGTATTGCTTCCTTTTTTTTTTTTTTTTTTTTTAAAGAAGGGCGCAGCTCAATGTGGCCCAGGTGGGGATCGAGCCGGCAACCTTGGTGTTAGTAGCACACGCACTAACCAACTGAGCTAACTGGCCACCTGTCCTCATGTAATGCTGATGCTTTTGTCCAGAGACCTCAGTTTGACAACCACTGCCAGTAAGAAAGTATCATTGATGGTGGTACCTGAAGTCGAGTTTAAATCCTGATTCTATTATTACCACTGATGTAACCTTAGGAAAGTAATTTTATTATCTTTTCTTTAGTGTCTTTATAACAATACTTAGATGGGAGTTGTGAGGCATAAACAGTGTTACCAATCAGGGTTTAGTACAGTACCTGGCACAGAATGCAGTAACAAATATTAATTTCTTTTTTCCATTATACATGGCTAGATGGTGTGATTAAGTTAAATCAATAGCACAGATTAAAACTTGGCAGAAGGAAATAGATGATTGAAGCAATGTGATATAGAG